>NW_024429266.1:172372735-173789235 GCF_017639785.1 Mesocricetus auratus
GTGCCTCGTTTACCTCATTGGTCTCAAACTTACTATGTAGTAGAAAATAGCCTTGAACACTTGAGACTCCTGCCTTCACTTCCTAAGTCTTGGGATTAGAGGCATAGGCCACCATAACCACTTAGGCAGGCCTGAGTTCAAACCTAGCACTTCCTGTATGCTAAGTAAGCACTCTACCCTCTGAATTCTAGCTCTACTCTGATATATTCTAATTAATAAACAGAATGTTCATTTGCAGATGTTTCTGCGATGAAATCTAAGATCAATGTACTGGCAGACTTAATGTCAGAATATCTTCTTTGTTAGTGTATGCCGCTGTCCCCATATGGCTCAAAGGATAAAGTGGTTCTATACAGCCATCAATGAACAAATCAACCCAGTCATCCTCATGAACAATTAACTCCACCGAAGCCCCATCTCCTCACAACATCACCTTGGAAGTTAGAAACCAGCATGTAAACTCTAAGGAGCCAGAATCTCTAGAGCAGTGGCTCTCAACTGTCCTAATGCTGTGACCCTTTAAATAAAGTTCAAGTATAATACAATTTTAATTGCTACTTCAGAACTTAAATTTGTTCTACCATTATGAATTGTAATGTAAATATCTGATATGCAGAATATCTGATTTCAACGTCTCTGAGAGGGTCTTTATACCCAAGGGGTTGCAACCCACCGGTTGAGAACCACTTCTCTAGATCATAGAATGGAGTTGGTGAAGAATGGTTGACAAAGTTTGGGTATATTATCTGTTGTTTCAACTTGGGGTGATAGTATAAACATGTACCACATATAACATAAAAATGCTGTTAAATGTTTAAAGTGCATAAGACAGCCCCCTCCAAGAAATAATCTTCTAACCCAGAAGGCAATACTAATGTGTTTGGCAATTCTCACTCTAATGAATGTCAGAACAATTGCTGGAGCTAGTCCTGAATGTAAGAGACCATCTTCTATCTACTTCCTTTTCAAGCTAAACATTTATACTTTCTTTTCTTAAAATCATGAAATATGGGGCTAGAGATGAATCATAAGCTGAAGCACTTGCTGTGCAAGAGGTGAAGGTTAGAGTTCAGATCCCAGAACCCAAGTTAAAACCAGGTGAATCCACTAAGAATCCTAGCATGTTCAAAGCAGAAACAGGGAATCCTCACAGGAATCTGGTTAGCCAGAGAAATTCAAATGGTGAGCTCAGATTTCAAGGAGACCTTGATTCTATAGCATTAGGTGGAGAGTGATCAGAGCAGACACCTAACATCACCTGATGACAAGCTCAGATCTCAACATTCATACAGACAAGCAAACACAAACATATATGCACACGCAGACACATATACACACACAGGCACACACCCATGTGCACACACATATCACATATACACATACATCATACACACACACATGCAAAAACATGCACATACATAACCCATTCACACAGGTGTATAGAAATAAATTAAAATAAAATAAAATTGTATTATATTTTACAAGTTTCCAGAAAGTTTACCCTGGGCTCTATTCCATGTACCAGGCAAGACAGGAAGCAAAACTCATGTTCCCTCCCTCACTATACCCTGTTTCCAGTTCCTTTCTTTCTTCCTTCCCTCTTTCCTCCTTTTCCTTCTCCCTTTTCCCCCTCAAAACTCTGTAAATTGGATGTGAGTCCAGCATGGGACTGATCCAGACCCCCTGAATGTGGGTGTCAGTGAGGAGGCCTAGGCAATCTATGGGGCCTTGGGTAGGTAGTACATCAGTATTTATCCCTGGCATACAAATGGACTTTGGGTGCCCATACCATAATGAGAGATGCTCTCCTAGCCTGGACTCTTGGGAAAGGGCCTAGGACCTGCCCTGAATGAAATGACAGACTCTGGATATCCCCCATGGAGGGCCTCACCCTCCCTGGGAAACAGAATGGGGGTTGGGGGAAGGGGGTTGGAGGGTTTGGTGGGAGGGCATGGGAAGAGGGGAGGGAAAGGGAGCTGGGATTGACATGTGAAGCAACCTTGTTTTTAATTCAAATTTAAAAATAAATCAATAAATAAAAAACTCTGTAAAAGTGGCTTCTAGGAGCAAACAAAGATCTGTGAAGAGAATCTAGCCACATAATTCATGTTTCATGTGTGCCATGGGAATGTATGCTTCCACACTGGCAGAAGCTGTGGGACTGATCTTCTCCAGTGACATATGTACCATAAGGTAGAAGATGTGTTGTCAGAATCACTAAGTTAAAAGATCAGGGGTGTTTGCCTAAACTCAGTGAACTTGTCATATCAACTTCCAGTGAGCAGGCACTGCAGATGAGTTTCTAACCTGCCTCTTGGAAGGTGATCTGTCAGACCTGTTGAAAGAACTGCAATAGTCAATAACCCTAAAATGAAATATGCTACAGTCTCAGGAATGTCTTGCTTTACACTATGGGCAGTCAGGGAAATACAGACAAGTGATGGACGCCTCCTGCATCCACACAGCCCCATCCAATCATTCCCTCCTTTGTCACAGCAGTATGTGGCAAGTGCAAAGACAAGGCACAGTCCAATACTCTTTGTGGAAGGTTCAGACACATGTATAACTAGATAGGCAATAACAGCAGAAATCATACACATAAGCCTTAAAAAGTCAAACAAGATACTGTCATCAGGACAAGAAGTGAATTGGCTTCAACTTGCTAGCAGTAGGGAGGACTTTTTGAGAAACTATATACTTTTCAAATTTTATTTTATTTAATTAACAGTTTTACATTTATTTTACATAGCGACCAGAACCACAGTTTCCCCTCCCATGACCTGTGTCACCTGTTCCTCCACCCCACCCCCTGCCTTCCACCTACTCCCCTCCCCATCCACTCTTCTGTCTTCATTCAAAAAGGGGCAGTATTCCCATGGGCTTGAACAAAGCATGACACATCAAGTTGAGGTAGGACTGAGCTCCTCCCACTAAATAAAGTTGGTCAAGGTAATCCAGCATTGGGAAAGGCTCCCAAAAGCCCACTGTTAGGAACCTTACAAACAGACAAAGCTGCACAACTGTCACACACATGCAGAGGGCCAAGATCAGCTCCATGCAGACTCTCTAACTTTGATCCAAAGTCCAGGTGCTCCCATGAGCTCAGGTCAGCTGTCTCTGTGGGTTCCTCCATCATGATCTTGACCCACCTGGCTCATAAGCCCTCCTCCCTTTCTTCAGGAGTACTTTTGGAACTTGGCACAGTGCATGCCTGTGAATCTCTGCATCTGCTTCCATCAGTTACTGGGTAAGGGCTCTCTGTTGATGATCAGAGTAGTCACCAATCTGATTACAGGGGAAGGCCAGTTCAGGCACCCTCTTCACTATTGCTAGGAGTCTTAGCTGGAATTATCCTTGTGGATTCCTGGGATTTTGCCTGACACTGGGTTTCTCTTTAAGTCCAAAATTCCACCCTTCATCAAGTGGGAGGTGAGTTTGGTATGGGATGGAGAGGGGAGAGTAACAAATTTGCTTTTCTGGACACTCTTCAAAGAAGAGAAGAATGGCCTCAATTTACTTACTTTTATTGTGTGCCCATGGCAAGTATATACAGGACAAAGAAAACATACAGGCATTTGTTCTTTTCTTCCACCATGTGGCTCCCAAGGATTAAACAAGCTGTCAGATTGGTAGCAATGCCCTTTACATTCTGAACCATCTGGATGGTCCTTTATTGTCTTTGCACATCTAGATAGTCTAGCCCATTCACAGATGACACGTATAAGTTATGAGAAGACAGGATTCTGAGTTCAACTGTAAAATGGGATAATGATAATGTTGAAGATGTGGTAGTTATGGTGATAGGAATGACAGGGATGACAGTAATGCTAAGTAATGATAATACCAGTGATGACAGTGATGGAGAATAATGAGAATAATAGTGATGATGGTGATAATAAGGAGGGTGATGATAGAAATTATGGAACTAATATGGTGATGGTTATAATGATAGCATGATGATGGGAGTGACAGTAATGATGATTGATGGTGTAGGGATGATAGTGATGATAATGGTGATGGGTATGAAGATGGGAATTATGGTAGTGGTGATCATGGTGATGATATAAATGATGATGATGATTAGAACATATTCAGGGTGGGAAAGCTTGTTAAATAAAAGTTCATATGGCCTTGAATCACTCAAATATTTACATTCCAATGCCACAATACTACATGGACTTCATACAAAGGACTTAAATTTTACAAAGAGCTACATCAATGGTGGGGAGGGTCAGAAAACAAGAGTGGTAGATAACAAACTAATCAAGCAGATGAATCACTTTAAATGCCTAGGAAGCCTCATTAGTCCACGAGGGAAAGAAACCTGAAGCTAGGAGATTAAAATTTATTACAATAAAGAAGAACACTAAAGGAGATTTATAACAGTGTCCCAAAGCTGATTATTAAATTTGGCAGAGCAACTTGGTTATAGAAATTGGAAGATAAAGAAAGAACATGGTAGTCACTATTATGAGCAAATTGCCCTTTGTTCTTGAGGCTTAGAGAAGAGTATTTCCACTCTGAAAATGTACACACACACACACACACACAATCTTTAGTGATCAATGACAAGAGGAGGATGTTCAGTGGATAAAATAGCTGTTGTGCAAGAATGGGACACTGAGTTCAAATCCTAGTTCTTAGATAAAAGCCAGGAACATCAGGGTGTGTCTGTAATCACTAGCCCTTACTGCAAAGCAGGTGGAAAGATAGGAATCTGAAGTTACTTAGTTAGCAAACTTGGATGTATTGATGCTATCCAGGTGCACTGAGAGATCCCATCTCAAAAAGTAAGGTGGGGAGTAATTGATAAAGACACTTGAAGTTGACCTCTGGTCTGCACACACACACACACACACACACACACACACACACACACACACACACACAATTAAGAATGAATACTATAAATACACGAGTTCTTATATGCACATGCACACACATACATTAAAAGAGGAAAAACATATCAAAAAAGTTCCAAAACTCCAATTAAATATTCAGTAAGACAGAAATTATATCATGAAATGGAACCTTGGGAAGTAGAGGAGTGAGGCACTTACCTAGAACATTCTATAAATAAAAGGTCCTAAAGGGACGTCTACCTTCCAGTGACCCTTTTGCAAGGCTAATTAATGGATTATAACTCTGATGACCATAGAAAGGTTGAAATGTTAGAAGTCCAGAACTTAATTTTGTTGTGGTGTGTTTATCCCCTGTAATAGTCTTTTATTGTCTCATTGGTATCTGACCTGACAACTTTGTGACTGCTGGGTAAATCACCTGGGATGTATAAGCAGAACACTAGTTTACCACTAAAGAGCTAAGAATGTTGCCAGCTAGCATTGGAGGCCTCTAACAAGTTTCACACCTTTGCTTTACCTCTACTAATGCTTCTACCAATGTATTTTAAAAGTGCCTTGATTTATGCTTTTATTATTCTATTACTACAAAAACCTCATGAGACTGCCTCCACACTGGAACAAGGAATTTAAGGTGACCTAAATCTGTGTTCTCCAGCCATAATCACTTACATTTGGCTCCAGAACGAATTCGCTTATCCCCTTTGACATGAGAGATGTGTTTTTTGCATCCATTGTTACAAGATGTTGAGTTCGATACACAACATTGAAGCAAAGCAAACAAGAACAGCTAAAGGAAAAAAAAGATCTTGGAATGCAAGTTCATCCAGATCAAAAAAGTCATACCAAAGGAAGAAAATCTCTTCACAAAATAACTAAGAGGGGGTACATTGGTAGAAACTTCCATACCTTCACAGAAGCCTGGGTCTGATTTATTGGAAGCTTCTTTAAAATATGAAAATGTTAACAGAAATCTAAATCAAAACAAAGACCAACCAAAGCCAGACACGGTAGGATATATCTGTAATACTTGCACTCTAGATATGAAGGCATGAGGGGGAGGAATTCAAGGACAGCCTTGGCTACATAGAGCCCCAGAGGTCTAGGAAAGCCTAGGTTTAATACAACCCTGTCTAAAAGGGAATGTAAAATGTGATTTGAAATAAAATCAAGCAAAACAAACAAAATCCCCAACAGCAAAGACACCCTTAGTTATACTGGTTCTGTGATCAAATGCAAAATGGATTTCAGTTTCTTAATTACCAGAAAAATTCTTGCAAGAGAATTAAGCAAACCATAAAATATAGATGGAAAACAGATGCTGCCCATGCAGTCTCTAACTTAGGTATTTGCTAGTTTCTGTAAGCAAGAAGGTGCTACTTGTGACCCTGTCTTATTTAGGTTTCTATTGCTGTGAAGAGACACCATGACAATAGCAACTCTTATAAAGGAAACCATTTAATTGAGGTGGTGGCTTACGGTTTCAGAGGTTTAGTTCATTATCACCATGCAGGGGAGCATGGCAGCATGCAGACAGACATGGTGCTGGAGAAGGTGTTGCTGCATGTTGATATGCAGGCAACAGGAAGTAGACTGACTCACTGGACATGGTTTGAGCATATATGAGACCTCAAAGCCTGCCTCCAAGGAGACACATTTCCTCCAACAAAGCCATAACTCCTAACAGTGCCACTCCTTTTGGGGTATATTTTCTTTCAAACCACCAGAGACCACCCCCTCAGTCTTACACCTGCTTCTTCCATAGTAATCACAGGGAATGCCCAACCAAAGCCATTCACTTGCCTAACGGTTCATTGGTGCCTGCTGCTTATCAGACACTCACTGTCTTCCAGTATCCAAATACTGTTTTCTTCAATCTCTGCTTTTTTTCTAGTTGAGTGTCAGTGAACTGGGACTCAAGAGATTAAATGACTCGTCTTTGTTCAGAAACATTGGCAGAGTTGGCCTTGTGCAAATTTTTCCCTTCTTTGCACCTTGTTTATGTCAAACTTATGCTGTTTGTTTCATCTCAATATCTTAATGACAGGAAAGAAGGACCCGAAAGTCACAGGGAGGCACAAGGACCTGTTCTCTCAGTAAGATGAGGTTAGGTAGCCTGGTCACAAAGATGACATTCACCTCACCTGTTTGTGCAAGAGTCATATAATAACTTACAGGATACTTTATGGATGTCTTTCTGACTTTTTGACTCACATAATCTGGAGGTCACTGGTTCAGCAAGGCTGGCTGTCCTGTGAACCCAGACAGGCATCTGCCTCTGATTCACAGTACTGGATGGAGTTACCAGAGTCTCTGCCCCACCCAGCTTTTGATATGGGTTTGGGGATCTGAACTCAGTTCTTCATGCTCGTGTAAAAAGCACTTTATTGATTTAAGATTCTCCCAAGCCCTAGGGACTCACTTTTAACACAGAAAATATCTCAGGTCACTGTGTGACTTCAGAAACCAAGTCCTCAGAAGCTCCATGCTTTCTGTTCCATGTCTCTCACTCTTTAGCTGCTCTGTGTAGTGCCAGACATGCTATAAAATTCCATGTAGCAGTAAACCAAGAGTTCCTGATGACATATACACTGCAAACAAGACAGGATGGGGGTCTGCCCTCCCGAGACAGGCTCTACTCTTAACTGTGGTCTCACAGGATCATGAGCAGGATCTGCTGAAGCAACTTCTTCAAGCACCACAACTCCAGCATCACTCAAGATTGGCAATGCCTGTTTACCTAAAGGGATAGATTTGAATATGACATAAGATACCTTCATGTTCAGATATGAGAAAAGGGCAGCTTTGGGGAGAAAAGAGAACTGGTATGCTTCTAGAGACACTGCTGATTCTTATAATACTGTCTCCAGAACTGATGTAGATGGAAAAGAACAATCTTAGAGCCTCACCAGGACAAGGGTAAAGGTCATTCAAGAAAAGCATTTTTATGGTGCAGTTATTACTTGTTAATGGGGATAAAGGTCTTCCAAATGCACAATGAAATCAAATCAAATACAGACCAAAATGATAAGATGTTGGGGTAGAGATATTTTCTAGTAACTAAGAATACTTGATGCTCTTACAGAGGACTCAAGTTTAGTTCTTAGAACCCACTTAGTGGCTAAAAACTATCTGTAACACCAGTGCTAGGGAATATGATGCCCACTTCTAACCTCTGTAGGAACTAGACACCAACATGGTACAAATACATACCTGCAAGCAGAAACTCATGCACATAGATAGACAGATAGATGGTAGAAAGATAGATGGGTGATAGATAGATAGATAGATAGATAGATAGATAAAACAAAATAGCATGAGACCACCTGTGATAGATGAGCAAGATATCTGCATAGATGTCTATGGGCAGTCAATTCCATGTAGCAGAGATGGCTAATGGTACCTGGATACTCCTTCTGTTTTATACTGAGCTTCAGCATCCCCACGATGGAGTCCTGAGTGTAGTCAAGAGGAAGGGGATGGAGTGAGGATACAACTCCACAATGGCAAATGTCATAGTGCCTCCATCCAGGGAGATAATCATGTAAATGACATAGCCTGTCCCCTCCTCCCTACAATTGACTTGCTCATGCAATCCCATGTACCTTGGTTGATAAATCACTGAGACTGTATTCTTATTGATGCTTGTTGCAAGCCTGTATTAACTGAAAGACAGCAAAAGCTCTGAGACCCAATTCTTGTTTAAGATAAGAGAGATGGCTCCATGGTTTAAGAGTGCTATCTGCTCTAACAGAAGGCATGAGCTTAGTTCCCAGCACCCACATTTTATGAATCACAACCATATATAACTCTGGTTCCAGAGCATCTGACACCTTCTTCTGGACTCTGTGGGCACCTTAACATATGTAGTGCATGTATGTATGCACATGCACATGTGGACACTTGTGAACACACACACACACACATACACAAATAAATGAACATAAATCTTAAGACAAGAGCTAATTTGGAAGATGGAGAAGAACCATTTTGTATATAACACAGGATCCATGGTTGTAGTTGGAGATTTCTCATCCCACCCGGCAGTTCCCAAGCAACCAGTCTAAGACTTAATATTAATTGTAATTGTTTTGCCAATGGTTCAGGTATATTATTGACTAGCTCTCACATTAACCCATATTTACGAATCTGTGTATCACCACATGGCTGTGGCTTACTGGTAATGTTCTCACATCTTACTTCTATGTGGCTACATGTTGTCTCCCTGACTCTGCCATCTTTCTCTCTGCATCTCTGTTTGGATTTGACACCTGGCTTTATTCTGCCTGGTGACTGGTCAAAACAGCTTTATTCATCAACCAATAAAAGCAATACATATTGACAGCAAACAGAAGGACATCCCACATCATGTGGTTTCGTATTTAGTGTTAGGATGGGATAAGTAAAAAGCAATATGTACAGGAATCAGGAAAGCCTGATGAACACTTAAAGGAAAGAGGAACTCTTAACATGTAAAGTCAGGGTCATTCTCAAGAAGGAGTAGGTGAGATTCCTAAAGACGGAAGCACAGAGAGCAAAGACACTTTCCACAGAAGGTGGATACAGGTAGGTGTGAGAGAAAAAAAGTGAGAACAGAATACAAATGCTACCACATGGAGAGAAAAACTCTATAGAAAAAGCAGGGGAAAACATCTTCTCCAAATGATTATCTTTGATATGGCTTCATCTACATCAAAATGACTTTAGATCTTAAAAAATTATGGTGTTTCTATTGCTTGTAGAAGTTATTCTGCAGAGCAGTAACATGTACCAATATGAATGGTTGGATGTTTAAGAACTCTGAGAGAAGTACAGCAGCTGGGATGTGTGTGGAAGAATAATCTGTTATGTGTGGAAATGAGCACCATACGTTTGCCATGATGGGAGGACTCTTAGGAAGCTTCATTGCAGTACGATGAAAAATTGGAGCAGAGAAACTTTCCCAGCCAAAAGGGAGAAACGTGATGGATTCTTTTAATTTTCTTGAAGCTCAAATGTTCCCTCGCATATGCCAGTGTCACAAGAGGGAAACAAAAGTGGATGGGTATTGGCCTCATGCTCTTTTGAAAAACCTAAATGAAGCCACTTATTGTGCCAGATAAGTAATCTAATCATTTATTTATGACTATTATATATGTGTATGATTTCTGGCCTGATATATATATATATATATATATATGTGTGTGTGTGTGTGTGTGTGTGTGTGTGTGTGTGTGTGTGTGTGTGTGTGTATAGTCTCCACTGAGGCATGGGAATGTATACCCATGGGAGGACATTTATCTGTTGAGGAAAACACACTAAGGTTAACAAGGGCATTCTGTACTCACCATGGCTGCCACCCTCACAGAATCTCTATAGTACTGACTTATGCAATGGACAGCTGAGAAACAAAAGAGCACAAATAGAGTAAATGGTTTGCCCCAAGCCATCCAGCTGATCACATTGTCTTTTATTATAAATCCATGCCCAAGGTTATTTCTAATACATCAAGATAACTTCTGAGGCAGTTAATCATCGTTGTCAACCTGATAGGATTTAGAATATCAGGGCTTGTCTGTAAGGGAGAGTTCAGAGATATGTAACTGAGCTGAAAAGACATACCTCAAATGGAGGCAAAAGCATCCCATGGGCCAGGTACTGGGATGAACAAAATGAAGAAAGTGAGTCAAACACCAGAAGGCATCTCTTTCTGCCTCCTGGCTGTGGGCATAGTGACAACATCTGCCTCATGCTTCAGCAACAGCCCCTTCCCTGACATAATAGCATGCACCTCAAACTATGAGGCAAAATAAACCCCCCTTTCTTAAGTTTCTTTGATCATTGATTTAGTCACAGCAAGAGCAAAAGTAACTAATAAAAATAGCTATGAAAAAAGCCACCCTATGTTCAGGCAAGATGGTCCCAAGATGGCTCTGTGAATAAAGAGTTGTGTATGAGCCAGATGACCCGAGTTTAATGTTCAGAACCTGTATAGTGAAAGAACCAAATTTGCAAGTGGTTCTCTGACTTCCATATGTACACCATGGTATGTACATGCACAGGCCCTTTCATATTCTCCTCTTTGAATGAATGAATAAATGAGTAAATGAGTGAGTAAATAATTAATAGTTCATCCCACTCCTGGCCTTGATTCATGACCTACAATGGCCTTTTATTTTCTGTAAGATAAAGACCCAGCATTCTTCACAGAGCACTGGCATGTAAGCAGGCCTCCATGTACCATTCTCCCCTCAGTCTCTTTTCAGCTTCTTCATCACACATATGACCACACTTGTATGGTCATATGTGAAACAGGAAGAACACCTCCAACCCATAATTCAGAACTGCAAAGTGTTACTAATTCTGGAGCATTGTGAAAATCATGTTGGCATCATAAATGGAAAGCCCCACACCTGACCTTGAGTGGTGGCTGCTATGAAAATGCATGTGCACCAACAACTTTCTGATCAGCTCTCTTTAAATGGTATGCATAATGTCTATGTAAAACAAACATATAACTAATCTACAGCTGAAATCTGTCTGCCAAGGAGAGTCCTCCCCTCACATTACAACCCATAAATAATCAAGATGGTAACCATCCCTGGCTCTGTGGTCTGGATCCTAGCTCAACTAAACTATATATGTTTAGATAAACTAGATTGAAATACATTATATTATTATTATATTTATATGGACCCTTACAGTTACCTATTTCAACTGGGCTGTGAGATTTTCAAAGCCGAGGTTCACATCCCTATGTCATTATCCTGAATTAGGTAGTTCACTGTTTCCTATCCTCAATCCTGCTGGCTGAATCATTTTTCACTATATATACATTGTTCTGGTTACAGCACCATGGTGACCTCTACTCATCATGCCAGTAGCAATCCTCCTGCTCACTTGTGTCCATTGAAAATGTGTTTAGACTTTGCTAAATTTTCAGAGGACAAAGTCAGTTTCCCAATCTGGTACCTACACTCTATCATTATTTCCTGAAAAGGACCATATATTGGTACACATCTCTTATTCAAGTCACTTATCATTTGCCAAATCATATAAATATACTGTCTTATTTATGCTTCTGATATTTTTCAAATTGTTTTAATACTTACTCTATAATTGAGATTCAAACCCAGGTACTGCAAATCTAGAACTCTTGATCTAGGTACATGATTTTGGAAAAGTTACTAAACTTCTCTAGCCTTGTTTCCTCAGCTATAAAAATGGATATGGGCAAGGATTAAATGAGAATATTATGACACAGAAATGTCTCGGGAAAAATGGATACACATCCCTGTTCTAATCAAGTACAGCTGAAGGGACAGGTTGAGTGTTTCATTAAGTCCTGAAGGGTAATTGTTACAGAAAACCATTTCTTTAACCCTTTCTTCTTTAGATGATTACTATGCAAAGTATCCCCATTTAAATGATGGATTACATGACTCTGTAATTTAATTATCATTTGTTAAAGACATTCTCATTATTGGTGGTATTCAGGAAAGGTGAGACCATCACTAATGTTTTGTGCATGTTTCTGGGGTGCTAGGGTGTTGTCAGACTTAAGGTACAATATCTTGAGACATAAACAAAGTTCTTTGGGGGGAAATTGAAGGTTAAAAGGGGGATGGATTCATTGGATAAATAATATCATTTATGTTGTTCAGCATATATATGTGTCGACATGCACACATACACACACCTGCATGTGTGCATGCACACACACCAAGATTGTAATACCATCTTATTCAAGAGAAAAACCAAAGCAGAAATGTAACAATATTGCCATAAACATTATGATCGAATGAGCCATCCAACTTAAACTATGAGAGGATTTTTTGTAACATCCATGGAATTTCGAGAATAGTTTAGATTTATGGCCATAGCTCAGATATATTGGTCACAAGCTAGAAAGGCCAGCAAGAGTATTACTGGACTGAAGATTGCAATCAAAAGGCTAGTCAAAAGTGACAGAGAAAAAAAAATGCATCTTCACACCCCCCCAAACCTATTCAGCCAGCAGGTAAATTAGAGACTAGGAAGTGCTCTGGAAACATCCAATTATGTTTCCCTTTCAGACTCTATTTTTTTTCTCCCAATGGTGTTGCAGACTGTTTGTTTACACTGTATGAAGATGGGTTACTGTGATGGGTTTAATAAAGAGCTGAATGGCCAGTGGCTAGGAAAGAGGGAATAGGCAAGACTTCAGGCAAAGAGAGGAACTTGGGATGAATCTAGGCATACAGGAGATGCCAGCGAGATGCAGAGGAAGCAGTACATGCAGAATGGAAGACAGGTAAAGGCCATATGGCAGAACATAGATTAATAGAAGAAGAAAGTTAATTTGAGGTATAAGAGCTACTTGGGAAAAGGCCTAAGCTAAAGGTCAAGCTTTCATAATTTCATAAATCTCCATGCCATTATTGGCAGGCTGGCAATCCAAGAAAAAAACTCACACACAATGAATTATCTGTGGTATCCATAATGATTATTGATTCTACTGCACTAAACTTCAAGTCCTCTGGCTTTCTAAAAGTTACTTTTGATTTTTCAGCTTGAAGAAAAACAAATTTATTAGACAGATATTATGGTTGTCTTTTAATACATTCAGATAATGATCAAGTCTATGAGCCCACTACAGGAAAAAACATACTAGAACACAAAGAGAAAGGCAATTTTTTAAATTTATGAGTCTGTATCTCTGGTCACCTCCCACACAGGAGAAGAACATGGTGTTATTCTAAGAATGTAAATTTTCCACAACTGTCTTTGTATCTATAGTTGGATTAAATTTGCTAGGGCTGGGATGTGCATGTGTTCATCTTTATTGGGAGAAGGGTTAAAATTATGGTAATGGGAAAGTTAAGGAATGTGTCCCAAATCACGATCTTCAGGCATAGAACAGGGACTCAGATTTAAACGCTAAATGTAAATCACATGCACCTTCCATCATACCTTTTTATGTCTAAGCATTAATTCAGAGCTGGGAGCTGAGAATACTTCAAAGATCTATGAGAAATGAGAGGAAGGCAATACAAGCACACAGATGTAAACTTCAAGGGTCAAAGAAACATCTAATAAGGAGAGAGAGAGATAGAGAGAGAGAGAGAGAGAGAGAGACAGAGAGAGAGAGAGAGAGAGAGAGAGTCACCATGCCTTTAGTGTGTTCTTCCACATACTAGACAAGCCTCAGGAAAGGACCCACAATTTTCAACTAGTCAGTAGACATTAAAAAGAAAACATGAACAAATATCTGGGAACACTGGAAGCATTTTGAACAGTGTCATAGAACTATAATTATAAAGACAAAGAATAAATTCCCGAGTTAGGCATGGTCAGGAATTACCCCAAGACAGCAACTGACCAGAGAAACAAGATCAAGGAAGATTTAGTAACATAAACACAAGAAAACTTTCTCCAAGACTAAATTAATCAATAGAAACTCTTGTATTACATCAAAATTTCCTCTTCATCTCCCTTTGAAATAGCTCCAGAAGTCAAATCTATAGTTCATGCACTTGCTGCCCAGTCACCAGCCATTTATTCTAGTCTTTGTCTGTCTGATTTTGCTGTTTTCCTGATTCACACTGATTTTGTTCAATTATTACTGAAGATGAGGAAGACACAAAGTATCACAACACACATGGGAGCCAATAGGTACACAGGGAGATCTCAGAAACATAACTACAATGAGCACCACCAAAAATCAGACCAAGAAATGCATTCCTGTGGAAGTGGGTTCACAATATGGGTAAACAGGGAGATAGGAAGAAGTCATGGAGCCAGGCAGATGGTAACTCTGGAAGAGGCAAAAGTAGATTTCTAAAAATACCTTAGGAGAGTTTTTTGAGTAGACACAACACAATTGGTGGTCTGGACCTCAGCTTGACCAAATCCTACAAGCTGTTAGACATTAGAGAGATGACTCATGACAACCCAACACAAGAAACTCATGTCCATGATCTCCAACCAGTTGACTAGTCCTCATGTTCTATCACTACAATGGCTAGTCACCATCTAGGACCCCTTGAATCTCAGTGAATAAGTCTAGATACCAAAGAGTTACCATGCTTCAGTCTGAAAGCTACATCTCAAAGCAGAGAGCCTGTTTAACTAAGTGGTGGCAATATTACATGCCAGGTATGGGATCTCAGTGGCCGAGGAATCATGAAAATCATCCTGGTAGTAGTGCAAGGGAATGCTGGAGAGATGGCTCAATAAAAACAAGAAATCATAAATGTTTCTCCTTAACACAGAGATTTTCTTTTCTTTAATCCATCCTAAATCATTAGGGAAACAAGTTCTCAAAAGATTTGGATGTTTCTGCTGCTCTAAACTCCTTAGCATCTGGTTTTAATTATCATTCACTTCTGCTCATGAAATTGGCAAGGAAGTGAATGGGCTTCTGAATATGTAAGCACCTAATGGTTACTGGGAACATCACTTTTAGCAACAATAACTCTGGACCAGAGAATCAGCTGACCTCACCAGAGCCAGATTGACAAATCTTATGTAACCTTCTCCTCTGAGAATTAGGAACTTTAGCCCCAACTTCTTTCTGAAGACTTTACAAGGAATGAGCTGACAGATACTTACAGACCCTCAAACAAAATCAGCATTAGGCTAGTCTCTCACCTGTGAAGCCACAGACAGAAGGGCTCTATTCCTGCTGATTTGTAGTTAAATAAGGACCCTTAATATCAATAACAAACCTTTTTTAGATGCCTTTGTTGACAATGGCATAAGTAGAAAAGAGACTGCATATACTCTAGAAAAGAGGTCACTGGCCCAGATCCCTCTGCAGTAAAGGTATAGATGGAAATACTGGGGTGGTTTGCATCAGAGCAATGAGTAAGGAATCTGTGTGAAGATTTTCATTAAATTCAATATCAAAACTCATAGACTACTTTAAAAGTGTTATCTACACATTCCACATATATCACTTGGTCTTACATCCCACTTTTAGCATAATCATTCCTTCCCTCCTTCCATCTTTTTTTTGGGGGGGTGGGGAGTTCAAGGCAGGATTTCTCTGTAGCTTTGGAGGCTGTCCTGGAAATAGCTCTTGTAGACCAGGCTGGTCCTTCCATCTTTTAAAAGTGATACATAGTTGATTATTATTCATCTTATTTTATACAATTTGTTTTAGTTAGTTTTGCTATTGTTATAAAAAATTAACCAAACCCAGTTTGATGAGGTAAGGGCTTATTCCACCTGATAACTCTCAGGCCACGCTCCATCACTGAGGCAAATCAGGGCAGGAATTCAAGGTAGAAACCTGGGGCCAGGAACTGAAGCAGAAGCCATGGAGGAACACTGTTTACTGGATTTCTTTCCATGACTTGCTCATCCTGCTTTTTCATATAACCCAGACCCACCTACCCAGAGGTAGGACAATCTACATAGTCTTGCACTCATACACAAACCATTAGCTAAGAAAATGTCCCACTAACTTGCCTACAAGTCAACCTGACAGAGGCATTTCCTCAACTGAGGTTCCTGCTTCCTAGATGACCCTAGCTTGTGTCAGGCTGACCAAAAATTAAACACTACCCAGTTGCTCTATTTATGTCCTGAGAAATACAGGTCATCACAGTGAGCTTTTAGCCTTCCTGGTCTCCTATAAACCATGCCTGAGCCAGCCTCCCTGATGGATAATTCCACCCAGCATGTGTACAGCTTATTAACCTGATAATGGGCAGACCTCAGTTTCTCAGTCCTGGCCTCAGGAATGGCCACATCTGGCAAACACAACTCACCATAAATATTGAATGACAGTACAAATCACTCTGTCTGCCTCCCTTTTGTTTCCTCGTGAGAACAAGAGAAATCATTGTTCTTCAAGGGCTTTTCCAGCCCAGTCATTATGTGATTATGTATCATTTCTGCTTCCCCCACCTTAGGCAAAACACAGCAGTGCATGGGACAGATCCATGTGATATGTTGGCCATGAATAACTAAAAGATGTGACTCCCATATTTACATGACAATCAAGGCAAATATAAAAACAGCCATAACATAACAAAAACTGAAATCTCTTCACAGACTTAAAACACTGCTGACTTCCACAACTCCAGTTGAATATAAGGGGTGATAACAGATATATATATTCAGTGGGAGGCCCTTAAATACTACTGCTAAAACTATAACCTTGCACATCTTCTTTTTTTTCTTTTGCTCTAGGAGTCATTGTTTTCTTGAGAGAACATATCCCTGAAATAATTCCAATTTGAAAGGAAGTTTCATATAGAGAAATCAGATTTTCAAGCTGAGCTGCCAGGCTGTGCTCAGTTTGCACACAGGTGTCCCCTAGAGGCACAAAGGAGTGGGTACCAGTCTCAGAAGTGCCCCCCAGCCAGCTCTCTAGCTGCCCCCTACCAGCTCCCCACATCTCACACTCTGAACAAATCACTGGCTGTGTTAGCAATCATCTCTTATCATCTCACCTTGCATCTACAAGTAAAGCAGGTGCCATCGCTTCTTAGGACACAGAAACTAATGCCTAGAAACATGATCACTTCACTGCAGGGATAAGTGGGGGGGGCAGTGTTAGAATCAGTGGAAGGCCTTGTAAACTTGGGCTGGCCTTCAAAGAGACTGACAACCAGAGGTTCACAAACATCTCTTTCTGAGCTCTCTGCTTTCGGCACACATGAGAAGCCGGGACCTCCTTGTTTTTGTCTTCTATTGTGAATATGTACAAAACAGTAAAATGATAATTGCAAGAACCATACACCCGCATTGAGCTCATTTAGTTTAAATGCAGAGAGCTGTGATTCTTGTCATTCATTATCCAGAGATAAAACTCTTTCATGTATTTTTCAAAGAAGGAATTGAAACAGCAGAATTAGGAGGCATCAGTCCATTTAATTATTGTTTACAAGTCTCGACAGAACAGCATGCCAAGTCTGCTTTGGTACCCAAGCTACACACTAGACAGAGCCACAGTCTCATTGTTGCCAAGGAGTCTGGGTAGTCCTGCCAGAGTTTAAGCAAGTCAATCCATCATGTGAGAACTAACTGAGTAGGAAAAAACAGTCAAGTATACAAATGTGAAAGGACACTCAGTCCTTGGGATATTCCAACTATGAATTCCAGAGAGCTCCTGACGGAGGGCTCTCAAATCTCAGGAATGCCTAGGCTCTCACTTGAGACAATACGCTTCCAGAATGGTTCTAATGACCATTAGAATCTATGGATGGTACTTTCTCAAATGAGAATGTAAATGCTGTGGAATGCTACTATGGGGAAGACTAAAAGAAGGTGTTAGGACCAAGAAGAAACCCTTCTAAGTGCCCTCTAAATTCTCTCCATGTCTGCTTTATCTATGGATCCCCCAAAACTAACTTGATAACATGCTTTTTCATACCAGCAAGCTCCAAAAAGTCACTTCCTAGCACACATTCCAAATAAGCTCAGCCCTCTTGAAGGAGTCTAAGAGAACTGTGAATTCAGCAACAGTAAAATCACACACAAGGATCACAACAACATGCAAAGTGTTGGAGGTCAAAATGCTGGTGAGTATGAAAGGTATTAATATGCATCTCTCCAAAGATGGCATATAGGTGACAAGTGGATCTATTAAAATGTGCTGAATAACATTTGTTTTAGGGTACAATGAACTGGAAAAAGATGATATACCAATGCATACCTGTTTTAATTGCCAATTTAAATTTAATCCGTGTATATGCAGGCATGCACACACATATGGAAGTCAGAGGACAAGTTGTAGGAGTTAGCTCTATCATTTTTCAATATGTGTCCTTGGGGTCAAAATCAGTCACTCTTAACATATGCACATTTAAAATATCATTGTTCATATTTGAACTTTTCAACATAGTAATATGAAATACATATAGACTGTAAAATGGTTATTAGAGTAAAGAACATTAACATCTGTCTCATCTCTTCTACTTATTTTTTGACAAGGGAAACTAAAATAAAATTAATTTTAAAAGTCTCTAATACAATTTTACTCACTGTAGTTCTCGTGCTGCATGTGCAAAATTATGAGGTTGGAGATTCCAAGATGAAATAAAGAAGAATGTAGAAGCTGACAGCCTCATTTTATTACATACAAATGAAACAAATTCACAGAAAGCAGGCAGTGAGAGAGACAGAGGAGCATTGAAAATGGATGGAGTAAGTAGACTTTAGACAAAGTAACTGTCCCAAAGCCCTGTGTTTTTCAGTTGATAAAATAATTTCCCAAGAGTACAGGTTAGAAACATGATACATTTAGTTAAATATACCTATGCTAAAATTAAACAATGAAGAAAAGGAATACAAGGGTTGGATTATTCATCAATAGAGTAGAAAGTTCCAGATGAATGAGAGAAGCTAAAATGATCCATGTGAAAATGGATCATAGTTTGATCAGTATTAATTTAATCTTCAATTTTAGATATGCATATGTATGTTTACATACAAAATATTTCTAGATTCATGTGCATATATACATTAGAATGTACATTTTTTTCTTAACTGTTGCCTTTCAGGGACGGATACAGCGACACCTAACATTAAGGGGCTACATTCTTCACCCAGTCCCTTGCTTTTTCATGCATTGTCCAATAAAAGCAAAACATGACTCACTAGAGAACTCAATACTTTCAGAAAAGAGGCATAAAATAAATCGAGCCTGGGGCAATGTCTTGTAGTGCAAACATATTTTAAACTTGCACTGATGGCAGAAAAATCAAAGGGACACAGGAATAAACAGAAGCCATGAAAGACTCCAGAAAGAGGAACAAAATAAAGTCATAGTAGATTACAAAAACAAAGAAGAAAATAAGCAACAGGGGCAACATATTCTAAGAGTTACAGGGACAAGAGCTTACCAAATATAGTCCTTTCTACTCAATATTTAGAAAGGTATAGCTGTCTTGATCTTACCTGAATAGGACAGAGGTCAAAGACTAGTCTAGCTGTTCTGCTTTTACAATCTTGAATATAAATTCCCTTTATTTCACAGCTAGGTAACCTTTGATAAATGACACCTGCTTCACAGCCACAGACAGTTTCTCCAGCTCCATTCAACGCAGAAGAAAAGTATGAAAAACACTCTCTATATTGATTGTTCTAGAACTCAATAATATATCTGCTACATTCATTGGCTATAACCCAGTTACATAGTAACTTCTGGCTGAGAATGGAAGAAACAGAGTTTTTTAAATTAATTTATTTAATTTACAAACAATCTCATTTTACATATCAATCCCAGTTCTCTTTCCCTCTCATCCTCCCATGCCCCTCACAGACTCCCCATCCCATCCTGTATCCACTCCCCAGAGATGGTGAGGCCTTCCATGGAGGATCATCAAAGTGTGTCACATCATTTGGGGCAGGGCCTAGACCAGTCTCCATGTATCTGAGCTCCCAAAGCCCATTTGTGCACTAGGGATAAATACTGGTTCCACTCTCAGAGTTCCCATAGACTGCCCAGGCCTCCTGACTGGCACCCGCATTCAGGGAACCACAATGCAGGTTCCCTAGCTTTACAACTGAGGTCCCTGTGCTCTTACATGGTCAATTTAGCTGATTCTGTGAGTTTCTCCAGCCTGGTCTTGATTGCTTTGCTCATCCCTTCTGCCTCTCTACAACTAGACTCTAGGAGTTCAGCTCAGTGCTTAACTGTGCATCTCTGCTTCTGCTTCCATCAGGTACTGAATGAAGGCTCTAGGATGGCATTTAAGGTAGTCATTAATTTCATTATAGGAGAGGGAATTTAAGGTAGCCTCTCCACTGTTGCTTAGATTCTTAGTTGGGGTCATCCTTGTGGATTTCTTGACATTGCCCTAGTGCCAGATTTCTCTTTAAACCTATAATGGCTCCCTGAATTAAGGTATCTCGTTTCTTGCTCTCCTCTATTCTTCCACTGACTAAGTCTTCCTGATCCCTCATGTTGTCCTCCTCGTTCCTCTTATCTTCTCTGTTTCCTACCTCCTTCCCCCTCCCCTGTGCTCCCAATTTGCTCAGGTGATCTTTTCCCTTTCCCCTTCTCTGGGGAGGCCATATATGTCTCTCTTGGGGTCCTCCTTGTTTCCTAGCTTCTCTGTAGGTGTGGATTTTATGCTGGCAGTCCTTTGCTCTATGTCTAATATTCATATGAGTGAGTATATACCATGTTTGTCTTTCTGTGACTGGTTTACCTTGCTCAGGATGGTTTCTTCTAGTTCCATCCATTTGCCTGAGAATTTCAAGATTTCATTTTTCCCCACCGAGTAATACTCCATTGTGTAAATGTACCACATTTTCTCCATCCATTCTTCGGTTGAGGGGCATCTAGGTTGCTTCCAGGTTCTGGCTATTACAAACAGCACTGCTATGAACATAGGAGAACAGATGTTCTTGTCGTATGAATGTGCATCATTTGAGTATATGCCCAAGAGTGGAATTGCTCAATCTTGAGGTAGACTGATTACCATTTTCCTGAGAAACCACCTTACTAATTTCCAAAGTGGCTGCACAAGTTTGGACTCCCACCAGCAATGGAGGAGAGTTCTCCTTTCTCCACATCCTCTCTAGCATAGACTGTCATTGGTGTTTTAAACTTTAGCCATTATGGGAGGTGTAAGATGGTAACTAAGAGTAAAAAACAGAGTTTTATTACAGATAACCATGTGTCCAGCTAAAACTACAAGGTTGAGAAAAAATTTTAATGAAAAAGTATTTAATTCAGTGTTCTATTATTAAAGTAGCTATGAAGGCTAATTTTTGTCCTCTTGAAACAAGCCAAAGTCACTGTGGAAGAGGGAACCTCAACTGAGAAATAGCCTTTATTAGGCTGGATATCTGTTGAGTATCCTCTAGATTAATGATTGATGTAGGAGGGCCCCAGTCCACTGTAGATGGTGCCACCACCCCTGGGTAGATGACCTGGGTTCTCTAAGAAAACAGGATGAGCAAGTCATAGGGAGCATTCTACCATGGCCACTGATTCAGTTTCTTCCTCTGTGTTCCTGCCTTGAACTTTTTCCAGGGTTTTCTTAGTTACTGAACTTTCACCTGAATGTCAAAGAAATCCTTTCCTTCCCCAGTCAGTTTAGGTTAGTGTTTTATGAAAGTGTCTCCTGACAGAACTGGGTGTCTTTGCAGACCCTTTGGAACTCTTCTGAAATAGATGTTGCTACTTGTTTCCAATGTAAAGTTTCTTAGAGAGAAGGGGCAGCATGTATTTGTAGATAGTCAGAGTCCAGAAAGAGGATGTCTAATCCTCCTGGAGCTGAAACTAAAGGTGGTTATGATCAACCCAGCATGGGTGCAAAGAATCAAATTCAGGTCCACTACAATAGCAAAAAATTCTCTTGACCACTGAGCCATCTCTCCAGCCCCTGCAATGTAACTTTCCCTTTCTGTCCTATGTTGCCTTTCTATTGCTTTCATAAAACACTAACCTAAACTGAATAGGCTAAATATTGTTCCCTCCATTCCATATACCTGATATATTTCCCCCTCTCCATTCACCTTTCCTTGAATTAATTCTATTCATTTTTTTACTTCTACATATATGTGAATTCTATTATATATATTCTAGACACAATGCCTCATTATATATCCTTGGCTTGCCTTGCATTCCAAACTCTCATGCGCCAGGTCATTGAGAGATAGGATTCCAGGTGTGCAACACCACACCCAAATTGATCCCTCTTAGATGCTGTCTTGATCCTAATATGCTTGTATAACAGCAATGCCATATACTGAGTGTATTATAAACACCACTATTTGATTTCTTACAATTTTGTGGATGGAGAGATTAAAGAGATCCATAGAATCCTTTTCAGAAAGGCAGTGGTCCAATTCCTGAGGACTTAATCTACACTTCTCTCCCAAAGACCAGCCTCATAATGAGGTTCGGTGTCACCATATATTAATTTGAAGGTTGATAATATATACTAAAATGTTTCATAGCATTTAGAGTAGGTCAGAGGCATCTACTTTATGCTCTCATGATAGAACAGCATAGATAACATATAACCTATCAGTGGCAATCAACCAAGTAGTTGTCAACCTCCCCCATTGAATTGTACTCCATAGAGACAGGAGCCATGCCTAACTAATTTGTCATTATAGCCATGAAGCATGGTATATTAGTACCAAGTAAATGCTACTCAAATAAATATATAAACAAGAAAGTAGCCTCCCTACTGAACTATTAACCATTATGTGTACTTACTGTTGTTTTATTACTTTATCCCAAAATCTATATATGTCTAGGCAAAAAAAATCAGTGGGCATTCAAATCAATGACACACCAAAGAGAATCAAGAAAATACAGTTACCCAAATAGATGATTTTTAAGGGACAATCTCTGATAATTCTCTTTGCTTAGTAGCCATACCATCTGGTTACCCTTTGTGATGTATAAACTTATAAGAACACAGATTAGCAGTCAAACATTTTGGAAAACCAATGAGATTTTAAGGAGAAGTTGATAAAATCCCTCAAAGTGGATATTTTTTGTTTCTACAACCCTTCTAGAGACATAGCCTGTGAGAGTCTGTACCAGACTTAAACTTTTGGGCCACCAATTAGCTCCCAAATCATGACACAAAGACTTATTAGTTATGAATGTTTGGGCTTAGGTTAGACTCATTTCTTTCTAGCTCTTATAACTTCTTGTGTTTCTCTTCGTCTATGTTTTCCCTAGGGCATTCTACATTTTTCCCTTTCTGTATATCTTATTTTCACTGCTTCTCATGTCTGTCTGTCTGGCAGCTGCTTGGCTTTTGGCTCCCGGTATGTTCCTCCCTTTCTCCCTCATTCTCCTCCTCCTTCTTTAATTTCTCAAGTCTAGATTTCTCCTCTTCCTGCCAGCCCCAGTTCTGCCTTGCTATGGGCCATTCAGACGTCTATTAGAACAATCATGTGCCTTAGGCACACAAGGTGAAACAGCAACACATCTTTCCATAATTAATCAAATGCAGTATAAACAAATGTAGCACAGCCTTACATCATTAAACAAATCCAGTGCAAACAAATGTAACATCCCTTTACACAGTAAAAGTAGTATTCCCCAGCATAAACAAAATGTAACCCAGCTTTACATAGTTAAATACTCCCCAGAATAAACAAATGCAACACATCTTTGTCAAGCTAAAATAATATTCTGCAAGAAGAGTCAACTCAGAGTGTCATGAAGTTAAGAAAATACGGAATACCCAAAACACCAGGTTCTCAATGAGACACTTTTTAGGACTGCTTCTATCTCTTACTGGCCACCCTAGTCCTGAGCTCTTCAAGTACCTCAAAAATCCTTGTTTCCAGTTGGAAAGACTAACATTTATTTTTCTCCTTTTTGGTCATGACAGTGACAGAATAGAATTTTCATGTTCCTACTCCAAAAGGGCAGCATTTTCCCACTGTTGCTCTTTGATCACATAATATTTGGAAGTCAAGACCTAGAATGTAGTTCAATAGGTAGAGTGTATGTGTAGTATTCATGAAGCCCTGAATTTCATCCCCAACACCATATCAACTGGGCATGGTAGCACACCTGTTACCCCAGGTGTGGGAGGTAAAAATCACAAGAACCAGATGTTCAAGGTCAGCTTAGGCTATATATCTATCTGGAGGCAAACCTGAACTATATGAGACCCTGTCTCAAGAAGACAATGGTAGAATTATAGTCAACTGGACCACTTACTTTTCTGCTTCATTGTCTTTTGGAGCAAAAATCATTAACACTGAAATGTCATCACTTACTTTGTCCTTTACTTTAAATATTAAGAGTGTTGTAATATGAATGCTGGTATCACCCCAAAATTTATATGCCAAAACTTCACTTCATCCCAAGACATGGTATTGGTATATAAAGCCTTTGGAAAGTGATTTGGTTATGACAGTATAGCTGGGAAAGACTCTTGTCATCCCTTCCCAATGGATGCTGACTATGCTATGCATTGACAACTAACTGAGCATAAGATACATGTGAGTTAAGTGAGAAACAGGAAACATTTCCTTTCTGTTCTTTCAGAATACCTCATGTAATATTTTACTGTATACTCAACACTCAATGAGATAAACTACTCATAAAAAATCATCACCTCCAAAATTTGAATCTTATTTTGTCCAGGTAAAAAGGCTGTTACATTCCTCATTCCACATGCAAAAAAACCTTGTGAAATAATTAGATAGATCATAGGTAGGTAGGTAGGTAGATAGATAGACAGACAGACAGACAGACAGACAGATAGATACGAACAGATAGATTCATTATGTATGTATGGCCAGATATATGTTTGTATTTACCTATGTATGTATATATGTATGGGCAGAAATACACACTCATATGTTTGTTCTGATTTCTTTTAATATCTTCCACATACAGTTAGAACATTATCATTTTTGCCACAAAAATATGCAATTATATACTCTTGGAAGAAAACTAGCCAGGAGACTTTACCAAAGAAATTGCTCACTATTTTCTAAAGGACAAACATTTATGTATAAAATATTAATTTATTCTCTCCTACCAGTAAGAAGCCTCCATTGATTTTCTTTGCTCAAAGCCATCAGGTTAATTAAAGGTTTAACAGCGGAATCTGGCTACACTTAGATGAACTCTCTTCTTTCTTTGAACCTGCTGTTTTTCACATTATAAATGTAAAACCTGCTCCAGCAAGTCTGGAAGCAACTTGGTTATTGATCTCCTAAAACCCAAGACTTGAGATTTGCCCTTTAACTCTATGGTAGAATAGGTAATGTCTCCCCAGGAGTTGTTGTGAGCCTATCCATCATTTAATATGAGAATCCAGTCATTACTCAAGTGTAAAGGACAGAGAGAGAGAGAGAGAGAGAGAGAGAGAGAGAGAGAGAGAGAGAGAGAGAGAGAGAGAGAGGTCGATGAATAAAGAAATGAGAAGCAAATAAGAGGACCTTTGATCATCTTTCCAATCCAACTGAGATAAATTGTCCCTTATTTCTTATCTCTACTCCAGTTTTGGACATGACCCAGGTTTCTTCATGTAGGGAAGAAACATCAAGAGCAGAAAAGCTGCTGTTTGTGGTTTCTGCTTTGCTTATTTCCTAACTGGAATTACCATTCCCACAGCAATGTGGCACTCGTGTCCATAACACACTTAGCTACCCATGCATCCCTTTCTGTAACTAGACCATGAGTTCTTTCATTAGAGGGTCTCTCCATAGCCAATGATGCCAGTTTAGGCTCTCCCAGAAGCAGAAACCAAGATGAAGTGTGACCTATCAGAAGAATATAAAGTTCTTTGCAAACAATGCCTAAGAAATGAAACTGGGGAAAACAGAACTGGGTATGGGGAACAGCCATGCTGCTGCAGTGTCAGCAAAGGTCTCAGACAGTACTACCAGGACTATGCACTGGAGTGGTTCTAAAGGGTTGAAGCTTCAGACCAACAAGTAGAAAAGGTGTGCTATGGGACACAGATGTGATGGTGAGTGTGTCAGCTCTAGGACTCAGATCCTGGAGAGGACTAAAAATTAAACATTGTTGTCAGCAGGGCTCACGATAGCTAGGAGTTAAGTCTTTATGTCCTGAAAGGTAGGTAGCAATCCACTATGCTACTTTGTGTAGCACTACTATATCCACTTTTCTATTATTTAGGCCCATGCAACCACAACAGCTCTGTCCTGGTAATTCTAACATAATTCTTATGAGTGAGATATAATGATGCAGTCATAAGAATACCAAGAGAGGGTGGGTTTTGAAGTTCCCTATGCTCAGGATGCTGCCCAGTGTCTGAGTCATTTTCTTGTTGCCTCTGAGTCAAGATGTGCTCTTGGACCCCAGACCGACAGTGGGGAGGCCAGCATGGGACTGATCTGGACCCCCCAAATGTGAGTGTCAGTGAGAAGGCCTGGGCAACCTATGGGGCCCTGAGCTGTGGATCAGTGTCTATCCCTGGTATACAAACTGTCTTCATGTGCCTATAGCACAAAGAGAGATGCTCTCTCAGCCTGGACTCTTAGGGGAGTGCCTTGACCCTACCAAGAGTAAAATGACAGACTCTAGATATCCCCTATGTGGAAGGATTTGGCAATAGGGTGGGAGGGAGGGGGGAAGGGGAGTGCGGGAGGAGGGGAGGGAGAGAGAACTGGGATTGACATGTAAAACAAGCTATTTAAAATTAAAATAAAAAATGATAAAAAAAAGATGTAGGACTCTCAGCTCCAGCACCATGTCTGCCTGTGTGCCACCATGCTCCCCACAATGATGTAAGCTGTAAGCAATTCCCCCAATTAAGTGTTTTTATAAGAATTGTTGTGGTCATAGTATCTCTTCACAGCAATAAAAACCTAAAACACAGAATCATAACTGTATGTTGAACAGATTAAGCAATCATTTTTAGCGGTTCAGACACCTCTGTAAAACAGTTGAGACAGAAAATATCTTTAGGCTTGGAATCAGAAAGTGTTAGTTTGATTCTGTCTATGCCAGTTTACCTTAAGCATCAGATCTCCTACAAGTCATTCAGTCTGCTTCAATGTCACAGTAAAGGTCAAATACTGTTACAAATAAAAACCTCAAACAGTAAGCCTATGTGTCTTCTTTACGGTTCTAGTACTGTGAAGAGACAACATGACCAAGGTAACTTTCGTGCAGCAAAAAATAAATAAATAAATAAAAATAAAAAAATAAAAATTAGTTGGGGCTTGCTTTCAGTTTCATAGGTTTAATCCATTATCATGGCAAGGAGCATGACAACATGCAGGTAGATGCTGGAGCAATAACTGAGAGCTACATCCTGATCCATAAGCAGAGAAATAGACTGAGTCTGGTATCCTTTGAAACCTCAAAATCCACCCCAGTGACACACTTCCTTCAACAAAGTCACATCTTATAATCCATTCAAGTACTTCCACTCCCTGGTGGCCAAGAGCTAAACCTGGAAACCTAGTTATTAAATACACACACATACACACATATATATGCGCCTATGGGGACTATTCTTAAAGAAACTACCATACTAGGTACCTATCAATAGATGAATGGATAAGGAAACTCTCTCTTTACCTATCTGTCCATTTATGTCTACATCTATCTAGATTTGTGTATGCACACATAATAAAATTATATTAATAAAGGAAAAGGAAAATTTGGATTTTCCTTGCAGATTTGGAGAGTTATTAAGCAAGGTAAACTAGATTAAGACACATACAGTATGTTCTTTCTCATATTTAGATACAGGTTTATAATGTTTATTTGAAAACATCATGATGAAAAGCTGGTATAATGTGCATAGTTTTAAATTTTTTAAGTAAAAAGAAAATCACTGACATTCCAGGGCCAAATGAAAATTAATAAAATAGAAGTACAGAGAAATGTTTGCAAACAATAGGATGCTCTAAAATTTATTCACCATTAACTCTGGAAATAACCATGGTGCAAGTTTTCTGTTGTGCCCATAGAAGTTTTCTAGGCCCTGGAGGGATGACAGTCCTGAAGAAAGACAAGAACACCATGGAGTTACCAGTCTAATAGGACAGAAACAAACAAGTCAGACAAATTAGTAACTACAGCTATGGACCAATTCCACGTTATAAACAAACACAGTGCTTACAAAATGAGTGTTCCCTTCTTCTTCCTAAGAATGGACGCCTCTGCTCTGAGGATTATCTCACAATAGGACTTCTGCGATGTGGTCCCCACATGGATGCTGTCTCAGTGGCTTCTCTACCCTCTGTGCTTTTGTAAACTGACAGCCCCGTCTAGTTTAAATGAATTCCTATCAGTCTTTTCATCAAAATTCCCTCACAGGTGACCTGGTGTCCATCAGGTGTCATGTTCTATATAGCTACCTCTTTTCTCAGACATAAGCAACCACCAGTGACTGTCACTTAAATCCAGTTTATTAACAATTCCCAATCAGGGAAGCTCTTAGCCAATTGTTCCTCAAGTATTCCAGTTCCCAAAACAGCCACCCCAGTGTCATTCAGGACTTGCTTAAAAATGCATGTTCTCTGGCTGTTCCCTATAGCTGTTGGGTGCGAGTGAATGGGGAAAGGAGGGTATTCTGAAGAACTTAATTAAAAATTTCAAATTCTAACATTTCATCAAGCAGTTGTCAAACTGCTATTGTTTAATGGCAAATGAACGAAAAGAGCAGCTCCAGGGCCTGAAGCAAGCCACAAGCTAAGAGTGAACTAGCCACAATAAAAATAAAACAAAATGAACAAACAAAACAATTATTTGTTAGTGTCCTAAAGCTCACGAAGCTACAAGGTAGTATGGTAAAAAATGAACTTGGTTAGTCTTCTCCTATTGTCAACATCTATCCTGGGTTTGAGGACAACATAGAATACCTGTTAATTGATACAAGTCCCCACCCCTAGCTAAGGATTTATTAAAATTTGATGATTTCTGGGGCATAATCAATTTTCCTTAAGGGTATAGGCCATGGTAGGTTGACCACTATGATCCATGGAATAGCCCCACACCTATGAGTTGATGACCAGCACAAATTGGACTCACTAATTAGCAGGATTTTATATGGTAACTCTTCCCTGCACTATCTTATACAACAAAGGCCTAGTTCA
The DNA here is from genome assembly GCF_017639785.1 of Mesocricetus auratus. Taxonomy (NCBI): domain Eukaryota; kingdom Metazoa; phylum Chordata; class Mammalia; order Rodentia; family Cricetidae; genus Mesocricetus; species Mesocricetus auratus. The sequence continues at coordinate 172,402,084 of NW_024429266.1, forward strand.
ATGTTTGACTCTTCTCTTTTATTTAGCACTGTCCAGAATCATGAGTCAGGTCCCAAGTAGACCATTATTTTGAGAGCATCTGCAGAAACATGGGTAAGAGAGAAATATTAGGTGGGCCCTGTAGCCCTGGGATTCTATTGGTTAAAAAAAAGAGCCAAGATTTGCTCCAGAAAAGGAAATACCCAAGAGATTCAACAGTCTGCAAAACCCAGGAAAGCAAATGTGCATCATTTATTAAAATCACTTTTCATGCACCTTCCCTACAGGCATATGTTACACTGCCCACAACAGACCTTGTTAATCCAATTTCCCCATCCATATCCAAGAAAAGGGAGATACTCATCATGATCAATACTCCTCATCTGGTGATAAACAAAGACAGATAAGCCTGTAAGGTCTGTCAGGTGTGTGTAATTACTGCTGCTGTATACATTCAATTACAGCTAATGAAAAGGTGACAGCCCCCTCCCATCCTGGCTGACAAAAGAGCATGGATGCAGGCTCCCTGGCCTGGCACAGCTCACAGCAAGTCTGATTTCTTTCGTTACCCCAGCTTCAGCTCACCCCACCTGAGAAGTTTCTCAATACACAAAATCTCTAATACCATCACACCTCCCCTAATAATTTTCAAAGAGTGAGGCCATTCCTTGATCCTATTTTTCTCTGGTTGTTCTATCCCTGGGTTTGTGCATACATCAACAGTATGATGTGACAATGTTTTGTGCCTCCAATGGGTTGCCTGAAAGCAAAGGGGTGAGCTCAGGTTATCAGTGCTGCCCTTCCATTGTATTAAAAGCTTTCATCTACAAGCAAAGCAGGAAGAAGACTACAATATTGCTTCTGCTTGTTTGTCAGTATTCAACTTAAGGAGATATGAATATGTATGTATGTTTGTTGGGTTTTCTATTTAAGTGTATTTAATTAATGGGCAAACAATTCTCTTTTCTCTACTGAGAAGTACAAAAAAAGACCTATTAAATGCCTGAAGAATGTTTCTGACAACTGTGCTTTGGAGAGCAAACTATTAGATTAAGATAGCCATAGCCATTGCTGGCCCATACAGTCATCCAGGACTGCTGTATTCATTTACAGTAATTCGTAGATGCCCCATTCTCTGAAAATGTCCTCATCCAAGCAGCTCTTCCCCTGTATTACCAGCAGAGCTTAGCCACTGACATTCAGCACAAGGGGCACATAACTAGACTGGATCGCTTATCTCACTGAAGTTGAACCACACTGAAACTGGTCTTAAATGAAGCCACATTCTTGCTTAGAATTTCTCCATCTTTTCATCACCTTCATCTCAGCATAAACCTCTGTCTGCACCCAATCATGTGAAAGAGAATCCCTATTTCTTACCCTGTGCCCAGGAAGTCACCATCCTACCCCCCACATTATTCTCAGAAGTTATCAAGGGGTGATCCTACCCAGCTTTGGGGATCCTGCTGGAGCATTTTCATGTCTTTGAAGCTCTGATGAATAGTTCAGAGATGGGCATGATGCCAATCACAGTCTTACCTGGTGCAGGAGGCCCTTGTGGAGCTGGTAAAAGTTGTCCTCCAGGTCTGATCCTAGAGTGAGGGAAGAGAACTGCTCAGGACTGAAACCTAAAGCTTATGAAAAAACTCGGGAACCAAGATATTCATTCAGCCATTAACTTTAAAAATAAAAGCTAAAGCCAAGTGGATAGGAAACAAAAAAATCCAATGTTTGTTTAATAGTGACGCAAATGATCACTATTGTGTTGATCCCTAACCCTGCCCCTGCCACAGGCTCCAATAAGCTCAATATGATATTGCAACTCTTCCACTATTCTAGAGAGGGCACTAGCAACTCACCCAAACCAGGGAAACAGAATGAAGAGAGAGAGAGAGCGAAAGACAGACAGACAGACAGACAGACAGAGAGAGAGAGAGAGAGAGAGAGAGAGACTTGACACAAAAAGTACCATGTGGGGCAGTGGCAAGGATTGAATTAGCAAATCCCACAAAGCTCTTTAACTTGACCTGACTCATAATTGTCACCTTATTGCAAGTGGTGGCCATGGTGATGTCTCTCAAATCAGTCTCAACCTTTTTTGAGCAAACATGGTGATCTTTCTGCAACCCTCATACTCTGTTCTCAGAAATGTTTTGATGGGCAGTGACTTTACAGATAGATAGATAGATAGATAGATAGATAGATAGATAGATAGATAGATGATAGATGGTTAGCTATGACAACTAATATAAAAGAAGAGAAAGGCATACAAAGATTGCCTATCAGTTAAAAGCACTTGCTGCTCTTGAAAAGAAATTGAGTTTGGTTCCCAGCACTCATTTCAGACAGCGCACAACTGCTTGTGAACTCTAGCTCCAGAGGATCTGACCCACCTCTGACCTCCATGAATTCCTGGCCTCATGTTCACATACCTACACAAAGAAACAAAGACACATTTATCAACTAACAGTTTTATGAAATAAATCATGACCTCCCCAGCCCCGCCTTCTGTGGGAGAACACCAATGATCAACAATACTGGCTGTAATGAGCTTTGCGAAGTGAATCCAGATGAACTCATGCAGATCGTGGTAGTTTGACTTACAGAATAACTCCATACAAACAGCTCTCTGAACCTCAAATCACTTTATAGGCAATTTTCTTTTTTTTTCCAGTTTTAATTTAGATAAGAAACGAAGTTGCTTCACAAGTCAGTTCCAGGTCCCTCTCCCATTCCCTCACCTCCTCCCGTGCTCTCCCCCAACCCCTACCCCCCCCCCCGTTATCCCCTCATTCCCCCAGGGAGGGTGAGGCCCTCCATGGGGGTATCCATAGTCTGTCATTTCATATAGGGCAGGGCCTAGACCCTTCCCTAAGAGTTCAGGGTGAGAGTGCACCTCACATTGTTCTATGGGAGTCCAAAGTCCATGTGTATACTTGGGATGGGTACTGATCTGCTGCCCAAGGCTCAATAGGTTCCCTAGGCCTCCTCACTGACACCCAAATTCAGGGGGTATTGATCAGTCCCATGCTGGATTCCCAGGCTGATGCCTGGGATTCAAGAGTTAACCTTTGTCTGGTCAGCTGTTTCTGGGGGTTAAACCAGCCCAGTCTTAATCCCTTTGATCATCAGTCCTCCCTCTCTGTTACTGGCTTTCTTGAGTTCAGCTCAGTACTTAACCAGCCGCTAAATGAAGTTTCTGTTTCCCAGACTCTCTGGCCATAGGATTGTAGGCTGGCACTCCCCAGATCTATGTCTAAAATCCATATATGAGAGAGTACATGCCATGTTTCTCTTTTGTGACTGGGTTACCTCACTCAGGATGGTTTCTTCTAGTGTCATCCATTTGCCTGCGAATCTCATGATTCCATTATTTTTTTCTGCTGAATAGTACTCCATTGTGTAGATGTACCACATTTTCTCTATCCACTCTTCGGGTGAGGGACATCTAGGTTGCTTCCAAGTTCTGGCTATTACAAATAAAGCTGCTATGAACATAGTGGAACAGACATCTTTGTTGTATGAATGGGCATCTTTTGGATATATGCCTAAGAGTGGAATTGCTGGGTCTTGTGGTAGGTTTATTCCCATTTTTCTGAGGAATCTCCATACTGATTTCCAAAGTGGCTGAACCAGTTGGCACTCCCACCAGCAATGGAGGAGTGTTCCCCTTTCACCACATCCTCTCCAGCATAAATTGTCCTTGGTGTTTTTGATTTTAGCCATTCTGACAGGAGTGAGATGGTATCTCAGAGTTGTTTTGATTTGCATTTCCCGGATGGCTAAGGATGTTGAGCACTTTCTCAAGTGCCTCTCAGCCATTTTAGACTCCTCTATTGAAAACTCTCTATTTAGTTCTGCAGCCCACTTTTTAATTGGGTCCTTTACTGTTTTGGAGACTTGCTTCTTGAGTTCTTTGTAAATTTTGGAGATCAACCCTCTGTCAGATGTGGGATTAGTGAATATTTTTTCCCATTCTGTGGGCTGCCTTTTTGTCTTGCTGACTGTGTCCTTTGCCTTACAGAAGCTTCTCAGTTTCAGTAGGTCCCATTAATTGTTGATCTCACTGTCTGTGCTACTGGTGTTATGTTCAGGAAGCTGTCTCCTGTACCAATTCATTCAAGGGTACCACCCACTTTCTCTTCTAAGAGGTTCAGTGTGGCTGGATTTATGTTGAGGTCTTTGATCCATTGTGCATGGCGATAAACATGGATCGATCCGCATTCTTCTACATGCCAGTCTCCAATTATGCCAGCACCATTTGTTGAAGATGCTTTCTTTATTCCATTGTATATTTTTAGCTTCTTTGTCAAAGATCAGATGTTCCTACGTGTGTGGGTTAATACCCGGATTTTCAATTCGATTCCATTGGTCTACCTGTCTATTTTTGTGCCAATACCAAGCTGTTTTCAGGACTATAGCTCTATAATAGAGCTTGAGGTCAAGGATGGTGATGCCTCCGGACGTTGCCTTGTTGAACAGGGTTGTTTTGGCTATCCTGGGTCTTTTGTTTTTCCATACAAAATTGATTATTGTTCTTTTGAGGTCTCTGAAGAATTGTGCTGGGATTTTAATGGGGATTGCATTGAATCTGTAGATTGCTTTTGGCAGGATTGCCATTTTTTACTACATTGATCCTACCTATCCAAGAGCATGGGAGATCTTAATATTTTCTGAGGGCTTCTTTAATTTCTTTCTTTAAAGATTCAAAGTTCTTACGATACAGGTCTTTCACTAGTTTGGTTAGCGTTACCCCAAAGTATTTTATGTTGTTTGTGGCAATTGTAAAGGGTGATGTTTCTCTGATTTCTATTTCAGCCCTTTTATCATCTGTATATAGTAGGGCTACTGATTTTCTTGAGTTGATCTTGTAGCCTGCCACTTTGCTGAAGGTGTTAATCAGCTGTAAGAGTTCCCTGGTAGAGTTCTTTGGGTCATTGATGTAAACTATCATATCGTCTGCAAACAGTGAAAGTTTGACGTCTTCCTTCCCAATTTGTAACCCCTTGATCCCCCTTTGTTGTCATATGGCAATAGCTAGAACTTCAAGTACCATGTTGAAAAGGTATGGCGAAAGTGGACAGCCTTGTTTTGTTCCTGATTTTAGAGGAATTGCGTTGAGTTTCTGTCCATTTAGTTTGATGTTGACTGCTGGTTTAGTGTATATAGCTTTTATTATGTTTAAGTATGTCCCTGTTATCCCAGATCTTTCCAAGACCTTTATCATGAAGGGGTGTTGGATTTTGTCAAAGGCTTTTTCAGCATCTAGTGAGATGATCATGTGATTTTTGTTTTTCAGCTTGTTTATATGGTGGATTACGTTGATGGATTTTCGTATGTTGAACCATTCCTGCATCCCTGGGATGAAACCTACTTGATCGTGGTGAATGATTATTTTGATGTGTTCTTGGATCCGATTTGCCAGTATTTTATTGAGTATTTTTGCGTCAATGTTCATGAGGGATACTGGTCTGAAGTTCTCTTTCTTAGTTGTATCTTTGTGTGGCTTGGGGATCAAGGTTATTGAAGCCTCATAGAAAGAGTTTGGCAAAGACCCTTCTGCTTCTATTGTGTGGAACACTTTAAGAAGAATTGGTATAAGCTGTCCTTTGAATTTGTGGTAGAATTCTGCACTGAGGCCATCTGGACCTGGACTTTTTTTGGTTGGGAGACTTTTAATGACAGCTTCTATTTCCATAGGGTTATAGGTCTATTTACATTGCTTATCTGTTCTTGATTTAGTTTTGGCAAATGATAGCTGTCCAGGAAGTCATTCATTTCCTTTAAATTTTCGAATTTTGTGGAGTACAGGTTTTCAAAGTATGACCTAATGATTCTCTGGATTTCCTCAGAGTCTGTTGTTATATCCCCCTTTTCATTTCTGATTTTGTTAATTTGCGTGTTCACTTACTGCTGTTTGGTAAGTTTGGACAAAGGTTTGTCTATCTTGTTGATTTTCTCAAAGAACCAACTCTTTGTTGCATTGATTCTTTGTAGTTTTCCTGGTTTCTACTTTATTGATTTCAGCCCTCAATTTGATTATTTCCTTGCGTCTACTCCTCCTGGGGGAGTTTGCTTCTTTGTGTTCTAGAGCTTTTAGCTGTGATGTTAATTCTCTGGTATAACTGTTCTCCTGTTTCTTCATGTGAGCACTTAGTGCTATGAACTTCCCCCGTAGCACTGCTTTCAAAGTGTCCCATAGGTTTGGGTATGTTGTGTCTTCATTTTCATTGAATTCGAGGAAGTCTTTAATTTCTTTTTTTATTTCCTCTTTGACCCAGGGATGGTGCAGTTGAGCTTTATTCAATTTCCATGAGTTTGTAGGTTTTCTGCAATTTGTGTTGTTGTTGAATTCTACTTTTAAGGCATGGTGGTCTGATAAGATGCATGGAGTTATTCCAATTTTTTTGTAGCTGCTGAGGTTTGATATGTTGCCAAGTATGTGGTCGATTTTTGAGAAGGTTCTATGTGGTGGTGAGAAGAAGGTATATTCTTTTTTATGTAGATGAAATGTTCTGTAGATATCTGTTAATCCCAGTTGGGTCATTACTTCTATTAGACCCTTTGCTTCTTTTTTGAGTTTCTGTCTGGTATTCCTATCTAGTGGTGAGAGTGGTGTGTTGAAATCTCCCACTATAACTGTGTGGGGCTTTAGATGAGATTTAAGTTCTAATAATGTTTCTTTAACGAATGTGGATGCCTTTGTATTGGGGGCATAGATGTTCAGGATAGACACTTCATCTTGGTGGGTTTCACCTGTGATGAGTATGTAATGACCTCCTTCATCTCTTTTGATTGATTTTATTTTAAAGTCTAGTTTGTTAAATATTAGGATTGCTACCCCTGCTTGTTTCTTGGGTCCATTTGATTGAAAAATTTTTTCCCAACCTTTAACTCTCAGGTAATGTCTGTCTTTGAGGGTGAGGTATGTTTCTTGTATGCAGCAGAAGGAAGGGTTCTGTCTTCGAATCCATTCTGCTAGTCTGTGTCTTTTTATGGGTGAGTTAAGGCCGTTAATATTGAGGGATATTAATGACCATTGATTGCTCATCCTTCTTCGATTTGCGATGGTTGTTGTTGGTGGAATTATGTGTGGAATTTCACCCCTTTGTTCTTTTGGCTGTTGGTAGAGAGGGATTCTCTAATGCTTATGTTTTTCTGGTTGTAGTTAGCTTCCTTGGGTTGGAGTTTTCCTTCCAAAATTTTCTGTAGGGCTGGGTTAGTGGACACATATTGCTTGAATCTAGTTTTGTCATGGAATATCTTGTTTTCTCCGTCTATAGTGATTGAGAGCTTTGCCGGGTATAGTAGTCTGGGCTGGCATCCATGGTCTCTTAGTGTAGGTAGAATATCTATCCAGGACCTTCTGGCTTTCAGAGTTTCCATGGAGAAATCAGGTGTAATTCTGATAGGTCTGCCTTTATATGTTACTTGACCTTTTTCCTTAGCTGCTCTTAATATTCTTTCTTTATTCTGTATGTTTGGGGTCTTGATTATTATGTGGCGAGGGGATTTTTTTTTGTGGTCCACTCTATTTGGTGTTCTGTAGGCTTCTTGTACCTTCATTGGCATGTCTTTCTTAAGGTTGGGAAAGTTTTCTTCTATGATTTTGTTGAATATGCCTTCTGCCCCTTTGAGGTGGATTTCTTCTCCTTCTTCTATACCTATTATTCTTAGGTTTGGTCTTTTCATGGTGTCCCATATTTCCTGGATGTTTTGTGTTAAGGATTTGTTGGATTTAAGGTTTTCTTTGGTTGATAAATCCATTTCTCCTAGTGTATCTTCAACACTTGAGATTCTCTCTTCCATCTCTTCTATTCTGTTGGTAATGCTTGTATTGGTAGTGCCTGACTGTTTGTCCAGCTTTTCTATTTTCTGCCTTTCTTCAGATTGTGTTTTTTTTAATGTCTTTATTTCAGTTTTCAACCCTTGCAGTGTTTGCATTGCTTCTTGCAATTTTCTGCTTATCTGTTCGTCCGTTTGTTGCCTTTTATGAATTTTTTGGTTTGTTCTTTCTTCCATTTCTTGCATTTTTTGGTTTGCTTTTTGTTCCATGTCTCGAATTTTGAGCTTTGTTTCTTCTTCCATTTCCTGCCTTTTTTGATTTGTTTCTTCTTCCATTTTTTTCATTTTTTGCTTTGTTTTTTCTACCATTTCTTGCATTTTTTGCTTCGTTTCTTCTTCCATTTCCTGCCTTTTTTGGTTTGTTTTTTCATCCAATTCTTGCATTTTTTTGGTTTGTTTTTTCTTCCATTTCTTGCATTTTTTGGTTTGTTTTTTCTTCCATTTCTTTGAGGGATTTTCCAATATCCTCTTTTAGGGCCTCTATAATTTTCATGAAAGTGCTTTTAAGGTCATTCTCTTCTGCTTCTTTCGCATTGGATTGTTGGGGTCTTGCTGGTGTGGAGTTTCTAGAATCTGGCGGTGTCATATTTGTTTTTCTGTTGCTGACTGTGTTTTTGTATTGTCTCTTTCCCATCTCTTCTTCTAGTGGGTGCAGAAAGAGCCCCTTACTGGTCTGGGGACCAGAGTTCCCTTTTGGTGGGTGCTAGCAAGTCCAATAATCTGGTGGTTCTTCTATTCCTTGTCCAAATGCTGGTCCGTGGGTGGAGAAGAACAGGAATCTGGGGTGCTTAGCCTCCTACCTGGTCCCCTGGATCCTATGCTGGGTCCTGTTGTACCTGATCCGGAACAGCTACTCCCCTGGTCTCCCTGGCTCCTCTCGTTTCCTGGTCTCGTTGGTGGGAGAGAAGATCTGGAGTCTGGGCTGCTTGGCTCCCGCCGGGATTGGGAGCTCTGTGCAGTTCCCAGGCGATCTGCAGGCACTGGAACACAGGCCGGGAAGCCGGCCTGTTTACCTGATGCTGCCGGAGGGATAGCTACTTCCCTGGACTCCCAGGCTCCTCTTGTTTCCTGGTCTCGATGGTGGGAGAGAAGATCTGGAGTCTGGGCTGCTTGGCTCCCACCGGGATTGGGAGCTCTGTGCAGTTCCCAGGCGATCTGCAGGCACTGGAGCACAGGCCGGGAAGCCGGCCTTTTTACCTGATGCTGCCGGACGGCTATAGGCAATTTTCTTATTAATCCTTATGCACTTTTCCTGAGGTGGAAAAAATGGAGAAAATAAAAGCCTTCCCTAAAGATCATCTGCTATTCAGAGTGAAGCCAAGAGAAGGAGCAAACAAAAAGCTTTCTTACGTTATCTGTTAAGGACCCAAGATACTGGCAGCCAATGTGAGTCTGACATGACAGAACCTTGTTCACTAGTCAGTCAGCAGAAAATTATTCTGAGGGCAATACATCAAACCATGCTAAGAATCCATTCAATTTATCATTGAAATAAAATGTGTGAAGGTGACACGGTGGAGCTAAGAATCCTGTTCTCTAATCAAAATGCCTGTACTCTAATTCTAAATTTAACTACATGATAATGGCCACCCAAGAAGTTATCTTCTGTTGAAGAAAGAAGAAAAATACTTGACTTTGTTTATTTGAGATATAAATTTAGAAAATGAAGAAGATTCAATCATTTGACCTGTGGGATAGCAAGGATTGAGTCTAATAATATTTGGAATAACATCATTATTTCTGTAGCATTTCCTTCCCTCTATCTGTTTAACAAAGTGTAAGATTTTATAAAATACTAGTCAAGACCTCAGTCTGAGATGGTGAAAAGAACCAGGTAAGGGTTAACAATGTACTTTTGATGAACTCTGGAACCAAAATTGCATCAGTGCCTTCACTCATATGAAGTATCCATTGTGCCTTACTCTGTGCTTAATGGGGGTGATACCAAAAGGGATAGAGAGTTCCAAACCTTATTGTCTAAGAAGTCACAATCTTGGATAAGTCTGTATTTCATATCCTGTTTTTTATCTGATGAGTAGGAACCACAAGGGAAAATGTTTTACTTTGTTAACAATCCCTAGTATTAGATTCTGCTGAGGAACAAACATCTTAGCAGGTTAGTGATTTCCAAGCAAAAACATTGAAAAATCTTTCATATTACCAAAAATTCAAATCTTCTCATACTAGTATTATACCCAGTCCTTTATGCACCATGAGGAAGGAGAGAGACAACATTTATGGATTCTAAAGATTTTAGTAAATCACCACATAAGTGGAGTCATTCACCTATCAGAGCTGCAGGACAAGGACTCGGGACCCTTGTTTCTCCTGGAAGACCAGAACAGGGTCAGAAGTGGGTCTATAAGCAAAAAATCACAAACATTTATTGCCAAGTTACACTTACAATTTTAACCATTTAAGAATCAAAGACTAGAGTCTTTCCATGTGTTCATTCATTGTCACCCAACATAGAATGCAAGCCTTTCAGTCTAACCACTCAGATTCATTTGCTTTTTTTTCTGTTATTAGGAATAGCCATAATATTTAGAGAACTAAGGGACCTAACAGACTGTGTCTATTGTATAAGGAAGAGGTTGGTCAGCCACTGGAAAGTTGTCAGCACGCCTAGGGATTGGGATCTGAACTTTACTTCATTCTAAAGGTAAAATGGTGCCTGAAGTAAAAAACGAAAGCACTAGGCCAAGGTGCTTTGCCTGCTTCCTTCACTAGGTTGATGAAAACTCATATTTCAGGACATTCTCACCTCCTGATGAAAAGAGAACCAAGAAAGTAAAGCCAAACTACCTGAACATACACAAAGACAAATGAACACCCTTAAAAGACTTTCTTTGTATTGTTCAACTTTTGTTTGTGTTTCAAAGGAGGTGTCAAATGTTAGGTCTCAAGAACAACAATGATATCTTAGTATTCAAACTATGAATTAATATCAACCACAAACTGCAGCCTAAATTTCCAATAAATCTAGGTAGCCAAGCAATCATTAGCCTAACTCTGACACCCATTTCCTCTAAACAAGATTCACATCTAGTCTAGTTATTTCTTAACATTGAGCATTAGTCTACATGGAGTGAATAAAGATAAATCTAAAGTTTGCATCTTCAGCTGAGATCCCTCTAAGCTTTTGAGCAAAAGCAGTCTTTAGACAGCATGTGAAAGAGTCAGCTCTTCCTGATCTGTGAGAAAGTCAATAAACCTTTGATCATTTAGAGTTCATGTGCCTCACATAACTAATCCCAGTCTGCCTTCCAATTCTATAATGTACATTCTAAAACTGCCATTCTTGCTTTGACAGATTCAGCTTTGCATTGAGTTATTTGGTATTTTCTAATACTTGTCAAAATGTACATTCTGGCTTTACATCAAGCATTTATTTTTTGAGATATGGAATTAACATTCCTTTTACTTAATGGAGAGTTATGCAAGCTAATTTTCAACTTTAAAATAACAAATATAGATTGATCATTGACAAATGTTTATGTCTAAAGAATTCATAAAAATTTGATACCTTCTGGAGCAGCAAGGACCTCATGGATACCTCGAGACCAACTCTCTGGGATCAAACTCCCTCCACTTTTGCATTAAAGCCAAGTAATTTGGTACAATGACCCAAGTTTAAAAATTAAGGCAAAATCCAAGGCATAGAGGACAATCTGTGCAGAACATGATGAATTTTAGGCTCAACCTTGAAAATATATGAGCTCCAATGTCATCCCAGTATTCAAACCCAAATAGCCTAAGTGAAAAATGCAAAAGTGTGAAATTAGGATAGTAAAGGTGAGTCTAGGTTCAGCTTTGGTGGCTCTTGCTGACTGCAGAGCTGGGAAGCATCACCTCTACTCCTTGTTCAGAGTCCTTCTAACATCCTAGAGGCATCTCACAAAATCATACCTTAGGAACAATTCCATATTCGTTAACTTAAGCTTCTTCATACATGAAGGATTCATATATCCAGACAGACTCTTGAAGGAGAGATAAACAGATAATTGATAGATAGAAAAATGATGGACAGACATTTAGATTATAGTCTTTGATCTGATTTGCTGACTAGCCAGATAGTTCTTACATTAATCTTTCAGTCAATACTGCCTTGCTGGTATTATATCACTAGGAATAGTCATAACAGACATCTTGGTCATCATGGAGTCAGTTGTTATTTAATTTATGTAATTTACTTTCTGACATTCATTTATTATATTCATTTAATACTTGATTCTAAATCCATCTAGTTTCATTTTTATCTCAGATATTATTTTTCATCACAACATTTCTATTCATATCTTTTGGCCAGTTTGAACACATTAATAACAAACTCAAAATCACCAATAATTCTTAGTGTCTTCTTAAGGAAAGAATTCAAAGCACCTTCCATTGCTATCATTTAACCAAGAAAGAGCCCAGTGAATTCTTCACTTCTCTCTCCCTATATCATTCATCCTCCTGTTTGTTGTAGGAGTCTGAATCCCTGTCTCCTTGAATGCTGTCTTGTATGTCCCTGTGTTTATGTCTGTCTCTAAGACTATCTGTGTTTGTCCCCAACAAGGTACTTTGCTTTGTACTTAGAACAGGCCCAAAGCATCCCATGGGGAAGTAATGAGGGATTCTTTATAGTACTCTTTAAAATGGTTTAACAAGGAGAAGTCACTGACTCCAACTGACTCAACTGCAGGCTACAAGAAGTGAACCAGATACTGGGCATAGCTTAAGCATAAATGAGGCATCAAAACTCACCTCCTCAGGCTATACACTTACTTCAACAAGGCCACACCCACTCCAACAAAGTCACACCTCCTAATAGGACCATTCCCTTTGGGGGCCATTTTGTTTCAAACCATCACAGACCACAATGAACCCAGGAAACAAACAGTATTACAAAAATCATTCCTTATCAAGTAATATTCATGTCGCTTTTAACATTTATGATAGCTATTCATTTTACAAGACTGCTTTTCATCTATTTTCTATCTTTTCTTTTCAGCAAATAATACACATGCATTTACCTGAGTCAGGGACATGGAAAAGTGCTTAAGTGTACAGCTAAGCATTATCTTAGGTTGTAAATGTTGATTACATGAGAAATCCAATGTATGTACAGTTGGGGTTGGTTGTTACATTGTTCCTTTAAAGGCAGGTTAAACAAACAGGCTGAGTACATTGTTGGATAGCAGTCTTAAGTCTTAGGTGACTTCAAAGTGTATTGTTAACTTTGACTGTGAATTCATCAAAGTTCTATGCTCAGAAAGTAAGAGATAATTTCAGAGTATTGCATCACCACAACATCTCTTCACAATTTTTCTGAATTGAGACTTTTTCTTTGTTTTCTTAGTTGTCTTTTACGGTCTTCTTTAGCTTTCTGAGAATACTGAAAAGAGATAATCTAAATTGCTTGCTCAGTGTAGTCCAGGGTTTGTGCTTCCTCAGGGACAGTCTTGATAATTTCCATTTTGCCATGGATAAGTCATATTTTCTTGTTTATTTATATGATTCATGTATTTCCAATACAAACAAAAATGAAAGAGAAATAAAGACTAATGAAATGCAAAAAAATTAACAGAAAACAAAACAGGGTGAAATACTTTGCAGTCTGGCAACCCAGCATTGTGCCAAACACTCTCAGTGTTTAGCTGTGCCCTTCAGAACTCTGCCTTAGTGTTCATTTTCTGTTTTCTCTGAAGCCAAAGCTTAGACAGAGGTGACAACATAGTCATCACATATCTTCTGTAAGCACATGCCCCCATCATGAGCACGCCTGTCTTTCTAGGCTCCTTACATACACAGTAACTTTACAAACCTCTACAATGTCACTCTCTGGCTCTCTAGCATCCAGGGGTTCAGAATACTCACAGTTTTCCTCAATCTTTCCTCTGGTGGAAAAGACCTCATATTTGGTTTCCATTGAGTTTCAGACCCATGGAGTTTCACCACCCACACATAGTTCCAAAATAGTTGAAAGAAAAGGAAATCTCATGTAACACTTCACTTCAAATCAAAATAGACAGGCATAATTCCTTGGGGATGAAACATCTTTTCCTTTTTCTAGAACTAGTTATACACACTGAGAATGTAGGATGCTGATTTTAAGACTCCTACTAGCCCAGAAAGAGGGATAAGATATGAATAAGTTAAAAGGTAGGAAAGGAGAAAGGACTGAGAAGGGAGGAAAGGAGGGAAAAAGGAAGAGAAGGAGGAAGGGAGGGAGGGAGGGAGGGAGGGAGGGAGGGAGGGAGGGAGGGAGGGAGGGGACTGTGGTGTACCCTGTTACAGTGTTTTCTTGTCACTGGCCCCCTCCATGCCATGAGTTTTTTGGTTTTTGGTTTTTTGTTGTTTGTTCTTGTTTTTGTTTATTTTGTCCCCCATCTTTTATGGTCCCTACCAGGCTGGTTCTAAGTTTTTTGCAAATTCTCTGTGGTATTTCTGAAGAGGTATAGTTCTCAGAGGTCCGTTCCTTGCCATTTGATAGATGTCATTTCTGATTTTCATTATGTACTTTTAAAAGAGATTTCCTTTCTTTTCAGAATAATTTTAGGTTTACAAACAAACTGCATAGAAAGCACAGGAAATTCCCACATCACCGCTCATTCTTGCCACAGCATCCTCAGCTCATTACCAACTTGCATTATTGTGATGTATCTGCTATAAAAGAGGTGTCGTTGTCAATACATTTATTTGAGTTCAACTTAAATTATCATTCACTCTGTGTGTTCTGGGGAATTCAACAAATGTGTACTGGCACATACTCTAAATTACAGTGATAAAGAGAATAAATGTATGGCCCTCCTGTCATACACTTATTCTTCTCTCCCAAGTCTCCAAGTCCTGGCATGCACTTCCTAGTATCCATAGATTTGAATTCTTCAAAACTGCATGTCATTGGAATCATACTTACATAGTGGCTTATACATTTGAATCTCCATGCTATTTTGTAGCTTGAGAGTTGATGCAGCAATAAATAATACAATAAATAATATATAGTTGTGTGAATGCACTCCTTTTTCCTTTTTTTCTATTTGGCTTCAAAGAATATCTTGATTGCTTCCAGTGTTCAGCAATTACAAACAAAGCTCCTGTCACTGTCCATACACAGGTTCTTGTTTGAACAGAACTGTTATCCAAGTGAGTTGAAACCTAAGTAGTTTCTAGATCTCACAGTAAGACTTTTTAGTTTGTAACCAACTGTTAAATTGTTTTGTGAACTCTCCATACAAGTTTGAATTGGTACCAGCAAAACCAATGCCTCTGTTACTTCATGTCCCTGTCAGCATCTGGTATTGTCGGTATTTTGAACTCCAGACATTCTAATAAGTAAATCATAGATAGCATCCTGCTGCTACTTACATTTTAAAAGTGGTGCTTATCTGCCATCCATAACACTTCCTTGGTACAGTAGTGAAGTCTTTTACCTGTTTTCTAGTTGGACTGTTTCATCATTTTAGAGTTACACAAATTCATTCTATTTCTGATACTAGTCATTTATCTGTTTGCAAGTCTGTTCTTCCAATCTGTCTTACCTTTTAATTTTTCTAATAATGTCTTTTATTAGAATGGAATGCTTTTTATTCCAGTGAGGTCTAATTTCTCCATTTTTTCATTGATACTATCTTTTGGGCATTGGATCTAAAGTTACTACCAAAGCCAAAGTCACCTAGTTTTCTTTATGCTATTTTAAAGGAGTATGAGTGTCACATACATTTATATTTGTGATCCATTTGAATTTGTTTGTGTGAAAGGATTCAGTCTACACCTAGGTCCTGGGATTTTTTTATGTTTGTTTGGGGGACTGTTTGGCTCTGTTTGTGTTTGCAGTTGTCTGTTCCCTGCGTGTGGATGCCTACTTGGTCCAATGCTCATAGCCCATTCAATTTAGCAAAACAGAAACAAAAACCATTCAGATGGCCTTTGTTTTCAGACAAAATTGTTCTGTAGAATTGTTGGTAAATTATATGAAGCCCATACTTGCCCCAGGTCCCATTTACGAAGAGAGTTAAAAATCAAAAAGAGTACAATGAATGATCAAAATTAGGGCTATAAAGGAGCCATTGTGATAGCTTGGAACCAAATACAGAGATGTCTTTGTGACCTTCCATCTCCACACACTTCTTCACAGACCAGAAAGAAACACATAAGTTCAGCAGGTGTCACACATAGAAATTTCTCTCCAGGCTGCCAGTAACTGGTCAGTAGAATACACTTGGTCCTTTCTATTTGTTTGCTCTCTGTTGTGACAAAGACCAAGACCAAAACTAACCTGTGGAGATAAGGTTTTATTTAGTTTACAATTATGAATAATAGCCCATCATTGAAAGAATCCAGGACAAGAAGTCAAGGCAGGAGCCTTATAGGTAGGGACTACAGAAGAAACCATGGAGGAATATTGCTTAGTGGTTTCCTGTTTCAGGGTTGTTCAGCTAGCTTTCTTTTATAGCCTGGGCCTAATTACATAAGTATGGTCCCACCTACAGTGGGCTGGATCTTCTTTTATCAATTAGCAATCAATATAATGTTTCACAGACACTGCACAAGCTAATCTGATGAAGGCAATTCTGTTAAGCTTTTCTCTTCCCAATTGTCTCTAATTTCATGTTAATAGTTTATCACAATACCTGAATATTTAACTGTAGTGACTCTAACTATATATCCTTTAGGGCTCTCTTGTCTCCACCCAAAAAAGGATGTGCAGGAAGAACAAAATACCCTACCAGTGAGGCCATGAACTTGGCCTAACAGATCTTTGCCACAAAGTCTACACAAATACACTTTTATAAGAACCCTTACTTTATATCAAACTCATAGAATTCTGTGGCCATTCAAAGAGATAATTCTTCCATAAAGGGAGCTAGCAATAGAGAGACAGCTCAGCAATTAAGAACGTTCAGTGTTCTTACAGAGAACCCAAGTTTGGTTCCCAGTCCCCATGTCAGATAGCTCATATGAACCTGTCACTCAAGCTCAGAGGATTTATTGTCTTCTTCTGGCCTCTGTGGGCATCTGCATTCATGTGCACCTATCCATACACAAATATAACGAATATACTTTCACATACACATACACACACACACACAGAGAGAGAGAGAGAGAGAGAGAGAGAGAGAGAGAGAGAGAGCAGAGACAGAAACAGAGACAGAGACAGAGATGGAAAGACAGCCAGAAAAAGAAATAGAGAGTATCACCAAATATTTTCTTTAAAAACTGGAAGTCAACATGTAAGACAATCTGCAAGTTTCCCAGCACCCCTGTTAAAGTGTTCTCATTTCATTTTAGACTCTTGAGAGGCTGTTCTAAATCCATCCATGAGATGTATCCTGACAACACAGATTCATGGCAGCATTCTTGGCTGTAAAAATAGAGCAAAATGGCCAATAAACCAACATTTCCAACTCACACCATTAGCAGTTTCACATTTTGGTATCTGCCTCTGCCATACTGTTTTCTAACAATTTCCTTTGTCTTTAACACTTCACAATTATATGCTCTGGACATGTATTTTCCAAGGGATCTTCACACAGCTGCATATCCCCTCATTCAATGACAAGTGAGTGTTCCAGTCTTCCTCCATGCACTCTCAGCCAATGAGTACAGGCATGCTGCCTGGAGCTAAGCAGGCCTGCATGATGTACCTCCACTGTGGCCTTACCTACCTGTTCTATGTCTAACAGAAGGCTGTGGACCACAATGGCTGACAGGAACTATGAAATCATAGCACTGAGCTTACTAATGCTCCATAGCTACGTCATTAAAATGATAGACGACAGCTCAAAGAGCCATTTAGGAAATACTTGAGAAACAGAGTCAGGAGATCATCAGATAAGTAGTATATGGGGGATAGGGGCAGGCCACTGACACTATGAAGATTGGTGTGAATCTAACTCCAGCACACAGAATAAATTTACTACTGCATCCATAGCAAGTACGTGTACCTGACAAGACAGAAGCTAAGTAGAAGAATTGCTGCAAATATATAGTGTTGGGAGGCCTTTCTATAGACTTGTGCTACAAACTGTCAAGACCAATCAATGACCGATGGTTACTGCACTCTTATATGAGCTCACAGAGTTTCAGCCAACATATTTTGACTGTCAAGTGCCATGGGAAGAACTATATGCTGATAACTATATTACAGTAATTCATGTTGCCTGTTATGACAAACAACTTCATAACCTAAGTGGATGAATTGAATAAGAGTGTATTCTGGATTATAGAAAACCCAGAGGATGCTCCCATTAAGCAGCTCTATATCAGGGTTTTCTTCCCTGAAGAAAGGAGATTGAAGGGTTCCCATTGTTTTCACTACTGTGCTATGCTCTACAAGAGATTGGAGCCTATTGCTTCTGGTCAGGCAGATGAGAAAAGGGAGGAAGCTGGAGATGCATGTACTGTCCATGGCTAGACCTGGAAAGAAGACTGATGGTCTACTTGCTTCTGTTGAGAATTTGTGGTGGGACCCAATCAAGATCCAAACAAGAGTGGGGCTGGATAGATGGCTCAGTGATTAAGAACACTGGCTATTCTCCCAGAAGACCTGGCATCCACATGGCAGTTCACAACTGTCTGTAACTCCAGGGTCCAAAACCCTCACACAGACATACATGCAGGCAAAACACAAATAAACATAAAAATAAGTTATATTTTTAAAAAAAGTGCAAACCTGGTAAGATATATCCAATTCCTATATTCCCAGTAGTAAAAGAAATAGTGTTGGCAGTGTGGGAGAAGTTCTAATGATGTTCCTGCCACAAATCCACCTTTAATTTTCCCTTCCTACTACCAAATACCCAGTGAGGTTGGCACCCTGTAGTCATCAAACACTATCTGGAACCAAGACCATAGAAACAAAGAGCACACATTTTCACAGTATGTAAATCCAATATTCTATCTCAATTGTTCAACAATTGCATCCCTGTTGCTGGGGAAAGAACAAACATGGATAACAAAAGACTTAATTGAAAAAGAATATTGTAGGCTAGGGAGATAGGTGCAGTGTTTATTGTGCATGCAAGAGAAACTAAATTTGGATCCCCATCACCTACATAAAACCCCAGATGTGCTTATAATCCCATGACTGGAGAGACAGTGATAGGAAGATATTGGTCTAGTCAAGTCATTTAGTTCCAGATTCAGTAAACCATCCTGTCAAGAAAATACAACGGAGAGTAATAGCAAAAGATTCTTGATGTCAATCTCTAGCCTTCACTTCCACATGTGCAAAGACATACACACATGTACACAACAAACACACACACACAGGTGTGTGAGTGTGTGATAAAAAGAAATAATTTAAGAAGAATTGTAATTTCAGTTTTTTTTCTGTTTTTTTTTCTTTTTTTTTCTTTTTTTCTTTTTTATTTTCCAGTTTAAATTTAGATAAGAAACGAGGTTGCTTCACAAGTCAATTCCAGGTCCCTCTCCCATTCCCTCCCCTCCTCCCGTACCCTCCCCCCAACCCTTCCCCCCGTTATCCCCTCATTCCCCCAGGGAAGGTGAGGCCCTTCATGGGGGTGTCCATAGTCTGTCATTTCATATAGGGCAGGGCCTAGACCCTTCCCCAAGAGTTCAGGGTGAGAGTGCACCTCACATTGGTCTATGAGAGTCCAAAGTCCGTGTGTATACTTGGGATGGGTACTGATCTGCTGCCCAAGGCTAAATAGATTCCCTAGGCCTCCTCACTGACACCCAAATTCAGGGGGTGTTGATCAGTCCCATGCTGGATTCCCAGGCTGATGCCTGGGATTCAAGAGTTAACCTTGTCTGGTCAGCTGTTTCTGGGGGTTAAACCAGCCCAGTCTTAATCCCTTTGATCACCAGTCCCCCCTCTCTGTTACTGGCTTTCTTGAGTTCAGCTCAGTACTTAACCAAGGGAGTCTGCCTCTTCTTCGATCAGCCACTAAATGAAGTTTCTGTTTCCCAGACTCTCTGGCCATAGGATTGTAGGCTGGCACTCCCCAGATCTATGTCTAAAATCCATATATGAGAGAGTACATGCCATGTTTCTCTTTTTGTGACTGGGTTACCTCACTCAGGATGGTTTCTTCTAGTGTCATCCATTTGCCTGCGAATCTCAGGATTCCATTGTTTTTTTTTCCTGCTGAATAGTACTCCATTGTGTAAATGTACCACATTTTCTCTATCCACTCTTCGGGTGAGGGACATCTAGGTTGCTTCCAAGTTCTGGCTATTACAAATAAAGCTGCTATGAGCATAGTGGAACAGACATCTTTGTTGTATGAATGGGCATCTTTTGGATATATGCCTAAGAGTGGAGTAGCTGGGTCTTGTGGTAGGTTTATTCCCATTTTTCTGAGGAATCTCCATACTGATTTCCAAAGTGGCTGAACCAGTTGGCACTCCCACCAGCAATGGAGGAGTGTTCCCCTTTCACCACATCCTCTCCAGCATAAATTGTCCTTGGTGTTTTTGATTTTAGCCATTCTGACAGGAGTGAGATGGTATCTCAGAGTTGTTTTGATTTGCATTTCCCTGATGGCTAAGGATGTTGAGCACTTTCTCAAGTGCCTCTCAGCCGTTTTAGACTCCTCTATTGAAAACTCTCTATGTAGTTCTGCAGCCCACTTTTTAATTGGGTCCTTTGCTGTTTTGGAGACTTGCTTCTTGAGTTCTTTGTAAATTTTGGAGATCAACCCTCTGTCAGATGTGGGATTAGTGAATATTTTTTCCCATTCTGTGGGCTGCCTTTTTGTCTTGCTGACTGTGTCCTTTGCCTTACAGAAGCTTCTCAGTTTCAGTAGGTCCCATTTATTAATTGTTGATCTCACTGTCTGTGCTACTGGTGTTATGTTCAGGAAGCTGTCTCCTGTACCAATTCGTTCAAGGGTACCACCCACTTTCTCTTCTAAGAGGTCCAGTGTGGCTGGATTTATGTTGAGGTCTTTGATCCATTTGGACTTAAGTTTTGTGCATGGCGATAAACATGGATCGATCCGCATTCTTCTACATGCCAGTCTCCAATTATGCCAGCACCATTTGTTGAAGATGCTTTCTTTATTCCATTGTATATTTTTAGCTTCTTTGTCAAAGATCAGATGTTCCTACGTGTGTGGGTTAATACCCGGATTTTCAATTCGATTCCATTGGTCTACCTGTCTATTTTTGTGCCAATACCAAGCTGTTTTCAGGACTATAGCTCTATAATAGAGCTTGAGGTCAAGGATGGTGATGCCTCCGGACGTTGCCTTGTTGAACAGGGTTGTTTTGGCTATCCTGGGTCTTTTGTTTTTCCATACAAAATTGATTATTGTTCTTTCAAGGTCTGTGAAGAATTGTGCTGGGATTTTAATGGGGATAGCATTGAATCTGTAGATTGCTTTTGGCAGGATTGCCATTTTTACTACATTGATCCTACCTATCCAAGAGCATGGGAGATCTTTCCATTTTCTGAGGGCTTCTTTAATTTCTTTCTTTAAAGATTCAAAGTTCTTACGATACAGGTCTTTCACTTGTTTGGTTAGCGTTACCCCAAGGTATTTTATGTTGTTTGTGGCAATTGTAAAGGGTGATGTTTCTCTGATTTCTCTTTCAGCCCTTTTATCATCTGTATATAATAGGGCTACTGACTTTCTTGAGTTGATCTTGTAGCCTGCCACTTTGCTGAAGGTGTTAATCAGTTGTAAGAGTTCCCTGGTAGAGTTCTTTGGGTCATTGATGTAAACTATCATATCGTCTGCAAACAGTGAAAGTTTGACCTCTTCCTTCCCAATTTGTATCCCCTTGATCCCCCTTTGTTGTCGTATGGCAATAGCTAGAACTTCAAGTACCATGTTGAAAAGGTATGGAGAGAGTGGACAGCCTTGTTTTGTTCCTGATTTTAGAGGAATTGCGTTGAGTTTCTGTCCATTTAGTTTGATGTTGACTGTTGGTTTACTGTATATGGCTTTTATTATGTTTAAGTATGTCCCTGTTATCCCAGATCTCTCCAAGACCTTTATCATGAAGGGGTGTTGGATTTTGTCAAAGGCTTTTTCAGCATCTAGTGAGATGATCATGTGATTTTTGTTTTTCAGCTTGTTTATATGGTGGATTACGTTGATGGATTTTCGTATGTTGAACCATCCCTGCATCCCTGGGATGAAACCTAATTGATCGTGGTGAATGATTGTTTTGATGTGTTCTTGGATCCGATTTGCCAGTATTTTATTGAGTATTTTTGCGTCAATGTTCATGAGGGATATTGGTCTGAAGTTCTCTTTCTTGGTTGTATCTTTGTGTGGCTTGGGGATCAAGGTTATTGAAGCCTCATAGAAAGAGTTTGGCAAAGACCCTTCTGCTTCTATTGTATGGAACACTTTGAGAAGAATTGGTATAAGCTGTTCTTTGAATTTGTGGTAGAATTCTGCACTGAGGCCATCTGGACCTGGACTTTTTTTGGTTGGGAGACTTTTGATGACAGCTTCTATTTCCATAGGGGTTAAGGTCTATTTAAATTGCTTATCTGTTCTTGATTTAGTTTTGGCAAATGATAGCTGTCCAGGAAGTCATCCATTTCCTTTAAATTTTCGAATTTTGTGGAGTACAGGTTTTCAAAGTATGACCTAATGATTCTCTGGATTTCCTCAGAGTCTGTTGTTATGTCCCCCTTTTCATTTCTGATTTTGTTAATTTGCGTGTTCACTCTCTGCTGTTTGGTAAGTGTGGACAAAGGTTTGTCTATCTTGTTGATTTTCTCAAAGAACCAACTCTTCGTTACATTGATTCTTTGTATTGTTTTCCTGGTTTCTACTTTATTGATTTCAGCCCTCAATTTGATTATTTCCTGGTGTCTACTCCTCCTGGGGGAGTTTGCTTCTTTGTGTTCTAGAGCCCTCAGCTGTGCTTCTAATTCTTTAGAATTGGAAGAAGTAGACATCCAAATTCAGAAAAAACAATGAAAAAATAAACAAAATGAAAGGAAGCTGAATGAAGTCATCCAGGGAGAATGCGTGAAAGGAAAAGACATGTTTTCCAGAATTGAACACCACAGGTGAGAAGGTCATCTCAGAAGAGCCATAGACATCTGAGATGGTGTATCCTTGCAAGTCACTGGTGAGGCAAGAGAGCAGTTCCATCAACACAAGCTCTGAGGCAGGAAGTCTGGGTAGAACATAACCAAAGACCTTGAAATTCCAAGATTCTTTCAAGTCTTTGATACAAAGGCAAGAGAAAGGCAGTCCTAAATCCCAGGGATTTAACAACAAAGGGAATTTAGCTTTATTTGGCTTTTAAGAAAGGCGAGACTCCTAAGTGTTTACAAGTAGTTGGGAAAGGCTGAGAGAAGTTGAGGATCCCAAGCAGAATCAAGAAGCCCTTTAATGAAATTAAAGAAGCCCTCAGAAAATGGAAAGATCTCCAATGCTCTTGGATAGGTAGGATCAATGTAGTAAAAATGGCAATCCTGCTAAAAGCAATCCACAGATTCAATGCAATCCCCATTAAAATCCCAGCACAATTCTTCACAGACCTTGAAAGAACAATAATCAACTTTGTATGGAAAAACAAAAGACCCAGGATAGCCAAAACAACCCTGTTCAACAAGGCAACATCCGGAGGCATCACCATCCCTGACCTCAAGCTCTATTATAGAGCTATAGTCCTGAAAACAGCTTGGTATTGGCACAAAAATAGACAGGTAGACCAATGGAATCGAATTGAAAATCCGGGTATTAACACACACACGTACGAACATCTGGTCTTTGACAAAGAAGCTAAAGATATACGATGGAAAAAAGAAATCATCATCAACAAATGGTGGTGGCATAACTGGTGGCTGGCATGTAGAAGAATGCGGATCGATCCATGTTTATCGCCATGCACAATGGATCAAAGACCTCAACACAAATCCAGCCACACTGAACCTCTTAGAAGAGAAAGTGGGTGGTACCCTTGAACGAATTGGTACAGGAGACAGCTTCCTGAACATAACACCAGTAGCACAGACAGTGAGATCAACAATTAATAAATGGGACCTACTGAAACTGAGAAGCTTCTGTAAGGCAAAGGACACAGTCAGCAAGACAAAAAGGCAGCCCACAGAATGGGAAAAAATATTCACTAATCCCACATCTGACAGAGGGTTGATCTCCAAAATTTACAAAGAACTCAAGAAGCAAGTCTCCAAAACAGCAAAGGACCCAATTAAAAAGTGGGCTGCAGAACTACATAGAGAGTTTTCAATAGAGGAGTCTAAAACGGCTGAGAGGCACTTGAGAAAGTGCTCAACATCCTTAGCCATCAGGGAAATGCAAATCAAAACAACTCTGAGATACCATCTCACTCCTGTCAGAATGGCTAAAATCAAAAACACCAAGGACAATTTATGCTGGAGAGGATGTGGTGAAAGGGGAACACTCCTCCATTGCTGGTGGGAGTGCCAACTGGTTCAGCCACTTTGGAAATCAGTATGGAGATTCCTCAGAAAAATGGGAATAAACCTACCACAAGACCCAGCAACTCCACTCTTAGGCATATATCCAAAAGATGCCCATTCATACAACAAAGATGTCTGTTCCACTATGTTCATAGCAGCTTTATTTGTAATAGCCAGAACTTGGAAGCAACCTAGATGTCCCTCACCCGAAGAGTGGATAGAGAAAATGTGGTACATCTACACAATGGAGTACTATTCAGCAGAAAAAAAATAATGGAATCATGAGATTCGCAGGCAAATGGATGACACTAGAAGAAACCATCCTGAGTGAGGTAACCCAGTCACAAAAAGAGAAACATGGCATGTACTCTCTCATATATGGATTTTAGACATAGATCTGGGGAGTGCCAGCCTACAATCCTATGGCCAGAGAGTCTGGGAAACAGAAACTTCATTTAGCGGCTGGTTAAGTACTGAGCTGAACTCAAGAAAGCCAGTAACAGAGAGGGAGGACCGATGACCAAAGGGATTAAGACTGGGCTGGTTTAACCCCCAGAAACAGCTGACCAGACAAAGGTTAACTCTTGAATCCCAGGCATCAGCCTGGGAATCCAGCATGGGACTGATCAAGACCCTCTAAATATAAGTGTCAGTGAGGAGGCCTAGGCAATCTATTGAGCCTTGGGCAGCAGATCAGTACCGATCCCGAGTATACACACGGACTTTGGACTCCCATCGAACAATGTGAGGTGCACTCTCACCCTGAACTCTTGGGGAAGGGTCTAGGCCCTGCCCTATATGAAATGACAGACTATGGACACCCCCATGGAGGGCCTCACCCTGCCTGGGGGAATGAAGGGATAATGGGGGGTTGGGGGAGGGCATGGGAGGTGGGGAGGGAAAGGGAGAGGGACCTGGAACTGACTTGTGAAGCAACCTTGTTTCTTATCTCAATTTAAACTGAAAAATAAATAAATAAATAAATAAATAAATAAATAAATAAAAGAAGCCCTTTAACTTCTTAACAGCAATGAAAGGAATGTATGTCCATCTGAACAACCATAGAGTTAGTACAAAATGAAGCCAGCCTATCTTTCTCAGGACCCATACAAGTCTCAGAGAACACTGCTGTCTCCTTCACTATTTGTTGTTAGTGCTAATTACCTTTTACCATGTTAAGTATCTCCATTACTTATTATGATTCTTTTGATTCTCCTCTGTGTTAAAATTTAATTCTCACAAAGAGCAGATTTGTTTGTCTTTTTAATCTTTTTCTCACTACATCCAGGTAATACATGCTCAATAAATATAGGTTGAATAAATGAATAGTATATATGCCATATATAATAATGGGGTCTTACAGTATACAATATTCTGGAATGTTCCTTCTCCGTATAACACAGCTAAATCACTGCACAGAAGTCTACTCTATTCATTTTAACAGTTATGTAAAGCGACTGTAGAAAGATTTATTTAAGTAATTCTTTACTGATAAATCTTTCAGCTGCTTCTAAACTTTAAGTCTTTATATGCATTATATTTTATACTCCCTTAAGGGAACATCTCAATAGGATAAAATTCTGAACATAGAATTATTAAGTCCAGGATGACACTTATTAAAATATTGGCAATACCCACATAGAGGGATACACTCTCTGCCTAGACACATGGGGGAGGGTCTAGGCCCTGCTTCTAATGATATGACAGACTTTGAAGATCCCCCATGGAAGGCCTCACCTGTTGGGGAAGTCTTATGCTAATAAAGCACTGTCTGGCCAATAGGAATCTAGATAGGTGGGGCTAGGAATCCAGGAGGATTCTGGGTAGGAGAAACACAAGAGAGTCAACATGTGACGCCATGGGGGTAGGACGCTGGGAACTATTCTCCGGTAAGAAACATACTTAGATTAACAATTATGGGGTAATTACTTAAGGCAGAGCTAGCCAGTAAGAGACAAACAAGGCCAACAGCTTCATAATTAATATAGCCTCCTGTGTGTTTATTTGAGACTCATGCGGATC
This sequence comes from Mesocricetus auratus, assembly GCF_017639785.1. NCBI lineage: Eukaryota > Metazoa > Chordata > Mammalia > Rodentia > Cricetidae > Mesocricetus > Mesocricetus auratus. The sequence continues at coordinate 172,428,299 of NW_024429266.1, forward strand.
TAGAACCAGGCTGGCGCGGCAGAGCCCAGGCGACTGCCGGGGGATAAACCAAGGCGGCTAGCAAAAGAAAAAGCTTCTCATAACACTCACCCTCCTTGGGGAGCTGAAAGGGAATGGGATAAGGGGTTGTTGGGGGTCAGGGGAGGAGTGGAGGGAGAGGGAACTGGGAAGCTTGTTTCTAATTTAAACTTTTTAAAAATTGAGAAAATATTGGCAATACATTTTAACATTGGCTTTAATCAGCTTGTATTGCCTACACCTGGTATATGAGGATAGAGACTAGCCATAACAGATCAGAGCTGAGCAAAGTGGAGAACTTCAAAACAGGAGATTTGGACAAAGCTGTAAGAAAGGGACTGAAGAACACCCAGGACTGAGGATATGGGTGTGGTTCCCAAAGCCTACATAAAAAAGGCCAAGTTTGTTGGTACACATGTACAATCTTGGAACTAGGAAGGCAAAGCCAGAAGATCCCTAGGGCTTCCTGGACCACCACCACCATTGTCCAATGGTGAGTTCCAGGCTAGTGAGAAATGTGTTAGCATCAACAAACAATACAGTGGGCAGCAGATGAGGAAAGATGCTCAAGGTTGACTTCTGCCTAGACATATATCACCCAAGCACATAGCATCCCTCTAGGTGAGGAAGATACCTACAGACTCATCATGGAAGAGGGAGGAAACAGTACTCCCAAATGAACAGACACACTGCCTCATTGCTACCTTTTAGGAACACCTCTCTCTCCCTCCCTCTCTCTCTCTCTCTCTCTCTCTCTCTCTCTCTCTGGCTGCAGAGAACTGGCAATACAAATTGGAGAGACTATTTAGTATTCTGTTCCTGGACCGCCCCTTTCCTACTCCTGTGTGCCAAAAGCCACCAGGGCTCCCCGTCTCCCTTTAAACACATAATTAACATTCTCAGTGGGGTGAGCTGTGCACAGTCCTTGCAGATGGCTGCTTCCTGTCTAGTTAGCCCACATGCTGGCTCTGGCATGATATGCCAAACAACGACCAGCTTCCTTTGCTTTAATTAAGGGAACCTTTCATCTCCACTACCTTCCATCTGTGCTGAGTACTTACTAAGTGCCAGACCCCACATTCACAGAGATAAGTCAAACAAGACTCTGAAACATGAACCTGTGTATAACTACAGAGCAATGTTTTAAACATGAGACACAGCACATGCAAAGTTCTCTGAGGAGCTTTAAGGGGTAGAGGAAAAGATGCACTCATTCTGCCTTATAGGATCGAGATGCTTTTGCTTAAGGCTGAGAAACGAAGCAATGCTGGTTGCATGTTAACACACACACATACATACACACAAACACACCCACACACACACCACCACCACCACCATCACCATCATCAACAAAAACAACAGTAACATCATCATCATCAGCTTCCCAGATCCAAGCATAGTAGCTGTCATTTTTAGCCTCAAAGTATAGCAGAGACCAGGGTATTGAGTAAATTCTGATTGGCAGGGTCACTGTGAACATATTGTTAAAACACCTTCTCTTTGCAGTACGCACGCTATCTTCTACTTTTTTAACAGTGACTAAAAAAGCATTGGCTAACAATGCATCCCGACCATGAGAGGTGTGCTGAAAGATTGTCATAACAAGTCCAAGGCCATCCTTGCCAGCTCCTTCTTTCCATACTAATCTACTTTATTCTCCAGCTTCCCACCTGAGTTTGCTATCTGTCTTATACTCAGAGCCTTGTAGGAAGGCAGAGCACTCACTGCACTGTAGAAGGGGGTCTACATCATCTGATCTGACACACCCTGAGTCTGGGACCTGCACCCAAAGCTTTCTGTGATGCAGGTGAAAATGTGAGGCTGAATCCTTGGAATTTGTGATTACTTCCAATTATTAAACATTAATCCTGCTCTGAACATTGCTTTTTGACTTCCAAACTCTTCAATAGCCTTGGGTAAGCTCAGAGGAAGAGGAAAAAAGTTCTTATTTTCAGTTACCAGGTAGAAAAACAAAACCTTCCCCAGTAGTTTTCTTTGATTTTTCTCTCTGTCTCTATGAAGAATGAATATTTCACCGAGCATCTCAAAGAAAAGATCTACCCTGAGGTTGCAACTGAAAGAAAGCATGTCTCTTTAAAATTACAAGTAAGTAAATATAACCAACGTGGAAATAAAAGATGAAACATGAAACCTACATGGCCATGAAAGCTGCATTATTAAGAACCTTGTGGTATGTATTTAGCCCTACACAGCCTCTTGCAGCACATAAATCAACAACCAAGTATTCGTTCACCATCCAAAGGCGCTTGGTCAAATCCCACAAGGCATTTCCATAATAACGGTTTTCTATATGCCTGCTCTCTACCAAAAATTATGGGTTTCATAAAAAGTAATAGCAGTATGATTTTAGTTAAAAACCAATTTACATTCTGCATTTCTGTTCAATAGTCTAGCTGATTGAGGCCTTTAGGGGCAACTCTCCTCCTATGGCGCTGAAGCTCGTTAAATAAAACCATGAATTGTGAAAAAATGGTTACACACTTGCTTTATAAGTTCCTTAAATATTATTTACTTTTTACATAGGCTTAAACTATCAAGTAGATACATTGTGACTGAATTTTATACACACCAGGGAGCAGCTGCCTCAGTTTAACATATAACAGCAATCTAACCTCTGTTTGAAACCATCAGACAACACCATTGTCCCCAGATGTGGAAAGTGCTTATTTCCAAGAATGCCCACATGGATCTGGGAGATGATAGAAAAAAATATCAGTGGAGTACTACTTAACCAGAAAAAAGGAAAGGGACAAGTTCAGCATTTACCTTTCTTCCAACTGCTCATGGCCATTACTTCCCAGAGTCCTTGTTCAGGTGCTACTCTGTCAGGGTTTTCAGCAGTCAAGGCTGTGGAAAGGGCCAGTCCAGCCCGTCACTTCCCCGGGCTGACAGGATGGCTGAACAGGATGGTGAGTGTTGATGACCCAGACCCCCTCCTAGTCACCAGATAAAACCACACTGAGTCATGGAGAACTGTCAAAGCAGAGTCCCACTTTATTGTAACAAACAGGCATGTGCTTATATAGAGTTGGGAAAGTGGGTGGAGACCTCAAGATGGGGTAAGGTGTAAGGGCCAATAATATTCAACCACGTTAGTAGTGGCTAGGCAGAGGCAGTTTTGCTGAATCACTCCTATGCGGAAGTAATAGTTCAGAGAAAGGTCTCCAAACTCTAGACAGGCTCAGGAAATTCCACTAGGCCTTGTGTCCGGGCCTTTATAGGCCCAACATTACTTCAAATTCTTGTCAACTCTTAACTTTCTTCAGCTATAACTACTTCATTCACTGTGAATTTGTCATTACCCCCATTCTCTTTGATCTTCCTCTGCCTTTCAGAAGAGAAGCTGAGCGCATCTCCCTTCACGTAATTCCCCTCCCATTAGGCTGAATGTTAGACTTTCTAATGAAAATCAATGTGGAAGGATGTGCGAGCAGATCCAAAGGCTGAGATGGGTGCTGTGGATGAGCCTCTTCCGAAGCCCTTGTGTTGAAGCTACACAGTCTAGTTCCCATGCTCACTGTGAATGAGAACACCAGTGAGGCTTGCTGAAATACAGATTGCAAGGGCCAATGCCTGAAGCTATTCCACCGTGGAGCCTTGGGATGAGGCTATGGCTGGGAAGGTTGCACACTGAAAGCCACGTACATCTATAGACTGAGACACCAAGAATGACTTACCAGTGAACCAAGAAAGGAACAAGAGCTGCTAAGCATGCCAAGAACAGCCACCTAGATGAGAGCTACAAGCTGAGCTGGTGGGGTCTTCAGCCTGACTCCACACACTTCTAGGGACTGCTGCCCTTCTCTGCCCCAAAGAAACATGCAGATGCCATATTAGTTATAAGATGCTGGCTGGCAACTTGGGCTTCTTACTCTTAACTCATAATTACTAATCTATGTATTTCCTTGTGGCCTTATCTTACCGGAAGAAACGTCTAGACCCCTTACTCCATTGGGATCTACAACGTGTCTGTTCAGTGTCTCCATAGAAAAGAGAGAGAAGAGAGTGATTTCCTGCTTGTCCCTGCTTATATACTGATTCTGCCCTGCAAAATCACTTCCAGCCTGGATCAAATGGCAACTTCTATTTACTACATTTCCCAGAATCCTCCTTGACTCCTAATTCCACCTGTCTTGCTTCCTTATTGACCAACAGTGCTTTATTCAGCAACCAATAAGATAAGCATATACACAGAAGAGCATTCCCCATCAGGGTTACATGAGCTTCAGTTGTCAACACATAGCAACTTTCACATACCCACAGTGGAGACTATTTGACTTTCCCAATGCCTATAAATCTCTGTAACCCATACCTACCACTCAAGCTTCTTCCCTTCCTTGACTCAGCTATCTTACTTATTTTCTGATTGCTGTGATAAAACACCATGCAATGCATCTTGGGAGAGAAAGGATTTATTTCATCTTACAGCTTGTTAAGTCCATCATCCAGGGATTTTAGACAGACCAGAAACTTATGTTGGGAACTTGTAGGCAGAAACTGATACAGAGACCAAAGAGGAATGCTGCTTACTGGTTTGTGTTCCTAGTTTGCTCAGTCTTCTTTTTTATAGAATCCAGGATGTCCCAGCTCGGTGGTATCACTACCAACAGTGAGCTGGGAAGTCTGGAAGACTGAAATCATCATCTATCTTTTATACAGTAGAAAGAATCTCAAGGCTCCTGGTAAATCCTAGTCTTCATTCTGATGGGTGGTTCTATAAGAAAGGTGACTTTGCACAGAGGGACTGGGATCGAAGGGGTGTTGTTGGGATAAGAGTACGTGAGAAAAATTCAATAGTGCTAGACATATATCTTAAAGCCTGTGCCTAGCAAAGCCTTTCCGTGTTCTCCCTCATTCTTCCTCAACCTACTCATTCACCTCATCAGTATTCCTGTCAGACATGACACCCAATGACTCAACAGCAACATGCCTCCCTGTTTCTGGCATAAAATTTTCTGTAGAGAATGACACACATTTTGACATTAGTGATTTTTCTTACTGAGATTTGAAATCCAAAGGCATACAATTGCTGTGAGCTACTTGAGTACACACATTTACCTCGGGTTTGATAATAAGATCTCGCCAAGAAATATGGATAGCCAGTATCCTAATGGAAAATCCTCTCTGCATTTTTAATATTTCTGTCAAAAAGTTTGATGGCTGAAGGGGATGTATTTTCCACAAATGATTTTTTATTCATCTGAAGTTCTGCCACAGTGGGTAATTGAAGAATGATTAAGTGAATGAACACTTATGATTTGGGAAATCTTGCCTAAAGGATGTGCAGACTGGGCTCTGCTCAAAGATGCCCTTTAGAGGGGGCAATAGGAAGACAGACAGCAACAGTTAGCTAGCATAGGTGACAGGTGGAGGCTATAAATCTGACAGAGACTCAAAGGAAGTGTATAACACCTTTCTGCTTTCCAAGCAGGCCTCTGAATACTCCTCTCCTGTTTTCACTCCTTTTGGGGCTCCAGTAGCCTTTTCTGTGAGGCAATCTTTGATTCTTATTCTTTCCCACATAGTCCAGAGTTTCTAAGGCAGGTTGGTGTGAGATGAGAATGTAGAGAAAGAAAATTCCTCAAAGCTTTCGCTTGGTCTGAGACCCAGCAGTCTACTACAGTCCTTCAATACACCAGGACCCTGTCTTAAGTAGTTTTCTGTGATTAAAAGAACACTTGCTACAAAAGAAGAGTTGAGTTCAAATCCACAGCACCCACATAAAAGTTGGTCATGCAACATGTGTCTGTAACCACAAGTTGGGAAGTGGAGACAGGAGGATCCCAGAGCTCAGTACATAGCCAGCCTAGACAAAAAGAAAAAAGAAAAAAGAAATCTTCAGATTCAATGAGTGACTTGTCTCAAAGCAATTGAGGAAAGTAACTAGCAACCCCCTGGCCTCTGCATGTGCACACAGAGATATATACACTAAGAAGACTTCCTAAGGCTAACATAGGGTACTGGGGGTGGTGGAGTAGGGAGTGGTGCTTGTGTTTTTACTTCAGTGGTGTTTCATGGCTCAACTGTTTTATAAAATTCCAAAAATTAATTCCATGTAGCTCATAAATCCGGGCACGGGAAAGTAAACTTTACCACATGTAAATTTTAAAACAGAGTTTTACATGTAATAGAAAACCATTTATGCAACGCTTGAATCCAAATCTACTATTCTTGGAGGGAACGTGTGTGGCAGGAAGACACCTCACAGTTTCAGAAGAGAAGAATACTTACAGAAGGTGAAAAGATAAACAGTGATTGGTGCCACATGGTGCTGAGGTGCCACCAATGTCGGTGATGCCCTAAGAAGTTTACCTATAACTCCCACAACTGGAAGTGTCCACACTTCCTTTCCACTGATCCCTTAAACTTGGTTCTCTTGCAAATTCTCAGATAGTAAGAGCCTTTGCTGGAGTCCAAAGTCCAAGTAAACACTGGCCCGAGAGCAGGACAGCACAGTAGGAAGTTTCCTGAAATACAATGTATGTGTTCTTCTTGTACACAGAAATGACACTCGTGCTTTAAAGAATAACAGGAGCCATGAACAACAAAGGAGGAAACCCAACTCCGCAGTAGCTGCAGGACAAACAATAGGTGATCTCCTCACAGCCCTATGAAGAATGCCTTTTCCTTTTAAGTGTACAGATGAATAAACTGAGGCCTAGAAAGTCATGGCCCTGAAGCTAACAAGTTGCAGAGCTAGGATCATACCCAAAACATGATGAAAATCATATGAATGAGTGTAATGGAGTCTTACACTCTTATTCCAATAAGCTCACCTGTTGGTTGGGCATCTGTGGGCCACTCAGAGCAGCTGACCCATGTCCGATGGTGCCTCTCTGGGCACGGGATGTGTTGGCCCACCAAGAAACCATTGTATGAACAGCAGAACTCTGTTATGTTAGTAATGATCAAATCAAAGGCATTACACGAAACTTATGCAAGTTTTTCAGTGCCTCAAGTCTATTTGAGATCAGCTATATAAAGTTAATTTCTCCTTTGAAAATTCTGAAATCATATCAGAAAGTTTTTGTCCCTTGATACAACCAGTATGAAGTATACCCTGGACCAATCAGTACTCTCTAAGACACCTCTGTACAGAAACCTGTAATGGGCTGTGAATATCTAGCACCCTTTCTGCAGCACAAGAAACAAAGCCTGATGCTTCTGAGTAACTGCTTATGGTATCACAGACAGTTCAGAGCAGGACCAAAATTCCAATCTAATTCTCTCTGACACTTGAGTCTTTGCCTTTCCCATAGTATCTGGTTGCTTTGCAAAGGCAAGATTAAAGTAACAAAGATCCCTGTACCAAACCCAAAAAAAACAGCATGAGCTATATTAAATGTATATACTTATACATATATACACACATATAGAACCATATATACATATATTGTCATACACAAGCATATATCTGTTACTATGTACATATGAATTTAATAACTACATTCCATCAGTATAATGATAAAGAGGAGAAAATAGGCTAATTTCATCTTGAGGAGTTTAGACCAAAATTCTTAAAATTATTGTTTTGGTTTGTGTCTTAATTAGGGTTTCTATTGCTATGAAGAGACACCACAATGACAGCAACTCTTATAAGGAAAACATATAATTGGGGCACCTTACTTTGAGGTTCAGATGTCCAGTCTTTTATCATCATAGCCAAGAGCATGACAGCATGCCGGTAGACATGGTGCTGACTATATCTTGATCAGAAGGCAACAGGAAGTGGCCTGAGACACTGAGTGAAGCTTAAGCGAAAGAGACCTCAAAGCTCACCCCCGCAGCGTCACACTTCTTTAAACAAGGACACACCTTCCAAAAGGGCCATTAACTATGAGCTTATGAGAGCCAAGTACATTCAAACTATCATAGTGTGTTCTTTTTCTTTGTTCACTCACCATCAAAGCAGTCTCTCCTTTGGAAATTCCAGCTGTTCTGATATAAAAATTAATACTGTCTTATCCACTTGCTGATGTGCAACCTTGGAGATCAGAGGGCAACTTCTGCAGAATTTCTGTGAGCAGCCAGTAGTGAGTGCTTAAGAAGAAGTGAAGGTTTTAATATCACAACAACCATTATGTCCAATAAGTTCTTTCCCAGGCTACATAATGAGTGACATCTATAGTTAATGTCATTCTAATGGTAGCAATATTAGAGTGGTCATTTCATTATCTTCACTTAATGGATGAGGAAACTGAGTCCCAGAGGAAATGAGTAATGTGCTGTAGTTAATACATTTGTAAACTGGGTTAGGTTTAGCTGATAAATGATTAATCCTGACACAAGGTACTTGGGAGATGGCTATGATATTTGGTTTAAATGAAAACTTATCACAAACTAGAATAGCCTGAGTAGGGATTCTCCACTGAAGAATTGTCTTAATTGCTTTCATTGATGTGGGGAGATGCACTCCAATGTGAGCAGCACCTTCTGATAGCAGCCCAGATTAAGAAGGGCTTGGCAGAACAAAGTTTATTCACCTTTCGCTCCAGTGGTTTTCCTTGTTGTTGGATTGGCCTTCACTCTTGTCACCAAGTTAATTTGCCCTGTTGCTGATCCTGATTCCTTCACTGATGTCAGAACCAGTGTTCCCCAGCTCCCATTGTAGGCTAAGGGCTGGTGGCTCTCCAGGAACCTTCCAGGTTTTCAGCACCCAGTTCAAGGACCAATCAATACTCAGGCTCTCAGACTCTTAACTATGTGATAATTGCTATTACCATTTTAACATAAGCTGAGTTAATAATTCTTCATACATATGTATATTTACATATAAATACATATAAGTATATTTACATACACATCCTATTGATTTTATTCCTCTAGAGAGCCCTGAATAATACACAACAATGGTTAAAGGGGACATTAACATTTGCTACTACTCAAATTCCTCTTTTTGTGGTTCTGATACACAAATATCAAACTGATATTTTGATTTACACCTTTTCCAACTTTCTGATGGTGTGAAATCAATGCATACTTAAAAGCAACCATCTGGCACTAGGGAGATGTCCAGAGATATACAAGGATGACACTAAGATTCTAAGCAATACTAAAGAGGTTATCCTAATGCCCTTCCCCTATAACGAGATTGATGACTACTTCATCAAGTAGCTGATGGAAACAGAAGCAGAAACCCACAGCTAAGCACTGAGCTGAATTCCTGGAATCCAGTTGTACATAGTGATGAGCAAAGAGGCCAAGGCCAGGCTGGGGAAACCCACAAAAACAGCTTACTTGAACAAAGGGGAGTTCTTGGTCCTCAGACTGATGGCTTGGAAACCAGCATAGGACAGAACCAGACCTCCTGAATTTGGGTGCCAGTTAGGAGACCTGGGAAGTCTATGGGACCTCTGGTAGTGGAACAGTATTTATTCTTAGTGTATGAATGGACATGTGACAGCTTTTGTGTGACACAGTTATTCAACCTCAACCAGTCACATGAACTATTGACACTTTATTTTGTAGTTGGCACTGTGCCAGATGACTGTGCCAAGCTGTAGACTAAAGAGAATGTTCTGAGCACATTTGAGGTGTATGGGGGTAAACTACAGTTTGCTCCTTTAGGGGCAGTAAATTAATTTGACTTCAGAAGTCTGCCTACTTATAATAATGAGTTCAACAGGAGGTAATCCCACCATGAACTAAGGAGAACTTGGAGAAATTTATTAGCATACCATGCATGCATTGCATATATGTGTGTGTGCATATCCATATATGTGCATATATATAAAATCAACAAGACAACATATAACTACATATATCAAATTATGTATATATTCCAATACCCAATCTATAATACAGTATTCTATAAAAACCTCCAGGAGAACTTTTCCTGTGGAAAAGATGAATCTCTGAAGATTCTCTAAAGAAACTTGTGTCTCTGAGGAAATGCAGATGTTGATGTCCTATTTGGTTCCACAGTAGACAGTGCTGACAATCTCCACCCTACCTCACAGAACACCAAAAGCAACCCAATCCTATCCAAAGCATCATTCTGTAAAATACAGTCTACCAAGCAGACACAGTGTGACAAGTTCAAATCCACATGGTAGACTTCCTCTAGGCCTAGGAGACTGAGTCAGGTTTGCATGCAAAGGGTGTGCTCTATAGATAAAAGTCCCCAAAGGTGGCATTGATATTTGTGTCCCCTTCTATACCATATCTGGGGAGGTATGGAAGTGACCTATATGGGATGGGGGGATTTTCTCACCCAGAGAAGTCCCATCCACCATAATCCCCATTCAAATAAAAAAATCCCTTCTGGTGAAACTTATATTCTTACCAAATTCTTAACAGAGAATTTCTGTTTGAGCAGGATGTGAAAATAGTTGCAAGTTTCAATACAAGTTAATTTAATTAGTTCAAGAGGCACTTTATAAGGATGTGTTAATCAGGGCATTCAATAAACAAGAATGCAAAATAACACTCAGCATCGTGCCTTTAGGGGTTTCTTCTTCCTCCACTTAAAATAAATAAACAAGATATTGCAGGCAATGCTGCACTCATTCCAGGACTTCTCTGTCTGACCTGTGCTCAAGAAGTACACTGAAGTCATGGAAAAGGAAGGATGGGGGTATAGAAAGAGGTCACTTCTGGCTCCGGAGGATGTAACCCAATAGATACAGATCTCACTGATAGCAGACCGTATTAGTAATAGGCAGCCCTGCCCAGGGTCACTCCTTTTAGAAACACAGTCACATCTGCTGGGCACCATGTTTCTCAGATCTCAATACCTGGACCCCTGGCCACCTCTCTGCAGCTCTGAAGAGCTGCTCCTCTACCAGAGTGCTCCCCTGTGAGTTCGTCCTCCTATGACCAACATTGTCTTCTTCATTATTTTCTAGGTGTGGATCCCAATGAACTTCTTATTGGCAAATTTCTATCTCACAGAGTCCATCTCTTGAGAGTAAACTTGGGTCAGGAGGGAGAAGCATTCTAGAATCCCTGGGATCAAAACCACTGATGATATCTGATGAAAGCTGGAGGCAGTGTGCTGATGCCATCCTCAAACTTAGATGGTAGTCAGCACCCTAAAATATGCCACATTATGTTTCTGCATTTCCTCTGCCCTGTGTATAAAAGTATGAGAGAAAGAGTTAGTGTATTGGATGAAGCACAGGCTGGGTACGAGGAGTTTAGACAGTACAGGAGGAATTGAGGCTACAAGTCTCAACGGGGACTAGATTGAAGGGGTCTCAAATATCAAAGTAAGGGATCCAAGTTTTACTTCATTAATCATAAAATGTAATAGCAATTTGTCTGGATAGAAATGTAGTAATCCGGCCGGGCGGTGGTGGCGCATGCCTTTAATCCCAGCACTCAGGAGGCAGAGGCAGGCGGATCTCTGAGAGTTTGAGGCCGGGCCGGACCGGCAGCCTCCAAAACAATACAGAGAAACCCTGTCTCGTAAAACCAAAAAAAAAGTTAAATAAAAGAAATGTAGTAATCCAGCTGGCAGCTGCTTAATAAAGCATGATTTGTGGGCCCTAACACATAAACTATGAATACATTTAGATTTCTCAGAGACAAATGGAACCAGTAACCTAGATACCATCAGAAGTCACAGGTAGTGGTGCTCCAGCACCCCCTCACAACCCTGTATCAATATCTAAAACTAACTGATATATAAACTTGCAGGTCAGTTTTATTTACCATGATACCCTAACAACCAGTATGGCATTCTGCATGTCTTGCACATAGCAGATACACTGAATATCTTTTCAAAAATGATGCAACTAAACCAGAGATTTTAATATATGCTAGCTGAGTAAACATGAATATTTAATCTCCCTGGGGGTCTAGTTTCCTCAAATAAATTCATGCATTTCCAAAACCTCATATGCTTGATATCTCAGTGGTTAATGTGTCCCCATGAGTCAACAGCACAAGTAGACTTGGGGATCCTCAAGCAGAGGCTGGAATTCAGAACAATCCTTGCAATTAGTCGCAGTGACATTCCAGGGGAGATAGATTGGCCTCCAGCACCAAGATGCCCTGACTACCCCAGGAAACATCTTCGAAACACCTGTGGTCTCTGCATCCCAGACCTGGTCTCCAGCCTTGACAACTCCAAAAGCAGGCATTAAGAGGAGTTTTTGTCACATATAATACCACAGTGACATTTTCCTACTTTGTCCTCAAAATGTGTGACTAGAGACCTTAACTAGGGAATTTTATCTGGTCATGCTCAGGACACATTTACTGTCCTTTCAGATCTTGGTCATGTGCAGCAGCTATCCTGTCCTCTCTGCTGAGGTCCTGCCAGGTCCTTTGGCTGAGGTAGATATGGAGCAATCACATCAGCAAGTCTCACATCTGTTCATTATCTCACTTGATGAAACATCATCACAGCACTATTTTCTGCCTTTTTGTCTGAAATAGCCTTTCCCTATTTTTACTGTCATTTGATGAAAAAACAGTCAAAGTTATTTCAGGCTCAAGACAAAAACTCACCATCCAGTGTCCTGGGTAGACTGGATTGGTTTTGAGCCCTTTATCCCCCACCCGCCTTTGGCCTGTAACATTTTCACCTTGATTTGCTGAATAACTTATTCTTGTGTTTTTCTGATCTAATAATTCAAGTATCACAGTGTTCTTTGGTATTGTCTTTCCATTTTTATAATATCGCATATTGTTTTCATTTGAATGGTTAAATACAACCAGAAGTCACAGCAGAACATGGTATATCTTAGCTAAGAGTATGAGATGCTTTGTGGTCATTTTAAGGAAGCCATTTTGACTGGGACAAGCAAAGATTTAAGTCACAAAGATGAGAATGGTCCTCAGTTTTGTGAGCATACGGGCCAGCATTTCTTGGGAAGGTAGATAATATTAACTGTAAATTATGTTCACTTTCAAGAAACATGAAGACTTTCAGAACAATTGAAAAAATACTTCTCAAGAAGCAATTGCGGATGAGGTCATTAAGAGCACAGTGTTTCTCCAAGGAATCTAAAACAGAGTCACATGACACCTGACTTTGGTTGCACAAGTACCTTACTAATGATCAGGAAAACTCTTTATAGGAAAGACCAAAATGAAGGCAGTATTTCTAAACATAAAGGATAATAAATGTGTGAAAGTAAGGAAACCCCTCTCCAGTTTTTTTCCTCCCTCCCTTTCTCTGTTAGGATTTCTTCTATTGGATAGAATTTGCTAGAATGCTTAACTTCAACCATGGTAACAATGGTACAATCCTTTAAAAATTTTAATAAGTACCACAAATGATAAATTTGTGACATCACAGAGACCCTAAAGTGTTTGGACATACCAATTGCTCCAGACCTTAACCAGGTATGGTAGAGAAAATATTAATTATATAATGAAGAAAGTATGACAAACTTTGGGATGTCAAAGTCTGCAGTCTAATGTGAGGAAAACCTTTATGGATCTCATTGGCTAGAACACCATGTAGACCTGGAGTTTAAATAAGTTCCAAAAATTCTACCTAATTGAAAAATGGTTAGTAATTCTTTAGTTAGGGAGAACAAAAAAACAGCTCATGTTAAATTTTAATTATCTCTTTTCTACTGTAGTGGGTTGATGCTGCCCACATATACTCCATGCCTTCATTAAGGTCTATAGGACACAATGATTCCTATATTTGAACTTGCAGGAAGTTAAAGAATAGAGACTCACAACAGGATACAGGAAAGGTGCCGAATAAAAGTGTTTCAGGATGCAAGATAACACAAAAATCAATAATTAAGCACTTAGAGAAAAACCCCAATTGAGGCAAAATTGTAGCAATATAAGCCACTGAAAGCACTCTTGGATGCAAGCCTTGCTCCAACTTTGTGATTATCCTCAGTTACCCTCTCATTTCTGTTGGGAGAGCCTCCCCTCCCGGCTGCTGAGCCATCAGGCCAATGACTTTTTGTGTCTTGCTACAGAGGAAGAGCCTGGGCACATTAATGGTCTGAGGTAGATCACCAAACTAGAAGTAAAGCCTGTAGAGTGAAGATGAGTACTTGAATAAATGCTAGAAGAAAGAGGAACCTTATGTCAGCAATTATAAAAGCTAAGGACTTTCCATAAAACCACATGTCTTGTGAAACATGTTTCTGACCACTCAGAAATATTCCTGAGAATTGAACCAACATAGCAAAAAGCAGAAACAAGTGGCAGAATGTAAGAAGGCCCTCAAGATTTCCTTTGATCCTTGGCCTGACCATAGTTAAGGTCCCATCTAGACCTAGTACTGTCCAGATCAGAGATACAAAATGTATTCTGTAACTTAAATGCAAGGCTGTCTGCCTGCTACCATGAGTGCATGTGCATATTGATCCAACCAGATATTCTATTGCAGCAGTCAACTAATGTTTTCTTCAAGGGGCCAGAGAATGAATCTTTTAGGCATAAAACAGCTCCTGTATCTACTGTATATTTGTGTTCTATGATGCAGAAACAGCTATAGACAGCATGGAACTGAAAAAGCCAGATTGCTGGATTGTGCTTCAATAAAACTTTATTTAAAAGCAAGTTGGATGCATTTAACCAGCATGCTACAGTTTGTACTATGAATATCTGAAATGATCAATATCAGAACTGATCAATGAATTTGTGCTTAAAAAATCTTATAAAGAGAAACAATTTATAATCTTTCTGCAAAAGAACAAAGGTTATTTTTGTCTTTAACATGGTGAACAGATCACAGAATGATAATATAGTGTGTTTTCATGGCCATCTGTGTGATGGATCAAACATGAAATGTCAGGATTCAATAATATGTAGCTGTTCCCGGTACGCTTTTGCTATCCTCCCTCTGATTGAGATCTTCCTGTGATCTCTTAGATTCCTCCTCTTGCTACCAACTCCTATGTCTACCCCACCATTATGGACTCTTCTAGAACCGTGAATCCAAATAAACTTTTCTTCCTTATGTCACAACTGATTTCTGATGACTATTGCCATCTTGGATGTCACCCATCTTTACTCATCTCTTTGCCAAAAGTCATAATTACAGCTTCTTTCCCAGCTCATTCATTACATCACGCTCCAGTCCTTTGATTCTCTAAGAAAGCTGTCCTCTTCACCAAATTACTTAATACTTTGCTCCTCATTCATGCAAGTGTAAGATACCTTTGCCCAGTTGGATTTATTCCTTCTTTATGAAGTGTATCAATACCCACCAGAAACATGCATGTTTGAAGACATCTTTAAATTTCAGTCTAGGGGCTCTAGGGATTGCTCAG
Organism: Mesocricetus auratus; assembly: GCF_017639785.1. NCBI lineage: Eukaryota > Metazoa > Chordata > Mammalia > Rodentia > Cricetidae > Mesocricetus > Mesocricetus auratus. Next base: position 172,443,535 of record NW_024429266.1, read on the forward strand.
TGATTAAGAGTACATACTGCTCATGCAGAGGACTTAGGTTCAGGTCGCAGCACCCAAGCTTGGTGGCTCATAATTGCTTGTTACTACAGCTCTATGAGATCTAACATCCTCTTCTGGCCTCTACAAGTAGCCATGTTAAAAACTTACATGCATATATGTAATTATAAATAAATCCTTTTTAACTCTCCCAACCCCCAGTTACCCAGGACATCTTATATATTTCCTCTTCTCAAGGAGATCCATGGGTCCCTTTTAGGGTCCTTCTTGTTACCTAGCTTCTCTGCAGCTTGATCCTGCCTGAACTTGATATGCCATGCTTTGTTGATTCTCATGGGAGGCCTTACCCCATCTGATTGAGATGGAGGAGGAATGGATGGGGTCTAGGGGGAATTGAGTAGAGGGAGGTGGGGCATGGAAAGAGAGGAGAGAAGGAAAAGGAAACTGTGGTGGTATGTAAACTAAATTTTTTAAAAGATGAAAAATAAATCCTTTTTTTAAAAAATGGTTACCAGGATCCATCAGACACAAACCACAGATGACCAGACCTGAGTATTTTCATTCTTTATTCTTTCCATGTGGTTATCTTGTATAGTATTTCCATGAGTTCTGAAAGCACTTGATTGAGTCGTTTATTCCACTGGTTTAAATCAACAAAATCCTATAGTTCTCTAGAGTAATAGCCTCCTCTCTGTGGGTCTCAGAACCCTGAAGCTGATGAGTTGGCTCTAACAAGGTACCAGTTTATCTGACACAGAAATTCTTCCTAACATATGCATGGTGAGTCTTCTCCAACCTCATATCTTCATATACACATACTTCCTGCACAACAGAAAGCCTTAGGATAAGCTGTATCTGGCTGCACAGATTCTCCACCCTACACATGGTCAGTGTGGAACTTACCAGCCTCAGTTATCAAGTAAAGCAAGCTAATGACTCTTCTCTTGTAAAATGTATATTCCAATAGTTCTGTACTTTAGAAAAACCTCTTCTATATATATAATCACTGGTCTCAAAGTAATGAGCTGCAAAGTGTTAGAGCAGGACACCTATTATTCTCCAGCATCCCAGTATTCACAAACATCTATGCATAGACTACCAGAGATAATGCACACACATACACTCTAAAAATCCTTACACACACACAACGTGCACACACACATGTAGAGCGTGTGCAGAGCTTGTATATATTATATGCAGATTTCTCAGTGAACCTTATGCTAAGCTGATGGCCAGTGGGTATCAATGATCCTGCTATCACTCCCTTGCCGAGTACTGGAGTTACATGTATGCACACAAGTCATGTCCAGTTTATTATGCGGGTGCTGGAGATTTGAGTTCAGGCCCTCATGCTTGTGCAGCAGTGCTCTTACTTGCTGAGCTACCTACCCAGCCCCTAACCCAAAGGAGTTTCTTACCAACAAAAAAAATTTTTAAAAAACAGTAAGAATAGGAAAGCAAAAGAAAATGGCTCTTTGAATTTCTTTGAAGAGTCATTTGCTTAAAGAAGTATCATCACCTCACGTAAACATACAAGATTCATTTAACTGATCTCTGACTGTTTTGAGAAATTGGAATTGGAAGTCTTGCAGGAAATTGTTTCTGAGGGCTCCTGGAATGTGCAGTACAAATGATGTATTCAGGATTGTTTATTGCAACCCAGTGAAGAAAACAATTGCCAATGCATTTTAATGCTCCAGATCAGTGCTTCTTAAACTTTTTCCACTCACAACCCCTGTGCGCCCAAGAAATTTCCAAGCAGCTCTGCAGTGGCTGCTGTATAAATAGGTAACCAATGGTGCTATAGAGATGGCCCATCAGTCCCCAACTCCCTGCAACTCCAGCTCCAAGGTTCTGACATCCTCTCTTCTGACCTCCAGGCACCTGCACACACATGCCAATACTAATACACAAATGATGCATACACATAATTAAAATTAAAATAAGTCTTCTTAAAAAATAAGTGGACAACAAGTATACACACGGTCTCTGGACTCCCATAGAACAATGTGAGGTGCACTCTCACCCTGAACTCTTGGGGAAGGGTCTAGGCCCTGCCCTATATGAAATGACAGACTATGGACACCCCCATGGAAGGCCTCACCCTCCCTGGGGGAATGAGGGGATAACGGGGGGGGATGGGGGGGGAGGGCACGGGAGGAGGGGAGGGAAAGGGAGAGGGACCTCGTACTGACTTGTGAAGCAACCTTGTTTCTTATCTAAATTTAAAATGGAAATTAAAAAAAATATTAATAAAAAAAATTAAAAAAAATAAGTGGACAAAACACTGATGGTAAATCAAAAAATAAATTTATTTTCAAGTAAGCCTTTTATATATGTATTTTACCATGTATTAAAGACAAAAGCAAACCTATATAGTAATAGATGGATGTGCTTGTTTGTCTAAAAAAAAATGCAATCCAAAGATAGACTAACTTGATACTTACAAGTGGAGGAATGATAGTAGTAATATATTAAATAGTTTTGTTTTCATCATTAAACCTGTTTTTATAAGCAGCAGAAAACATTGCATGTACAGTAAAAAACACAGCAATTCATAATATACAACAGTTTCAGCTATGAGCAGAGGAGTTTGAAGCAGTGTTTCTTGGTGTTGTGTGGTATTACAGCATGCACAATGCAAAGTACATAATTGTGTGTTTGGAACAAAGATTTCAGCAGTTTCTAATGTAACATGGGAAGGTGATCTTTGCTAGAAACACCTTAGACTTTTTAACATGTTTAATTATGACTTAATTTGTGGTCATTGAACATCAGAATTCTTTTAACATTGTCATATTTTTCATGATCCCCACATTCAATTATGGTATTACATATGGGTCACAGCTCACAGTTCAAGTTCATCGGGGACCAGGGATCTACTGTATATCATCTATTTTCTTTTAATATTTTCTTTTTAATGATGTGGGGGAGTATATGCACATGTGAGTGCAGTTCCTTGTGGAGACCAGGAAAGAACATCAAATGCCCTGAAACTACGGTTACGGGCAGTTGTGGACCACTGGTGCTAGAAACGAAAGTCAGGCTACCTGCAAGAGCAGAAAACAGTATTAACCCCCGAGCCATAACTCCAAGCCACATTTTGCCATCTAGATTCAGAAATCTTCCTAAAGATCAGGGACGATGCTGAAAGGAAGATTTAAGAAGTTGGGAACAAACAGGAATAAATGGAAAATACTGGGTGGAGGAAGCAGTCCAAGAATGACACTAACACCATGTGACAAAATATTTTCCAATCATCTCACTCTATTCTTCTCACACATTTGCCTCTTTATCCAACAGTCATAAGACAAGCATGTCTTACTTAGGGTTTCTATTGCTATGACCATGGCAACTCTTATAAAGGAAAAGATTAGTTGTGGTGGCTTGCTTACAATTCAGAAGTTTAGTCCATTTTTTTTCATGGTGAAGCAAGGCAGAGTGCAGGCAGACCTGGTGCTAAAGAAGGAAGTGAGAGTTCTTACATCTTGACTCATAGGCAACAAGAAGAGGTCTGTCTCACTGGGTGTGGCTTTAGCATGTATGAGACCTCAAAGCCCATCTCCTCAGACACACTTCCTCCAACAAGATCACCTATACTCCAACAAAACCACACCTCCTTAACAGTGCCATTGTCTTTCGTGTCCATTTTCTTTCAAAACATTGCATTGCCCAAGTGTGCCAAAGTGACCAAACTGTAAGCAGGATAGTTACAGGTACCCATAGGGTAACTTTCTCTAGGTATGTCTATGAAGGTGGTTTCCTGCAACATCTTTATGTGTCTTTCTCCCCATTTACATTGCTGCCTCTATGGGAGACCTCACTTATCAAACAGTTAATGACTACGACTCTTTTCATTTCAACCCAGCTTCTTTATTAAGTAAAGCCAAATGTTAAGCATCTGATCTCTGATATTGCAGAAGCACTGAGACTTAGTTCAACCCAACTGGAACCCTCAGAGTATTTCTTCTTCATCCTTCTCGTGTCAGGTAAGGCAACAGCCCAGACCAATCACAGATTTAGTTTTACTGTTCTTTTCTCCACCCATTAAATTGGATATATAGAGGTGAAACTACCTACATCTGTCATTATTTCCAACAAGATGTCTATTATGGTTATTATTGTTTGTCATCCTAACAGTGTCTAGAAACACCTAGAAGAAAAACCTCTTAATGTGTCTGATAGGGAGTGTCTAGCTTAAGATAATTGAAATGGAAAGATCCTAAGTGTGGGAAGTTCCATTCTACATAATGGGGTCCCAGACAGAATTAAAAAGAGAAACTTATCTGGGTACCAGTATTCATTGCTCTCTGCTTCCTGACTGTGGATACATACGAGGTGACCAACTGCTTCATGCTCCAGCCACCATGCCTTCTCGGTCATGATGGACTATGTTCTCAAACTTTGAGCAAATGTGAGCTCCCCTTCCTTACATTCTTTTGGTCAAGTATTAAACCCACATATAAGGAAAGTAACTGATAAGCTGCCCATTCATTTGTCCGTTGATCTTGATGCACCAAGTCACATCAGACATTATTTGAGGTGATCTGGGATGTAGTAATAGTCAGCAAAGAACCCCATTTTTTCAAGTCTGCATTTGAGTATGCAAAGACAGACAATGAACAATGATAAAATATACAGGACCATTATATACAGCATGAAAATTATATGTAGCATGTTACAAGGAAAATAAAAGATTTGGGGTAAATGAAAGAGTTTTCTGAAGAAATACAGACCCCGGGATGAGACTCAGGAAGAAAGCTCAACCTCCCTTACAAGATGAGGGTGAACAAGTCTGTCAACTGGTTGAACTGATCCAAGTGACAGGGACATCAGGAGCAGATATAACTAGAACAGAAGCTTTAATGAAGATTTCCCTCTGCACAGTGTCTGCAGAATATTGGGGAAGCTAATGGGCAAAGAGAGAAGCAAATGAGAAAGGAATTTATCATTAATTAAATTAAGGGAAGCAATGTATGTACGGAATTTCAAAAGCAGCTCTGAGGTTTCTCCCAAACAACTACAAGGAGTGAGTTGAGTTGCTATCCAGTGAGATGAAGGAGGCTGAGGTTAGAACAGGTGGGTGGAAGGAAAGTCAAGGACTTCCATGCTGTGTTTGAGAGCACTAATAGACACTTGAAAAGAGACATCAAGCAAACGAATGAATAAAAGAGGCTGGAATTCAAGGGAGATTCAGACTCAAGTTGTGGCCCTGGGCATCTCCGTATCACCAGTCAAGTCATTTTGAAGGAGACCACACCAGTGAGTTCCTGATCTCCAGTCTTTGTTTCTGTAACTGCCCTCCACAGTCACTACCAAAAAGCTATTTCTAAAAAAACAAAAAACAAAAAACAGAATCAATTCCATGTTTCAACTGCTTTATCATTTTTTATTTTAATTTTAAATAGCCTGTTCTACATGTCAATCTCAGTTCCCTCTCCCTCCCCTCCTCCCGCACTCCCCTTCCCCCCCCCCTCCCAGCCTCCTACCCTATTGCCAATTCCTTCCACATTTCACTCAGGGTAGGGTACAGGCACTCCCCTAAGAGTCCAGGCTGAGACAGCATCCCTCTTTGTGCTATGGGCACACGATGACTGTTTGTATTCCAGGGATAGACACTGATCCACTGCTCAGGGCCCCATAGGTTGCCCATGCCTTCTCACAGACACTCACATTCGGGGGGGTCCAGATCAGTCCCATGCTGGCCTCCCCGCTGTCGGTCTGGGGTCCAAGAGCTCTCCCCTGTTCAGATCAGCTGTATCTGCTGGTTTTGCCAGCCCATTCTTTGCCAATTTGCTCATCACTCCTCTCTCTCTGTCACTGGGTTCCTTGGGTTCAGTTCAGTGCTTAATTGTGTGTTTGCCTCTGCTTCCATCAGTCACAGGATGAAGGCTCCCGGATGGTTATAGACATCAAGTTCATTATCAGGAATGGGCATTCGAGGTGGTCTCTCCACTATTGCTTAGCTTGCCAATTGGTGTTAACTGCTTTAAAGTTCCTGACTTCCCTGTAAGTATCAAATCCTATAGCAGTTCAGAGCCCAGCCCTTGGGTCTATATTTTCAGCCCTCTGTATGTAGCACCAGTCATGATGGAGGTGACAGAGCAGTTTCTGCACTAACCCACAGTGCCGCACATTGCAGGACTGCAAGACCACTGGGAACTGGTGTGGAGTCTCTGTACCTCACTTATCACTTGTCCCTCATTGCCCTGGCAGATTCACTCAGCCTCAGAGCCCTGATTCACATATCACCTCCTCGCTGTTGCCTGGCAGGTGGACTTTGTTTTGGGGCCTAGCCCCCACAGGGTCTATGAGTTGTTTGTCAGCTGATAGCCGCAGGTGCATCCTGTTTTCTAGTCCTGGCTTACTGCTCCCGCATTGCCCCACTGACATCAACATCTAGCACGAGAAAAACATCCTCTCTCCTACCTGGGGTTTTTCCACTGTGCTGTAATCCTGTATATATAAAATGGCTCCCTCCTAAAAGAGAGAGACCTCTTAGTACTTGCAATAAAGACACACATACACTCTCTCCTGGCAATAAAGGCAAAACAATGCATTCTCTTAGTACAAGCAGCTGGATGTCTTGTCTTTCTATTCCTGATACCTCGGATTTGCTTGTGGAGCAGGCGCTGCACTTTGTATATTCTGCTTTGGTCATACAGCTTTTTGTCCTGGCCTAACACACAAACTAGACATCCCTTTAGTCAGACCTCTGAGTCCGTGGCTAGCTCTATGTAATAAATGTGTGTTTAACTGCAGTGAACCAACATACACTCCATTAGCACTCCCATTACATTGGAATGGTGTAGGATCCTAGAGGTGCAAGAGTGGGGGAAGTAAAATCTGCGAATCATGGTGGGTATCCCTACAGATAGATTATAGTCCTGAGTCTCCTGTAGATAGGAGCTCCTCCTTCACTGGAATCCTAGCCCAGAGCGGCTAAGGAGGTAAATATGCTTGAGTTCTAACAGCAGAGGTTTTATTTAGGCATAAAGAATGCCCTCATTAAAGCAAGAAATGAGATGGAACTTTCCAGAGAAACATTAAGGGAGAGAGAAAACTGCTCTCTGAGTTCATCAGGCTCCAGAGACATTAACAGGCCCCTCAGTTCATACCATAACAAAGCATCCAAGGGGCCTTGAGACACAGTATATGAAGCCACACATCCCACTCCTGGATTCTCATAGCCTTTGGCAAATTCGCTAATCCTCTAACATTCAGAATAACCAACCTCTGGGACCCAGACCAGCCCAACACTCAAAGGCCTTTTGAAAACTGAGCATATTTTAAAACAAAAACATCTTACGAGCAAAAACAAAATGCCTTCTTAATTGAGCGGAAGAAGAAACGAAAGACAATCCTCAGCCCAACGGGAGAAGAAAAGCCACCTCCTATGACAGAAATAAGCAACCACAAATCCAACTGTGTTCTTCACCGGGACTCTCAGCCAATTCCACAGAGCTATGACCATCAAGGGCTACAGAGGGACTCTGGGTCTTTAATATGGTAAATTAGGCTCTTCAGGAGCCATGCAAAAGAAAAGTGACTTGGCTTGGGACCTCTTCTTCAATAAGGTTAGCTTGTAATGGCTTCTAAGTAAAAACGGATTAGTGGGTAGAAATGATTATGTTTTCCTCTTATGCCAAAAAGAAACCAAAGTCAAAAGCTAGTGATTCCAACAGGGCAAGAGAAAGGCTACTCTGTGAGCATGGGAAATGATGTTTGCCTTATTCCCCATTACCTCTCCAGCCTCCAGGCAATGTCTAGCACAAGGGAAGGCCCTCCAGATATTTTTGTTTAATAAACAATGATGCAAATGAGAAAAGGAGAATCAACCCCCAGGAGCCATGACTAGAATGAGAAGCCTGCAAGTCATTCTCTCCTTTATCCCAGTTCTACAGATTGTCCTCTGCACAGCTTGAATGAGGAACATGATACATTTGTTCCTTGGGCATCTAACAGTTTCACATCTAATGTGTTTGCATGCAAAACAGCAAAGTTGGTGGGCTAGGACACAAACGTTCAACAAAGGTAAGATCTTGAAAGCATTCCAGACTTTCATCTCCCTTTCTTCTTTCTCTTCTATTCTCTATGCCTTCTCCCTCCCTCTTTTCCTCCTTTGTATATGCACACTTTTATCAAATAACAAGACCACATGTTTCCAGAATCTGCTCTGAACCTTCTTACCATCTTCTCTGTCTTCTATAATAGTCTCTGAATGATCTTGAGCCAACTCCGAACATGGCACTCTTATTAAGTTATTTTGTTGACCGTCACATGCCTGTTCCCATTGTATGCAGGACAAACACCTCTGGACCCAACAGTCTCAAGGACATAATGAAAATATTTAAAGCCCATATCTCTGCTTCTTTGCACCATCTAGCATGTCTGGAGGTAGAAAGTCAGATCCTGCACTGTTCCAAAATCCTACAGGAATTACTATTGGTTTAAAGTATATAAGAACAGGAGCTGGAGAAATGGCTCAGTTGGTGAAGGGCTTGATGTGCAAGCACGAGGACTTGTGTTGAATTCATAGAACCCGTATGTAATAAAAAACTAGGTGTGTTGGCACATGCTTGTAATTTCAGGGCTGAGGAGGTGAGGACAGGGGAATCCCTGTGGCATCCTAGCCAGCAATTCTAGCTGAATCATTGAGTTCTAGGTTCCTAAAAGTCTCTGTCTCAGAAAACAAGGTGGATAGTTCCCGAGTAAGACACACCTCTGGCCTCAACACACACATGAATACACACACATACATAGGATTGATATAAGGCAATAAATAAAATGTAGCAGAATAGATACATTGGAGAAATGGCTCAGTGGTTCTCTGCACTTACTGTCCTCACAGAGAACTCCGGTTTGATTCCCAGCACCCACATTTGGCAACTCACAACAGACTGTACCTCCAGCAAAAGGGAATCTGATGCTCTTCTGGCATCTAGAGGTACCTGCACACACATGCATATACACATGTGCAGATACATAACACACACACACACACACACACAAATACAAACACACACACAGAGATAATTTTTAATTATAAAATAAATCTTTAAACTGAATAGATATATATGTAAACTCAGGACCCATTCAGGGATGTGTCCCATATGTCACACATGTGGCCAGGGTACCACAGTGACCAGGTGATCATCCTAGCACTCTGTGTTCCACTTCTGCTATCTAGTTAACAATCTAGTTTGGCTTTGTTTATGCACCACCTTAATTGTTTCATTTCTTACAAGGATTGAGCCTCCAAATCATGGCTGTCATAGTGAATTAAAATAATATATTCTTTCTTCAGCAGGATTAGAGTAATTTAGGATCATCTAATATTATGAGCAGTTTAGAAACCATTCTACTCAACTTGCTTGTTCTCTCAGAAATAAAACAAGAATTTTCAGAAAGTAAATATGCAAAATATTAAGCAACATGTCTTTCCATGTCAGAGTCCCATACCAAGTATAATGGGCAGGTTTGAAATCTATGCATCAGTTGACTTTATATTACTAAAACAAAACATCTGAGACAGTTGACTTCTAAAGAGAAAGAGCATATTGTAGCCCATGGTTTTAGATGTTCTAGTCCAAGGTCAAGCAGACTCATTACCTTGGATGACACTGGCAGAGGGTGGGTGAACTAAACTGCTTGCTTAAGAGCCAGGAAGCCAAAGAGGAAGTGGCAAATTCACAGTCCTCTCAAAGGGGTTTCCAATGGCATAAGGACCTCCCACTGGGTCTTTCTACAGGTTCCAACACCACCCAGTGGTGCAACCCTGACAACTTCTAACATAATACATCCCAGTATCCCAGTTACAGGTTCTTTTCTTGGTAGTTGAGGAGCCTGTTTTCATTTATCTCAATCATTGCTGTAAAAAGAAAAAAAACCTTCATGGGAATATGAAAAGTCAATATGAAAAGTCAATGTAGAACTCAGGAAAAATAAGTTGGAAGTGTATAACTTTCTTAAAACACCTTCTGCTTAAATACAGTCGACAAAGTTTCAACTGTGCAAAAAAAAAAAAAAACCTATAGCTTTGAAGTAGTCCACTGGCAATATACAACATATGCTCAGAAATCTCTTTAATTGCTTCAGAGTTTCAAGGAAATTTTAAATCAGTTGGAGCAGATACTAGAGGAGAGGGTATTAAGGATAAATGAAGGAACTACAGAGATGCTACCATAAGGGGAAGATAAAGGCTCAGGGTACTCAATAGCAGTATGCTTCCCCAGCATCTGAGAGGCCTTCAGCTCAACTCCCAGCTAGGCCAAGGGAGCAATAAGTGAACAAAAGATTAATAACTTTTCTTTGATTAATTTGTCTTATAGAAAGGAACCGTGGAAAGAATAATTTTTTTCTCTCATGGGATCAAAATCAAGTAAACTAGGAATCATCCCTGAGATGAGTGTGTGGAAATGCAGATAAGGTTTTTGCCCTAGGTCAGTTCATTGAAAAACCATTGTTAGGTTTTAACCCAAAATGTCCTTTGGAGATACATAAAGCTAAAGCCCCCCCCCCAATGGAACTAACTGGAGAGGAAATATCTTAGCTGGAGTAAGTGAGTCTTTAAGGAAGGAAGATTAAAGGTGATTTCTGGTCCCCTGTGCCTTCCTCATTGTTGTGTGAGTCGTTTATGCCCTGTGTACTAAGCAGCTGGGATCTGCCATTCTCCTCTTCATGACGTTTAGCTTCTGACACAACCAAGACAACATGTACTGAACCTCTAGCAGTGAGCCAAAATAGATGCTTCTCCCTTCTGAATTATTTCTCTCGGGTATCTGCCACCTTAAAAAAGTTCAAACAACACACCTTCTGACCCTGCTGGAAGCTCAGAAAACAATCAGAGACCTTATTTTTTCAGACACAAAGCAAGTGTATAACCAACCCCGCTACGCTGCACAAACCTGGCCAGATTCTGCAGCAACAGCAGCCATGGGAACCACAGGAGGAGAAGTTGCTGTTCACTCATTGTTTCTTCCCGTGAGATCGTGCTCAATACAGAATCACAGGATAGCATGTCTGCTGTTTTACAGCCATTGAAATAAAGCCCCTGAAAGGACACAGCTGCACCCACAACGACTTCATTACAGGTTGCCTCTGACAGATTTTCTGAGTGTATTATGTTCTCAGAGGGCAGAGTGTTGAACCTTAGAGGGTTAAGGCAAGAACACATTCAAATTACAAGGCTGGATTCACACTGAAACTCCCTGTGTCCTCTACCTGATTTTACTGATGCTCCCAGAGAGCTTGAACTAGGCACAGGAGACAGAAAAACATGTGAGACCCAGAGACTGTCTTCCCTGACCTTAAGGTCCAGCTAAGATGCTTTTGACTGTGCACAGCAGGAGAGGACAAGCTTGCTGATGGAATCTTTGGTGGAAATTGTCTTCTGTGTTATCAGATATGTTCATATTTTCAAGACCTGAAAAGCAATTTTGCTTCTGTAGTATTCACGACAGGAAACTGTATTTGAAGCTATGATCGCCTTTCTGGTTGAGACTGTTGGGAAAAACACCTTAGAAAGAATAGTCATGAAGGGATTTCCAGATAAGGTGACATTTAAGTAAAGCAAGAAAGATGAAAAAGGACCAGTCAAGTGATTATAATGAGATATAACTAATGTTACCATGGAATTCCATGATGCTGACATAGTTCATATTGGCCAACCTTCAGAAAGACTTCAGGTTTGTACTTGACATTTCTCAGCAACACTTTCAGGCCTTTCTACTACCTTAGTACCTCTTTAGGTTGAGATGACTGTAGCAACTAGTCACTGTAGAAGTGATTAGTCTTAATAATACCACTAAGTTATTATGTATATGTATACAAAAAGAGGTAGAAAGGCCTGAGGAGATGGTTCAGTAGGTAAAGTGTTTGCAAACAAGCATGAGGACCTGAGTTCGGATTCCCAGGGACCATTAAAAATCCAGATCAATTTTGCTTAGAGAGGGGGAACCATACAAAGAACAGTTTTCTCAGCGGGACATGGTGGCACATGCCTTTAATCTAAGAAACTTGCAGGCAGATCTTTGTTGAGTTCAACAAAGTGAGTTCCAGGATAGGCAGAGCTACATAGAGAGACCCTGTCTCAAATAATAATAATAATGATGATGATGATGATAATGATAATAATAATAATAATGAGAAAAATAGTAAATCTTTTTTAAAAAGAATAATTTTTCTCTCCTACAAGATTAAAGTATAAGTGTGACTGGGAGTATTTCCAGAGATGAATATGTGGAAGCCTGGATAAAGCTCTTGCCATGTCTCAGATCATTGGTAAACCATTATTAAGTTTAAATCTATAATGTCCTTCAGAGGCTTAAATGCTGAATGTATGGTCTCCACTGGTGCCACCATCTTGAAAGGATTATTGGAATAAGTAGGTCACTAAAAAGGTGATTCCTGGCCCCTGTGTGTGCCTTTCTCTCCCTCCCTCCCTCCCTCCCTCTCTCTCTCTCTCTCTCTCTCTCTCTCTCTCTCTCTCTCTCTCTCTCTCTCTGTTTCTTTGTTTCTTGTCTACCATTTCCCTTTCATTATGTTCAGCCTCATCACAGCTCAGACAAAATTGAGCCATAGCAGTACACATCTGTAATCCCAAAGCTGGGGAGGTGGAAACAGGAGCATACCTGGAGTGTACTAACCAATCAGCTTAGTCAAATCAATGAGTGGTTCAGTAAGAGATATTATGTCAAATAATAATAGTGATAATGATGATGATGAGATGGAGAAAATATTGAGGGAGATCCACAGCATTGCCCTCTGCCCTCCATACATAATCACACACCTCCAGGGGCACCTGCACACAGCAACATGTACATATGCCTCCACACATGCATACACAAACACTGCATGCATATAAAAGACAGATAACTCCCATATAGATGTATTAATCAGCTCTCTATTGCTGCAGCAAAATAGCTGACACCAGTTTATTAAGAGAAAAGATTTAGTCTCCCAGTATTAAAGGTTTCAGTTCACAATTGCTTATCATCATTGCTTTCGGCCTTTGTTAAGAAGAGGTGTGGGGGGTAGAGAAGAAAGAAAGGCCTGGTTCTAAGTCTCTTTTGAAGATATACCTTCAATAACTTAAGACACACACACACACACACACACACACACACACACAGCTTCACCTCCAGAAATTCTCACCACTTTCCAGTAGCTCCACGTTGGAGACTAAACCTACATTATCTGAACCTCGGAGAGACATGCATACAAATAACAGCTGAAAAGTCACACCCAGACTTTGACAGTACTGGTTGATTCTAAAAAAAAAAACCTGGATTTTATGGATGATATTCAGGGCAGACATTCTCAATCAGCTATGGTGACTCATACCTAAAATCCCAGCACTTAGAAGGCAGAAACAAGAAAAATACAACAAGCTCGATGTCAACTTGTTCTACATAGTAAGCTCCAGGCCAGCCCCAAAAGACCTTTTTTTTCTCAAAACAATACTTGTAACAAAATACATAAGGAGCACGATGTAGTCCACATTCTGTGTGTGTGTGTGTGTGTGTGTGTGTGTGTGTGTGTGTGTGTGTGTTCATTCACGTCATATAAAGGTCAGGCACAGACATAATCACATCAAACAGATTTTTGTCACTGTCAAGTTTGAGGACTGGCTTTAAAAAAAAATAAAGTATGTGGTTTTGCTTATTTGCTTTCTATCAAAAGTGGGTAGAACTAATGGGCTGAGCTTAGATCCTGGCAGAGGAAAGTGATTCTGCCCTCATGTACTCAAGAAAACATGACTGAAGCAAAGCAGGTCCATTAAGAATGTACCAGAAGGGCAATAAGGAAAGCTCACTACCTCCTGTTCTCATCTCCTGTGTAACAGAGAATTGGAAGTTACCCTGTGAAACCAAGTAAACTGCCATCTGTGCTATGGCTTCTGGAAAAAACTGAATTGAAATACTCCAGGAATCCAGGAGAGCTGCCTTCTAATTTGCACAGCTCCATCCCACCTCAGGGTTGCAGAGACATGCGCAATGGATACTGTATCTCATCTGGATGTTTAAGCTTTTCCTGTTGCATCAGACTTGATGGCCTACCTTTCGGCAATATCTCACTGCTGTTAGGAACCCATCTAGGGAGCCTTAGTCACAATCTGGCTTGAAAATCATCTGTTCTTTGAGTCCTTTTAAAGTTTCTTTATTTGTGTGCATGTGTCTGTGTGTGCCTATATACATGCATTCTCATGTGCTGAAGCCACATAACAACTTCGGGTACCATCTACCTGTTTTGGAATATGATCCATCACTGGCTCACAAGCTCCAGGAAGACTTTCTGCCTCCCCCCAGCTCCTCAGCTCCCAACAAGAAATGTACTACCACTCTCACACATGGGTTCTGGAGATCAAAGCTTTGCCTTCCTGCTTGTAAGGCAAGCACTTCACCAACTGAACTATCTTCCCAGGACTATGGGTTTAAAGTATTTTTTAAACAATAGTCATAGAACACTCGTGGTTGCAGATTGATCACCTCTGTTCTTTTCTTTTACAATACCCTTCCCTGGTCCTATGAAGTTCCATTTTATAAGAAAGACGGCATATGTTTCTTCTGGGACTGGAAGGCCAGGTTATATACAAAGAGATGTTAACAGGGTAGTAGCTATCCTGCAAACTAAATAGGAGCTTGTTTCATTATGACTCACTCCTGAATTTCATTGTTACCAACAGACCTGAGATCAATATTCCATCAGCAGAGGTCATCTCAACACTGAGGGCCTATTGGCAAAGTGCCACCCCTCTATATAATCCACAGCTACTGACCTACCACAGACCAGTGGGGCAAGCTGGGCCTTCCTGATAACCCACAAGGGTACTGGTCAGAAAAGATCTCTTATCAGCTCATTATCTACTAGGTGGAGAATTCAATGACATCACAATTGATGCTTCAAGATATGTGCCAAGTCATTCAAGTCAAGTTTGGACTCTTCAATTGATTTTATTCTGCAAAGCAGTTACTTGGATTTGTGGCTGCATTGCCAAGAAATTGAGTATGTGGATTCTTGATTGGGATAGATCATCGTAAGGGTTCTGAACCTTGAGCTTTGAGAGAAGATATTTCTTCTTTCCTGCATGTCTGTTTCTACTAGCTGTATTGCCCAGTCTCCAGGGGGCATGACGTGGTATAAATTATTCAAAAACTATAAAATATGAAGGAAAATAAACAGTTTGCTATGATACAATAACTCAAGTGTTCACATTAATCATAAGTAATGCAAGGTAAGGAAACAGATTTGAAGCATTCTCCCTAGTTAAAAAAACTGTGCATATTTTGATTAACTTGATTTAGCCATTTATCAACACATATATGCATCAAAATATGATTCTATGAATTATAAAAAGGATAATCTGGGCCAGGGTGATGGCTAAGTGGATAAAAAGCTTACTTCACAAGCATAAGACCCCGAATTCAAATCAAAAGCACCCTCATAAAGAACTAAGCATGGCTACCAGCCTGTGACTCAAGAGCTGAGAGGGCAGAGTCAGGGTTCCTGAAGCTCGCTGGCCACCAGCCTAGCTCCAGACCCTGACAGAGGAAAAGGTGGGGAGTGAAAAAGCAAGACACACGACCTCATCCTCTGACCCTGACATGCACAGTGAGGTGAACATATGCACACACTTCACTCACTCCTTTCCTGTCCATTTGTCTGTCTTCTTTGTGTCCATTTATCCATATTTTCTTCCTTTTTCCCTCTCATTCTTTTTCTTATTTCTTTCTTTTTGCTGTTTTTTTGTTCTTATTCTTTGAGACTTCCATCCATGTATATAATAACTTTAATTAGGCACCACTTCAAACAATTCCTATAACTCTACTTATTTTGTTCCATGGTAGCCATGCTTCATTGGAGAACAACCAATTCACACATTAGGAAACTGAGGCACAAACATGAAGTATTTATCCAAAGTAAACAGAATCAGTGCATATGTGGCAAACAAAAAAAGATTCTGAGAACCTTCAGCCCTATCACTGATCTCCATTAACTGCTACAAGTACTGATACAAACAAATATTAAGTAAGAAATCAACTGAGCATGGCATCCCTAGAGTTCTCAGCAATTGTGGAGGCGTAATAGAGACAATATCTTCCACTTGTACTTCAACAAACCAGTGACCAGGTCAACTTTAGCAAAGCAGTTATCAGTAATCCAGCTGGACAGGAGGAAACAGAAGTGACCAACACCGCCTCTGTATTCATAAAGGAAAAGGAGTCCTCATGCCCCCAGGCTTTCCCATCTCATCCCCAACATGTCGATGCCCCATTCATTCCTCCCCTCTGCTCTGTGATCTGATCTTGTGCAATACCCACTGATTCACCTTCTCTTCTTTTCTGCACAGCCTTCACTCTTGCCTTCCCCAGGAATCAGACCGTCAGAGCCATGCATGCACACAGATTCACTATATAGCTCAAGCTAGCTGAAAATTCATGCATAGGCATACCTTCAGGCTAAGCTGACCATACACAATCGACATCCATATTACTGCTACCTTTTCTTGGGAATGTCCCTCTTGGTGTTTCTACTCCCTACCACCAACCTGGAAACTTGAACAAGATTGCACTGAGGAGTCAAAAAAAAAAAAAGAAGTGGGTAACATTATGGGAACAAGCAACTTATCTGAGTCATGACATCTGTCTGCCAGGCTGTTTCTTGTCACCAATTTTCTGTATAACCTTGGGGATGGGATGACTTGGTTCTTCCCTTCAGTGCAAAGAGAGACCCCTAGATAACTAGGGGATGACACAACCTTGATCAGTGTACTACTTTGTTCATTATCAGACTCACAGCAGACATTACTAATCAATCACTTTAAACTAAGTCAAAACAAAACATCTCAATTCTTCTTAATGAAAAAAAAAAGAAATCAAGAAAACAGAATGTGCAGGCCATCATTATCCTCATCACCCTTCTTCTGATAATTACCTAGGACTATTTCCATTATTCAATTTGTTCATGAACTTGTCATCTCATGCATCGTTCATTTCATTTCTCATACATCTTCAGAGGGCAGCAAACGAATATACATACAGTTTTTCAAGACCTGGAAACTTGGAAAATTTTAAGCACATTGATTTATAATGGAGAAGGAACCAGGTGCCAGCCCAACTGTGAGTGAGTTTTCTTCTTTCCTGCCTTTTTTCTTTTTCTTTGGCTTCATTTATCCATCTTTTTCCCTTTCACTTTTTTCTTCTGTCTTCCTTTTTTTGTTATTATTCTTTGAAACTTCCATGCATGTTATAATAACATGTGAATTTATATATCTCCTATTTTCCTTCTGCAATATCCCCCAATATCTCTTTCTCTTAGCTCTGTCTTTTTTTTCTTCAACCCATCAAGTCCAATTAGAGCTTTCATCCTAAGTGCATGGCCGAGGGGACATTCAATGGGGTATGGGAAATCTACCAATGGCAACATCCTCAAAGAATATCCTCCCTAGGAGCTATCAACTAATAGCTCCTCAGTAAGAGGTGGACTCCATCTGTACAAGAATTTGGGCCGACACAATCTTGTGCAGGTCTTCTGATTGTAGCCATAGCTGCTGTGAGCTCATGAGTGCAAAAGGCAACTCATGTCCAAAAGACAGCATTCTAGATCATTCTTCCCCATCCTCTGGCTCTTACATTCTTTCCACCTCCCTTCCTCAATGTTTCTTAATCCTTATAAGGGGTAGGGAGTTGACAAGAATGTCTGATTTAGGGGTGAGCACTAACACCTTCTCCCACACATTTTGACCAGTTGTGAACCTCTGCACTGGCTGCACTCATGGCTCTCCTACTGATTACTCACCTGTCGGGATTGACTCCTTTTCCCAATTTGGTTCTGTTTATAGAGACACAGTCTCACTCAGGTTGGCCTTGAACTCATTATGCTGCCTAGACTGACCTTGAACTTGAGATCCTCCTGCCTTGATCTCCCAAAAAGTTTTTTCTTTTAATTTTCCATAGGCTAGCTTCAACTTACAGCAATTCTCCTGCCTCAGCCTCCCAAGTTCTTGGACTGCAGATGTGAACCACCACACTTGTCTCTGTTTTTCTTCAGAATAGCTGACCTCCCAAAGCCATGGACTTTGTTTTGGTCCTTATTATCTCTTGGTAGGCAGACACTAAGTTTAGGTGTAGTTTGGGTGTGGCCAATCCAGTAGGAGGCAACAGAACTCTCTGAGCACCTGAAGGCAGGTGACCTGTAGAGTGGAGGGAACTCAGAAAGGCCACAAATGGAACGGAGTTGGGTTTGCTTTCTTCCTATTCTGCCTTTGGTCAAGCACACACTTGCCTATTCCTGCCTATCACTCTCCTGATCTACAATCAGAACCAAATGATGATGACAGTTAAAAAACTCAAGGGCACCCAGTCCCCACAATCAAAGAGCTAAACAAATCTCAGAGGAGCAGAACTCACAGATACTAAAAGCTTATTGCATAGCAATTGCGATGCTGAAGCAGAAACTGTATTCTAAAGATAATTGATATTACAGAACAGATTCTGCTCAGGGTACTGAGCATGTGAACAACCTGGGCAGCAAGCAGAAAGAGGAAACACCGTGGCATAATCTGGAAGGGTAACAGAAAGACTGTGAGAAGGAAACTGGGAAACGCCTGTGTATACAGCAAGTGCTCAGTAACTAAACATGTGCCACTTAACATTTCAGTAAAAACCAGCTACAGACACAATAGTAGTCCAGTAAGATTGTAAGGGAGCCTAAATACTCCTGCAACCAGGTGATATCATAGGTTTACAATGTCATAGCCTAACATATTGTTTACTTGCTTGTGGCATAAAGGAAATAAGGGTGACTACTGCTCTGTAGTCAGATCAAAATGCACACATCCTATGACCCACCCCACCCTCTGCCTGGTAACTAAAAGATCTGTTATGTGTTCATTATGTATATTTTACCAACATTTAACATTTAGTTAATACTAAAATTTTACATCATGATTCCCCAGTAGCAGACATCTCAAGTTTGTGTCTCGTGTGTGTGTGTGTGTGTGTGTGTGTGTGTGTGTGTGTGTTTATTTTTATGATGTTTGCACACAAAGCTGCCTGGCAGCACATTTCTCAGAGTTCATCCCTGTGAGTAACCAATGCCTAACTTGATTCCTAAAAGAAAGAAGGAAGAAAGCTGGGAAGGAGAAGGGGTGGAGTGGAAAGAGGAACGACTTCTGTTGGGAGAAAAGATCCTGAACTAGGTGACACCAGGTCCCTCTTTTTTTTCTTTCTTTCTTTTATTTTTGCACAAATATTTTAATTTAGTTAAAATGCAATTACATCATTTCCCCCTCCTCTCTCTTCCTCTTCCCCTTTCCATATCTGCCCCAGCTACCTCCCATATTATAAGAAAACAGATGTGCATGAAACTTAAACCAAGGTTTCCCCCAGAAGGCCCAGGAAACTTCTGAGGGATGGAGCTCCCCCTACTGGGCACCAATCTTTCCTCTGACCATTTCATCAACCAGGCTGGTGACTAGTCAGTTGCTGTGTTCAGACCCCTGCAGTCCACACCAGCCTGCACTGAACACTTACTGTGTGTCAGCTGCCTGGCACTCAGAATACAGTGGTGAACAAGTAAATATGGAAGAGTATGAGAAAAAAACCTCAGAATCATACATGTGTGTACAGCAGGGGCTTAGCCCTGGAAAGCTGTGAAAAGAATGGGTTTCTGAGGAGGTGCTGGGGGCCAGCTGAAAAGATAAATAGTTCTCTGGACACATAATAGTCACCTCATATTTAAAATATTAAATAATTGAGCCACGGGGTCAATTATCCCTATTTTTTGTTTATGTTTTCACCTGCTTGTTCCTGATAGCTTATGGATGCTTTAATGACGGGACCTACAGTTCATTCCAGGTAGCCCTTTGTATCAGTGACTTCTCTTTACTATGACAGAGTTCCTGACAGCGCCAACTTAAGGAATTCAGTCCATCAAGGTGGGGAAGGCATGTCAGTGCCAGCATAAAACAACTTGTCACATGTCCCCTGTAGTCAGGCAATAGAGGGGAAGGAATGTTGGCACTCAGCTTGCTTTCAACTTTTTATTCTAGGACCCCAGCCCATGGGTTAGGGTTGCCCACATTCAGGGTGGGTTTTGCCTCCTGGCTTAAAACTTTCTAGAAACACCTCCTTAGAAATAGTCAGGGCCATGTTTCCATAGTGATTTTTAAATGCAGTCCAGTTGCCATTCAAGACCAATCTTCCTACCTTTAAACTGAGGTGTTTAAACAGAGCACAACGGCTACTTCAGGTCCCTAGACTGAATCAAGGAATGATACAATGAACTGATATTGGCTGTGTTTTCAGCAACATTGCTGACCCAGAAGCAACTAGAATATTAGTAACTGTAAAATGTAGTTTACAAATATATCCTACAGGCATATTCAAAATTACCTTTAATACTTTATTATATGGCACATATATGAGTGTTCTGGCTGCATATATATCTGTACACTTACTTATGTCTGATGCCTTCAAAGGCCACTAGTTGATGTGAGATGCTCTAAAACTGGAGTTACAAACAGTCAACATGTGAATGCTGGAACTCAAATCTAGGTCCTCTGAAAGAGTAGCCACCACTGAGCCGTCTCTCCAGCACCTAAAAACTAGTTTGATAACTTGGAGTCTTCCTTACTGATTCTGAGGGGCTTAAGGGGCCAAAATAACAGCTTCAAAGATTTGGACAAGAACTTCTCATGACAAGGAGTGCTTTGGCTTGAAAGTGAGACAGATGTCCCATATAGACTCATGTGATCGAACATTGTCCTCAGTTGGTGGTGCTGTTTGGGAAAGGCTGTAGAGTCTTACCAGAGGATGTGTAACACAAAGGTAGGCCATGAGCTTCCATAGTGCATGCCTAGTCTGTGTTTATTCTGACTTGTGAAACAGTGAAACAGTGTGACCACCTGGCTTCCAGCTCCTGTCACTATTCCAGTCCCACCATGACCAACTACATTCTCTCAAACCTAAAGCCAGAGTAAGTCCTTCCTTCCTGAAAGTGCTTCCTGCCAGGTGTTTTGCTGCAGCAAGGAGAAGGGTGAGTAATACAAGAAAGGGGAGGAAATGAACACTCACTGAGCACAAGATGGACCCACACTACTGTACTGCTGCACTGTGTCCTTGTACACAGTGGACTCTGTCATCTTCAAATGCACCGTAAATTGATATATGTGGGAGTCTAGGTCACAGTAGTTACATAACATTAATAACTGCATCTTAGACTGCCATCTCCAGACTGTGAAAATATTACACATCTTGAGCTGTCACCACATGCTAAGATCTGTGCCTACCATGTCTCTTATGTGTCCCATGTCACTTAATCCTGAGTCCTAGATCACATTTCTATCTCAGTTGCTGGAGGTCCCATTTCTGATGAAAAGTCACAATGTTGCTAAGTGAAGGATACAGGATTCATCACTCTCATTTATCCAAATCAAAGCTTGGATTCATGGCCAGATATTACACAGTATCCTTGGGTACCCAGGCAGGCAGGACTACAGGCTTCAGAAAGTTTGGATCACAGAGGAAATTATTTACAAAGAAACATCTATTCAGACTATCATAGTTCTATACCATTGTGAATGGTCAATAGAAAACAAAATAGCCATCCCCTTGCTTAAGTGACAAGCAAAAAATGAATTTCATTTTCCCAGATGCATACCTCAGGCTTTAAAAATTCAAATAAGAGAATTAAACTTATTTGTGGAAAGAGGCTGGCTATAATTTCATGTTTAGATCCATGACCATTGTGGTGTTTTTCAAGCAAGCTGTGTTAAAACAGAGCTTGGCCAGGAAGAGAGTTTAAAACATAAGATCATAGTCAAGATCAAGAGTGGCTTCAAAGCATATAGTAAGTGGTTTTCTCTCTTTCTTTCAGTCCACCCAGGTAAGGTCCACCCATGCCCACTTTATGAGATAGTTCTCTGTTGCTGCGATAACCAAGCAACTTAAAGAAAGAAGAATTTATTTGAGCTTAGGACAGAGGGTTAAGAGTCCATCGTGGCAGGGCGGCATGAGAGCAAGCAAACATGTAAGTGGGAGCAGGAAGCCAGGAGCTTACATCCTAAACAGTATAGATTAAAGTGAGAGTTAAACTGGAAGTAAGGTGTGCTTTTAGGTAGGCTAGTGGGCATTTTACTCTCTAATACTACCCTAGTAACGTATTTCCTCCAGCAAGGCTGCACCTCCCAAACCTTTCCAAACAGCACCAACCAGTGGGGGCCAAGTGTTTGAACATAGCTTCACTTGCTATGTACTCAAGAACCTAAACTTAAGCTTACCTCCCTGGATACAAAGTATATTGATCAGGGTCCTGGATCATCACAACTTGGGTGCTCCTATCATCTCCAGAGAACCAGCCATGTCTTACCCCATGCTCTCTCCTACTATGCTAGCTGCCAAAGCTACTCAACTACCCAGCCTGAGATGGCATAATGAAATACCACAGACTGGGTATCTAAACTCCACAGACTGTTCTAAAGGCAAGGAGTTCAAAGTCAAGTTACCAAAAGGGTTGGTTGATTCCTAGCGAGGACTTTTTTCCTGGTTTACAGACAGTCACTTTCTCACTATGACATGGAGTTAGATATGATGTGACCAAGGATATCAGGAGCTATAGCTTAGTGACTATGTCTCATGATGGGTGGACTGACCCTGTGATTTAAAATCCTATGTTCTTCCTGCTATATCAGAAACCAAGGCACCAGGAACTTTTCCAATGACCACACATGCATACTAATGAAGATTCTACATCCTCAACAGACCATGGTTTCATTGTATGGTGATTTTCATTGTGCTTTTAATGACTTCTTTTATGGGTTTTTTTTTTAGATCTTCAGGCAAAATATCTTAAAATGCAGATCTGTTCCAACTTGGTTTGAGAGGCTGGAGGAAAGGTCACTTTACCCAGTGAATATAACACCCATTTTGTAAATATTCAAAGAAATTTTAAAACCCATAGCACAAGGGCCTGGAGAGAAGGACAAGTGGGTAAAGTGCTTTCTGAGCAAGCATGAGACTCTGGATTCAGATCCCCGATACATACATAAAATGAGGTACAATGTAGCATATCTATAACCCCAATGCTGGAGAGTGGAGAGATGGACAGATCCCTGAGACTTGCTGGCCAGCCACTCTAGCCTAAATGGTACAGTAAGAGATCCTGCTTCAGAATAGATGGACAGCAATAGAGGTGGATACCTTGTATTGACCTCTATGTGGACTGCATACTACATGCAGGCTTGTGCAAACATGCATGCACATGCACACAACATAGAACCCAAAGAGATACTGAGCATGCTTCCATTTCACTTCCTCCACTGAGCTACGCCCCCAGCTTCCGTCTTTACTTTAATATCTCTGTATTTCCCTAGACATCAGGACCCCACCATAGAGTAGAAACTCCACAGTGACTATTTACTAAACACAATGTCATTCCATTGTATCCACTTGCTGGCAGTTAGCATGACCAGCTGAGTGTCCCATAGGAACAGAAACATGGGCCCAGAGCTACGCATGCAAATTTCCTGAGTATGGAAGGTGATAGTCATCTGCTCATTCAACTTGAAGATATTTAAGGACAAAACAAAAAATTAAAATGAGATCTGTCAAATGAGGGTGAAAAAATCCTAAAGAGGTCCATAAATCTACCAAGTAACAATCTGAGACCCTCATGCAGAGGCAGGGGCCAAGACAGGGGCTGAGGCAGGCACTGAAACAGGGCCTGAGGCAGGGCCTGAAGCAGAGGCTGTTTCTATTTCTGCTGGCCCTCAACCACACAGGCTGAGATACCTGGTAGTTTTGCTCATTACCTAGATTACCAGTCCCTGCACTGTTAAGATCACAGGGCTTTTCATGCTGATGAGGGTGTTTACAAAATAATCAGGACAATAGATGATCACTGTAATCACATTGTAATGTCAATATTATATGCATCATTCAACATAAATACCACTTTTCACACACAATCTTTAACTCATATAGTCCCTGTCCATAGAAAGAATCATTTATGGTCTGATGAAATGCTTAGTGTGGTAAGGTGATCACTGTGCAAGTATGGGGACCTAAGTTCAAATCCCCTGCATCCAGACACAGCAGCACACATCTGTAACTCTAGTGTTAGGAAATCTACACACAGGCAGATCCTTGAGACTCAGTGACCAATCAGTTTCTTTCAAATGACAAGACCCTGATTCACTGAAAGAATGTGTCTAGGAAAAAAAACAGGTGGTGGCCATAAGGAATATGCTGGAAGTCAACATCTGGCCTTCTTCACATGTTCTTTCATGGTACCCACATTCACCACAAACACACAAATCAATGTGAGAGAAAGGAAGAGATGGACTGGGGTCCATGTGTGCTCTTAGGATTAGCTGCAGCCATTAAGTCTTCTGGTAGTTCAAAACTTAATGTCTTAGGACAGACTTGTGTGACCTGGCAAAAGACCATTTCCAGGCAAATCCTTTAGGAGGTGTGTGCCTGTATACAAATCCTACCGTGCCTTACAAGACACAGCTATCCTTGAGGAAGGTGTTTATCATCCCATTCCTTAGCTGCTCCTCTGAAAACTAGAGGGACAGCAACTCTACTGAGAAACATAATAGCATGTTCGAAATGGTAATGATTTTTTGTTTGCAAGTTGCAATATCCTTATATCATTTACAAAGCTTTTACTCTATTTCCTCAAGAGTTGCCAGACAAGACCTACAGATGCCGTGGACACCATATTTTTCAAACAAAAGTCTTTAGAAGTTCCCTTCAGTCAAATGCCATCAGCCTATATTGACAGCTAAGTTTTAAAAATGTAAACTTATATTGTGGCAACATATCATGTAGCAGTGGCATGAAATACTGGCTCAGAGCAGCAGAGTTCACCTGAAAGGACCAGTACTTGGCTCTGCCCTCACCTAGAACAGAGCATATGAAACCGCAGTGATTGACAGCTGAGGTAGAAATACCTTTGGTGGACCTGTGAGGAAACCAGTACTCATGGGAGGTTGGGTGAGGGATCCAGACTCACTCAAGTATTTAGTGGTAGAGGTGGTAGAGCAATGATTTGAGCTAGCACCACAAGACGGCAGCATCTGAAGAGTTACCTATTATAAAATATGATTTTCCCATCAAATAAACACCATTATTCCCATGACTTTTTCAGATATATGTGTGTGTTTGCACCATGGGCATGTGTATTTGTGCACCATGGGCATGTCTGATATCCATGGAGGCCAGAAGAAGGTATCAGAGCAGCTGGGCCTAGGGATGGTTGTGAGATACCATGTGAGTGCTGGGAATGCATCAACCCTTGTCCTCTAGGATAGCAGTCAATGCTCTTAACCACTGACACATCTCTTCAGTTCCCCAAGATAAATATTAAAACAGGAAGTGAATAAGCACAGACAGGACAATGGGTAACTGTGTAATCAGGTCCACATAAACTACACACAATAAGTATCCAAACTTCAAATCATTCTACCAACCCCAGTTGCTTGTTCCCCTGAAGTCAAACAGCACTCCTGGGCTGAAATTTTCACTGAGAGATCTTTTGGCTTTGAATGGTATCTACACTACCTTGGGGACACCCGCTTTGTTTATATAATATTAGGTCAACAACTTGAGTCAAAGGAAACAAATTAGTCCCTCATCCAGATGTCTTGAAGCTGGTTTACACAGAGAAATATTATGAAGGACATGCTACATCAAACAGTGTATAGACTTGGTGTTTGATAAGGAACTGACTATATTTTTATCTTCCCATGCATTATGTGATAGAAAATGGCCACATGTCTCATTCCTCAAGGAAATGAAATGAGATGACAGGGATTATAAAACAAATGTCTGTGACTAATTTGCATTGAATTAGCAGGATTTATTATTAATAACATAATGAGAGCTTATATTCATGGAAGATTAATGGCATGTCAAATGATAGGTTGGATGTTTATGAATATTACTGTCACATCTGATTTCAGCATCACTTAAGACTTGAGACACAAGTAACTGGGACTAGAAAAAGCTAGCAACACACAGGAAAGGCAGAGAGGTTGGATCTGAATCTTTGACCACTTGATTCTAGGACCCTAAGACAGCAGTCACATTTCATCTATGTCCTTGACACCCAGTATAAGGACAGAGGTCTGTGTCTTATAACTTCTGGAGCACTGAGCTGAACTCAAGAATGCCAGTAACAGAGAGCGAGGACTGATGACCAAAGGGATTAAGACTGGGGTGGCTTAACCCCCAGAAACAGCTGACCTGACAAGGGTTAACTCTTGAATCCCTGGGAATCCAGCATGGGACTGATCAAGACCCTCTGACTGGGGGTGTCAGTGAGGAGGCCTAGGTAATCTATTTAGCCTTGGGCAGTAGATCAATATTCATCCCAAATATACACATGGACTTTGAACTCCCATCCAACAATGTGAGATGCATTCTCACCCTGAACTCTTGGGGGAGGGTCTGGGCCCTGCCCTGGATGAAATGACAGACTGTGGACACCCCCATGGAGGGCCTCACCCTCCCTGGGGAAATGAGGGGATATTGGGGGGATTGGGGGAGGGCACGGGAGGAGAGGAGGGAAATGGAGAGGGACTTGGAACTGACTTGTGAAGCAACCTTGTTTCTAATCTAAATTTAAACTTAAAAATAAATAATAGAAATAAATAAATAAAAATAAAAAAAGAAATACAGGATCTCAGTTTCCTTCCTAGAACTAGCTAAGTAAAATGGGTGTTTTCTTGGGTGCTATTTACTGGCTATTACAACTAACTCATCGTTGTTATAACAAAACACCTGTGATGGCAGCTAAAGAAAAAGAAACATTTGCGTGGACTCATAGTTATGGATGTTCAGAGATACATACCTGCATCAGCTTGGTTCTTTGTGAAGGTGGAGAATGGGGTGCTGTGTGCTCATATCATAGCTGGTGATCACATCTTGAACAAGGCAATAAAGAGAGCATGAGAGCAGAGTTTCACACTATGCTTCAAGGTCTATCTCCAATTGCCTAAAAACCTCCTGCAGGTTACCACCACCTCTACTAGCACAACCCAAGGAGTCACTTTTTGACACACAAACCTCTGGAATATACTCATGTAAACCACAGTATCAGCTAACTTGCAATGATTCAGGTGTGGCTCATAGTTGGCTTCCTGTCACTGAATCTTGGAAGTAAGGCATTCTTCTGACCTCCAGACCAAGTTTTCTGAGTTTCTTAGGACACCATTCAGGAATATACACCGTTTGCAGTTCTTTCATTATCTTGTTAATGTTCTGAGGCTAAGAAAAGCAATGTACTGTTATGTTTCTATTATCTGGGGTTTATATATGGAAACCCATGACTTCTTTTAAAATTGGGAAGTGTAGCCAAAAATGGGAGAAATGCAACAAGGAAACATTAGCAAGTCAAGTGACCCTAGAAAGGCATGCAAATGTTGTTCATTTTAGAGTGTTGGACAGCTCCTGTGCTTCCTTTTAAAACTGTCTCTACAACCCTGCCCAATCAGTTGACATTGACTGAGTCCCTCAACCCAGCATTAGCAGCAGCTGGCCAGCTTGACTGGCATGATTGACAAAGACACAGGTAAATACAACCCAAGGCACAGAGTCTTGGCTATGCAACTGAGATACACAGTATCACATCAGCTTTATGGGTATGACTCCAGTGCTCCTCCTTAGCCCGTTGGCCCCATCCTGCACCATAACATCCCACTGCTATACTATGGTCTTCCCTACCAGGGACAGCATGATCTCCCACAACCACGTTGGGGTTGTTATTACTTGGCCAGTAGCCACAGTAATTAATTGGAAACAGAGAGAGTTAATGAGGTGACACCAACACTCTCTAGTAGGAGTGAGGAGAGTGGCACAGGATCCTCCCCTGAGATTTCAGCCATCACCCTGTCCTGCACCACCCCAGCTGCAAGTGATGTTGGGAGATGTTGTAGTGCATAAGAAGTGGACGATCGGCTGAAAGAATTCCATGACGCAGCTTCCATGAGACCCTCAATAGAATGAACAGAGACTTTGTGGTGATGCAGCTATTTGGGTAGTCACACATGCTCCTTTAAGTAACCATTAACCCATGCTCTGTGAGCCTGCTCAATTAACTTGCTGGCTCAGCAAATCAGGCTTCGGTGGAGCCATTACTTTGGTCTGTCCTCAGTGCCCCATCTGGGGTGATTAGATGTATATTCATGTCTCCCCAGGAAAAGCTAACACAACACAAACCAAGGAAATAGACCCCTTCCTGCTTGACCTGAACTCTGCTTGTTGCCTGAAGTTAAGCTGGAGAACAACAACGCCCAGATCTGGGATGAGCTGCCAGTGTGCCCTGCATGGTAACAGTAATGACTTAATGTATTCAATTGGGTTCCTGCTTTGATTTCCCTCCTTGGGTTTCAAATAAATTACTAAGATTAAAAAATAAATTACTAAGATTATATCTTTGGTGATGTAAACTCTTTACTGACATCTGAATCTGCCAACTTCCTGAAGTGGGCTACAGGCTTAATGCTGAGTTTTGTTCACTTCATTAGTGTATGCCCATGATGGAGAGAGAAGACTCGTGCTGTGTCAGTGCTAGTCTATCTTCCTTAGAGTCAGAGACAGTATAGTGAGGGAGGTAAGGTGCTGAGCCCAGTGAGAGTTAACACTGTGAGGCCAAGTTCAATACATGAATACCAGGAAAACCTTCCTTGGGACCTGGTGTCTTGTCACACACCCAAGTGTCCACTGAGAAGGGACTGATCACCCTGACCCCTGACATAGGTTGCATATCAAGAAGAAATACCCCCAAACTCCCACTATTCTATAATATTAATTATTTCATTGCTCAGTTATAGACTGAATGTTTGTTATTCCCACAAAGATAATGTAGTAAGGTCTTAATCTATCATGTGACCTCATTTGCAGATGGGGTCTCTAGGGAAATAATCAAGGTCTAGTAGCATAAGAGTGCTGGTGACAGAGATTCCAGAGGGTGATGCTCTGAAAACATCTGGCCACTCTCCCTGAAGCCTGCCCCTCCCCAGATATGGCTGCAAAGAGCTGAGCTGAAAGGATAGCCACAACTACAAAGGTTCCCTTCACAGCAATGCCTGTCTAGTGTCACATGGGAATCAGTGGCACCCTGGCCACAAGTGCTTTCAAGGGGCTTCTTATGAACTACGTGGCACTGGATCTTTCCTCTCTCAGAAGCCTTTAGACATGGAACCTCACTCTGTGTGGTGGTCTTAGGGCCTCTTTCTCTTCAAAAGCCCACTAGGTATTGTCTACAGCATTAATACATCTCTTATTCTGAAGGACAATTTGTCTTCGTGTCTTTCTTCTCAAACCTACTTCCCTCTCCTCTCCATCTCCAGGGTCTGATAATGGATTTGTACCCTTATTAAAAGAAACACCTTTGAGCTAATATTTCCTGGAAAATAAAAAGTGGAAGTCATCTCATGTTCAATAATTGAAAAAAATTGTTAAAATAGTTATCATACTCAAAATGGTTTCTAGATTTAATGTGACTCACATAAAAATATCAATACATTCTTCAAGTATTTTTTAATCTAAAATGCAGATGGCACACAAAGGAGAGTAAAATACCCAAGTTAAGTCTGAGCAGACAGAACCATGCTGAAAGTATCACAATACCTTACTTCAAAATTTACTACAAAAGTCATAGTAACAGAAAATATTAGGATGAAAATAGACACATAGAGCAATGAAACAGAATAGTGTGTCCAGAAATGACTCCACATATTGTATCCTACTGACAAAAACAAAGGCCTGGAAAACATGTACCAAATGATGACTTCATAATAGCAGTACTGATAAAACTGTCTATTCACACATAGATTAGGATTTGAACCCTATATTTCACCTCATATGAAAACTAACCCAAGTTAGTGAAAGATCAAAGTATAAGACCATGAACTATAAGAAAACAAAGGAAAACCACTTAAGACATTAATGTAGGAGCTGACATTTGTGATAAGACCATAAGCCATAAAAATAAAAATAAAAAATAGGGGAACCAACCAAGAAGAGCAAAGCTGTTCTGCAGAACAAAGCAAAAATAAATACTATGAAGATAAAACCAGCTTATAGCATGGCAAAGCTGCAGATTGTTGACTGAACTAATAGTTAATAATAAACTACACAAGGAGCATTACAAACTCAACACCAAAAGTCAACCCAGCTTGAAACGGGCATGGTAGGGTAGCATGGAAGCAGGAGTATGAGGTCATTGGTCTTCTTGGCTTCTGCAGTGATGAAGCAGAGAGGGGCAAATGCTGGCACTCAAATTATTTCCTCCGTTTCTTCTTTTTATTCAGTCCAGACCACAACCTATGAGGTGACTCTACACACATTCAGGATAGCTTCTCTTTCTGGATTAAATATTTTTGTAGACGAGTGATGTCACTTCTAGGTGATTCCAAATAATGATGAACCACCACTGTTTCTCTTCCAGTGATCCTATTTAGAATATTGCAATCTTCATCTCTCACACACTCCACAGTTCTGGAAATTTCCTCCTGTGATGGTTAATTTTCAGGGTCAACATGGCTAGGCTGTGATGCCTAGCTTTAGCCCAGACATGCATCTACAGATTGCTATGACAGTATTGTTATGAGATTAATATTTAAATCAGTAGACATGGAATGAAGCAGATTACAGTTAATAATGTGAGTGGCCCTTATACAATCAGTTGAAGGTCTTGAGGATATGGATATATTCCTAAGGGAGGAGAAATTCTGAAGGCTGCCTTCAGGCCTGAGCTGCAACTCAGCCTTCAGATTCCAACTTATCAGCTCTCTTCTCTCCTTTTCTACCCCTACGCCCAGAGCATCTGTTCTTCTGGTGATTGCTAGCTGATGACCCTTCCTCCTCCTACTGATCACAGGCATCAGACATGGACCCGCCTCTGCCTTCCTGGACTAAGCAATTATGTGATTATTTCACCTGTAGTTTCACTAGACATGAGAAGAGTGAGAACTTATCCCTCTCAGGGGACAAGAGAGCTAAGGCCCACAACTGCCTGCATGGACTGAATAAAACCTAACTTCCTCTAAGAGAAGGAGGGGGAGCAAGTATCAGTGTATATGTTCTCAAAATGGGGGAAATTGGGAGAGAGAAGCTGGGTGGAATAAAGTAAATTTCCCAGACGCATGTATCCATGGGTGTCAGAGTCAGCACAGACCAATATGGGTTTGCCCTCAGATCCAGGCTCCTGCATGCATGTTTCATTATTCTACCTCAAGCCAAAAATTTGATGAGTTTAAGAGGGAACGTTACAAAGTGTGGGAAGAGCTTGGACTTAACTGAGTGAGGTCTGGCCTGAATGCTGCAAACGTACTAGCAGTACTCTAAGAGACAAAACAGAGGAGAGAGGAGAAGGAAGCGATCTTACATATTTGTTTTATCTCTCTGGGCCTCACCCATCCTTAAACAAATGGTCGTGGACTCTGAAATTCTGTATTTGAGAGAAGTATCTTCGAGTGAGAAATAAACCAAGCAAGCAAAGGAATGAAAGTTGCTTTGGGGTCTGTGTGTGTGGTGTGTGTGTGTGTGTGTGTGTGTGTGTGTGTGTACGTACACATGATGAGTATGTGTATGTTACAGTGTATATGCATGTTTATGTGTGTATGTGTATGAGTTTATATGTAGTGTGCTGCATGTGTGAGTGAGCATGTGCATTCATATGTACAGTTGCATGTTTTTCTTTATCACTTCCTGCTGTCAGGATACGTTTTGAGTTTTTCCACCCTTGACACTGTGTCTGACACATCTCTGCAGCTCATAATGATCTTTCATTCAAGCTGCTGATCAATACCAGGAACCAGCAGGTCTGTCTGCCCTGCTTGTTTTCTCTATCTTCAATCTGCCAAGACAGATTAGGCTATTTCCAAGGTCACTCAATATTTGGGGAGCGAATGGGAAGATATCTGGTGGGCTGTCCATAGAACAACGGCACAAACAGACAAGAGGAGCCCTCGCCAGTGTGTTCCGTGACAGATTCGATTTACATCAAGGTCAGAGAGGGTATGTTTTCTTTCTGAACCTTTCCCACCTCAGAGCTGCTAGCTTGTCTATCAGTTATCTAGTGGGGGGGGGGGGACTCTGAGTGGAACACTGGCTTACAAACATGAGACCATCCCTGCCAGTTGAGAGATGTCATGTCATCCCATGATCTGGGCAATCAGTTTTATCAGTGTGATACCCCACCCATCACTCAGGTAAAAAGCAAGGCAGACCACAGAGCCCCTTTCTCTGTGAGATGCTGATGTTTCCATTGTAATAGCTGAAGTACAATCTCCTGACAGGGCCTAATGTCTACCCAGTCAGTGCCACAGGATGCATTTGAAAAATAAATAAATAAATGAAAGAATCTCTCCAGCCTACCTCTCTGCACACCCACAGAGAAATTTTCCGGTTCAGAAAAACAATCCTATCCCAATTTTCTGGGAGGAAATGCAAAGAGTAAAACGTGTAAGGCTGCCAGAGCAAAAGACTTTCCATCTGAAATATGTAAGCACTGGTTCAGTCAATACAGAAATGAAACCTGGGCTAGGGAAATGGGTAAGTTCACAAAGTGCTAGCCACATAAGCACGAGGACGTAAGTTTGGATCCTGATACCCATGTAAGAAGCCAGGCATTGTGGCATGCATGTCCAACCCCAGTGCCAGGGAGGTTGAGTTAGGCTAAGTATGGGACACATTGGCTAGCCAGCATCAGGTCATTGTGGTAACAGGTCTCTAAAACAAAGTAGATAGGGGTTTCTAAAACAAGGTAGATAGGTCCTGGGTAAAGACACCTGAGGTTGTTGGCCTCTGGCCTCAAAACCACACCACACACATACACACACACACACACACACACACACACACACACAGACAGAGAGAGAGAAAGAGAGAGAGAGAGAGACCATGCATTCTGCACACACAGATGTTCCTGTATACACACACATACACAGACACACATGCACACATACACACACTTACAGGAAACCAAGATTGTAGCATATGACATTTAGGAAAAGGTTCTTCTTTAACCTTTCCCTGTTCAATATGCTAATGTCCCAAATACCAGTACCTCAGAACTTGACTACATTTGGAGGTAAGGTCTATACAGAGGCAATAATAAAGTTAAAATATGAGTCCATTAGGAGGACATAATCCCAACCTAAGATGACTTGTGTCCTTACAATAAGAAACACCATGCACA
The DNA here is from genome assembly GCF_017639785.1 of Mesocricetus auratus. Classification (NCBI taxonomy): domain Eukaryota; kingdom Metazoa; phylum Chordata; class Mammalia; order Rodentia; family Cricetidae; genus Mesocricetus; species Mesocricetus auratus. The sequence goes on from NW_024429266.1 coordinate 172,476,745, forward strand.
GCCTCTGAGGGATCACATTCTGAAGAAAATGGGATCTATCCCCAGAAGTCATCAGTTGCCCACAGCTCTTCCACTAGGAACCCCTCTCCATCTATACTAGTATTTTAACTGAACTGATCTTGTGGAGGTCTTGTTCCTACAGTTATAGCCACCATGCCTTCATGTGGGCAAGGTCTTGTCATGTCTGTCAAGTGCTGTTTGACTATAGACATTCACTACCTCTGGTTCTTATAAGCTTTCTATCCCTTCTTCTCCGATAATCCCTGAGTCTTGAGGAGAAGAGTGTGATACAAATGACCTATTTAGAAATTAGATTGCCCTATAGCCATTCCAAATATGTAGCACTAAACAAACTCAGTGAGCTTCAAAAAATTTTAAAAAATATATCCCATGAAGTCAGGAGGAACTTATGGTTGGTGAAAGAGGGGGAGAAATCGAAAGAAAAGAAATAGGAAGTGGGCTTGATCAAAATACACTACAGACACAAAGTTGTCAAACACTCAAAATAAAACAAATAAAAATAAAGAGGAAGAAGTATGGAATCAGAATATCAACATTTCCATCATCCACATGAAAATATGTGGACAGGGTATCCATCTATATGCCAATGAGAGAACTGTAAGAAGAAACTGGGACTGCTAAGACATTATAGCTGATTTTTAGCTCCATGGACTCAAAGAAAACTAGCTTCTGTTGTTTAACATGTCTTGACTATGGTGTCTTTTAGCATCATCCCTAGAAAGCTTAGGCATCTCTCTCTCTAAAGACACCATAGTATTTGTCTATGACATGCAGATTTGGATGTAGGCTTCCTTCTACACCCACAGAGGTATATACTCATGTTAGTGCACAATAACACAAACTCTGTCTTCTCGGAGACCTTTTAGGGGAAACCATATGCACCATCTTAGGTCTATGTATATTTAGGTATACTTTTGATTAAAATCAGATGCATCATGGGAATGCAAAGCCTTATATAACCTAAGCATGTCAATCAAAACAGAACCACCTGCGCTGAGAGCTTTAGCAACCAAACTCCTTTCTCTTGAACCCTATAAATGGAAGCCCCCCAAAATAGCCAATGCCCTTGAGCTCTATCACTCATGGGGCCAACTGTCACTCTTGATAGAATAGTTCTGATTATGTTGTCACCTAGTTTTATTATATTTTTCATTTTACATACCAATCTCTGTGCTCCCTCTCTCCCCTTCTCCAACCCTTTCATCTCCCCTCCATTCCACCTGCCATGCACTCCTTAGAGGGGGGAAGACCTTCCTTGGGGAGTCAACAAAGTCTGGCATACCAAGTTTAGGTAGGACCAAGCCCCTTCCCCCTTGAGCAACCATAGGGAATAGGTTCCAAAAAGTCAGTTCATGCACCTGGCAAAAGTCCTGGTCCCAGTGCCAGCTCCTCCCACAATAGTTCAAGCCACATAACTGTTACCCACATCTGCAGGTTCCCCAGCTGTCAGTCCAGAGTCTGTGACTTCCCACTAGCTCCGGTCAGCTGCCTCTGTGGTTCCCCCCCATCATGATCATGCTCATGTAATCCCATCCTTTCTCATATGATCACGCCTTCCTCTCTTCAACTAAACTCCAAGAGCTCAGCCCAATGCTTGGCTATGAATCACTGCATCTGCTTCCATCAGTTATTGGTGTAAGTTGGATCATTTCCATAGTTTGTCACTGTTTTTGGTATTTTTTTTTACTTAAATTGGAAACAAGTTTGTTTTACATGTCAATCCCAGTTCCCTCTCCCTCCTCTCCTCCCCTACCACCCGAAGACTCCCTATCCCATCCCCTTTCTGCTCCCCAGGGAGGGTGAGGCCTTCCATGGGGGACCTTCAAAGTCTATCATATCATTTGGAGCAGGGCCTAGACCCTCCCCCATGTGTCTAGGCTGAGAGAATGGCCCTTGATGTAGAACTGGCTCCCAAAGTCCATTTGTGTACTAGGGATAAATACTGTTCCACTACCAGAGACCCCATAGGTTAACCAGACCTCTAAACTGACATTCTCATTCAGGGGTCTGGATCAGTCCTATGGTGGTTTCCCAGCTATCAGTCTGGGATCCATGAGAAACCCCTTGTTCAGGTCAGCTGTTTCTGTTGTTTTCTCCAGCCTGGTCTTGACCCCTTTGTTCATCACTTCTCCCCCTCTGCAACTGGATTCCAGAGTTCAGCTCAGTGTTTAGCTATGGGTGTTTGCTTCTGCTTCTATCAGCTACTAGATGAAGGCTCTAGAATGGCATATAAGGTAGTTGTCAATCTCATTATAGGAGAAGGGCATTTAAGGCAACCTCTCCACTATTGCTTAGATTGTCAACATTGTACATCTCTGGACATTCCCCTAGTGCCAGATTTCTCTTTAAACCTATAATGGCTCTCTCTATTATGGTATCTATTTTCTTGCTCTCCTCTATTCTTCCACTGACTCAATCTTCCTGCTCTTTCATGTCTTCCCTTCCCCTCCTCTTCTCCCCTTCTCTTTCTCCTAACTCCCTCTCCCCTCTCCTCTGCTCCCAACTAGCTCAGGAGATCTTGTCTTTTCACCTTATCCAGGGGACCATGGATGTCTGTCTCTCTTATGGTCCTCCTTATTTCCTAGCTTCTCTGGTGGTATAGATTATAGGTTGGTAATCCTTTATTCTATGTCTAAAATCCACATATGAGTGAGTACATACCATGGTTGTCTTTTTGTGACTAGGTTACATCACTCAGAATGGTTTTTTCTAGTTCCATTCATTTGCCTTGGCATTCCAAGATTCCATTTTATTCCACTGAGTAGTACTCAAATGTGTAAATGTGCTACATTTGTTTTAAATGAAGTTTATTTGTCACTTTAAGTATTGGGTGCCTTCTTTCACTTCTGTGAAGAGCATGCCAAGAACTTGTAAGTACCTAGCCCAGACACCATCTCCTAGTATCAGTGAAAAGCAGCAATAAACAAAAGGGAATTGGAAGCAAGTCTTGCAGTTTTTGTTAATGCTCCAACCAACTGCAGCTACCAAAGCAGCTCTCAAATCTTTCCTCCCATGGTGATGCCAGTGTGTCTCTGGTTCTGTTGACATGACATCAGAGGCCCCTCTCCTAGTGTCTTAACTAGGGTTTCTTTCACTGAAATGAAACACCATGACAAAAAAGCAAGATGGGAAGGAAAAGGTCTATTTAGCTTAGACTTTCATATTTCTGTTCTTCACCAAAGGAACTTAAGAAAGGAACTCAAGCAGGGTAGACACCTGGAGGCAGGAGATGATGCAGAGACAATAAAGGAGTGCTGCTTACTGGCTAGCTTCACATGACTTTATCAGCCTGCTTTCTTAGAGGGCCCAGGACCACCAGTCCAGGGATGACAACTGCACCATAGCCTGGGCCTTCTCCTATTGATCACCAATTAAGAAAATGCCTTACAGTCAGATCTTATGGAGGCATTTTCTCACTTGTGGCTCTTTTCTCTGTAATGACGCTAGCTTCTGTCAAGTTAACATAAAGTAAGCCTTACACATCTAGCTACCAATGGGAGGGAGTAGATCTGTCAGCATCCATCTCTATGTCTCAGAGAGCATGGAATCTGGGATGTATCATTTTCTCTTTCTCCTTCAGCTAACCTACTATGATTATCCTCTATGTAATCTCACCTACAACCTCCCATTCTTTTAACCAGTCTCTCTATTAAATTAGCTGCTTCAAATACCTCCTCTTGTATTTTAGGTTAGCCATTGATCAAAAGGTCTCACTGGGTGATTGGAGAGGTGAATCAGCAAGTAAGACAAACCATTTGCTGCACAAGCAGGAGGATCTAATTTCAAATTCCCAGAACCCATGTGGAAGGCTGGTTGTGAACACAAACAATGACCCACTCCCTAGAACTATTGGATGCAGAAACAGGAGGCTTGCTTTAGCTTGCTGACTGCCAGCCAAGCTCCAGGTTCACAGAGAAGTGGAGAGGGATAGAGCCGGTAATCTCACCAAGAAAGTGAATTCAGAGCAGAGATCTGAATATAAAGGCTACCTCTCCCCACATCAGAAAAGCTGGGGTCAAGTTCCTGAAGATAAATTTATGTCTGGAATGTTCAGGAGCATCAAAGAGGCTGGGGTAACTAAATACAGGTATAAGGGGAGGAACAGGTCATAATACTTAGAGCATGGTGGCCTGGAGGAACATGGGATCATCTTCACTCCCCCAAATTCCACACATCCTCCACTAACAACATGGAAAAAGAGAGAAATGGCCCAATAAACAGGGAGCCACCATAATACTAAGGGGAAATTAGAACCTAAGGAATATTCTATGCCCATTCACATACTATGAATAGGCATTGGGAAATGATGTCCCACAACATAAATTGATAACGTTTTGTCTTCTTCTGTTTACTTCATGTGACAACATTTCTATAGTGCTGAAGAGACTCAAGTCCCTGTGAACTAAATCTCATGAACCACACAGCCTACAATATACAAAAATATATTTAAACAGCTCTTTTTATAAAATCCTCATTGACCCTACTTTACAGGTACCTCTGTGATGAAGTGGCCACCATTCTGTCAGGAGTAAATCTCTGGCGAGGGATATATGCATTCTTGTTGACCATCACACTATGCAAATAGTGGTCCCCAAGAACCTGTAATTTCCTAAGGATCTCATACTGAGATAAGGAAAAGGCTGGCACTAACAAGAGGAAAACTTTGCCCAACGAGAAGATATTTCACACAGTTGTGATAAATTATCACACCACTTTGTGGTAGAGACTGAAATCAGAATAGTAAGTCAGTGATGGGCAGGACCACAGCTTGACCAGGTCATATGCACCTTTGGCCTCTTATTTCAGCTAAAAACTTCATAGTAGGATATAGTAGGTTGGGATCACTGAACATGTTTATTTGTCCATTTTTTTTAACTTTGGCACAATGAATTAATCTCCTTTTTCTTTTTACACTAATATTCAGTTTTTAATAGCCCTGTTAAATATAAGTAGTCCAGCCTAGAGTGTTAGGGTTGCCAGAGGCTTGGCTATGACCTGATTCTAACATCTCCAGTCACAAATGAAGTTGATTTGGATCTAAACAATACAAAACAGAAAGGTAATTATATGTATAATAACATGGATTTATAAAATATAGTGTTTTAAAAGCATTTGATTACTTTAGTGTGTGCATGGACATGTGTATGTGTGCATGTTTGTCAAAGGAAAATTTGAGGGAGTTAGTTCTCTCTTTCCACCATGCATATTCAGGATATCAAACTCAGTTGGTCAGGCTTCATAGCAAGTCTCTTTATCCACTGAGCTATCTAATCAACCTCAAGATATGGTTTCAGTATGAATGAACACAGTATGATGAGAATAAAACGGAATTTCCCACCTCAAAGGATGTTGAATAATATCAAAAAGGTACCATGAAGCATCAAACAGGGATTGAGGTGATATGATAGTGGGGTTCACTCTACAACCAGCCAGAGGCACACACTTGCTCAGACGTGATCTGTAGGAGTGAACCCCACAAAGTTATCCGTCCTCATCAACACAAGGGCACTTGCTTGGGATCTATTACTGGGAGAGTAAGGTCTTTTCCTCAGCAGCCTCCCCAGATATGGTTGGGTAAACCAGTTAAGTTAGCTTGCAAGCCATCCATGCTTCTAAGGCTAACCCTTATTCCTATGTGTTTGGGAGACGAGGGGCTTGGGATCACTCACTGTCTGGATGCTAACGAGGGTGGGGCTGAGCCTTGGAACTACCTGAGAGCCCCTGTCTGGCTGTTGGCCTTGAACTCATGATCCTCCTGCCTCTGCCTCCTTCAGTGATCCAAACAAAACAAAATTTGGTGAATAGGATACAGTAGGTATTTAGAAAGCCAGACAGGAACTGGCTCCACAACTTTTAGAAAACTGGCCCTATTCTAAACCTCCTGGAAAGGATAGGGAGGTGTTACATCCTTGGATCTCACATCCCCATTTTTCTCCAGACATGAGTCCTCCTACTCTTTTCATTTCTCTGTCAGCATCATACCCCACAAAGGTAAAATACTGAAACTTATCCTTGAATATGGATAGTCTGCTCTTGGCTTTCTTCAAATGTTCAATACCAGAAACTAACATTTGCATTTCCGACTCTCCAGATTCCCAGACCTTAATGAGTCCAGAGGCAGTTAACAGGAGCCTCCCTGAATGGACTCAGTTTTCTGCTGGTCAATAAATCTTATATTAAGGTGAAACTATAATAATCATTTTAAACCATCATGTGGTGTGTGATTAGAAAAAGAGCTCATTTGGAAGGAACATTACAGCTTGTGAAGTCCTAAGAGATTCTCAGAGGGAATGTGCTGAAAATAAAGCCAACTGTTGTGAGGCTCAGCTCTTTCTGGGACACATGGAAGCAAAAGGCACATCATAAATGTAGTTAGAAAGCAATGCAAGCCTGAGTAAGTGAAAAGTGAGAGTACTCAAGACATCTTAACCCAGTGTTGTACGGATTCTTCTGGGCATTGGTGTTGACTCTGAAGAGTGTTGTCTATCTGCAAGCTCACACATGGAGCACTCTGCTTTCCTCCCTTTCATGCCTGGATAACAAGAAGGGTTGCCAGCAAAGGTAAACAATTCCACTTTGCAATGCTGTACTCACTTGCCATTTACCCAAGGCTTCCACAAAGCACAACTCCATCTGGACCATCTAAATCCATTGGTGTGTAGCACATTTTCTAAGCAGTGCAAGCCCTTCTCGTTTGGCCTGTTGGAAGAGTGCCAAGCCTAAATTACAGTCTCAAGGGTGAGGCATACTGAGCATATTTTGGTGTGAATACATTACTTCTGAGCTCTACAGTGACTGAGAACATAAAGGAGCAGCTAGCATTCATTCACTAAGCAAATGGTAACTGAACCCTTTCAGTTCCAGATGGTGGTCCAGGTGCTGAAGATACAACTGTGAAGATAGCAATCAGGATTCTTTCTTCCTAGAAATTTGTGTGCAACAGAGATGGGAAAGACTGCAAACATCATATCAGTGGACTTACATAAATACCTATCTGAACCTGTTTTCCTGGGGTTTGGGAGATGGCTCAGCTGTGAAGAGGACTTATTGCTCTTATAGAGGACCAGGCTTTGGACTCAAGGACCTACATCTAACAACTCGCTACTGCATGTAACTCCAGCTTTAGGGTATCTGATGTACACATCTGGATTCCTTAGGCAGCCACACTCATGTGTACATACCCCATACAGAAACACACATATGCACATAATTTAAAAAGTAATAAATAAATCTTAAGCCTGTTTTCTCCTGAAGATGACAAACATACCCCTGGATTTTATTATTACAAGAGCAAATATTATTTACTCTATGCTACTGTTTGGATGTGGTAGAAGGCCCTAACATGACTTAGGGGTCTGACAGTTATTTTATGACCTCTTGGTATTTCTCAAAATTATTATAAAAAAGGATCAAGCCTGGCTGCCCACTTTCTTTTCTTCTGGTTTTGAGATGTTATCTGCTTGCTAATACACCTGATTCTGCCATTGTTATCTGTTATAAGACAGTCTACCCAAGGGGCAGCCTCAATGAACAATGATCTGCTGTTTAGACTTTCCTTTTTAACTCTATAGGAAAAAATTATTTATGTATTTGATCTTTCTTTGGACTACCAGTTCCCAAATAATGACAAAGAGAGTTATAACTATAAATGTCTGGCCTTAGCTTAGGCTTGTTTCCAATTAGCTCTTATAACTTAAATGAACCTGTTTTATATTAATCTACATTCTGCCAAGTGGGTTGTTACCTCTCCTCCATACTGTACATCCAACTTCCTCCTGGTCTCCCTGGCGAATATCCACCTTACCGATTCTTCCTCCAAGTTCTCCTCTCTCCCTGGAAGTCTCACCTATCCTCTCCCGCCTAGCTATTGACCATTCGGCTCCTTATTAAACCAATCAGAAGGTGCCCTAGGCAGATGAGGTAAAACAGACACATCTTCACAGTGTACAAAAAGATTATCCCACCACAATTTTATTTTATTTTTTTACATATTTTTATTGATTCTTTGGGAATTTCACATCATGGGTCCTAATCAAACCCATTTCCTAGTCTTCCCATCTTTACCTCCTACCCTTTTGTAGGAGAGATCCCCCCAACAAAAAATAATTAATTAAAACAAAAAAAGGAAACAACAACCAAAATTAAGTACAACTTGTATTATCCATATGCTCACTGGAATATGGCCAAACTCTCGGTGGCCTGCCCATGAAATAGAATTGAGACCTTCTCCTCCTACACCCCAACCAGAAGTCATCAATTGTGGAAAGCTATATTTCAGCATCCTTAGCACAGTAAAGAGTTCTCTTCCATAGATTCTTGTCTAGGCTGTTGCTTGGGGTAGGATAGGGGTTTTCACAGAAACCTTTCATATCCCTCTTTCTCAACTGTGAGTCTTCAGTCATCAATATCACTGCAAAAGTAGCTTCCTCGTTCTTTACAGTCTGCAGGAACACAGATCATGGGCTTCTACATGTTTTCTGGTGATAGCATAGACTATGAACACTACCCTGACTGGAGTAGAACCACTAACACAAACAAGGCCCTCAGGGGCAGCCTGAAACACAAACATTCACATGACCTTCAGTGGCATCAACACATACCCTGGCAGTGATTGTTTTGATTTCTTTTCATTTTTTGAAAGAGAAAGATCATGAGGTTAGATGGGTAGGGAGATAGGAGTATCTGGGAGAGGTTATGTGAGGGGAACATGATAAAAATTTATTGGGTGAAAAAAATTTCAATTAAATAGAAATGTTCACCTTGAGGCTTGGGCGAGCCAGTATGTTGCGGTGAGGAGAGAGAGAGAGAGAGAGAGAGAGAGAGAGGGAGAGAGATACTTGCATTGCACAGAGAGTGTAGAGAGAGGCAGGTCCCTTACATCTGTAAGGACCAGGCTGATATATGTGAGTGGCCAGTGTTACCATCTGAACCCATGGTGAGATACAAATCTATGCTGCTGACAAGGGCCATGTCTGAGGATGAGGTCCTTTGCAGCTGGGATCTGTGTTGATGTCCATGACCCATGTGATCACTGGGAGCCATGTGGAAGTCTTTGGTCTTGGCTGCAGCCTGAGGGCATGGTGGTTTCTAGAACTGTTCTGCCATCCAGGACCATGTCTGAGCCCATGGTCCTACTGCAGCTAGGGTCTGTGTTTATGTCCATGGCCTGTGTTACCACCAAAGGCCACATGGATGTCTGTGGTCCTTGCTGCTGCCTGAAGCCATGTTGATGTCTGTGGTACATGCTTTCCCAGGGATTGAGAGTGGGGCAACATACTAATTTGAGTGGCCTGAGGCCATGGTGGTATCTGGGCCTATGCTGCCACTGAGGGCCATGTCTGGGGCAGTGATCCACAGTCTAAATATCATATGCCTCCTTATCCACTGAGTTCTCTTATGCATTTCAACCAAATACAGGGTAAACATGATTTTGTCTTCACAAGTAGATAACCTTCCTGATAAACCATACACATTCTAATAATTCATCCTCAACTTTAACTCATTCGTCAGTTATGTGCTTCCCCCAGATCTCATTTTCTGTCTTTGTCTCACAACATAAGCAGCCAAGAGTTTGATAAGAAAAACACCTTTATAATGTATCAGACCTGGTGATATCTGTCTATGTACCCCATATCAGATCACACTTGTGTCGTAGACAATGCAAAAAACATTTTAAAGGGCAATGGCATCCATCCTATTTAGCCTCTTTTGACTTCCAGTAAGTTTTTGTTGCCATGTTCATGTCTCTAACTCCTGATCCTTGCCTTTCAGTATCTCCCAGTCCAGGTCTACCTAAGTCTTACTGCATTAGATATCCTACTCGGGTGAATCAGGTTGCTTCTGATACATGACAAGACATTTCAAATTGGAATTGCTGAAAAACGAAAGCATGCATGTAAAAGGGTGAGAAACAATGATTAATACCATAATGGAAATAATGTCAAATCACTTTGCCAATTAACAATGACTAAAAAACTATATGACCAACCCCTACTCTTCAGGGGCATAGAAAGGAACAACAAACAACATTCTTGTTGTCATTAGGTTATTCAATTTGAGCTTTGATTTTTCAAAATTTCCCATGGGAAGGGGGTACAACACATCCCTCAGCAAAAAGCCAATTTCTTTGAAATCATGAAATTCCAAATAAATTACAACAAAGGTCAGGCTGAAATTAAAGCTATAATTTCATTGGATGACTTGTTTCCAACAGACAAAGCTGTTTTTCTTCACTTCATCACTATTATTGAATTTCTGGGTCATTTAAAAGGATAAAGAAAAACAAAAGATATACCCAGAGGGAACGAGCACATACAATGCAGTTGTATAAAATACAAAGTATTAATGGTCCCATTAATTGTGAAAATCTAGTTTATAAGAGATGACAAAAGAAACCATGGGTAGTCATATAGAAAAGGCAGCAACCTGGAAGAGATTCATATGGAGTAATAATATAGACAAGCTGATGAAATGACTCAGCAGGTAAAATATGCTTGCTGCCATCCTGATAAACTTGATTTTGAACTCTGGGACCTACACAGGGAAAGGAGAGAAGGTACTCCCACAAGTTGTCCTCTGACTTCCGGTCATAAGCTATATCACACAAGCAGGAGCATACATACTAAATGATAAAATATAATAAAATATGTAATCTGACATACAACTAAACATTAATAAAAGCAACATCCCAATTAAAATGGGTCACAAAACAAAACAGACAACCCCCAAAAAGGAAATACAAATGACAAGCAAATACTCTTAAAAGTGTTCAACATCTTAGCTGTTAGGGAAATGCAATTTAAAGCTATGTACAGAATCTATCTTACCTCAGTAGCCAATGAGGACCAGTGCTGGCAGGGATGTGTTGAAAAGGGAACTCTTATGTACTGCTGATGGGGGTATAACCAAGTGCAGTCACCATGGAAATTGATCTAGAGATCTCTCATATAGAAAAGGCAAGCATCCAGGGAATGAACTTTATATGGAAAAACTAAAGGCCCAGGATAGCCAAAACAACCCTATACAATAAAGGAACTTCAGGAGACATTACCATACCTGACTTCAAGCTCCATTATAGAACTATAGTCCTGAAAACAGCTTGCTATTGGCACAAAAATAGACAGGTAGACCAATGGAACCGAATTGAAAAGCCTGATTTTAACCCACACACCTCTGAACACTTGATTTTTGACAAAGAAACTAAAACTATACAATGGAAAAAAGAAAGCATCTTCAACAAATGGTGCGGAAGACTGCAGATAGATCCATGTCTTTCACCTTGTACAAAACTTAAGTCCAAATGGATCAAAGACCTCAACAAAAATCCAACCACATTGAAACTCTTAGAAGAGAAAATGGGAGATACTCTTCAACGAGTTGGTACAGGAGACCACTTCCTGAACATAACACCCATGGCACAGACACTGAGATCAACAATTAACAAATGGGACCTCCTGAAACTAAGAAGCTTTTGTAAGGCAAAGGACACAGTCAGCAAGACAAAAAGGCAGCTCACAGAATGGGGAAAGATATTCACTAACCCCACATCTGATAGAGTGCTGATCTCCAAAATTTACAAAGAACTCAAGAAACAAGTCTCCAAAACACCAAAGGATCCAATTAAAAGGTGGGGTACAGAACTAACTAGAGAATTCTCAATAGAGGAGGCTAAAATGGCCAAGAGACACTTAAGAAAGTGCTCAACATCCTTAGCCATCAGGGAAATGCAAATCAAAACAACACGGAGATACCATCTTACTCCTGTCAAAATGGCTAAAATCAAAAACACTGGAGACAATTTATGCTAGAGAGGATGTGGAGAGAAGGGAACACTCCTCCACTGCTGGTGGGAGTGCCAACTTGTACAGCCACTTTGGAAAGCAGTATGGAGATTCCTCAGGAAAATGGGAATCAATCTACCACAAGACCCAGCAATTCCACTCTTAGGCATATATCCAAAGGAGGCAAATTCATACAACAAGGGCATCTGCTCCACTATGTTCATAGCAACATTATTTGTAATAGCCAGAACCTGGAAGCAACCTAGATGCCCTTCAACTGAAGAGTGGATAGAGAAAATATGGTACATTTACACAATGGAGTACTACTCAGCAGATAAAAACAATGGAATCTTGAAATTTGCAGGTAAATAGATAGCACTGGAAGAAACCACCCTGAGTGAGGTAACCCAGTCTCAAAAAGACAAACATGGTATGTACTCACTCATATATGGATTTTAGACATGGATCAGGATAGTGCCAGTCTGCACTTCCACTGATAGAGAGTCTGGGGAACAGGAAAGAACCTAAAAGATATGCATAGTACCCAACAGAAGAGGAATGAGGTAAGATCCTCTGAACAGATAGGGAACACGGCAAGGGGTGGGGTAAATGGGAGCTGGGAAGAAGAGAGGGGGAGAAGAGGAAGAGAGAGTAGGTCATGGGGGAACAGGAAGGTTGAGTGGGGGGGTAAAATAGGGGGAAGAGGGAATCATAGGTTAGAAGACAGATCAGGCACCAGTGTGACCTCTAGTGATCTAAAAGGATGACACCAACTGGCAAGCTAAGCTATAGTGGAGAGACCACCTTAAATGCCCATTCCTGATAATGAACTTGATGTCTATAACCATCCTGGAGCCTTCATCCAGTGACTGATGGAAGCAGAGGCAAACACCCACAGTTAGACACTGAACTGACTCCATGGAACCCAGTGACAGAGAGAGAGGAGCAATGAGCAAATTGGCAAAGAATGGACTGGCAAAACCAGCAGAGACAGCTGATCTGAATAAGGGGGAGCTCTTGGACCCCAAACTGATAGCTGGGAGGCCAGCATGGGGCTAATCAAGATCCCCTCAATGTGAGAGTCAGTGATGAGGCCTGGGCAACCTATGGGGCCCTGGGCAGTAGATCAGTATTCATCCCTGGCATTCAAATGGACTTTGAGTGTCCATGGCACAAGGAGGGATGCTCTCTCAGCCTGGACTCTTAGGGGAGTGATTGGACCCTGCCCTGAGTGAAACGACAGACTCTGGATATCTACTGTGTGGAGGGAAGTCGGGATGGGGTGGGAGGCTGTGGGGGATGGCAGGGGTGCGGGAGGAGGGGAGGGAGAGGGAACTGAGATTGACATGTGGAGCGAGCTATTTAAAATTAAATTAATAAAACAAAAAAACAAAAAAGGGAAGTTTAATATGGAGTACCAACAGAGACAAAGGGCTGATGAAATGGTTCATCAGGTACAATGTGCTTGTTGCAAGTCTGACAGAAATAGCACTACCCTATAACCCAGCTATGTATTACTCCTAGGCATATACCCAAAGGACTTTACATCCTCCTGAAGAAACATGTGCATGTCCATACACTCTGCAGCTCAGTTCACAATAGCTATGAAATAAAACCAGAATAGGTATATTGAACTGACTATATTATTCGGAAACAACAACAACAAAAAAAAGCAAAGGATTTGCATCACCTTGGTGTATCCAATATGGCTGCAAGATTGTACAAAAGAATGACACTAAACTATATGTCACAACCGCCCCAGTGGAGGACATACTGTCCCTAGTCACAAACACAGAAACTCAGTCACAAGTCAAGCTCTGAACATCAGAAATACCCTTCCCAAATATTTTCCCCAAAATTCCAATGCTTCCAACACCACTCCTGAAATTCTATGCTCTCCATGACCTGTCAGCTTTTTCCTATTCCTTCTCATCAAAATTTCTTCTGTGCTTATATCTTATTGATACATCCCAAGTCACTTGACTTTATTCAACAATAAGGGAAACTAGAAAAAATACCTGGCTTCTACCTTGGATTAAGGGCTATACAATAGTTCTTCAAATGGTTCCTCAAAGAATGAAAGATATTTTAGAAAATTTATTATGGTTAGAGCATGTAAAAAAAAGTCCATTGTATGTCTACAAATATGGATCAGTTGGAAAAGTACTTACCAGGCATTCAACAAGTCTTGGGGACAATCCCCAGTACCACATAAACCGGGTGTGAAGGCATGCCCTGTAACCCCAGCATTCTGGAGACAGGAATATGGAAAGTTCAAGGTCATCCTCAGCTACATAGTGCGTTGAAGACCAACCAATTCTACATGAGAGATTGTCTCAAAGCATACAAAATAAATACCCACACTGATCTTGGCCAGCTCTGTCCAACACTGAGTCTAGATAATTGGGATATGGAAGAATTAAAACAAGCCATGGTATAGATAAGACACACAATGCATGCTTCTTAGACCTCAAATCATTCCAACTTGGACAAAGGGCCTCATGATATTGTTTTGTAGTTGAATGTTTTCCTCTGTACTGCTGGTCCCCAGAACTGGTTTCTCCCCTGCTTGTGTTTCCCCACAGCCACTTATGAAATAATCACTCAGAGACTAACATTAAATACAATTACTTGGCCAATGACTCCAGCCTACTACTGGCTAGCACTCTTTTATGAACTAACCCACTTTTAACAATCCGTGTGCCACCATGTGGTTGTGGCTTACTGGTAATAATCTGGCATCTTACCTCTTCTGTAACTATATAGCCTCTCCCTGACTCTGTCTTCTTTCTTTCTCTATCTCTGTTTGGATTTCCTGCCTAGCTATATTCTACTTGTCCATTTGTCAAATTAGCTTTATTTATCAACCAATAAAAGCAACACATATTCACAGAATACAGAAGGACATCCCATATCATGGTTTCTTTCCTCTTACCTCTTAACAAAGGTTTAAGTCACAATTTAGCTTCAGCTAGTGCCATGAAATGATGGGTGAAAGTGAATCTGAGAATTACTGTTGCTGCAGAACAAACCAACATTAATTTAATAGAGGTTTTTGTCTGCTTCACACACAATAATGATTAGCTAACAATCGCTATTGTATTTTGGCAAGTACATTGAGCCTTGTTAGAAAAAAACTAAATAAAATACTTCTATACCTCTAAGAGAGCAAAGCTAAATGTCTGAACAATGATTAATTCAATGGAAGTCACAGAGAGTGGAAAAGTTTCAAAGAATAACAAAGGCTATTTCTCACATAATCACAGACTGAAAATAAGGCCATGTTGGCAAGACAAAGAGATTCATTTAAAAGAGGGAATCAAAGCAAGCTATTGAGGTGAACCTATGCTGCTAATATCACAAAGATACCAGCAATTGTCTGGCTTGATTTTGTGAAACAAAGATTAGTGACAGCAAACCAGGAGAAGCCAGTCAAATTGTTTGTGATAAATGTATCTCTCCAAGGTAGAGTAAATCCTAATAATATAGTGAAGGTAGTTTGAAATGATTGACCTCTAGCAGAAATATATGCACTCACATACCCCACAGCTGTACAAATGCAGCAAATTTTATGAACATCTGACCAACCTCTTAAAAATTTGAGGAAGATGATCCTCTCAGACCAAATTTGTTGTGATTTTTCAAATAATTTTTTTTCTAGAAAAAAAATCTTAGAAGGGTTTGCATCTTAAAAGCACCTCATGCTTTAATTTTAATATTATTACTATGAATCGAGAATGCATGCTTGCTTTGCCACAAGTGTTACAGGACTAAGTCTCAGCTGTTGGTTCATGGGAATTCTAGTGATCTAACTCAAATCACCAGCAAAAATACTGCTTCATTGGCCTAAGAATATTCAATAATTTTGAATTCCTGAATGTTATAGGACCGTCTTTATCAGTCTGGAATACATGCAAATAAACATCCAGTGTCCATCTTGAGTTTGATTCTAAGTAGACACACTTTCATACAAACGGAAATTCGCACTTAAATACTGTGGATATAAAATGTATATCCAACTATAGTTGAATTTTATTTTTTAAAAGACACAATGAGTATATAAGAAGATCGAGGCTCTTGACCCAGGAAGAAGTGATCCCAAATTTGTTTTAATTAAGTTCTGATGGCCTTAAGCAAGATCTGGCATAAAAACTCAAAGTAGCTATCTTTTTCCTTATGTAAATTTCACGTTGAATAAAAATACTTTGATCAACATAAGCATGACAGCTTTAGAAGCATGCCCAGGGTGACTTTCCAAACTGTAGGAAAACTTGAAAGTCTCGTCATTCAGCTCACGTAGTGGATTTCTAAAAGCCGTGCCCCATTAAAAGATAGCCCTCTCCCAACAAGAGTGCAGCTGTCAGGCTGGATGAAATGCCCGACTGTGCTCTGCAACCTGCCTGCCTCCCAAACCCAGCTGCTCCTCACTTTGTGCTAAGTAGCAGCCAAACTCCACACACCCACAACCCACCGCTTTCCAGGGAGTATCCTGGAAAGATATCTAAGTTCATGTTCCTCAAGCTTCTCAAAGAATCTTCCAAAGGTCCTTCTACAGAAAGCAAAGCAACTAACTCCCCTAACTCCCCTGGCCTACAGGTGCAGCTGGCTCCCCAGGGGTTGCTTGCATGGGAGACTTCTCAGGCCTCTACTGCTATTCTTCTCATCAAATGCAGAGACAGAGATGAATGGGAAAGGTGGATGCATGACAAGCAGGTGATTTCCCAGACACTGGTGCTAATCAGCCTGCTGACATTACGCCCAGACAGAGAAGGATTGCACTCACACTGAGACGGAGAGCATGCCCTTTATCTGAAAGTTCCTGGGCATGAAAAGTTGGTACTAGGTAAAACAGCAAATTGTGAGGAAAGTTCATTCCTACTTGGTACATCCCTCTTATCCCCAAGTTCCCTGAGTTCTTACACCATTGCCTTCGGCTGTTCTGAACCATATCAAGTGTCACAGCTGAAAACATGGTAATAAAGCCACTAAGTGTTTGTGTTTGTGTTTGTAGAAGGAGCTACTCAGAGCAGCTAGGGCAAGAGCTAGACTAGTGTCAGTTTTCATGAGTGATGTCACTTAGTTCAGGACTATTAAGCATATCTTCTAGCTGCTATGCTTGTTCAGTCTAATATAGCTACCATGACTTGTATAAGGCATCATCTCCTCCCACTGACTCTGAATTGTGGTATAAACAAGTTAAAATCCTCAATCTCTCGCCTTCCTGTCTCTCTTCTTTCCCTTTCCTTCTCCTTCCTCTTTTTCTTTTTCTCCCTGTCCTATTATTACTATTTCAAAAGTCAAAGTAATAATACAAAACTGGTTATCCATTTTAATGTAAAATTGTGAGCAATGAACTTGTGAACCTGGAGTAGAATTTAAAAGGAAATGCCCTGGCATGTGGGAGCCACTTTCCCCACAAACACACAGCCCTAGGGAGCATTACCTCCATGCCAATGACCTGGCAGGACTAGGCATTCCCTATCCTTCCCTCTTCTTTCTGCTCGGCGAACTGGTTCAGACAGTCTCCGTTGCTATTGAAAGAAGGGGACAGCAAGCCATTCCTCTTCTCAAACTTGTCATTGGAATGGGATGAAAAGTCATCTTAATGTGCACTTACGTGAAGAGTAGCTCCTATAAATGGCAGGCTGAATGGCAGAGTTAATAAACCACTGGGCAAGAGGCGTTTTCTCACCTGAGAACTTAATTGCTACACTGAATTTAACAAGGAGCTCTTGACATTCTATTTCATAAAAAATATTTTATTCTCAAATTGTACCCTTGATTTATAAACCACAGAGTGAGGGCTCATCAATGGCCATGGGGAACATTTCTCTTCCTAAATATCAAGGTTCATCTTATGCACACCAAGACAGAAACTAAATTATTTGGCTTACAATATAACTCAAAGTGTCTCTAATTTATGTCATTATAATTTCTGAAAAAGTGTCTTTGAAAATAAATTAAATCATTGTCTATCTTCACAAATAGACATTTGGCCTTGAGAATTTTTGCAAACCAAAGGTTTTAGTTATCACCATATACTCTGAATGGAGAAGATCCTGCCCTCCCCTCCCTATAGATTTAAAATATAAATATGAAAATATTTCCCTGAGTTGTTCAAAAATATTTAGGACTTTTTGCTAAGGATCCTAAGGGCAAGTTTAAGCTGCTCATCTTAAAAGAAGTTGTCAGAAGATTTAATGTGACAGATATTTTAATCATACTTTGTTTTCAAACAAATAAAAAATTTGACAGAGTACTGGTTTCATTAGTATATATGGGTTAGAAGTTGAGTTTATAAGTCAATATCTCAAGAGAAAATGTACAGCACAATCAATACACACACTTCTCAGAAATTTTGTATGGCTTACAAAGGTGTGATAGGGATGGTGATAGACAGTGTAAGAACCCAAAGACAGTCAAGATATGGGGACAAAGGCAAGGATTTCTTTCTAGATCCTGGAAGGAAAGACTCCAATAGTGAAAGTTATGCCAAGATCATTCCCATGCAAGGGAATGAAAACCTTGATCTTGCTCTTTTGCCTCCTTATTCTTATTTTTCATCTATCTTATTTTAATTTTTTGTTCAGAAACTTCTGTTATCCAATACAAACTGGGATCCAGAGAAGGTGACAGCTCGTTAGTGTGATATATAGTGTTTGGCCTTTGGAGACAGGCAGGAGAGTGGAGAGAGATGACTGATGGATTACAAAGGGCAGGTGAATGATGTCAGCTCACCTATCAAATACAAGGCACTATACTTGGTATTGGATGAGGACACAAAGATGGGTAATGCTCTGGTCTGCCCTTAGGTAGCCTACATTCTATTTGAGAAAAATTCATGGAATTTAAATAAATGAAATAAAGGGGTGGGGAGAGTTCAGTGCTCAACACACAAGCATGATTTTAGGTTCCCAATACCTACGTAAAAAGCAGACATAGTCACATGGGCGTATAATTCCAGTTGTGGGGAGGCAGAGAGAAGTGGATCTCTGGGGCTTCACAGAGAGATAGTCTGACAGAACAGTAGTCCCTACGTCCTGTGAGAGTTTCTGTCTCAAAGTATAAGATAGACAGCAATTAAGAAGGATACCTGACATCAGCCTATCACATTTACATTCAAGTGGTATGTCTGTGTATACACACATGCACAAAACTAAATGAAATATGAATGATTTTTCCATTTTCACTGAAGTATTATAAGTGAAGACAAATGTTACATTAGAATTCTTCTTCTATGACTGTGTGAAATTCCTTCTCTAAGGGACAGCATTCTTACTGTCAATAACTCGTGGTTCTCAGACTTGAGCATGAAGGTAATCCACCAAAAATGGATTCACAAAACATAGACTCGGGGGATGGCCATCATTCCCCTCTTTTTAGTTATTATTTTTAACTTGTTGAAAATATATTCTTTGCTCATGCAATATGTCTTTATTATAGTATCCCCTGCCTCTGTTCTTCCAAATCCCTCACCACCTCCCATCCCTTCCAGATGTATTCATTTTCTGTCTCACATTAAGAAGTAACATGTTTCTAGGAGATAAATACCAAGCATGAAAAAATAATATAAAACCAAAGCCATCACACTGAGGCTAGGCAAGGCAACTCAACAAAAGGAAAAGAGCCCCAAGAGTAGACACAAGAATCATAGGTTCATTCATTCATACACTCAGGAGTCCAATAAAAATACTATGCTATGGCATGTACTCTTTCATATATGAATTTTAGACATAGATCTGGGGAGTGCCAGCCTATAATCCCATGGCCAGAGAGTCTGGGAAACATAAACTTCATTCAGTGGCTGATGGAAGAAGAGGCACATTCCCATGGCTAAGCACTGAGCTGAACTCAAGAAAGCCAGTAACAGAGAGGGAGGACTGATGACCAAAGGGATTAAGACTGGGCTGGTTTAACCCCCAGAAACAGCTGACCTGACAAAGGTTAACTCTTGAATCCCAGGCATCAGCCTGGGAATCCAGCATGCCCGATCAAGACCCCCTGAATGTGGGTGTCAGTGAGGAGGCCTAGGGAATCTATTGAGCCTTGAGCAGCAGATCAGTACTCATCCTGAGTGTACACACAGATTTTGGACTCCCATCCAACAATGTGAGATGCACTCTCACCCTGGACTCTTGGGAGAGGGTCTAGGCCCTGCCCTATATGAAATGACAGACTATGGACACCCCCATGGAGGGCCTCACCCTCCCTGGGGAAATGAGGGGATAATGGGGGGCTTGAGGGGAGGGCACGGGAGGAGGAGAGGGAAAAGGAGAGGGACCTGGAACTGACTTGTGTGAAGCAACCTTGTTTCTTATCTAAATTTAAACTGAAAAATAAAAAAATTGCAATATGAAAAAAATACTATGCTAAAAGCTATAATATATACAGAGAGGACAGGCCTGTGTAGGTTCTACTCTTCCGTCTCTGTGAGTTTATATGAGTCTTGGTGTCTTCCATCCCCTATGGCTCCAACCCTTTCCATTCCTTCTTCCCTGGGTTCACTGATCTCTGAAGGGAGGGATTTGATGGAGACATCCCATTTAGAACTGTGTGTTCCAAGTTCTCTCTCTCTCTCTCTCTCTCTCTCTCTCTCTCTCTCTCTCTCTCTCTCTCTCTCTCTCTCTTCTCTTTGTATAATGTCTGGATGTGGGTCTCTATTTGTTCTCATCTGCCGCAGGAGGAAGTCTCTCTGATGATAACCATAATTTCTAATAGCATCCCAGGTGATAGTGTGATATTGATGCTCTAGGTGCCTAGAGACCTCAATCTGAGAAGTTCTACTTTTTCTAACTTCCAGTCCTGTGACTGTTGCCAAAATGTCAACTCCTACTCATCAATGTTGAGTCCACAGTGCATGCCTTGCCAATCAGCATCATCTTCTCTCCTGAGTCCCCCAGGGCTGCTTTGTACTCATGCCAACTGAAGTAACTCTGACTGCAGACTTCCTATCTCATTGCTCCTCTCCTCTGGAAATCAGCCCAGTTCTCATATACTCACAACCTTGCTAATTCTGGAAATTTATCTTCAGGTAATAATTCAAGTGCCATGCCAAGACTTAGTACCAAAAACAAAAACACATCACAGCACTACTAACTATGAAGATGTTCAGCTATTAGGGTTTGATAAAATAAAGTATGACAGAATCACAGAATGGTATTCCACAAGCCTGTTGAAACTTGGTGCTGACTACATCTTGATATACAGGCAACAGCAAGTAGACTGTGACGCTGGGAGTACTTTGAGCATAGAAGACCTCAAAGTTCATTCCCACAGTGACACACTTCCTTCAATAAGCCATACATACTCCAGCAAAGCCTCACATCCTAATAGTGTCACTACCTCTGGGATTATAGGGGCTAGTTGCATTCAAACTATCACCATCAATTTTTCTTTTTCTGTTTTACCTGTGTGTTCTTTCCAAAATGATAGAGCACTACTTTGTAATAAAAAACAAACAATAAAGTAAAATTCATTTTAAAGAACATATGCACCTCTTATTCTAACTGTATTTAGTTTTTGAGCTCAAAAAATAAAATAAACACCTGTATTTGCTTTCACTTTTCCCAGACCACTGTAGTCAATTCAAACATGTTAGCTATAATTGGGTTTTTCTCTATGTGACCTCACACTTAAATTAAGGAAGACTAAGAGCTGAAAAAATGTTTCATTTTCTCACATAGCATTTTTGGATTCAAGCAGTACCAAGTCAGTATGACATTCTATGAATCTGTGGTAGCATGAATGAAATTGGCCCCCATAATTTCATAAGGAGTGGCACTATTAGGAGGTGTGACCTTGTTGGAGTTCGTGTGGTCTTATTACCGAAGTGAGCCACTGTGGAGGTGGGCTTTGAGGTCTTATATATGCTCAAGATACCAGCTAGTGCTTAGACCACCTCCTGCTACTTTCACAGGATGTAGGACTCTACGCTCCAACACCATGTCTGCCTGCATGCTGCCTTTCTTCCTGCCATGATGATAATGGACTAAGCATCTGAACTGTAAGGGAGCCACCACAATTGATTGCTTTCCTTTACAAGAGTTACAGTGGCCATGGTGTCTCTTCACAGCAATAGAAACCCTAACTAAGACAGAATTCAAGCAACTTTGATACTGTCCAGTCTTCCAATTTTTGTTCACATATTCCCTAATAGTCTTTAAAGTAATGTTTGAGACCATTTCTGAAATCTCACTCCTTATGTCCCTAATCTAGTCAGTAAGTGGGAGAAAAGGAAAAGGAAAAGACATAATCTGTGCCACTCTGGCTTGTATTTTTGCCCATAAGATAGCTCTTAATGACAAGACTCCCACATGGCTATCTGCAAGGGAGACTGTAAGATAGTTTCACTTACTGGAGGCAGCTATATATTAAACTAAAGTGTGAGTTCTATTAAGTAGGAAATGAGTATTGTGAACATTGGTATACATGTCAGGCAGGAGCTACTTCAACTCCACCTAGTAACTCTTCTATATAAACCATTCTAGATAAGGAAATACTTGGAAATATTTCCTAATAATACAGGAGCTTGATATTTTCACTAAACTTACACTACTGAACTGCCTTTGTTGTTATTGTTCTTACTCCTGCTGCTGTTGCTAACAAGTTTGGGCACAGCAATAGTTAGGACCAGAAAGGAATGTTCAAGTGGAGAAAGGACTTGGAAAATCTAACTCCACCTTCATTGTCATGATTTAAAGAATCATGCTTTAGAGAAACTGAATACCAACCTGCTGTATTCACATTGTTTTGGGTCTTATCCAAGACCTAATCTCAGAAATGTAGCTGGATGACTTCCACAACAGAGAGGGTCCTTTGTCACCCCCAATGAAGCCACTGTGGCCTCTTATGTGATCTATAGGTGACCTGCAGCTCAGCGCTTTGAACTTGTTTGTCCCCTGTTAAAATACCCAGATGTTTGCTTAGCTTACTAGTTCTTCGCTCCACCTCTTTCAGTTCTCCTCCTAAACATCACCACGTCATCAAGGTGTAGTTCAGTCTACTATTGCAGTTGCCTGCATTCTACACTGTTATATCGGCCTCCTGGCTCCTAATTTATTTTTGCCATTTACATTAATTTATGTCTGAAGCCATACATGTTTCAATTGGCTACTGCATGTGCTATCTATACCCTCAGCTCTCATGAAGGCTATGATCTTCCTTTGTTTTAGACCACCTTTGCACTCCTTAAGAGTACAATCTGATGGTTAACAAATATTTAATGAACAGTCGTGCCATGAATCAGTAAGCAAACAAACACAAACATCAGCACCTCTCACAGAAAGCATAGGTATGATGAAATGATTTGTAAAAAAATAGAATAAAATAAAACAAACAGCTCTAGTGATGTCTTAGTTACTTTTCTACTGCTGTAAAGAGACACAATGACCAAGGTGACTTTTAAAAGAGAGTTTATTGGGGCTCACAATTTCTGTCTGTCATAGAGGGGAGTATGACAGCAGGCAGACAGGCATAGCAATAGCTGATAGCTTATGTATGATCCACAAATAGAAGAGAGATGAGTCAGAAACCTAACTGGGAATGGGGGTGGGTATTTGAAACTTCAAAGCCTGCTCCCAGTGACATGCCTCCTTTGACAAGGCCATACCTCCTAATCCCTCCTAAACAGTGCTACCAATTGGAGACGAAACATTCAAATATATGTACCTATAAGGGTTGTTCTCTTTCAAACACCACACTGGGTGAGTCATTAAATCCGAATCTCAATTATGCAAGTATCTACCAGGCTGTTGTTTTTTAAGGTAAGCAGAACTTGACCGGTGTTCTCAGAGAATATTCAATCTGAGAAAATCAAGCATGCAGATCATCACAAACAAACTTAACTGGAACACTAACTGCCTTTCTTCAGGGAAAGGAGCCTTTCTTCAGACACCATATTTTTATAATGCTTTTGAGGGTCCATAATAATAACAATCTATGTGCTTTCTCCGATATTGCTTGTACCTAGACTAGCACCTGGCACCTTTAAGGCATAGGTTAAATAGTGCTGTACAAGTGAATGTTGAACAATGCCATGAGAGTCAGGGTGTTCAGAAATGTTAAAGGGGCAAAAGTTTATTATGTAAAGTGAAGACTAATGAAGAGCTAACTAGGAAGATAGAGAAATGTGTGAACTCTATGATTAAAGGAGGAAATGACAGCCGGGTGGTGGTGGTCGCCTTTAATCCCAGCACTCGGGAGGCAGAGGCAGGCGGATCTCTGTGAGTTCGAGGCCAGGCTGGACCGACAGCCTCCAAAACAATACAGAGAAACCCTGTCTCGTAAAAACCAAAAAAAAAAAGGAGGAAATGACAAGTTCACAAGCTCTATGATCAGAGGGAATGTACCTATCAACCCACCCAAAAACATCTAAGTCAGAATTTGTGAGGAAGAGGAGTATAGTATTTTGTATTTTGATCAACTCTCTAGATAATTCTAATTTCTATTATTCACCATAATAGAGTGTCAGAGAAAGAAACAAGTATGACCAGCAATAAGATTGGAGAAGTAATCAGCAGAAGGCAACCTCTAACACAGAGGTAACTTTAATGACACACAGAAGCTATCAAATGGTTCTTTTTTGTTTTGTGGTATTTTTATCATTGTCTCAAAATATTTTAATTTTATTATTTATATTTTTGGAGCACAGTAAAATGATGAGATGATTGGGGGACTTTGGGGATTTTATTAATACAGAGTCTCACTCTGTAGTACAAATTAGTCTATAATCATTATGTAACATAAAGCGGCCTGGAATTTATGCCAATACTCTTGTGTTAGCCTCCTAAATTCTGGGGTTATAGATGGCAAGATAATCCAAAACATGCACATAATATGTAATAATCATTAAGGTAGTTAATACTTCATCTCCCAAGATGCTTTAATAACTTTTATTAACATTACATCATTATAAATATTTACAGTGTACTGTGTTATATTTTCATAAATGAATATAGCCCATACAAATCAAATCAGGGAAATTAGCATTCCCATTTCTTTATTGCTATTTTGTGTTAGCATTCTTTGGATGCCTCTCTTCCTGTTATTAATAAATAAACAGATAGTAAGTTACTATGAGCTACTGTGAAGTATCTTAGGTAGGCAACTTTAAATTTAAATTTACTCTTCCTTTTGCCCTGGTGTGAAGAATAAGCTAAAGGGAGTGCTAGAGCAAGAGAGCAAGACCAGCCAGAAAGCTGTAGCTTACTGGAGGGCAATCGTATTGCTGTCACCAAAGAACTCATCAGAAGCAACTTGAGCAAAGGGAGTTTCTTTCACTGTATAGTGAGAATACAATCCATTGTGGAAGGGTATGCATGGCAGCTCTGTGGCAGTGGGAGTGGGGCAGCTGTTTGCTCAAATCTTAACAGACCAGCAGGCAGAGAAAGAGAACAGGACTAGGATCTGAGCTATAAACTTCAAGGCTCATTTCACAGAAAGTCATAACTTTAGCTTCATCTTGCCTTTGAAAGTTTCTCTCACTGCCCAAAACAGCAATGGCAGCTGGGAACCAAGTGTAAAAACACATTTTACATCTGTGGTAGCTTCAATGAAAATGACCACTATAGGTTCATACATTTCAATATTTGGTTCCCAATTAGTAGAACTGTTTGGGAAGAATTGGCTTCATTGGAGTAAGTGTGCCACTAGAGGCAGGGTTTGAAGTTTCAAAAGACTCATGTTATTCTCACTGTGTTCTCCCTGCCTCCTGCTCATGGATCAAGGTATGAATTTTCAACTGCTGCTCCAACCTCCCTCCTACCTCCATGCCTTTGCTTTGCCTTCATAGACTCCAAATATCTCATACTGTAAGCCCAATTAAATAGTCTCTTCCATAAATTGCCTTAGTCATGATATTTTATCGGAGCAATAGAAAAATAACTAATACAACATCCAGACAATAAAAGGAATGATAAAAGTTTGAAAACTACAGATAATGGAACATGTCTAGAACCTTAGAATCCCAGCACTGGGGAGGAAGAGACAGCAGATGCCCAAGACTTTTTGACCAGCCAGTCTGACTAAATGTTAAGCTTTAGATACATACTACATCCTATCTCAAAAACAAGGTGGACAGTACTTTGAAGAACAACACCCAAAGTTGGCCTCTGGCCTCTACATGAATATACACACAAGCACATGCTCTCTTACACACATGCACATACACTTGGCCCCATATATACCCAAATATACTTACACATAAGAATTCTTAACAAACCCAACACCATATTTTGACATAAAAGGGACTTAGTGCCAAAGAATCCTCTTCTTGAGATTGTACTTTTCTCCTACCTCACTCTCATGAATTCATCTTGAAATGGTGATTCTCAAAATCGACTTTGGCCACCCTATAGTGTGATAAGCGGAGGTAGTTGGATGTCATTTCCTTCTGCCTCTAGCAGGACGAAGGTCCCCATTTGTAATGATTTTTAAAGCACTACCAGAGGCAGTGATAAACTCAGTCCTCCAAGTCTCGAGGTTAATTTATTGAACTCTGGATCATTATGGTCATTTGTAGGGAGTTCCTGTAAAGACACTCATTTGTCTTCACTGATTGCCCATCCTGTTCTGAAAGGGTATAAAATGGCTTCCAAAAGTGCACATGTCACAGAAAAATAAATTAAAAGAAAAAGAAGAGTAGACAAATGGTAAAAAACAAAGAAGAAAATAATGTGATTTGGAGCTGTGAGCACCCTAGGAGAGTGCTACTAACTTTGCTCTGGGTTTTATAGGAGTCAGTATGTCAAGAAAGCCACAGAGACTTCTGAAATGCATGGGGCCCATCAGGCTAACATACACCAGTGCTCCAGAGAAGCCCTTAACACACAGGACAGAGAAAGATGCCTCTCTTGGGTACAAGAGTGAGGATTCTAAATAACTTCACAAACAGCATCCTTGTCAGCTTCCAAAGCAGCCTTGAAGAACTGCTTCCTAATTGCTGCATTTTGTAAAGCCAGGATTCGAGTTGGCATTATCTATAATTTAAGCGGTCTCCTTGGGGGATGAGGACTTGATATTGATATTTCAAAGTACTGTCTTAGTCAGATGCAAGGTGAATGTGAAAGATAAAAAGACAGAGGGGTCTCCTAGCCCTGAGGTCCCCAGGCTGTGTTTTGGGTCCCTCCAGTCTGATGGAGAAGTCTTAAAGGTGGTGGGAATTTATAGGAGTCCCTGAGACAGCCTATGGTCTCTTAATGTAGAAATGGACTTTCTTTAAAATAACATAAAAACTAAGACTGAGGAGATAGTTCAGTCAATAAAGTCCTTGCTGTGCAAGCATGAGGACTCACGTTCCAGCCTCTGAAACCCACATTTAAAATGTCATTGAAAAAGAAGAGATAGACAGATCCTGGAGTTTTCTGCTGCTCAGTCTAACTGAATTATCCATTCCAGCAAGAGGTCCTGTCTCAATAAACGCAATATATGGTGCCCAAAAAATGGTTAATATCTGGCTTCCTCATGCACATGCACACACATAAGCACACACATAAACACACACACACACACACACACACACAACTAAAAGCCACGATAACCTCTATATAGTGAAACGATTTGGTAAGTGGTCATTGGAGTCATCTATGCAGTGCAGCATCTAGGTTCAAGTTCAAAAGCAGATATTCGCTAGCTATGTAAAGCATGTCTGTGTGCCTTAGTTTTCTATAAAGTTGAAGATGTGGAGATACAAATGATAAACAGAAAGACAGAAAAACAAAGAAACAGGGGAAGAGACATAGGAAGACTTAAGAATAATTCTTTCTCTGTAGCCCAGGCTAGGCTGGACTCACTACTTAGTCCCAGATTGGCCTCAACTTCATGATAAAACACCTATCAGCCTTCTGAACACTGCAATCAACACAGGCATGTATCACGCCTGGACAGATGAGGATATGAACAGATCTTAGAATATCGCTACTTAGAAGATTAGCTTGCCTGATGCCACAGCAGAACACCAGCCAACCACAGAATAAGTGTTCAGTATGAGATTAGTAGCAAACGTTTGAATAGAGTGTGACCTTTGATATAGAAAGAGAGTGCTTCTGTAAAAATATTCTGTCCACAAAAGACTCTCCAAAAGGAAAGTGCTCTAAAATTAAGTGACCTGACAAAAGTCACATTATCACTAGCAAAACACTTGACCCCGGGTCTCCTCACTTCTTCTCTAGTCTCCTATTTACCAGGAAAGGCAACTGGCTTCCACTTCTCACAGCTAGGCTCCACTTTGCTCAAGTTGACTCCTAGTGCCCATTGTGTATAACCCTGAAGATGGACTAAAAATGGCTCTCAGCACAAGTGTGAACACCAATTGTTCATGGAATACTTTTTAGATCTCATTCAGGATTCACAGGGCAGAATACACCCAATTAGCGATGTCAGCCACTGGGAAGGGGAGTATCTACAGATACGACACTATAGAAGATACCAATCTATGAAATAACTCACTCAGGGTGGCAGTTAAGTCTAGGTACTGCCAATTCTTCATAACACATTGTTCCACTCTGAATGCATCCTAGGTCATGTGTCAGTGTTTACAGAATGACTGACTGATTGGGGATGAAATATTTAATGAGCATGAAAGGAAATTGTGATTGGATCTAATGACCTTTTCCCAGCCATACAGAAAGCAGTAGGGCTTGAGGTTAAAGATTATAAGCACTCAATTTTTTTACTTTCTCAATGCATAATGATTTCAGAAGTCCCATTGACTAAACAATATACAAGAGCATTGTACTGGTTTCTATTAGGAGTGCATTCATCAGAGAAAGTCCTGAATCACTTCAGGATACTTGTACTCTGCCTGGCTTCAATACAAATTGCTTGTGAAGCTGAAATTGCTTATTTTCAAATAATTTCCATGCTGCAAACAGTAATTGGGCTCTTACTTTATACAGACACTGCTGCTAACTATAAGTCATCGCAAAAAGAATCAGGGTTTCTAACTACAAACACAGAGATAAAAGCCAATGAATCTTGCTAAATGTAGGAATGCAGACTGCTACTAATATTAGAGCAATAAAAAGTGTTGAGAGAGGAATAGGGAGAGTGTGTCTCCTCTCCACTGCCAAGAATATTTGCTTGCCTGACAAACAGAAACTAACATACTCCTTCTCTAATGAAATTCTGTCTCCTTGTCTAGATTCCTCATCACTTTTCCAAATTCAAAGTAGTGACATACCACAAAGTTCAGTTACTGGGTCTCTTGTCCTTCACATCAGCACTCATGCCTGATGACCTAAAACAGCCTGATGATATTAAATCTAATCTATAGACATCTCCAGTCTTGGTCTGGCTTCTGAACTCAGCCTTGTATATACAGCCGTACATTGGCGTCTCCACTTGGCTATCCAGAAGCACCACAGATATAGAATGCCCCAAACCAACTACCAACACCTACTTCCAAACCTAGTCATCCTGGGGTCTCCTCAGTACATTATTCTGCAATTCACTATGGAGCAGAGCACCCACTAGGCTACAGCCCATGACTCTTTTCCTTTGTTCATGACTCCTAACAAGTCCACAAACAAAGCTCTAAGTATTTCTTGGGTTAATTCAGAATGGAACCTTACTCTGCACCGTAATTGCACTTCTATTATCTCACAACTGAATTATAGCTTTGTACCCCCAACTGACCCCCCCCACCATCTGCCCTTAACCACCTGCATTTCCAATAATCCCAGCCAGACTGAGCCTGTTAAAATGGGAGCCAGCAAATGCAGAGACCCATAGCCAAACACTGGGCAGAGAAAGAGCCCAAATTGGAGATGGAAACTGGGTCCCTTCCCTTGTAGCTCAGGGAACCCCATGAAAGAGAGGGGGGGAAGAATTGTAGGATCCAGAGGGGTCATGGACATCAAGAGAACATGGTCCACAGAATCAACTAAACAGGGTTCGTAAGGGATCTCAGAGACTGAAGCAGCAATCAGAGCCTGCATGTGTGCACTTGGCCCTCTGTGTATATGTTATGGTTGTTAGCTTGTGTTTTTGTGGGACTCCTGAGAGTGGAAATAGGGTTGTCTCTGACTTTCACCTGCTCTAGAGAACCTTTTCCTTCTACTGGGCTGCCTCACCTAACCCTTATATGAGGGTTTGTGCCTAGTCTTATTGTACCTTGTTTGCCATGTTTGGCTGTTATCCCTGGGAGGCCTGCTCTTTTCTAAAGGGACATGGAGGAGGAGTATATCTCCAGGAAAGGGAAGAAGGGGACTTGAAGAAGTAGAGGGAGAGGAAACTGTGGTTGGAATGCATTGAAAAAGAAAGAAAAAAGAAAGAAATGTAAGTCATATAATTCATCCAGAGTCCAAAGGGAACACCAGTCTCCTGTTTCACTTAGAGAGTAAACCTCATCATCTACAATGGCCTGGAAGACTCCGTATGGTTTTTTCTACCCCATGTATGTTGTGACCTCCTCTCCAATTGTTCTCCCTCTTGTTCACAGTACTTTATCCACAATGCCTCATAGCAGGGTCTCCTAGATCAGTCTGAAACACCCCAAGCATGTTCATATCTGTGTCTCAGGACTTTTACACTTTCTATGTCTTAATTTGGGATTCCTTTTGCCCCCAAATAGCCATCAACTAAAAAGTTGCATTTTAAACGCCCTTTTATGACCACCATATTTTGAATGGAAAGTTCTGCCCCCAGTGCTTCCTGTAGTTTATTTTCCTTTGCTTTATGTTATCTCTCCTTAGAAGAAATCATGAGCTGTATCAGTAAGCTTTCCATACAGTGACAAAATGCCCAAGTTGTCCAACAATGTAGAAATATTCATTTTGACTGGAATTCAGAGCTTTTGGTCTGTAGTCACACTCCCCCACACACATACACACATACTTTTGGGCCTGTAGCAAGGGAAACTACCATGGTAGAATAAGACCTGATGGAGGAAAACTATTCACCTCATAACTTTCAAGAAAAAAATCTTCAAGGAATGGTTATGTCTCTGATATCCATTAGAAAGGCACTCCCCAAACCCAGCTTCCTCCCACTAGCGTATATGTCTTCAAGGTCTCCCACATCCCAGAATTACCAACAGCTGGTGCTTCATTTAGGTTACAGTGACAATAAACCTGACATAAAGCAGGAAAGAAAGAATTTATTTCCCTTTACAATTCTAGATTTCAGCCCATCATTGTGGGACACTCAAAGCAGGAACTTCAGATAACTAGTTGTATAACATCTATAGTCAAGAATAGAAAATAGTAACTGAATACATATGCTTAGCTCAATTTCTCCACTCTTACAAAGTTCGTGACCCCTGAGTAGGGAATGGTGCTACCCATAGAGAACTGAGTCTTCCCACATTAATTAAATGAATTCAGATAATTCCCCACAGACAGGCCCACACAAACCAACCTAACGTAGACAGTCCCTCATTGATACACTTTCCAGGTGGTTCTGGATTGTGTCAAGATGACAAATAAAACTAAAAAAATATCACAGCTGAAGACCAAGCTTTTTAACATATTAGCTTTATGCATTTTACTGTCTTCCCCAGTAGAATGCAAACTCCTCAGCTACTACCACTTTGGGCTCTTGTTTCTTGCTGTGCTTCTAGCATGAGGAATAGTTATTGCCACACAGTAGGCATGTAGTAAATGGCTAGTCAGTGCATGAAGGAGTGGGAAATTTATTTCCAGATATGGAAAGGGACAGAGATAATGGCATAATGAAAAGAAATTGTTCATGTTATTTTGATTTAAAGAAATAACATTTTCAATGTGTTTTCTAAACTTAAAAGACAACATCCAGGAAGAGAAACATTTGTAATGGTGGAGCTATTTAATGAACATGATACACTTGGTCTGCAATTTGTAATAACTTTTATTTAAATGTTTTATAAACTCATTTTAAAGCTTGATACATTTTCAAGTGCTTCAAAATACTTTGAATTTTTTGAAACACTTCGCCCTGCTATAAAATCTTTGCTCAAATTTTTTGCAGCACATCAGCAAGTTTAGAAAATAAACTATTTTAATACCCAAAATGTTTTCGGATTGTGCATTAATATGTTTGCTTTAAAAAGCGTTGGGGTGTTTGGAAACAGTTGTGAAAGCCAAGTGTCTCCAAATGGATTGTTTTAAAATTTAAAGATTTTTTTATATTGATAAAATGAGGGAATAAATAAAGTGCTTCCAATTAACATATAAAACAGTACTTCTAAATATTTTAAATTGACTTTAAAATCTACAGGATACTTTATCACAGTGTTGTACTTAATAGCAAAAATTTGAAACTGTGCCCCACAATGGGAAACACTGACAATTTGGAAAAAATCTATAATCACCTAGGAGGCAAACCTCTGAGCAGTCTGTAAGAAACTTTCTAGTTTGGGCTAACTGAGAAGAGAAGACTTACCCCACTTGTCACTGGTGCCATTCTACAGGCTGAGGTCCCAAAGAAGGAAATAAGAAAGGAGGGGAGGGGAGGAGGAGGAGGAGGAGGAGGAGGAGGAGGAGGAGGAGGAGGAAGAAGAAGAAGAAGAAGAAGAAGAAGAAGAAGAAGAAGAAGAAGAAGAAGAAGAAGAAGAAGAAGAAGAAGACAGAGAGAGAGGGGGGGAGGAAAGTAGGAAGGAAGGAAGGAAGGAAGGAAGGAAGGAAGGAAAAGAAATACAAAATGTGGGGTATTTTAAAATGGCAAATGTGTAATAGCAAGCAAATCTAAGTTGTAGTCATACTTACTCCCTTCTTAGGATGAAAACCATGTGCATCTTTGAGTGACCTCCTGAAAAAACAGGTTGGAGTAATGCTGCCCTCAAGAAATTACTGAAAGAGTAAGCAAAGAAAATGTTTGAGAAACTGGGAGAATTTTATCTATCTGTGTGTGTGTGTGTGTGTGTGTGTGTGTGTGTGTGTGTGTGTGTGTGTGTGTGTGTGTGTTTTGCCAGAAGATGGAATCAGATCACAGAGGGGTGCTCAGAACTGAAGTCCAGTCTTCTGCAAAGGCAACAGGTATTCTTACCTGCTGGACTATCTCTCCAGTCCCAAATTTATTTTATCTCCTTTTGTACTGTTTTAAGATTTCTTGAAATAAGATGAGTTATCTATCATGTTTTAAGGAGTAAAGCTATAAAAAAAACAGATGTTTTGAGATGATAAGATACATTCTATTTCTTCCTAATCTTTTGACAGACTTGAAGTAAAGCACCCAGAAGTATTAAGGAATAACTGGCCTATAATATGATAAGCTATTTCTCAACAGTACAAAATCCAGGAGTCATGGAGATAAAGAAACATCTAAGGACCAAAAAGTTCCCAGAAAACAGAGCTGGGTCAGGAATTAGATGGTTGCTTAAGGGAGCTAAAGGATACTTTGTGATTGGTGCTAAAATGTCTAGGATTAAATATGTGCTCATGGATAAAAGGTTATTAAATGTATGTATGTCTTATAGAACTTATTTTGGTACAACTCCCAAGCCTGTGGTGCTCCCATGATACTCCCAGACTTCCTAATGCTAATATCACTCTGAATTTTTTGTTTGCTGGGGAGAGGCTCAGTGGGCAAAGTCATTTTCTGATTCATCATGAGGACATGATTTCAAGACCCCAGAATTGGCATAAAAACTAATACAGTAGAGCAAGGAGATGGGAGATGAAGATGGGTGACTTCCAGGGAGACAACTTCAGCTGTTGATCCTTGCATTTCACTTGGATTCAACAAGACCTATTCCTTGTTTTTCTGATGCATATGCTAGGACATCTGGCCCACAATCTTCTGGAACACATTCTCATTTACATGCATGGAGAAGGGGAGACACAGTGGGGGAGGGAGGAGGGAGGGAGGCAGGCAGGCAGGCAGAGAGGGACAGAGAAAGAGACAGAGGAAGGGAGGAAGGAAACAGACAAAGGGGGGAGGGAGAGATGGAGGAAGGGAGGAAGATACCAAGACAAAGAGACAAGATGGAGAGACTATCTGTCACTCTCATCCAAAGCTAAAATTACCTTTGTAACTCACTGATCTAAGGAAGAGACTTTGATAATTTCCTCTTATATTTGCCTTGCTTTGTCTACTAACCCCATCTCTGTGATTTTGACTGATTTTCAAGTAATCCAGAAGAATAAATGTGTCAGAGTATTTTATCTCCACAATGTAGCCAACACTGAAAAGGTCTACAAGCCAGCATTCTAGCAATGGTTGACTTGGAACTGAAAGGTTCATGTTCCTGTTTAGGATTCAAAGCAGCTCCTTGAATCCTACTGTGGGATGGCAAAAGATCCCATGGCACCATTACACAAACAGTGCTGGAGTGAGATTTTTATTTCTTTATTACATATCCTACAGGATTGACGTTCATTTCCCATTAATGAATTTTCTGCGGAGGAATCTCCAAAGATGTTAAAATTCATATATACCTACTTTAATTGACAATACGTGATTCAAAACTAATAAAACAAGAAGGCTGGTGTTCTAGAAAGATGTGGAAGATGGGTGTTGTTTTGCTTTGATCTTTTACAAAGAAAAGACAAGTGGCTGGCAGGTCACCAGTAGCTAGCTTTGTGGTTGTCTCTTCTTTATAAACTCACTTCCCTGGCTGTATTGACCTCTGAAGGGAAAGAAACAATTCTAATGTATGGAAGTACTTGGAGCTCATCACTGATAAATAGGAATAGCAATCACAGTGCTCAGCTATGAATAAATTTACTTAAAAGTAAGGTTCATGATTTTGTTTCCAGCTGAGCTGAAGTGGCAATAACTAGATTTAACCTTGTACCTGAGGTAGCCAGTGATCAAGGAAGAAGAGCAGGAAATAAGAGGCAATGGCTTTTCAAAAACAACAGAAGCAGTGAAGAAGAAGAGCATCTGAAGAGCTGGGAATGAATTTGGTGAGCCCCAAGGTTGTTCCAGAGACGGTTCTTCTGGGAGAGCTTAGAGACTGATAAATCTTACAAGCACCATGCAAAACCCCAACCCCAAATCTATCTCCTAACACCTTAACAGAAATATCTACATAATGTCAGAATACAAAAGCATCTAGCACCCAACAAGATAAAGGTTGTAATAGCTGGCATCTAGCAAACATTAAGAATGTCAAAATAATTTTTGGTTGTGAGCCTAGCCTTTAACGGCTGAGCCATCTCTCCAGCCCACGAACATCTGATCTTTGACAAAGAAGCTAAAAATATACAATGGAATAAAGAAAGCATCTTCAACAAATGGTGCTGGCATAATTGGAGACTGGCATGTAGAAGAATGCAGATCGATCCATGTCTATCGCCATGCACAAAACTTAAGTCCAAATGGATCAAAGACCTCAACATAAATCCAGCCACACTGAACCTCTTAGAAGAGAAAGTGGGTGGTACCCTTGAACGAATTGGTACAGGAGACAGCTTCCTGAACATAACACCAGTAGCACAGGCAGTAAGATCAACAATTAATAAATGGGACCTACTGAAACTGAGAAGCTTCTATAAGGCAAAGGACACAGTCAGCAAGACAAAAAGGCAGCCCACAGAATGGGAAAAAATATTCACTAATCCCACATCTGACAGAGGGTTGATCTCCAAAATGTACAAAGAACTCAAGAAGCAAGTCTCCAAAACACCAAAGGACGCAATTAAAAAGTGGGCTGCAGAACTAAATAGAGAGTTTTCAATAGAGGAGTCTAAAATGGCTGAGAGGTACTTGAGAAAGTGCTCAACATCCTTAGCCATCCGGGAAATGCAAATCAAAACAACTCTCAGATACCATCTCACCACTGTCAGAATGGCTAAAATCAAAAACACCAATGACAATTTATGCTGGAGAGGATGTGGTGAAAGGGGGACACTCCTCCATTGCTGGT
Source organism: Mesocricetus auratus (assembly GCF_017639785.1). Taxonomy (NCBI): domain Eukaryota; kingdom Metazoa; phylum Chordata; class Mammalia; order Rodentia; family Cricetidae; genus Mesocricetus; species Mesocricetus auratus. Next base: position 172,512,328 of record NW_024429266.1, read on the forward strand.
GGGAGTGCCAACTGGTTCAGCCACTTTGGAAATCAGTGTGGAGATTCCTCAGAAAAATGGGAATAAACCTACCACAAGACCCAGCAATTCCACTCTTAGGCATATATCCAAAAGATGCCCATTCATACAACAAAGAGGTCTGTTCCACTATGTTCATAGCAGCTTTATTTGTAATTGCCAGAACGTGGAAGCAACCTAGATGTCCCTCACCTGAAGAGTGGATAGAGAAAATGTGGTACATCTACACAATGGAGTACTATTCAGCAGAAAAAATAATGGAATCATGAGATTCGCAGGCAAATGGATGACACTAGAAGAAACCATCCTGAGTGAGGTAACCCAGTCACAAAAAGAGAAACATGGCATGTACTCTCTCATATATGGATTTTAGACATAGATCTGGGGAGTGCCAGCCTACAATCCTATGGCCAGAGAGTCTGGGAAACAGAAACTTTATTTAGTGGCTGATCGAAGAAGAGGCAGACTCCCTTGGTTAAGTACTGAGCTGAACTCAAGAAAGCCAGTAACAGAGAGGGAGGACTGATGATCAAAGGGATTAAGACTGGGCTGGTTTAACCCCCAGAAACAGCTGACCAGACAAAGGTTAACTCTTGAATCCCAGGCATTAGCCTGGGAAGCCAGCATGGGACTGATCAAGACCCCCTGAATCTGGGTGTCAGTGAAGAGGCCTAGGGAATCTATTGAGCCTTGGGCAGCAGATCAGTACCCATCCCAAGTATACACACGGACTTTGGACTCCAATAGAACAATGTGAGGTGCACTCTCACCCAGAACTCTTGGGAAAGGGTCTAGGCCCTGCCCTATATGAAATGACAGACTATGGACACCCCCATGGAGGGCCTCACCCTCCCTGGAGAAATGAGAGGATAACGGGAGGGGGGGGCAGGGGAGGGCACGGGAGGAAGGGAGGGAATGGGAGAGGGACCTGGAACTGACTTGTGAAGCAACCTTGATTCTTATCTAAATTTAAACTGGAAAATAAAATTTAAAAAAAAAGAAAAAGAAATAAAAAAAAAGAATGTCAAAATAAGAATCTTCAGCTATTATAAAGAGAAAAATAGATCTATCAGCTATCCTGGTGCTGATGAAGTTGTTAGAATTGTCCAATAGAACCTTTAATATAATCACCATAACCTCATCACACACGTTCAGTAAAGTTGTGTCTGAGATGAAGAGTGCATCAATAAGAACTGATGGTCAGTTAGACTTTATTTAAACACTAGCACCCTAGTGATATAGCAGCAAAAAATTATCAATAACGACATACACAGAAACTAGACACCAAAAACTGAGAGCCCATGAATTGTGAGGCAATTTTCAGGAAGTCTCTGAAATGGGGGGGTTATAGAGAAACTGGAAGAAAAACTAATGACAAAAGTTTGTTCAAATTTGACTGCAAATATATACACATAGTTTCAAGAAAATCAGTAAAACAGCATGTGAAAGATAGAAGGAAAATAGAAAATTGTATCATTGTCAGATTGCCCAAAATTCGTGAAAAGGATGACTAAAAGCAGGGAAAGGAAAGACTTCTTACCTTGGGGAATAAAGATAAGTATGATAGAAAATTCCTTCTTGAAAAGACTATAATTGAGAACATGGAGGGACATCTTTAAAGCCCTAAAAGAACCATCAACTGAAAATTTCCTGTTTATTGCAAATATGTGTTGAAGAAGAACATGAAATACAAACATATTCTGGTTGTTTTTTAAGAGCTGAGAGAATTTATCACTGGCAGTTAGGCATTGCAATAAATTTCAAAGAAAGTTCAGGCAGAAGAACACTGGTGGGTGAAAATGTGACAATAAATAAGAAATAAAGAGCACCAGGAATGGTGATCATATGGGCAAATGTGTTACATTTGCTTTTATTTGAAAAGTCTTATTTAAAGTACTGTTTTTAAAAAAGAAGTAGTGCATGGAGAATTTTAAAAGTAAGATGTATTGTAGAAGCAGTACAGAGGTCTGGACAGGAGAAGTGGAGGGTGGTATCACAAAGGCTATGTGGTGGTGTGTGCTCATGTGACTGTGGGTGCCCACAGAGCCAAAAGAGAGATCCTCTGGATCTGGAATTACAAGGCAATTGTGAGGTATCCAATAAGGGTCCAGGAAACCAAACTGGAGTCCACTGCAAGAGCAGCATTCACTCTCTTTTGTCATCTCTTCAGCCCCAAAATTAGACATCTGAGTGTAGACTGTAATACGTGGATGGAGACTGATGCAAATTCAGAAGTCAATACAATTACGACAAAATACAGTAGCAGATACAAAGTCATAAAAGGTGATCACAGCCATAAACTATATGCAATTAGTTCACAAGAATGTAGGAAAGAGAGGTAAGGACAATCAATACGAAATGAATAGAAGGCAAATAGCATAACAATAAATGTAAGTGGCCTAGCCTGTGAATTCACATGTAGACATTATCAAATTAAACAAAAAGTGACGATGAAGCCATTTATTACCTACAGTGAGAATATAATTACCAATTTTATATATTGTTGTAAATGCATTAAAATAAAAAGATAAAAACCATGTATAATGCCAATCCTAGTTGAAAGAAATATGGTATGTTCATTAATATCAGAAAGTTAAATTACAGTAGAAAAAATTATGGGTAACAAAACTCATTCTATCATGATGGAAGATGACGAAAACCATTTCTCTTTTCTATCTTTCTTTTCAGTTTTTCAAGACAGGGTTTCTCTGTGTAACAGTACTGGCTGTCCTGAAACTTGCTTTGTAGACGAGGTTGACCTTGAACTCACTGAGATCTGACTGCCTCTGCCTCCCAGGTGCTGGGATTAAAGGCATTAGTCAATACCACCTGACTCAAAAGCCATTTCTTTAAAAATATATAGCAATTCTGTGTGTTTATGCACCTAACAAGAGAAACAAACACATATACTAAACTGATAGAATTGCAAGGAGAAATAGAGAAATACAGCAACATACTCAGATGTTTTAATATTTCTCAATAACTGATAGACTAAGTAGTCAGAAAGCCAGTATGGAATACAGAAGGGCTGAAAAATGATATCAACCTATTCTTTTTATATGGAATTTCTACATATGGATTATTCCACTCAACGTCCATGGAATTACTGAGAAAAACCTTCTCATCTTTGATTCAGGAATGTCCAATTTTTCTAGCACAATTTGCTAAAAAAAAACACCATAATCTACACACTAAATCAAATTTTCACTATGTATCTATCACAGACCTAGATATAAATTTTAAAAAGCTATCAAAATTCTAGAATAAAACAGAAGAGATCCTCTAGAAGTAGAATTGCTTGTATTTAACATGAAAAAATGACAACATAAGGATAATTCAAGGTGTTAAAGAGGTAACTCAGTAGTTAAAAGCACGGGTTGCAGCCGGCCAGTGGTGGCGCACGCCTTTAATCCCAGCACTCAGGAGGCAGAGACAGGTGGATCTCTGTGAGTTTGAGACCAAGCCTGGTCTACCGAGTGAGTTCCAGGACAGGCTCCAAAACAATACAGAGAAACCCTGTCTCGAAAAAAACAAAAACAAAACAAAAAACAAAAAACAAAACAAAACAAAAAAGCACTGGTTGCTCTTCCAGAGGACACAGATTCATTTCTTAGCAACCACATTATGACTCACTGTCTGAACTCCTTTTTCAAGGGAGTGCAACACCCTGTTCTAGTCTCTGTAGACACCAGGTACACAAGAGGTATCCAGACAAACATACAAGCAAAACGCTAGCATATATAAAATAATTTTTGAAACTGAATAACATTTAAATTAAAAATTAAGTAGATAAATAAAGATAAACTAGGTTTCATCAAAATTTAAAATTTCTGGATTTTAAAGGAAAACATACACTTAAAGTCTGGGAGGAAATGCTCCAGAATATATTTGAAAAAATTTCAAAATTCAGTTATCAGAAAACAAAACACACTGTGAAGTTCAAAGTAATAGTCTGCTGCATAGTAAGTTTGAAGCCAATATGAGCTACTTGAATCCCTGTTTCAGGAGGGGGAGCAAAACATGTACATCAACTTCTTGCCAAACACTATATTCAATCCCCAGTATCACATGCACCAGCATGTGTCTTGTGCCTGTAATCCCAACAAGAAGAAGGTGGACACACAAGAAGATGGAAGTTTAAGCTCATCCCTCTACACAGTGAGTTAGACACCAACCTGAACTACATGTGACTCTTTCTTAATAAAGGAATACATAAATAAATAAATAACTTTGGGCAGAAATTTTAGAAAAAATATATGGATGCTAAATATGTATGTGAAAAAATATTAAGTATCATTAGACATTATAGAAATGAAGGTTAAAATCACAGTAATATACCTTGGCACGGCTAGTGGAAAGAGTAAAATTAAAGACTGACTGTCTCTTCTAGGGTTTCTCTTAATGTGAAGAGACACCATGACCTCAAGTCTTGTAAAGGAAAATATTTAGTCGGGGTGGCTTACAGTTTCAGAAGTTTAGTTCATTATCACCATGGCTGGACATGGTGGCATGCAGACAGACATGGTGCTGGGGAAGGAGCTGAGAGTTCTACATCTTGATCCACAGGCAACTGGAAGTGAGTTGTCTACCACACCTACTCCATACTTACTCCAACAAAGCCACACCTCCTAACAGTGCTACTCCCTTTGTGGACTATTTTCTGTCAAACCAAATACTATAGTAAGTGTTTACAAGAACATGGAGGAACTGGAACTCTCATATAGCTAGTTGTACTGAAAAATAGTACAACCATTTTGGAAGTCAGTTGGGTAGTTTTGTTTGTTTGTTTTACTTTAGGATTTGTTTATAACAGAATCTATATAATCTACCTCTATATTGTCCTAAAAGACAGAAATGTTTTTACATATATAAAGACTCACTAAGGGATATTTATAGTGGCTTCATTTGTAGAATTTAAAGTAAGTCAAATGTTCATCAACACATGAAAAGATGAACCTATAGTGGTATGCCTACAGAATGTGACACTGTATAGCAATAAAGAGTAATGAGCTCTAAATATTTATAATATGCACAGATATTATGGTACTTTAATATATTTGGTTTGCATAAGCTCATAGGGAGCTGCAATATCAGGTGTGGCTTTGTCAAAGTAAGTATGGACCTCCTGGAAGAAGTGTGTCACTATGGGGGCAAGCTCAAACTACACTCAGTGTAGACATCATTCATTTCCTGTTGCCTGTGGATCAAGATGTAGAACTCTCAGTTATTTCTCCAGCACCATGTCTGCCTGCATGATACCATGTCCAGCCATGATGATAGTACACAAAACCTCAGAAACTGTAAACTATCACAAACAAATGTTTTACTTTATAAGAGCTGTCATGGTAGTGGTGTTTCTTCACAGCAATGGAAATCCTAACTAAGACAGAGGTCAAGACTAATTACTTTGCAATAAAGATGTCCCCCCAAAAAGGCACAGAATATATTATTTCATTTAAAATTCCAAAAAATATGCAGGAGAGTAACAACAAGCATAACAGTGATTTCTGGGAACAGGAACTAGGCAAAGAGGAGAGTAAACCCATATGGCATACAGGCATACATGGGAGCTCTTGTGTGTAATGTATGTGCTCATTGTCTTGATTAGGGTTATAATTCTGCAGCTGTACAAAACTATTCTCTTTAAATGCATGCACGTTTACTATATGTCAATTATACTTTGATATATTTGCTAAAGCAAAGCAAAACAAAAACACTACAACAACAAAAATACTCAAAGATACTTGCAAGGGGCTGGAGGTATGAAAAGAGACCAAAACACTCCAAAGGTATAAATAAGAAGAAGCCAGGACAGTCAGATGTTTATGGGACAACACAATATCATCCATGTTTCTATACTTCCTGATTGGAATGGAGCATTTCTGGGAGTGATTTTAAAACAATTTTAAACACTGAAAAATAGCATCAAACAAGTTTGTGTCTCAATGGTAATATTTACTAACTGCCCTTGGAGCACACCACTTTAGTGTGCTACCAAAAAAAAAAAAAAAGCAAACATACTGGAATAAATGAGATGTTTGGAATCAATACGAGAAGCAGCTGGTTTTTGGCTTCAGACACAGCTAGGTTCAGTTCTCATCCTACAGTCAGATGTCCAGTTTCTCTCAGTCTTGGTGTGCTTCCTCTAATTTTTTGTACTCCCATTCTCCTGATCACTCAGTCATGACAAGATGGCTGTCACTGTAGTAGCCTTCCTTCCCTAAGTTCAGGGGGAAGATAGAGCCTGTTGTTCAGCTGATTTCAGGAAAGGCCTCAGGTATTCCAAATGGACTAGTTTAGGTCACATGCTCACACATTAAACATGTGTCAAGAAATGTGATACTCTGGACTTTAGTTAAACTATATTCCATGCATACTCTGTGCATGGAGTTGAAATGGGATTCCATCCAGTGTGCAGAAGGAACCTATTTACACTGGTGGTTATCTCTAGAAGCGCTGGATAGCAATTTCCTGAGAGAAAACTGTTCATCTTAGAAGGAAACTCATGAAAACACAGGATATTTATGAGGGGCAAAAACATGCTGTCCTAAGGGGAAGTGGAACATTCCACCATGCAAAGAAGTTCCTTAAGCTCAAGAAGCAAACAACTCAAAATAGCCACAAGAAGTCCTTAAAACCAACTAGATTCACGATCCCCTATCCCTCCAAGCATAGAAAGAAGAAAAGACTGCAGTGTGTCACTCTCAGGTAAGTCAAGTTACCTAGAAGACTCTCAGACCAGCCAAGCTGCCTAGAAGAGCCTCAGATGAGCCATGCAGCTTCAAAGAAACCATTCAAGCTGACTAGAAAAAGCAGAGACCAACTGAACTTCCCAGAAAAGGATCAGGCTAACTGAAATATCTGTAAAAGACACTGCAATATGTTGGCTTCTCACTCAGTCCCCTCCTTTAGCATTTTGACAGGCTACAGAAAAGACATGTAGGCCTCTGACTCAGCATGTGACACAGAGAAACTCCAGAGCCCCCTAACCTCCTAGATACTTGGTGCTTGGGAACTGTTTGGCCACAAAAGAAACTCCAAGGGAAACCAAAACCTCTCCAGGATACAGTTCTGAAAACTATTTGTATCTGTGTACAACAGGCCACCTTCAAGTAACAAGACAAAGCCATAGAAACCACAGAATGTTCCCTCTCAGCCCCAAACAATGAAAATAATTGATATACAGGTATTTCATGCCAATATATGACTTTGAAAATTTCCCCTAATTGTTCCCCAAATCTCAACCAATCAGAATCTTAACCATACCTACTTATGTAATCCTGTGATTTTTGTCTTTAAAACCTAGAAGTAGACAAGGAACTTCACTTCCTTCAGTGGCTGCTGCATCAGCTATCTAGCTAAAATCCCTGTCATGGTTAGATGAACAATAAACCTTACTTTTGCATTTTGGTGGCTCTATATCCCTGGTGGTCTCTTTGGGGATTTTCATGACTGAACAATTGTTTCACCTCAACTTCATGTGGTATTGAAGGTGGGCTCTTGGAAAAATGATTAGGTCATAGGGACAGAACTTCTTCTAGAATTAATGTTCTCACAAATTGAGCCCACTAGTCTCCACCACCATCTGAAGGCACAGTGAAAAGATGCTGCTTATGAATTCTAAAGTGAGGCTCATGCCAAACAATGGGTTTTTCAGTGCCTGGATCTTAGAGTTCCAGCCTAATAATGAGAAACAATGTGTGGTTGTTCATTTTGGCTTATGGCAATTTATTATAGCATCTCAAATGAACTAAGATGGAAAAAAGTGGGAAATCCAGATCAACTCTCCGGATCAAACTCATTTTTGTAGCATATGATAGATACATGTTCAGAAAACCATATCCTCAGCATTTTTGCCAGATTGAGAAGAGGTTTATGATATCATGTAGCAGTGGACATAAAAGCCAGTAAAGCAAAACTAGCTCATCTGCTTCTTTCCAGTTTTCATCAGAGCAGAGAAGACCAACAAAGAAATACCCTAACCTCTGAATTAAGAGAAGATAGAAGAATGGAGAGCTGAAATGGGCCCTGGAGAGTGTCCTGAACATCCCAGGAAACAGACACAACATGGCAGAACCCATGTTCCAGGGACTTACCTACATTAGTCTCACAGTATATAATTTATACAAATTCAAGGAAGACAGAAAGGGAGGGAGGGAGGGAGCAAGAGAGGAGGGGAGGAAGGAAGGAAGGAGTAGAGTCTTGGCAAGAAATGGCTTCTTTGTGGCTTTTTCCTTGCTTCACATCCTGTAGGCTGGAAGAACAGTATACCAGGTTTTGATTGGCAGCACCTTGTCTGTCTTGAGTGTTTACAAAAATGTGCTCATCTCACTATGTGATGATACACAATGGTACAGCTGATACCAAAGACAACAACTTAGTCAGTGGATAGTACAATAGTGTGAAGATGATTTCTCCCTTTTGGAAGTCACAGGGCACAAGTTTAAAGTCAGAGCACAGACATCCAGATGGATTTTCACAGCAGATAACCAACCTCACAACAGTGAATCCAAGAAAGCCCTTTGCCCATGATACTCTTCCACCAAACCTACCCCAACAGACTAATAGTTAAAATACTATCAAATAACACTAATATCCCACAGTTTCTAAGTCAAAAACATAAAAATCATGCTATAATTTTTTGAAATGCATTTCATTTTTTCTCACCTTCAACAAAACAGATATTCTTCTTTTAAAGACTAGGAATGTCAGCCAACTGCCTAGAACTCAAGAGCAAATGAATACAAAATAAAAGTGAAGGTGGATGACATCCCTTCAAAAAGATATGAATGCAGTAAACATCTATTAATGTTGCTCTAAGAACAATGAGTTAGATAACAGCTGGGAATTTTAACAACTATAAATCTCTTTCTGCCTTGATGATTGCAGCCTTCCTTAAAATGGATGTGCTCACTTGTGAAGCCAAAGCTTCTCTACTCTTTTCTTCTTCTCTGATAGTTGTGGCTGCCTTAATGTGCTTTAAATGTATCATAAAAACATAATGAAAAACATACATTTATTCAATGAGACTCCAGCATAGGCTATAAAGCCTAAATCTTATGAAGTTGAATTTTATGGCATTTCTTAAATTCATTCCTTCCATTTATAGTTGCCCCACAATATTGGTTAGAATTTAGTGTTTCTCTCTCCTGCCTTCATCTCTAAAGCAAAGATCATGCCTGAACTTGCAGTCCCTCATGCTACTTCTTTCTTTCCTCTCCAAGTCTCAGGAGCCTGAACTCTAACTTAATTTGCCTCATTTTTCCACTTTTCTTCCACATATTCTGCCAAAGACCTTCATGCCAAGTGAAGATTACCAGATGATACACAGAAACCATAGGACTTTGGACTAGAGGGATGGCACAAGCTGACCTTTTATGTTCACTTATTAAGCAAGGGTTAGTGTCCTGAGGTTCAAGACTGAATATGGCTCTCATGTTTTGTTTTTATAAGTAAAGTTTTATTGGAATAAGGATATGTTTATAATTTGAGTATTGTCTAAAGTTTCTCTTCTGTTACAACAGTGAAGTCCAGTAGTTTTAACGGAGATTTTGTGGCTCATAAATCTAGTATATTTTTGTATCTGGCACTTCACAGAGACAAAGACATTATTGAGACACTACTATGTCTGAATAACCTAAGTGATGTGTTTCCTTCCCAACATTGAGACACCATATTCAGGGTACTGACTGACAGCTATGGTTGCTACACGTTCTCATGTTAGATGGGAAATCAGTTCTTTATCTGTGCTTAAATCACATTGAGATTTCACAGACCACTATTACAGCAGCCAAATTCTACTTACAAGGAAGGTGGAGTTTGTGACTCTGATCCTCACTGCCCAAGCTGCCCTTTATGATTTGAGGGCCTGTGGTGGTCACCACATTGAGGACTGAGAACAGTTTTCCCACCCTGTAAAGGGTTTATAATCCCCAACCAGCAACAAATAAGAACTTGAGGGTATGCAATTTACATATGAACTCATCCCATGCAACCCAGGAGAGCAGGGAAGGGAGGAAAGTCATTTTACTGTATAAAATCAAGCCAGGTACCAGAATGGGTACTATCAATGAATCTGATCAGTCTTTGGAACACACACTGAACTTGTATTTCTCTGTATGTCACAGTTTTCCCACCAAGAGGGAGCAAAAGTCTTCTCAAAGTTATCTCCATCAAAACCAACCGGGCACAAACTGAAGAACTGTCTCTATGATTATAATTATTTATTCTCCTTGCATGCTAGATATACATACATATCCTGTAGCCAAGACTGAGCCCTGAGCAGAACAAGAGAGATGGAACTCAGAAGTCAGGCCAAGAGACCCTGGATAGATGACTCAAAGGAGAAAACCTGAATTCAGATCCCCCAATAACATGTGAAAAACCAGGTGCAGCAGTGAATGTTTGTGATCCCAGACCTGGGAAGGCAAAGACAAGTTCACCACTCAACCAGTTTAGGGGACTGGTAAGCACCAGATTCCATGAGAGAACTTATCTCACAAAACAAGGCAGAGAAGCAAAAGAGGGAAGCATCCAATGTAGACACTTGGTCTCCACACAAACTCGCACATACAACGCACAATAAGGAAGAAAGGGGGTGAAGAAGTTGGAGGGACATAGTGAGATGGTAATGAGGTAGGACACAAGACACTGACACCATTAGATACTGGTATTAACTAAAGGATCCCAGTGGAGGGAAGCCTCAGGACTGGGGTTAGGGGAAACTGTGATCTTACATAGAACCTGAGCCATGCCTGGAAGGGTTCCCCCAGTGACTGAAAACAGTCTCCTTCATTGACTCAAAGAGTTTGAATTGGGAACTGAGAGTATTTATTCTTCTGATGACATTGCTCCAGGAAATATGAAATAAACACGCCTCTCAGCCTTCAAGATGTTAGTACTGTTACCAGGCTGTCAATCGAGCTCCATTTCCATTGCTTCTGTCCTGAAAGAACACACTCTCTTTTGTCTGCACTTCAGGCACATCACTTCTCTTCATTTTGGCTGTTTAGCAAAATGTTCTTGTAGGACAAATCACGTTTTTAGTATTTCCCTTTGCCCTCATGACATGCTAAACCAGTTTGGTCTGAATTTTATAATCCATCAAGTACAAAACAAGATATTTTTAATATTGAACCACTGCAAATTTGCTCATCTTGTTGTCTTTTGTTCATGGACCAATTCAATCAACAACTGGCTCTTGAACATTTAGTGTGTCATTTGTTAAAGGCTGGATGGGAGTGTTCAAAAGTTAATAAGCCAGAGTGCCTGCCTTTGGGGAGTTTAAAGTATAATTGTGTTGCCAAGTAATCAGTAATTTATGTCTGCCCAGCATCCTTCCTAGTCCCCTCAGAAAAGATTATATATTCACTATACAAAGGGATGGCTTTCATAACAACATACTTATTCAGGTATGTCATGCACTTTGTGAATATTCACCTTCATTGTATTCTTGTACTCCCCTCATGAGCCCCTGTCTTTCTAAATAGTCCCCCTGCTATTTTCACATTGTGTGTGGGGACACATGTATGTACAAAGTCTAGGTGAAAAATAGAAGAGAACACACGATATTTGCCTGAGTTTGGCATAATTTGCTTAGTATTATGACCTCAAGTTCTATCCATTTTCCTATAAATGGCATAACTTTGTTCTCTGGCTTGAATAAAAATTACTTTGCATGTATGCACCACTTTTTATTTTTTCATTCATCTGTTGAGGGACACCTAGGCAGACTCCATAACTTGGCTACTGTGAAAAGTGCAGCAGTCCCTGATGTGCAGGTGTCTCTCTGTTGTGCAGACTTAGAGTCCTTTGGGCTTGAGCCCAGGTGTGGCATCACTGGATCATGTTATAACTAACTTTCAATTTGTTATTTCTTTTCTGAACAACCTGGTTCACAGTAGGCTCAAAAGACTCCCTAGAAATAAAGCTAACCAAAAGGGCAAAAAAAACTCTACAATGAAAACTTTCAAACACTTAAGGAGGAAACTTAAAAGGACACTAGATGAAAGAAGTTGGTCTGATGCTAATGGATTGGCAGAACTAGTAATGAAAAAATGATTTCCTATCAAGAAGAGCTTATACATCCAATACAATCCCCATTAAAAATCCAATGGCAATACTTACAGAAAATAAAAAACTAAACTTATAACCTTATTGGTGTTGGACACTGATAATTTTTTACTTTGGGAAGAGAAGGGATGCTTGTTATCTGTGGGTGTGTGGAAGTCAAAGACTCATGTTTGGTGCACCCAAATTGTATGTGGGTGCTGGGGATCTGAACTCGGGCTCATAGTTGCACTATGAACACTTTTACCGACTGACCCATCTTACCAGCCTAGATTCTTTTAATGGATCTCTCTCCTCTTCTCCTCAATATATTCTGAGGTATCCCCTAGAGGAGACCACTTGGATATAATTCAAGCCAACAGGAAGTCTTTGTTAGTTAGTCAATGACTATAATGGGTGTTTTGGACCTGAGTGCAGTCCTGGGCCTTTCTCGGGTTGAGATTTTTAAGCACAAAAAACATCCTGGGTTAACACAACTTAGTTAGCAAAAACAGCTAGCTAGAAGTGGAAATACAGAAGCCAAAAAAAGCAAGCTTAGTACATTTAGGAGCTTTTCACAGAACCATGGACTTTGATGGATTGGTTTTTTGTTCTCAGTGTGGCAGGTGTTGCTGTTTATGGGCTGAGTTCCAGGGCCTGAATGGCATTTCCCTCATGGCATCAGTTGTACTAAGGTCTGGCACCTGTTACAAGCAAAGTCACTGTCACATTTCCACCTCTGAGACATACGGCACACACTAGTCAATCAGCTCCCCATAACATAGTGATTGCTGGAGAGATAAGCAATCAAGAATGAACTGCAGGACTTACGTGGGTCCTTCCAGGAACTTCTGCTTTTAGAGCAGTTCAGGCTGAAGATGCTGCCACCATCCTCCTTCCAAGAGAGGGAACTCTGACAATGCAGCCAAAATGGAGGACACAGAGTGAAAGGATGGAGAGAGTGAAATGCAACCAGGAGGATATCATTCTCTGCCCTGAACCAAAGACCTCTCTCCCAGACATTTTGGCAATAAGTCCTCTATCTCTTACTGTGAACCAACACCAGAGAAAAGTAATTCACAGAGCATTTATGGGTTTGAGGATAATCATGGTAGAGAATGTGTAGTATTAAACAGGGCCTTGACATGGAAAACTATATCATATCTCTCAATGGACCAGAAAGTAGAGATGTGTCAAGCCAGAACTGGGCTGAACAGTACTGTAAGCACACCCCATGGACCCACTCCTTCTATATAGGCCTACTTTCTGAAGGTTCCATAAGCTCCCACAAGAGCACAACCAGCTGAGGAACCAAATATTCAAACACATGGGCCCATAGGAAAAATTAACACCCAAAATGATAACATGGCCCCATTAAATTCCCTCATGACTTGTAGTGGCTACAGCTTCTAACAAACAGAAAGAGGCTTAGCCAATCCCAGGTAAACTAAAGGAAATTTCAGGATCCACCCATCCTATGAGATAATGATATCATGATGCCAATAGGAAATTAAATACCTTCTTATTATATCACAGAAACATGAATTACAGGGTCCCAGGAGTGTGGTCCTTGATCTTTGTCTAGCCTGATGAGACCTCATTAGTCTTTATTTTTGATTCTTTACATAATGGAAGGCATTCAGATGAGCACCAGAAGGATGAGAAAGATTAAAAAAAAACTACTCATAAGAACAATTGAACCAGCTGGGTGGTGGTGGCACACACCTTTTTAATCCCAGCACTTTGGAGGAAGAGGTAGGCAGATCTCTGTGAGTTTAAGGTCAGCCTGGTCTACAGAGCTAGTTCCAGGACAGAGAAACCCTGTCTCAAAACAACAACAAAGAAAAATTAAACTACTTGAGATGCTTATGTGAGGAGGAAAAACAAGCAGGATAGGTGTCATTTTGTACTTGGTTGAACAATCTTTAATGGTCTAAATGTTTGGGACATTTTGAAGACCACCAAATCAATAAGATCAGCCTCTGGCATTATTGGGAATGTGTTTTAAGCCAGCCTTCAGATTTTGACTTTGGCTAAAGGATTTAACATCTGACAAGTTGCTTTGCTGGCCTGTGAAAGTAAGCCTAAGAGAAGAATTCATCAGCACTGCTTGAAAGCTAATTCTGTTACAGGCTATAGTGGGGCTCAGGTTGCTATCCATTCATCCAGGGGTGCCTGGTCTCATTTATCACTAATGGTGACTGGTATAGAAGAAGTTCTCATGCCGGCACAGTCAGATTCCTTAACAAACTGATACTTAAAGTAGATTTGGGGATGTAACACCCGAGGCCCGATCAATGTGATCACAGCCAGGCTCAGAGGTCTTCAATCTTGGGTAACTAAACAGCACCGTTAAGCATTCAGAGATTTCTTTAACAAACAGTCTTGGAGAGTCTGGTGATTTCAGGACACTGCAGGTAAATGTAATGTGCTAAGTACGGAGTTCAGCAAGATACAGCTTCTACCTTTGAGAACTCAACAGTTAGTTCAGATGAAATGGCATGTAGCCAGCAAGGCATGTCACAGAACATAGATAAGCAACATGAATGGCTCCATCATGCTTCCCCACACTCTAAGCAGATAACACCAATGGCCATGGCAATGTTTACCTTTGAGTCAATGCAGCCTCTATACTCTCAAAACAACTCTGCAGGTAGATGTGGGGGGGGGGGTATGCATGCTTATATTTCTATGTGTGGATGGAAGCTAGAGGGCAACCTTGGGTTTTGTTCCTCAAGTAACATCTGTCTTTCTAAACCAGGATTTTTCCCTGGCCTGGAACTCACCAAGTAGCTGAGCTGACTGGTCAGCAAGTTCCAGTGATGTGCCTGTCTCAGTTTCCCTCATGCTCGTATTGGAAGCAAGTGCCACCACATCCAACTCTTTTTCATGAACGTACTAAGTACCAAATTAAAGCCCACAAGCATTTACTGCCTGAGTTATGCACCCCACCAGTTCCAATAGACAGGTAGTCTTAAGCAATTATGTTTTATTCCTGAGATGAAACCTAATTGCCACCCCTGAGTTGGAGTGTAGGCGGAAGAAAATGACCAACCCTTTAGAAGTGAGACAAAGGATTTGGATTGCTATATGAACAGTAGCTAGAAATATCTGAAGAACATTCTGTATCCAAGAAATGGTGGACCCAGGATTAGGATAAGGAAGGAGTCACATTGTTTGTCTGAAGCCTGCACAGTAGAGGTGAGAGTGCAAGGAGATGGTCAGAGCCTTGCAAATGGTAAGGAATGTGGAGGTTATTTAGAGGGCTTGTGGGGTTATTGACAGTACTATGTCAGTGAGAGAACTTGTTTTAGAAATGGTATTAGGTGGGCTCTTTAGGAAGCAGGAGGAAGGTCAAAACTAAATGAAAATCTTAAGGTGAGTTAAATCATAAAGACACACAAGGAAGTGGTTGGAAGGTCTGGCAATGATCCCATGATCAGTAAGGGACAGCCAGAAAGAAAGGCATCAGAAAGGCAGAAGGGACAGAAGACATAATGGAATAGTTCTGAGACCAGGGAGGACGGAAGAGTAGCAAGAGTAGGCCAGGGGACTCTGTTTAATGTGAGAAGACAGTGAACAAAGGATGGAGTATAGTTCATTTGGGGGCACACAAAGCTAGAGATTCAGGCAGTACACACTGCCGATGTGTTCCTGGAGGACCCGGAATTCCTGAACATGAAGGTGAAGGTGAGAGTTCCCATCATGTAAAAGAAGGAGCTAGGAGGCATGGGTGAGAAGGGCAGCCAAGGGGTAACTGAGAAGTAAGTCTGTGTTTAGGAAGTGTCCCCAGAGAAAGAGAGGCCCATGAAGCAGCCAGAAATGAGGGACATCTTCTAAGAAAATGATACCTGCCAAGGGTATAAGGACATGGTCAAAAGAATGATGTATAGTGAACAATACCTTGGGGAAAAGTGAGAGAAGTTCCAGAAAAGAAAAAAAATGCCATTTGCCTCCTGTGACAAACATTTACATTCAATTTATAAGACATGTTTATTCTTTTTGGATGTCAGAGCATGACAAGAGAATCAATCTGGTCAGTGTACCCTGAGTGTAAATATGCCCTTCTGCCTGCTTTCATGCTTTCCCAGATATACTCTATAGTATGTGCTAGACAATTGTGTTTAAATTGGTCTGTCCGGAGAAAGTTCTGGGGAAGGGCTGCTCTGTTAGTATTTAGCATATGTTTATTGATATTGACATGTTTTTTTCTGATCATTTTATCCTGACCATGTTTTTCTGAACTCAAACAACCTTCCTTGGGTCGTTGCTTTCTTTGTTACATTCATGTATAAAAGTTCACTACTTATCTACAGCATTAGACTCTAGTCCACCCCGTTCTTTCAGGCCCTCAGATTCCAGGTCCAGCAGACAAGATCGCCACAGGTTGGCTGAAAATCGACAAACAGCTAGAGACAATTCTCAGTCAAATAGGATTATTAAAGCAAACTTCTGTAACTGCCTTGATACTGGCAATGGATATCAGCAAGACCACCCACTGTCTAAGCCCAGAGCCCCCAGGCTGGAACTAACTGTGCCTGTGTGGGGTTGGGGGGACACAGCTGAGGAGAGAACACAGCTACAACCTCAGCCCCAATGCCAGCTAAACTTCTAGGTTTACATAAAGAGCACCATTCAATCACATGCCCCTAATATGTTTGTGGTGATTCCTGAGTCAGGTATGGGCTTGGTGGTGGGGATCCAAGGGAGACTGAAACTTTAAGAAGCCATAATCTGGGAGATAGACACACTTTAAAATGTTAAAAAAAAAAAAACATTTGTACAAGATGCTTGATAAATCAGAAAAGGCAACTAAAGTCTAAGACACTTGCTCTTTTTTCAGTTCTAGGGATTGAATTTGGGACTTCACATGTGCTACACAAATGTTCTGTTCCTAAACTACATTTGTAGCCCAAATAGACTTTGACCTTGAAGGGTCCTCACTTGGTCTAGTAAAACTAGATATGGGTGAATGGATGGGTGGGTGGTTGGATAGATGGATGGAGGAATATGAATTGATGATCAATGGGAAGGATCAGGGATCGGTGGAGCAGCTTTTATTAATGGCTGTAGTATGACATATTTTACATATTTTAACAGATTATAATAATATTTTGCCTCTCCCTTCTAGCTAAAGTAGACACTGGTCAAGTTCCTCTACTTTCTACACTCCATGAAAAGAATATTTTCGATCCAGAAGACCCACCCACACAGGAAAGGCATCAGCCCTTCCAGGCCCAAACCTCCAGCGACCCCAGCTTCAGGAAAAGCATCAGACCTTCCAGGCCCCAACCCCTGGCGACCCCAGCTTCAGGAAAGGCATCATCCCTTCCAGGCCCCAACATCCAGCGACCCCAGCTTCAGGTGAGCCTGGGTCTGAGGGGGGCCACTCCCCATCCCCTGACCAACACCCATCCCCTCAATCTTCAGGGGGCCCACTCCTGGCATCCAGAAGACCAGGCCACAAAGGAAAGACATCAGCCCTTCCAGGCCCCAACCTCCTGTGACCCCAGCTTCAGGAAAGGCTTCAGCCCTACCAAGTCCCAACCTCTGGTGACCCCAACTTCAGGAAAGGCATCAGCCCTTCCAGGCTCCATCCTCTGGCAACCCCAGCTTCAGCTTCAGCTTCAGTGTCAGCGTCCCCAGCTTCGGCTTCAGGAAGGAAGGAGAACAATAGAGACAGAAAGACCCCACCTGCATGCACTGGAAGAAGAGATGGGAAGAAGACAGAATAAGAGCTCACTCAGCAATAGAAAGACCAACATGACTCCACCAGAATCTAGAGAACCAATGCCAGCCAGGCCTGAAAAGCACTACATAGACAAAGCAGAGGAGACAGATGTTAAAAATTATCTTATGAAGATGATAGAGCCCTCAAAGAAGAAACGAGGAAATCTCTTAAAGAAATAAAAGAACAAACAAAAAACCCATGAAATGGGGGGGGATTCAAGAAATAAACAAATCTCTCAAAGAATCTAAAGAGCACCAAGAAAAAACAACCAAAAAAATGAAGGAAACAACTCAAACAGTTGAAGGATTGAAAGCTGAAATAGAAATGATAAAGAAAACACAGAATGAAGGGATGCTGGAAATAGAAAAGCTGGGTAAACAATCAGGAACTACAGATGCAAGTATCACCAATAGAATACAAGAGATAGAAGAGAGAATCTCAGGTGTTGAAGACTCATTAGAGGATATAGAGTCATCAACCAAAGAAAATCTCAAAACCAACAAATCCCTAACACAAAATATCCAGGAAACGTGGGACACCATGAAGAAGCCAAACCTGAGAATAATAGGTATAGAAGAAGGCAAAGAAACAGAAAACATATTCAACAAAATCATAGAAGAAAACTTCTCTAACCTAAAGAATGATATGCCTATGAAAATACAAGAATTTTACAGAACACCAAATAGGCTGGACCAGAAAAAGAAGTCACCTTGCCATATAATAATCAAAACATCAAACAGAATAAAGAGAAAATATTAAGAGCAGCTAAAGGAAAAGGCCAAGTAACATATAAAGGTTGATATATCCAAATTACACCTGACTTCTCAGTGGAAACTGTGAAAGCCAGAAGATCCTAGACAGATATCCTACAAACTCTAAGGGAACAAGGATGCCAGCCCAGACTACTATATCCAGCAAAGCTTTCAATTACCATAGATGGAGAAAACAAAATATTCCATGACAAAGCCTGCTTTAAACAATACGTATCCATGAATCCATGAATCCAGCTCTACAGAAAGTGTTGGAAGGAAAACCTAGACCCAAGGAAGATAACTAAACTCGCAAAGACACAGGAAATAGATAATCCCAATTTACCAAACACCAAAAGAAAAAGGGAGGAGAACCTACACACAATACCTCCACTACCAATAAATCAACTACAAACAAGAATCATCAATCAATGGTCATTAATATCCCTCAATGTCAACGGTCTCAACTTGCCTATAAAAAGACACAGACTAGCAGAATGGACACAAAGACAGAACCCATCCTTATGCTGCATACAAGAAACACATCTCAATGTCAAAGAAAGATGTTACCTCAGAGTAAAGGGTTGGGAAAAGATTTTCCAATCAAAGGACCCAAGAAACAAAGCGGTGTAGCAATCCTAATATCTAACAAACTATACTTCAAATTAAAATCAATCAAAAGAGATGAAGAAGAATATTTCATATTAATCAAAGGAAAAGTCCATTAAGATGAAGTCTTAATTTTGAACATCTATGCCTCAAATACTAAGGTACCCATATTCGTGAAAAAAACATTACTAAAGCTCAAATCACACATAAAATCTCACACACTAATAGGAGATTTCAACACTCAGCTCTCACCACTAGACATGACCTGCAGACAGAAACTTAACAAAGAAACAAAAGAACTAATAGAAGTTATAACCCAACTGGGTTTAACAGACATCTATAAAACATTCCACCCAAACACAAAGAGATATACCTTCTTCTCGGCGCCACATGGAACCGTCTCTAAAATTGACCACATAACAGGAAACATAGCAACTCTCCACAGATACAAAAAAATTGGAATAACCCCCTGTATCTTATCAGACCACCATGCATTAAAATTAGAATTCAACAATAACACAAATCGCAGAAACCCTACAAACTCATGGAAACTGAACAATGCACGATTGCACCATTCCTGGTTAAAGGAAGAAATAAAAAAGAAATCAAAGACTTCCTGGAATTCAATGAGAATGAAGACACAACATACCAAAACTTATGGGATACTCTGAAAGCAGTGCTGAGAGGAAAATTCATAGCACTAAGTGCCCACATGAACAAACTGGAGAACAGTCACGCTAGAGAATTAATAGCACAGCTGAATGCTCTAGAAAAAAAAGAGGCAAACTCACCCAAGAAGAACAAACACCAGGAAATAATCAAAGTGAGGGCTGAAATCAATCAAGTAGAAACCAAGAAAATATTGGGAAGAATCAATGAAACAAAGAGTTGGTTCTTTGAGAAAATCAACAAAATAGACAAACCTCTCTCCAACTAACCAAAAGACAGAGAGAGAGCATGCTAATTAACAAAATCAGAAATGAAAAGGAGGACATAACAACGGACACTGAGGAAATCAAGATAATCACCAAGGCATACTTAGAAAATCTGTACTCCATAAAATTTGAAAATGTAAAGGAAATGGACAATTTCCTGGATAGATATCACTTGCCAAAACTAAATCAAGAAGAGATGAACAATCTAAACAGACCTATAACCCTTAATGAAATAGAAGCAGTCATCAAAAGTCTCCCAAACAAAAAAAGCCCAGGCCCAGATGGCTTCAGTGCAGAATTCTACTAGACTTTCAAAGAAGAGCTAATTCCAATACTCCTCAAAGTATTCCACACAATAGAAGCAGAAAACTCTCTGCCAAACTGTTTTTATGAGGCTACAATTACCATGATACCCAAGCCACACAAAGACACAACTAATAAAGAGAACTATAGACCAATTTCCCTCATGAACATTGATGCAAAAAAATTCAATAAAATACTAGCAAACAGGATTCAAGAACACATCAGATATATCATCCACAATGATCACGTAGGCTTCGTCACAGGAATGCAGGGATGGCGCAGCATTAGAAAATCAATGCAATCCACCATATAAACAAACTGCGAAAGAAAAACCACATCATCATCTCACTAGATGCTGAAAAGCTTTTGACAAAATGCAGCAACCCTTCATGATAAAGGTCCTAGAGAGATTAGGGATAACAGGAACATACCTGAACATAATAAAAGCAATATCCAGTAAACCAACAGCCAACATTAAACTAAATGGAGAGAAACTCAATGCAATTCCTCTAAAATCAGGAACAAGACAAAGCTGGCCACTCTCTCCATATCTCTTTAATATTGTACTTGAAGTTCTAGCTAGAGCAATAAGACAACAAAAAGAGATCAAGGGGATACAAATAGGAAAAGAAGTCAAGCTTTCACTATTTGCAGATGATAAGATAGTTTACATAAGTAACCTGAAAAACTCCGCAAGGGAACTCCTAGAGCTGATAAACACCTTCAGCAAAGTGGCAGGATACAAGGTTAACGCAAAAAAAAAAAAATCAGTGGCCCTATTATATACATATGATGAAGTGGCCGAGAAAGAAATCAGAGAAACATCACCCTTTACAATAGCCATAAACAGCATTAAATATCAGGGGATAATGTTAACCAAGGAAGTGAAAGACCTGTATATCAAGAACTTTGAGTCTTTAAAGAAAGAAATCAAAGAGGATACCAGAAAATGGAAAGATCTCCCATGCTCTTGGATTGGCAGGATCAACATAATAAAAATGGCAATCTTGACAAAATCAGCCTACATATTCAATGCAATCCCTATCAAAATTCCTGCACAATTCTTCACAGACCTTAAAAGAACAATAATCAACTTTATATGGAAAAACAAAAAGCTCAGGATAGCCAAAACAATTCTATACAATAAAGGAACTTCAGGAGGCATCACCATACCTGACTTTAAGCTCTATTATAGAGCTATAGTCCTTAAAAGAGCTTGGTATTGGCACAAAAATAGACAGGTAGACCAATAGAACCTAATTGAAAACCCTGATTTTTAACCCACACACCTCTGAACACTTGATTTTTGACAGAGAATCTAAAACTATACAATAGAAAAAAGAAAGCATCTTCAACAAATGGTGCTGGCATAACTGGATATTGGCGTGCAGAAGACTGCAGATAGATTCATGTCTATCTCCTTGTACAAAACTTAAGTCCAAATGGATCAAAGATCTCAACATAAATCCAACCACACTGAAACTCTTAGAAGAGAAAATGGGAGATATTCTTCAACAAGTTGGTACAGGAGACATAACACCAGTGGCACAGACACTGAGATCAACAATTAACAAATGGGACCTCCTGAAACTAAGAAGCTTCTGTAAGGCAAAGGACACAGTCAACACGACAAAAAGGCAGCTCACAGAATGGGGAAAGATATTCACTAACCCCACATCTGACAGAGGGCTGATCTCCAAAATTTACAAAGAACTCAAGAAACAAGTCTCCAAAACACCAAAGGATCCTATTAAAAGGTGAGGTACAGAACTAAATAGAGAATTCTCAACAGAGGAGGCTAAAATGGCAAGAGACACTTAAGGATGCTCAACATCCTTAGCCATCAGGGAAATGCAAATCAAAACAATGCTGAGATACCATCTTACTCCTGTCAGAATGGCTAAAATCAAAAACACCGGAGACAATTTATGCTGGAGAGGATGTGGAGAGAGGGGAACACTTCTCCACTGCTGGTGGGAGTGCCAACTCATATTGCCACTTTGGAAATCAGTATGGAGATTCCTCAGGAAAATGGGAATCAATCTACCACAAGACCCAGCAATTCCACTCTTAGGCATATATACAAAAGATGCAAATTCATACAAGGGCATCTGCTCTACTATGTTCATAGCAGCATTATTTGTAATAGCCAGAACCTGGAAGCAACCTAGATGCCCCTCAACTGAAGAGTGGATAGAGAAAATATGGTACATTTACACAATGGAGTATTACTCAGCAGACAAAAACAATGGAATCTTGAAATTCGCAAGTAAATGGATGGCACTAGAAAAAAACATCCTGAGTGAGGTAACCCAGTCACAAAAAGACAAACATGGTATGTACTCACTCATATATGGATTTTAGACACGGATCAGGATAGTGCCAGTCTGCACTTCCACTGACAGAGAGTCTGGGAAACAGGAAAGAACCTAAGAGAGATATGCATGGTTCCCCAGAGAAGAGGAATGAGGCAAGATCTTCTAAACAGATTGGGATCATGGCCAGGGGTAAGGGGGGGAGTGGGAGCTGGGAAGAAGAGAGGGGGAGAAGAGGAAGAGAGAGTAGATCATGGGGAAACAGGAAGGTTGAGTAGGGGGTAGAATAGGGGGAAGAGGAAATCATAGGTTAGAAATCAGATCTGGCACCAGTGTGACCTCTAGTGATCTAAAGGGATGACATCAACTGGCAAGCTAAGCAATAGTGGAGAGACCACCTTGAATGTGCATTTCTGATAATGAACTTGATGTCTATAACCATCCTGGCGCCTTCATCCAGTGACTGATGGAAGCAGAGACAAACACCCTCAGTTAAACCCTGAACTGAACCCATGGAACCCACTGACAGAGAGAGAGGAGCAATGAGCAAATTGGCAAAAAACGGGCTGCCAAAACCAGCAGAGACAGCTGATCTGAACAGGGGAGAGCTCTTGGACCCCAGACCGACAGCTGGGAGGCCAGCATGGGACTGATCCAGACCCCCTGAGTATGAGAGTCAGTGAGGAGGCCTGGGCAACCTATGGGATCCTGGGCAGTGGAACAGTGTTTATCCCTGGCATACAAAACCGAATTCATGTGTCCATAACACAAAGAGGGATGCTCTCTCAGCCTGGACCCTGCCCTGAGTGAAATCACAAACTCTAGATATCCCCTATGTGGAAGGAATTGGCCATAGGGTGGGAGGCTGGGGGTATGGTGGGGGGTGCGGGAGGAGTGAAGGGAGAGGGAACTGGGATTGACATGTGAAGCAAGCTATTTAAAATTAAAATAATAAAATAAAAAAGATATAAAATGATTTGTGATTTTCATTCCTACCAAGAATATTTGAGAATGTCTATGTTCTCATAGCATGCTAACTCCAGAAATTTCCAAACCTAAAAAACAACAAAAAAATAAATAAAATTTGCCAACCTGATAGAAAAAAAAGGAAAGAATATTTTCATAGATGAAAAGCTTTCCAAACTTTGAGAGATTAAAAGTAAGATTAAAAAACCAAGCACATAATGGTCCTTATAAAGAAACGATAACAAAGCTCCTCCTTGACGATAGGGTTGATGACTATCCTATATGCCATTCTAGAACCTTCATCCAGGGATTGATGGAAGCAGAGACAGATACCCACAGCTAAACACTGAACTGAACTCCTGGAACCTATTGAGAGAGATGGAGGAGTGATGAGCAAAGGGGTCAAGACCATGATGATGAAACCCATAAAGACAGCTGACTGGATGAGGGGGAGCTCTTGAATCCCAGACTGATGGCTGAGAGGCCAACAAGAGACTGATCCAGACTCCATGAATGTAGTGCCAGGGAGGAGGCCACAGAAATCACTGGGGCCTTGAGTAGTAGATCAGTGTTCACTACGGTTTATGAATGAGCTTTGGGAGCCCATTCCAAATAGAGGGATGCTTTCTCAGCCTGGACACATGGGGAAGGACCTAGGTCCTGCCCAGGATGAAATGACAAACTTTAGAGATTCCCTCCTCCAAGGAGGGCGTCACCCTCCCTGGGGAATGATGTGGGGATTGGGTGGGGGGCTGGTGGAGGGACAAGGGAGGAGGGGTGGGAGAGGGAACTGGGACTGACATGTGAAACATTCATGTTTCTAATTTAAATAAAAACATATATTGAGAAAAAAGAACAAAACCATTCCTACACACACTCCTTCCCTATGAGTTGTGGGTGGGAGATGAATATTTAGAATGAGGTATTTTCCTAGGTACAAGAGTCTCAACATGTTGCTGTACCAAAGCTGAGATTCATGAGAGACGAAGACACACACCCAAGTCATGTAAAAGATCCAGGTTGTATGCAGAATCATGGCATGTACTACAAAACATATGGTAAAAACAATGAGAGTCTGTCAAATATTTCATGGACTCCCTTGTATTTCCAAGGTTTCTTTGACTTGGATTTTAAATCCCTGTGATTATCTCATGGGAATGAACTGTAAATGGGCATGGCACACAGTGCTTCTATATGGACATATATAAGAGCTATTCTGTCTTCTCTGGCTCTCTCTTCCTTCCCAAGTGATTAAAAATCTAATTCTGGGCACAATGGTTGACAAAAAGGGAAATGTTGCCAGAATGAAAGACTCACCTCTGATATATTACAACACTCAAATGTCAAGGCTTGCTATTGTGGCAGAGCCTAGTATTATTCTGACCAATGCCTAACACCACTTTGCTTCCAGATTACATGGATCACAGAAATCACTTCAAATATGCTATCTATATGAAATGTCGTTTTGAAAGGCTCCATAATAATTTTCTTACTGTTTTACCTTCCCATCTAATTCTTCCATTTCTTGCTTCCAAAATATAGAAGCATGCCTACTGTTTCATTAGTCTTCCATGCTCACTCTGGCTCCCGCTCCCTCTTCCACTCCCCGTCTTCCTCTCCCTCTCCTCTCTTCCTCACACGTTCATACATACACACATATACAAGAATACACATTTCTTATCTGTGCAAAACCATGACATGAACATCTGCATTTATCCAAATTAGACACTGGATGTTTATCTTATAGACACAGTATTAAGCTACTGCAGGATGATATGTTTTAAGGATGTTTTTCCAGAGCAACAGAACATTACAACAGCAATGAGAGACACAAATGATTTCACACCTGTGCACAGATAGGGATTTGGCATAAAGTTTAGTATCCAGTGTTTAAGACAATCAATTTAATTTCAAAGAACACCTATAGAGGTAGCTTGGAAGATGCATCATTTTTATTTCTGTAGCTTTGGAGGTAAATTTTAACTACTTTCTCATTTTTTCTATTAAAGGGGATACAGAAAACTGAGAACACTAATTTTTTCCAATCCTCTAGCATAAATATTAAGGAAAGTCATGAAGACAAAATAAAAATGTAGAGAGAAAAAGAAAATTTTTTGCAATTATACTGTTACAATTCATTATTAATATTGTTCCATAAAAATTTTAGGTGACAGTTCAAGACATAAGTTTTGAAAGTCATGCCTTTAAAATAAAACTGCCCTTCCTATGCTCTGCTAATCAGTGTGCACATGGAGTTGTATCAACTATTGTACCTGAACCTTGATGGAAAATACAAGGTAGATTCAAGGGAAGATAATAAACAATAAAGGAATCATGTTTAGTTTTAATCAATACCATTACCCATTGAGCCATTTAAAGGTCTATAGAAAAACAGCCAAGTCTTTATTAGTCTTACACCAAATATTATTACAAAATCTTAACTACTTCTCTATTTTTATTGATCTATCTATTCATATACCCATTCACTATATTCATTAATCCATCTATTTGTTTACACATCCATTAAACTTATCTTTCTTACCTTCCTTTCATCCATTTACGGATCCACCTACCCATCAATCTCACCATCCTTCCAACCATCCATTCCTTCTCCTACTCATCCAATTCATCATCTATCTGTCCTTTCATCCATCTGCGTTGTCACACTTCCATTCATCTGCCCATGTAAGCCAACCATCCTTCCCACTATCCATTCACTTACCCACCCATTCATATCCTCATTCATCCATGTGTTTACCACCCTTCTCAACATCTATCTACTCATTTATTCATCCATCCACACATATCATACATGCATGTAAATGTTTCTATTTTACATCCTTCTCACTATCCATTCATTCATCTATCTGTCCTTACACATCAACCATTCATATTTCTGTACATCTACTAACATATGCTCGTTGTATTTATTAAATGTTCAATTAGTCTATGAAATTAAAAACTGTAACCCTCAAAAGGCTTGGTAAAATATGCAAACCCAAATAGATGGGAGAGGTATGACACCGAACAGAAAATACGATGCACGCTTAGAAGAGGGAGTCCCTCAGATGAAGAGAGAATTGCTGACTGTGGAGAACACTGGAGGTGCTAAGGAGGTCCAGGAGCACTAGAAGGCAAAGCAAGGGTTAAGAAATACCCACCCATCTCCAAGCAGGTTAGCTGATGATGATACGCACAAGTGTTGCAGACACTCCTGGAAGCTCAGGCTATGAGCCTCAGCAAAAGTCTTAGCATTTCATTTTCTGTTTTGGAAGTACAGATCAAGGTGGCAGATATGTTTGGTACTTTTTCCCCTTAACATTGTTAAGCACAATGTTCCACAAAGCCTTTGCAAGTGGGGAGCGCAATCAAAATGTCATCACCTTACCTCCTATTCTTCCAATCTCTAAGGAAAATCACAGCTTAAAAATAAAAGGCAGAACAGTTTGGTATTATTTATATGCCACTGTCCAAAGGGCACTAGTTGGCTAATATCAGTGATTGGGTATCATTTCACTGTTTCAATTTATGGGTGGTTGGTTTTTTTGTTTTTGTTTTTGTTTTTATGCTGTTGTTATTTTTTAATGTAAGTTTTACTTTTCTACTTTTCTATTTTAGTAGTGTCTTATATTTATTCTTAGAGAATTTCACACATGTAGGCAATGTAATATGATCATATCCCCACATTTCTCCCTAACTCTGGGCCTCCCCCAATAATATGTCCTGCTTCCAACTTCCAAACTTCAAGATCCAGTGCTGTCCATGCAATGTATGCAGGGTCCTCAGCTGAGCATAGACAGCCTACCAGGGGCCACATTCCCAAAAGAAAATGACCCTCCTTCCCCAGAAGCCAACTACCAACAGCTCCTCAGCTAAGGGTGTCCTGGAGAGCCCCCAGGATCCACACTGTGATTGTGACTGGCCTGATCTTATGCCAGTCTTGCATAGGTGACCAAACTCCTTTTTTTTTCTGCTTTTCTAAAAACACCCAAGGCTTTTTTCCTGACCTCCCTACCCCAACCAGCACTCAAGTCTGCATGTCTGCTCCTGGGATCTCTGTTTCAGAGGGCCCCAAGTACACCATGAGTCACCCAACTCTCTCCTATTTTCCTCTTCTGCCTTCTGAACTCCACAGAGACCATGCCCTGGGAATTCTGTTTTCCCATCTTCTGCAGCACTGTTTAATCAAGGCTGCTAATGAACTGTTGGATGTCAGCACAGTTTCCTGTGTGGTGATTGATGGGTTTAGCAGTTTGGTCTTAATGCCTTTGTTCAGAATTAGATAACGACAGAGTCGAGATTAATATCATGTGAAGGTTTTTTGTTTTTGTTTTTGTTTGTTTTTAAGACAGGCCATGGCTGCTTGTGGGAACAATCATCTCCTGGCACTGTATCATGGAGGGAGTTCCAGTGATTTAACTTGCAGCCTGGATAGCTTTGATCCTAATAACCACTAGATTTTGCAGTCACCATAAAGTCCATATAACACTAAGGACTCTGTTTTATTTTTTCATAAGTGGGCATAAGAAAATCACCCCTTTCAAAAAAAAGAAAAAAAAAGGAATGTTATACATGTGTGATGTGTGCACCCATGTGTTGAATAGAGGTCTAAACACACCTGCTGACAAGAAGGTAAACTGATGCAATTCTCTCTCCCCTTCCAGACCTTCCATTTCTCCCTCTCTCCCTCCCTTTACTTCCCTCCCTCCTCTTCCTCCCTCCTTCCCTTTCTCCCCCTTCCCACAAGCAACCTTCTTTCTTTCTCTCCTCCTCTTGTCTCTCTCTTTTCTTCCCTCTGTTTCTCCCTCCCCTTCCTCTCTTTCCCCCTTGCTCTGTCTCATTTTCTCTCACCCTGCCCCCTTGCTTTGCAAAACAAAAGGCCACATAAAGCAGATCTGTCATAGACAATACCTTGTTAACTATCTCCCTTCTATCTCCCTTTTCCCCACCACAAGGTTCTTTTCCAAGGGCACAGTTGGCCCTCACCACTGAAATCCAGCTCTGACACTGTCTGGAAGGGTCTAACCTGACATTTTAACCCTGAGCTTGGTAAACACAGGCTTCTCTTCCCCTTCTTTGTTCACTCCCACCCCTCTTTCTTTGTTGATTAATCAACAATGCTGCTCCATAATAATCCAAATGAACATCTTGATAGATTGCAGCCATTACGGGCTTTTCCACAGAGAGATGTTCTCGAAATGTTCATCAGGTTTGCGGAAAGGGGGGTTGTGGAGGACTTCTTGCCAGTTTTAATAGGAAAATCTAATAAGACTAAAAGCATTCATTTCAACTCGATGGGGAAAGAATATTTTTTTAATTATTAAGTTCTTAAGAAAACAAAATCACATTATTACACTATGAAATTGAGTCAACTGCAGAAGATTCTGCATAATAATAAGTAACTATATTATCTCAGTTTTAAAAAACAGTCTTCATTTAGCTCTTAGTAATTTCCTGAGAATATAGAAAATTGAACATTTATCCTTTCCTATAAATCCCCTTTCCATTTTCACTGTTAAAATTTCATATTAGCATGCACTTTAACTTATTCATGAAGGAGCCTTAGTGTGGACAGATCCAAACTAGGCAGAGATTAGCATCTAAATATAAACTGGATTTGTCTTTTCCCAAAATCTCCAACAACTGTCCGCTGTAAAATTACTAGAATTGTAGGCTGCTTCCTGGGTGAAAATCCCCTTGCTGTTACAGAAGTCTAAATGAGCTGTCAGTCACTTTGGATTATTTAAAGCCTCAGGTTGGTCTTTCAGGCTCACTCATATTTGATTGAAAGTGTCCATTTCCTATGAAATTCTAGATAGACTTCTCCCTATCCCCTCCCCAGTTATTGGTCAGTTTTCTGTTACTATTACAAGATACCTGAGGCTGGTTATTTCATTGCTCATATTTAAATGGGTTTATTTAGCTCATAGTTATAGTCCTTCAGGGGTACAAGGCCAGTACAGACAGTAGGGGTTCCCATAGCTGTGTCACACATAGAAGATAGCATCGTAGGCCCATTTCACAAGGTCTCAACAGAACCACAATAGAGACCAATCTGCTAGTGCATGAGCCCCTGTGGAGCAAACCACTCTTAAACTATAGCATTCGTGCAGACTGAAGACCCTGTGCAGCAGGGACATGGTGGGGCAGAGTGCTAGCTCACATCCCTGTTCTCCTCATGATTGATGGTAATGTGACGAAGTGGGGGAGTGTTAGGGTTAAAACTGATTGTGAAATTGGTATAACCTAGATATACCCAGGAGGACAAACTTCTAGGTGTGTCTCAGTCTCTACACTGGTTTAGCTGAGATTGGAAGGTCGAGCCATTCCATGGCTGGGGTCATGAGCTGAATACAAAAGGAAAATGAGCTTCCTGGCTGTGGACCAGATGAGACCAGTCACCTTACACTCCTACCATCATGGCTTCTCCACTGTAATAGACCACACCCTCCAACTGTTTAGCCAAACAAACCCTTCCCTCCTCAAGTGGCTTCTGTCAGGTATTTGATCACAACAATAAGACAAGTCTTCCAATCAGGAACAGAGCAGACATGCTATTTGGTGATTACCCCATGGCTAGGCTGAGCTTACTTCTTGCCTGATCATAATTGATGTTTTATTTCTTTGTCTTGGGATCTGAAGACAATGAATTGGGACTCTAACAGGTACTTACAGTAGGGGTTCTACTCTACTCCCTGTACCAACAAGCAAAACCTCAGATCTATAGCTCAACTTTAAAGTTCCATCCCAATCTTACCTTTACCTCAGTGCCTGCCACAAAACCTGCCACCAACCCCTTTCTGCAGCTCTATGGAACCACTGTCAGTTTGCCAGATATCTATTTCCTGCCCTACTGATAAACTACCCTGGCAAAAGCTACTAAGTGGGGAGAGAGTTTATTTTAGCTGATAACCCCAGGTTACAGTCCATTGCAGCAGGGAAGTAGGATGACAGGGACTTAAAACAGCTGGTCACATCCTACTTGCAGCCAGGAACTCTGAGAACCCAATGCCTGTCTGCTTAGTTCTCTGCCTGGCTTCTCTACTCCTGTACAGCCCAGAACTCAAACTCTGAAATGAAACCGCTTGCTTTCAGGATGGGTCTTCCTACATCAGTTAAGACAATAAAAAAAACCCAACAGACATACTCATAGGCCAACCTGACCAAGACATTCCCTCAACAAGACAATCCCTCACAGAGACCCCCTTCTCTCTCGTAAAAAATTACATTTCTTTTACAGGCTCCATCATTATTCCTACATCAGTGATGCTGTTTCCTTAAGACAAATAAAACTTTTAAATAACTCAGTAGAATAAACCATGGATCATGGCAATGAATTATTGAAAAAATACATGCATTACAGTCACATATGCACACATAAACACAGCATGTAAATGTTTATGTGTGTATATGTGTGCACATACACACAAATAGACACATGCATTTACCCTATCACTTATATACACATACATGGATACACAAGGTAGAATTCCATCATATCTTTTACATGTTAACTTAAATGCAGTCTTCTACATAAATAATACAAAGGAATACTTTCTTTAAAAATCCAGTGGATCAGTGTCTATCCCTGGAATACAAACAGTCATTGTGTGCCCATAGCACAAAGAGGGATGCTCTCTCAGCCTGGACTCTTAGGGGAATGCCTAGACCCTACCTGGAGTGAAATGACAGACTTTAGATATCCCCTATGTGGAAGGAATTGGCAATAGGGTGGGAGGCTGGGGGGGAAGGGGAGTGCAGGAGGAGGGGAGGGAGAGGGAACTGGGATTGACATGTAAAACAAGCTATTTAAAATTAAAATAAAAAATGATATAAAAAATCAAAATAGAATCATTAGATGATGCTAAACTACCACAGTCTACACCTGAAACAAAGAAGTAGAAAATATTCTATACTTAAATAGAAATCAATAGTCTTTTATAGGTGGGCAATTTATAACTGTTCAGAAAAGAATTTCCTATTGAGTTGTTTACCTCCAGCCTCTCTGCAAACTAACAGGATGTGTGGGAATATTCTCAAATTTAGGAAGACTATTTGCTGTAATTGGGTAAAACAGTTCTGCTTCCTTCCTGAAATGACCTTTGTCTGAGATCTCATTATGCTATCTTCAGGGAGAAAATACAAATTGAAAATTAGTTTGAGCCTACGCTTTTCTATAAGGTTAAGCAAAAATTTCCATAATGGGTTCTGTAGTGGTGGCAAACCTGGAGTCCTAGGAGAGACTGGGTACCTGAATGCCTTCTGTTATGAGTGTTCCATTGACTTAGGTCTCTAGGTACCTCAGAGAACAGAGCTGAGCACATACAACTAGTACAATCTCTGCTTTTGGCTCACAGGCTTTCCCTGCTGGGTAACTTAGCAATTTCTTCTACCTAGGCCAGAAGTACCATGGGTTTTTAAGTATAACTTAAAATTCATCACTCTTACATTTCAGGCAAACGGGGACTACTGGGAAACATAATGGTTGGTTAGATCTACAGGAAGCAATAAAATCAACACTAGCTGTCTGCAGCTTCCAGAACGTTACTCTGCAGACTTGGTCTGTTTGTTCCACTATCCCAGGTTGGATACAATGATACATACTTACATACCGAACACATGCACCACACACACACACACACACACACACACACGCACGCACGCACGGTAATCAAGCATGGATTAAAACTGCTGTAAGACACTGAACTTAGAGTCAGGAGGTATGCTTCACTCTTCAGATCATGGTTTCTGTTCACTTATTACTCACCTAGATAAGTGACTGTCATTTTTTTTTAATCTAAGCTTTTCCTCCTATAGGAATTTTGAATTTTGATGGTGTGGAGACCCGGGAAAGTAGTTAGGCAGACAATCTGAAAGTCCATGATGAGCAGAAACCCCACATACATATGTAGGGTAAAAAATCTGCTGCATTGCCTCATCCTTTCAAGTAAAGCAAAGCAAGTTGCAAAATGTTTTGCTCAAATGAAATCAAATCTCATGCAAAGCCCCATGATACAAACAAGGATAAGATCCAGTTGCTCTGACAAAAAGGAAAGGAAGGGATCTTGCAAGACCACCTACCATGGGGAAGGGCCATGGATTGTAATCACCTGTGATGTACATCCTAGAACCTTTGTCACTCAATGGGAAACATCTAGGCTAGGAAAGCTTCAGCCTCTGAACCAACTACAAGGTTTCAATGCTGTAAAACTAAAGGTTTCATCAAAGTATAGTGATGCCCATTTGATTTTATAGTAATCATGGCTTTGACTGTTCTTCCAATACAGTGGCAGAGCTGAGCAGCAACAAATTCTAAAACATTTACTTCCTTTTGTGATTAATATTTAATAGTCAGTAGTTAACATTGACAGGTAGACAAGATTTAGAATCTTTGCACAAGTCTATAAGGGATTTTCTAGATGAGATAGTTGAGGTAGAAAGACCCACCATAATGTGAGCAACTCCATACCTTGGGCTGGGATGTGAAACTGAAGGATAAGGAAAAAAAAAAACAGATAAGTAACACATTGATGGCCCTCTGTTTCCTGACCGTGGATATAATGTGAACATCAGCCATGTCACCATAGACTATATCTTGACACTGTGAGTCAAAAAAAAATTTTAATCAAATCTGTCCTTCTTTCCTGAAGTTACCTTTGTTGGGTATTTTCTCATATCAATGAGAATTAATAGGGCATCCCTTAACAGAAAATGTGCCATCTCTGTTCTAAATGCTTGTAATGCAGGCCATGGCTTAGAGGTGACCATCAATCATCCTTCCTAGAACTGAATTTTGTACTTTTCAAGAAAGGAGTGTCAAGTTACTGTTTGAAACACTTCCCCACTAGAAATACAATCAATTTTAAATTATTATTATTATTATTATTGTTATTATTGGTGGTGGTGGTGATGTGTATTGTTTGAGTGATTGCCTGAATATATGTCTATATAACATATTCCTAATAGTGTCCAAAGGGGCTAGAAGAGGGCATCAGATCCCTTGGACTGGAGTTATGGATGGTTGTGAGCCATAATGTATACTCTGGGAACCAAACCTGGGTCTGTTGGAAGAGTAGGCATTGCTCTTAGAGGTTGAGTCATCCCTACAGCCCTAACAATCAAAAGTAAAGGGAATAGCGTAAACATTGGGATGGCTTTCAAATAATTAGTCATTGTTCCAAACATACATCAATACATCAATACTTCATGTAGTCTTTTCTGTTGTTATTGTTGTGGTATCAAAATAAACCCAACAAAATCAAAGTAAGGAAGCAGGGATCTATTTGTGTTTATGGATTAGGAAGGGTACAGTCCATCACAGCAGAGAGGCTCAGATGTCAGCTTATGACAGAGCTGGCTGTGCTGTGTCCAGAGCCATGAAACAGAGAGGAATACATGACGCTCAGCTTGTTCTCCCATTCAGTCCAGACAGAAGCCCAGGGAATGGTGCTGCCCATGTTCAGAACGAGACCTCCTTCCTCAATGAAACATCTCTTCAAATGCTCTCAGACACATCTAAAGGTGTGTGCTACCAGTGACTTAAATCTAACCAAGTTGACATTAAACCCAAACCATCCCAAGAGGTCACTCAACTCGACACCCTTCAGAAAAAGAAATGCTACAATGCTTAGATGGTTCAACTTTCACACCACCCATAGCTGAGTTATGCAAGAGAAGTCTAGACTTGTGAGGCTTTGCTTTTCTCTTTTAAGAAGAAAAGAATGACAAAAACAAGCAGTTCTTTGAAGCCATGGTCCTTACAAAGCAAACAACAAAAGGCAACCCAGTTATTTAAGCAAACTGTGGAAACTCCAAGACACAGGATGAAAATGAAATACTAGCAACACCAGCAGCCCAGGAGATCAACTTATCTAATGTAGCAGGTAGCATTTACATTGTCACTCAGTACTCACTTAAGTATATGAAATGCTCTGCATCACCACAATATGTAACGCAAAGCTTCTGCCAACTAGCTAATGGCTGGACTTTTGGAAGGCATTTCCATTCCCACCCTCCCTTTTTAAATGACACTGACTCTATGAGTACTTTAATTTTGTTAATTACATCCTCTGAAGAAGTGTCTCTCTCAAACCTGTCATGCTTTACAATGTCCTGAGAGAGAAGGAATGTTTCCTATGCATGTATATTTCAGCTATCATACCACCTACTCTCAAGACAGAGAGTTGTAAAATAATGCGGGAAGAGATACTGAGCAAACATTGTGGTGTCATACGAAGTTATTAAGAGTCCTAATAACTAATTAAGAGAGAATATATATATATAAACATAAGAGAAATTATATATGCGCATATGTGTGTGCATATATATAAAGTTCCTTTAAATGTATGTGCAGAATTAACAACCTTATTCTATTTACATTTCAATAGATCCTGGGAGCAGCTCTCCATTTGAACCAATTAGTAATTATTTCTGAGACCCTATAATTATCAGGCTGACTAATTTAATGAGCAAAATGACCAGCATTTAGAGCCCTCCCAGGTGGGCATGTGGCAAGGCTGGCTGAGAACAAAGACAAGGTAACTTCACAGCCTCTTTTAAACATGAAAATTGGGATTTTATTTTTTGGCCATGTGTGTTTTGCTTATATTTAATGAGCCAAAAATTGTATTTTCCTCACTCTCCTGGGTGCCAGCAAGCTTTCTGGGTGTGTTCATGCTCCCGTATCAAGAATCCCTTGGCCCTTGAGAACCGGCTGTTTCCTTAGACAATGTACACTAGGCTCTATCCAGTCTTCCGCATAATTTATACTCAGCTTTGCTGGCATGACAAAGTCCATGCAACAAGGATAATGCTGATGCCAAGCTGAAAATCCCATAGATCAAGAAGCACACTTGTATCATATGAGTTTGAAGACATGTAGTAGTTATTAAATAAGTGTTTCTACAAAGAAATGAATCCCACTGGGAATTGAAAAGCCCCTATGCAGATAGGAAAATGCATCCATTTCAAGCAAATATGCAAAAGGCCAATTGGAAAATAGCTTAGGCTTCCAGGTGATGTGAAATGACTACATTTTATGGTTATAATATGGAAACAGGCATAACTAATATGCAAATGAATGGCTATGGCTGTGTTCTAACATAACTTGACTTACAAAGTCTAGTTGTTTGTCTTTCTTACTAGCTACAGTTACCTAACTCACCATAATGCAAATGAGAAAGTAAAGACAATACAACTTTTAGATAGCAATATAGTCACGTTCCTGTTACTGGACATCAAAATGAGTGTATGTAAGCTCCAGAAACAATTCAGGAAAATGATTGGCAAGTGGCATACAGTGTTAGAAATTAATGATGGAATATTATGCAACTATGAAACAAACAAACTACCACTGTCAATGCAAAAGGAATAGGCACAATGTCTTACAACCCAGACATTATGAACTAAAGACACTAAGTATATACCTGTGCATGTGATATAACAGCAAGAAAGGAAAAGGCAAGCTATGAGGTGCAAGGAAATGTAGTGCTTATATAAGGAGCAAAATATGTCTAATCTTTATAAACTCTCTCTATATGTATGTATATGTATATACATACCCACATACATATATAAGTAATGCAAAGGCAAATAGTAAAATAAATAAGGAAAAGAATAAAAATAAAACTGCCCAAATACTATACATGTGAACATGTGGCCAGG
The DNA here is from genome assembly GCF_017639785.1 of Mesocricetus auratus. Lineage (NCBI taxonomy): Eukaryota > Metazoa > Chordata > Mammalia > Rodentia > Cricetidae > Mesocricetus > Mesocricetus auratus. Next base: position 172,548,665 of record NW_024429266.1, read on the forward strand.
GTAATTATTATCAAGAAAATATTAATATCATGAACAAAAATCACCATCATGCATCCACTTAGATGGTAAAAATTAACGACTGTAATGCTAAGTATTGATGAAGATGTCAGCTAACAGAACTCTCTCATACTTCCCTATGAATTGTCTCAGTCCCTTTAGAAAATAGTTTGTCACTCAATTTACCATGAACATACACTCCTAGGTGATACCTAAAAAAATGCCTACAAAAACATAGAGGTAAGAATGTGCATAGAGAAGAGAACAGGCTTAGTGGATAAGAGCACTTGTTCAACCAGGAGGGCTTGATTTGATCCGAAGTTGTATAGAGGAGCTTGAGTTAAACCTGCACTTGTATGTGCTGGAAGAGGACACCTTTTCTGTGGGCTCTGTGGACTGAACATCTGGCCCTTATGTCAACATGTTTAAGCCTAATCTCAGTAATGTGAGGCCTTTGAGATTAAGGCAAGAAGACAGGGTCCATACAGTGGGATCAGTGCCTTCCCATGAAGAGATCCAAGGAGGTTTTTTTTTTCTCTCTGGACATGAGAAAGACGTCATTCTGCAGTCAGAAAACCAGCCTCCCCTGACACAGGATAGTCACACATTGACCTTGAACTTCAAGCCTCAAGAACCAGGGGAATTAAATACTTTCTGTTTAGGCCACCAACCTAGAACTGGGGACTGGGAAGTAGAGTGCTGTTCTAACACACATCTGAGGCCTTTAGAACTTGCTGGAAGTGGCAGATGCTCCAGGAGTTTTGCCTCAGGGTGGCTTATACATTCTCATCTCTGATTTATTTGGTGGCTATTTATTAATAGATGAGGCTTTGAACTTCAGAGTTTGGAATTGATGCCAACATGAGATGACTGTGGAATGTTAAAATGCAGTGGGTGGATTTAGGGTGTATTCCGGGGTCTGACCAGTATCAGTTCTAGGCTGCAAGATCCATTCTGGACTGATGTCTTTAGACTGTGATCAGAATCAGCTGAACAGCCTCAGGTTCAACCCGGAGAGGGGGAGTGTGGGTCAGGGAAGTCTTAGCTACCCAGCTGCGTTAAGGATTAGACAGAGATATCTTGTAATTTCCAAAAGTGGGGGTATGGCAGAAGACATCTATTATCATGTATATAGGGCTGAATAGGAAACACTTCCTTTAATCTTAGAGATGGTCCTAGAATGCACGTACATAAGCCCTCAGATATTCCATAACAGCACATCTCACCAATCTTCAGACACATCCCACTAGACCCCAGCCATGTCCCACCAGCCCTCATGATGGGCGTGTGGCCTAGGTCTATTGTTACACAAACTGGAACTCATTCTCCACTGTGGCCAGGCCATCGTGAGGTAACCAGCTGACATCTAAAAGACAATAGGAGATTGGAGCTCCTGGAATTAAGCTGAGACCTATATCAGAAATATCTTTTATGGGTACTGACAGGTATAGGTATGGGTACAAGGACAGAATGCTACTAACTGAAGGTAGCCTCTCTTAAACTGGTAATGTGTTACAGTACCATGAGTGGCGACACTCTCAGATAAGGGGCTAACATCTCAATAAAATCTCTTTGAAATACATGTCACAGAGAAAAGAGAGCTTCCCTGTTGTCACATTTCACACAGAGCCTAACCACCACATATCCATACACAATAAAGATAAAAGATAAAGCTATCAGCCACATGATACCTGTAGGACATAGGCAATTCACCTAACCCCTGTGTAAAACCATCACATCACTCAAGATTCCTGGACATACCACACTATTATATCTGTTTATTGTTACCTTTGAAGGGTTTTATGGGAGAATGATGAAAATTAAAAGTAATTATGATATCATCTGGCAGGTTGTTTCTTCACCCATAACACCATCACATAACACTTAGTTTTTAAAAGGTTTTAGAGTTTAGTGAGTGTAAGTACTCCATAAATCGTAGGACAAAGTGACAGTATAAGATTGTTGACTTAAGGGGAAACAGTAAGAGCCAAGCAGTATCAATCTGTCATGGCAATGGACCCAAAAGAGAGAGGAAGGGGACTGAAAGAATGATGGTGCATTCTATGGGAAGGTGCTTTTTATCCTGGTCTGTTTCCTGAACATAAGAAACAAGGACACACACACATATGCGCGCACACACACACACACACACACTCATGCACACACACACCCGTACACAGGAATTTTCTAGGATGTTATCTGATACTGTCTTTCAAACAAAACATAAACTTTCTAAAACAGCTAAGTTTCCTAGAACAAATGTTTCCCAATATCCTGATCTCTCCAGGTAAGAGCTCCACCAACATAGCCCCTCTTACAATATCAGCCTCTTTAGGACAAACAATATTAGTCTTGCCTCTATGAATTAACCTCCTGTGATAGGACAGGAGTCCAGAATCAACCTTCACTCAAGAGCATGATGAGGACTCCAGTAAGCAATCTCAATCCAAGGTCTTCCTAACTGGAGAACTGAGAGAGTTTCCAACATCCTAGTGACTCAAATTGTATCCCCATCTCCATGGAGCATACTTAGTAGAGCAGTACATGGGGTCAAGAGAAAATCATACTAAAGATTCACCTTCTGGCTCTGGGGAAAATTATATATATGTATATGTATATATGTATATATGCATCTATACACAGACAGACAGAGACAGTGATAGGGACAGGCAGGCAGGCAGGCTGGTAGGCAGGCAAGCAGAGACAGAATTAGAGGAAAAGAGTGAGGGTCTCTTTGATGGTTTTATGTCTTTGTACAGTTCATACTTGGTCTCCATACTGCTTTAAATTTCTCATCTGAACTGATGCCTCCAACACAATTTGGAGATCAAGAGATGGTTGGTTATTCATTCAGATATTAACTATGTAGACCTTCAACTCAGGTTGATTTTAAAAAAAAAAGAGCCAAGCTGTTTCCTCACAGAGATCCTCAGGTAATAATATATGTAGCAGCTTTCTGTCATCATGAAACAGTCACTGGGCCACCTATGCATCTATACAGCAATATTTAATACACTTGACCCCAAAAGAAAAAGAAGGGGTAATGGAACAGAATAATAAGCATCACTTCCAGACCTGAGACCTAAAGCTTCCTATAAATCCACAGTTCTCTCTCTCTTCCCACTTCCACTGCTGATGACCAGTGTCTGCAGAGGAGCTACAGCATAAAATTCCCCAGCCTGTAAAGGGTCTTTCTCAGTCCCACCAGCCATCTCCCAAATAATGACATGGAGACTTCTTATTAACTGGCCTATAGCTTAGGCTTGTTTCTAAATAATTCTTATACCTTAAATTAACCCATTTCTATTCAGCTATATCCTTCCATGTGGTATTACCTATCTTCGATCTTACACTTCTTGTTTCCTCTCTGTGCCTCCTGGTTTCTCCTGAGCACCTAGATTCTTCCTTCTCTTCCTTTATCTCACTGGAAACCCTGCCTCTACCTCCTGTCTAGACACTGGCCATTCTGCTTTTTATTACACCAATCACAGCAATACATCTTCACACAGTGTACAAATATCCCACAACACCAGCCCTCTGGCAATCTGGAACATTAATGTCTCTATGGAGGAGTTTGTCCTCAGTCTCTGACCAGTCATACAGCCATCACTGATTGGACTTATTGTTCATGGAAAAATCAACATGGAATCTAACAAGTCACTGAGTCCAGAGTTCCTCCTTCATCACAGCTACATTCTCGTAAGTTCTCAAAAAGTACTTCCCAGGATTTCCATTTGTTGGTTTACTTAATTGTTTGTATTGAACACAGAAAAAGCTAGGGATACCAGGGTGAAGAGGAGGACTGAAAGGCAACAGATAAATAAACATAATTTAAACTGGAACAAGGTGATGAAGGGAAATCAAACATCACTATGACAGGGAGCAGCTAAAAAGCCTTTGTGAGATGCCAACTTGGCCCCTGACCCAAAGGATATAAAAGAACCAACCATGCACACTCTGTGAGATGTCCAAATATAAAGACCCAGAGTCAAAACATCACCAGGAATAGTCTAAGGATCCAGCAAAGGTCCATATGCTGTAGAAGATATGCAAGAAGCAGATAGAGTAGAATAGTGCCTTCATCTTTCTCATAACCTTCCCAACCACTGTTGCAAGGTCAGGTACCACTGCCCTGAAGCCCTGAAGCCCAGGTCCCCCCCCACATCATGCTACATTCTAGAAGTGCCAACCCCTTACATGGCTGACTGACCACCAAAAGAATTTTTGGCATAAAGTATGATTTTGATAGGCCACTTGACATCATCTATTTCAATCATTGAAATAATTTTACATTTAATTTTTTAAACAATGTTCTAATGGCTGGCATATCCCTGAGAATCTTACCCTGCAATAACGCACAAATAGTTGAGTATTCCTTTATAAAAAATAAATAAACAGGAAGATAATAACAATAACTTCACAGTGAAGTGTTTCCTCCAGTAAAAGGAGAGGAAATTGTTGGAGTTTCATTTCGGGACCTGGGGACCACATTTGTTTTGAACTCTTTTGCCCTTACATGAAATATTGAATTAATTTCAGGTATCTATTGGAATATGTCGTTGTCTTATTCACTGTGAGTTACCCAGCTGAAGATATTTTCTAACCTTTTTTCCTCCAGATTCTCCTGTATCAATAGCCTGGGGGATAAACTGCCTGATTTAGTTATACAGAAAATTACTGTTTTCATTTGATTCCTATTTTTTTCTAAGGGACAAGAAAAGCATTCTTGCCATTATCGACTCGGTTCTAAGGAAAGAAGTAGATATTGTCTCTGTAAAAATCTATACCATAGCCCAGGAAAGGAGTAGCTCTGAGTTAAGATGGGGCATACACCAGAAGAGGACAACAGTAGAAGGAGTCAGTGGAGTGGGGATGAAACAGAAAAACTGAGAGCAAGAAGAATCTCTGACCACCAAAGACCTCCACCAGGTAGAGCCTTGGTCTTCTCATTTCCATGACCATAGCTTACCTGAGTCCTGGGGCTCCTTCTAGCAAGTTATTGAGCCTCAGGTTGGTCTTGAAATATTTCCCTCAGTCAACAATGTGCATTTGGGCATCTACTAATAAGCTGGCTTGACCTCTGCTTGTGTTTACTGTCTACAGCTTATTAACAATACTTTTAAAGAGACAAGGTCATACTATTTAGCTCTGGCCAGCTTGGAATTTGTTAGGTAGACCAGATCTGCCTGCTTCTGCCTTCAGAGTATTGGGACTAAGATATGTACCACTAAGCTTGACTCATTAACAATATTGGTCATTACAATGGTTAGTTTTATGTGACATTATGTAGTCATGTGTATCCAGTTATTTATCTGGTCAAACATTCTTCTAGATGTTTATGTAGAGATTTTGTTTAGCTGAGATAACATTTTAGTTAGTAGATGGTGAAGAAAGCAAATTGCCCCCTATAGTATGGTCTTATTCAGAAGGTGGTAAAAACTTAAGGAGAAGATTATTTTTCAAGAGAGAGGCGATGTTACCTGCAGCTTTGCAACTGAACTGTGACTGGTCCCTGAGTTTGGGAAACTTTAAGCTTGTCCTGAAACTTTTGGATATATGAGCTCTATATGAGTTGACATGACTACAGCCATCTTGAGTCATCACTATCATAACTTCCCAGAGTAAGCCTATGGTTTTGTAGCAAACTCTAAAGTGGAGTATGGAGCTTCACAGCTATACTCTGCCTCCAGAGATGTCCCTAAGACAGGTACAACACAACTAGGGTAAAGTCACCTTTGTCCTGATCAATACCCATGCCCTTCCATCTGACCCAAACTGGTCTAACTGGTCTTGCTGTCACCTAGAGCTGCAATCCACTAGTATCCCCCCAGTAAACAGTACTATGTACAGTCCTATATATGCCTGTATCTCTCCTTGATCTCTGGAAGCTTGGACTTGTTCTCATATACAAGTCCAGTTGGCTATAGAACACTCTTCAGTGGCATGTGTCAGGAGCCAAAGAAGTCTGAAGTTAATGTATAGGGAGTAGATGAAGTCCTGAGTGGATGTGTACTATTGCAAAAAACCAGTGCATCAGATCCACAGGAATGACAAAGCTTCCTCCGCTCCCCACCCTATGTCAGGCTAAGAATTGGCAAAGCTTTTCTTTGATTCATGTGAAAATGTTTGCAGTATGAAAAAAACTAACAATTGCAGCTTCCTCATCCCAGATGACTGCTGAGACATCTAACCCTTCCTCCTGTGCTGTACATAATTAACTCACTGAGATTTTATGCTGGTCTATAGTTGATGCTACTCCATCAGGGTATACACAGACCACCCTATTGCAGCTCTTCTTTATGTGTTTCTGTTTGTCTTTCCATTCTTCATTATCTTAACAGTCCCAGTGTTATTTCCAAGACCAAGTTCTATAGGACAGGTGAGATTGCATCAATAGATAAGTACATGCATCTTAGACTGACGGGTCTGTTGATACAGAAAACTAATGCAAGCATTTCGTTTATGCCTGGTATCATCTTGATAAGTTAGGATTCATGAAGGAACAAAGTATGTAAATATTCTGAACCTGCTTAGCCTACACAACAGACTCATCAAGCTCATGCTCAACTCCTGCATCTTTCAAAGACAGGAGTTGCCTGTGGTTGCTTTTGAGAGTAGACCATTACACCCTGGATTCTCTTGTGCACTTGTACTTGTGTAACACTGAGGTCTTGGGCCATGCTACATAGTTCATGTTTACCATGTAACTCATAATAAAAGCATGCTTTTGTTTGTCTGGGGCCCTGAGCCATGCTGCATCAGCTTGACCTCTAGGGATAGAAGTGAAAGCAGCAATCAAGAAATTAAGGTGAGTTGCTTAGGCAACCCATGCTTAGATGTTTGGCCCCCAGTAAAAACCCCAACCATCAAAGCCTGTGTGGCACTCCATTGGCTAGCAGTATTCTATGCACGTTGCCATACATTATTACTAGGAGAAATAAGCATAGGCCATGTGACACCATTAGGTGAAGACAACTAGCAACTTGTCTCCAGTATTCTCTCTTATGCCCCTTTTCCTTTACATGTTTTATTCCTTATCTTTTTCTATTCAGTAAACCATAACTATGAGCATAATAACTTACCTGAGTTCTGTGGTTCCTTCTAGCTAGTCATAAAACATGAGGATCATCTTGAAACTCTTCACATAATCAGCTATATTTACTGAGCATCTCCTCTGTGCTGATGCTATCCATAAATAATTAGTATTGATGAGGAAGGAAAAAAAGACAACCCTATACTCACTTGGACTCCCTGGTCTTGGCTCTGCCAATGAAGAATGTGAGTGGGACTACAGTGCTATAAGAATTCACTCCCTATTGTGATCCTCAAAAATCCTTAGACCATAAATAAAGTGAGGATCAAAGATGTTCATGGAGTCAGAAATAAATAAGCAAGCAAACTAAAATCCAGCTCCAGTGTGATCAGAGCATGGGCTGACAAGATTCGCTCTGCTTCTCAGATCTTTGGACCATGCTTCGAATTTGCCCAACTTCAGTAGAGTCTAAGAACTTTTGCACACAACTAGCAAACCACTGGCAAATGAAAAAGCACTCAAATCCTCATTTGACACAAATTCTGCTCCATGAGAAGCAATGAGAAGGTATGCAGATATTTAAAGTCCTAGTCTTCATGTCAGAGCAGTGTTAATTTCTAATAGATATTTGCCAGTGTTATGACAAAGTGTTGATGGTCATACCTGGGGGCATACCATAGTACCTAGTACAAAATCGACATGAAACTAGACATTCTATACTTCACAGAACAGTCCCATGTTCTGTGGCAATGCTTCTATGGCTGAGAAACCCTTAACCAGATATTCAGAAAACAGATATCTATTCACTCAATGAACCAGGTACTTCATAAAGATTAAGTATCATGTCATTTACATTTCCAGGCAAAAGTTAGTCTGTGATTAGGAATATTAGAAGTCCTAGACAATGAATGAGTAGCTCATCTAAACATATATGAGCAGCCATATGGATGATTTGTGATTCTTCACCCAGTTTAAGAAGAAATACTATCAAGAGGACTTGGATGAGTTGCTGGCAAAACAGTTCAGTGGATGCTGGTACCTGTGCTGCCATCCCTGACAATCTGACTTATCCCCAGGACCCATGTGGTAGAAGAAGGGAACCAAATCCAGCAAGTCCTCTCACCTCCACACAAACACTGTGATGTGCATCCCCCAATCCAAACACACACACACACACACACACACACACACACACACACACACACACGCACACAATGTAATGAAGTATTTCTTTCAAAAAGAGGGTTTATATTCTCTTATTTTTGTTGGAAGAATTTTTTAAATATTTTTAAACTATTCCATTTTATCTCACAGTTTAAAATAAAATAAAAAGAGGGTTACACAGAGTCTTCACATACTATGGGCACATGGTCAAAAGGAACACCCTGCTATGTATTCTTGCACTGTAAGTAGTCCATATGAACAAATTCATGTTTGGATTCCCTATTTAGCAGACACGATGACCTGCCGAAAGGAGAGGTAATAAAGATAATGTGGTCACTATTATTGCCATATATAACATGTTTTAGCGCTCTCCTACATGCTTTACCAAATTTAATACTCTCAAACAAGAGTGGAGAACACAAATAAAAATTAGTGTATGGCAACAGCCAAGCCAACTACTGTTGTTGTTCCTATTCCTCAGAGTACAGATTTCTGACTTATGACACCTGAGCTTAGGTGTGTTTCAGTTTATGATGACATGGATCATGCTCTATTTTCATGGTCATTGTGGTAGTTAATACGTAACAGAGAGATAGTCCACACCTTTATATATAGCAAGTTTGTGGTAGTTTATTTTTTCCCAGCTGTAGGCTACATAGGCATCTTGAACATGGAAAAGTGAACTGGGCTAAGCTATGATGATTGGTTTGTTAGTATATTCCATGTATCTTTGCCTTATAAAGCTCTGGAGTAGGTTGATTTCACCAAAATCTTAAAATAAATTGGGATGCTTTGTGCCTGCTCTCACTTTTCCTCCCTCGTTTTTCTTCATCAGAAAGAGATTTATGTTTTAAAAATTGACTTACATAAGTGTGTTGATCTGCCATGTCCAAGCTTAAGCCCTAGGAAAACTGCTGGTTTAACTCTAGTGTAACCCCAAAGGCCTGGAAACCAGAAGCAACAAGAGATGTGAGTACAAGTCCAACAGCAGAAGTCCAGTGTCCCAGAAAGTGGCATAAGCAAAAAGGACAGATTCCTGCTTCTTCCCCTTTCCATTCTATTAGGCCTTCAGTGGATGGTGGTTTAGTTATCGTTTCTGTTGCTGTGAAGAGACATCATGGCCACGGCAACTCTTATAAAAGAAAAACATTTCACTGGGATGGCTTCCATTTTCAGAGGTTTAGTCTGTTACATGGTGTGACATGGTGGTGTGTAAGAAAACACGGTATTAGAGAAGGAGCCGAGCTGAGAGTCCTGTATCTTGACTGGCAGGCAACAGGAAGTGAACTGTGACACTGGGTGTGGTTTGAGCACATATGAGACCTCAATGCCCCCACTTCCACAGTGACACACTTCCTCCAACAAGGCCATACCCACTGCATTAAAGCCACATCTTCTGATAGTACCACTCCCTTTGGGGGCCATTTTCTTTCAAACAACCACAGATGGCATAATAATTACCCACACCAGGGTGGAAGATTTAGTTGACTGGGTCCACTGATGCTCACCTCATGTGGAAACTTGCTTATCAACACTCTCTGTGGTAATACAATGCAAGGGATGGGGTACAGCTCAGTGATAACAGTAATTCAAGATCTAATATCCTCAACACACACATACACACACACAAGTCTAATATCCATAGAACACAGAGAACATCTAAGTTGATACATGAAATGAATCCCCCACACTGAGGCTTATTGAGAGGAAATAATCCTAAGAGTCAGGAGGTAGGCCAATCTGATCCAGGCAATTCCTCACACTAGGCTCCCCACTCACATGACTCCAGATTTTGTCCAGTTGACAATAAGAACCAACTAAGATAGCAAGTTAATTTATCTTTATTCTTTGATTCATGTTTCTGGTGACATACCTTTGGAAGTTTCTCTCTCAGTATATTCATGGTGGCATTATGTCAGCAAAGGGTTGGAATGTTACATGTCAAACAATCAGTCCACAGTATGCTGTGGGAACACCAGACCTTGAGCAGAGACCCACTTCCTCTTCTGCCTGGGAGTAGGCAGCTGTAAGACAATGTTTGCTAAAAACATGTTTACTAAAAACAATACAATGCCTGGGGGCATTAAGTTCCTGGAAAAGGCCTGCCCACAGAAACCACCCTGACCTCGACCTTGTCCAAAGACTAACCACCTCTTCTGCCACGCCCAGATCAGTTTCTGGGGTCAGAGCAGAACCAGCCAGGGGAGAGGAGAGAGCAGAAGCTTCTCTGGTGGGAGCCTTTCTTAGGAAGTTTTCTTGAACCTTTTTGGGGCCTGCTTAAAGTTTTCTTTACATCGTTGAACAAGTCTCTGTGTTGTCAATCCCCGACACCCTCCGCACGTTCTCGGACACAGGCCTCGCAGCAGACGCGACAGTATGCTCTTACTGTTTAAGAATATAAACAATCTCGCTGGGCGTTGGTGGCGCACGCCTTTAATCCCAGCACTCGGGAGGCAGAGGCAGGTGGATCTTTGTGAGTTCGAGGCCAGCCTGGTCTACAAAGTGAGTTCCAGGACAGCCTCCAAAGCCACAGAGAAACCCTGTCTCAAAAAACCAAAAAAAAAAAAAAAGAAAAAGAATATAAACAATCTCATTATTGAGGAAGGGCACTTAAGGTAACCTCTCCACTATTGCTTAGATTGTTAGTTGGAATCATCCTTGTAGATCTCTGGACATTTCCCTAGTGCCAGATTTCTCCTTAAACCTAAAATGGCTCCCTCTATTATGGTATCTCTTTTCTTGCTCTCCTCTATCCTTCTACTGACTCCACCTTCCTACTCCCTCATGTCCTCTTCTCCCCTCCTCTTCTCTCCTTCTCCTCTTTCTCCTAGCTCCCACTCCCCTTCCCCGTGCTCCCAATTTTCTCAGAAGATCCTGTCACTTTTCCCTTCTCCAGAGGACCATGTATGTCTCTTTTAGGGTCCTCCTTGTTTTCTAGCTTCTCTGGCAGTGTAGATTGTAGGCTGGTAATTCTTTGCTATATGTCTAAAATCCATATATGAGTGAGTATATACCATGTTTAGAGCCTTCATTCAGGAGCTGATGGAAGCAGAACAGACACCCGTAGCTAAACATTGAACTGAACTACTGGAATCTAGTTGCAGAGAGGGAGGAGTGACAGGCAAAGGGGTCAAGCCCAGGCTGGTGAAACCCACAGAAACAGCTGACCTGAACAGAGAGAGCACATGGATCCCAGACTGATAGTTGGGAAACCAGCATAGGACTAATCCAGACTCCTGAATGTGGGTGTCAGTTAGGAGGCCTGGGCAATCTATGGGGCTTCTTGTAGTGGATCAGTATTTACACGAATGGACTTTGGGAGCCCATTCCACATAGAGGGATACTCTGTCAGCCTAGACACAAGGGGGGAGGGCCTAGGCCCTGCTCTAAAGGATATGACAGACTTTGAAGATTCCCCCATGAAAGGCCTCACCTTCCCTGGGGAGCAGATAGGGGGTGGGACGGGGGTTAGTGGGGGGCAGGGGAGGAGGGGAGGGAGAGGGAACTAGGATTGACATATAAAACAAGCTTGATTCTAATTTAGATTAAAAAATGGAAAAGAAGAAATATATCACCAAAAAAACAATATAAACAAAACATCCAAACCTACATTGAATAATATTTAATACCCAACAAAGTATTCAAGGTATAATTTAATGCAAAAAAAGATCAAGGTTCAGGCAGCGATCCCTTAGCACATAAAGTTGATTGCAGCACAAGACTGGCGATCTGTGATCAATGCCCAGAGTTGAAAAAATGTGGAAGGAGATGAACTTGCCTGACTCCACTTTGAAGGCTGGAGCTATTATGCTGTATTATTAAAAGTAAGTTTCCATTTACTGTAACAGCTGAGTTGCTATTTGTTAGTTTCCTGGAGCCTGATCTGCCCCAACCCATGACCTTGAGACTTAGTTTTGAGAACACCCTGACCCTAGCAAACCAGTCCTTCCTGACCCTCCCTAATCACATGGAGACCACATGGTATTTTTTGAGGTTTTTGGTTTGTTTGTTGTTTGTTTTTTGGGGGGGTACTTCTTTATTGATCCATTGTCTCTCTGCTGTAAACTTAATTGCAACTACTTGTGATTTTACCTTTTTAAAGGATCCCAAGAAATAGACTCGAGGCTTCTCTCTTTAACCTAACAGAGGAGTCAGTCATTGGCAAGCTCTTGGGTTACCCCCAATAAAATCAAGCTTACTACAACTCAGTTGTGTTAGTGCTCTTGTCCTTACCCTGTGGGACTAACAGAGAACCCAGCCTGTACAGTTGTCTTCTGACCTCCACACATGCAGGCTGTGGCACACATGCCCACTTATACATACACTGTACACTGTAATAAAAACTGTTTTTAGAGGAAAAAATCAAGTTTTAAATTATATAATGTAAAATCCAATCCCATGTATTCTGTTTCTGTTCCCAGGACTCAAAATTTAAATTCAGGAATGAAATACACCAAAATATTAGTTATGGCTAATGCTGGCTGATTATGGGAGCCTCTTATCTGTGTTAACTGAGCAAACAGGTAAAGGAAGAAATGGAGACATCAGTATCAGTATGCTTTGCATCAGTGAAAGAACAAACTTTTCTTTTTAGGTGCCTATGCTGTCCGATGCTCTAAGGCCTCTGAGTCATCCCAGAGAACCCTTGCTAGAGAAAGGAATAGGAAATGGTTCTGAACCCTTCACCTTCAGATGGGAAAAAATGAGATTATAAAACCCAATAAAAATCACAAGCCTCTGTCTGTGATGTCTTAATGTGGTGATTTAAAGTCAAGTTGTAATTGCTTTAAAAAAGAAGTCCTAAAGTTAATGGCTGTTTCCAAACACATGCCTTCCTGTTTTTCATTAAGGGATACCACATACAGTGTGCTGGTCCCCAAAGCTACAGTGACTCTTTCTTGAGCCAGAGAAACCTCTGAGAGTTTTGCCAGAAAAGGCCCTTGTGTTTTTATAGACTTTGCAGAAGACCAGACTTTTTATTTTGTACACAAAATACAATGATATATTGATTTTTAATTTAATATGCATGCCCTATACTTACACCATTATTCCCCTCTCTCCCCTCCAACTCCTTTCACATGGCCCTATGGACTCTCAAATGTATACCCACTTCTCCGTAGTTATTTTCCTTTTCTTACATATATACAAAAATTAATATGCAAATATAACATATAGAATCCATTTGTCTTGCTCCTGTGTACATGGTTTTAGTGTTGACAATTATGTTTTACATATATGAATCCCTGTGCTTCCTCTCACACCTGGATGGGGCTTTGTGCAAGCCCCTAGCTGAAATGCTGACCTTTAGAGGTTCATTACTGAGATATCCAACACCTGGAAGACCACTGTCACAGTTTTAGCTCCGAGATGACTGAGGAAGCCTATCTAAGGTGACAGCCTATCAACCTGTGAATGTTTGTATATGAAAAACTCCCTAAAGGCTTTTGTTCGTTCTCCAACTAGTGAACCTTTTCACATGGGCACAACAGGCTCCTATCTGGGTGAAGGGTTCAATTCCAAAAATTAGCACAGTTGAGATACTATAGAGAAAGATATGCTACATATAGCAGTCAAGAACAGCATGGATGTCAATTCCAAAACAAAGTCCTCCTGGAATAAAATTATCATGAAGACTCTATTCAGGAAGCCTATAAATTTTCATAGCGGGACCATTCATCCCTAAGCAGGCTCAGTTAAAGTCATGGAGATTAAAGTGATGGACAAGAATGCTTCTGAGCATGCTCAGCTTGCACCATGAAGTTTTAGCTAAGCATAACAGAAGAGAAACCTTGCACATTAACGTAAGACTTTACCCCAGCAGAGGCCTGCCTTGATTAATGGCTAACACCTCTATGAAATGGCCTGAAGAAGCAGACTGCTAAGGAAAGACTCTGAAAGTTATAACCTTGCCCTCACTCCTGTGTGGTTCTTTACTTCCCGGTCAGTATACTACAAGGTGTCTGCACCATAGTTCATCCTCATCATGAACTTGGCAATGCCATCCCCATCATGATGGACTGAAACCATGAGCCCAAATAAAGGTGTCCTCCCTAAGTTGCAGTCACTACGACATACAAGTAACTAATTCTGCAGGAGACAGGAGACATCTTGCTTACATCCATCCCCTCAAAATAGCTCCATATATTTTGAAATTTTTCAACAACAAAGCTAAAAAGAGCATGTGGAAAAGGCAGTCCTTACACATAGCTCCCACAGGAACTTCATATTTGGAATTCTCTATGTGGCTGTACTCCTTGGATCTCTACCTCATCAACCCAAACTGACACAGTGAGACTCGAGAATAATCTGAGAAGCACAAGCACTTACATAGCCAAAAACATTTATAAATAGCCCAAGATCTCTTAGACCATGTGACATAAGTAAAACCACTGCAAACTTCACTCATCTTCCTCAACCTCCACCTCCTAGAAAGCCACTCAACAATCCTAGCCCCTTCCTATTTCTTCTCCCAAGACCCAAGCACTGTAAACTCTATAGTGTCTATGACTATTTATAAACCACAGAACTAAAGCACTCCCCAACTCTACAAGCAAATCTCATCTGCATCTTCTGTCATTTGTTATTCAGAAATGAACTATACAAATGTGCTCTAGTAAGCCATTAAAACTACCCACCAGCCTTCCTTCCTTAGGTAGTCTATATACAATGAATGAATACATGAATGGTTTGTTTCAATGAATGAATGAATGAATTCTGTGGAAACACTTACAGACCTGAGGAGGCAGTAGGGAGACTACGCTGCACAACTGCTCTGGCAAGAAGCAACACCAGGCACCATGTCTAGGAGGGATTTCCTGCTTGTCACAGAAATGTCTGAACTATTTTCAACTCGTGGTTTGGGAAGCACAGTTCACTTCTTACAAAGCTTTGTTTTCCTTTGGTCTGCCGGATTTTAAAGGGTTGGCTTCTATATACTCTTTAAGAGAAAGAAAAATGTGTGAACAAGGTTTAATTGCTTTCCACTGGCTGGAGGCATTCTGACTTTGGAACTGCCCTTATCTTCAACTTTTCTGACCTGGCCAGGGCTTTCTCCATTATGTTCCATGGCCCCCTGCAGGCAAGGACCAAGATGTCTACAGACTGACTTATCAGCCCAATGCCTATTTCCACTCTACTGGCTGGTTTTCATCCCTCATAATGATCAAAATATTAAAAACATGCAGTTTTGTATCACTCTGTCCATGTTCTTTCCAGTGGATAAATGACAAAGGCAACATGAAGTCATGATGTCCCTTCTGTGAGCTCAGTTTAGCCTTTATACTGAGTTACAATGAAGATCAATGCAGGACATGTAAATAAGCAAAGCTGGTTCATAACTGGACTTCTTGCACACCATTTATCTGTGGCCGAAGTCAACAACCTCTAAGGTAGATTGTTCTAGTTTGCTTTCTGTTGTAATGATAAAACACTGACCAAAATCAGTTTGGCAAAGAAATGGTTTATTTTGTCTTAAACTTCCAAGTGACAGTCCATCATCAAGGGAGATAAGCCCTGAAGTGAGACAGACCATCAAGGAACACAGGTTACTGGTTTGTTCTCCACGGGCTTTCTCAGTTTGCTTTCTTATGATTCAGAACTGCTTCCCATAGGTGGCCCCACCCAGAATGCACTGGGTCCTCTGTATCAATCATTACTAAAGAAAACATCCTAACTGAAGTCCCCATTTCCCAGTTGGTTCTAGTTTGTATTAAATTGGCCAAGACTAACCAGGAGAGGGGATCATTGCCTCATTCCATTTGGACTATTATGAAAAAATCCTCCAGCTGAGTTAACATATAAAGAACAGGAATTAATTTCCCACAGTTCTAGAGGATGGAAAGTCTAAGATTAAGGTGCCAGAATGCTTAGTGTCTGGCCTCAGCCTCTGAGATGGAGGCTAAAACTACTGCCTGTCCTGAGAGAAGGAAGGTCATTCCCTCACACAGCAGCCAGCAGAATGACAGGAAGATGAAGAGCTGTCATCCCATTCCATCCATAGAAACTCTACCCTCATGACTTACTCTGCTCCTGGGAACCCCATCTCCAGAACAGCTACATCGATGGCATGAAGTTTGGAGGAGATAAAAACATTCTAACCATTATAGATGGGAGAATAGGCAGAAGCCAGGTGAGTAGACCACAGCAATGTGCTCGGACTTAAAGCATGAAAAAAAACACAGAGTTTGTGAGCTTCAGAGTAATGAAATCTGATACGTTATTTTAAGGGATGACTCTGGGGACTTGTACTATATTGGAGTTAGAAGCTCTGGGAAAATGGATACATGGATCACTCCTCTACTGGCCCCAACACATGAATCTGGATGTTCGTCAATCACTTAAGAGTTACTCAAAAGAAAAAGAGTGAAAATGTCTAACCTCTCATAAGCACTCACTTGCCCTAGCAACCTTTGATGTGAGCACAATTGAATCATGTAGCTTAGAGGTAAAAAGGAACCATTAAAGTGATCTAAATCCACAAAGATCAATCATTTGAACATGGGTGCCTAGCTTCACAATGATCCCTTCTTTGTACAAATATTAACATGTTGTGATTACATATTAGAATCTATAATTATAGCATTACATTTAATATTTCTGTGCCACAGGACCATGCATCTGTCTTGAGGTCAATGACAACCAGAACATGTAAATAACAGACTGCTGCTGCCATTTCACTATTCTTCTTCCTGTGGAGCAGCTGGACTTTGACACAAAACCTAGGAGTCTTGGAGGAAAAGGGATGCAGCAGAAATAGATGAAGTATGGAAGACCTATTTTATGTCCCAAAGTGCAGCTTCCCTGCTGTTATATACCTGGGCTATGTCACGAGTAAGTCTTTTTGGCAGGTTGTTGGCTATGGGAGAGAGTCAGTGCTGTACAGGAGCCCAAATCTCAAGCCTGGCTCCTTTAAATGCGTCCTATGATTCCACCCATTGAGATTCCATGGGAGCCTTTGAACTTTGAGCACTGTCTTCCTTTGCTTCTCACCCTGATAAGGAAAAAGATAGGGGAGAAAATGCCTGTGGGTGAAGGGCTTTTAGAGCATGATAATGTGAAGGTCAGGAGAAGGGAGCTTAGTCCTCTCTCCTCCTGAGCCTCCCACAGGGAAGCTTCGGAACACAAAGACCACAAAAGAGCAAAATGAAGATGAAGACCCCCTCTTCTCAAACACTCCGGGTGGGGGTGGGGCAGGGAGAGCCCAGCTCATTGCTGCTTTGTGGAATTTCAAGAATTGAGTTTCCTGCCAACTGAGAAAGGGCAAAGGAGTATCCCAACATCCCCCACCTTTTACCACGCAGCTGTATGGTGGGTGTTCTCCTCTCTTCAAGAGTACTCACTCTCTCTGCTTTGGTTCTGGTGTTTTCTGAACTCAACTATACCTAAACGAGCTGCACAGACCGCCCCAAAGAGGGGAAGAGCCACTGTTTAGGTCACTATTCAGGGTACAAACAAAAGGAGGGGGTAGGACACGCCCACACATCCTAAGTCACATGAAACGGCAAGAGCCACATTCAGTCTGCTGAGATTTTCCGGATGTGGTTTTTCATGGGGGCGATGGTGAATATTGAAAACACGCTTCTGGGCGTGTCTGTGAAGGGGTTTTTAGACTGGGCTAACTGAGGAGGAAGACCCACTCTAAACATAGGCAGCAGCATCTCATGGGCTGATAGTCCGTACTGAATAAGAAGAAAAAAGCAAGCAGAGAGACACAATGTGACCAGTGGTCCCTGCTCCTGCCCACCCCGTGCCCACTCATGTGGCCCCCTCTGCTCCTGCCACCCCTACTCCTAATTCCCCTCCTCGCCCCTGCTCCTGCCCCTTCCCTCCCCTGCTCATGTGCCACCTCTGCCCCTGCCCCTCTCCTTCCCCCCTGCTCCTGCCTACCACCACCCCCTCACCCCTTCTCCTGCTTCCACCAAGTCACACTATAAACCTCAGCATATAAACCAAAGTAAACCATTCCTCCCTTAAATTGTTTCTGTTGGGGTATTTTGTCACAGCATTGAGAAGGGTAACTAATACCATCGGTGATCAGTACCTTAATTCTCCCCACAGTAGGGCTCTGATCCACACAACCCTACCCTTCTGGGCTTCGCTGCTTCTATTGAATAGATTTTAAAATGTTTATCAATGGTATTTATCTCTTAGAAGCCTGTTCTTTTCTAATGAGAGACAGAAAGGGAGTAGGTCCAGAGGGGAGAGAAGGTGGGGAGGAACTGGGAGGATTCGAGGGAGAAGAAACTATAAAAGAATCTATTTTCAGTAAAAGGGAAAAAAAGAAAAGATCAATGCTGAGCAGGAAAGGCTGACTCTGATGTCTGCCTAGCAAGAAAAATATAAAATAAATAAAATAAGATGTTTACCAATTCAATTTTGATAGACTCTGCAAGCAGAGTGTATGGAGCAGCCCCATGAAGTTTTACAAAGTGAACTTTCTCATGTGTCCACAACTAAAGCAAGAAACTGAATGTGTCCAGGCACCAAGAATCCTCTTCCAGTCCCCCTTTCTCTCTACATGACCACAAGGTAGGCAAGCATAGGGAAGAGTTTAGCAATCTGGGACTCTACTTGGCTTGAGTTATACATGTCCTCCTCTTGTAATAATGCACTTGTCAGCCTAGTTCCTTTACCTGCACACACACGCACACACACACACACACACACACACACACACTATGTACACATGTACACACACTTGCACATCCATATGTGCACATAAATCCTCACACACTCCACACACATTCACATCCTCCACACACTGCACACGTACACACACTCCCATGCTACAAACAAAACAGACAGACAAACATCACACACTACATGCACACTCTCTCACATATACACACACACCAGATTGATCTACTCCAAACAATGCACCTCACAGCCTTGCACCCACCCCCGCTTGCATTAGGCTGTATACATATCCCTCTCTAAACAATGGAGTAACTTCTCCCCCAAACTTTTGAAAGCTTTTTATAATAAATTTATCAGATATTTTTTAAAAGCTCAAACTTAGGCAATTTATGTTCAAACAAATTCCCTGTATATCCAGGTACAAAGGAACAGTAAAGCCAATATGGCCTGAGTTGGTTTGGAGTACAGTAAGGCAAAACTGTGTCCTCAATTGAACTTTTAGGGAGAATCCCCTATTTGCCATCTTATGCTTATGCATAATTGGGCGTGCATATTATCAAAATCAGATGCATAATGGGAAGGGCATGCAAAGTAGAAAAATTACTATATGAAATCTTCCACCAGTCAAAACAGAGAACCACCTTAACTGAATACCCTGAACCCCACAAAAGGAATCCTCAGACACTAATTGGGATCCTGGAGTGCCGTCACTCTTATGGCCTGCTGCAGCTCTTGATGGTGTCGCCCTGGCTAGCCTGTAATATCCCTTCCCTTTGAACAGGATTCCCTTGCTATTTCTGCACATCTTCACTTTATTCCAGCACTTTAAATAACAGGCCAAGAACCCAGAAGCACCTGGCCTGGACCCCAGCCACAGTAATAAGCTCCAACTCCTCTAGAAGGACCCAGCTTGTCAGTACTAACTGTGCTAGCTCAGAACTCCACTGAAACAGAGCCCTACAATGTGACCTCCTCCCTGCTTGCCGTTTTTTGCTCAACACCATGTTTGTGACACTCACCCACCTGAATGCTCCCCACTAGACCCCTCCTCATAGGACTGAGGGACAGAGGACTAAGTTTCTGAGGCCTACATGGACTGCAGAGCAGACAACGGTGTGCAGACTGCAATGGTGCCTGGCAGTTTTCCAGAACCACTATACTAATTCACATTCCCACTTCACAGGTTCTCAGAGCCTGGAGAGCTGCAGGTAAAAATCCAGAACAGTCAGCAGGTATGAGAAGCTTGAAGGGACAGTGGCAAAGGAGATGCCCCATCTCTGAGCATCTAGAGAAAGTGCAACCCTAGACTGTGGTGCAGATTTTATGTCTAAACTATCTTCCAGAGCTGTATGTGAAGAAATGCATCTTGTTTGGGAACTCATGCACATGAAAACGGCTTTGGAACTGGATAGTGAGAGGAGACTGGAAGGAGAGTGAGACCCTTAGATAAACACCTGGTTTACCATAAGTAGATTGTTGATAGAAAGGCAGGCACTAAGGCCACTGTGGACAAATCTTAGAAGGAAGAAAGGAGCATAGTGTTGGAAACTGAAGAAAGGGGGCCTTTGTTATGCCATGGCAGAATGCTCAGCTACCAGCAAAGCGTGGCTTCTCGGTATTGATCTTCACTGTTCAGCTAGAGAAGCTTTTAAGCAAAATTTCAAAAACTGCAGCCCTGCTTTTTCTTATTGTTTATAGTAAAAGCATGAAAGGAAAGAGATCAAATGATTCCTTCAAGCAAACAGAAGACTTGATCTGGGAATTTCTCAGCATATACAGACTGTTAAAGATTCTAAAAGAGACTGTTGTGAACCTATGACCTGCAACAAGGTCAAAAGGATGATGGAGTCCTTTGCTAAAGCTGAAGAAATCAGGCATGATCATAAGTTCCCCCAACAATCTCAAAGGAAACCCCAAACCTTAACTGGCTTAGCACTGCAAGGCTTCCAGAATTCTAAAGTGGGAAACAGGTTTACAAAACTACTCAAAAGTTTTGACTGCTTTTTATTTTGTTGTTGTTGCTGTTTTGTTTTGCTTTGCTTTGTTTTTGAAAAGCTGCAGTGCTGGCTTTATCCTCATTCTCAGGGTCTACTTGGCTGGATTTAGAATTACTCAGGAGACACAGGGCTAGGTGTGTCTGTGAAGGTGTTTCCAGAGAAACTTAATTTATTGGTATCATACTCAGGGTTTCTAGTGCTGCCATGAAACATCAAAAAGCAAGCTGGGGAGGAAAGGTTTTACTTGACTTACACTTCAGTATCACTGTTCATCGTTGGAAGAAGTCAGGACAGGAACTCAAACAGGAAAGGAACCTGGAGGCGGGAGCAGATTCAGAGGCCATGGAGGGGTACTGCTCACTGACTTGCTCATCAAGGCTTGCTCAACATGCTTTCTTCTAGAACCCAGGATCACCAGGCCAGGGATGGCATTACCCACAATGGGCTGCCCCCTCCCACATCTCTCACTAATTAAGAAAAATGCCCTACGTGTTTTCTTACGGAGGCATTTTTCTCAATCAAGGCTCCCTCTTCTCCGGTGACTATAGTTTATGTCAAATTGACACAAAAATAGCCAGCACAACGGGTCACTCTGAACATGGGCAGCACCTTCTCATGTGCTGGGATCCCAGACTGAATGAATAAGAGAAAAGGAGCCGAGCAAGGCATTCTTCTTTCTGCTTCCTACTGAGAAGGTCACGTGGCCAGCCTTCTCATGCTCTTGTGGCCACTGTGATAGGAGTTCCCAGTTGCCCTAACTTCTTCACCATGATGATTCCTACCCTGTCAGATAGTGACCCAAAACAGACCCTTTCCTCCTTAGACTGCTTTTCTCAAGTATTTTGTCACAGTAACAATGAGGATATTGACCAATGTATGAAAAGAGTCACAGCTATTATAAAGAAATGTCTCTGAGCTTGAGACTTCAGAGAAGTTGCCATTCAGGATTTCCAAACTGTTTAGAGTTATTGAGTCCTTCCTTCCTCCCCTACCTTCCTTCTTGGAATGGAAACGTCTACATGTATGTTTGTACTGGGTTTTTTGTTTGGTTGGGTTTTTTGGGGGTGTGGTTTTTTGTGTGTGCTTTTTGCTTGTTCTTGAGACATGGTTTCATAGAGCCCAGGCTGACCTCATAATCACTACATAGCCGATCCTCCAGCCTCTACCTCCTCAGCACTAAGATTAAAGGTATCACCATGAAAGGCAAGATTTGGAACTCTGAGGTGATAATATTTAACTGAGATTTTTCAACCACAATGATGCTAACCATGAGTGAGAATTTGGGAACATTGTTTGAGTGCGTTGTATATGTTGGATGGATTTGGATTTTTAAAGATTAAAGATTAAACTGAAAACCTGAAAATGCCTCTTTCAACATATCTCCCCATTCTAATCCAGAACCTAAAATTATTTTCTGTGTTGTGTTTTAGAGATGAATGGAGTCTATGTAGCCTCCACTGACTTGAAACTCACCATGTAACCCAAGACTATCTTGAACCTGCAATGATCTCCTTGCCTCTGCCTCCTGAGTGCTGGGATTACAAGCAGACACAAATATACCTACCTATAATGCTTTCTGGTTGTTGGTTAAAATAGCGGAAGATGATAAATTAAGTACCTTAAGGGAGAGAGATTGCCTGGATTATCTAGCTGGGCTCTAAGTGCAATTATACATATCACTTTAAAATATAGTAATCAGACAAGGGCAATTGCCACCAAAATCTGACAACTTGAACTAGATCCTCATGACCCACACGGTGGAAGAAAAGGACTGACTTAACTCCTGACATTTATGCCCTGACCTCCACAGGTATGCCATGACATCTGAGTACTCCTGTGCGTGTGTACACACACATAGACACACATGAATGCTGTCCTAGATATCTCTATTCATCTCATCACTCTTATAGTCCAAGCTCCCACAGAACAACTCACGAAGATTTGAATACTTGATGACTTTTCTCACCCCAAGTTCCAAAGTCCTTTCACAATCCTCCCCACAAAACAACATGCCCGGGTCTGTCACAGCAACACCCCACTATCCTTTGTCCAAATTAGGGCTACTATTGCTATAATGAAATACCATGAATAAAGCAAGTTGGGGGGGAAAGGGACTTAAATTGCCACATCACAGTCCATCACTGAATCAAGTCAAGGTAAGAACTCAAGCAGGGCTGGAACCTGGTGACTGGAGTGGAGGCAGAGGCCACAGAGGGGTGTTGCTTACTAGCTTGCTTAGCCTGATTTTCCTATAGAACTCAGGACCACCAGCCCAGGTATGGCACCACCCACAGTGGGATGGGCCCTCCCCCATCAATCACTAATTAATAAAATGCCCTACAGTCCTATCTTACGAAGGCATTTTCTCAGTTGAGGTTTCCTCCTTTAAATAACTCTAGCTTGTGTCAAGTTGACATAAAAGTAATCAGCTTAACTGACCCCTTGTCAACTTGACACACAAACATGGCACTGTTAAGCCATAATCTTTACTTTCTTGTTGATTCCCCAAGACCATACACAAATACCAACATTACAATATAAACATTCCAATTTTTAAAAGTTCCAAAGTCTAAAAATTCAAACACTTAAAATCCTGTCTCTTGGGAGGACCCTAAGGGAGATATGCATGGTACCCCAGAGAAGGGGAATGGGACAGGATCTCCTGAGTGGACTGGGAGCATGGGGGGAGGGGACAGGGAGCTGGGGGAAAGTGATGGGGAGAAGCAGAGGACAGAGAAGGACATGGGGGAGCAGGAAGGATGAGTCAGGGGAATAACAGAGGAGAGCAGAATGAGAGATATCATAATAGAGGGAGTAATTATAGGTTTGAGGAGAGATCTGACACTAATGAGATTTCCAGAGATTTACAAGGATGACACCAGCTGGCAATCTAAGCAATAGTGGAGAGGCTACCTTAAATGCCCTTCCCCGATAAAGAGAATGATGACTACCTTATATGCCATCCTAGAGCCTTCATCCAGTGACTGATGGAAGCAGAGGCAGACACCCACAGCTAAACACTGAACTGAACTCCTGGAACCCAGTTGCAGAGGGAGGAGTGATGAGCAAAGGAGTCATGACTGGGTGGGTGAAACCCACAAAAACAGCTGACCTGAACAAGGAGGAGCTCATGGACTCCAGACTGCTGGCTGAGAGGCCAGCATGGCCCTGATCCAGACCGTCTGAAAGTGGGTGTCAGTGAGGAGGCCTCAGCAATCTTTGGGGCCTCAGGTTCTAGATCAGTATTTATCCCTGGCATCCGAATGGACTTTTGGAGCCCATTGAACATGGAGCGATGTTCTCTCAGCCTGGACACATGGAGGAGGGCCTAAGCCCTGCCCCAGATATGACAGACTTTGGAGATCCTCCCTGAAGGGCCTCACTCTCCCTGGAGAGTTGAGTGGGGACTTGGGAAGGGGGCTAGGGGAGTTAGTGGGGCATGGGGAGGAGGGGAGGGAGAGGGAGCTGGGTTGACATATGAAGCAAGCTTGTTTCTAATTTAAATAAAACGAATCCTGTCTCAAATATTCAGTCTTTTTGAAAATCCAAAGTCTGTAAAATTTCAAAATCTCTTTAAAAGTTTAAAGTTTCTCAACCTTGGACTCCTGTAAAATCAAAAAGAAAGTAAATCCTTTCTTACTTCAAGAAGGAAGAACCAAGGCACAATCACAATCAAATCAAACAAAACAAACTCCAACTTTGTAAATAACTCAGTGTCCAATGTCTGGGATCCACTCACTATTTTCTGGAATCATCTGAAGGGCTCAGGTCACTTCTGTGCTTTTACCCTCTATAACACACAGCTGTCTTCTAGGCTCCAGCTGGCTGTGCTCCACCCCAGGCTCTACTCTTTGTGGCCAACCAATGGTACTAGCATCTACAAAATGCTGGAGTCTTCTGCTGCAACTGGACTATGTTTTCACCAATAGCCTCTCCTTGGTTCTCATCATGGTTCCAAGCCTCAACTTCTCTCCATGACCCATCAATTCTGAGGCTTCAGTTGCTACTGAGGCTGCAACTTCTCCAATGGCCTCTCCTGGCCTCACACAGTGCCAAGTCGCAGTTGCTCTCCATGACCCCTTCATGCTTTCAAAACCAGTACCACCTGGGTGACTCTTATACTTCCAAGAATGGCTGGCAGTGCAGGTGCAACCTTGGTCATCCCTGGAACACAGCTTGTGTGTACAGACTCCGAGGGAACACTTCCCAGTAGTTTTTACATCAGTGATGCTGGACTATTCTTAATCACTAGTAATTTCTGGCTCCCAGCAGACCAGTGTCAATCATCCCAGTAAAGCAAAGGTTTTAATTTACTGGTTCTGGCCTCTGACTAATCACAACTGACTCTTCATCCCCAGCTGACCAGGATCAGGGAACCTTAAAATATTCAACATGCCTGATAGTCTTTAAGTGACTCTCAAACTTCCCTCTGGAACTTCATGAGCTAGGCCTCTAGTGGTGGTCAGCTTTTCTCTCCGTGCTCTTGTCTCCCAAGCTCCCTCAAAACAGCCCACCAAGCTTTCATGTGGCTTTTCTCACCCAAAGTTCCAAAGTCCTCCCACAATCCTCCCAAAAACAACATAGTCAGGCCTGTCAATGCCCCCACTATCCTGGTACCAATGTTTGTTCTTGTTAGGGTTTACTATTGCTATGATGAAACACCATGAACCAAAAGCAAGCTGGGAAGGAAAGAGTGTATTTGGCTTACACTTTTGTATCAATGAAGGAAGTCAGGACAGGAACTCAAACAGGGCAGGAACCTGGAGGCAGGGGCTGATGCAGAGGCCATGGAGAGGTGCTAGATTGCTCCCCGAGGCTTACTCAGCCTGCTTTCTTAGAGAACTCAGGATGACCAGCCCAGGAGCAGCCCTACCCACATGGGCTGCACCTTCTCCCTTCAATCGTTAATTAAGAAAATGCCCTACAGCTGTATCTTATGGAGGCATTTTCTCAGTTGAGGTTCCCTCCTTTCAGATGAATCTAGCTTCTGTCAAGTTATAAAACTAGTCATCATACAAACACACAAATAAATAAATGAATTACTAATAAATTTTAAAAATAAAAAACTGGATGTAATCAGAGGCAAATTAACTATGATGGAGAGGAAAATTTGAAAATGAGAACTGAGAAAAGCAGAGTTTAAAATGCTACAGGAAACTGAGGCATCCAGAGACCCAAGTACCTACCTATGCTTATCTATTGGCTATGTGCAGGGTTCAAATGCAGACATGCTCCTCCCAGACTACCATGCTATCGAGCTGCTTGGAGACAGGAGAGGGGCCAGGAGCAAATGAACCTTTGCCTTACTGTAAAATACAGTGGTGACACCTGGCTTACTTTATTGCATGTTTTGTTTTGAATTTATGTAAAGAAAACATAGAATCAGCATTGCTTTGTAAATTGAATGCACAATGGTTATTTCAATAAATATATCCAAAAGAGTTCTCATGACTTCAAAGATAAGTATAAAAAAAAACTGAGTCCCTGGGTGTCACCCAACAGGAGGGAAGCCCAAACACTGAGCTGATATAACCTGAGTTGCAAGGCAGAGTTGATTCATTTTCTTCCTCCAACGCCAGCCGAGTCCACCAGCCAGGAAAGCCACCCTCTCATTCCAAGCTAAATGTGCTGAGCAACAAAAGTCTAGACACAGTATGTCATCTCTACCAAGCGGAAAAATGAGACGTAAAGACAAATAACATTGAGATGTTCAATCCATTCAAATGACATTGTTACCCTCAGAGCATTTATGGGATGGCTCTCTGGGAATGGTTTTCATATCAAGTTCCACTGCCCAGAAAGGGAACAAATAAACAATTTAGACTCAAGCCTTGACCTCACTGTTAGAGAGTGTCTCCAGCTTATCTCCCCAGCTCACTCCCAAGAGCTGGCTCCGAAACCCTGCAGGCTGTTTCCAAAACCAAAATCTCCCTTCAAAGGACCAGCATCTACTAGCATCATTTCCTTTAATGTTTATAGAATTATCTAAGTACCGTTCTGAAAGGAGTTCTGAGAGTGATCAAAGACACAGTAAACCACTCTGAGGAGTTTGGCTCCCCACGGGAAGCATTTGAGGCAGAAGACTCTAGAAGAAATGACTTGGGCATTTACAAGCTGCCTTGGGTTAGTACTCAGCTCCTCTCCTGCCCACCGCCTGGGTGAATCATTTACCTTCTCTGTGACTCAGTTTCCTCCTCCACCATCCCAGTCAGGGTACTTCAGGAAGTGAAGATGGGCCTTTAATTAATTCTCACATGAAGTTAATAAGTAGAGACCGGAACCATCATAGGCAAACCACACTGTCTGGTTATACTATTTCCTGGGTCCTTTTAAGGCTTTCTATGAGGATTCCAGAATACAGTGAATTCACAGAATGATTTCAAAGACGTCTACACGGTAGCCCCATATTCCATCACATGCTGATAACAGCTTATTCCTCTGGGTCTTGCTGCCCACTGACCTTCTTGATCTTTTTCCAGCACACCTGCCTGCACTTGCCCCAGGACCTTTACTCATGCTGTTTCTCTACTTGAAAGGCTTCTTCCCCGATACCTACTGACTTCTTTTCTTCTTGGAAACAGCCATAATCCTGATCCTGGCACATGCTACTCTCTCTTGTCCTCTTTTACTTACTGCTGTCTGGCATGTATTCTTACTTATTTGTTTATTTTTAATAGACTCTTCCAGACAAATCAATATTTGGAGTTACCTTCCATATTCCTTGAGACCAAAACTTTGTATGTAAGAGTCACTTAACTATTTGTTGAAGGAATGAAAGAGAGGAGAGAGTATGGGAAAGAGAGAGAATATAACAAGGGGAATCTCACCCAAGGACTGTTTGTTGCAAAGTACATTGGGAAAGAGGAGCAGGACACCCCAGCTTAATTCCAAACTCTGCCCACTCCAGGGGACAGCCATGTCCCAGCAAGGATAGCATATTCAGAACAGCAGGGTCTGTCTCCCTGGAGCAAGTAGCCTGATAGTATGCCTTGCCTGGGCTCACTCCAGGCACTCTCGGCTGACACTGGGAGAGGCAGACCATAAGCATGGTTATAATAGCTGGCACTGAGCTTCAGAGGAAGAGAGATCCAGTTTCAGACACAACCACTATACCTGGCAGTGCTACACAGACCCACCAGCAGCCATAACAGAACACAAGAGGAGCTTCCACAAAGCCCTCCATCTTCTGGTCTCCAAGGTTGCTCATGAGCTCACCCAAGCTTCCTGACAAGACACTTGGGGGTTGCTGCTGTTGTTATTTTGGTTGCTTGGTTGGTTGGTTGGTTGGTTGGTTGGTTTAGGAGCTCTGAGAGTAAGGATGAAGGCCGGGGCAAATTTCAGATGCTACAAGTAGGAACCTGCAGGTTGGTAATGCTGGGCTCGTACAGAACTCCAAGCCAGTTCCACTCCATAAGAAAGATTCTGGATGCTCCCTCGTTTGAAAACAATTCACTTAACTAGTGCTTCCCCCATCTAGTCAAGCCCTTCCAATGGGTTTCCTATTTAACCCATGCAACTAGTGAGGCTATGGTTAAATGGTCACTTCCTATCTCAGTGACACACGGCCATAAGTTAACTTTCTAATTAATTGCTATAGAATCAATACAATTCTTCATCCAGAAGAACTCGCTCATCTGAAGCCTGCATCCCATAATAGTAAATAACAAACAGTGATAAATGCAATAAGAGAACAATTAGGGTTTGTGAGGGCCCTTGTTAGTGGCTAAGGGTGAGAGGCAAGATGGAAACCTTGTGTGAGCTCACTCATCCATTTGCCTGTCAAGAGCAACACATCTAGTAGCATCATCTAGAGAACTGGTTCTCAACCTGTGGGTTGAACCCCTTTGGGGGTCACATGTCAGATATTTTCATTGCTACTTCATAAAGTAGGGTTGGGGGTCATCATAACACAAGGAACTGTATTAAAGGGTTGCAGCATTAGGAAGGTTAAGAACCACTGGTCCAGAGCCTCAGTCCATCAAGAAAACATCCACAGAAATAATGAAGCCTTACTGGTAACTATGTGAGAACTGTAAATGTATACCCAACTTGCATATTTTCAAGTCCAATTTTACTGTGACTTAGCAACCACAATCATTAAGGGGCATTTTTTAAATTGAATTGCCTCCTGAGAAAGCCAGCTGCCATCATTAGGCAAGCATTGTATTGGGGGCGTGTGTCAGTCAAAAACGATGTGCTGTATTGATTTTCAATGGGCAAAGAAGAGCCTTCTCCAGCTTAAGTATGTCAGAGAGTCTACTTACTTCATTCTCTGTCACCCCATCTCCAAAATCCTGCATATGAGAACAATCCCAAGTCCCCACCGATCTCTCTCCCAGGCCCAATAACCAGGATGGCAGAAGTGGGGAGGTCATCTCCATTCCCTGCCACAATAGACAGTCATCTGAAATCACGAGCCAGAGTAAACCCTTCCTCCATTAATTAAACACAGCAGACCCTCTTCCAGCCAATTGTCTGCTGCCTGGAGGAGGGTTACAGTTGTGGCTGGAGCTCAGTTTTGTCTCTGAATGCACCCATTTTCTCTCATTCCCAGTTTTTAAAGTTGTCCCAGCACTGTTCTGCACCAGAAAAGTCACACACACACACACACACACACACACACACACACACACACACACACGAGCTGAAATCTCCTTTGGTATCCCACTCTAATTTCCAGGGGCAAGTCCACAGATAAGAGACAAAAAGTCCCCAGTATGCTGCCTTTAGGGTGTGCACCACGCCTTTGGCAAAGAACAACGGAATGGATTATGCGCATGGCAAACATGCCCAGTTACAGATATAAATCCCAAGAAAAAGTCTGCCCAGCTGGTGGCTGGTATTGATGCTACAGAGAAACTAGATCTCTTGGAAAGTAGAAGTCAGGTTCCCAGTAAGTCACAGAGAATTATACAAAGGTTTTTAGGATCTGTTGTAAGTTGAAAAAGGCTACAAATTCTTCAATGTCCTATCACTCAGAGGAAGGCATCTAATTCTTTTTGTTTTGTTTGTCGTTAGGGTGTGTTAATTATACATAATAACAAGTTCCATTATGATATTCTCATAAATATATAAAATGTATTTTACTGGGTGAAGCATGCCTTTAAAACCAATGCTTGTGAAATAGAGTTCAAAGCCAGCCTGGTCTGGCAGGGCTATATAGTAAGACCTTGTCTCAAAAACAAATAAGTAAATAAGTTGAATTTTGAACATATTCAGCCCCCATTACTCTCTACTTATTCCTCTGTTGAAGAAGAAACAGAACTATTCTTGGCTGGTCAATAGGATGACAGTGACAATGTATCATTTCTTGGTCTAGGCATTCAGGAGCCCTGAAGCTTCTACCCTGATCTTTTGGAAGTCAACAGCTTCAAAAGTGGGACATTCTTGTACTCAGAGACCTCTATGGCATCAAGAACTTAAATGCCAAAACACCAGGCAAGACTGAGGAGGAGTCTCCGCGTGGAGAATAGAGACAACGACCATCAGAGACTTTCAGGGGTGTAAAGGAAGGACCGCCCTGTCAACGGACCCTCCAGCCTCAGCTGCCCTCATCAGTGCCAAGAAGATCAAAAGAAACCGCTTCAGTCCAGACCGTGACAAAACGGCTCCTGTGGGTTTTTCAAACGGTTTCATTTGGAAACAGCCCACACCGCAGCAACCGAGGGCTAGCACAGACCACCTGACACCAGACATCTGCCTACCTTGCTTCTAAGGCAGGCCACTGGGACCGTGGGCAGACCCCTCCAGCCATTCAGGTTGTTGGTCAAACCCCTCCAGCTTGGAAAGTCTTTCTGGGGTCCCTTCATGAAAGTAGCTCCCAACAAAAGGCTCCTGAGTCGCATTTTACCCCGCTTCCCAATCAGACCTTTGTGTGAGTTACTGTTTTTCTGGTTGGCAATGTGTCTCCTGTTCCTAGCCCAACTGAGAAGTACTGCCTGGCGGAACTCGGGACTTGATAAATAAGGTCCTTATCAGAAATCTCTCTTAGAAGCCAAAAGCTATAAGCAGAACTTTCCAGAACACTTGGTGAAACAGAAATCGATCTTCAAGAGAAAAAAAAGTTATAAATTCTTCTAAGGCCGCTATAATAGAGCCAGGAAAGGCTTTTATCTCTCATTTTTCCAGTTCTTAGGAGGTCTCATTTCTGTGTAAGAGTATAAATGAATGTTTTTTAAATCCCCTTTCCGGTTCTCCTGAGTAAGACCCTGGACATTAAAATATCATTTACAATAGACATTACACCATGATACAGCAAGGCTCTCCTCACAAATCCAACCCACTTTCCCCACCTCAAGCCTCAGTTGAAAGGTGCTCCAAAGTTAGATTAGGTTAGATCCCTGATAGCAAAGCTGTTACCACACTGCCCCCTTGTGGCTAATACTGATTCTGCAATTCAAATTCCAAAGTGTAGGGCATAAATAATCCTATTTGAGAGTCTACAATTCTGAAGCAGGTAATGTTATGATCCTCGGTGTCATGGGGGCCTGGGGATGAGAAAGGACTGACGAACATAAACCAAAGTCCAATACTTGGATGGTACAACTCTTGTGAATTTTTTCATTTAAGACTTGAAATCTGAAGCCAGAGATACACAATGGAAACAAGACAGCATCTTTAACAACTGTTGCTGATCAAAGTGGATATCTGCATGTAGAAAAATGCAAATAGATTCATGTTTATCATCCTGAACAAAACTCAGGTCCAAGTTGATTAAAGACATCAACATAAAGCCAGTTACACTGAACTTGGTAGAAAAGAAAGCCAGGGGCAGCCTTGAATGCCACAGGAGATGATTTTCTAACAGAATGCTGTGAGCACAAGGCTCTAAGATCAACAATTAATAAATGGGACTGCGGGAAACTGAAAATTTTCTGTAAGGCAAAGGACACCATCATTGGACAAAGCAGCCTGCAGAATGGGAAAAGATATTCACCACCCCCACCTCTGACAGAGGGCTAATATCCAAAATATATAAAGAACCAATAAACCAGAAATCAAAAAATGACCATGTGTCTTACTGTCTTTCCCAGCTTACTACCCAAAGCCCAGGGAACACTGCAGAAGAGATGGCAGACGGGAATTAACACTCAGAAGACAGTGAGAAGGGTCATTAAACACTACCATCCAGATATGACATGATTGTTAAAATCTCGAGCACACAGCAGGAAGAGGAGTCATTTCTCTGCTGATATCACCACTGGAAACCTGGGCCGGATGAAGGGGTTTGGGAGGAAAGGAAGAAGGATTCCAAATGTGATAGGAGAAGTGAATACAGACACAACACATTGTAATCGTGTACAGCTGCCCACTGTCCTGGGTTCTGCCTTAGTAACTAAGAAAGACATAACACATTGTACTCATCCACCGTCCTGGGTTCAGCCTTAGTAACTAAGAAAGACATAACACATTGTACTCATCCACCGTCCTGGGTTCTGCCTTACCTAAGGAAATGGCCATGGAGTCAGTCATCCACCTCCATGTTCATGGTTCCACATCCTTGGATTCTATCAACTCTATACTGAAAATGGTTGAGGAACATGCATCCAAAAGGAACATTTCACAGTTGGTTTTGTCTGTTCACCATTATTCCATAAATTATACAAGATGACAGACATTTACATGGCATTGTCTCTGCAAAGCACATCCCTCATCTCAAAGAGGGCAAGAGAGTTTATTCTGGGTCACATATGAGTGAGGATGGCCTGGGAATGTGGACTCAGGTTGCCCCCAAATAACATGTTCCACTGTTAAGGCAGTTCCATGAGCTTTTCTAGTCACAGGACAAAAGAGAGTCGTAAATCAAGATGTTTCCCAAATGTGTTGGTGGGAACATCAGGCAGGTTATTAGAGAGACTAACAAAAACTGAAGGTAATCTGCAACACTCCAACTTTCCATAATCATGATGTTCCAATCGAGTCTTGTAAATCCTCAGCAGAGGTTTGGCTTTTTCTCTCTGGGAACTTCACAGCAGCACACTCCATTAGGTGTACAAGTAATCTACAGATGTTCGCAGTGCTTGGGAGAATGTACTGAGGGCTGTACACAAACACTATGCCTTGTTAAATGATGGTTCCGAATGGCCTCAGATTGCGGTACCTGCATGGCCTTGGTGTGAGAGATGGTTGTAAGTTCTCGTCACTTCCACCCATTGCCCAGTGGACTCAAGGTTATCTAGGAATGCTTAGACTCACAAAGACAAAGAACACGTGTTCTCCCCCATATGTAGACCCTAGCGTGTGTGTGTGTGTGTGTGTGTGTGTGTGTGTGTGTAAAGTGTTCAGTTTTAGGAAGGAGACCAGAAGAGGGGTAGTTTTTGATGAGGAGGAAGAATAGCAGTCGGTAAAAGGACCCAGGAGAGAAATGAAGGAGGATTGGGGAGGGATTATAAGGAGGGATCAGGGGTTAAGGAGTGTAGGGGGATACGGGATGGGAAACCACAAAAACACACTTTGTTTGAAAATATCATAGCTATATCTAACACATAAAAATTTTTAATTTAAAAAATGAATATGAATAAATATTTTAAAGTACAGTTAAAGGGGCTGAAATTTGAAATTCTTTCTCCAGTTTCTTCCCACTCCTCATCACCTACCCAAACACATAGTAAGTCTCCTCATGATGTAGACCATGGTTTGACCCACTGTCTTAGCAGGGGATCTTGTATTTTCTATAGTCCTTTCTCCACTGTGTGTACTTAAGACAATTTTTGCAACATTGCAACTATTTCATAACTTACTTCACTCATTCACTAGCATAAAGTAAACCTTTTATCATAGAAAACCCCTGTTTACTTACTGAAACAAGCCCCAATGTAAAAGAACTATTTTTAAAAAGAGCCTCCAGACCCTAACTGAGTCCCTAGCACCCACATTCAGTGGCTCCTGAATGCCTTTAATTCCAGACCCAGAGAGACTGACAGCTTTGGTCTCCATGGGCGTCTGCACTCACATAGGTGGCGTTTCCTTTTCCTTCTGCTCTCTCTTCTCCACACCACCAGACCACACCACACATGATGGGTGATGTTTTTGTATTAAATGGGGGAGGGAGGCCCAAACAGGCTAAGTGACTTCTGCAGGTTACTGGGTAAAGTACTCAAAGTCAATTCAATAACCTGCCCACAGTCCTCAGCGTTGTTTGGGCCTTGACCACCACTGATTACCATGCTGCTGTCAGCAACTGAACATCTGATATTGAAGTCAAAAGCACTGCTTGTTCCTATGACATTCGCATTTTTCCCTTCACTATAATGGTGCTGAGCTTGTGAGCCAGGAGTCCTCTGGTTAACGCTTCAGGCTTAAACCTGATACCAATCTTGTATTTTCCTGCCTATCAGATCAAAGCTCAACTGGGGTATTTAATCAACACTTGATCAATTCAAACTGCTTTAATTAATTTTTCCACCAAATTGCTCTACTCTTTAGCGGATTTTTATCAAATTGATCAGTTGTATAAAGTTCAGAAGATATAATGGGATAATTCCATTAGGTTTAATTTTAGTGCAAAGATGGGATTCAGGGAGTAAGAGATATCGCTGGGGATTGTATAGATAATTTTAAACCTGAGAAAATTGAGTTCTCTAATACAGATACCGAGAAAAAAAAAACCCATTCATTCAATCATCATGTTAACATCAATGTTGTATCCAATGAGTTCCAGAGCTGTGCAACGTGGGATACTAAAGAAAGAGTTCTGAGTACAGTATGAAGCCATGCCCCTAAGCAGTCCATGCTGGCTGCAAATCCACTTTGCTTTACCTGACCTGTGCAGCTCCGATCTGAAGGGGGAGGGGTGCTGCTTTGCCAGTAGAGGGCGCCAGAGAGACGCTATATGTGCCCATGCTCCTCCTCCCCGTCTGTGTGGGGTATGCGTGTGTGTGTGTGTGTGTGTGTGTGTGTGTGTGTGTGTGTGTGTGCGCGCGCGCGCGCACGTCCTGTTTACAGTTCCTTACCAGCAGCAGGAGAGCCTGGAGGATGCATCAATCTTCTCAGATCTCCCCTCCCAAGGTGGCTCAGGAAACACTCACTGAGAGCAGACAAAAGCACTTTCTGCAGCTCCTGATGTCTGCCAAGCAAACGTTTTACTTCCTTTAGCGAAGAAGCCCAAAGCAATGTGGTTCTGTAGACATCAACCTATCAGCCTATCAAACCCCCAAGCTTTAGGATGCAAACTCCACTTTGTGGGAAAACTTGGCTATTGCCTTCCTAAACTTGTATTTTTAATTGTAAAACGTTTCTCTTCTCCCTGGATGATTATTAAAGCCTCTAGGGCACCATCTGAGGTCACCCCAGTGATGTAGAATAAATTAACCCAATGTAGACAGAATGACTCCCATCCTATTAATGTCTCTGCCAGGTCAGCTCACATGGGAACAGTGAGGCATTAGCTTCACACTCCAAAAGGCAGAAAGAACCACAGCAAGATCCATTAAGGAATCGCTGGGACCAGGCACCAGCCCTCGTGGAA
Source organism: Mesocricetus auratus (assembly GCF_017639785.1). Classification (NCBI taxonomy): domain Eukaryota; kingdom Metazoa; phylum Chordata; class Mammalia; order Rodentia; family Cricetidae; genus Mesocricetus; species Mesocricetus auratus. The sequence goes on from NW_024429266.1 coordinate 172,583,958, forward strand.
AGTGAGAGAGCCCAGCTGACATTGAGATGTCCAGGCCTGTGTTCCTGAATAGACTGCCCACCTTCGCTTTCCCCGTAGGCTGGAGATGAGAGGGAACAATGTGAGTGTGTTGATCCATTACCTTCTCCAACCAGGTCTAAGTAGAGTACAACCTGAGTATTCCTCTCTCTGCTCATGGATTGCTGTGAGAGGCAACATGAACCCTTGGTCTGGAGGACTGACAAGCAACATGGGCCAGAAGATTCTTCAGTACTCACTGTCACTGGTTGGTGGGGGTGGGGTTTACTGGGAAGCTCTGCTGAAAGCTACTGAAGCTCTGACTAAGGTGACTGGGGGTACCAAAAACACAGGGACTACACTGTGTCAGCTGTATGTCTGCTCTGGGACCTTCAAGGGTGACAGAACCATCTAGAAAGGGGATAGGTGGGCTCAGACCAAGCTCCACAGACCTCCAGAACTCAGCTGGGGCCCCAGGGGAAAGCAGGTTTCCCACGCCAGAGGCCTGTGGGGACCACAGTGGAGCCAGAAAGACTGAGACAGACCTTTCGCACATTTCTGAGTCTTCTCTTACAACTTCATAGGTGGGTGGGGCTCCCCAGACTAAACCAGGTAGGATTTCCTCATGTGTACATGCATGTTGTGTGTGTCTGTGAGTGGACACACACAAACCAACACACATGTGTGGAGATCAGTAGAGATCTTTCTGGATTTGGCTGCCCCTCTCCACCCAGTGGAAGCATGGTTTCCCTCGAGTTCCCGCAGCCGCACTATGCATTATGAACTCCATCCTAGCTGGCCTGGGAGCTTCCCATTGCTTCATCTTCCTCCTCCTCCCACCTCTCAGTGGAAGCGCTGGGGTTGCAGGTGCAGGATACCTGCCTGGCTTTCCAAGTGGGTTTTAGAAATGGAACTTGGGCCCTCAGGCACCGGTGGCTAGTACCTTTGCCTTCTGCGGGGTCTTTCTGGCCCTCTTGGTACCATTGCTGTTGTCCATTGCCCGAGCTCCCCTTCCCTTTCTCCGCACTACCTTTACCCCCACTGTCATCAGCACTCACCTTGTAACTTCACATTCAAAATGTACGGATGAATCTTGAGTCAGAAAGGCCAGGTCGAGGATCCCTTCAGCTTCAGTTTCTTAGCCTGCAAAAACGAGGGCAACAGGCTTCTAGGAAGAACGGTAGAGAGCATCCAGGACAGCACTTCAAACACGGTCCCCTTCAGCATCCTTTCAATCCTCCCTAGTCACTTTGCCTAATCTGCCAGTCAGCATTCTTCCCTAGTCTTCATGGGTAGACAAGCTCTTCACAGTGGATCTGCAAATCTCTAATCTACTTCTGGATGCTTCGACACTATAAAAAGCAAGCCATTGTGGTCACCGAAGAGTATCCAAATACCACATCCAACTGACAGCAAGCAGAGCAGAAAAGGAAGTGCTGGAGGCTGGAGTCCTCCTCGGGACAGCTGGCCAGGAAATAGCCCAGAAATCACTGGGAAGCATCCTGAGCCAGGCTGGGAGCCCCATGGAAAGGAGTATGTATGTCCTGGGGTGGGAACACAGATGCACAGGCTTGGGAAGGTTTCTGCGGATGAAGTTCAGGCAGAACTGATGTCTTCATTGTGCTGCAGACATCTTTCTGGCCTGGGGCAGTTCCCAAAGAAAGTAAAAGCAGGCCTAAGACTTCTTTGCCTACTGGCACCTAAAGGAACTCCATCCAGTTTTCTCAAGATTGCTGTGTTTGGGCCTGCTCTGTAAGCTAGTGTTTCATGCCAGGCCTGTGCCAACATCACCCTGGGAATGGGGACCCACCAGAGGAAGCCCAGCCTGTCCATGTGTGTCATGTAAACCCAGCAAAGGAGGAACCACTGTGCACAAAAGACAAATTAGCTTGTATTCATTACTCTCCATTGTTGTGATAAAATGCCCTGACCAATGCAATTTCCAAAAGAAAATAAAAAGATTCTATTTGGGATCACAATTCTAGGGAGAGAGTCCAAAATAGCAGAGAGACATGGCAGCTGGGCCAGAAACAGGAAGCTGAGAGACCACATCTTCAGCCACAAGCATGAAACAGAGAGAGGAAATCGGTATCGAGGACAAGCTAGTAACCCCTAAGTCAGCCCCTACTGATGTACTTCCTCCAACAAGGACCCGTACGCTGCTCCCCAAATTGGAGCACTAACTGGGCATACAGGGTTCGAATACCAGAGCCCATGGGTGGCATTTCTCATTCAAATCAAAATGTACTGATTTTTTCTAAAATGAGAGCATTCTTATTGACAAAAATGGTATACCTTAGGTTTTAACTACTTTGCTATTTATTATGAAAAACTTAATTATTAGTGAAAAACGTTTCACTATATATTATGAATTTGTTCTCAATGACAGGATAAGAAAGGCATGGTGAATCACAGGACATGAATCCCTGGTGCTCCCTTGGAGATAAAAGGTATCTTTGGAGTAGCTCAGACTTCCAATTTCCTGGACAGAGAGACTGGCCTTGTGTTGTCTTTTGTAGCTACAGCTTAAAGATAAGGAAACAAAGCACAGAACGTCAAGTTCCTTGTCAAAGGTAACCCAGTTGGTCAGGGGTATACCAGGACTCGACACAGGGTGGCTGACGGCAGTATCTGTTCACATAGTCACTAACTTGGGCTGCAAGCTGTGTTTAGAAGTTCCTACTACACCTGGAAAAGTGCTCTCACCAGTAAAACCCAGACCCCATCATCTCACAGCATCAAGTCTGAGCAACCCCAAGTCTGAGCAACCCTGTTGGCCAGCCTGAGCACAACCTCCCTGCCAGGCTCAGCCTTGGACCTTCTCAGCCCAAGCAGCTCTTGATCTTGAACTTGACTGGTTCCCAGTGCATCTGAAGCTCCACACACATCTGCCACCATGACTATCACCAGTCTGCAGACAAAACATTGAAAGGAAGGCACACAAAAGGTTCCCTAGTGTCCAGACAGGGACTTAGAAGCAGGCATGACCCATGTTCAACAATGTGACATGACTCTGTCATCTTAAAGTTTGCAATTGAGAACTGTAGCAAGCTTTCTTGTCGGACTGTCTTTGGATTGCCAGCCCTCAAATAATGACCCAGAGACTTATTATTAATTATAAAAGCTTGACCTTAGCTTAGGTTTTTTCCCAACTAGCTCTTATAACTCAAATTAAATTGCTCCTATTAAGCTACCTTCTATCACGTGACTCAGTTACCTCTCTGTACTGTATGTCCAACTTGATTCCAGTCTTCCTGGAGACTCCTCCTTCTTCTTCCCAGTGTTCTCTCTCTCCCCAGAAATCCTACCTGTTCTCTCCTGTCTAGCTATTGTCCATTCAGCTCTTTATTAAATGTATCACAGCGACACATCTTCACACAGAGTACACAAATACTTCAAAACAGAGAACAGCACAAGTAGTTACAAAAAAAGAGGGAAAGAGAGGGAGGGAAGAAAGAGGGAGGGAGAGAACTTATAGGCAGAGCTGCAGGGATAGCTCAGCTGGGAAATTACTCACATTGCAAGCATGAGGATGTGAGTTCGGTCCCCGGAACTATGTGAAAATACCCAGGTTCAGTGGCATGTACTTGATATCCAAGCACTAGGGAGGCAGAGGCAGGAGGATCCCTGGGACTCACTAGCCAGCCAGTCTAACCTAACTGGTGTGCTTCAGACCAATAAGAGACCCTGTCTCAAAGGATATAGATAGTCTTCCTAAGGTGACACTTGGGGTTGTCCTCTGACCTCCATACACATGTGCACACATAGACATGCACGCTTACATACATGCATGCACTCTGAACAAATTGCAAAACGAACATCAACGTTTTAAGTGCCTTTCCAGTTTCGTGCTGGCCTATGCGCATGGTTGTGCATGACTAAGAGCTGGAAGTTGGACATACCTGTGAAAGCATGCATCTTCCCCTGTCCTTAGCAGACTTAGTCAGAGCAGGTTTGGATTCATTTTGCCACATGTGACTAGCTTAGCTAACTGCTCACACCCAAACACAGTGCAGCCCCTGAACCCACAGGAACTCCAAAACCCTCCAGAAGGAAGGAACTTGGAATTTCAGACTCCTTTTGCAAGCCCATCCTCGGGCCACTCCCTAAGGAAACAGACAAGCTGCTGGGCCCCTCTCCCACAGTGTTGCTGGTTTGTTGAATTGCAGTTTGTTTCCAGACAGAGCTCAGGTTTCTGTGAGGGCAGGAAAAGCAAAGAGGAGCCAATTAGAGAGAGGTGGCCACAAAGGCAAACAAACAGCCAGCAATCGATATAATGAATGTGTCCAAAGGCAGGCTGGGAACTTGCCGCTGTTTGAAGCATTTATCTTCCAAGCTGAGATGCCTAAGCTCCTCTGAGAGAACAAGTTTGCATTTCAAAGAGGCTTCAAGGAGAAGTGGTACCCATGCCTGCCAACAGGGCCTTTGAGTGTTCATAATTCCTCAGCACCTAACTAAACAATCCCTCCAGGAGTGTGGCTTAACTCTGTAGGAGGTAGAGCTGTGTGAGGGTGTGAGACATCTTTTCTGGGGATCTTGGAAGCTTCCACACCCCCCAGGCTTAAGACAGGGAAATATTGAAGAGGTAATAAGGGCGGGAGTGTGTAAGTATTATGATAGATTCTCCAAAGCCCAAAGAACGTTTAAGGAACACTAACATAGTCCCACAAGCAGCAAAGTAATAGAAAAATCCTGGGGTGTGTTGACCACCAGAAGAGGTGAGGGCAATGTGCCTAAGAACTGTCTTTGGGGTGCTGCAGTCTCACTGAGCATAAGAAGAGCATGGGGTGGGGCAGAAAGGGAAGAAAACAAGAGGAAGAAGAGAAGAAGGTCTCCATGTGCATGTCCACACCTAGGCACCTGCCCGCATATGCTCGCACATGGAGGAAGAAGAGGGAAGGTAAAGCAGATGCTGAGTCTGGGCAGGATGGGAGGGTCAGGAAGAGAGGCTGGTGAAGGCAGGCAGCTGAGGATGCAGACCGCTGAACCCACAGGAATCCAAAGGTTCATGTGGCTATAGGGTGACCTGTCTTTCTCACTGTTTGTTGAGCAGCTAGGCAGCCTGTATGGTCACTGTTTTCCATACAGGATGGGCTACAGTAGGAAAATCTAGGACTTGGGTCTAAATAGATAAAGTGATTCTAAGAACAGCCATTAAGAGCAAGAGGGCAGGGCTGAGTTGACAGCTCAATTGGAAAGGTACTAGGCCTGAGTTCACACCCTAGAAGCCATGCTTTCTTTTATTTTTTTAAAGCCCAAAGTGGTGGTATGCTACTGGAATTCTAGCACTAGGCAGGCAGAGATAGGCAGGTTGCCAAGGCTCACTGGCCAGCATGCCTAGCCTACTTGACAAGTTCTAGTCCAGTGAATGTGAGACCCTGTCTCCAAAAGAAGGTTGACACTGCCTAGACAACAGCAGCTGAGGTTATCATCTGACCCACGTATAGGAAGACATGTGCACCTACACACACACACACACACACACACACACACACACACACACACACCAGAAGGGCAGCTCAGCAAGGCTAGAGAGATCCTGTCCCACCAGTGACACAGACCAGGGCCAATAGCACCAAGTCCTTACTCTAAGGCTTCAGATGCAGCATCCGCAGTGTCTCAGAAGCAAATTAAAGCCAGTGTTCGATCAATCATGGCTCCCTCTCGATAGGCTGACCCCCTCATAGTTTACAGGTCCCAGCAGCTGGATTCTCTAGTCCCAGTGTGTATTGTTGTACCCAATTTCTGTATGACAAATTGCTCTAGGCTGGACGCTTATAACAGCAAAAATACACTGCTCTCAGGGCAGAGCACTTAAAATCCAGAAAGTGTATTTTTCAGTGTCTAGAGAGTTCCCATTTCATGGTCCACAAATGTCCCCTTCCTCTTCCCTCTATGTTCCCACATGACAGAAGGGCCAAAGGCTCTCTATTGGATGTCTTTTGTGAGGACACCAAGCACATGATGTTATCACACACTCACACACACACACACACACACACACACACACCTACATGACAGTTAATCCTCGTGGTAAATTTGATTAGATTTAGAACTCTCAAGGACACACATCTGGGTATGCCTGTAATATATTTTCAGAAACACGTAGTTGAGGAATGAGGCATCCTGGATGTGGGCAACTCCATCCCGTGGGCTAGGATTGCATATTGTGTAAAACAGGAAAATGTATGACCACATATACTAACTATGGTGACCATAACAGACCTGCAAAAGCCCTGTTGCCTACTGATATGGCACGTAGCACTGTGCTGCCATTTCCTCCCATGGGTGTATAGTCTGGGCGATAACGGAGCCTAGGCACACAGTAAGCCTTTTCATCTAGATTTGTCTAAACACAAACCATGTCTGCTCAGTGACAAAGAAGCCTGGCAACGCATCTTTCAGAACATATCTCTGCCATGGGGTGACGCAAGGCTCACTCTCATTCACATATTCATTCCAGTACTTAACAGTACTAGGAGTGTGTCAACAACCAAGGTCTTCCATAAGACCCTGAGCAAGACACTGTAGAAGACAGGAAGGAGTCAGTGTGGTGGTTTCCGTGAGAAATGTCGCCCACAGGCTCTGGTATTTAACCATTTGGCTCTCAGTTTGGTGGCTCTGTTTGGGGAGGTTATGGGCCCACTTTGCAGGAGAAAGAATAGAATTAGAGAGACGGGCTACAGGGCTTTGTAGCCTCGCTCCACTTCCTGCTTCCTATGTGCACGTTAAGCTGCGGCCTCTCAGCTTCCTGCTCCGGGTGTCTGTTGTCATGCCTCCCTCAACACGATGGACTTTGCCTATTGGACTGTAAGTCAAAATAGGTTCTTTTGCTGTAAGCTGCTGTGGGGCATGGGATTTGATCACAGTAACAGAAAAGAGCACGATACGGTCAGCTAACAGTTTGCTAAACATGCAACAAGGACTGAGGCACACATGCCCACATGGTGCTTTGCTCCCAGTTGTACGGACAAGCCCAGTAGGTTTCTTGTCCCGTTTTTACAGACAACAAGCCAACATACATAGAATCTAGAATAGCCATACCGCCAATGTATGTGCCACACAGCTGGCACTGTGCCAATGCCTTCAGAGTTGTCAGTCACCGGTGATGACTGTACAATAGGAGCCCTCATTCATAGGACACCGTGCCTGGGCTGGCAAAGCTTTCCCACAGCCTCAGGGTCAGAAATCTTAACATTATGAACGTATTCCCTAGGATCTAGATACAAAGCCTTCTAGTAAATTGTACAGCTTCCAGGAGAAGACACCTACCTACCCCAGGAAGTCATCCTCTCTAGGGATGGCAGGACATGCCTCTCTTAACATGGGGGAAGGGGTGGGGAAAAGGCAGAGGAGTCGAGGATGGAAGGAAGCAGAACTCCTAAGAGTGAGTCAGGAGAGAGACTCCAGTGTTGATGGAGTGTCCATCAATCAAACGTGTGAGGACTACCATCCAGGGCTGCCTGGAACTTTCTAGCTTCCTCAGATGCAAGGCTTTCCAGGCTGAAATCCATGAACAAGAGTAGCCTGAGTAGAGCTGTCTCTGTTATTGACCCCACTTCCACCATTTCCAGCGATCTCACAACAGTCCTACGCAGCAGGCATTGATTGGGAGGAGACGCGGGCCCGTGGACATTTCACAGCCCGTTTGCCATTTTCACAAGACGGAAACCAAGGCATCTCTAGATCCCAGGCCCAGGCTTCATCCAATCAAACGATGACAAGCAGGCCCACTGACTTCACACTTTACCCAACTGCCACTCCTCTACACATCCAAGACAGTCCTGCAGGCTGGCAACCTGGGAGAGCTTGTTTGGGGAGAGGGCATGTTTGGTGCCCGGCACAGAGTAAGTTTTCAGTATCAGCTGCAAGAATGAGCAGCCTGTTGGAAAAGTGGCCATCTTGTTCCTTTCTCTAGCATCCATTTCACACAGGAACCTCTGCATTTGAACCAGCCTGGCTTGCTGAGTGAGATTTGGGCCAATAAAAAACCCTATCTCAAAAACTAAGCTGGATGGCTCCTTGAGGGGACAATAGCTTTTGGTCCAATTATGTGACTCTCTATCTTGCCACATGATTTTAAATTGAACTAGCCACAAGATGGCATCCATTACATTAGCTGATCACACGCGCAGCTGCCTGAGGTGAAATTTGAAAGGTACTGGGTCAATTCCAGCTACCAGAAGTACTACCTATCACAAACTTTTGAAAAGTCATAGTTTCCCTCATCTATGGACTTTCTGTATTTAGTACTAAAAAGAGGATGTCAAAAAGAATCACTTAGGAGATTGCGAGTTCTGACCGTGTGTTGGCTGTTCAAATTCAAAAGGTGGACGGAACCAGGGACAGGGAGACAGCAAAAGTGGGGCTTTGCCATCAGCCCTAACAACTACCTCATCCAACCACTAGATGGCGCCAAACACAAACTGTCCTGGATACCAAGAGGAAGCTGGGGAGTCTTAATGCTACAAAATTCTGAAAAGGCTTTAAAACAAAGCTGTATGGAGATTACTGTAACCCAAGAAAAGCAGCTTTTTGTTTGTTTTTGTATTGTTTTGTTTTTTGTTTTTGGCTGCCACTAAAATAAAAGTGTTTTGCAATTACTACAAAAAGAGGACATTGAAAAGAAGCATGTAGTAGATGGTGAGTTTCAGCCATGTGTTGGCTATTCAAATGCAACCCTGGTGTCCAAACACTGGTATCTCCAACATCTCCCCAGAACAACCTGATAGCTACTTCCACTTTACAGCTAAGAACACTGAGGTCTGAAAGACTGTTTCCTGCTCAGGTAGGAAGTGGCTGACCTTGGATTGAGCCCACATCACTCTCCTCTACATCATGACGTATATATACACACCCCAGGGATGTGGCTGAGGCAACTGTGTCCATAAGTCACCATGACAGAGCTCTAACGGATACAAACATCTCTTTGCATCCTTATTCCTGTTATTCTAACCATCACTTTTGCAACAGCGAATTCTAACACTAATGGAAGTATGGTAGCATGTACTTCCCAAAGAAGCAAAGAGGCATTCAGTAAAGGGGACCTGATGCCCTGGAACTGTAGTTACAGATGGTTGTGAGCTGCTGTGTGGGCGCTGGGAACTGAACCCAGGTCCTCTACAAGAGCAGCAAATGCTTTTAATCACGGAACATCTCTTCAGCCCCAAGATTTTGCACTTTTTGACTGCCATGCCCCCCACCCAATCCCGCTTCTGCAGCCATTGTTCTATTCTATGCACCTGAGTTCTATTGTTTCAGACTCCAGACAGAAGTGAGAACACACGGTGCCTGTCTGCTGTGCCTGTATCACTTAGCATGATGCTGTCCAGTTGTTCTGGTATTATCATAAACAACCAGAGCCCCTGCTCTTCAAGGCTAAGCAGCAATCCACCATGCATGGGTGGCACATTTGCTCTATCCATCTGTGCGCTGATGAGCCCCTCTGCTGTGCCCGCTCCTGGTCTTCGTGAGAATGGTGTGCCAATGAACGGGAGAGCACAGACATCTCACCAACACACTAGTTTCAGATTCTGTGGGTAAATGCTGGGTCATGTTTGTCTGATTACTTCGACTTACATTTTATAGGCTATGCTCTATTAAAGGGGTTGTTCATGTAGTTTTCATCAATGTATTTCACTTCCCAATGTCACTTCTCATCAGATACCACGATTCTCCGTTGTGTAGTTATTTCTTACAAATTGAAATATCCCCACCTAGAGGGAGTTGGGAGGTTCATAAGACTCAATGAGCTAAGGAAGCTTGCAAGAAGATGGTACCAGAGAGATGGCTCATCAGTTCAGAGCACTGGCTGTTCTTCCAAAGGGTCTGGGTTCAGGTCCCAGCACCCACATGACTGCTCACACTGCCTGTAATTCCAGTTCTAGGGGTTCTAGTGCCCTCTTCTGGTCACTGGCATGCACTGCACACATGTGATACACATACAGACAAGCAGGACACACAGAGAAGTATAAAAATGGATACTTTTTAGAATAGAAGAAGCTCACTAAACTCAAGGCTCAGGGAACTCTTGGGATTTACAAGGCTCGGCCACATGCCACATCCCAAGATTATACAGGCTGAAACAGTTTCTGGGGCAGAGGAGCCTCTCCTCTATTCTGCGGAGCAGCCTAAGAGTTGGGCAGGGAGCTCCAGAGATGCAGTTTTTGAGTCCTCATCAAAGCAGGGTGGGCTTTTGGTGACACAGATGACTTCATCACTCATACTCATGCAAGTAACCCCTCATCCATGTTCCTAAGTTACCCCCCCCCAATAAATCCACTGTTTCAGTGCACTAGACTTGGGTAAATCCTTGCTGTGGTCAGCTGTCTGTGCCCCATCTGGAGTAAACAGAGGCTCCTTCACATTGCCCCAGGAGAAGTTCTGTGTGCATGTTGTCTAATTCAGGAACTAAGAAAAAAATTAGGGCACAAAGAAAACATGAAGAGACATAGAATGCCTGCCTAGGGCCACACTTGGTCACTGAGGTGCAGGAAGAGGGAGGACAGCAATAGTGTGGGTGACAGAGCAGAATCCAGATTCCAGAAGGAAAACTGAAGATCAGCTCCCACCTCACGCACTCAGGCAGACACTCTCGGGAGACTCAGAAACAGCCAAGACGTGAGGCGTGTGCTTGCTTTTATGCCCATTGCTGCAACAGGAAAGACCTTGCAAATGAGTCATGACCAGCAGGCTTAGGGCTGTATCCCAGAGGAAAAGGATAGTGGGGGAATGAAGAAGAGAGTCCAGGGGAGAAAATGTACATCACAGCATTTGAAAGATGAATAGAGGCCATTTGAAGAAATGGATGCCAAGCAACGGAAATGGTAAGGACTGAGGCATGGGCATTCCTACAGCACTTGGGGTGCCTAGTACCTGGGAAATTGGGACACTGGACCAGGAGGAAGCTGGAAAGGTATTGCAGGGTGGACTAGCCCCAGTGCCAGGAGCCACTTGCTGATGTCGCTAGTCTGGACAAAGATGTGTGCCAAGCATAAAATGCCTTCCAGATTTTGAAGACTCAGTGGGAAGAGAGAAAGCTAAATGTTTTTATATTGTTTGCCTGTAGAGATGATAATATTTGGGATATATTTAGCTCAATAAAATATACTGTTAAAATTAATGTCGGCTGTTTGTTTTTACTATGTGAAAGTGGCTACCGGATGATGGAGGGCCACATAGGTGGCTGGTATTTGATCTCCACTGGCCACTGTTGGTGTGTGGGAAACCAGTGACTCCATAAGGGGCTCGGGGCTTAGCCTGGGATAAGAGAGACAGCAGAATTTCTGCCAAGAGAGGGGCTGTTTTGTTCCCTGTGGGTTTGAGAACAGCCTGGAAGGGGAGAGGTGTGGGTGACGAGGGGCTATTCCAGGCCAGCGGAACTTTCTAAATCACAAACAGGAAGGGTAGGTGAGAGAGCTTTCCGAAGAGAAAAACACCTAGCAGGTCAAACTTGCTTTGCTGCACTGTAAACCAAACCAAACAAAACCACAGGATGCCACGACATCCCTGTGAGGGTCAAACCCACTACTCTATCTCCCCACCCTTCCTCGCCACCAGTAAATCACAGAATCTAAGCGTTCTGCAGGATGTAAAACACAAAGCCAAACAGATCGCTTTCGGGGTCCAGGAAAGCTAAGAGGAAGAGCTCCAGAGGAGGCCTTACTCCTCTTGTTAAAGAGCCAAGAGGAAAACTCAAGCCCATTGGCCCACGGGCAGCAGTCCCTAACAGTGCAGTCCTTTGTGCCCTCCTGCAAGCCAGCTGACAGGAAGGGCCGTTACCATGGAAATGGGCCCAGCCAGGAAGCAAAGTGAAGCAAACACAGACAGCCTCACTGCCTGTTCTGTCCACTGAGTGAACCAGTTGGTAAATATTACACCAGGCGCATACCAGAGACACGCAGCAAACAGTATGTCATACAGAAGCTGTGCTGGTTTGGCTCCGGGGCTAAGAGAGCGGGGTGGGGTGGGGCATGTGACACCGGGAAACTACGAAGCTTGGATCCCAGGTTCCCGGGGGCATTGTCCAATAGGATGGAGGACCACCTTAAGATGTAGAGGTACTACATTACACTGGGGATCCTGTAGTATGTAGTCTTATAGGCTCTGTGCATCCTCTGCCTCTGGAATTGACAGCCCAGGCATAAACACCGCACATACCAATCATTGCAGTCCATCAAAGCTGATGCTACTGCTCTAGTCTGGCAAGGTTTGCCTTGGTTGGAGACAGGTCTCACCTGTGTCAGAATCTCCTAGATAGAGGCTAACCTCATTTAAAGTGTTGTAAACTCTGGACTAGGGGATGAAGGGGAGAACAAATCATGCAGGTAATTCCTGGTCACACTTGGAGAAGAGAGCTGCTGCCCTGATGAGCTATACTTCTGCATGTGGTATGCCTGTTAACACCCTGGGGAGTTTGTTAAAGTTCGCCTCTGGGACAGGAGCGATCTCTCGGTGGTTTATCAGCACTTGCTGGTCTTGCAAAAGAGTAGAATCCAGTTCCCAGCACCTACATGGCTGACTACAACCAACTGTAACTCCAGTTCCAGGTATTCTGTTGCCCTCTTCTGGCCTATAATGGCAGTTGCACTTTGTATACACACACACACACACTCACCAGAATACATGCACACACTGATTTAAAATAAAAACAAATTAAAAGAAATTTGACTCTTTTCAATAGTCAAGATGCTGTGCATCTACAGAGTTCAAGGAACTCAGTGTTAAACTTGGAGTCTGACTTTGGAGTATTCAACTGGATAATTTCCTATTAAAATTCTCCCATTCCTTGCCAGGTGGTGGTGGTGCATTCCTTTTAATCCCAGCACTAGGGAGGCAGAGGCAAATGAATCTCTGTGAATTCAAGGCCAACTTGGTCAAAAGAGCAAGTTCCAGAACAGTCAGAGCTGTTATACAAAGAAACCCTGTCTCAAAAAACAACACAAAAAAAACAAGCAAACAATAAAAATTCTCCCATCCCAGCATGAAAAGAATAAGTAAAATAAGTACTTCCCGTTAGAGGGCTCGAATGGCTCTGGTATTTGGCATTTCCAATAATTGGGAAATGCATTTTATTTTTAAGCATCCATTACCTACTGATGGAGTAGACAAATAACCAAATAGCCAAGTGCTCTAGCATAAATAACCGAAGGAGGAAATGTTGATTCTGAAAGAGAGAACAATGAGAGGGCTAAGCTACTGGATCTGTAACCAATTATAACCCCTGACTTGTTATATCACCACCTAAAACACTAGGTCAGCCAAACAAAGCAGAAATACAACACACCATGGCTTGTGACAGCCCTTGCCTATGCTACCAATTTGGGGTTCCTGCTTCAATTGCTCCTTCCCTTATTCTAAACGAATCAAGTATCTTGTTTCATGATCATTTCTAATCCAAAGAACCAAGTATGAAAAAACTTAGCAACCATGATCACGTGGTGAGTGAGTGTCTGCCATGTGCCTGCGGCTGGTCCAGTTGCCAAGCTCAAGGGTTAGGAAGTAGGAGAGCAGAATCAGCTAAAAGAATGCCCGAGACAGCTGGTGAACAGCATTGTCTTGGTAAGAGCAGCATGTTAAATATTGTTTTTGTAATCCATGCCCTATTCCTCCCCAAAAGAGCTCTGAAATAGCTTGTATTTTTAAAAGAACATGATGTTATTAATAAATAAATGCTGTACCAATGAATTCACACAAGGAATAGGAATTAAGAAATATGACATATAGTGGAATAGACAGCCCAGAATCTATGATTATCAACAAATCTACCAAAGAACTTCCTAGCAGTCAGGTAGAGAAAAAAAACACACTATAAAATTCTTAGTTTCAGAAATAGACATAAACATTCTTACATTATTTTTTAAAAAGGACGTTTCTAATAAAAGATTTTCAGAGACCATTTTCAAGGAACTCAAATGTCTCCTAGCAATTTCAACATAAGGATTTGATGTTTCTCTGAAGACTGACAAGCTGCCTCTTCTGTTTTGACAGACAAGAAGTCCCATAAGAAGCTGGAAAAGCTATGCATCACAGTTAGGAGAAAGGGGTACATTAGGACTGTGCTGGAAAGGATGTGGGCACTGGGCCTTTAGGCTTCCAAACACTCTGATAGAGCCATCACCAACATCAATAATGGTCGCTGCTACACATCCCTGAGAGCGGAACAATTCCAGAGTTGTAGATAGCTTTCCAGGAAAAACAGAATGGAAGCTCTCCAAGACCCAGGAAAAAAAAAGAACAATTCCTTTTTTGGAGAGGAAGAGCCACACGAATGTGAAATGGAGAAATGCAGATCTGTGTCTCCTTATGAATTGATGACACCTAAGGCAATAGGTGGTCCAAAGACCAACCCAAAGCGAAGTCACAAAGCAAGGAGCTGTCCTCAAAAGGATCACTGAGGGGCCAGAAGAGGGCTTGGTATTTGATACACAAGCAGGAGGGTCAGAGTTCAAGTCCCAGCACTCACAAGTCAGGCATGGTGGTGTGCACCTGTAATCCATCCCTGGTAGACAGAGGCAGATGGAACCTTGGGGCTTTCTGGCTAGCCTGTTCAGCCAAACAAATGAGGTCTGATTTCAGTGAAAGGCTTTCACTCAAAAACTGAGGTAAAGAGTAATCACAGAAGACACCCCATGTTGATCTCTAAACACACATGCACATGTGTACACACAAACTTGCATGCACACACATACATCACACACATATGCAAAGAGGTGGGTGAGTAATTTATTTAACTTACTCAGCTCCCCCTGGAATGACAAGAAATTGACTAAAGAATATATACAAATGTGCAAAATAGGAAGACTAGAAACTTAGATACAAGGAAAAGCAACCATGGTCAAGTGGAATTCTCCCCTCTATTCTGTGTCTGGAAGCTTTTCCAGTCTTGGATGACTGTTACCAAGCCATAAAACTGGACAGATTAATCATTATGTCTGTGAGGTGCTTTCATAGGAGACAACAGAAACAGATTTGAGTTAACAAAGCAGGGAAGGGATTTATTAAAGGACATACTATGGCTGAGTCTGAGGGCCAGAAGAAAACTAAATTAAATAAAAAGGACTAAAGAGGCAGAGACCAGGATGTCTATGTTTTGAAGCAAGTTCACAGCCACTGTCTTCAAGATTCAGCCTCCGCAGCCAATCAGCAACCATGGATCTCTCAACTCAAATAAAACTCTACAGCACTCATGCTTGATAGTCCAGTGTGGCTTCGAAGTTCACCCTGTGGTGGAAAGGCTGATCACCCTCACTGTGGTTTTTAGTGGGATGATTTGCCTGCCAGGAGACCCCTGGTACTACCTGAAGACATCTTTGCTCATCATACTTGAGGGACATAAACAGGTTGTCACCACCAGAAATACTGTTAAATATCCTACAGTACACAGGATATACACTCCTTTCCTATGGTAGCAACACTGTGAAGATTGAAACCTTGATGCTAACCCCAACCAAGCATACAAGAGGCATCTATGTACTAGAAAGCCAAGGTTTGCAATAGACATACCTATGCTCTCCCACTCCAGGCTCCCTGGAATCCCTGTGACCTTGGAGTCACTTTTCCCTCCTCCACTTAGCTTTTAGTCATATTGCTTCCACCAGTCATCATCCACTGCTTTCTTCAGAGGACAATCCTGAACCACTAGAGCTACAGGAGAGCCTACAAAGCTGAGTTTGCCAGGAGTTCACGCCTACATGGTGAGCTAGTGCAAAAGCAGGAAGCCTACTTTGTCTTTCCTCAATCTAGGCACAGTGTGCATGCCAAAGCCCCTCCAGCTGAGGCTGGGACTTGACCAAAATGATATCCATGTTTGCTACTTTACTTGCTGGTTCCTTCTACCAGCCTTCCTTTCTTCCTTCCTCCTTCCCTCCCTCCCTCTCTCCCTCCTTTCCTCCTTTCCTTCCTTCTTTCCTTACATACTTTAAGATAGTATCATGTAGTCCAGGATGGCCTTCAACTAGCTATGCATCCAAGGATGACCTTGAATTTCTGATTATCCTTCCTCTGCCTCCCAAATGCTGAATTGTAGACATCTACCCCTGTATCCGTTGGGGTTTCTATTGCTGTGAAGAGACACCATGACCATGACAACTCTTATAAAGGAAAACATTTAATTGGGGTAGCTTACAGTTTCAGAGGTTTAGTCCATTATCATCACAGTGGAACATGGCAGTATGCAGCCAGACATGTTGCTGGAGAAGGCAGCAGAAGGAGTCTGTATGTCACACTTAGCATAGCTTCAGCAAAGACTTCAAATCCCACCCCCACAGAGACACACTTCTCTGACAAAACCACAACTACTCCAACAAAGCCAAAACTCTTTTTTAAATTTATTTATTTTATGTGTCCTTGACATCATGTATCTTAACCCTATGCATTTCCCTGTCCCTTTGCATCTGCTCTCTGACCCTACATACTCCCCAAATAAAATAAAATTTAGAAAAAAGGGGAGAAAAGGAAAACAAAATGGGAAAAAACATAAAAATCTCATCACGAAAGCTTCAGTATGATACAATGAGTCACACCACGAACCCCTTTGTCCATATATCTTTCCTGCAAGTGTTCATTGGTCTGGTTCGGGTCCTCTGGTTTCTGCTACACTATAGATGCTGGGCTCCTCTTGAATATGTTGTTGTCGCCCTGTGTTGTGGAAATCCTGCAGTTTTGGATCTGTGGATCAGGTCACTTCATGTGCTCCAGCAGATCATAGATGGTTTGGATAATGGGACAGGCCAAGTCATAACCCTGGGTCTTGGCCTGGGAAGCTGTAGGGTTGGTCTACCAGATGTGAAATGGGGACAGCTCTCCCATGCTTACAACTTCAGAGCTGGCTCACCCACACTTGCATTAATAGGGTTGTCTCTATTGTACTGCCCTGGCAAAGTACAGAGCCTTCTCTGCTGAATATTGCAGGTGGTAGAGGTCATGGATGACTCTCCCACTCTTAGACCACAGGGCCAGCTTTTTCACCTGCCCCAGATGTTCCTGGGCAAGAGGGGTTTGTAGACCAGCTCTCTTTCATCCATGCTACCACCAAATAGATGGGTAATGGGGACAACCCTCTCATGCAAAGCCACAACTCTTAATAGTGCTAGTCCCTGTGACAAGCTTTTTTTTTTCAAAACACCACATTCCACTCCCAAGATCCCATAGGCTTATAGATATATATTAATACAAGAAAATACATTTGGTTCAATGTCTCAAACTTAGTTAAAAATCTAAAGTTTTGAGATTCATGCAATATCTTAATAAGCCCCTATAAAATCAAAATCAAAGAGCAAATCACATACTTCCAACATATAATGGCACAGAATATATACCATGGTTCCAAAATGGAGAAAAGGGGGGATAGTGAGAAGATACTGGACCAAAGCAAGACCAAAACCAGCTGGGCAAACTCCAAGCTCTGCATCTCCATGTCTGATGTCAAAACACTCTTCAGATCTCCAACTCCTTTAACTTTGTTGATTGCAACTCACTTCTTTCTCTTGTGTTGGTTCTACTCCCTGTTAGCAGCTCTCCTCAGCAGGTATCCCTTGGCTCTATTGTCTCAAACATCTTGGGGTTTCCAAGGCAATCAACCCTTCACCTTCACAGCTTTCCTTAATCACAAAGAAAGATTCCATAGCCCTTTCCTTCTGTCTTTGACTCTAAATCCAGAACCACATAACTAAAGCTACTGAGTTCTGCTGCTTGCTGGGGCTAGAACATAGCCCCCTTGTTCAATTATATCTTTACCAACTTTCTGGTTTTGATGGTTTCCTTCACTACCTAAGCTTGACTGTCCTAAAACTCATTCTGTAGACCAGGCTGGCCTCAAACTCAGAGATCCCTGTCTCTGCCTCCTAAGTGCTGGGATTAAAGTTGTGCACTACCAAACACACTCTGAACTTTCCTTTAATAACTTTCACAACTTGGAAACTTAGCTGGATGAGATTGTGCCCTGAGGTTACCACTCCATTTAGTCCCTTTCTTAGTCTTTTTATCTCCTTGAACACACTATTTAGCTCCATTCTACTTCCTGATACTCCTTTTCTCCTCAAATTGTACATTTTGTATTTTTACTTTCTCAGCTTGTTCCGTTTCATTATAAATCTTCAGTAGAGTTAACACTAAATAACCACACAACAGAGTCTATACTAGGCTGTTTGGGGATTTCATCTGCCAATGGAATTAATCCAAAACTCTTCACTTTAACCTCAGACAGACTTTTCATACATTGGCAAAAAGTAGTCACATTCTTCAACAAAATATCACAAGAATGACCTCTAGACAAAATACTAAAATTCTTTTCCTCTAAAACTTCTTGAGCCAGGCCCCCACAGTTCACATCCCCTGCAATACCATATTCCT
Source organism: Mesocricetus auratus (assembly GCF_017639785.1). Classification (NCBI taxonomy): domain Eukaryota; kingdom Metazoa; phylum Chordata; class Mammalia; order Rodentia; family Cricetidae; genus Mesocricetus; species Mesocricetus auratus. The sequence goes on from NW_024429266.1 coordinate 172,602,306, forward strand.
CCAAACAAAAACATTATCTAGCCTATCACAGCAATAGCCCAGTCCCTTGTACTACCTTCTGTATTATTTAGGTTTCCATTGCTGTGAAGAGACACCATGACCATGGCAACTCTTATAAGGAAAACATTTAATTAAGTTTGGTTTACAGTTTCAGAGATTTAGTTCATTATCTTCATAGAGACAAACATAGCAGAGTACAGGCAGACATGTTACTAGAGAGGGAGCTTAGAGTTCTTCACCTTAATCTGTAGGCAGTTGAAGGAGAACTATGTACTACACTGGGTATAGCTTAAGCACCTTAAAGTCCACCCCCCAGTGACACACTTCCTCCATCGAGTCCACACCACCTCCAACAAAGCCATGCCTCCTAATAGTGCTATTCCCTATGGAAGCTATTTTGTTTCAAACAAACCACCATGACCACTTTATGTGATGTTGGGGACTGAACCCAGGGTTTAGTTTGCCCTGGGCAAATACTCTACCAACTGAGCCACATTCCCACCCTCCTAATACTTTCTATATGGTTCATCTGTACCTTAGTCTCTTCTCAACATGTACCTTTAGGGGATTTGGCCTGGGACAAGAAGTTATCACCAAAAATGGAATGTGGGATGATTGACAGGTAAAACAGCAGACACCTACCATATGTACTTTCCTGCCTTGGTTTTCAGTTCTCCCCTGGCTCTATAATCAAATGCCCTTAACAGCTACTCCCCAGAGCCAGACCTTCACTAGACCCAGACATGGGGCCCCACAACAGAAGTCAGAAAAAAAATGCTTTTTTGTGGCAGGGTGGGGTGGGGGATTTAGAGACAGGGTTTCTCTGTTTAATAGCCCTGACCGTCCAGGAATTCCCTCTGCAGACAGGCCGGCCTCTGCCTTCTGAGTGCTGGGGATTAAAGGTGTGGAGCACCACTGCCCAGGCAAAGAAATGCTTTCTTAACATTCAAAACAAGTCAATGGTTTCTGATCATCAGTATGATCACAGAAGCCATGAAGCCCACTTCAGTCATTCAAATGGTTACAGTGAATTCACCCAGGGAGAAGCAAAGATGACGCAGAGAAGGAATTATGCCTCAAGTCTCAAGAGAGGCAAAGAAAAGCAGGAGACAGACCTGGTGAGGCAGACTGGAGTTCCCCAGTGAAATAGAACAGTACCAGAAGGTTTCGATGACAACTTCAGGAATGAAATTGAGAGGAGACTGCTCTGTGGATAAGGAGTTAGATGTGGGCAAGCAGCAAAGACCAGCAAAGGAGACTAAGCCACCTTCATCAGTCAGTGAACAAATTCCTCCACATGGGGTGAAACCAAAGATACTTAAAGGGACCAAGAGTGGATCACTCAGATAATTTGTCTGGCTGTGAAAGGGGAAGAGAAGGTTTTAAATGCTGTGTTCACACTACCTTCTCTCATGCCTGCATGGTAATGAGATAAGGGCTGTTTAGATGATTGAGAGTGCATTCTTCTAAGACCAAGAGATTATTTACTTCATTGATTAGGTGTAGATATTTAATTGTTCTGATGTATGAGTGTGTGTGCCTGCATGCATATGCACATCGACTACTGTCCTCCCCTGCCACCAACTTTATTTTTTGAGGCAGGATCTTTCACCAGCCTGGAAGTCACCAGGAAGGCTAGGCTGGCTGGGCAAAGCACCTCTGAAGCCACCTTCCAAATGCTTGGAGCCAGGCTGGAGAGATGACTCAGTGTCTAAGTGCACTGGCTGCTTTTCTGAAGGACCCAGTTTCAATTTCCAGCATCCACGTGGCAGTTCACAACTATCTGTAATTCCATTTCCAGGAAATCTGACACCCTCATACAAACCTACATGCAGGCAAAAGCCCTAATGTATACTAAATACATAAATAAATATTTCTTCAAAGAAAAGAAAGGGAGACAGAAAGAAAGAGAGAAGGAAAGAAATAAGGAAGGAGAGAGAGAAAGAGAGAGAGAGAGAGAGAGAGAGAGAGAGAGAGAGAGAGAGAGAGAGAGAAAGCCAAATACTTCAAGCATCTTTTTCATGTTTTCAAGGCAAACACTTTGTGAACTTACTTACCTGTCTTCCCAGCCTGGATATTTACAGTTAAATTACTTAAAATAAAAGACAACTTAAAACACACTGGGTTCTACTTGAAACTCAGTGACTTAAGTAGGGAAGCCCAAATCACCTAGACCTCCAGGTCTCTGTTGATAAATATGTGGGTTCTTCCAGCTCTGGGAGTCTTTGTTCCATGGTATAGAAAGAACAACTCTAGGGCAACCTTCAAAGGAGCCTTCAGGTTCAACAGCTGCATAGGCAGTCACATGTTTCAGTGGGTCTGTGCTAACCCATATATTCCATCAGAGGAGAAGGCTTCTGCCTCCAGGTCTTCGGGTCTGCTTGAGCTGCAGAGTTATCACAGTAATAGTCATGACCCTTGGAGATCAACCTATAACAAGACAGGCCTGGTTACTTCTGTATTGTAGACAGCACAGCTGTTTCTTGGTAGTCCTGGGAGACTGATTCCTAGCATATTTAAATCCCTCATATGAAATAGGAGATATTTGCATAAAACCTGCATGTCTTCCCATACACATCAAATCATCTCTAGCTGACTTAGAATACTTAATACAATGCAAATGTTATGTTTCACTATGTTGCTTAGAGAATCATGATAAGGAAACATGGATTTATACATTCCAAGTCGTTGCAGTAATTCTCTTATTTCTGACCCAAACTTGCTTGTATCTGCATGCACATTCAGCAGACATTGAGCCCCTCCATTGCTTTCTGACCCTCCTACTACAATAAGGAGTCTTTGTTGGTCTTGTAAAAAAGCTCAGCCCACATTCCTACCTACTGTTTTAGTGGAGATGATGCCTAACAATGGAACAAAGCAAAAACACCCATCTCAGGATCTGCTTCTAGAAAGCCCACACTATGACAGCCTGGTGCCCCAAGAACTTGATAAAGCATGGCAGGCAGAACAAAATGATGCTGTAAAGATTTGATTGCAAATTTATGTCAATTAATAGTGATACTATTGGCTGGAAATTAGAGGATACTAACCACATTTGGGATGTGGCAACATGGGCATTAACTCATTGGAAAGCCCACAGTACTCAGTGTTTCTGGGACCATGAATACAGGTAAGGAAACAGGCATAGACATCTTGAGCAACTGACCTGAAGTCTCAGATGTGCACAGTATAAATAAGACCCAGATATTTGGAGTCTGGCTTCAGAGTCTACATTCCTTCTTGTGTACCCATTCACACCACCACTACCCTGTTAGTTTGAAGTGAGTATCTCACTAGGCTTCAGCTTCTTTTTTTATGTGATGCTTGGATAGGATAACCCCTAGAGCTCTCCAAAGTCATGGTTAGGTGTTCTTGTTCATTGTATTCATACTAACAGAGTGAGTAAACGGATCAGACCGTGAACTCAGAGGTCACTCTTGTTACCATGCCTGGAAATCTTTGTGCCATTCTGGTCTGGCTTTACAGGAAGAAAGATGGAGGACTCTGAAGGAGGTTCTAACCCTGCTTCATGCTCTTTGGGAGCAGGAAGAAGACATTCCAAGCTCTCTACCTCAGTGCCTCCTCCAACACACAAAGAGCTACTCTCCCTAACTTTGCATTTATGATTAGCCAGGCATCGGATGCTTAGGCAATCATTGAACCCCATGGTGGAGGCTCAGAGAGGTAGAGTCACTTCCCCAAGGCCACAAAGATGGTCACCTAGAAGGCTCCGATATGAGTGCTTACCAGCTCTGCCATCTTTTGCAAGTGGTTTGAGTTTGTCACCCAGGCTTTATATGTGGAAAGTTTGGTCCTAGAGGTAGCGTGTTGAGAAGTGGGACCTAGTAAGAGGTTCTTACATCATTAGGGATATTTGTAGGGTGAAGCCTTTTCCTCCACCAGCTGCTTTGGTTTTTCCCCCATCTGCCCAGGCCCTGACACAATTGCAGTCCCCAAATAATACACAAGACACTGTATTAATTATGAAGCTGTTGGCAGTTTGCTTGGTTTCTTACTGGCTATGTCTGACTTAAGTATTTACTCCATAATTGTTAATCTAAGTATTTCTCTTACAGAGAAAGGGTCCAGACTTCTTACCCCTATAGTGGCTACATCGTGGCTCTCTGTGTTTCTCCTTCCCAGAGTCCTCCTCGACTCCTAGTCCCACCTATCTTGCTTCCCTATTGGCCAACAGTGCTTTATTCAACAACCAATAAGAGACAGATTTACAGAATTACATCTCCCATCAGGTATTCACCTAGAGGTAGAGTTCAGGAAATTCCTAGGGTAATTATCTCAAGATGGGTTTTAAAGATGGGCCAAGCCTCTGCCTACTGCCCCCTTGCTTTGGCTTCTGATTTTGCCATGTAATACCTCCTTCTTGCAGGTGTTTGCACCAGGATGGCATCATCATTAGGTAAGTCCTTTTCTCCTTTTTAGAATGAGCTGATAATATTAACTGAAGCACTACTTGTAGGATTAGGACAGCCATGATGATAGATGATCCTGGAAGTACAGTGCCAGAGATAGAAGTCACAATACAATACAGAGATATAGAGAAGCAGCAAGATTAGACGCAATGATTGAAACAGTCACTGAAGACTGGAGGGTCACTTAAAAGGAGGGGGAGAAAACAGGGAGGAGTAAGGGGTAAGAAAAGGGGGGAAGGAGAGAAGGGAGAGAAGGAAGGAGAGGAGATAGATAAAAAATCCCCAGCACACAAGGATGACCTCCTGTGAAGCAAGAGTGTGTCTTGTAGGAACTCTAAACAATTATACCCATTTTGCAGGTAAGCAAACTGAGGGCTGAACTCTGAACTATCACCCTGTGCCAAGAGGTTGTAGAGTGTAAACTGTGGCATCTCACACTCCCAGCTGCCTCACTATAGCCAACCATACAGCGCTCCCATGGGAATGACCATGCCCTTCCAACTTTTGCAATGCCTTTCCAACAAGCATGCTGTATCTAATGAGTTGGCCCTCCTGTCCTCTGAATTAGAAGAAAACCTAGAATTAACTTCCCTCAGATAAGAGCCTTTATAAATAGTTTCCAAGGAATGGCCTCTGCTTTATTGGAAAGGTCGGTGTGAGACTGGTTGTCACCCAACTCTCTGTTGACATTTCCTTTTTAAAGAACATAGCATACATTCTTGGGCAGGACTCAAACATTCTTACATTTTGCTTTCTTTTTTGAACTATTTATGGCAAAAAATATCCTCCATGATTATTAGAAACACTAGGTGGAAGCCCAGAACTCTTTCTCTCTGTGATGAAGGCATCAAATGTCAGCCCTCCGTAATCCTCGAAGTAGCTTCTTTCTCCTCCTGGCCCTAAAGACCTCACAAATGCTCATAATGATATGTGAAAGCACGGAGTAGACGGTTAGAACATGATGAAGGGTGGAGAGCACTACGCAAAGCATTCCCCATGCACTGTGTATTGAAATTTCACTATTACCTTATGACTCAAGTCATACATTAATCATATTTTACAGAGGTAAGTAGGTCAGGAGGACTCTGCCCTTATGAATTATGAATGGACTTATCCATTCATGAATGCATGGATGAATGGGTTCTTGACAGAACAGTTGTGTTTAAAAAAATGCTGTATAGCTCTCTTGTTCTCTATCACCACATGAAGCCAACACTGCTAAGATGTTAAGGTCGGAAGGCCCTCCCCAGATGCAGAGGGCATGATGACTCTATTCCCTTAGACTGTCCAACCTCCAGAACTGAGAACCACATGAACTTCTATGCTCCATACACAGCTGTGTCCCAGGTATCTTTTTTTATAGCACCAGAAAATGAGCTCTGACACCGAGTAAGTGAATGCAAAAGAATTTTAAACATAGTTCTGTGTGAATCTAAACAAGGACTGACTAGGGGTAGCTGGAAATCACTTGCTAAAAGAACCACATGTATGCAGGAGCCTGAGGTGACCAGAAGAGGGCATCAGATCCTCTGGAACTAGAGAGACAGGCAATTTTAGTTATCATGCAGGTGCTAGGAACCAAACTCTGGTCCTCTGCAAAAGCAATAGGTATTCCAAACTGCTGAGCTACCTCTCCAGCTCCTCATCTGAGAAATTTTTACACAGCCCTAAATGTACAAGCATATAAAATAAATATGAAGATCAATTACCAATAATAAATCATAGAGAATTTTATTTTAAAACCATATTTTGAAATATATACAATTTTAGCATTTATTAAAGATAGGTTATGTACAGTAGAGTGGTATGAGGTAGAAGACCTAGAAGGTTTGTTGATCCAATGAATATTATAAGGCGAATCAGTATTTAAGATCATGTTATTCTTTTAGGGGAATGGATAATTACTGCTTGTGTTATAATAAGTTAATTAGTCATTGTTGGCATGGGTGAAATTAGTTAGTGATGAGACATTTGTAAGGGGATAAGATAGAAGGAAATATAATGATAACAATTCTTGGAAGTCCTATTATTGTAGAGGTAATGAAAGAGGCAAATAAATTTCATTCTTTTTGAGTTTCATGGGGTTTTTTGTGATTCTATAAGTTTAGGAAATGGAGAGCTTGAGTAAATTTGGGAAGAAATTTTTAATTGAAATAAAATAAAAAGTGTAATGGTTGCAGACAAGACAGTAAAAACTCATGTAGATATGTCTAGTTGTGGCATGTTGAGAAGAATTTTCAGTCTAGTGAGAAGGATGTGCTTATTCAATTTTTAGATAAAGAATTAAATTTTGGCTGAATATTTGAAATTGCAGGACAGGGAGACTCATCTGTGTTTTCATAGTTGATCAACATCTCTATTTTATAACTGTCAATTCATCTTTGCATAAAAACATATTATGCAATAGCTGAAGCATGCATAGGGCCACTTCAGACATTGTTGGAAATTCTATTTTAATCCCAAGCCAAAATTCATTTAGTTATTTGGGGGGAGGGGGCGATTCAACTCAGTGACTTAAACAATAACTTTTAAAGTTAACATTTTTAGCACAATAAAATCCAAAGATACACTAAGTTAATTCTTACATGGTAAAGATTATGGAAGAAAATATTTTTAAATCCTTTGTTTTCTACAATTAAACCATCAAGTTTCTGTAATCTCGGAAAACTTTTTAGGTATAGTATAAAACCCTGAAATTTGTCAAACTTGTTGTGACCCACCCACTCAGCTATGCAACCCCAACTCAAGGTTGCAACACACAATTTAGGAAACTGGGGTGCAGAGGACCTGTACTATATGACAGTAGTAAAACTCAGTCATTCAGTGATACCAAAGCTGCCAGACTTTCCCTCAACTATTTCTTTTTTCATTTTTGAGACAGTGGTAGCCCCAGTCACACTAAGCAAGCCTTCTACTTATTTCATGTCTTTTTTGTTGCTCTTTTTTGTTCTGTTTTGTTTTTGAGATAGGTCTTTATACATTATCCTCCTATCTCTGGATTGCTCTGTAATCCAGGAACTCTCTAAAATTTGTGATCCTCCTGCCTCTCTTTCCCTAGTAGCTAGGATTACAAGTTTATATTACCAAGCCTGGATTCCCACATTTTTCACTCTGCCAGTGCCTTGCTGTGGTTCTGGGATACACAAAGCTGGTATTTTTTTCCTGTCTTGTTTTTGTTTCTGATAACACTCCTACCCTCACTCCAGAACCTTTTTCCTCACACTCCATTGGGGAAAAAGTGAAAAGATGCCTCTTTTAATTAGCTAAAACATGTTTTTAAAAAGATACAAAACAAAAAGAACGGGGAAAAAAAGAAACACAGGGAAACTAGGGTTAATCTGATACAGTCTACCATGGGGAATAAAGTTTGGCCAAGTCAACTGCAGCCTACATCCTTCCCAGCTCATCAACCTCAATAGAAACAGGTTTTCTTCTTCCATCTTCTAACACAAGATCCCACCCAAGGCTCTACAGCCTCTCCCAGATTACCTGTCCTTGCCTGCTACACAGACTAAGGCTAGTAAGGTAGTATTGGTCAGCAATAGGTCACATATTCATCAGGTCTGGCTTATATGACCTCCAATGACAGAGAAGAGGAGAGTTAATGAAAGGAAAGGCAGAAGGGGTCCCACCACAAGGCCTAGGACATGGAGGAGCTGAGAGTGAGCTGTGACTTGGCTCTTGATTCCTGTTTTTTCTTTGGCAGGTAGGAGTCAACTGAGAAGTCTATGAAATTCTGTTGTCTCCTTTCTCTACTAAACAAGAACCCATTCCAAGAATGGCAGAACAGGAGCAGGGTGGGTGGATGCAAAAAGACATCATGTTTTGTTAATGAGGGCTGACAGCACTGAGATGATCTCAGTAGAGAAAACTTCCCCCAACCTACAGAGACTGTTAATGAAGTTTTACTTTTCATGGATCCAGTGAAAACAAAGCAGCAGCATGAAATGACATCCTTTGGTTAGAATGTCCCAATGCAGATTGGGCAGGTTGTCATGGGACCACAGTGGAATTAATGCAACAGGAACATTGCAACAAAGACTAGTATCATCAAGCGTGCCAAGAAGATGGAGAACATGGGAAAGTGCAGGGCTGAGTGCCTGAATGGTTTTGTGGAAGAACCCAATTATGAGTCTCCTGCACAAGTCTATAGGAGACATATCACACCTATGATAGACATAGGAACACATAGGGACTAGTCTGTGACCCCATGCTCCCTCTGTCTGTCCTTTGCCCTTGCTGCTCAACACACCCGATTCTTGCACAGTTGTCTTGGTCTCTATTTTGTCAGAGAGGCCAGGCCCATCATGGATTTCATAAGGTCTTGTGTATTAGTTTCTTTTCTATTGCTGTGATAAAACATCAAGACCAACGAAACCTATAGAAGGAAGGGTTTGACTAGGCTTATGGTTCCAGAGGATTAGAATCCACAATGACAAAGCAAAGGCATGGGAACAGGAAGCTGGAACAGTAACTGAGAGTGCACACTCTGTCGACAGACAGGAACAGAGAAAAAAACTGGGAATAGTCTTTCCGAGATGAATATTTCCTCCAGCAAGGCTACACCTCCTAAGTCTCCCCAAATAGCACCAGCCAGGCACCAACTATGCAAATACCAGACTATAAGGAACATTTATCCATCTGATTTCTCATAATACTGCCATTTGATATATCCCTAATGACATGTGCACAACCTAGTTCAAAAGTTACTCCATAAATAAGGTCAGGGCCCTGGTCTAGTCTTAGTTATCAAGAGATGACCAGCAAGAGATGGTCTTTAGCAGCAACAAGCCCTCAAATATTTGTTGTAAACATAATCATTTGCCCTGGACTCTTCTCACAGATGCTTGAGTTACACCAGACTCTTTTTTTAAATACTTACTTTTACTTTTTATTTACATATATGTGTGCATGGAACATATGTGAAACCACTAGAGTTAGAGTTATAGGCAGTTGTGAGCCACCCACTATGAGTGCTGGGGACCAAACTACAGTTCTCCAGAAAAATAGGAAGTTCTCTTAACTACTAAGCCATCCTACCAGCCCCCTATAATAGGGTCTTTGCATAGGTTCCAAACCTTGCAGAGGCTGTTTCTCTATGAAAGGCAGATGTGCTCTCCACTGTCACATGTCTGGACTACCTGGTAAGTCGCATTCCTTCTCCAAGGCCACTGTGTCCTTGTTTCTATAGCCTACCTGGACCCTTAGCTCTTCTACAAGAGTAAATGATAATACAGACAGTCCATGTTCAACCTCTGCTCCAACACCTGACAACAAAGGAGAGTCTTTAGACTTTCAGGACCTATTTCTTCATGTGGGATAATAACATCAGCCGATGGCAGTTCTATGAGAACTAAATGAGACAGAGTATTCAGCCCAGTACCTGCAACATGGCAAGATTTTGACATTAATGGCAATCTATATCTACAGCATCACGGTTAAGGTGGCAGTTTAAAGAGGCTTCTCTTTACAGTCCCAGACATTCACTTTGCCTAACACATAACAGGTACTCAACAAGTGAGCACTAAATTATACTGGATGCCATTCTAGAACTGTGAAAGCTTTCAGTTGCATTCTACATATCTTCTTGTCTACAGCTATCCCAAGAAGGCATCTCCATGTGGCTCATGTCTTCCACAAAAATCTAAGACACATCACCAGCCATGAGAATATAATACACCCCACGTTCCCACCATGAAATGAATTGTTTTCCATTGACATCTAGCCTGTGCCCTCTGCCCTTCAGGCCAGTGCTTGTTAGTGTAAACCATCAAGAGCAACTACAAAAGACGGCAGGAAGTAATCCTAGGATGGAATCCCTCACTCTCTCAGATGGGCACTTCCCGGGCTGAACTTCTTAAGTTGTTCAGAAAACACAAGACCTAATGCCTTAGCCTTTTGCTGCCTAGAACCGCCAATGCCTCCCTTCCTTATGCTCAATGACTATGTCAAGTTTAAGGTCATGACCATGCGCCATAGAGGAGCCAGACATCCTAACAAATACTGTTTGTTTCCCTTGTTTCTGGGGCGTTCAGCCGGGGCCTTCAGTTCCCAGAGGCCAAAGGTTCTAATTAGTCCTTGTTCCAGCCCATAACATCACTAGCACCCCGGAACTAATCATTTTATTAGACACCTCTTTTGGGTCCAGCCTTGCTGTCCGAGTTCTGACTTTGCTTTCCTTATTCCGACATTATGAATGTGTTTCTTTTTAAAACTGTGTTTTGGTTGGAAAGCTCTGTATGTCCTCGTTGAAGTCTTCCAGAATTTACTGGCACCTAAGGAGGCCCCTTAAAAAGTCAATGGCAACTAATGAAATATACCTGCAATGGATATACTTGACAGGCAGGAAATGAGATGAACAAAGTCAAGCAAAATGGTAACAGAGTGGGAAGGGAAAGTGGCAACAGTCCCTTGGTTGTGAATGTGCCACCCAAGGACCACTCCTCATTCAACAAGTGCTTGTTTACTTGGCCAGTGTCCTCCATTCCGTGGATTTTAGGCATGTTTGCACATTCAATGGGGAAATGGAAGAAATAGGTCATTGAGACCTTTCATTTTTCTCATTCCTCTCATATAAACATGAAGAAATTAAAAGGCTGCTAAGTTAGGACAGCCCAAAGATAGTTCAAGCCTGCATTTTGACCATTTCTTTCTGTTTGATGCAGCTTTGTGCTCTTGCAACAGATGAAAATAGTGCTTTCCATGGCAACACCATGTAGAGATATGGCAAGTTTTCTTAAAAAGAAAAGAAAGGAAAATCCATGCTGTTTATCTTGAATCTAAACCAGACTCTCTCCCCTTTTCTCTCATCCAGGGTCTCACCAGTATTGGCAGGTTCTCTCAAGGGCATGTGAGGTTGCTTAGGTAGCTTTACCTGAAGATTTTGGTAATCCTTCTTCAGCCACCCCCTCCCATATTATACTGGTTTTGAACACTTGAAAATATTTTCAGTGTTGGGTACTCAAGGCCAAGTCCTCAGCTTTCTGTTCATGGCTCCTCACCAATGTTGCACCCCCCTCTTTTTCTTCATATCCTTCAATAGCTCACATCTTACCCTCTGTGCTAACCCTACAGAGCTGTTTAACACAGGCACCTAAATGTGTTGGACTGTCATGGCAACCTGCTGTTTTATTACAATCAAGTTCAATCTGACTTCATCACTGTCATGGCAACCTGCTGTTTTATTACAATCAAGTTCAATCCAACTCCATCCCTGCATCCATAAGCTGGCACATGCATATGCAGAACTACACAGATACATATACCTCCTTTCACAAGCAGCTGGACAATAAAGTCCAATTTTACTGAGGACCTAGGGAAAGAATACTGACAAGAGAATATCACTTGTCAAATGTACTTTACAAATTTCTCTTAAAATAATTCATCAGTTCCTCAGAATTCACAGGATACCTCATGTATCTCTTTCCTCCTTATGCAAAACCGCTGTCTGGCTGATGTCAACTCTTCCTCCTTATGCCCAGTCCCATAGCCCACTGAACAGAATGAAATCTAGGGACTCAGTTGAGAACTTTCCATGACACTGGATCATTGGGCAAATTCTGACAGTTCATCAGCTCAAGATCAGGGAAAGGTAGACACTGATCTCAGTTCATCAGAACAGGTATTTTACAAATGTACCCAGCACTATTGGCTGCATGAGGGAACAAGCTAGTTCCCTCTTTCTGGAATAGTCTTCTACACAGCCTAAGTGATGTAACGTTTAAGGTTTCAAGAACCAAGCAGAAAAGCAAAACACTGCTGAGAAAATTTGGGCATTTCAGATACTTTGTTGTTGTTCAAAGGGGCAATGGCAGTAGAATGTTGATCCCTCTGTGGTACACTGTTTGATATTTACATAACACACACACACATACACACTCTAGCCCACATACAAATACATCTTTTATTAAAAAAAAAAAAGAATCACTGCTTATCAAACTTCTCTTTGTGGCAGGTAGAAATCACCATAAAATTCACAGCCAATAAAAATGCATATTCACAGATCACAGTCGTAGAGGATACACTTACAACACAATGCTTGTTACTAAGACTCAGGGGTCATTGCTGAAGAATGGGCAGAAAGATGGTAAGAGCCTGAAGAACAGTAAGTTTGCTGTGAGACTGTGCCTCCTAGGAATGTCAGACAGTACACACACATAAAGTCTCACCAACATGACTGCCTAAACATGAGCTGAATACAGATAATAATAATAGACATGGTAACATGGACAGGGGCTGGAGAGCTGTATAGTGCTCTATTCTGTAAGCCACTGAGGTTTCAAAGTTATGTAATACCCATCTCAGTTAACTTAATTGGCAATTTGACACAACCTAGAATCATGTGGGAAGAGAATCACAGTTGAAGAATCGCCTAGATTGGGTTGGTCAGTGTGATGCTGCAACGATAAACGCACACTTATTGAGGGTGTAGGTAACTGTTTACTGTAGAAGTTACTCACAAAAGAAAACGGGCAACCCAGAAGAGTCAAGCAGTTTTCTGCTACCAAACCGGAAGCAGAAAAAAGGGCAAAAGGCTCTGCTGCTTGCTCTTTTATTCACTGCCCTGTCCCTAGTCATGCCCAAAGTGGGTGTGGTTAGCGGCACAGTTCCACCCTTTTGTTACCACATCCCTATGTGTCCCTAGAGTGCCATGTGGCTAATGGCAGAGTCCTAAGTTTCCCCCTATATCAGTGGAAATATGTGAGGTGTTTGCTTTGATTATTAATTGATGTAAAAGGACCAGGCCCACTGTGGGTAGTACCATTCCCTAGGTAAATGTTCCTGAACTGTGTAAGAAACCTGTGTTGGCATAAGCCTTCCTTCCAGCCTCTGTGCAACACCCTCCATAGTTTCTTACCTTGTCTTTGTGTCTTTGGCTGTGAATTGAATTCCTTGGTCAGAAGTAATGATGTGTGGGATAGCAAGCAGGCCTGCCTTCCAGTTCCTATCTTGGCTTCCCTCAATAATGGACTATGACCTGGAATTGTAAGTGAAATAAAATTTTATTCCCCAAAGCCTCTTTGCCCCAATAATAGAAATGAGGTTAGAATATTATATTGGTATAATGTAGTCTAAGCAGACTAATGAACTCTAATACTCATCTGGTCTTTTGTAATGCCCAAATGTCAAGCAAAAAGATTAACATTTATCTCTTCATACAAGCATTAAAACATTATAGCACCATTCACATTATTATGGTGTTTAAAAGTGATTAATGCCTCCCAAATGTTCTAACTTGGTTTCACAGGACCTGGCTGTGGCTTCCTCTTCAATTGCTTCCTGTCCCACCTTCTCCTTTTCATTCAACAGTACACAATGCTGACCTCACTCTCAAACAAGCCATGTTATTTTTAATCTTCAGGTTTGCCTATGCTTGTACCTTCATTCTTCATTGTATTAGTCAAATGGCACCTCTTTGTGGAAGCCATTTGGCACCCCCCAGTGAAAATTATGGTCAGCATCACTTATTAGGTTTGTTCTTTGAAGCATGTATTTTCTTTTATAATAATTTGCAATATTAGATATGTTTATAGAGTTGTTTAATGCAACCACTTCCCCAGCTAGACTATGTTTCCTGGCAATGAGAATCACATAGCATTTATCCTACAACTTAGACAGCCAGTTGCTGAAACATTGTAGATATCCATGGTACTTTATGGATGAAGGAATGAGTCTTTTTCTAGTCTTTGGCTCCTTGGAAGACTTGAGAAATAAAGTTGCTGCTACCATTTAGCAAGAATTCAGAAAACTCTCCTTGTTCAATCTGTTAGGCCTTAAAACTCAGGTGACTTTATTACTGTCACTATTTATACAGGTACCTCGAATGTCACCTCATGCACTTAGGCCTTCTGGTCATGCAGATAAAGAAGTAAAATTCAGAACTTCGTTGAATACAGGCTCTGAACCAAATGCTTGTAAGAGGAATGTGAACACTCGACAAGCAGCGCTGGTTTTCCACAGCTCACAGCTAACACACTCATGAGCTAAAATGGACTGTTTGTGTTTTGGAATGTGTCCGGATGGTGACCAAAAATGGAGTAGTGGATGCTATTTTTCCCTGCACAGCCGACTATGGCTTTAGGCATTCCAGGGGTATGGTCTGAGCAGTTCCATATAAACAACCCCAGAGGCCCAGAGCAGGACCCCTCTGTTTTTTTAGGCCACTGGTTAAGACATTGGCTGTGCCACTGTTCTTGTGGTCAGGGGTTAGAGGGCAAGGGCTGGGCCAGCTGCCACGAGATATGCTGTGATCAGCAAGCCTCTACTTGTTGTTTTACAGGGCTCTCAGCAGAGTCCTAAAGAATAGCCTCATCAAAAGCCACAGGAAAGAGGAGTCCAGGTGAGATAAGATGGTACTACCAAGGGACCGTATTCTCTCTGTTCTTTGGGTTCAAATCCAGCATAGCCAATGACTAGTGAGGTAAAGTTGGGCAAGTCACCACACTTCTCACAGTCATATTATCTTCAAACAGGAGGTGAGAGGACTGGGGAGACGGCTCAGTCAGTAAAGTGCTTGCCTGAAACATGAGGACCTGACTTCAGTTCTCAGAGCCTATGGATAAACAGCCAGGAATGGTAGCTTGAATTTGTAATCACGACATTAGGAAGACTGGGAAATCCCTGGATTCACTACCAGCCAGTCTAGCCAAACTCAAGACACCTGGCTCCTGAGGAAATTACACTAGATGAATATCACACACACACACACACACACACACACACACACAAAGGTAAGCAAAAATCCTTCCTACTTGCAAGCATATTAAGTGATGAGATGTTTAGGAAGTACCTACCATGTACCAGGCTCTTCATGATAGACCACATCTCTCCACTTGTGTTTGTGACTTTTCTTATGGCTAATAGGAACAACTTAAAGGAGATAAGATTCTGGCCCTTGGTTTCAGAAGGAATAGTCCATCATAGTAAAGAAGTCATGGTAGCATAGTGGATCTGTCCATGGTGACATGAGCATGGGATGTCTGTGTTAAAGCTTGGTAGATCAGGAAGCAGAGAGTTCACTAAGAAATGATATAATCTTCAAGGCCTGTCTCCAGCAACCCACTTCAGCTAGCCAGACTCCACCTCCTAAAGATCCAAAGACATCCAGACTTAAACCATAAACTATTCCTAATCCTTCTTTTAATCAGGCAGTGGACTCAAATCCTCAGCCTATGTCTCAATAACTAACAGGGTATTCTAGTTTCATTCCGTTGAGATGAAAAAAACATCAAAATAAACTTGGGAAGTACAGTGCTTATTTCAGCTTACACTTCCAGGTCACAGTCCATAATCAAGGCAAGCCAGAAAAGAAACTCAAGAAGGAACTGAAGCAGAAACAATAGAGGAATTCTGCTTACTGCCTTGCCTTTTGGCTCATGGTCAGTGGCTTTCTTGTATAGCCTAGACCCACCTACCTAGGGATGGTGCTGCCCACAGTGGACCAGGCCCTCCTACCACATTTGGAAATCAAGGCAGGCATGCCTACAGGCCTATCTAATTGAATCAATTCTCCAATTAAGGTTCCTTCTTACCAGGTGACCCAGGTTGTGTCAAATTAACAATAAAAACTAACCATGACAGAGCATGAGTCAGCCTTTTCATCCATGCTTTAGCAGAAGTGATAAGTGTTTAGATTCTTTGTAAGTATGACAGTTAGAAGTGAACTCAATGAAAATCAATATAACATGGTATAAATGGCCAAATATTAATCAATGACCACCTCTACAAGTGCATCTCCCAGATACCAGGTTCTAGAGTACATAATTTACACTCCTGTTGGCAGTATCACCTTAGTAAGACGTTTATCTTTATAACTGCTGTAATAGGCATAGTGATATCTTTATCATTTTAGTGTGTGTTTGTGTGTCTGTTTCTGTGTCTGTGTGCCTTTGTGTTTGTTTGTGTGTGTGCATGTGTGCAATTAGATGCCAGAGATCAACCTTGGGTATCATTCCTCAGGAGTCATTCACCTTATTTTTTGAGAAAAAGGTATGGTGGTTTGCATGAGATGTCCCCTATAGCCTCACCCATTAGATTACAGGAAAGGACAAAGAAGTAACTTGCATGATGAATGTGTATTATGGTCTAGATATGAAATGTTCCCCCAGACTCATGTGTGAACATTCAGTCTCCACTGAGTATAGGTGTTTTGGGAGTTTCTGGGAATGTTAGGATATGGGGCCTAGGTGGAAGAAGTAAGTCTATCTGTGGTCCCTAGACCCTTCCTCATCGTCTGTTTCTTGTTTACTCTTAGATAAACAGCTTCCTCCTCCTTAGCTTCCTACATCCATGATGCTCTACCTCCCCCACAGGCCCAGAATGAAGAAAGATGAAGAACATAGACCAGAATCTCCAGAATTGTGATCCAAAATGTGTCTTTCCCTCTTTATGTTATGTTAGCTACTTTGCCAGATTTTGTATCAGTTAATTTAAAAATCAAAACCTTCCATCTTGGAAAGAAACTTAATGAGATGTGAAATGTTTAGATGTTCTAAAAGAAGATGAAGCATTCCACCCTTCAAGGAAGCTCCTTAAACGCAGGAAGTAAACAACTCAAATACTTCAGGAAGTCCCTGAAACTGACCAGATTCACTATGTGTCTCCACTTCAAGCATATATTAGTATATTAGCAGTAAGGACGGCTGAGCTGCCTAGAAGAACTGACATGCCTAGAAGGGACTCAGACCAGAGTTATATGGAAATAATACTCTATAACCCATTGGGCTGCCTACAGACTGTACAATATGTTCCAGGGTTCCAGTTTTCATGAACCATAACCTATGTTGGGGTAGGCTTTGATAATGCAGCTGTCTGAGTCATTTCTGCTCATTTAAGTAAGTAACCCCAAGAATAGTCATTGGTTTACCAAACTGGACTTTGGTGGTATCCGTACTTTGGTCTGTCATTGGTTCCCTACCTGAAATGAGTATGTATTTGTTTATGTCTCCCTAGGAACAGTGTCACACAACAGAAGAGAAAAGCCTAACAGTTTCCTTACATCTTATAAGGATCTCAGAAAGAATCAACACGTCTGACCTTTGTTCTGATATTGCCAGATCCCTTGATAATAACATTTTCTTTCACTCTCACATGGTGCTTTTCCAGTGTTAACTTGTTTAATCCTAATGACTTCCTAGGAGGAGCTTTCATGATTGTCCCACTTTGAAGATGTGACAAACTGAGACTAATGGAAGTTACATCATCATCCAGCACAGAAAAGTCAAGTCTAGATGGTTTCTAACTCCAGTCACTACATTCTCAGTTGTGGTCAGAGACCATGTCTCCATGATAGCCGCTATTTGTTCCAACTCTCAACACAAGATCTGACCCCTCCTTGGCCTTAGGAATTTAGTGGCACTTTTTCCAAATATTTATGGACAGCCTAAAACTTCACCATGGGAGCAGAAGCAAGTTTGCACATGGATCCAGCATGTGGAGTTATTCAGTCTCTGAAATTCTGATCATCTCCTGGGACTCTCTTTCAGAGGAGCTGGGTGTTGATAGCTGAATTCTCAAAGGGACAGCCCCCCTAGCCTGGTGTGTGGGAAAGATCTACAGAGTGGCTTTAGCTTTGTGAATCTTCAGGCATTTGCACATTGAATAAACTGGTCATTATTAACTTAAGAGCCAGGTTCTTACTTCTCTTCTTTTTTATTTTCCTTGTTTGCTATTTTCCAAGAAACTAGTTGTTAAATACTATGTAGCAGATGCTGGTCATAGTCCTTCTGCCTCAGCCTCTCAAAGCTTGAATTATAGACACAACTAAAGACTGAAACCTGAGAGTTTTCAGCTCACAAAGTTAGGAAGAAATGAGATAAGACCACATACAATCTGATTCCAAATACTTCTCCAGTCCTGAACCCTAGTCCATAGCACATCAGAGACCTATCTAGTATTTGAGGAGCTTCAAGCTTTTGCACATGTGCCCTAAATTCTGTTCCCCACAAAGTAGCCACAGTAGGCTTAACTACATATAAATAATACCCAGCTGAAAACCCTGAGTGACTTTTCAATGGCAAAAAAAAAAAAATCCATGCTCTTTCATGTAGCCCATAAAGCTTGTGAGATAAACTCTCACATGTGTTCTCAACATCCTTTTCCATCATCTCTCTTTAGTTTCAGGTATCCAGCCCATTAAACATCCAAGTTCTGGCTTCTCAGACAAAACAAGTTATTTTCCTGCCTTGGGGCATTTGCACTTCCTACTTCCCTATTTTCAGGGAGACTTCCTGGATCACCCCATTTAAGGCCCTCCTCTTCCTGTTCCATCCATAATTCAGAACTGCACAGCACTAGCCGATTACTTCGTGCATTTCTTTGTTCAGTTATTTATTGTCTCTATTACCTTCTAGAATATAAATTCCAGGAGAGTAGTGACTTTGTGGGGCTCACAAGTTGTCTTCTCAGCGTGTCAGTTAATGTGTGCTGAATGAACTAATGACTGATAGGAATCCAATACACAGCCCATGTGATGGTATACACATGTAACTCTAGGACTTGGGAGACTAAAACAAAAGGCAATAACAGAATTATGGATCTGAGGTCAGCCTGGGATACATAGAGAGCTTCAGGCCAGTCTGAACTGCATAGGGAGACTTTGTCTCAAAAAAACTAAAAAGCAAGAGAATGAAGTAGAGGAAGAGGAAAAATAAGGAAGATTCCAACCCTGGGACTTGTAAGAAAAGGAAGCAATACTCCCTTATTTTTGCACTGTGTGCCCCCAGAGTGAAAGGGGTATTTGGCAAAAAGAAGCCACTGATACTCTTCTGTGCAGCAGGTGACCTTATTTCTGTGCCTCTCTTGGAATGAGCTATAAGTATCTCCACAGCACCAGCTGCTTAGGGCAGGAACTTAGGGCATGAACAGGGTATTCACTGGTGTCCCAGCTCAATGAGTTGAGCTGAGCTCCCTGAAAGTCCCACTGTGGTCCTAGATCATGCTAATCCTGAGTCAAACTCTAAGAACAAACTGGTTTTGAAGCTGCCATTCATCAAACTCCTGGTTAAATTTAATGACACTCTTACAATGGTCCTCAAGGAACATTTTTATTTTGCATAAGTCATTCAAACTAGTGTCTTGTGATGGCTGCCTGCAGGCACTACACATACTTTTTAAATGAAAGTTACAAGGACAGATCCAAGACAAGATAAACCATCAGGAATACTCAGGTGAGCCACATCCTTCCTAGAAGTCATCTTTTTACATGGTCACTCTTCTCCACCCTGAGCATAGAAGATGAGCATCTTTTGGGTGCACCCCAATCACACTCTGGTTTCTAATGCCTTCTGAGAGCAAGAAGGGAAACCAAGACAGGAAGAGAGGGTTTCTTGGGACAAGATGTAGAAATGTTGATATTTATAGAAGCAAGAAAACTGTGAAAATGGAGGAGCATGTGTTGGAACAGGGTAAAGATGAAATGAAAGGGGGCATTGCAATCAGGCACTTGGGCAGGGCCCATAGTCTCTCTCCATTAGCGATCACCTTTCCTGCAAATTGCACCACCATGCATGGTTTCTGCATGAACAACTCTAGTCCTACCTACAAATCTGTTGCAAGTACAAATTCCCAAACACCACTGCAAACCTACTGCATGATAACACCAGAAAGTAGTGTATTGGCTACTTTTCTATTGCACTGATGAAACACCGTGACCATGGCAACTTCCAGAAGAGTTCACTGGGGCTTATGGCTCCCCAGCTAAGATCCAAGAGTGGAAGCATGGAGCTTAGACCAGGAAGCTGATCGACAAGCAGGAAACAGACAGAGAACTGGAAATTATGAAAGTCATTAAACTCTCAATGCCCCTCCCCCATCCATGAAATAATTATTCCTGCAAGGCTACACCTTCTAACACTACACAAGAGTATCACCAATTGGGGACCAAATATTAAAATATATGATACAATGGGAGACATTTCATTCAAACCACCATAGTGCAGTTCACTATTCCATGCAAAGAAGCCATGCAGGGGACCCTGGTGCTTGACCAAGTTTGAGGAATACCGTTCCTGTCTCTAGTAACCTCTCATAGTCTCCAAGTGTCCAGCTTACAGTCCTATCTAGAGAAATATTGCCTTTACCTATATTGCTCCTGTCTCCCTTCATGAATCTTATGAGTCCTGTTTATTAGGCCCCTTCATCCCTGCTGTGCCTGGACTGAGCTATCTAATTGATGCTTACATGTTAATGGTAGTCAAGTGAATTATTGACCCTAGTTCTTTGGCCCTCCCTATTTCCAGAGCCCTTTTTCATGAAGTCATGAAGTTCTTCCACAAAAGGCAGACTGGGTAATGCTACCCTCCTCTGTGTTAATTGCTTTGGCCAAAACTATACTAGCAGATGTGCCTTGAGCAAGGCCTTGAGATGTAATTACACTTACGCTGGCATGATTCCCTTTAGCGTGGTCCCAGAATGAACCCAGGTGGAAGAGACCCAACTTGCCTACTTAAACTGAGGTACAATCCCTAGTGAGTGAAACACTGTTGCAAACCATAAGACTCTGGGTTTATTTGTTACCCAGTAATAACAGCCTGGTGCATTGAATATCCATGGGTTTTGATTGCCTGAGTGGACTAAGCCTACAACATAAGCCTCGAGCTTTATGGTGCAGGAGTATTGTCAGGATCCATGAAAAGGAGTTCATTTCATTTTGACTAATTGTCAGAGAGTCTAAAAATGTCCTTATGTCCTCAAGTCTATAGCTTGGCGACTGCAGGGTGTCTTGGCCTTGGTAATGGATGTCTCTTATCTGAATAACAATAGACTTGGGCCCAGGTGTGTTTACTTTCGACCCTGATGGCTGGATGGTAGATGTGGCTGTCAAATACCTGGAGGATTAAGGGAAGTAAGCCTCTTTTCCCTTGATACATGATAATAGAAGTCTTCTGCAATTTGTCCCCACTGTTGGTTGAATACGTGAGATCTTGAGAGAAAAAACTAAGGGCACATTCAGTATGGATTGAATGGCCCTCCCAACAGCTATTCTGTGTCTCTGTCTGGATTCTTAAGCCCTTTAGCTAGCCCTTCTCTCATTCACACTCCCCTTCTCAGGTCCCAACTGTGAGCAGCTGGCTCTGACTGCAGACCCACAAAGTCAGCTTCCCAAAGAGGATTTTCAAAACTTTGCAATTAGAGGAAGGGAAATATATTTTGGGGAAATCGCATTGTTTGCCTGAAGGGAATGATGTGCTTTAGACCCAGATCATCCACCCAGTTTTGCTGTGGGTTACTCCATGAACAATTTCTTAGATGTCAGTAAAGTGCCAAGTGTACTTCCAAACAGCTGTCTGGGGACTGAATGGTGAGACAACGCATGGGGAGTTACATGCTACATGGCCATAGGGAAGGCAGAGGCTACTCCTGGTCATCTGGCACTTGGCCTCCCATTGACATCCCAGAGGCATGGTTCTTCTAGATTGAATGCTCTTGAAAGAAGAAATTAAGGAAATGTCTGGATAGCCAGAGGTAGGTACATATATATTTTCAGTATTGATGGGACCGTCTTAGTCATACTGCAATACACCTTTCATTCTCAGTCCCAATTAACCTGACTTGTCTGGGACATACCAGCACTATATACCTCACATTCAGTGCTGAAATCAGGGGATACCTAACTATGAGATAAGAAGGAAAGAATGGAATGAGGGAGAGAGAGCCCTATTGTCTGAGGGCTTGCTGTACATGGCTAGTGGTTTACATAAGTCACCTTAATGGTATTTCTGATGTTGTATATTTGCATTCAGTTTACAAATAGGAATCTTAAAACTCAGGAAGGTAAAGCAACTGCCCTGTACTAGTTTCTGTTGTGAAAAAACACTGAACAAAAGCAACTTAGAGGAGGAAAAAGTTTATCTGGCTTGCACTTCTATGCCACAGTTCATCGCTGAACTGGGCAGAAACTCAAGCAGGAACCTAGAAGCAGGAACTGAAGCAGAGGCTGTAGAGGAACCCTGATTCTGGCTTGCTCCCCATAGTTTGCTTGGCCTGCTTTCTATTACATCCCAGGACCATCTTCCCAGAGGTAGCACCTCCCACAGTGGGCTGAATCCTCCCCCATCAACCATTAATCAAGAAAATTTCCTATAGATATACCAATAGACCATTCTGATGGAGGAAAATCCTCAGTTGAGGTTCCTTCTTCCCTGACAACTTTAGTTTGTGTCAAATTAACAAAAAAAAAACCTAACTAGCACTAACTAGTCTGTACAACTGCTGAACAGGGAGCCCAAAGTAGAACCCAGGCTCACCCAGAAGCCAAGGTTCACACTGGTGCTATAATCCATGACAATAGTTTCTTCATTTTATTCTTAATTATTTTAGTGCTGATTCCTTAGGATAACAGGGTAACTCTAATCTCTCCTGGGTTAAGTTTTATAAACACCATCTCAAGTGTCATCTCATAGCTGGTGTCATCCTCATTTCATACATGGAAAGTAATAAATCTAAGGGAGGCTGAATGACTGACCCAACATACGTAATGTGGTGGATTGAAAGAAAATGACCCTCAAAAAGAATGGCATTCAGGAGGTGTGGCTTTGTTGAAGTAGGTGTGCCTTGCTGGAGGAAGTATGTCACTGTTGGGCAGGCTTTGAGGTCTCTTTTGCTCATGCTTCTCTCAGTGAGACACTCAATCCACTTCCTTTTGCCTTCTGATCAAGATGTAACCAGCACCACGTCTAACTGAATACTACCATGCTCCCTGCCATGATGACAATGGACTAAACCTCTGAAACTATAAGCTGCCACCTCAATTAAATGTTGTCATTATGTTCACAGCAATAGAAACCCTAGCTAAGGCATACAATAAACAACAGAGTCAAGATTGGAACCTATCTCATTTCAGAACCCATATCCCTAATCAGGAAGCTATCCTTCATGTTGTCAGTGTGTTGTACCCAAATTCTGAGCCCCAAAATCACCAAGAGGCCCATTTCGATGCAAAAGCAAAGAGTCTTTTATTGTAGATGTTTAATGAGCTAACCCCATTAGCTTGGGCCCTTCACCCCGACACCATGGCGAATGGCTGGAGAAAAACCCCGAGCAACCTTGAGGCAGGGATCTTAAAGGGCAGTGTAAGGGGAGTGTCTAGGGGGTATGAAACAGTCTCAGACTGTTGTGGTGTGCTTCCAGGTTTGGACAACCTGCCGTGTGTTGATTGGTCAACTGGTTGTTATGGCCCATAGGCCCTCCCAGGGCAGTTGCTATGCTCTGCACTGTTGCATACTTGTCCATAAAGCACACCCAGAGCCATAAAGCACATCCCCTCCAGCTAACTTCTGATTGGTTCCTTACCACAAGGAGGGCATCTGACCTCTTAGTGACCAAGACAGGAGCGGCAAGTTCATGCAAGCGCATGTTAGCCTGTAATGGCTGCTAAAATGGGGGACTGCTCACTACAAGTGTCCACATGCTATGGTTCAATGGCATTCATCCAAAAGTAATTATGAGTCATGAGAAGAGTACTCTGAAAAATGTGGCTTTCATGGAGATTCAATACACACCAAAAATCTCATAGAGGCATGTGAGTCTGATAACATTTGTATCTATAGCAATCTGGAAGCACTGAATATACTTTGGGAATGAACTCTGTCCCAAATATAACTATACTGAACCAGCATCAGAGCTTACTTCTGGAAACATCAATCATGGAAAAATCAGGGTTTCTGAGTGTGTCTGGGTTCCACCATGGTCTCCCATTTAGCAATTTTATAGTCTTAGGGTACATGGTAACACACTTTTGGTCAACTTGACACAAGCTAGAGTTACCTGGAGAAAGAGAACCTCAGTTGAGGAATTGCTTCCGTTGGAAATGTCAGGGCACCAGAATGACCCTCTGTGAAACAAACCACAGCCAGACAGTTCAAAGCCAGCTTGAAATGGACAGAGATCCTGTCTGGGTAAAGCATGAGCTGGGGACACAGCTCAGTGGTTGAGTGCCTGCCTGCCAAATGCAAGGTGCTAGATTCTACTCCAGGAAAAATAAACAAACAAACAAAAAAAAAACAAGTCACTCTTTAGCTGAGAAACAATTTTAAAAAGTCTATTTCAAAGTCTCTGAAAGAGTTATGTTCATCAGCATGACCCAGGATAGTGATTGGCAGGGACTGGAGGGAAGGAAAGGACTGGAAAGCTAGTGAATAATGCACATGTAGGCTTGGGTTGGGAAGATAAGGGATATACTTGATATGAATCGTGCTACATAACTCTAAGTATACTTAATGTCGCTGGATGGTAAACTGGGAAATGACCAATGTGAGAATTGGAGAGAAGACTCAGTGGTTAACAGCACTGGCTGCTCTTTCAGAGGACCCAGGTCTAGATCCCAGCACACATATGGTGACTTACAACAATCTGTATCTCCAGGTCCCAGGGATCGGATGCCCTCTTCTGATGTCCACAAGCACTGGGCATGCACAGGAACACATACATACATACATACATGCATACAAGCAGAACACTCATAAAATTCAATAACTAGAATGTTAAAAATTTAAAAAGCAAGGAACTCTCTTGACATAGCTCCCCTTCTGCCCGTGGGTCCCCTGAGTTTATGAATAAATGCAGTTTCTCTGTTCTTGGGGGTATATATTCTCTTGTCTGGTGGATAACAAGGCCCAGTTGCTTTGGGAGCAGGATGTTTGAATAGGGAGTGAGTGAAGCTACCTAGATGTGTGGGACCTCCTCTTTCCTTCCTCCCACATGCCCAGCCTGCTCTCTGCTCTGGTCTTCTGTGGGATTTGACCTGGACTGGCCTCTGGCTTCCACCCAGCTGTTGGTAAAAGTTTTCTTGCTCCTCCCACGTGACCCCAGGAACAGAGAAGCCATTTAAGCCTTATAAATACTGGCAGGCTTAAAAAGTAAGTCTCCAGCCTCAAAAACATGTCTCTGTTTCCTTTGGCAGATTGGCAGATCCCGTAATATTTTCAGATAAGAAGGTAAACAGTGGGTGGAGGGGATTAAGGCGTCCTAACAAGGACAGTGTCTTTATAGAGAAATAAAAAGAAGAAATACTACTCAAGTCTTTACAGAGAGAGAAAGAGAAGAAACACTACCCAAGCTGTTTCCTTTGGGGGAAAAGGAAAGAGCCCATTAGAGCCCCCAAAGCTGGGAGAATTAGGGGAGGGTTAAGTGGGTACTCCTCTCTGTACTTTCAAGAATAAAAAATGAGGACACCCGAGGACAGGCTGGAAGACACAGTTGTAGCATATCTCACCCTCAGATCGTAGAGACAAGGAACAGGGTGAGAAAGGAAATATATCCAAAGCCAGGCAGTGGTGGCTCACACCTTTAATCCCAGCAAGGCAAGCTGAGTTCCAGGAGTTCCAGGCCAACCCGGTCTTACAGAGTGAGTTACAAGACATCCAGGTCTACAAAGAGAAACACTGTCTTGGGGGAAAATGGGAGAAAAGAAATTGATGGAAGCCCAGTCTGAGTTCTGGAGTGTGGTGGTCTTTGAGAGCACTAGAAAGTCCCACTCCTTACAAAGGAATAGGAAGTCAGACCCTTGCTTTGTGTTTAGCTCCTCAGGAGCTGGGGTGTCAGGGAACATAGAGTCCAAAAAAAGAGGAGGAAAGCCTGCCCAGCTCAAGTGTGGGTACACACAGAGTTTCTGTGATCATCTGGAAGAGAGACAATAAGCTGTAGAAGATAGAGTATCTTCACAGTTTCTGTCCCCCAACCCTTGCCCACAAGCTCTCCTGTGTGTCACTTAATTCAGGTTCAGGAAAGCAAGTATTTTATATGACTTAAAGATACACTCTACCAAGAAGGGAGGCCCAGCGAAGAGGGTAAGTCTGTTCTATTCACCGTCTGTATGTCTTAACACATACTAGGTACTTAGGAAACCATTTATAAAGTAGAAGAACATCTCTAGCCAGAGCCTGATTTTTTATTTGCTTTTTTTTTTTAATGTGAGTTGGTGTGACCCACAGATCTGCTATGCAGGAGTTTAGGAGCCACATTTTCAGATCACATCTGTACTGAGCTAATGGTTAACCTCCATTCCACATTCTGATAATCATGTCAGGAATCCAGTGTCTTCATATATTCGATCACATCTGTACTGAGCTGATGGTTAACCTCCATTCCACATTCTGATAATCATGTCAGGAATCACAGCAAGACCACCTTCCCCAGTGTAGAAAGGAAGGGGTAAGTGTGGCTCTGAAAGCCAGCTTTATAAAAGGCTTGCCCAGTCCTGGGCTTGCATCCTTTCTGTTATTGACATTGAAACCTAATTGTGTTGACCTTGGTCTCCAAGGTAAATAAGAGTGTGTGGAGGAAATGTTTGGACCTGAAGATTCCTGTTTGTTTCCAGTTTGGCCTAATGGCTGGAATCCTGAATGGTTCCATTCTCTTCCTTTTAAAGGGCTCTTGATATGCAGCAAAGGGGACAGTCCCAAACTATTGGTCCTTTTCAAAAATCAGGCTGAGTCATACAATTAGGACTCCCAGTCTCATGGAATTACACTTACAAAGAAACACCAGGAGCTATGTCTCTCCAGGGCCCCAATAGTCCCAGGAAGAAATAGGGGACATGAAGGAGGAAACAGTATGGTGGTTAGGAGTTACTGATCCATTATAAAGTTTTCATTTATAGTTTTTATTTATATAATGTGTATATGTGTATGCCATGTGTGTGCACATGTGTGTAGAAACAGGAGCAAGAAGTCCAGACCAGGTGTCCTCCTCAGTTGCTTTCCACCTTAGTTTTTAAGACAGGGTCTCTCACTGAGCCTGGCTCTCACTGATTGGCTAGCCTGGCTAGCCAGTGAGCTTCAGGGATCCACCTGGTCCCCACCCTCCCCCCTGCAGGTGGGGTAACAGACTTATACAGCTGTGGCTGACTTTTTATGCAGATAATGGCTATTCAAACCTGGTTGCGAAGCATTTCATCAGTGGAGCCAAAGCGCTCTCTCTCTCTCTCTCTCTCTCTCTCTCTCTCTCTCTCTCTCTCTCTCTCTCTCTCTGTGTGTGTTACTGGGGATTGGGTATTGAACTTTGGACCTTGTGTAAGCCTTGCAAACACTGAACACTGGAGCAAAGTTAATATTGCAAATAAGAAGTTTCACTGAATCCTTTCAATAGGCCCAAGACAAACGTTTCATTTTCTCCACTTTACACATAAGAAAACCAAGATCCAGAGATGGTCCAAGAGCACACAGCTGAGATGAGAACCAGCATATGCCTTGAAGCCAAAGCCTTAACCACTAGGTAATGCTGCCTCTCCGGGCTTGTTCCCCTTCCTGGTATCATAGCATTCCTTTCCCTGAGTATGAGGGTGGTTTCTTAATTAAACAGTCAGATCTTGGGCCTGGAGAAAAGACGCAAGAAAGGGCTGGATGAAGACCCTCCTTCTTACAGCTTCCATCCAGGAAGCAGAAGATGGCAAAGGCTGCAGCCAGAAGTGGAGTTTGGTGATGGGCAAATGAGCTTGACTACAGGGCTACAGGGACCAGAGCAGGGTTCAGATGGTAGCAGGGCACAACCAGACCTGTGTGTTAGAAATAACATGCCCAAAGTGGCATGCCAGGCCTCCTGGTGTCCCAAGCAAGACACACACTGCTAGGCTGAGGAAGTTGTCTCGCCCACAATTGGCATTGTCGGAAGGGGCCTGCCTGGCAAACCATGGCCTCCTCATAATCCAGTCTGGAAAGCTGGCTTCTGTTGAATTTGGCAGTGAGCCCTTGATGAGCTCAGCAGCAGAGAATGCAGAGTGTCACTGCTTTCCAGTGTTAAAGGCTCTGCTCAATCGGGACCACAGCTGGGCCATCGTATGGGGACTTGGGAAGGCGTCCAGGACCGCCTGTGTTTTTCTCACACATGTGGTAATGGATGAGTGGAAGTCAGGCTCATCCTTGCCACACAGGGTCCTAAAACTCTGAGCATGATCCCTGGGAACCTTGGTATTCCACATGTGATCTGGGTACCAATCACATGAGCATCTCCTGTCATTCATCAGAAATTCAGATTCCTAAGCTGGTGAGATGGCTTAATGGCTTCAAGAGCTGCAAGCTGTGGACCAAGACCTGATTCCCAGAACCTGTAGGAAGTCGGGCATGGTTTCATGCACCTGCAATCCCAGCACTCCTATGGCAAGATGGGGGCAACTGAAGACAGGAGACGCCACAGGAGCTTGAAGGCCAGCTAACCCAGTGCACACAGTGGAGAACAAGACTGCTTCAGAAATAAGCAAGGTGAGTGTTAGCGCCTGAGGTTGTCCTCTGACCTACACACACACACACACACACACACATACACACACACATCATCACACATGTGGCCACGCACACATATACACACACACCATCACACATGTGGCCACACACACACACACACACACATATACACACATACCATCGCACATGTGAGCTCCCCACCACACACACACACACACACACACACACACACACACACACACACACACACACATCATCATCACACATGTGGCCACACACACACATATACACACATACCATCACACATGTGAGCTCCCCACCACACACACACACACACACACACACAGTCACACATGTGAGTTCCCCACCACACACACACACATACACACATACCATCACATACACCATCACACATGTGAGCCCCACACACACACTATCACATATGTGAGCCCCTCTGTCATACACACATGCACACACACATACACACACACAGACATTCATGTGAGTTTCCCTACCACACACACACATACATACACACACCATAATGCACCATCACACATGTGAGCCCCCCCACACATACAAACACACATACACCATCACATGCACCATCAAACACGTAAACCCCTGTCACACCATCACATATGTGAGCCCCTCTGACACACACACACACTCACACACCATCACGCATGTGAGCCCCCTGCCACACACATGCACACACATACACACACACCATCACACATGTGAGCCCCCTCCCCCACACCACACACACACACACACACCATCACACATGTAGCCCCCTGCCCCCCACATCATCATCATCATCATCACACATGTGAGCCTCCCTGCCACACACACACTCACAGATAAATTTAAAAAGAAAGAAAAGGAGTGCAGACTCTGGGCTCACACAGACTCACTGAATCCAAACAAGCTTTACCAAGCTCCCCAAATGAAGAAAGTTTAGACATGCTGTCCTTGCCCAGGCCCTGATCAGATAAGCCACACTTCCTGAAGCTGTACTTATCCAATCTGTGTGCTGTCTGAGACTGTGATGTACAGCGGAGTTTGGTTACCAGCACAGGAAACCTTTGAGACAACAACCGTAAAAGACCAATAATGCTACAGTTAAGCAATATCTTATGGATG
This sequence comes from Mesocricetus auratus, assembly GCF_017639785.1. Classification (NCBI taxonomy): domain Eukaryota; kingdom Metazoa; phylum Chordata; class Mammalia; order Rodentia; family Cricetidae; genus Mesocricetus; species Mesocricetus auratus. The sequence continues at coordinate 172,632,058 of NW_024429266.1, forward strand.
CCTCCCACAGTCAACAGCGCTGCAAAAATTCCCTTTGAAGGTGTGTGAAAACATCATCAGATGAGTTTCAACCTGTTTGACCCATGTCAAGGCTTTGAGACTGCAGAGTGGGTGGCCTGATGAGGAGATGAATAAAGATGTCCTGAGCAAGTCCAAAGTTCCATTGCCCATGGAACCACTCTGGTAGGAAGAGAGCACGCCATCTTCCAACAGGTTACTTCTGTGATTCCTTTTAAAAATGAGTTGTGGGCCGGGTGGTGGTGGCATACGCCTTTAAGCCCAGCACTCTGGAGGCAGAGGCAGGTGGATCTGTATGAGTTTGAGGCCTGCCTGGTCTATAATAGCTAGTTCCAGGACAGGCTCCAAAGCTACACAGAGAAACTCTGTCTCGGAAGAAAAAAAAAAGAAAACAAACAAAAAAAATGAGTTGTGGGGTCTGGAGAGGTAACTCAGTGGTTAAGAGTGTGTGCTGCTCTGCTCTTGCAGAGGACCTGAGTTTGGTTCCCAGCACCAGTTCTGGATGCTAACTCCAATTCTAGGAGATCTGCCAGTTCTAGCCTCGGCAGACACCTGTACACATACAGATACACAAACATGGTGGGGGAAGTGCTTCTGTGTATATGTTTGTCTTATTGGTTGATAAATAAAGCACCGTTGGCCAATAGGGAAGCAAGATAGGTGGGGCTAGGTCGAGGAGGATTCTGGGAAATGTAGTCAAGAGTAGAGGGTCACCATGTGATCCTGGGAAGAGAGGACATATGAGGCTGGTGTCCTTGGTAAGATAAGACCTTATAGAAATATACATATTAGTAGTTATTGGTTAATACTTAAGACAGAACTGCCCAGTGAGAAGCCCTGGATATTGGCTGACAGCATTGTAACTAATAGAGCCTCTGTGTGTTATTTGGGGTTGATCCGACACTGGAACAAGGCTGGCAGGAAGAGTTATCGCAACACATGTACACACATAATTAAAAAGAAATTTTTTTTCAAATTAGTTCAAAATTGTTGTTTTGAATTTTTTCTGGATGAAAAGGCATACTTACCCTAAAACTCAGTATCTTAGTTATGCTTTTTTATTACTGTGGTGAGACACCATGACCAAAGCAACTTTGAAAAGAAAGGTTTTATTCATCTTATATTTAGAGGTAACAGTCCATCATTGAAGGAAGTCAGGTAGGAACTCATGCAGGGTAGGGACCTAGAGTCAGGAACTACTGCAGAGGTCAAGAAGGAGTACTGTTTACTGACTTGCTCTTCATGACTTCCTCAGCCTGCTTTATTACAGCTCCCAGAAACACCTGCCCAGAAGTAGAACCACCTGCAATGAGCTGGCCCCTCTCACATCAATAATCAAGCAAACAAATGTCCCACAAGCTTGTCAGCTGGTCAATCCAGTGAACAATTTTCTCAGCTCATATTCTGTCACCCAAATGACTCTAACCTGTGTCAGGTTGACGTAAAACTAGGCATAACAAACTAAATCACTGGTGACTCCAGAGTCTTGTCTCTGTGTGTGTGTGTGTGCGTGTTCATGTATGTGCACACATGTGCAATATATAGGTACATGTGTATGTGTGCACATGTGTACACATGCATGTGGAGGTCAGGGATCAACATCAAGTGTCTCCCTCAATGCCTGTCCACCTAAGTTTTTGAGTCACGGTCTTTCACTAAATCTGAAGTTAGCTGATTTGGCTAGATTGGTAGCTGGTAAGCATGCAGATTCTCCTGATCTCCCCAACTCTAGGGTTTCAGACAAATACACCATACTTCATTTTCTTATGTGGGCTCTGGAGATCTGAGCTTAGTCCTCATGTTTACACAACATGCCATTCACCAACTGAGCCATTTCTCCATCCCTGAGTCTGTTTTTCTTGATGACAGCTGAGAGCCAATAGAAAATCCTGATGGCTGTTTTCTTCCATCTTCACTACCCTTCACACCTTGCCTGCACACCTACAAGCCCCCCAACTGTTCCCCCTACTGCTATGCCTATCCCTCTGCTCTCTGCTTCATGAAGCAATCAAGAGGTCACCAAAGAACATAAATCAAAGATACTTTAAATCCAGCTGAAAGCTGAGACCAGCCTGGTCCAGGTTTCTGCAACTGCTGTAAGAAATGACTACAAATACAAGTGGATCAAGACAACAAAAATTTATTATCTTCCAGGTCTGGAGGCTGGAAATCCAAAATCAATCTCATCAGGCTAAAAATGTCCTTTGGATAATCCAGAGCCTGTTACTGACCTATTCCAGCTTCTAGAAGCTACCATTACCCCCACTCCTGGCCTCCATCATTGCATGGCCTTCCCCTCTGTTCTCATCATATCTTCCTCTCTCTCAATCTAACAGGAATGCGTGTACATGATTACCTTTAGGGCCCACATGGTTAACCATCATGACTCCAAAGCCCGATTTTGTCTTGTCTTCTGACATTTACAGTTCCAGGGATGGGATGCGGGTGTCTTCAGGGAAGGGGCATTTTTCATCTACTGCACAGTCATCCCAATGCACTTACCAAAGCCTAAACTCTTTATTTACTGTAGCCACTAAGGTGACATGACTCCTACCCACTTCTAAACTCATCTTATCCTACCTTTTCTCTCTTGCAACCCATTCCTCAGGTCTGCTTTCAGATCTTCAAACAAGTATGTGCCTGCCATAGACTTTGATCTTATAGATAGATTCATTGCTTGGGATATTACACTTTTGGTATCATTTCCTGAAAGAATACATGAATTAATGAATGCATGAGTGAATGCCTTAGTCCCAAATATATTATATATATATATATACATATATATATACATATATATATGCAGCCTCATGAACTAGCTTCATCTATTTCTTAGTTTTTCTCAGTATGAATAAAAACCTTTCCACCTAGTCATTTTTCCAGTCATCAGACACTTCTAAACACCCATAAGTCTTAGCTATGTGCAGGCTGGCTCGAAAGGAGCCACATTCTGTCATTGTGATGCAGCCTGAACTGAGGACTGATGTGACTGATGTTGTATAGCACCTTGACTTTGTTCGTGCAGCAGAAAAGCCCTCTTCTTGGACATCCAGCAGTGGCTGTGATGGGGCTTTGCCCAGTGGTCTGCGAATACTAACAGCAGACACCGGTGGTTCCTTTACCAAGCACCACTGTTCATGGGCTTCATTCTACCCTGAAGACAGATGCCTGACTGTAGCCAAATGACCTTGAATTTCTTTCTGACTCTGACAGCAGGATTATCATCAGTGAAATTGTATTAAGATACCAAGATAAAAGCACAAACAAAAGTTGTTGTGGTTTTATTGCTATTGTTCCCAAAATAAGAATTCTAATATGTCTAGATCTACAAGTTAGTAGCAGTTATTAGATTATAAACAAATCTAGAGAGAACAACTAAACTCCCTCTGGTTTGTCTGAAACTTTCTCTGTCAGCAATTTAAATCCTGCATCCCAGGGAAAACCCCTTAGTCCCAAATAAGCCAGGACAGCTGGTTACATAGTGGTGGCTTACAGGCCTATCCCTACCACTTGAGGGTGAAGCAAATGGATAGAAGTGGGGGCCACATGATGTATGTCTAAATATGTACACACTATAAATCAAGCTAACATACTGTGGAATAAAAATATGCTTTCTCCTCCTACCCATGACCAATAGTCTCAAAACAACATGAGAAGTCAAGTTTGAATTTCAAGCTCATGAGTGTCTCTCTAGTTCTAGGTGAATTTTCACTTTTTCTTCATACTCATAGTTCTGGCCTATACCTTACAGAGTATTACATAGGTGGTGATATCCAAACTTCTTCTACACACACTAGAACAGCCAGCTCTTGGTTATTCCTTGGTCCCAGGGCAAACTGTGGCAGTCTTATAAAAGAGACTTAGTCAGCTCTGAAGTGGGATTATATCCATCACACAGGGATTCTAGAGTCCAAAGTTCTGAAAGTCTGGCTAAGGAGAGGCAGAGAGTCAGATTGTGGTCCCCAGGATTGCAGCAATCCCTCCTAAGTCTCTTGGTCATACTGGTAAGCACTACTCACTGGAGGATGCACATAACTGGAAACCATGGTGACTTCTAATTCCCAAATGTACCATCAGCCATCAGCTCCCCCACACCCTGAGGTCACAGTTATTCAACTAATAAAATGAATCCTGCAAAAGTCTTACAGTAGCCCTCAGGCTATTCCTAGAAAGAACTTTTTTAGAACAAATGAAGTTATGATAAGAGTCAAGAAAAAGTCACATAGCCATCAAGAAGAATTAAATGAAAATGATCCCCACTCCCTTGAAATTCATAGGAAAAAGTTTTCCATGAAGCGTCCAGAACTTTCCCCTATTCTTTGTTCTGAGTCCACACAAATGATAACATATCTGTTTTACTTCATGGAATTTATTTTACTGGATTACTTAGACTATGGCTAGCACTGACAGGCAAAAAGGCCACATGATCAAAGTATCTGGTCTGCTCCTATAGCCTTGCCCATATGAGTTAATAAAATTAAAGAAACAAGCACATAGCTGATAGATACAAGGTGGTTAAAAAAAGATGATTTCATATAGTTTCTATTACTATGATAAAAAATCATGACCAAAAGCAAATTGGGGGAACAAATGATATTTATTTGGCGTATACTTCTGTATCACAGTCCATTATCAGAGACAGCCAAAGCAAAAACCTGGAGACAGGAAATAAAGCAGACACCATGGATTGCTCCTCACATTTTTTATGCATCCAGGACCACCTGTTCAGAAGTGGTACCATCTGCAATGGGCTGGATCCTCCCTCATCAACCACTAGTCAAATAAATGTCCCACAGGCTTGCCTATAGGTCAATCCTATGAAATCCTATTAAGTCATTTCTGAATTGTGGTTCCCTTTTCTTAGATGACTCTAGCTTATGTCAAGTTGATTTAAAAAACAAACAAAAATCCAGCCAGGATAGATGGTGAAGACAAGAAATAAGGATATGAAGATGAATAGCATGGAATCGGGGAAGGTAGTTTTAGAAATTGCCTCCGAAATTTGTCACCAGTATAACCCTAGGTGAGTTTCATTGCTTACATGATCCTTGATTTCTTCTTAAACAGCATATACTACACAGAATTGGAGGGAAGATGGGCAGTGATGGAACAGATAAAGGACATAACCAGTGCCTATGGCACCAGTTTTCAAATCCTACATCTTCATAGTAATAGGCATGCTGGTGGCTGTTACTGGAGAACTACACTAGCAGAGCAGTTATAACCACCATGGCACGCTATAGTCATAGTGCTGTGAAACAGATTAACTAACTCTGAGACTCTCTGTTAAGGAGAGACCTCTTCAACGATGCCTAAGATGCCAGGTAAAGAAACCCTGCTAGACCACTGACGAAACAGCTGTTTGTAAAGGACTTGCCTTGCAAACACAAAGACCCAAATTTGATCTCCAGAGCTCATGTAAAAAGCCTGGAATCATTTTCACCTCTGTAATTTTAGCTTGGGGAGGTGGAGGCAGGGGCTCCCTAGGGCTGCCTGGCCATTCACCCTAGCCAAATTAGCATGCTATAGGTCCCCAAGAGAGACCCTGTCTAATATCCAAAATGAATAGATTCTGAAGAATGACATTCATGGTTGATTTCTAGTGCACACACAACCTACACATAAATATACACACACAAAAAGAACCACCCCCTGAAGACAGAGTTGATAAACTAAGTCTTTAATAACTGCAGAATGACCAAGAAGAACCCACAGGGAGATGCTTGGAAGCACAGATTGTTCAAGTCTTCCTTGAAATATGCAGTACTGGATGAGCAGTGCCCATGAGCACAGATATATCTCAGACTACGTGGGACACACAAGAACAGCCATGAATGGAGGTAACCACAGCATTCACAGTCACACTAATGCCACTGGAGTCATTGCAGGCAGCCATTTAGTCCCCTCTCAAGTAACGAAAAGGCAGGTCACTCACGGGCAAGCCCTAGACGCTATCACCTTCAGTGACTGTCCCCAACTCTGGCCAGACCTAGGCAACTACTCAAGTTGTGCATGAGTCATTTCTAAATTAAATGTGCACATCACCAAATTAGCTCAAAAATGATCGAACATCTGGACTGATGGACCATATCACTAAGTTGAAGGAAGGAGACATAAGGAATTAAGGGGGAAAAAATAGAAGCCTACATTCTTTGAAAAAAAAAGTTTGTTTTCTTTTGCAATACACGGCTATTTTTGTAAAAATGACTGACTCACTTCTTTTTTTGTCATTGTAAAGGAAAGAGAACATGTGTAATAGATTGCTTTACAACAAAATGAAGATGTCATGTGGACATTAAGCTCTTTAGTTTGGTTTATATTATCCTAGCGACATCCAAAATGTGCACATGAGTCTAAGATTGATTGGTTTTTGGGCTGGATTGCTTAAGGCCTATCCATGATTGCTAGGAACTTCCCGAAAAGCTTTCTCATGCTTTCTGGGAGGCAGAAGTGTGGCTTACCCCCAAAATACACTCTGGTCTACTCACCCTAAATTCTCTTATTTGTTTCCGTGGAGTGGGGGCCTTATTATGAGTAAATTAAGAAAGTCCAAAGATGCTTCCTACTCTGAGGTCTTGACATCCTTTGTCAAGCTTTTCTGGTTCAGGGAACTGGGATGACAAAGAGTATGAAATCAGACTGATCAGGCCTTCACTTCTAGTGGACAAGCTGCCTGCTCTCTCTGAGCTTCAGCTTCCTCATCTGTGAAATGGGGAGACTCGGGATTGTTGGGAGGATTAAGTGTGACTATCTTTGTAGAGGGCTTGGCTCTATGCCCAGCCACCTGGCACAAACTGCACAAATGTTCGCTCTTCTTTCTAATGTAGGAGTGCTCGTGGTTATTTATGTAGACACTCTAAAAGCTAAGCCACTGGAATCTCAACTTTGGGGTAACAGAAAACTTTCAAAGCTTTAGCCAAAGTGACTTTTTGCTGCAAGGCTCTTACCCTCCCCACGATGCTCCCCATTCATCACCTTTTGTTGTAATTACTTGTTTACAGGGTCTGTCTTCCCCAGAATAGCTGATCCTGTGTGTGTATGTCTTATATTACTGCTGCCTGCCCAATGCCCAGCACAGGAAGATGCACAGAAAGAAAGCATAACAGTTAGTGAAAGACTGTACAATTAGTGGACTGGCCCATGGAATGACTAACAGAATGAAGCAGGAAGTTAGAATAGACTAGATGAATCTGGATGAATTAATAGCTGTTTCCATTGATGGAAGCAACTAATAAATGAACTAAGAGATTGAGGTTGGTCATTTGTATGTAACTGAGTCAGATGAAGGTATTTTGCATTCATCACACAAGATGAGGCTAACTAAGTGTTAGATCTTAGCTTGGAAAGAGTGAGTTCTTCGGGGATAGATGATGGTTATTTTTGAATATCTTGAGGAGTTGGAGTCACTGCTGGAATATCACTGTAGGGTGTAGGGTGATAATGCCCTACTGGAAAGCATGACTCACTCCATGCTCACGTGGTACACAAATTGCACGTCCCTCTCACCTTCCATCACAATCCAGGATCTATCTGGCAGCTTCTGGCCTTGGCACATCTATTCATGTCATATGACATCACCCCCAAGCCATGTCTCTAGGGTTGTGACAAGTGGGGACATCAACAGGAGGCTCCCACCCCCAGAGTTCTTACGACTTGATTTCTGATAACTAAGAATCTTTCCTGAAATCCCTCACCCACCTCTTCTTCTTGGTGAGCTCATCTGGTCTTTCCAGCAGGATGATCATCAACGAAGTATTGCTGGACTTTGTCAGGGGGATTTGGTGTCTACATAGCCTGTGCATCAGCCATGGACACACTCATCTTTCAGCTGCTCTGGAGGACTGCCCATGGCTGTCTGGGCATTCCACCTCTTCCCCAGAGGTCTCTACAATGCCCAGGGTTAGCCAAAGGAGGTCTGAATGGCGATTTTTAAGTGGCAACCTTCCTTAATCTGATGTTTTTAAAGTGACCACTGAACTATCCCAACCTCAAAATGTCTGTGACTGTAATGGGGTAAGAGGGATAACTAATTAATACCACTTTATTATCACAAAGGAAGAAAGACTCCACATTCATGCTGAGAACAGCCTTAAAGGTCACTAAGATTTTTCTAAAGTAAAAAAACAGAATGACTACTTCCTACCTGATAATTAGCAAACTAGCCATGACTTGCCTTTCCCAAGCTAGGCATTGGAGTGCATATTCTACAGACATCTGTACATGGGACCCACATGCCCAATACCCAGAGCTTGGTTAGGCTGCCTTTATTTTACAGATAGGTGAACTGAACAGGTGGCCAGCAGAGATTTGAACCAAGCCTGCCAGGCTTATAAGCAGGTGTTCTTACTGCTCTGCACATTATACCATGACCCACCAAAACAGAAAACAAGGGTGACATCTCACAAAGTGGGATATATCATAGAACACACCTAAGAGAAAGAAAACTGTGACTATACCTGGAAGGAAATGGTGAAGAAACTTCTTGACAGCAAAAAAAGAAAACTATTTCAATATCTGGAGGAAAATAGGAGGAAAGACCTCTTGAAGATACAATCACAGTTTTCATGCATATGTGTGCATATTTATGAGTGTGCAAGTACATGTGCAAATATGTGTGCATGTGTGTGGTGAACAAAGGACAACCTCAGGTACTATTTTTTTGGATGCCTTCCATCTTGTTTTTCTTTTAAAACAGGGTTTATCTCTGACCAGGAAGTGAGTCTCAGGCGTCTATCTCTCTCTGCCTTCTATCTCACCATCACTGGGCTTACACATAAGTCCCCCATGCCTAACTATTTTATATGTTGAGTTCTGGGAATTGAGCCCATGTCCTTGTGATTGCAAAGTGAGTACAGCTGTCTCCCCAGCCCTGATCATAGTCTTCTAATAGATTCACAATCTTCACGTGCATAATGGCAAAGCCTTCCAGATACAACCTGAAGGCAGGAAAAGGACAGATGAGTGACATTTTCATAAAGACACACTGTTTAACTAGGCAAAGATATGCTACATTTGTCTATGCTATGGGATAATACTTTGTGTAAAGGTATGGTACATTTGTTTGTGCTGCATTAGTTTAACAATGTAAGGATATGTAATTAATTATGTAAAGATGTGATGGTGTTTCACCTTGTCTGCCTAAGGAACCACCTGTTTGGTCTAAACAAAGGGCTAAATGGCCAGTATTGAGGAAGAGAAAGAATAGGCAGGGCTGGCAGGCAGAGAAAATAAATAGGATAAATCTAGGCTTGAAAAGAAAGAGAAGAAGGAGAATAGAATGAGGGAGAAAGACAGGGGACCCAGGGATGCCAAAAGCTAGGTAGCTGCCAGACAGACAGACATGAGAAGCAGTGAAAATAAAGTATACAGAAGTAAGAAAGGTTAAGAAGCCCCAAGGCAAAATGTAGATGAAGAAAAAAAGGTTAAGTTATAAGAGCTACTGGGACTAGGATAAGATAAGGTTGAACATTCATAACCAATAAGTCTCTGTGTTGTGATTTAGGAGCTTATTGGTAGCCCAAAAGATAGCCTGGTATAGCAGATGTCTGCTCATGCTAAAAGGGAAACTAATAATAATCATATATCGCGTTTACCTAAATTGTTCTAGTATTTAATAAAAACTTGGGAATCAGAAATTGAGATTAACAACCTGAAAAACCCAAGGACAGTAAAGAGACAATTGGCTGACCCTATGCTCCACATTTTCCTGATTCCAAAAGGCCAGAAAGTCTCCCTCACCCCCTCCCTTTCTCTTCCTGTCCCTCTCTATCTGACTTCCTCAGTCCTCCGATATCTCTATGGCTAATCCTGGTCAGTCAGTTGCTGACTCCGTTGTTGATTCAAGGGGCCTTTATTGGCACAGCAGAGTGTCAGGGCAAACAATTCTCCAGCAATAGTGAGAGACCATGAATACCTGAAACAGGCTAGTGAGCAGAAGAGTTCCCACAGACAGCATCACGTAGAGAGTGGCAGATGTTATCAAGGAGACACAGATGTAGGGGACAGGATTCCCGAGAGGTTCTGCCAGCTCTGTCTCTTCTTTCAACATTAAGCATTCAAGACAATGTACTCTGCACTGTAAAAGCAATGACTTCCACACAGCCACTGATTATTATACCTGTACGTACAGGAGTCAGGCCAAGGCTGCAGTGCCGGCTACAAAGGAGCAAGATAACAACAGAGGTAACCACTATTCTGAAACTTTTGTATTCTAAGAACAACTAGGTGGACATTATAAAGGAAGGGATCTGAGGGAAAGGAGTACATTATGGTGCCACTGTATGCCAACGGTGTTGGGGTACTTTGTACACCCACCCTCCTCCTTTCAGTGGGCCCGTCCTCTCTAGGTCAGGCTCACAGTCCCACTTCACGACTAGAAAAATCAGGATAAAGTGAAACGTGCCCACAATTGTATAGCTGAGAAGCAGAAAAGCATGAAATTCAGCCTCAGACATTCCTGACTGAAAAGCCATACTTCCCTTACCAGTGGCTGTCAGACCCAGTGGGAGGGAGACTGCAGAGGACCTGGGGTAGCACTCCTCGGGATAGTCTAAAGGGTAAAGCAAAGCTGAAGCATGGAGCAGGTCACAAAGGACTAGACTAATGTTGGGGCTCTAACCCCCAAAGAGAGTTGGGAAACAGGAAATGACTGGATTAGGTGCTTGTCTCATCACTGTGTGACTTAGTTTGACTTCTGTGAATGTGATAAAGCACTGACCAGAAGATACTTAAGGGAAGAAAGGAATTATTTCATCATATAACTTCCTGGTCACAGTCCATCACTGAAGGAAGTTAGGGTATTAACCTCAGCCTGAGGAGCAGAGCACTCAGGCTGGAAGTGGGGCTGGCCATAACCCACAAAAGTGCACCCTCAAAGATCCACCTCTGCCTGCCAGGCCCCACATTCTCCTAAAACAGCACCACCTGCTGTTTTGGGGGGGACATCCAGAGCCAAGCCACAAATGTCGACCAAATCAGACAGCCCCTCATTTAAAACAGAGTCGAATTTGGACCTCAAACCCAGCCATAGAAATGAATCTAAGCCATAAATGATGCCAGTTCCTGGGTGAGACCTCACCAATTCTGATAACCACAGAGCATGTGTTTGTCATTCTTGGGGCCTTTTAATCAGCATCCCACAGGGAGATGTGATCAGGTATTACAGTTTCAGAATGCCTTGGAAAGTTAAAATACCAATAGGGTTAACAGGGTAGAAAGTGTAGTCATGGAGAAAGCTATTAACGAAGGTGTCAGCATACTGATTTTCATATCTTCTGCCTTTTCAGTTCACCCCCAGAATGAAGAATGTCATAATATTTACCTCTACCTCTCACTGATGAGAGATCTCCTGAGATGCTGACAAGGCTGGATTTTCTCCATTACCTGGGTTCAGATTATTTAAAAATACAATGTTATTTTAATCAGTCCCCTAGAGCTGAATAGATAGCTCAGTCCATAAACTGCTTGCTGTGAAAGCACACAGAAATATTATCAATCCCCAGTACTTACATTCAAATCAAATCCATGTGTGGTGGTGGGTACTAGTAACCCCAGCACTGGAGACAGGCTGAGAGACAGGCAGATCCCTGGGCACCCTGCCTAGCCAAACCAGCAAGTCTCAGGCCAGTGAGAGATCCTGCCTTAGAAAAACAATGTGGATGGTGTCCTGAAGAATGATGACTGAGGTCAACTTCTGGTCTCCACATATATTTACACACACATGCACACCCATACATATAAATGTACACATGCACAATAATTAATAAATGGTATCCATAATTAGGTAATTGAGGGACATAGGATCAGCCCACAGGTGTCAAGTGGTGAAAAGGAGAGAGATAGAACAATTTTCATTTCTAAACCAGGGATCATTCCACTTGGCACATGGTCAATACCTCAGTACTAGGGGCTGCTGATGTTTTAAGCTATAGCTTACGGTCTTAATCAGTATTAACATTGGAATCTTGACACATGGGAAAATTGCTTAGTGTCTCCAGGTGTCCTAGTTAGCATTAACTGTCTATTCAGCATACACAAAAAACACCTGAAATGCATCTCTATAGAGTAATCATCTTTACCAGGTTGATCTATAAACATGTCTGTGGGGAACTGTCATGATAATGTTAGTGGATGGAGGAGGGGCCAGCCTACTGTAGGTTGTGTTATTGTTTATACAGGTTTATCAGACAGTGAGACAGAAGAGAAATCCAGCAAGCAGTGTTCCTCCATGGTTCCTGCCTCCAGTTTCTGCCTTAACTACCCCTCAAATGGGCCATGACTTGAAAGTATAATCCAAATAAATTCTTTCTCCCCAAGTTGTTTTGTTTTGTTTTTTGATCAGTGTTTTATAGCAAGAAAAATCAAGCTAGAATACCAGGGCTCAATGAAATGGGAACAAGGTCACTTTCCTCAAGGAAACTTTACATGGATAAAAGCCCGCTGCGCCATTTCAGTATCAGCCCAGAAATCACACTTGGGACCAACTATCTTGAGTATGTCTTTTAAAGTTGGGAGGTCCTCTATTTACCAAGCCACTGTAAATCTATGAGGCAGTCCCTTCTAAGTTAGTCCATTTCTACAATCACCCTCCCCAACCCCCAAGGTTCATGATTCCTAGGCTAGGAATTTGGATCTCTACCACTGAACTTTAATGAGTCATGGCGACATCTCCCTTCCACTGGGTCACATAGAACACAAACAAGTATTTTCTACATGTTGTTTGCAAACTGCATGCCAGCTAATCACAGGGTGATTCAAGTCAGTCCAGAACACTTCTCCAATAGCCCCAGTGTCTCATACCCAAACCTAATGCCCAAAGAATCAAGATGAGATTGATATCAGCAAACTCCTCAGTAAGGAGGACTATACATGCAGAGATAGGGGCCGTATTCCTTTAAATCATGGACTATGGTTTTACTACATTTTTTAGGTTCCTATGATGAAATTTAAGACCCCCAAATCATATGTTGATGGGGCGTGGAGGTAGTGCCTTTGAGGGAAAATTAGGATTAGATGAAGTTGGAAGGATGGGACCCCCCCAGTGATGGCATTATACAAGAGGAAGAAGGGAGGGTCAATGATGTTGAACTGTGCATAAAGGCATTTGCTGTCAAGTCTTTACATCCAGGATGCATGTGTAGAAGGAGGAAACCAACTCTTGCAAGTTGTCTCCACATATAGACTAAATAATTAAGTATAATTAAAAAGAAAGCAGATGAAGAGAAGGAGAAGGAAGAGAAATAAAGGGGGAAGTAAAAGGGAGAAGAAAAGAGGAAGAGAGAGAAGAGAAAGGGGACAGAGCTGGGATGTTTAATGCCTTCCAAAATGTAATCATGTATCCCCAAATCCCGCACCCCTACTATGTGCCTAACACATTGCAGTCTCCTGCCCCTGGATTTCCAGCCCCAAGAACCATCAGTCAAAATAAGTCTGTTCTTTAGAATTTACCTTGTTTCAGGTATTTTGTTATAGCAACAGAAAATGGACAGTGACACCAAGCTTTTATCTAAGCTCCACACTCCCACATCTACTCCTCAAAGCAGACAAAATTTATTGACAGTATTTTTAATAACTCTCTCCTTGCTCAGCCTCTGCAGAGTGTACACAGCAGTTCTGTGTGTAGGCATTCCTGAGCATAAGGCTGATTGCCTAGGATTAAAATAGTCTTTATAGAAAACTATAAAGGAAGAAGGAAACTCCTCACGAGCAAGAAGGCTTTGTACACCTGTGGCCTTATCACCCTGGAGCTACCGCCTGTGGTACCTAGTGGTACCCTGAAGTGCCCTGTTGCCACTTGCCATGCCTCCTGAAAACACTAAGGGTGATAACTGCCCGCATTCCCCACTCTCTTCACATTCCTTTAATACAGTCTGCACACTAGTATATGCCTTGTTTACAAATTAATTACTTTTTTCTCATGACCTTGGGCCTCTAGCATCCTAGGCAAATGCTCCACCACTTGCCATATGCTGGACCCAGCTACATTATGTTTAACACGGAGAGACTGTGGCACAAAGGACTTACATGCTTGAAGCCACACTCCATGGCTGATAACTTCACAGCTGGTTTCCTTGTGACCTCAAAGCATCCAGCAAGCCAATCTTGTTTTCCACCTCAGCTTCCCAGAATTTTAAAACTTGTTTTCATGTCCTAACTGATCACCAAGCCTCATATCCTTAAACTGACTCACATATAACAGAGAACCAAAGAAACTAAGAGAGACCACAGGAGTCTGTCAGTGAGCTAGCAGATACCAATCCACTCAAGGAGAATTGCATTGTGGGTCAGAGTTACAGTTAGAAATCCTGGAAGGGATTGGGAACCAATTGCTAAGGGGTGTCTTACAAAGAAGAAAACAGGGATGGACTGGGAGTTTCTTAAAGGAAATGGAAGCACTCAAAGCCAGCAATAACTAGAAGCAGAAAACCGAGGTGGCAAAGGGAGAGCTGTCACTCTTCCATGGGAACTGTGAGGTATGCAGGTGTTCCACTTTCATTTTTGTCACTGTGTTTATACACCGAAACAAAAATCAGGTTATGGGAGAAAGGGTTTATTTTAGTTCACAATTCCAGGTTAGAGTCTATGTCTCTGAAAAGTCAAGGAGGTGGGAACCTGAAGCAGCTAATCACATCATGTCCACAGTCAAAAGCAGAAGGAAATGCATGCATACTTAGTGGTCAGCTAGCTTTCTATGCTTACATAGTTCAGGATCTGCTGCTTATGCTGCTTAGGGGATGATGCTGTCCAAAGTGGACTAGATTTGCCCACATGAATGAACATAAATAAGAAAATCTCCCATAGACATGAACAACAGCCGACCTGATGTAGACAATTCTTCACAAATACTAATACTAATACTAATACTAATACTAATACTAATACTAATACTAATACTCTTTCCCAGGCTGAGGAAAATAGCTCAGCTGTTAATGGCTCACAATTAAAACTCCAAAACTCTCTTACTAAGCGATTCTGCACTATGTCAAGTAGACAAGTAGACAAGTAGAATTAGCCATCAGAGTGGGAGGCAATTGCCAGCACAAAATCCTGCCAAGGAAGTAAAAGAGGAGAATAAACACATGCACATCTAACCTACCACTGACTGGATCCAATGAGAAGACAGAAAAGTACACATGAATGGAGTCTGAGGATCTGCCTCTGGACACAGAGCTAGAGGAAGAAGAGCGCCATAGGCCATGTAAGAAACATCTACACCAAAGGCTGAGGGGCCCATCTTTGCCCAGGAGGTCCTCGCCCAGATGCCAGGGAGCCCCTGAGTAGCCCCAGTGTGACCTTGTATCCGCACTAGCTGGGAGGTCTTAAGCAGCTAAACTGACAAAGCTGAACTCTAGATTTTCATCTGGAAATACAAATGACAACCTTTGGTGATTTCACTCATAAAACACCAAAGATGCAAAGCAAGGTAGGCATGTGTTTACTTCCTTCCTGTTATCCAGGTTTGCTTTAGAAACAAGATGGAACAGATAAAGCACACATGAATGGACACACACACACAGAGGAGGGGGGAACAGGTATGCTGACAGCCATTAAACTGTCAAAACTGAAAGCACATTTAGTTAAATTTAATGTGTGACTTGGTTGGATCTTCCAAGACTGTAGCTAAAATTTTCTCCACGGTGCTGAATTGTGTGATGGATAATCTTCATTGTCAATTTGACTAGATTTAGAATCACCTTTGAGGGCATTTTCAGAGAAGATTAACTGAGGCAGGAAGAGCCACTCTGAATGTGGGTGACAACATCCTGTGCAGGGAGGAGAGAAGGATGCCAGATAAGTACCAGCATTCCCCACTTTTTGCTTCTGCTTCTTCTTCTTTTTTTTTTTTTTTTTTTTTTTGGTTTTTACGAGACATGGTTTCTCTGTATTGTTTTGGAGGCTGTCGGTCCAGCCCGGCCTTGAAATCCGCCTGCCTCTGCCTCCCAAGTGCTAGGATTAAAGGCGTGTGCCACGACTGCCCGGCCCACTTTTTGCTTCTTGATGCACAAAGATGTGTGCAAGCAACATCACGCTCCTACTGCAACTGATGAAAGCTAATCCTACTGCCATGCTTCTCCCTCGTGTCTCTCTCTCTCTATATATATATATATATATGTAATATGGATCTGCATTTACGTGTGGGACAAGGGACAAAGCTATCACTAGTGAGGATGACAGCCTGCGTCTCTCAGGCTTGTATGTCCTTTAGATTTTCTGTTTTAGAATAAGCACAGTTTATGAATCTGTGTGTTTGCTTATTGTAGTATAGGAGATGGAACTCAAGCATGCTTGGAAAGGGCAGGTGCATGAGTGTTCATGCAGGTGTGTGGACATGTGTAGGGTGATCTGAGGTCAATGTTGGTGTCTTTATCAATTATTCTCCACTTTATTCTTTGAAATGTGGTCTCTGTCTGACCTTGAAGCTCAAAAGCTAACTAGACTGGATGGCCAATAAGCTCCAGGGATCTCTTTGTATCTGCCTCCCTAGTATTGAGGTTATAGGAATGCATTGCCCAGAATATGAACTCCGGTACTCATAACAGTGAGGTAGATGGCAGAGACAGGAGAAATCTCCAGACACTTGCAGACTAGCTAGCCTGAAAACAAACCACCCCATCTCAATCGAGTTTATGAACTGAACTATCTCCCTAGCTCCTTAAGATTCCTTTCCTGGGTATTTCATTACACCAATGAGAAAAGTAACTGACAGAGTAACGCAAGGACAAATGAAGCTATTTAAGGAGATATATGGAGTTGGGCATGTGGCTCAGTGGAGTAACACCTTGAGATTCTGTCCCTAGCCCTGAAAAAAGAAAAACTAAGTCAACTGAAAGGATGGGTACTACATTCACATGATTTTCCACCCAAGGAAGTTATAGAACCTCAGAGAAGTGCCACTTTTAAAGGGACAGAGCAAACTTTTTCATCCTAAGAAGTAACAGTAAGCTAAAGCTTTAACACACATTCAATCATTATGGGATAATGCTGCTTGGATCTTCTCTTTGGTGTAACAAATAAGCAAAAATCTAGCACCTTAATGTTCTTCTCGCTTCAAGACATCCTTCGGCTTTCATGGGGTAGATCCCTGTGTTAGTAACTGCTCATTGATGTAAGCAAATGTTTTGACAAGAATCAGCCTAAGGGAAGGCAGGTTTGTTCTACTTTATGGTTTGACGGGATATAGTCCATCATGGCAGGGAAGGTTTGGTGGCAGGAGCTTCAGTCAGCTGCTCACATTGTATTTGCAGTCAGGAAGCAGGGAGTACTGACTGTCAGTGCTCAGCGGGCCATCTCCTTTTTATACCGCTTAAGAGCCCAGTCCAAGACATGGTGTCATCCTCATTTAGGGCGCATCTTCCCATTTTATTTAACTTAATCTAGACAATCCCTAACAAACATGTCTAGAGACCTGTCTCCTAGATGTCTCTGGATTCTATCAAGTTGACCATATCAAATGTCTCAATAACAACAAATCTATACTAAACTGAAAATACCTTAAATCCAAAATGCATCAAATACCCTAAACAAATACCCTAGCTCAGCCATACAGCCACTTTGGAGTACCAGATATGCATTCACTCTTGAGATTGTGTGACTGACCAAGTACTATAGGTTCCTGCCTAGCACACACACACACAGGAGAAAGAGTGAAAAAGAAGTCTAAATCAATCATTGTTACAATGGTTTGGGGGTTCAGGCATACTTAACTGGTTAATTGTTTCTCTGGCTCAGGGCCTCACAAGACTGAGTTCCAGCTGTCAGCCTGGCATGAGGTATTCTATGAGACCTCCTCTGAGACAGGCTCCAGTTCTCCTCCAAGCTCATCTGTTGCTGGAAGAATTCTTTTTCTTGCAGATGCAGAACTGACAGTGGCTGATTCCTTAGATCCAATAAGACAGATAAGGACTATTATTCTGTCACCAATAGACTCCCTGTTCATAGGCTCAGACCATGTTGGGTGCACACAGGAACATCTCCCCTCAGTAGCTTATTCTAGATATTAATTATATCTGCAAGATCCCTTCATCTTTGCCAGAAGACACAGAATAATCATGGCGTGATCTCCAGCAACTTCACTATCTTGTGTTCATTAGAAGCATGGGAAATCACTTTAAAATTCTGTGTGCTGAAAATGGAGCAAGAAAAATGTGGGTGCATTTGCAATAAGAGGGTAACAAGCAGCATTTCCTTAATTTTTTAGAGACAATGAGATTTTTAGGTGTCTTCAAATCTCTTCATCCATAGTAGAGTTGAAATGAACATGTGTACATTCTCTCTCTCTCTCTCTCTCTCTCTCTCTCTCTCTCTCTCTCTCTCTCTTTCTCTCTTTGAGTTATTTTTAGGTATGCATCCTATACTGCCTTTACCAGATTAAATGGGAAATGGTTACTATTCTACTTAAAGGTAGATTGCAAAGCTGACACTAATGGTAAACTTACTAGTCACTTCTAGTAACTTACAGAAAACTTGAGTTGCAAGGTGGGGTCAGCCACAGTGATATTAGCAGAATTGGGCTCAACATTCAAGATGCTAGTTCCTAGCATATTGTACTTTTGGAACAGGCAGAGTCTCCTCAAGTCTTTCTCCACCCCTGTCAAAGACTGAAGCAGAATGCTTGTTGGATCCAACAACTGTGGTTTTTAATCCAGATATTTTGACCCTATAGGCAAAGCCTTTCTGAATCTGGGAGACTATCCAAAAATCTGGAGAAAATTAGATCTTTATTCTAAAATTAAAGTTCCTGTAAAAGGAAAATAGCAGGAAAGAAACCAAATATTTTAAGCTGTGGACAAATCATAAAATATATGGCACAAATGTGGATTGAAATTAACACAAATTAAGCTACAGTATGTCACTCATGCATATTTATAACAGCTAATTAAAATGGACGATGTGGTCTGTGGATTATTTATATCTACTAATCCTTAAGTGTTAGGCACTTTAATGAATACAGGATGTTCTTAAAAATCACAACCAAATAAAAGTCATTATTCATGTTCACACATGGAGACAACGGGGACTGTGACTGCTATAACCTAATAACAAAAGCACTTGTAAGCTGTGATCAGTGGGGATGCATGAAAATATCTGGTGTGAAGCCAGGAAATCTTGCTTCTACTTCTCTCTGCCTTTGTAACATTGGCAAAAATCACTTGTCCCTCTTAGTACAGGCTCCACAGCAGACCATAGGAGACCAGTCAGTAACTTACTTCACAGCCCCATAATTACTTCAAGTAGTAATAGGGAAATGTTAGTTATCAACTAAATTTCTATGTGCTGGCCATGGGTTTGTTTAGTCTGCAGTGAAGCCCTGCTCTGTCTAATATGGTAGCCCCTAGGCATGTGATGCCACTGAATTTTGTAGTATTGCTAATCTTTAGGGAGATGTTTTAAGAGGATAAGATGTTTCAAAGGTGTAGCACAAAAAAATAATAGAAGGGGCTGAAGAGATGGCTCAGTTGTTAAGAGCACTGGCTGCTCTTCCAAAGGACCCAGGTTTAATTTCCAGCACCCACATGGAGGCTCACTACTGTCCATAACTCATCTCAGGGGACTGGATACACATGGTTCACCACCTGCACATTGTGCAAGCAAAAGACCCATCGACATGAAATGAACTAATTAAAAAATCAGGAAACATCTCAGTGGGTCATATAGCAAGTACAGCTGGAGATGGCAATCCCTTGCTGATATCATGCTGGATAAAATTCATTATAAAGATCTCATCTGTTTCTTTTTTGCTTTATGTAAATACGGCTATCAGGAAGTTTTAAGTGTCACACGTGGCATGCTCTATATTCCAGTTGGAAAGCAGGAATAGGTAACGCCTCTGTGTTCTCAGAGGAGAATTTTAATTCCTTGGTGTTCTTATCAGAGCAATCCAGCCCTGCTGCTTCTTGTCCCTTCCAGCTGTTAGTGCCCTTTGGACACACTAACCCTTCTGCCCCTCCCTCACCAAGCCAATGACCACCTTGGGTCCTTTGCTCTTATATAGCTCTGAGCTCCTGGAGTACTCTCCGTGTTGACATCACTTGACAGTTTCGTGTCTCAGCTGGCATGCTGCCACTTCTGTCAGGCTTTTGTGGACCCTGTGACACAAAGGAACAATATCCAGGGGCTTTCTCTTTCATGTTTCTTGCCCTAGACACCCTGAGAAATCCGCAATTTCTTTAACTAAATATCTAGTCACTGGCTGAGTATCATCTCCATCCATGGGATAGCAATCTGTGAGGACAAGCCTCCTCCCTGCTGTGTTCTCTATTGTGCGCACACCTCAGTACTGAACTCATACTAGTTCCCAATACAGTGTTTGCACAATTAGTTGATTCATTCATGAATGAATGTGAGAGTCATTCCAAACTCCCATGTAACATAAAGGGATGGATGGTGAGGGTATCAGCAGCATTGTTTCCAACCAAATACTCAGTCTTTCCATGACAATTACTCACTCCTCTGTGAAAATGACCAGGGTCAGGAGAAGGTATCATGGAACAGGCGAAAACACACAATCTAAAAGTTGAAATTGTGAATTTGAATTTCAGTGCTGGCAATTTCTAGTTCTGTGATCTTTGATAAAGAAAGCCCTTGAACTGTCATTTTCTAAGTAGCCAAGATCTAGTAAGATAAGAGCTTTACCAGGTAGAGAGACCCAGTGTTAGTTATTGAACCAACAATCTCCAAGCAGAATTAATTTTTTGTTTAGTATATGAAATATCTCCAGCACCTAGGCCAGGGCTTCGTTAAGGAAGGTTCCTGCGACACCCTTGTAATGGACATTCCCAGCACCTCAAAAAACATGAACCTTAAGAAAACCACACCTCACTACTGTTCCAACCCCCAGAAAAATATTTCCAGATTTCTATTTTCTTCCCCAAAGAAATAGAGAATTTGGTCCACAAATTACACAAAGACATGAAGCTACGTAAGCAAAAGAGTCAGAATTCAATTCTCTATGCTCATGTAAAAAACCAAGTGTGGAGGCATACATGCTTGTAATCCCAGCCCTGGGGGCAGGGCTGTGGATACAGAGGATCTCTGGAGCTCACTATTCACCAACCTAGCCCAATTGGCAAGATCCAGTTTCAATGAGAGACTCTATCTCAAAAACAAGAAAAGGTATGGCATACCAGAGTTTGATCATGACCTCCACATGCATATCATATATGTGCCCACAAACACCATACACAGAAAAGGGGGAGAAGAAGTAGGAGGATGGGGAGGAGAAGGAAGAAGAGGAAGAAGAGAGGGATATCTCAAAGCTGCAATGAAGCTGAGGTACAGTGGCCACATTCCCTCAAGCAACTGAGCAGATGTAATATAAGCTGTAATAGTTTGGCAGTCAGTCAGGTCCTTGGTTATAGTACCTCCTTTAGTGCATGGTTCTGGAGAAGGATTTGATGGATAGGAATTGGCCTCCTGAGCTGGGATGAGGACAGACTCCAGAGGACAACATGGTAAGTAGTTCTCTAGGAACAGTGGGTAGGATGCCCACGAAGATGCTATGACATCTACGTCCTTCAATGTACCTGGAGACAGGGGTAGAGGGAAGGAGAAGAGGAAATGATCTAGCTGAAACTACACAGTGTGAAGTTAATGCAAGTACCGTGATCCCCAGGACAATGATTCCTCAAGATGAGGCAAGCAGAGTGTCTGGAAGGGAGTGAGCAGTGACTTCACTGGGAAGGCCTCTGCCGGGTCGGAAAGGGATAAAGCTGGCCTTTGTTGTACTTCTGGCTTCTGTTCTCATTGCTCTGAGACATGAAAGCTTCTGGCATGATGTCTCTCTTTAGCACTGTTGTTCTAAGGATTTGCTACTGAAAGAGCTGCTCATGGGAAAGCTTTTAGCCAGGGCCAGGCTTTTGTTGACCACTGTGGGTGTCTGACATTTCAAATGCAGCCCACCTCAGAAGTTTGAACAAAATGGACAAAGTATATGCTCATGCCCACTCTGCTTGCCTCATCTGGTCTGATTAGTGCTAATGAAAAGTCAGAATCCTAGCTAGGAAGACTGTTTAGTTGATAACACAAGGGCCTGGGCTCAATCCCCAAAACCTATGTAAAACAAGGGGAGGTAGAAAGAAGAGCTCACTAGCCAGTCAGCCAAGCCTACTTAGCAAGTTCCAGGTCAGTGAGTGACCTTGTCAAAGGTGGCCAGCCCTTGACAACAAAGACAATGATGTCCTCTGGCCTCCTCATGAACACACACACACACACACACACACACACACACACACACACACACACACACACACACCCCAGAACTAGATCTTTATTCATCCATCCGTCCATCCATCCATGCATCCATCCAACTATCCAGCTAATGTGCCCTGAACTTCCCTTACATGCTTGATAGTTGTAGTTAGAGGTAGGAGCAAACAAAACTAGTTATAGCAGAAACCTGTAAGAAAGAAATAGGTTCTCCATAATCTTAGGAGGAACAAAGGCAAAAATCACCAATGGATAGTCTTCTCCAGGAATGTGAGGGGAGACTCACAGCTTGAGTCAGAAGGGGCTGAGTCTCCTGAAGAAGATGAAGAATTAAATCTCAGCAACAGAAAGCATCTGATAAAGAAGTTTCAGGATGTGACCAACAGTCCCAATCCCCAATGAGTCAACACTAAAGCATATACTTTAAAGTCAGTATTGGGCCTCCTACAACCAATCTTTTTCTCTTAGCACACCAGAGCTCTGGTTTCTGGTGGGAGATCTTGCCAATGTGGGTTGTAGAAAGACCACCCCACCTCGTGACAGATGAAGCAGGACTGTCTTGAATAAAAAGGTGCTTATGCTGTATTCTCTTAGAGGCAGGGGAATCCAAGTCAGAGGGGTTTCCTCAGAGAGCAAGGTGGTCTCCGGAGCAAACATCCTGGCATAGCTAAGCAAGCCTGACCAAATTACGGAGATCATTGCCAGATGTTAGTTACATGGACATATCATTTGAAGGATGAGAAAAATCAGAGAGACTCTTGCTCACCCAGACCTGCAAGACTCAATTTGTATAAAAATTGCTAATTTTCATAGTGTATCTTTTACAGTCTCGAGCCCCTTCCCCTGGGGCTGGCTCTTTAGTCACCTCCAAGTTAAATCAGGTCTTGTTGAGGATCGCAGCTTTGATCTCTCCTCATTTTCCTTGTTGGAGTCACAATAATATTACATGATCCCTGAGTAACGGTGTTTGCTGCCAAGTCTGACAATTTGAGTTCGATACTGGGATCTCACATGACAGAAAGAGAGAACTGATTTCCACAACTCATTCTCCAGCCTCCACTCAAGTGCTGTCACACACACACACACACACACACACACACACACACACACACACACACACTTAAAAACATAAAGATTTTATTCACTTCCTCTGAGAAGGGAAGAACAAGTTATAAAAAGTTATATTAAACTTTTTGTTATTATAGTTTTTTAAGAAATTTTAATTTACTAGAGTCTGTCTCCCAAGTTAGGGTAGGTCCAGGCTTCCGCAGACCACCTGCCTCGCACACCCTTGGGGCAAGGGGGAAGAGGGTGGGCAGAGAGCACTGCTCAGCATTTATTTTTGGAGCCAGCTCTCTAAAAATACCTTGGCTCTCCTATTTGCTCTCTCTCTTTTGACCTGAATGGATCTGCCTGGGTCTTGTCCGCCCCTCCCTCTGCTCCTTGCCCTTTAAAGGCGAAGGGTGTGGGGAGGGATTCCTGCCGCCTAGGGGACAGATGTGAGCCCTAGGTGGCAGCCGGCTGCACTGACGTCAGGGTAGAGCTTAGCCGCCTTCTCAGCCTCCCAGCACAGGCCATCCTGAGGGAGGGTAGCAGCCTTTTGCTCTGATTGGCTGGCCCCGAATGAGTGCCCACGCGCATTGGCTGGCGACGTTTTAGAGGGAGTCCCGCTCTCCAATTAAAGCGGACGGCGGCTCTGTGCTGAGCCCAGAGCTGCTGGCAGAGCGCGCAAACCTGAACTTGGCCCATCATCCGCACTGTGCCTTCTGCACACCCTCGCACCCCTGCCTGAGAAGCCAGGAGCTGCTTCTGCATCCCCAGGATGGCGAAGGTGGCCAAGGATCTCAACCCCAGAGTCCAGAAGGTGAGCGGAAATCTCTCTGTATTGATGTATACTCCAGTTCCTCTTAACTTCCAAAAGCACCTAGAGTACCTAGAGACTCCCTAAGGGATGCATCAAACCCACAGGATGCAAAGAAAACAGAACTAGGTGGTAATATTTACTTGAGTTGATAGGCGCATCCCTCAAATCCACTCTTTAAGTCATTGTTAAGAAAAGTATTTACACTGAGTCTTAGGGCTTTATTGATGCCGTTAAAGGTGAATTAAACTGAATTAAAGGTGAATTTAGGAGGAAGGGATAGGCACTTGTTTGTGATCAGGAAATTCCCTGGATTTCCCCTCCCCTTCCCCTCCCCTTCTCTGCCTCCCTCATTCGACTTCAGTGAAGGTTGAGAGTCTGTGATACAAACCCTCCCCTTTGCTACCCGCCCAGAGCTGTGTGGTTTCCTCAGCACACAGAACAGTTTCTTTTGGTACTGTTGGCAGTGGTAGCCATTCTAGCACAGGGAAACTAATTTCTGTCCCCAGGGTCTGCACGTTTCCCTTTCAAGAAGGACTGGCCAGGAGCCCAGAAGGTCACGGGTAAATTGCTGCAGGAGGGGCCAGCAGCTGTGCCTACAGCTCCAAACTGGTTGTCTGCTTACCTGAGGCACTCTGAAGGCTGTGGGCTGGACTATGAGACATGGGGGACAGGAAGGCTGCAGTGACAAACCTATGCTTCCCACATGGAAAAATAGGAGGTACAGGGTCACAGAAAGGTATCCCCAGGGGGCAGAGGTGTTCAAACCCTGGCCCTGGGTCTGGCACATTTTAGCTGTATAATAGTGACAAAGTGTCATTTTTTCCTATTTATACTACAGGGAGGAGAGACACACCAACAGTGTTAATAGCAATGTTGATAGTGTAGCTTAATCTCCAAAGCAGTAATTATTGAGCACTGCTTTCAGAGTATTTCATCTTGCAGGACAAAGTTGTCCTTTGCTGACATTTTTGTAGGAAGTACAGAGGCAAAAGAAAGAAAGAGGACATGAGTAGAGGACAGGAAGAAGAGAGGGAGAGAGGAATCCCCAGACCTCCTGCCCTCCCACTCCTGAGCTTAGAGACTGCTTCCACACATGGCATTAAATCAGACTCAACCCAAGCATCTCCCTGATGCATTCACCGGACTATTTGCAGAATCAAGTGTCATCTCTCCTCCTGAATTCACAGAGCACTGAGACCTGAGTGAGGGAGATGCCTGCTGATTTCTAGCTGTATCCAGGCTCCCCTATTACTGCGCTGTGTTATATTTTCTCAAGGTTTGAGGATAGACCTCACTCTTTCTCACCTCTGTTCCAATCCAGCATCTACATTGCCTACAGTGAGACTCAAAAAAAAATAACAACTGAAGTGCAGAATATCCCACAGTGGTTGCTTAGGGTACGTGTGGGATCATCTTTCTACTTGTAGCACTGTAGTATGGTATGTTTGGATTGCTGCCCCAAATTTGGTCAAAGTACCAGAACTCAGGGAGTGGTGACAGAATTTTGTTGTCCTCACAGAGGTCGAATGATTTGGGAGTGGGTTGCTATCGGCTGGTTGACATTGTAGAATGTGAGATAAAGTCTATAAAGACACCCCCCTCCCTTCATCAAAAGCCCAGGCTATGATTGAAGAAAGCCTTGCTTTTATTGTCCTTTGCATAGGAGAGTGTGATTCTCTGGATTAGAGATGGAACATGTTCCTCTTCGTGTCACTGTCTAGTGCCAACTTCCTTGGCCTGCAAAGGTTTTATTTTCCATTTAGATCCAATTACAGGCTTAGAGAAAGAATGAAGTGGGCAGAGATGAAAGGGCTGGTATTTTTTACCTCTTGGAATTTCAACCATTGGGGAAGATCACCAGGGGTTGGATTGGCCAATGTCTTCAACCTCAAGAGTAGAGGGAAGGGAACCTGGGGTAAGAGGCCTTGCTGAGCAAGGCAGCAGTGACTAAATACTGTGTGCTATCAACAGCATGCTGAAAAGAGTTTATTGCATATTTACTTTAAACGCTGCAATGTGGGGGTATAACACTTGGCTTTGGGAAGCATAATCACACTTAGACATTGTGAACCAATTTCAGACTCAGAGTTGAAAAGGACTTATTTACAAAACGTGGAAGGGCTTAACATGGATTGCAGTGTCCCCATTGCCCTGTCCCCCAAGGATTGGGAGGGGTGGGAATCCCCAGCAGCTGGGAAGTCATAAAAAAGGTTTTCAAGACAAAATATAAAATCCCAAACTGGAGCAGCCTTGGAGATCATGAGACTGAGCCCAGACAGGCTGTCGGCCTCTCTAGCTGTGAGATGCAGAAGCTGGGGAGCAGTCCTAAGCCACTGGCTCTTGAGTCATCATTTGCTTTTCTCTTGGGAAAGAAGATATTCCCCCAGGACAGACAGGTCCTTGGGCATGCTGAAACTGCCAACATTCCTTGGCAAAAAGAAGAGCCTAGAAGTCCAAATGTCTGTCTCTAGGTGGAACCAATCACTAGGATAAATTTGTTCTCCTGGTACTTATTAAGAATGCTGCTTACTGCCACAGGCTTTGGTATCAGATGTGAGTTCAAATCTCACCTCCACCACCTACTAGCTGTGCACTAGAGCAAGGTAATTAATTTTTGCGTTAGTGTCCTAGAGGTAATAACGGCATTGACTTCTCATAGTGACTATGATAATTAGTGAGGTGATGTATATTAAAGGCTCAGCATCCAAGCACCCAGTGGAAATCACCCATTAGTGGAACTTGGAAGATACTTAATTTGGTAAAGTGTTTGCCACATAATCATAAGGACCTGAGTTTAACCTTTAGTGTCCATATACAGAGTCATGGCATATATGTGTAATCTCAGAACTGGAAAGGTAGAGACAGACAGATCCCTGGGACTTTCTGGTCACCCAGTCTAGCCTACATGACAAGTTCCGGATTCCAGTGAGACACCCACGGAGCAATATGAGATGGGATGTCCAAGTTTATGTCCAGGTTCAAGTAGGCATCTCTCTCCACATGTCTCCATATTACATGCTTCCTGGCTATCCTGCACTCCCTGTTAGTCCTCAGCTATGTCCAAAGCCCTTCCTGTTTTTGCCTCTAATTCCTGCTGTATGCAAAATTTCTGGCACATGGCTTGGGCAGGCCAGTCCAACATAAACAGGACTCCTCAAGAGTCGTCATTGGCTCCCTCAGTCTTAAAAACATACTAAGCTGTTGCTTGAAGGTCTTAACAGCCAACACATTGGAGGCATGCCCATAGGTGTATAAAGAAAGCAACTTGTCCCCCAAAAGAGCTGAAAGGGAGAGATTACCCAAGGTGGTTGTTTTATTTATTTATTTGTGTGTGTGTGTGTGTGTGTGTGTGTGTGTGTGTGTGCGTGTGTGTATACGGGCACCACAGCACACACGTAGAAGTTAGAGGATGACCCTTAGGAGCCAGTTCTCCCCTTCCACTGTGAGTTCAAAGGATCAAACTCAGGTGGTGAGGCTGGTGGGGTAGGTAAATGCTTTCACCAGCTGAGTCATTTTGCCAGCCCTCTCTACGTCGTTTTTTAGAGTAGCATTACTCTGCAGATGGCAGACACTCATTCTGACAAGCAGGCACGTCTGAAGAGTC
This sequence comes from Mesocricetus auratus, assembly GCF_017639785.1. Taxonomy (NCBI): domain Eukaryota; kingdom Metazoa; phylum Chordata; class Mammalia; order Rodentia; family Cricetidae; genus Mesocricetus; species Mesocricetus auratus. Next base: position 172,659,747 of record NW_024429266.1, read on the forward strand.
AGTGGGGGGGGGGGGGTCACAGGTAACCTGCAGCATGTATCAGCTGCCTGCAGGGGTGGGCGTGGGATCTTCTAGTCATGTGCACCGCAGGGTTCTGAGGCAGGGCAAGAACAAACTGAACTCAGCAGAGAAGAAAGCCAGACCACCCAGCTCCTACATGTCTCTTTCATGCCTGTGCTCTGGGCCCTTTCAGGAGGAGATGACAGTGAGCCAACTGGGTTCCAGAAGAGGCACAGGACTGGATCAGGGTGGGAGAATAACTTTATCTTTCCTACTCACATATTCAAAATAGCCTATGTATAATAAAGCAGAGATTTGCCATGATTCACAGCCGGCCTGGAATTCTCTTATCTCAACACCACTTACCCAACACCATTTCAACATCCATTTTTCTAGCAGGTGGTTGAATCATTGCAGTTAATATAGGCATGAGATGGGCTTGGGATGAACCTCAGAGGTAAATCATGTGGCTAGCTTGAGGCCCTGGATACCATCCCAATCACTACAAAATCAATGAACTAATTAACAAATAATCAGTATTGCTATTCCAGGCATTTACTCACTGGAGGACTATATACAGATCATTTTCCTAAGAAATGGCAGAAGTTGGATAAAATCCAATTTCCTTCTACCTTCATTCTGGTACCTTTTATGCCAGATGATCTCCTAAACAACAAGTGATTGTGGCAAAATAGGCCTACCTAACACTCTATTCTCAGGAAAGCAGGATCAACCAGTGGCCTTCTAGAACATCCTAGAGGAACAGACAACTGTTGCTCTTCACTGCTTTCCTTTGAAACTATTCCTCTTCTTCCATTTTATTACAGGAAGAGGATCTGATCAGCAGCTGCCACAGCCTTGACAGGTGTAGGGCCAAAAGCCACTTCTACGAGATTCCTTCAAGATCAGGGGTCTTCCTTGACTGAACTTGGGACATTTTTGGTGTCCTGAACATTCTTGCTGTCATATATGTCAAGAGTGTAAATTTCTTGGAGCTTTAGAAAACACCATCTGTGGGATTTCTCTAGGAGTTAACGGTAAAGTAGAGGCCTGTGAACACTTAGATTCTTAGTAATAGTTGACACATACTTGGTATCTAAGTTTAGATACTTGAGGCAGACATTTGTTATTTTTTATTACATTTACTTATTATTTGGTGTGTGTGTGTGTGTGTGTGTGTGTGTGTGTGTGTGTGTGTGTTTTATGCTATGGTGCACATATCAGAGGACAACTTTCAAGAGTTGTTTCTCTTTTTCTACTGTGTAGATTCTGGGTACCAGACTCTGGCTTAATGGCAAGTGCCTTTACCTTCTGAGCCACTTTATCAACTTTTACAAAACCAAAAATGATAAGGTAATCACAAAGTACAAAATTCTCACGTCAACTCTGTAGCTGGAGACTGCTCTTAGAAATGATTCTGTTCACTTCCCCCCCCCCCCCAAAAGGCTGTGTTTGTTCTTACTGTTATCAACTGTTTGGATTCCTTCCTCCCAGAAGACTTGTCTGTTCTCTGTTAAGACAGACAACTTTGGAGAAAAGTAAATGAGAAAAAGGGTAGACTCCCCTCTAGGATGCTCAGGATGCCTGAAATGTGCTCTGACACCATTGCAATCAGAACCACCAAGTGAATACATTAGTGTCCTTTCCACATATGAGTAAATTTAGACTAAAAGTTTAAATGGCTTGCCCAACATGAACAGGCTAAGAACTCAAAACCAGATCTCCCAGATCACAAAGCCTAAGCTCATCTATCCAAAGAAAGAGGGTGACTATTACTATAAGTTTCATACATAGGTTAAGTTCTTCAAACTCACAAAACTTAGTCTGGAGGACAACTTCCCAGAATTTGTCCAATGTCACAGAGCATCTGTTCTACTGTGATATATGTGAGCACCACCAGGAGTATATTGTCATCCTCATCAATTCAAAGTCATTTCCAGGGATGCAACATAAACTTTCTATATTTTTCCTGATTTTCTAGAAGGCTGATGATATCCTACCATGAAGAATCTTGTACAGGAACCATTCAAAGAATCACATTATTACCCTTTTATCCTGATTCTTAAAATAAATCCTGGAGATACTAGACTCAAAGATCCCAGGCTGTATTAATATGAGGATAAGCTTCCCTGGGGAATGTACATCTCAACATGCTTGGTAAGCTTGACTCATGCTTTGCCTAGTAATATGTGAATCGGGACAAGAAAACCACAGACCAGGCTCCCACAAAGACATGCTTTAAAAGGAAGTAACCTTGCTAAAGGGGAAAAAATTAGAAGTTCTATTTAGCCACTCTCTATTTTAAAGGACAAAGATTATGGATGTCCAGTCCCAGGCAGCTTTTGCAAATTTTGGTAGTTTGTTCATGGATTGACTTTTTTCTCCATTATTTTAAAACGTTTGATCCTGTGTAGCAACTATCAATCAAGACAAATGCAAATGAATCATCATGCCAAGGGGCTGAACAGACAGACTTGAATGGTAGTCACTCCTGTAATCCTAGAACTGTCCTAGGCACAGACAAGAGGATCTCTGGGAATTACTGACCAGCCAGTCTAGACTACTTGGTAAGCCCTTGGGCCACAATGAGAGTTCTTGTCTCATAAAATATGATGGAGAGTGATTAAAGAAAACACTTGTTATTTACCTCTTGCCTCTCTATAAATGTGTACCTATATAGAGAGTGCATATATATGCACACACACATGGGGTGAGGGGGAGATCCACATATTGCAACCATAGTGATCTAGAGATAAAACCTAATTCTGTTATTTACCAGGTCCACAATTTTTGCCAAGTTACTTATCCTTGCTGAACCTCTAATCCCTCATTTTAGAACATAGGCTAATAGTAGTTCTACACTTGAAAGATGCTTTAATGAGGTAAGTAAGCAATAAACATGCTCCCCTTGCTGTTATTGGCATTACCTCTCATCAGCACAAAGCAAAAATCTCCTAGGTCATTAATAACTGGAATGTTGGAAGAGCAAGTTCAGTTTGCCTACATCACATGTGGCGGCTTCTAAGATATCAGATTCCAGGACCTTCTCTTTGTAGCTAAACTTGATCCAGCCATAAATATGTTCAGGTCACACCATATGAAAAAGCATGGGAATAGCAGCAGCTCATCTTAATCTCTCATTGCCAACCTTTCAACAGCAGCCTTCACCTTGCCCAACCTTGCCCTTGTGATCTTGCACAGGCACTCACCCTTACATATCTGTCTATTAAATAGAGTGAGATCCTCTTATGTCTTCCTGTGCAAATATTTATTTAATATTTACTAGGTTCTATCCACTATCTTGTCACACTATACAATGAATACAAAAGCTGTGAGATTCCTACAATGCTGACTTGAATCTGGTGGAGTTCGTTTTTCATATGGTAAAAGAAAGGCCCAACAATGTCAATGTCCTAGATTTTATGTACTCTTGCCTTACACACACACACACACACACACACACACACACACACACACACACCCTAATCCTCTTTTTCTTCCCATCTTCACATCTCCCCGTACTGCATCCCTTCAGAGAAACACCAGATATGCTGCCTCACTCTAACAGTAGCAATTCTTTCACCACTTTTTATGTCCTAGGCAGGTCTCTTAGGAAAGTAACCATTAGAAACAGAGTTAAAAAGGAGCTCCTGGGTCCCATCAGTTCCTGGCTTTAGCATTCATACTGATAGAGAGGTAGACCAGTTGTCTGTCTAAGCACATGTCCTCAAAGATTGCTTTGAGGGTTGTTGTTGATGATGATGATTTCGGGGACACAAAAGGATAAAAGAACAGGAAAGGAGCTACTGGCTAAGCAATGCTAATATTATTTCTTTCTGTGCAAGTATTTGTATTTATATGTTATAGGGCTGAGTGCCCTTTAAGAAACTTGTCCTTAGGAAGACATCTATCTGGGCCACATGACTAAGTGGCATTTCTAGCTACTGATTCATGAGGCTAACCATCAAGTTGACTAGTCCAAGTAATATGGCTACAGGAGGTAGAAGGTAAGAAGATCCCAGTTTTGTCCCCATCCTGGAAGACAGCCACATACCTACCAAGGCATGCCTATGTTCTCCACCTCAGATGGCTATAGGACCATCTAGAGTCCTACTTAAGAGTACATGGCTCTCATGAGAGGGACAGTAGGTAGGGAATTATATAAGGTAAATTCTTTTGGAATCTTGCTGGCAGATAAAGGCAGGGGTGCTTTGCTTTTCCTTTTCTTATTGAAATGGGGCCTTATTGTGTAGCTGAGGCTAGTCTTAACTCATATTTGCTTACTTCAGCCTTCCAAGTTCCAGGTTTTCAGGTGTGTGCCACTATCCTGGATCTAATCATTTTACTTTTATTTTTTTAGTACTAAGGATCATATTCAGGACCCTGAGATTTCTAGACAAGCTTTCTACCACTTAACTATATTCCTCAATCATTACAGAGGTGTGTTTTTAATAAGAGATTTGTGACTACCACTGGAGGTACCAAGCAACTTAATGAGCAAAACAATTGCATCTTTATATATCTACTATCTCATTGAAAGATAGAACTTCCTTCTATTAGGAATGAAAGCAAAGGCCCTGTAAGTTTATGAGCCCTGGGCCTTATATACCAATGAATATCAGTAATTATTTAGCTAGGTGGAATTTGAACATACAATTTATATTTATCCTTACTTTGAAAAGAAAGTGATGATAGTCACCAATATTTACTAATAATATTTTAAATGGCTCAAAGATTAATAAATCATAGCTCTGAATTTATGTGCTTATGTAATTTCAATACTTGATTTCTTTGGGATTTTAATTTATGCATTTAAAACAGTATTCTGAGAAGAGATACTTTCCAATTAGACAGACAGGAGGTCCCTTCCCATCACAAGTAAAGCATTAACAGTATTAAATACATACACACAGAGATAAACATATGTAAAAGCATATATTAATATATGTATGGAGATAGAGAGCTGAGACTGCTGGACTAGACAAACAAGATTGATCCCTGTTACTCATTTTCTATTGCCTAGAGTAAGCCATTTTTGAAAGGAGCCTCAGTTTCTTCATCAGTAAATAGACCTGAAACCCATTTCATTACAATAATCTTTTGATAGCACTTGACATATAACAGTAGTGTTAAATGTAGCCATCATCATTATTAGAAGACACTACAAGAGTGAAGTCTTAAACAAAATATTTTGCCAGTGAAAGTCTCTTACCCACATTTTATTTGCTCAAGTATAAAACTTTACTCTTTTTTTAAGCTAAGCATGATTGTACACTCCTACAATCCTAGCATTCAGGAAGCTGATGAGAATTGTCACAAATTGAAGGCCAGGCTAGGCTCTATAACAAGTACTAGTTTAGCTGGGGCTACATATTCAGACCTTGTCAGGAAGGAAGGAAGGGAGGAAGGAAGGAAGGAAGGAAGGAAGATGAAGGAGTGAGCATTTAGTTTGCTCACATGTGTATTACATAGTCATTATTTGATGGGCTGGGAAGTAGAGAAATGAAAGAAAAGGACTCACAAACTTGGTGGTTTCTAAAGAGGAACCATCTGAGAATCCCAGCAGTGTCTTAACTGGAGGTACACAAGCGAGGCTGAGGAAGATGAGAAGTAGTTATCTCCCTCAGGGAAGTCAGGGAAGCCTCCCCAAGAAGGCAATTTGGACTGCGTGTTGAAAGATGAGGATGGACACACTTTGTACCTTCTAGATCTGACACTAATATTCCCCATCACACTTGCTGTCTAACTTAGGGATATCAGATATCTCCAACTGTAGAGAAATGCATTCCAGTGCAGTCCTCCATTGCAGCTGTGAGTCTTTTATTTTCCTGTCTGAAAACATGTTGCTTTTTCTCAATGAAGATCCTCTGGGTTGGTAACAATAGCAATGGAAAAAATGTCTTGATGTACCCTACAGATGACAATCAGTCTTCTAAAAGGCAGATCCTTGGTCATGAAGACCCAGAATCTTACATCACAGTGATTTCTTTCACATAGTTCCTTCTTCAGACTTCTAGCTGGGTCTGAAAATTTGGATTCTTTCTTAAAGCATTTCAGAGCAGATGATATAACACAATGAAATGTACAAGGGCTGAATAGCAAAAAAAAAAGTCACTAGGTTGACTGTTCTTGGTTTTTGCTAGCTACGTGTGGTGTATGTGAGTATATGACCTAAGGAAAACTTTCAGGTGATTTGCTGCCAAGTTTTTTTGGGGGGAGGTGAATGAAAAAGCAGTCATCATAGTTATATTTCCAGGGCTTGAAGAAAGGGTAAGATTTAATGGGGAAACTCACGTCTGTCCTCCTACACAGCCGACAGGCCCCAACAGCTCAGAAGGAAAACAGCCCCACAATAAGACTTGTAGCTAATTAGTCTTGTCATTCACCACCTCCACCTTTCCTGGGGCTTGTGCTCTGCATTTAACAAATTAAAATTAATTTTTAAAGGGTGGGAAATACCTCAGAGAGTCTCCATTTTCTTGCTGAATGGGCGAGGCCACAGACCCAGCACGGCCACGTGACTTGTTCAAGGTCCCAAGGCTAGTTTGTAGAAGCGCTGATGATAGGTCAGGAATGTAGCTCAGTGGGAGAATATTTGTCAAGCATGGACAAGTCCCTAAGTTCCATCCCATGGAGACAAGGAGGAGGAAGAAGAAAAAGAGAAATGAAGGCACCATAGTATCTGGGCATGTGGCTCAGTTTGTGAAGTGCTTGCCTAGAATGCAGGAAGCCCTGGGCTCCATTCCTAGCACTGCATTAACCAGGTATGATGGCTCAGCTGGTAGAGACAGAAGAATTAGAAGTTCAACTAAATAAGTTTGAGGTTCACCTCAGCTACATGAGACCCTGCCTCAAACCAAACCAAATCAAACACTGTTTTGCCTAGCTCCCATAGCCAGAATCATCAATGCAGGATGAAGTAGGCAGCAATGAGAATATCTCTGCCTCCTGAAAATACCCAGGTTGTTTGTTTGTTCTTTCAGCTTCTCTAATCCTTAGAGAGCTCTTCCTTCTCTTGAACTAAAACTTCGGTCTCCACAGCTTCTCTCCAGCAGCTTTTTTTGCTTCCAGGGTCAGCTCAAAGCTGAATGGCCAGTTGTTTCCTGAAATTCTATTTCCATTTCCTCTGCCAAGTCTTTCACACTGGTCAGGCTGAAAGCTCAGGCTCTCGTTTCCAGGGTCACTTTCCAGCTCCAGAAGACCTAGCATAAGCCTTCAGTTGAGGGAGATGGGCCACAGACTTCCTTTAAGTTTGGTCTGGAGACAGCTTGTATGAGTTATATCATTTCTCTGTCTGGGAAGGATAGTCTCCTCATCCATCCTCATGCACTTCTGTGCCACAAACAATCCTGTTCTTGGGAAAGGACTTTTAAAATGGAAAAGCCAGACAGGCAATAATAAGTATTAATGAATTACTAAGTGGAACCCTCCCACGCTCCTGGATAATGCTTAAGAAAACTTTTATCACTGTTGTTCCCAGTTTAGCAAAAAAGTAGGGAAGTTGTGTACATAAAACTTGAGAAGAATAAGGAAGAAAAGAATAATTACTATAAACAAAGTAATAGCACGGAGTTTTTCAGGTGTGTGTGTGTGTGTGTGTGTGTGTGTGTGTGTGTGTGTGTGAATATACATGTGCATATACATGTCGGTCAGTAAGCCATAGGGATCTCTATTTTCCCAGGGATGAGAAAATGGAGCATCAAGGCCAGCTTTTACATGTGTGCTGGGAATCAAACCTTCATGCTTTCACAGTAAATACCATCCCAAGTAAGCCATTGCTCAAGCCCCTGGTTATTATATTTATTAATTACAGAGTGTTCATAGTTTATTGTCATGTGGAATGCTAGAATACTGACACCATGCTCAAAAGTGTACCTCTGTGACTTCTCATCTGGAGGGAATATGAAACAAATAAATGAGAGAGCTGTCCACCAAAATTACCTTGCTTTCACTAAAAGACATCACCAAAAGGTAAAAGGTAATGCCCAAAGAGAAAAAAGTCCACGTGTTATACACATGGATGTGTTTGACAAAGAGTTGTACCCAGAATATATACATAACTTCCACAAACTGATTCTAAATGTTCAACTTAAAATATCATTTTATTTAAATGATAAACATGTGTGTAGATGCCTGCATCAGTATTGTGCCATGTGCATGCCGGTGCTTGTAGAGGCCATAAGAGGGCATCATATCCCCCAAGTCTCAAGTTCCAGGCAGTTGAGAGTTGCCATGTGGGTGCTGAGAAATGAACCTGGTCAACTGCAAGAAGAGCAAGTACTCTTCTTAATCACTAACCCATCTTTCCAGCCTGGATGAGGTACATCAAGAAGAGGTCTAAATAGCTTGTGTGTGCAGACAACAGGGCCTGACATCTTTCTTTCTCCTAGAAATATAGATTAAAAGCATAATGAAATTAAGTTGGATATTCCGTGGAAGACTGAAATTAAGTCAGACATTACCAAGTCTGGGAAACAAGTGGAGCAATTAGAAGTCACATGATGTTGCCAGGGAAAATAGAAAAGAAAATGATACTACAGCAAGAAGCTGCTGGTAGCTTCTCATGGGGTTTAACATTAGTCTGCCCTTTTAAGTGTATGTCCAAGAGAAAGGACCATGGGTTTCCACCATAAACACTTAGACAAGAGTATCTGGAATGATTTTTACATACAATAGTTCTTGATTAAAAACAATTCAAATCCCCATTAACATGAGAATGGATACTTAATAACAGAAACTACTAAATATGTTTTAATCCAATGTATGCAATCTCATGGGTAATCTTAAAGAAGAAGTAAGAAACAAAATAATACAGTATCGTAGAATTTCTCTTGTATAATGTTCAAAACAGGGAGAAGAATACTAGCTATCTTTCTAAGCCAAGAAAGGGGCACGTTGGAACTTTCTAGAATGTAGGTTTTTCTGTATTTTATCTGGCTAGTGGTCTTAGGGAATATACATATAAAGTAGTCAAGTGAATACTTAAGATTTTTAAACTCTAAAGCCAGGCACAGTAGCATACCCATCTGCAATCCCCAGGATCCTTCTGGAAAATGAAGTTGGGTCCAGAAGAAACAGAAGTTTGCCATCCAGTTAGTGTGGCATGTGCAACAGTGAACAAGAGATACTGTCTGTCAAAGAAGATGAAACGGACCTGGTGGTGGTGGTGCACGCCTTTAATCCCAGCACTCGGGAGGCAGAGGCAGGCAGATTGCTGTGAGTTCGAGGCTGGGCTGGACCAACAACCTCCAAGACAACACAGAGAAACCCTGTCTCATAAAACCAAAAAAAAAAAAAAAAAAAAAGAAGAAGATGAAACGGAAAGACCAATACCCAAGGCTGTCCTCTGATGGCCACATGAGCCCCATGACAAACATACGTGTACTCATATGTACATACATCATGCACCCAGGCAACATCATGCATGCACAAAGTGCCGCTAAAGGTTTTAAGAGACAATGTTTAAGAACCCAGGGGATGGATCTGTGAGTAGATGATTGGGGACCCTAGGGCTGAGGGCTGAGTTCTTGCAGTAGCCTGGTGGATACCACATTAAGGAAGAAATCCATTCTCAAGAAGATGCTGCTGGGACTTTCAGATCTCCCTTCCATTAGTCTGGAATTAACATTTCAGTGATGGTCCCTCTTTGGTCACGGACCTGACAACAGCCAGCTGGCCCTGAATGGTCTGCCACAGGTTCCCAAAGAGACTTTCTTGTGCACACACCTGCTTGGTGAGAGGGCCTCATTCTCCCTGCACTCATCTTTCATGGGATCAGCCATTCAGGCCAGGCCCTCTCTTTTCTGAACCCCTAACACTCATCTGCTTTCCTGGGGACCACACGTGTCACCTTCAGAACAGTCCAGGGACATCTGCCGTCCTTGCCCCGCTTGCTTTACTTTCTGCACTGCAATATCCTTTTTGTGCTGGAACCCCCACCTGGCCTCGCTCCCCTCTGTGTGTGAGGCAGACAGGGCTCAGTAGTATGGCCGGGGGAACAGAGAAAGAAAGGCTACAAGTAGATGCATGGAGTGAGATCACAGGAGCGCTGCCCCCTCTCCTGACAGAGATGGTCACTCCTGAGAGGGTAAAAGAGGAAAAGAGATAACAGAGAGGGAGGACTGATGATCAAAGAGATTAAGACTGGGCTGGTTTAACCCCCAGAAACAGCTGACCAGACAAAGGTTAACTCTTGAATCCCAGGCATCAGCCTGGGAATCCAGCATGGGACTGATCAAGACCCCCTGAATCTGGGTGTCAGTGAGGAGGCCTAGGTAATCTATTGAGCCTTGGGTAGCAGATCAGTACCCATCCCAAGCATACACACGGACTTTGGACTCCCATAGAACAATGTGAGGTGCACTCTCACCCTGAACTCTTGGGGAAGGGTCTAGGCCCTGCCCTATATGAAATGACAGACTATGGACACCCCCATGGAGGGCCTCACCCTCCCTGGGGGAATGAGGGGATAACAAGTGGGAGGGTTGGGGGGAAGGCACGGGAGGAGGGGAGGGAAAGGGAGAGGGACCTGGAACTGACTTGTGAAGCAACCTTGTTTCTTATCTAAATTTAAACTGGAAAATAAAATATAAAAAAAATTTAAAAAAGAGGAAAAGAGAACAAGAGGGTGGAGGGTATGACACAGAAGTGGAAGAAAGAAAGAAAACACTCCCCTCTCCTTCAGTGGGACCTCGTGCGGGCTGTGCAGCTGACTCTCTGGCCTTTATATTGATGAGCCAAAACCAGAGCTGGCAAAGGAAGAGGGGGATGCATGGATAGAGGGAAAGCAGGCACCTTGATGTCTGTCCTTGGTGGTATCCAGGAGACATCGTTAGACCAACGGGAAACTGGTGAGAGGCATGCCAAACCAGACTCAGAATTTTTGAGGAAGATGTCATGAGTCAGATTATCTTCTCTTATCTATGAAAGCGATGGCCACAGGATACAGAAGAGCCACACCTTGCTATATTTCCAGTTTCCAAAGAACTAACTCGGGCCTTCCTGTGAATCCAGCAGCCCTTGCTTTCCAGCCAAAGGACCCCTAAGAACAGACTCGAGGCATTTCCATGGGCTGGGGAGACAGTTGGCCCTGATCTCCAAACAACAGCAGCCCCATCTCAGCAGAGTTGGCTCTCCAGAAGAATGACTGAAAGCTGGCTGAATTCGAGGCCAAACTGCTTCTAGCTCAGACCCATATCTAGTTTAATTTTCTAGCCCTTGATGAATATTTATACCAAAATAGGCCAGTGGAAACGTTCCATCTGTGAGGATTTGCAGAGGTTTGCCTTTCTGCAGCCACCTTGACCAAGCTTAGGCAAACAGTGGAGTCTCTGCCAACTGTGGAGTCTTTGAAGTGCTGGGATGCTGAGAAGGCCCTGGACCACAGTGTTTCTTCTTATCTTGAAGACTCTGAGTTGGCATTCCACCTTTTTTTAAATGCTTAGTATCAATGTGGCTTAGTGCTTTATAATTTTAGCCAAACCTTCAATACCACACTGACCATGGGGAATAGTATTTTGAAAGCAAGGATAACTCTATTAGAAGTTTTTCTGAGTGAAATTGCTCAGTTAGTTGATGTCTTAAAATATTACTTTAAAAAGTGTGGGAGTGGGGAGACAGTTCAGTGCGTGCAATGCAAACATAAAGGCCTGAGTTCAGTCCCCAGAACCCAATGTTTTTTTTTTTTCAAAAGACTAGGCATGGTGTTGTACTCTTATAATTCCAGTACTGAGGAGGTAGAGACAGGTGAATCTCTAGGGCTTGTTGACTAGCTAGCCTGGCCTTCTTGGCAAGATGAAGGTCAGTAAGAGGCTCTATATCCTCTGTCCTCTGTGTTCTCTCTCTCTGTCTCTCTGTCTCTCTCTGTCTCTCTGTCTCTGTCTCTCTCTCTCTTTCTCTTTCTTCTTCTCCTTATCCTCCTCCTCCTCCTTCTTCTTCTTCTCCTTCTCCCTCTCCCTCTTCCTCCCCCTCTCTCTCCTACATACACACCTGCACATCCATAAACAACTGCTATACATACATACCAAATGCTACAATTAATTGTTTTCATTATCCCCTTTTTTTTCTACCCATCATACTTCAAACCTCCTGCATTCTAGGCCACAGCCCTTTTGTCTTTACTGGTAAAGAAATGTCCCACAAACTATTTTCTTAGTTTACTATTAGCCATCCCCTACTCCTCAGAGCCCAGGCTCCTCAACCTTGCCCTCCTTCCTCTCCATATGAAAGGCTAAACTAGAATCCTTGTTTTTGCATGAAGTGTATTGACTTGTCTTGTGAAGCATAGGCAATGGGCTGTGCTTTGCACCAGATCATAGTTTCTCATATGTTTACAAGAACCTGCTTTTACAAGAAGTTAAATTTGGGCTCAGAAGCATGAAATGAATTGTTCCAGTTGCAGACTCGATCGTTGATAAAGATAGGAAATTCAACCCCAGCTCTTCCCTCCTTCCCTAGTATGTTTTCAATGCTCTGATGTCTAGGTCATAAATGTGGTCATGGGTTAAATTTGGTCAATATACAGACATGAACATTTGCCAGAATCTACCTCCCATTTCAGATCTCAAATCCTTCTGATTGTATCAGGGAGAACATCTCCTTCCAGTCCTGACATGTCTCACATCTCAAACACATACCCAGATTCATGTTAAGGTCACATAAGCTGACCCAAAGTGCTTAGAAGGAAATTTCATGTAATTAGAATTTAATGAAGCTGTTTCACTATTCACTTCATTTTTAAAAGATGTATCTATTTTTATTTTTAATATGACTATTTTATCTACCTGCATGTCTGAATATCATTGCATGTTTGGTGCCCACAGACGTCAGAATAGAGAGTTGAATCCCTGCAACTAGAGTTACAAATGATTATGAGCCATCATGTGGGTTCTAGGAACCAAATCCAGGCTACAAGAGCCTCCAGTGCTCTTAACCACTGAGCCTTTTCTCCAGTCCCATTTGCTATGTCTTAGGGTTGCTTTCTATTTTAAAAACATTTCAGGGGTAAAATTATTTTTCAAGAAACAAATTCTCAAAAAGTGATTTGTATAACTATAAATAAGTAGATAGTCACACAGATGGCATGTAGAGGACAAAGTCCATGAAGAAGGAAGACAGGGTTCTGTAAACAGCTGGTGTTTGATTTCTCTCAATCTCCAAAACACTTTGTGTTTTCCCAAAACATCTTATATGTATTATCATGTGTGATTTTCACAACCATGCCATGGAGCTGCCAAAGGCTATAATTCATGTTCAAAGACAAAAAGCACTGGGGATTAGGTCAGTGGTAGAGTTGTATGCCTATCATACTTGGGAGCCTAGGTTTCATTCTCAACACTATTACACAAAAAGTATAATAAAGTTGAAAGTGGGGGTCCAAACCTGTAATCCCAGCATCCAGGAAGTGAAGAGGGTCTAAAGTCCAAGGCCATCTGCAGCTACATAGCCAGTTCAATGCCAGTCAATGATACATGAAATCCTGTGCCCAAAAAGGAAAGAGGAAAATTAAAATGGAAAGTCTGACATTGAAAGGGCAGAAAGTGTTCTCCAGAGTTACATAGGTAGCATGAATAGTATTCAGAGTTTACATTGAACACCACAAGTTCAAACACCACAAGCTCCAACATGCACAGAACTTCTCCAACACTCTGTGAGCAACCCACAGCAGGAGTGGTTTAAGAGATAATTCTGAGGTGACGAGCCAAGACCAGAAAAACCATGAAAGGTCTGCACAGCTACACAAAGCTCTTGGATTGGCCTGGCTTTTTATGATTTCCTGGTACTTGTGTATATTCTATTTCATGGAAAAGCCTGGAACAGAGTCACTCTACAGAAATGTCCTGTGCTCTTCCCTCTCTTAGGAGTCACTTTCCAGCAGACAGTGATAGAATGAGTTTTCCTGTCCAGGCAATGTCTCTTACATGCTGAGTACTGGCATTTAAGCCATGGCATGAAGGATAAATGAACCACTCTGTAAGGCAATGTTCAGCTCTGAAATAAGGAGAACAGTTCTTTTCAAGTTGACTGGCCTTGAGAGAATTGCTCAGATTTGGCACTAGACCCAGACGCCTAGACAGATGAAGACCTGTCTAAGTCTCCATAGATGGGGATCAGGGACTGAAGAAGATAAGGGATAGTTGTATTTGTCTCCAGTAGCTGAGGAAGTTAGAGATGAGAGCTACAAGGGAGAGATGAAACTGCTTGGTGGAGTCCAACAGGAGAGAAGAGCTAATGCTAAAACCTGGGAGGAGAGGGGACAGCTAAGCAGGGCTCAGAAGGATTCTAACTGCAAGGAAAAGGGCCATATAATGTATTAGCTTTTGTTGCCAAGAAGCATAGACAGAAGGTAAAACTTAGAGTACTATCAAAGGAGCTTTCTAAACCAAAGTGTTTCTAAGGACCTACCATGAGCAAGACATTGTTCTGGGGACTGGCAGTAGAACAATCAACTGGACTCTAGGGACTCTACCCTCTTAGAATTTGCAATCTAGCAGGAAGAGTTACCAAGGATCATCACAGTGGGCAGGAGATTATGCCCACTGCAATGGGTACCACAAAAAAGTGAAAGGTACCAGCGCTCCAAGGGCACATGACAGGGATACATGAAAGTTTCTGCAAACTATCTTGGGTTCTACAGTTTGGATTTTTTTTTGAATTGTATCTAGTGAGTTTCAAAGGTGAGACCCTGACAGTGAGTTATTTGTAAGTGAATGGCCACCTCTAATATCTGTTTCTTGTTTGGTTAGTTAGTTGGTAGGGTTTTTTCTTTATTTTTATTTTTCATTATTAGTGTGTGGTGTGTGTGCATACGTGTGTGATGTGTATAATGCATGTGTGTATAAGTAGAGGTGTGCACATGTTTCAGCACACACGTGGGAGTCAGAGGATAATTTTGAGAGTTGGTTTCTCCTTCCACCAGGGATTCCAGAAATCTAACTCAGGTTGTAAAGTCTGTATGGCAAATGCTTTTACCACCTTAACCATATCTTTGGCTTTTGTTTATTGGAAGCATTGTCCTCCTATATAGACCAGGCTGGCCTCAAACTCACATAGATCCACCTGCCTCTGCCTTCTCAGTGCAGGATTTATAGGCATAAGTCACCATGCTTATGTCTAATTTTTGCTTTATAAAACTTGGCATAGAAAACAATTGACCTATGGACTCCTTAAGATCCTCTCAACTCTAAGGATCTAAGGCTTTCTCACATACAGAAGCCAACTACACCTAGTGTACAATTAGGTCCTTATGAAGTGGAGAAGTCAAGGAAAGGATGAAATATTTGGGCTCAGAAGTTGTATTTTAATGGTCATTTTTTAAAAAAAATCAGCAAAAAGGAGAGGAGTGATTTATAAGAAGAGTGCCCTTTAAAGCCAGAAAAACATCTCACTAAAAGCAGCAGACTGAAACACAGTGGTATTTTGTCAAGGAGGCGCTGATGTTGGTTTAAGCAAGTGTGTGTGTGTGTGTGTGTGTGTGTGTGTGTGTGTGTGTGTGTATGTGTGTGTGTGCAAAGCTTCCATTGTCAAGAAGCTAACTGACAATTTAAGCTTGAGGCTCCTAGCAGGAGGTATTTGCATACTGAAACCTGCAGACTTTTAAAAACTGAGCCACAAAACACATTTAGACAGCATGTTTCCTTTCAAGGTATTAAGATTGAGACAGAAGAGATTTAAAACCTTCTTTCTTGATTTTCTCCAGCTCCCCCTTTCCTAAGCTAAGGCCAATATAAAATTCACAAGTGTTTCACCAAACTAGATATTAAAGTTTACACTGGGAACAAAGTTTATGAAGAGTTGAACAATGAATTAGCTTCTGAGTGTAACCTGAAGACATCAAGCCCAGGAACACCAGCAGCTTGTTGTCATTTAGGAAGTGTGGGTATTGAGGAGGAAGGGATCCCATAAAAGGATCTTATTTTTTTCTTATCTTTACTTCCCCCAAGCTACTTGGATAAGCTTCTCAAGGGAGTCTGTCCCATAAACTTCTGGTTCATAGCGAGGATCACATAGCCATGCTCTATTGTCCGCAAAGCTGTGGGTCATAGCCAAGTAAGGAGAAGCTCGTTGGAAAGGGCTATGTTGGATGAAGAAGTACCAGGGGAGTGGTCAGAGGTCCCAGGTCAGCTACCACTTCTAGGATTCCACTTCATGCTGTGAGAATGAAAAGTACCTCATAAGATCCATTAGAAAACACCAGGATGCAGATTAGGAGTGTAGATCTATGGTAGATGGCTTGTCTAGCTTGCATGACACCCTGAGTTCAATTCTTCAGCACTTCCTAAAACAACAGCCAACACCCAAGGGGGTATGGTAGAGTGCATGCCTGTACTCTTAGAGTTCATGAGACAACTGAAACTGGAAGATTAGCATAAATTCAAGGCCAGCTTGGCTACAGACTGGGCTACAGTGTGAGATCCTGTCTTTAAAAAAAAAAAGTCCTCTGGGAGGTGGAGATGTAGCTCAGTTGGTAAAGTGCTTGCCTAGCATTCTGAAAGCCCTGGGTTCAACCCCAAGCACAACATATACCATGAATGGTGGTATAGACCTATAATCCCAACACTCAGGAGGTGCAGGCAAGGTTAGTTCAAAGCCATCCTCTACCACGCAAGGAATTTGGGGATAACCTGGGCTGCATTGCACTTGCAACCCCCTCTAGAGATAAGATGAGGAGGGAACCAATGAGAGGGCCCTGTACTTTGTACATTTCACTTTTCATATTAGCCCATGCAACATTGATAGCTAGTTCAAAGGCAGCTGATGCCAAAGGAAAATCTGAGTTCAGTATTAAAATCCTAGCCTGATCAATCCAGTGGGGGTGTCTCAGAAATAAGACTTGTGGACCATCCTTGGACACTGCAGTGTGTAAACATGAACTATCAGCAAGCTGCTGGCTGCCAAAGAGGCTGGCTTCCTTTATCCCTCCATCACTATAGTTCAACCCTGCCAGTAGAAAATTAAACAAAACTGTGTTCAAGGTTTGGATCACTGAGTCCCTTGATTTTCCATGTGCTGTCACACACAGCTGGTCACTCAGCAACAAACCTCTTACTATAAGAGATGGAATTTGCACCTTGCCCTAATGCCTTTGTCAAAGTGACCCCAATATCTTGACCTTTGGAAGATGCATGGGTCTTTTGGGCTGTTGCCAGGGCCTAATAGAGAGAACTTGTTAGTCCAGATCATTTCATAGAATTTTGATAGCTCTCTCCTTTCTCAGTGTCTCTCATCTCAAGACTCATCTCAAGGTAAGACTCGAAGACCTGTAAAGCCTTGGATAAGGGTCTTACCATTTCCCCTGTCTTTTAAAATGTAAGAGCTAAGAGTACAAAGTAATGAAATTATTTTTGAAAGGACAGTGGAAAGAAAGAAAAGGGAGTAGGTAACCTCCTATTTTGGCCAAGCAAGCACTTGTTCTGTTATAGCCCTGGGCTTATGTGGGGAGGCAGACATCAGTTACTAGTAGATGTACATACAATTTATGTCTGCCAGTTCTACCTCATGGAGGCTGAAACTAAGTTCTTCTTGTCACTCACGTGGAAACTAAATCTCTCACAGTACACAGACTTCCCTTCCTAGAGAGGAGCGTTTTCAGGAAATCTGACTTTGTTTGCTGTCATATCATGATGCTCACACTTTCCCTGGCATGGATATAGTTTGGGAGTTTAAATACCAAAAGCAGTAATTGTCCTCCTAACCGGACACAGGGAAATTATAGCCTTTGCTCTTCCCTGGAATGCTGCTGGCTAGCTGCCTCCTCTCCAGGCTGCCACTGACTGAGACCCTCTGTCCTTCTGAGATTGATGGTGGCCCACATATTCCCCCAGCTTTAGGCTGAAGGAGTTGAGGGACTCTTCTAGAAGGCAGTATCCAACCTGGGCTCCATGTTTGTGAGCTGCATGGAGAGTCACTCCTTTATATTACTTTCTTAAGAGGTGCAGTGCTTGGAGGAAGTGGTCAGGCTGAGAAGGCTTCTCTTATTCTTCTACCTAAGAACCTCTGAGGTCTTGACAAAGGTCTAGACTTCCACTCAGTGAAATTTCCCAACAGCTGAAAAAGAAGTAAGTTTCCCACAAAATGCAAGGCCTTAGCAAAGTAATAATAATCACAACAACAATAATAATAATAATAGGTACTAATGATAATAATGATACTAGTCACAGAACACTGTAATCTAAGTCTGCACTTGCTCTTTTCTATATGGATGCCCACTGGCCAGTCCCTGCTCCCTGGGGCAAATCCTGTGCCCCAGTGGAAGCTGACCAAGGTTGGGGTACTGACCAGGATACATGATGGTGTTCCTTTGTATCTAGAAGTTTTCCCTTAAAGGACTGCAAAATTAATTCTCCCACTCTTGCCTTTTCCACTCTTAAGAACTGTTACTCTCTATTCATCTTCCGGTTTGTTCCTCACCCACCTTCCCAGGTTTTGGAAAATCCCCAAGTAAAAACTTTAGGCCATGGCCAAAAAGAATCCCAAATATGGGATGAGTGAGTGTAGGCTTTATTCTAGAGACTAGAGAGTTTCAACAGCCACTTCAGCAGGTTTCAAGGTAACTGGTCCATAACATGACAACAGGTAAGGGGTGGCATAGAAATGTCTTTCTCCACCATGACAGGAAAGTCAACCATGGTAATGACTGCACAGAGTCCCAGTATACATTGGCAAAGACCTTGTCTTTATTATGGGACCTATAACAGGCATTCTTGGTTCTTTGAATATCTCTGTCTCTCTCTCTCTGTCTCTGTCTCTGTCTCTCTCTCTCCTTCTCCATCCCTCCCTGCCTGCATCCCTCTATCCTTCCCTCCCTTTCCCTCTCTCCCCTCCCCTATGTGTGAGCATGGCATTTTGGGCTCCCATCTAATCACAGAAGAGAATAAGTCCCTTCAATTCCAATATCTTTTCACTGAACTGTGTAGTGAATTTGAAAATTCAGACTAAACAAACTGAGACTAGCTCTGTTGATCTACTGCTTAGAATTCTAGGGGTGGAAAACTTTGTATGATGTTTGTTAAAAACGTCTTTGAAGCAACAGATTAGGATCACCATTGGTGGGTGAGGAACTGATGGTTGCCATGCCTGACCTGGACTCCAGGGTAAAATACTACTGCTTTCCTTCTTTTTCAATTGTGTGTTGTAATTATCCTGTGGACCAGCTACAGTTCAGTAGGGGAATTCTTGCATTCCCAAATGTTATTTTATTATTTTTGAGAGAAGGTCCCTAGTTCAAGGTTGTCTCAAACTTCTTATGTGTCTGAGAATAACTGAACTTCTGATCCTCCTGCTTCAGACTCCTTATTTTTTGAGACAAAATCTCTCACTAGACTTCTTTCGTAGGATTGGCAAAATGCTTACATGAAATATAGTATGGAAATGCTAGGCATTTACCTAGCACAAAGGAGTAGTCAACAAATGTTAGCTACATCCATGATCAGGAAAGACAGCATCACGCAGGAGTAGATTTAGAAGTCCCCCATCCTCCAGAGGACTATATTCCATACCATTCTGAATGGGCAAGTTCTTCATCTGTTGACTATGAATAATGGCCACCTTCAAAGGCTGACCCTAATTGTTAAAAAAGGATAATTAAGGAAATGGAGTAACCTGGTGAACTATAAAGCTTTTATTGTTGGGATGTTTATAGAAGTAGGATAGCTTTAGGACTGGTTTGTCTGAATGTAATGTTGGCTCTTTCTGGACCCTCTCATAACTTCAGCCTGTTCCACCTCTCTCCTCTCCCACTCCCTGTTTGCTACTAGAATTCCTATGAGTTCAATTTAAGTAACCTAGTAGGTTAAGCAGTAATCCTCAATGGCCTATATTTATAGAACTTACTTGTAAGAGTCCTTGTCAGGTAGAATCCAGCATCCATTTGAAAAATATTACCTCAGGATACACTCAGGATAGTCACAGGGCATGTGACAGCACTAATAGATCATTTTCCAAGGGTAAGACCATGACTTTCATATACTCAAGAGATCCTCCTACTCATAAATGAAAGAACCTGTATGATGTTGGGACCACCTCAAAATCCTTTAAAAAACCAAGTCTTTGTAGGTGATTTAGTTAGGACAAGATGGATGACTAATTACAACACTGGTTAATTACTTCCAGGGATATAAACCACAATCTTAGGGGTGAAAATATCAAAAACAGATTGTGTCTCTCAGGACCAGTGACTGTAAGTCAGCATGAAGGGTAACTAAGTCTTAGAGCTGGGTGACATAGATGTCACTGAATGAAGACTGCAAGAGTCGGGGGAACCCATAGCAGTGCCTCCTGCCATTGTATAGCACTGAAAGACTATGTCAGCTATCTCCATGCCCTATTACCAAAATTTGAACAATATGGTAAACAATGGGCTATACATATCTCATTTTACAAGCATTTTTTCCAATTTATGTGAGTTCCACAAGGGGAAAGAAACTGAATGTACACCTCTTATCTAATTCCCATGTTCATCCTGGACTCCGCATTGTACTCTCCCTTTTAAATTCCTCTTCATCTCAGCCCTATATTGTTTGTGGTGACATTTTGTTAGTAGGACAGTTCCTGGGGAGTGGGGGAGATGGTCTTGCCCATAAAGTGCCAAGTGTGAGGGCCCAAGTTTGCATCGTCAGCACTTGCATACAAGCCAGACAGTGAGGAGTGGGGATGCATACCTGTAATCCCAGTGTGGAGACAAGAGGATTCCCAGAATTCAGTGGCCAGACACCCTAGCTAAAAGAATGAACTACTGGTTCAGTGACCTCAAAGACAGTGTCTCAGAGCATAAGGCGGAGAACAACAGAGGAAGGCACTCATTGTTAACCTCTGGCCTCCACATGCATCACATGCATATCACATGCATGTACATGTGCGCGCACGCACACACACACACACACACACACACAGAGAGAGAGAGAGAGAGAGAGAGAGAGAGAGAGAGAGAAAGAGAGAGAGAGAGGGACAGAGACTTCCCCTACAAGTTTACCAGAAAGCAAGTGCTCAGAGGACACTAGAGTCCCCTGACTGTCTCTTGCTCCCCACACCTCCAGGAGCTACCTAAGACATTTGAAGATCTAAGTCTTTAAAGGGTGTGGGGTGGGCTGGGAAGAGGGAAGGGAAACTTTGGTTTGGATATAAAAACAAGAAAGTAGAAAATACATTTTTAAAAGAAAGAACGATTCAGTTCTGAGGCATTATATTACATGATCCCACATCCTACCAAACCAGAGCCTTCAAGAGAAAACAGGGACTAGAACCCATGTTCTAAGAAACCTTTGCTAAGAGGATGGTTCCCTTAAGTATCTATTCTCAGCTACTGGGAGAGGCTGGAGACACAGTGTTGTCTGTTGGTCAACAACATCTCCATCAGAGAAGTGCACTGTTTATAAACCAGAGGCTCTTGTTCAGAGCTCTGCTTATGGCTAATGCCCCTCCCTCTCCTCAATCAGCAAGGTCACCAATTCCTGTGTGTTGAAGATTCTTGGGTCTGCCTGTCTCCAGTGAACAGCATGCAGTGAGAAAATGACTGTTTATTGTATTGAATAGTCAGCCAGAAAACTAGTTACATGCATGGCTCAACTGCCCAAATGTAAGTCTTCCTTGCAAGGCCATTATTTTTCTTTCCTAAAACTTTTGTTGTCATGGAAACTGGCCCACTGGCAGACTGGAGACTAAGTTCTGCTTCCTGTACCTACATAGCTATGCCTACTTGGCCCAAGGATAGACTTCCTCCATCATCACTTGCTTAAAAAATAATGCCCTTTCTTGGTTAGGAACAGCTTCACTGAAAGAGATTATTGGGTACAACACAGCCATTTGGACTACCTATATTGGGCCTGCATGATCTTGGCCTGTCGGCAGCCAGTCATAGATGGGAGAGGAGCTCATAGAGCCCTGACCCTCTTGCTGAAATAACAACTACTGAGAGAGTCTAGGAAGTGATTTGTCAATCTTTTCTTTTGTGTACCCACCAGGTTCCAATGGATAGCTCCAAACCATGTTTACAAGTGTACAGTTCTGGTTAAAACTCAGTAGGTCACGAATCAAAAAAATGACATGATGTGAGAAACAGATTTATAGTGGGGGAGGTTGACCTGATGGGAAGAGAGATAAGAGAAGATGGGATGAGATTATGAGAATGTATTTATTGTACATGTATGAAATTGTCAACAAACAAATTTAATTAATAGAAAACAGAACAAAAACAGAAGACTTTCTCAAGGACAAAGGCTAAAATCAGCCTTGCTTACTGAGTTAATCACAAAGTATGGAGCCTGTGTTGGCCTTGGGTTTTGGTTTGATTGTTTGTTTGTTTTTACTTTTTAAATCTAATCATAGAGGCAACAAATACATAAGAAAGAAAGTAGAGAATTTAAAACATATGGGGTCTGCCCTTCAAAAATAGTTCACCAGAAGTCCCTAAGGAAGTGAACGCTTGAAAGAAAGTTCCAGAACAACCAGTTCAGGGTCTATCAAACTGTCTTTTATAAGATCTAACAACAACATCAAATACTCGGTGCATAATAAGTGTGTGCTACATCCTTCCCAGTTTCTCACTTAACCTTCTTGGTGACTCCATGAGGCATGTTGATTATCCCGGTGAATCAGGAAGAGTAAGACTCAACAAGCCCAGCCACTGGTCCTGTAGAATAAGAGAGAGGGACAAAAGTGGTACTAAAACCCAACCCAGCCTGAGCCCTCATCAGGGCCCTCCTCCCTGAAAGAGGGGCTAACTACCCACACTCTCTTGTTGCAGCTAGTACATCTCAAAGGTTGGAAGCCTTGCACGTCCAGTGCCCACCATTTGTATTCAGTCACGTGGTCCTCACTTCCACCCTGCTACTAGGAACTACTCTGTAACATCTCACAAATGAGTACTGTGGGGAACAAAAGCCAGGTAGCCCCACCCATGGGGTTTTCTAGTTTTACAAAGTAGAAATCTAATCTAGGCTTGCATCCAGTCACACACATAGCTGATAAATGCCAGACCCAGCACAGTGAGGCTGGTCCCCACATCACAGGCTGACACGCTGAGGAACAGCACTGTCTTACATCACTGTTTCTCAACCGAACAGGAGTTAGCAGCCACATTGAGGCTCAAGTCCAGATCCGTCCTCAAAACTACTTCTCTTCTGGGAGGACTGTTGAATAGCCCCTCAATAGAAGATGAGCTCTGCTCAGGCCTGCTGTGACACTTAGGAAATGCTTCTGTGAATGTCTTGTTTCCAGGCCCCTGGGTATACCTGAAACACTCCAACAATGAAGCCTTATTCATGAATTAAGTAAACTTGGAAGCACATGAATAGCGTGGAAAGATTGCTGTATTTCAGTTAGTATAATTCAAGGTGTGAGGGAGGAGGGGAGGAGGTGGTTGCAAGCACAGATAAAGGCCAATAGCTTTAAGGAGCAAAGTTCTGTCATGGAACACGGCCCCCACCTGAGGAAGATAGATGGTTAGTGATCTGAGCCATCTCAGTGCTCACACTTAGCACAGATCTGTAATCGTAACCCCCAAGGGGCTAAGGCAGGAGCATCTCACATTTGGGGCCAGAATAGATCACATGATAAGGCCCATTTCAGGAAAAAAAAGTATAACATGATTTTAATACTAATCAGACACAAATATAGCACACTGTCCCTTGAATGCCTACAAGTAGACTGCTGGTCTAGTTGTTGGGAGGTTTGGGTGCAGGAGATGGAGATTGTAGAGGATCACTGTGCTGAATCCTAACACTGGCAATGAGGGTAGATTTACTTACAAACTTCACTAGATACCCTCCTGGCCCCCACATCCACACATGTCTTTTAAAACCAAACAGAGGGCTATAGAAAAGTCATGAAAATTCTTACCTTATAAACATGAGGACCTGAATTTTATCCCTATACCCCACATAAACAAAAATCAGTGTGGTAGTTGGTACATTCTGGCAATACCAGAGCTGTAGAGGCAGAAACAAGGAGATATCCTGGGCTCACTAGACAGCAAATCTAGCCTGTCCCTGCACTATGAGTTCAGGACAATGTAAGACTCTTTCATGTGGATTGTGCCTGAGCACAAATGTCCCCAGAAGCACACTCAGATTGTCACCCCACAATACACATTCTACCATTTGTTCTTTTCACAGTCCCTTTCCACTGCCAGGCTTCCCTTCCCTCCATTTTCTGTCCCTACAACCTGCACAGTCTAAATTCCCAAGTGACCTAGTTGAAGAAGTCTCCCCAGTCGCCACACATGGGTTTATTGACAGATGCCTTCTTCCGTACATCTGATGTTTATGTCCAGATCATAGCTCTTACCATTGCTAGACTTGCAATCTGGCACCACAGCATAACCCTTGCTGTTACTCAGCAGCAGTTTGCAAAATTGAGTGAGAATTATGAGCTTCCCTCTCTATAGTCCCTGACTTATGTATCCCTTTAGGGCATACAGCATCTAACATTAAAGCCCCCACACACAGCAGGGAGTAGACACTAAGTAAATACTATGACACTGTGCATTTGTTAAAATGAGGAGCTTATTCCTTTACAGTTCTCATGGGTTGAGCCCAGCCTGCTTCTGATAAGACCAAGATGGTATACACACCTCTACTAAGCCTTCCCCTCTCCCACCCCCAGGAGAAAGCTGGGGTAAGTTTCTCAGCCTGCAGATCCGTCACTAACCCACCACCTCTCCAATTCTAATGTAATACATTTCTTGAAATTCTGTTAAAAGGCAATGTGATGAAAGGGGGCCAGGGATTTTGCATTTCTGGTGAGTTTGTGGGTAAAGCTCCTGGTTTGAGGACCCCAGGAGAGCCAATGGATGTAACCACAGCAGCAATGGCAGCCAAAGGCATTTCTGGTTTCTTGGGCTAGCAAGGAATAACAAAGCCTGCCTTATGTGTTACCCTCCCTCCAGAGGAGATTTTCAAATGCTCATGAGATTGGTTTTGGTGCATTAGGAAAATATTTAAGTCCTTCCCTGAGCCATAAACAGCTGGGGGCGTGTTCCTTTGCTTGTGCCTGTAGCATTGGTTCAGTCACATCCTATTGATGAATCAGAAGGCAAGGAAGGAGAGACACCCTGGAAGATTCTGTTCCAGTGATAGACAGATTAAGGAAGGTGGGAAGAGAAGCAGATGGCCCCTCATAGCAGTCTTTCCAGACTGCCCAGGCATTCAGAGACAGCCCTGGATCCTGGCAGTGAGCCCCAGTAGAGCTTTTATTAGGAAGGGCCCCACCCTTCAACACTTGTAGCCTATGGCCTCATTCCCGGATGTTCTTCTCTTTCCCAGTAAACAGTGAGTGGCAGCATATTGATCAGGAGTCTTTTGAACCCCACACAGTCCCTTTGCTGTAATGCCAAGTCTACCAGAGGTCAATGTGAAGGAAAACACCCTCTCTGTGTCTCCTTTTCCAGATGTCTCTGAGCCAGCAGCAGTCTGCAAGAGGAGTGTCTTGTCTGCGATGCAAGGGAACGTGCTCGGGCTTCGAGCCTCATTCGTGGAGGTAATGGATTGGGTCAAGAGAACAATGTCTGCTTTTGTTTCTTGACTATCATTTCCAAAAATGTGGGTGGTTACCTCTGCTGGCTTGGGGTAGGAGGAAGCAGGCTAGGAAGGGCAAATGGAAAATTAGAGCCTCCTGCTTGTCCTAACTCAGGAATGAGTGAATGTTGTAAAGATCTTGGGGAGTTGCAAAGATAAAGGAAAGTTGCTTTGGGCTTCATAAACCATTTCAAGGTAGATACTCTAAAGTCTTGTCCAGCAAGAATTTTTTTTCTTGCTGTGACCAAACATCTGACAAGAACCACTTGTTAAGGAAGGAAGAGTTTCTTTTGGCTCACAGTTGAAGGGGCCACCATCTACCATGGAAAAGGAAGGCATGGTGGCAGGAGTGTGCAGTTGGTAGTCCTCATATTTTAGTGGAACTGAGGACCAGACAGGAAGTAGAACTGGGTTATGAAAACCCCAAGGTCCCACTCCCATGGAGTCACTCCCTCATGCAAGATTCCATCTTTTAACATTTCTATAACCTTATAAAACAGCTAACAGCTGGAACTAAGTAGTCAAACACATGAGGCTAGTGGAGAGATTCTACATACAAGCCACAACAGATGACTATGGGAAGATGGATTGGGGATGCCTTTGGAGAAGGACTGTCACCTCTTAGGTCTGAAGATGGACTTTCTCTTACCTCACTGAAGCAACATCTCTGGGGCTGATTTTAATCTAGATGTGTCTCCTGAAATAGAGGCCAAGGAGAGAGTTCTGCCAGTAAAGTGCTTCCCCTACAATCCTGAGGACTTGATCTCCCTTCCCAAAACTCAAATGTCCTCAAGGAGGCAAAGACAGGAGGCTCCCTGGTGCTTCCTAACCACCCAGCTAGCCTTCTTGGCAAATTCCAGTGTAACTTTGCAACTTCTAAAGTAATGAGAGACCTTATGTATTTGAGATAAGGAAAGACAGCACCCAAAGTTGTCCCCTGACTTCACACACAGACACACACACACACACACACACACACACACACACACGGTCAAAGACATTCTGTCCACAGTACTGGGAAACCAGATCATGTGATTAATATCTTAATATCTTTACATGAGGAGTGTCAGGTCTGGCTACAGTTCTGGAATTTGTCTTTCTTCTTTTATCTATGAGGGCTCTGAAACAATGTTGAGGCTGCCAACAAACATAATGGCCCAGCAATCTTCATGTCAGCATCTGTGTGGACAGTAGCTCTAGAGCTGTGCAGGGCACAAACTGGATGACTATCTCTGCTGCCACAGAGAGAGAGGCCACACTCTATAGAACACCATAGCAAACCAAAAGCTTTTGTTCTCAGTGTCTTATTATAGCTTGGACATTCAATGGGGATCAAAATCCCCAGGTGTTTCCTAAGATGCTGACATCCATGGTGAGATTACAGTTGAAAAATATCTGTTATTCATGAGACCCTGTCTCAAAAGAAAATAGCCTATTCTTCTATATTGAAATGTTAATCAACATTATATATTAGATAGTGTTTCTTCTTTTTGCATGTACAAGAAAAGTTGGTAATTGGGAAAGATTTACTAACTGATGTGTTTTGAACTTAGCTGTGAATGAAACAGTCTCTTGCTCTTAAGCATTTACACTATGGCAGGTTGTGAGCTTTTAAAGCACTGCCCATTCCTTTACTCCACTTCCTGATAGGTCTTGCCTTCAGAGGAGTGCACATGGTCTCCCATATGGATGGGACATTGGACGTCATATCACCCAGGCCTCTATCCCCTACCTAACTTCCTCCTTCAGCTGACATGATCACAGCAGCAAGGATTCCATCCATTCCTGTTTTAGCCGTTTGAGCAGACTGTAGCCTGGGGGGGACGTTAACTTATCCATTGTGTCAGTTCTATAGTCCTTCCATCAGGGTCTCAGACAATATTGAGGAATCTCTTGAACTCTTTGTGGACAGCTAGATGGTCTCTGTAAACTTCCTGAGACAGGGAGTAAATGTTCACTTGATGCGTAAGGGTCAATCCTGGGCTGCCACTAAACTAGCATCCTAAAAAAATGGTCCTTTGGTGTATGTGGTTTGGTCGTCCAGTTGTTTATGAAGGCAGAACAATCTGGCCCTATCCCTCATGCTTCCTAGGAACAGAAGTCTCGTTGCATTGCTTTAATCCCTATGTTTCCTTGTCATCCTGCCTATGGGTTGACTAGCAAATGAATTTTTTGAGAAGCGTAGATTTAATTTGGAGGTCCTACATGGGACATGTCATCTTGCATTGGAATGACCATATGAGGAACTTAAATTCAACCCATGTGGATACAGTGATGTCACAGCATCTCAGGAAGGAAACACTTGCACACATCTTCATGTTCCAGTTTTCACAGTCTGTTGATGAAGATGCTGTATTAGTTTAATTTCTGTTGCTGTGATAAATGCCCCAAGAAAAGCAACGTTAAGAGAAAGAATGTACTTGGGCTCACAGTTATAGAAAACATAGATAGTCTATCTTGGTGGAGAAAGCATGACAGCAGGACATGAGGCTGGGCCCTCATGTTGCTTCAGCAGCTCAGAAGAGAGAGAAAATAGGAAGTGGGGTCAGTCTATAAAATTTCAAAGCCCGCCCCAACTGGTATTCTTCCTTCAGCAAAGCTCTACTTCCAAAAGTTTTATAACCACACAAACATCACCATTAACTGGGGGCCAATTATCCAAACATGTGAGACCATGCAGGATACTTCATATTCAAATCACAACAGATATATAAATGACTGAATGTCAGTCAGACTGGTTTGAAGGGAGAGCCTGCACCTATCCAAAAAGAGGGGAGAATTGGCCACATAATGCTACCTAGGTTCTTTGGGGATGTGTATGTGTCCCTCACAGTATGGGTTCCTAACAAAAGGTAAAACAGAGTGGGGTATTTGTTGTCTCCCTCAACTGTCACAGTGCAGCAGTGTGCCCAGCAGTAAGAAGAACATGACTACCAGAGGAAGTAACATGAACACGATCCTCACGCCTGCTAAAGTTTCCCTGTCTTCAATGGTTTGCATTCCCTGTGGCTCAGGTAGCATTCTGGGATCCCATATTAATCAAAACAGCACAGAGCAGCTCTATATACAGTTTCACATACAGGGTACAGGGAGGTCAAAGGGTCAAGGGGAACACAAAAGGCTTACAGTTGGGGCTTTCCTGCATCCCAACAAACTGAAATTTTTCTTTCCACTTCTGCTCTCAAGTGAAAATAACTATCACTGTCCATCACTAGCCTTCCAGCTAAGAGAATCCAATAGACTGTGAGTAAGATGCCCACTTACACATAACAACTCTTCTTACACAAAGACTCTTCTGTGGGACCAAAAAAAAAAAGACTTCTTATGTGTTACCCTGCAGTATCCTTAAGGTTCACTGTCTCCTATGGTGCTGGGATAAATCCTTCAGGTCATAGATTTAACTCTTGTCACAGAACAGTAAACCAGATGTAAACATTCTGTCCATCATGCCACCAGATGTGATGCAGCCTGACACTAAACAAAAATTGGGATTTTTTAGCCTTCCTTAACTCAACAATTTCCAGACTCCAGAGCACAAAGAACTGAACTCTCATCTGTGTCCCACCTACCTACATTTGGGAGTGAGTCAAGCAGAAGTATCCTATGCCCCACAATTCTATTGCAGTTCAGCCTTCTCCTAGCTATGAAAACTGCCAAAATTGCTAACTTCCCAGTGAGGGACATGATCTGAGTTGAGTGACCACCACTCTAAGACTATCCAAGGATACCTTTGACAGCCATTTGGGGTTGTTTTGATCCATAATGCATCTACAGCCAAGCCCCCTTGCCTTGCCCTAGTCCCTGTGGTTGGTCTTAACATTGCTCACTTTTTTTTAACAGTCTCTTAAATTGCATGCACTGGGGTGTCTGAGACACTGCACAGCAAACCTATGGTGACAGGCCTGTGAAGGGAGGGGAGAACACTTTTCTTCTCACACCATGGAACTCTCTGGAGTTCTAAACCTTAACAGCATGACACAAAACAGTCAAACACTTTCTTTTATTAATTGGCAGAGAGAGAGGCACCAGGGCTTTCAAGTGAACTTGAAACTTCCCCAGAATGTATTTCCTCCTCCTGGGCCCCTGACAGAGCCACCCTCCAGAGACATCAATCTCCCGAGCTGGAAGGTTTTACTCAGTTCACTCCCATCCCCCTGGCTTCTGTCCACAAATCTGAAGAAAATTCCCACCAGATCTCACTTCAGTGGGCATGCTGCAGAATTTCAACCAGAACTTATGCAGCTCATGAATCATAGGAGACAATTTTAATGATTCTTAAGAGCAGCAAACTTATCATACTTTTGTTTTGTAAAGGGCCAAGTAATATTTTAGGCTTTGAGGGTCAGAGGATCTCTGTTGCAACTATTCAACTGTGCCATTCTAGCCCCAAAGCAACAAAGGGTAGGCACACAAATAAATGAGCATGCTGTGTTTCAATAAAACTTTATTTGTAAAAAGAAAGTCAGGGGTCAGGTTCAGACCACAATCCCCACACATTTTGAATAAATTTGCTTTTGCTGTGGTAATCACCAAGAGGAAACTGCAGCTCTTGTTTACAACCAACATGGAATACGACCTTCTCAGATAATATTTGCATTCTGAGCTCCCCAGAGCTAGACAGAAAGAGAGACAGGTGTGCTGCCCCAATGCTATTCCCAGTCCCAAAGACCTTGTCTGTCTACTGCTAATCTTTTCAGGTTAATAAAGTAAAAGTCTGTGCTTGGGTACAAAAGAGTACATGATGCTGCTACAGCCAAAGAATGCCTTCTATGGAGGATGACCTCACTTCTTTCCACTGTCCCCCAGGAAAATATGCAAGTCTTGTAAATGCAGCCAGGAGGAGCACTGCCTGAGCTCTGACCTGGACGACGATCGGAAAATCGGGCGCCTGCTGATGGACTCCAAGTATGCCACCCTCACTGCCCGGGTAAAAGGTGGAGATGGCATCCGGATCTATAAGAGGAACCGCATGATCATGACGAACCCCATTGCCACCGGCAAAGACCCCACCTTTGACACCATAACCTATGAGTGGGCTCCTCCAGGAGTCACCCAGAAACTGGTAAGAATGGCTTCTTCCTGCCCCCATTAAGTATGACCTAGTTCATGAATCCCCGAAACTCAGCAATGAGGTAGAAATGGCCATAGTTTCAGCTCTCCTCCTGCACCAGGTAATGACATGAACACAGTCTGGGCCTCAGTTTTTTCATCCACAGAATAGAGAAGTGCTCATATGAACACTTCAGGGCTTTTCAATTCTATACAGGGGCATTCATTGTGTCTTTGGGATTCCTCACTTCTGTCCAGGGACATGGCTTATCACAGTTCTCTGAATGCTCTTGTTTCTCTGCAAGAGGTTCATTTTCATATGAAACTGTCCGGAATCCTCAACAACCCTATAGGAAAACAGAGTAGCAGTCCTCCCTCCTCAGGCACGGAAGCCTCTTGATCTTAGATGAATAAATCAATGAATAGCTCTTAAGCTTTCATGAACTCCACCACCGTGCAAGGGACAGATTACCTTACACGACAAGAAACAAAGACTGGCTTTTGCAAGTGGTCCAGGTAAATCAAGAGCTGATGGCTGGCCACAGAGGGAGCAGTGGCAGAACCAGGATATGCCAGGGTATCCAGAAATCTGGTCTTCTCTCAGCCCCCAAGGTGTGCAAATCATCAGTTGGGGCTCACAAAGTCAGTGGGACACATCCATCAAGTCATAAAGAGCTGGCTTGGGGTATTAGGAAGAGGCTGGTGAAAGCCCTGGATATGTTTCCCATCTAATCAGGGGCAGCCATCAGAGGGTCGTGGTGAATGCGGCCTTGTAAAACTGCCTGACTACAAAGCCTTCCTGTCTGCCTCACAGCTGGCTGGTCTCAGTTCTGGCACTAATCAACACTCTCTTCTTGTTCACCCTCCCTTCTTGGTTTTCATTACCAAGTGGTCGAGCCTGATTGAATTTTGGAAGAGGGACAGAATCTGGCTGTCCATCATCCTTCCCTACCAGAATGAAAGCTAGAGAACTCTATCAGTCTTCCAGGCTGGTGCCCATCAGCCTGCCTGTGCCTGTGTATCAAGAACTGCTGTGCACAGGTCACCAAACTAAGTATTTCACCCATAGCCTTGTTTGATTTCCCAATGTGTTAGACATATACTGTTATTGCAATCAGGTACCTAAAGAGAAACTGAGGCTCAGCAAGGGCCTGCAACTAGCCAGATGCCCAGTTGATTTAGGTGGAGCCAACCCTTGATCTCAGACCGCCATACCCACTCCCATCAATGCCTATATTCCTTCAAGCCCAAGCCCACCCCAGGCCATGTGGGAGAGGAGGCAAGCAGGAGGGTTAGCTTATTTTAAAGCAGGCTTCCAAGAAGGGAAAGAAGCTGGAGTAGGCTTTGGCCACTAGCCAGGAAAGGAGGCAGAAAAGAAAGTGGAGGTAACCAGCATCTACTAAGCAGTCTACATGTATGTCTTCTGAATGTCTGCCACTCCTTCTGTCACAGCTACTCTGTGGCTGAGCATGTCACAGTCCATCTTAGGGGTAGCACACCCAAGCTTGTGAGTCTCATGCCTCATGATCTGCTGTCACATCCAAGATGAACACTGACAGTCAGCAGTGATCTGCCTCCCACTGAGCCCATCATACCTCAGCATCCTACTTAATAAAGACTCTGGGTGCTGTCACCTGGGTTTGACATGTGAGATGGAACACATTTATAATCCTTAACTAACAGCAAGAGGAAACTCAAGAAGAGAGACATTGGAGTGAGGGCTGCATGTTCTGACTCCAGAGCCCAGGTGTATTCTCCTGCAAAACCCA
Organism: Mesocricetus auratus; assembly: GCF_017639785.1. NCBI lineage: Eukaryota > Metazoa > Chordata > Mammalia > Rodentia > Cricetidae > Mesocricetus > Mesocricetus auratus. The sequence continues at coordinate 172,692,073 of NW_024429266.1, forward strand.
GGAGACCCCTTTGCCTGTGCCTTAGCTCTCAGCATAAGAGATCTCCTGGTGTTTATGGAATCTAGAAGGCTCTCCACCTGAGATGTCCCCATCAGATGCAGAGTAGAGCATTACCCTGGCCCCCTAGGAAATTCATAAATATTAAATGAGTCTTTCCAGCTGGGCTACCTCTCCCTAAAGGTCTGGGTAATGTGATTTTAACCACCATTTTAGAGAGACACTTGCAAGATTGTCCTACAAAAGCCAGACCAGTGTCAGACATCACTGGGACCTAGACTTCTAACTGCCATCTTATTCTATACTGTATTAATCCATAGTGAGTGCCTGGAGGCCTGGGCTGAGCAGGATCACAAGCAGGATCATCAAGGATCAACTAGCAATGTCTGTCATGAGCATGGCTAGAGGAGTGATGGCAAACACGCAAGGCTAGACCTCTGAGCCTCACGCCATACACTTTTGGCAAGTGAATATGCAGGGTTCTTGATGGTGCAAAGATGGAGCCAACGACACAGTTGCAACAGAAACGCTGGGTCCTGAGGGAGGAAATCTCCCATTCCCCAAGGCCTAGTCAAGAATCCATTTGCAACTACACATGCCCATGATTAATGCAAAGTTGTTAAGGAACACTATGGGTGCAAAGATAAGTATCAACGCTATTTGATTCCTGGCAAAGGATAGGGCAAATATTGAAGGCCAGAAAAACAGATGCACCCAAGTGACAGGAGACCCAAATACTAGGTGACAGGGAAGAAAAGAACTTGAGACCCATGCTACTGGGTCCAAAGCTGTTGCCACTGCATATTATCTGTATGAGCCTTCTGTGCCCGTTTCTCAGATTATATCAGTGCATTCCTCCTAGGCTTCCATGAGAATTAAAGGGGTCAGCAGATATATAAGAGCTTTAATGATAAGAGTTTCCAGAACATGGTAAGATCCACCATATGGCAGGCTATCCCCACCATTGTTAAACCACTGAACTTGGGGGAATCTAGTTCCCTATCAAGAAAAGCAATTACTCCCCAAGAGATGAACTTTGCGACTGGTCTTCTTCAACAACTGGAATAGTAAGTTGTTGCCAGAATAGCAAATTCTTATCTCTGCCTTCCCAAACTCGTTCTTTGGATAATGGGGTAAGCACAGTCCCTGGGAGGGCTGTGTGGGTGACTTGACCACCCAAAGCTGTGTCCTAATCCATCCCCAAGGCCCTATACCCTGACCTAGACATTGGCATATTCAGCAACAATTTCTCACTGTCTTTTGATGGCCACTGCCCCTTCCCTGCCACCCCTCATTGCCCCCAGAGAGACTGACCCTAGATGTCCGCTTCATCTGTGCACACAAAAGAACCTCTCTGAGGGCTCCCTTTCAGACACAGCTAATTCCCCTCTGATTGCAAGGTGGTAATGCATTAAAATCACTTCACTGCTTCCAAATGATTCCTACACACCCAAAGGACTGAACCTTGGTTCTTGAGAGCCACCAAGGTAATACAGTCATGCTACAATCCACCTGTTACTTCTCATTAACCAAAAAACAAAAACAAAACAAAAAAACTACACCCATTGCCTCTTAATACAGGGTAGAGAAGAATCCCTTCCCTTCTCAGAGGATCTCAGCCTCCCTGGCCAGGTGGAATCTGTTGTCCCCTTTGGCCCTCTTCAAGCCATTAACTGGAGTAAACTATCAGCTTCTCACTCTGTTGTGAGGATGGTCTAGCAAGGTTGTCTTGGTCCTCTCATAGAGGTCATGCAGCCTTCCTTGAACTTGACAGATGACAAAACTGAAGTCCACAGGGGTCAGGCAGTTGGGGAAATGAGTTATTTGCTGAGTCTCTACCCCACCATCCCAGGACTCTGGCCACCTCCTATTTCTGGGAAAGCACTTGGAAAACAACTGCGCATGTGCAGATGGACCTGGAGTTGACCAAGTGCACCATGAGAATTTTGTGCCAGCAAAGACTCAGATGGGGGTTCCAGGGATCTAGGACACACTCAACATGAAGGAATCCCCAGTCAGATGTCAATCTGACTTCAGCAGAAGCTGGCCACATGGCACTTGTCCTCCCCAGAATTTAGTTATTTGAAAAAAAAAGAAAGAAACAGTGACTGCCAGGCCTGGGACATGACAACCCAACTTCTTCCCACATGTTATTCAGCTTCCCGTTGCTATGACAAATGCATGGATAGACTACTCATAACGAGGAAGGGGTTGTTTGGGCTCCTGGTTTTAGAGGTCTGGGTCTGTGATGGAGTGGGTCCATGTGACACTACAGTAGGAACACGAGGAAAGCTGTTCACTTTACAGCCAGGAAGCAAGAAAGAAGGGACCAGGGTCCCTCTCTACCCCTTCAAAGGCTTGTCCCAAAGTGATCTAAAAATCCCACTACACTCCACCTCTTTTACATGTCCACCACCCCCAATAGCAAAGCAGGAAACCAAATTGTTAACTCATGAATCTTGGGGGACAGTCACCACTCGCGTTATGGCACCCCTGCTTACTAGTATCCGACAGCAGCTTTGGCTGCTCACTGTGGTTTTTAGTGGACCTTTACATGTTAGTCTTCATATTTCTAAGGGAGTCTAGCTCTGAGTGGCAAAAGTCAGGCCAGCTGGGTTCACAGAGGATGGACAGTAGGAACCAGGCAAGCTGGCGATGAGATACAGGGCAGAGATGAAAAAGCCACCCAGAATAAGCAACTTGCCTCTCAATTTCTTGTACTGTGACCTTGACCTTTGTCACCCCTCTGACCTCCCATCCCTGAGACCTCTGGCTGTGAAGGAAACAATAGTTATCTCTAAACACATTAATATTCCGACAATTACCAGCCATATGGAAGGGTGCTATTGACTTTAGACCCTATCGATTCTACTCTTAGAGGTGCTGACACGTATTTTAAAATTAATAAACCATGAAATAGCTTATTCCCATAATGATCTAATTATACTTTTCTAAGAAAAGTAATTTTAAACTAGATTGATTTTTCTTTTAATCAGGGGGCTTGCCCATGAGGTAAATGAAATAAAAATGTTCCATTTGGAAAGGAACAAAATCCACGCTACGAAGCTGGCGAATCTAAAATGAGCTTTGTTTTCCCCCCCAAAATGAGAATCTGTGGTGATGCCTCAGACAAGTTAAAACTCACTCAAGTGCCTCTTGGGTGTTACCAATAGTCTCAGCACCTCTTCTTGGAGAATCCGTGAGTTTTAAACTCCCAAAGCATGAGGAACTTGCCTCAGTTCCCCTGATAGGTGCTTGGGGTTGCAGTTGATTGATCTCATACATTTGTTTCTTGCTAGTGTTTCACTGAAAAGCAGTTATATTAGTCATTCCCCCTTGTTGCTGTGACAGAACAAATAGCAGAAATAACTTAAGGAGGAGGATTTTTTATGACTCACATTTTGAAAGAGTGTACCCATCGAGGTGGGGAAGTCATGGTGACAGGAGTGGCCCCTGGCTGTAGCCGAGGGAGTATATGACCAGTGATTATTCACAGTAGAACAGGAAGCAGAAAGAGAATGCTGGATCTAGAAGTGGCTATAAATCCCAAGGCATTCCCCCTCCCCAAGTGACCCACCTCCCAAAGGTTTCACAACTCCCCCCAAAAGAACACCACCAGCAGGGAAACCAGTTTTTGAGCTATGAGAGATATTCCACAGTCAAACTATGACAGTAGTTTGAAGCAACTTTGTGCATCAGTGACTGAGATTCTCAGTCCCTTGGGTGCCACAACTGCCCTGTGAATCAACATTTTAGCAAGTCTTCCAAAAGCTTGTCGCACACTACATCAGTTAACAAACATGGCAGCCAAGTGCAGGTGTATTTCAAAAGGAGGAAAGTCACTGATAGGAAAGCAAGGGGAAAGGAAACTGAGCAGTCAGTATCGTGCCGTAGGTCCTATAGGCCTGTCACCAAATCCCAGAGCCTGCTGGGCTTGCATGGTGCTCATCTTTGCAACTGAGAAACATACACGGGCCATCATAGTGAGAAAGTGATGGCAGCAGGAACTCTAAGTGTCTGGTCACATAACATCTGCAGTCAAGAAGCAGAAAGGAAGGAGAATGCCAACGCCCAGCGAACTTTTTATTCCCTCTGAGACCCACAGCCCACGTGATGGTGCTGACCACATTCAGGGTGGATCTTCTTTACTCAGTAAACCTCCCTAGAAACACTCTGATAGACACACCCCAAATTGTGTTTCCCTGGTGACCTGAAAGCCAGTCAAGCTGACAATGCATATTAACCATCTCACTTGTCATCACATTCATTTCACGTTAGACAACAAAGCAAATTGATCTTCATTTCCATTCTGATGGAAACTGAAATGAGCATATAGATACCCTTTCTCTTCCTAATGTCATTGCAAAGTGAAAAATCACAGTAGCTCATGGGGAATGAACAACCAACTAACTCAGTCATCAGCTAGCACTGCCATGACTAGTCGGTGAACAAACGGAGAGCCAGCTGACAGGTGTAAGTCAGTGTTTCTTTCTCACCTGTCAAAACTGGTAGCACAGTGGTAGAGCACCAGCCTAGCATGTGTGCTGGCTTGGGTAAACCTCCGGGAAGAGTTCTTAAATGCTTTGTCGATCAGAGGATGGCATCATATAGAGCAGGGAACCCCTGGGGCTACAGCTTGATGAATTCAGACACAGGTTCACATCCTTGCCTCTAACATCAAGGAAAAGATACAGAAGAGGCTCAGTACATGCAAACTACAGGGCATGCATTTCCCCTTTGCATTCTCTCTCTCACCTATGTATCTTTATTTGAGATATGGGACAGGTATTGCTTGTAAAAGAAAAGCTAAAGTAAAAAAAACACACACACACACAACCAGGCTGAGGTGAGAGTTCTATAGCTAAGAGCATACCTTTTAAGGATATAGTGTGAGTTCAAGCCTCCAGAACCCATTTAAAAAAAAAGCAGGCATGGTGTCACATGGAGCCCCAGTTCTGGAAAGGCAGAGACAAGGGCCTTCCTGGGACTTGATGCCCAGTCAATCTAGCCTATGTGGTGAGTTCAAGGCCAATGAGAGACCTTGCCTCAAACAAAAGGTAGATGGGCTCCTTGTTTACCTTCCATTGATGATATAAAACACTCTAACCAAGAGTAACTCAGGGGAGTAAAGTGTTTATTTAGCTTGCACATCTAGGTCATAGTTCACAATTAAAGGAAATTAAGGCAGGAACTTAAGTAGGATTTCCTAGCAGAACCTGTGGCGAACCATTGCTTGTTCAGCTTGCTTAGGCATCTGAGTACCCAAGAAATGGTATTTCCCTCACTGGGCTGGGCCCTCCTACATCAATTAGCAGTCAAGACAATCCCTCAGTGCCCACAAACCATCTGATAAAAACACTCAACTGATTCTTTGGGGTGATTCTAGGCTGTGTCAAGTTGACGGCTAATGCCAACTAGGACAATGGCACTTGAAGAACAGCAGCAGCCAAGATGGGCTTCTGGCCTCTGCATGCATATCCACACATGGGAACACATACACATACATACAACACACAAAGAAAGGAAGGGAGACAGGGAAGACATACTTATATTTCTATCACTGGGAACAGCAGATCAGCATTTTTGTTTTAAGTAGATTGTGCCTTAGCTTCTATGACCATGAACTACTGCCTTGCGACATTGTCTCTTCCACTCCATCCCCCTAGGGCCTACAGTACATGGAACTCATCCCCAAGGAGAAGCAGCCGGTGACAGGTACTGAGGGTGCCCTCTACCGCCGACGCCAGCTTATGCATCAGCTCCCTATCTATGACCAGGACCCCTCTCGCTGCCGAGGACTTGTGGAAAGTGAGCTGAAAGCAATGGAAGAATTTGTCAAGCAGTACAAAAGCGAGGCCCTTGGGGTGGGCGAAGTGGCCCTCCCAGGCCAGGGAGGCTTGCCCAAGGAGGAAGGCAAGACACAGGAAAAGCCAGAAGGCACAGAGACCACTGCCCCAACCACCAATGGCAGCCTGGGTGACCCATCCAAGGAAGTGGAATATGTGAGTGTCCCTTGTCTCTGGTCTGGCTGAAGCTGCCCAGGCCAGGGCTACATTATCAGGGTCCCGTTTTCCATACTCTCCTCTCATTCACGTGTTTATACATGTCCAGTGAAGAAGGCAGGTACTTGCTACTCTGTATCAAACATCACTCCTGGGAAGTATCACCAGGTTACTGTCATGGAAAGGATAATAGTCTAGGACAGTGGTTCGCCACCTGTGGATCACAGTCCCCCTGGCAAACCTCTGTCTCCAAAAATATTTACATTATGATTCATAACAGTAGTAAAATTACAGTTATGAAGTAGCAAATGAAATGATTTTGTGGTTAGGGGTTGCCACAACATGAAGAACTGTATTAAAGGGTCTCATCATTAGGAAGGGTGAGAACCGCTGCTTTAGGATAATGCTGCCATTGAACAAATGGTCACAGCTCAGGGAAAAGGCATCTAGCCTCCCTTGGGTAGGGACAGGCTCTGGGAATGTGATAAGGTTCAACCTGACATGTTTGAAATAAGTCAGGAACACTCAAACCACAGACTGTGAGGAGGAGCCTTGTACCCTCTTAAGGAGTGAGCATTTAAAAACACACATGACTTGTTCAAGAAAACAAGGTACAATTGGTATACTAATGGTAGTTCCCTGTGCATGATGGTATGACAAACTGGGGGAGCCAGGAGGAGTGAGTTTCATACTCTTCTTGAGTTCATTATGGCATCATCTGTTGGGTCTCAGGAAGTCAATCAAGGAAAGGTCACCGCTCCATTTTGGTGGGAACTTTGGGCTGCAGACTTGATCTAAGGGAGCAAGCTGTGCGTCAGATGAAATACATGGTTCCAGATGTGTGGTTGCCAGTTTTCCCTAGCAACAGTATGGAAGATGCCCATACCTGAGGGTGGGAGGGGCAGGTTGAGAAAACACAAAAGAGAATCCGTTGTTTCGGAGGGGAAATTCTCATGGATGTAGTTGCTGCTCCACAGGCCAGAGTGGAACCATGGGGCTGATGGCCTCTATGTTTCTACCCCGAGGGTCTTATCCCTCCCCTTCAGTCAGGTGGCCTTTTTTTTGCCCCTACTTAACATTTGATTATAAAAGTTCCAGGGATCTTTGCTATGTCATCATCACTGTGGCCAGATTATCTAACATAAGCAACTGAAGAAAGGAAGGTTCTGTTATGCCTTGTGGTTTTTTTGAGGATTTAGTCAGTGGTCCTAATGTGCTTGAGCAGAACATCACACGGGAGGGATCATGTAGATGTAGGAGAAGCACCCAATAGACAGAAAGTGGAGAGAGGAAATGGAGAAAGCGGCCAAGGCAAGATATAGCCTCTAGGGACAGGTTCTCAGTGACATACTTCCCAGATCTAGCTAAGTCTTTTGTAACCTCCCTACAATGTCATCATATTCATTAGGTCAAGGCCTTCATGATGTGATAGTCTTCAGAAATGCCCTTGCAAACACCTCCAGAGGACCACTTTATTAATCCCCTGAACAGTTCTCAATTCAGCCAAATGGACACCCAAGATTAGCCAACATGGCCCTGAAGTATGTCTTGCAGGGAAGAGACTAGCAGTCTCTAGTAAGCCAGGCAGCGCACAGAAAAATGGCTCAAGAACCTGGTCACCCTGTTGTTCCTGGCTCCAGGTTCCTTAAGTACCTCTCAATTCTACCCCAACCTTGGTCTCACAAGTTTTTAGCTGAGAATTCCAAGATTTGGGTTTTTTCCTTATTATTTAATAGTGAGTCTTGTTTTTCAGTCATGTGTTTGTGTCTCTCTGTGAGTATGTACATGTGTGAATGCAGGTGCCTATGGAATCCAGAAGAAAAGGTTTGATTCACTGGAGTTAGAATTACAGATGGTTGTGAGCTGACAGATGTAGGTGCTGGGAACCAAACTTGGGCACTGAGCCATCTCTCCAAGCCTTGTCAGTAATACTTAAAAGACTCACTTGTTGGGATGGATAGATGTGTGAAAGATGTTTTAAAGAAACTAAATCTAGTTACCATAGTAATTACTAGTTTTATAAACTGTTCTCCCCACACCACTCCAATCCTGCCCACTATCTACCCTTGAATAGTTGTTTATACTTTAGAGTAAGTTTTAAAGAATTCTAACTTGGAAAAGAATTCCTTTATGTCATTGTGACTTCTCTGAATTGCCATTCCCAAGGGAGAGATGCTGTCTGAGAGCATATCTTGTCCTTGACTAAACCCAGCATATTTGTTCAACAAGGAACTAGAGCAAAGATGCACTGAGATTCTGGGGCCTTGCCTCTACTTAACTCTGGGGAATATTTGTGATATTTTGAAAGCATTTAAGTAACAACACTGGCCATTAAGTGGCATATCCCACAGTCAGAAATGAGCAGGGGATAAGGAGGAAACTGTTAGGATGAATTTTTCTAATGCCTGTGAAAGATGCAGTTAGCTGTCCTGTCCCAACCACAATTTAACTTGTAACTCACTGTCATAAGTAGGATCACATCTGACACTATCTGTAAATTCTGAGAGCTTGTTCATATCTGCATCTACAGTGGGTATCTTTTATGTAGACAGCTGGTACTCAACAAACATGATCCACAAGAAAATCAATGTTCAAACTACAGGGGCTCTGGAAAATAGGAACAATTTGGATAGCATTTTGCCTAAGATAGTGGCATTCCCTTCTCACATTGCCTAAACACAAAGCTTCACTCAGACTTTCAGGATCTCTTTAAATACTCATAGTTGCCTGATAGAGTGATTTCATGAGTCGAGTGAGGTGTAGACTCCCAGGTGCACAAACAATAGGTAGATTGTCCAAGACCCCATTTCCATAATAGTATGCTGAGTTAAAGCATCCTGCTTGCTATTTGTTCCAGAACAAAACAGCTGGGTTCTCTATCCATCTCCTCAAACCAGGAGAAAGAGTCCCAGTAAAAACAGCTCAGGAACAAAACAAGCCGTAAAGCTGTGCCCCCAGCAGCCTCAATGCCAAGTATGGCCCTGAACCACTTTCTGAAGCCAGTGGGTAGATGGATGGATGCATGGATGGATGGGTGGGTGGGTGGTTGACCTTAAAGGAACCCTGTTTAAAAAAATACTACCAAGTACTCTTGGGGTTCTTTGCATTATGTTCTAGAAACACAAGCATACAATTTAACACTGTTTTTGATCCTCCTACCATCCACTCCTGCCCTTGACACTAAATCATGGTCCTCTGCCACCCAAGATCTCCCATCATGCAGTGTTGCATGCTGCTACACACCCATCATTGCCCCAAAGGATTCTTAAGCTAAGCTATGTCCTTCCTCTAAAATCTCATTATAGCATCAATGGCCATTAGGCTGCTTAGTACTCCCCATCCCCAACATGCCACTCTCACAGAGGAGTGTCTTGCCAGAGTCATTTCTAAACTGCCTCTGGGGAACTCTCACCAAGAGGTTGTGATTCATGGGAATCCCGATACTGGAAACCATCCAGGATGTGGGACACAGCTCTGCCTGAATCCCACCTATCCAATGGCTACAGCTGTCCTCTAATGAGAATGAGTTCAGTTCACATATTCAGACCCCAGTCCTAGATTTCAAAGCCCAGTATGTCAAGCAGACCCCCAACAGAACATGTTGACCTAAATCAGAAGATGCATGTCTGTCTACTTGGGCAATGAACTAAGCAGTGTGGCTGTCTACACCGACCTCAGAACAGATCAAAAATCACCATCATCACTTTGACAATAGAGACAAAAGCACTTTGGAAACACGTTCAGCCATAGAGACTTCAGCAGGGCATTGCACAAGAAAATTCCAAGGTAGAAACACCCTGGTCCCAGACACCCACCCATCTGCCATCACCACTGAAAAGAAAAAGAGGACTGGCTTTCCAAATCTACAAGGTAAATAAAATGTCTTTAAGTCTTTGTGATGACCATGAGACAAATTTCCCACATGAAAAACATGGCAACTTGCTAAGGAGTGGTAGGCTAATTCGAACCCAGGTCTTGTCATCACTAACAATGTAGTGTGAGCAGTCCTTAGAGGAACCCCTAGAAGGTGTATATATTTGGGTGATAAGGTCAGGAGTGAGCCCCAGCACCTGATATTTCTCAAAGGGCCTGCCTGCTGGAGAATAAGACCCTTTTCTCTATGCTGGGAAGACCAGAAGGACACGCTACCACAGCCCAAATCTCTACTTCTGGGTCTCAAGAGCATCACTGGACCCCACCAGTCTGCTAAAAGTCCCTGGCCCACTCTCTAAACCTCCATCCCCCACTTATTCCCCCCTGGAGAGAATTTATGGATGCCTGTGTTATGTGAGACACAGTGTACAGGCTCTAACTGCTCACAGTTCCACAGGCGGTTTCTCTGCCTTTGGATGTTCCCTCGGAAACTGAATATACAGGGTTCCCAGGCATGGTCACTGTGCCCAGGCATTTCCGCCTTTTCCACCACTCCACACTGGAAACCCAATAAAGGGAACATAATGCCAGAACAGAGCATAAAATGTACTCCCTGCCCTGGGAATGATCGTTCTTACCACATGCCCCCATAACTCCCTCCATCACCTTGCCCCTTCCTCGGGCCAAGTGATCACCCCCAAACAGCAAGCAACAGAGAGTCGACGAAGAGGAGTGAGGCTCCCCACAATCCTGAGAAAGTATTCCTAAGATCTCAAGATACCCAGTGGGATGCCAGAAGTAAGCCAATTCGTTTTCCCCCGCCTCCCCACAAAAATGCAAAGAGAGGTTCAGACAGCCTTGGACCCCACCCTCCTCCATAGGACAGCCTCTCAGATGGAAACTTACAGCAGCTGGCGGCTCAGGCTGAGGCCCATCCCAGAAGCGACATATTTGTGGGCAAGGGACTTCCAAGTTTTTGTCAGAGCAGATGTTTGGCTTGTGGGCTGTGCAGGCTGGCTGCCTTTTCTGCCAGCCCTACTTGGGGACTTGAAGCTACCCTAGCCCCTCTGTGGGCACTTCTTTCTGAGCTGGAGTAAAAGGTGTGGAGACCAATGTAAGACCACCAAGCCACAGTTAGTCCTGGTCTCTTCAGCTTCCCTGACCCAGGTACCCATTGGTGGGAACTTGGAAGAAGCCTTAAAAATCACCATGGTAACCAGGCTCCTCAGCCTCTGCCTTCTTCCTTCTCACTGGGGATATTTTAATGGCATTCAAAAAGATCATTTTTCAAAAAAAATCCCTTTATTCCACTTTTTGTACTATAAATACTTTCCCATGCGGCCATGTGAATTTTGCAGTAATTTTTCTTCCTTCTTTTGAGTGGGCTGCATAATATTCCATTGACTAAAATAGCCACTGGCAAGCTATTTTCAATAAAGAACATAGGGTAAATATATAAAAGTTGGTAGTCCCTACAGTCCCTGTCACCTCATCCCCTGTAGCAACTGCTCTATCTAAACAAGTAACGGGCTGTGAGCCAATAAAACTTGGCTTATAAAAAGAGGTGATGGTCTGGAGTTAATCCATGGAGAAGTGTGGTTTGCTGATCCCTGAGCAAGAAAATCCATCTTCAGCTTTTTCCTAATTACTTAGGTTTTCTCTCTTTCTTTTGCTTTTTACTTTTGTATATTAATCAATGATGTTGATTGTGATGGTGGTGTTAATGATGGTGTTGGTGATGATGGTAAGGATGGTCATAGTAATTATGATGATGGTGGTGTAGATGATAGTGATGATCATAGTAATGATGATAATAATGGTGCCAGTGATGATGATAGGGATGATGGTGATGGTCCTAGTGATGGTGATATTGATCTGGACATCAGTGATGGTCCTAGTGATGATGATGAAATGATAATGGTCATAATGTTGATGACAATAATTAACATTTGACAATGTTGTGAGCTTCCATTCTTTACCTAAGTTATGTCACGTACCATGCCAAGAAATTTCCATGTCATTTTACCTAACTCTAAAAATTACATACATCTCTATATATACATACATATATACATACATATATATATATTTCCAATTTTAAAAACATTTTATTCTTAAACTTTTATATGTATAGCTGCTCACATACACATACACTACACACATACACACACATGCATATATATACGTATATATACATATATATGCACCATGTATGTGTCTAGAGTCACCATATGGGTGCTGGAAACTGAACTCTACAAAAGCAGTCAGTGCTTTTAACTACTGATCCATCTCTCCAGCCTCTTTCTTTTTCGGCATCCACACAGGCTGTATAAGAGCATATGATATTGCAGGTATTCCCTGTCCCTGGGTCTAGACATTGTGCATGGCACCTGCGACAGAGAACACACTGAACTACTACCCTGCTCACCTGTGAAGCAGATGGCTTACTTTCTGTACCTAGCTGGTCCTTGAGCTCATGGTGAGAATCAACGCAGGCTACTGTTTTCTCTCGTGAGAGTAGTTTATGTGCTGCATGCCCATCTCGGTTCTGAACAAGCAAGGGGATCCAATTAAAAGCACATGATATTTAGCTTCACTGAGCAAAGGCCCCATAGATGCAACCTGCTCCAAGAAAACACATACGGTAAAAAGGCTGTTAGCAGGAGTGGCCACCATGGGCAATGAGTTTCCTATAAGCTAGAGACCACCATTATGGAGGCTTGAACAAGCTCCAGTTTCCCCTGTGTTTCCCTAAGGATGAAGCCATTGTAATGGCCACATTCCAGGCCTGGGACCCTAACTACTGTGTCCCCAGTGTGCTCCATCTGCCCTCTGGGGCCTCAGAACAACTAGAGTTTAAGAAAACAGAACTCAAGACAGCTAAGCCTGCAGAGATGATTCCAGGCCAGAAAATGGGGGTGGGGGACTTTCTGTAGGACACAAGGCTAAGAGGCAGAGCTGGGGCCTAAGCACCATAAGAGGACATAGGAGATGCTGTTTATAAATAAGTTGTTGAGTGTTTGCATGGGAGTGAAGCCAGTGCCTGGATTCATGTCCTTGTGTTAATATTTACTGGAGTGCAATGGTGAGATTTTCACGAGACACTCTGGATTTAGACTGGGTAGGCCTTCGGATAAGAGCCTTCCAGGAGAAAAACAACGTGATTGGGATGTGCTTCTGGCAAGCCCAAGGCAGAGAGTATTGTAGCTACAGAGCTCTTTCTGTGTCCTTGAGTCCCTCTGAACCTTGGTTTTTAGATATAGTTCTATAGCTACATGGCCATTGGCCTAACCACTGTCCTGAACCTGCTATGACCTGAAATACTTTGTGTTGTGTTACAACCACATGACCCCATATGTCCCTGTTCAATGTAGTTCTTTTATTATGCTGTGGAGCAAGCCATCCTGGCCAAGTGGCTTATGTCAATGAAGTTCCTTTTGTTCTTAGATCAGCCATTTGATCAAAGCTCCATAGGGGCATCTTGGCTGTAGCCACTCAGCTTTACATGGGCTGGGGTCTGGGGACTGGTCTGGGGAAAACACAGAGCTGGGTTGGTTGGGCAGGGTCTCTTGGGGACTCCTCCTCTTCTCTCTCCATGTGATGATCACCTTGGTATAGAAGCTTCTGGATGCTGTAGCTTCTTTCTTCTCAAGAGTTCCCCAGGGGTGTGTCTTTAGAAACAAGAGTCTAGGAAAAACTACACACATGATCCCTAACTTATCACAGCTCTGCTTAAGATTGCTCAAATTTACATTGTCAGAAAAAAAACGGGGTAGAGATTTGGGAGACACTGAGTATTGAAGTTTGATATTTTCCCAGATGAGCCAAGGGTACTGTTCTCTTTCATGGCATGGGCACTGCAGTAGACACAGCTGCTGGTCAGCCGCTCCATTGTAAGAATGAACATCAAGACTCTGCTGAACAATGCTGTTGAGTCAGAAGGCTGACAATTGGCAGTGCTAGGTACATGGCAACTTATATTTTCCACTTCTGATGACCTAAGCCTGTCATAAGCAGAGGGCCATCCTCCTGCTTTGTGTCATACCGTGGTACTCTGCACATTCTGTTTCATTAAACTGGAACATGATTCCTCAGGGAAAGGGATGTCATGCTGATTGGAAGAGTTATCTAAGACAATGCCAGTTGGATCTGAGCACACCTCAAAGCAGGGAGCCCATGGCCCCACAGAGACTCAGCTACCAAGGTTTGATCATCCTTGTCTTTCTCAAATCAGATATTTAAACACTGCCTAGGTTCAAGCACAAAATATTCAAAATTGCTCATTTTGACTAATTGCGTTTTTGTTTATTTATTTATTTGTTTGTTTGCTTGTTCTGCTGTCCTGGCTAGTCTCCCGCTTGTTGTGGAGATTCTCCTGCCTCAGTCTCCTGGGTGCTGGGATTATAAACATGAACCCTTGCTTTTGACTATTTAATTAAGCACCTTAGAATATGTGAGAGAGTCATAGAGAGTCGTGGGCATGGACAAAAGCCTCCTATTCATTATTCCACCTCTCAAAGGTTCTGTCCCGTATCCCTGTCCCAGGGGAAAGTGCTGTGCAGACAAGGTTTTCTGGCAGCTACTGGGAACATCTTCATGAGCAAACTGAATTTGGGTACTTGTTTTTTTTTGTTGTTGTTGTTGTTATTTTTGGTTTTGGTTTTGGTTTTTGGTTTGTTTATTTGTTTGTTTTTTTGGTTTTTCAAGACTGGGTTTCTCTGTATTGTTTTGGAGGCTGTCCTGGAACTTGCTTTGTAGACCAAGCTGGCCTTGAACTCACAGAGATCCGCCTGCCTCTGCCTCCCTAGTGCTGGGATTAAAGGTGTGTGCCACCAACGCCCTGCTTGAATTTGGGCACTTGGGAACAGGAGTAAAATATAGCTGAGGTGCTCAAGACAAATGACTTCCTAAACGCCTTTTATCTGGTCCCAAGGAAATTCTGCCTGCTGTACCACCTCGTTTACCAAAAAGTCCAAGAGTGGCCACTTGGGCTTCCTTGGGAAGTGTTAAAATGTAAACTCTCTATGAATTCAAATTAGCTTGTAGTCCCCAAGCCACAGGGAGGCCTTCACACAAAGCTCACTCAAGTATTAGCATTCCAAGGTGGTTTCTCAGAGTGCAGCCTCCACCAGTACCCATATCTCCTTAGACCTTGCAAATTCTTGGCCTGCTGTAGCAAATGCTCTATGGAAAGGAAATGAAGGAGGACCCTTCCACAAGCCCTCCAGGGCACCAGAAGCAGGGTAAACCTGAGAACAGGGTCTCCAAGCAGGCAGGATTAGAGAAAAAGAGCAGGGGCCACAAGCCCAGGCCTAAGGCAGTCAGACTGGTGGAAGCCAACTGATGTTCTGACCTTGCTCAGCTGGAAAGAAGGGACACAGGAAATGCAAAGCATGGGAGGAATGCCCAGGGCGAGTCCACATGGTATGGCATCATGGGACTGGAGAGCCAGCTCCAATCCTGACCTCAGCATGATATGGTCAACTTATGCGGTGATTTAACCCCTCTGAGCCTCAGCTTTCCATCCTACGAGGGAAGAGGTCTGGATAACAAATGAGCCCTTCAAACTCCCCAGTAAATCCACTGAGCTCGCCCAATAACCCCAAAATGCTGCTACTGCTAAGAGTGCCCATTTGACAGACGACAATATCTAAACATAAAGAAGTTAGCTTGCCGGAGGTCACACAGCAATCATGCGAGCAGTCTGACTCCAGGGCTTGGCTCCCTGCCACCCTGTACAGCTGAGAAGCTGGGAGCTTCACCAAGAATGGGGGTAGATGAGGAGAGGCCAGAATCACAGCACCAAGGTGGGAGTAGGGTCTGATCATTCATTGCCAACCTGTTCCTGGTGGCTGAGAGCCCATGAGGCTGACAGACCCAGGACAACCCCAGAGTCCTCATCCCTTGAGATGACCAAGACGACAAGAGGAGGAGGAGGAGGAAGAGGTGAGGAGGAGGAGGCCACACAGAGCAAAAGAGCAAACGGTACTGAGACATGTTGAAGGGGCTCATTACATTATGTGTTTTTATAAACTGACAATGACATTGTTTGCTAAAAGGAGCTGGTGAAGGGTACTAACTGTCACCCAAAGAACCATGGGGGAAAGCATGTTCCTAGAGCAAGGACCTGAAAAACACTCTTAGACAGATGGGCAGGCTGACACCAAGTTCTGTGAAAGTACTCTTTTCCTTCCTCCTCCCTGCCCTGGTTATTACCCCACAGCTCAAATCACACCCCCCACACTTCTGGCCTCCAGAACCTGCAATGGTTCCCTATTGCCTCTGGAATAAAGTCTCAGCCCATCATGTGACTCCAGGGTTACCTTTGAGCACCCACTCAGACAGCCTTTCTCAAAAGCTCATATCCCCGGCTCCCTTCCATGTGTCACCGAGGTGCTTGCCAGCACCCCTAGGCCATTTCTTTACCCCTGTCCTCTGCTTCCATCTTAAGCAACATCTGGGAATCTGGGGTGTGGTTGGCCAACAGTAAGTCCCTTCAGTGCCTTCTGTGTGGGAGGAAAGGACTGGAAATTTCATTCTACAAAACTTAGAAGCCAGACAGAAGATGTACCGTGTGTTCCAGCAGCCCTGTCCTCATAGTTTACAATGCCCAAGTGAGAAAGCAGGCAGTGTGTAAGAATGCAGCTTACTGTCACGTATGCTTTTGACCCTCTGCTGAGTCACAGGTTGTGGTACCCAGGCATGGGAAGAAGCACAGAGTTTTCAGTTAACTGAGGGGTTCCCCCTTTTTATTCAAGGGGGCAAAGTGAATCTGGAAAACTAGAATGTCTTAAAGTCCATTACCAGGCAGTGAGGGTCTAGTTCAGATCCATACAGATATCGAAATGCCTTCCGTGTCCAGATATTAACTCAGTGTCTACTGTGCTCCAGGAAGCTATGTTACATGGAGCCTCTCCTTGTCCTAATTGTGATCATTTTACTTTTTATTTCCTCTTCAGTGTGTAAGAGTATATTAAGTATATTGATAAAAGAGTTGATAGGAATATTGTTCCTGCTACTCAGCTTTCTGTTACTGTAGCAATATTTGAGAGAATCAATAAGGGGAAAAGGTTCATTAAGATCACAATTTCCTAGGTTTCTCCTTATGGTGAGTTGCCTTTGTCACCTTGGGCGTATAGTAAGGCGATGAAATCATGGTGACTGTGTAGTGGAACAAAACTGCTCACCACATGGTGACCAGAGAGCAAAGGGATTAAGAGATGAGCATCCCACCATTCCCTTCAAGGCCACATCCCTACGACCTCTTATCAGGTCCTACTTCTCGTCACTAATGCTACCAAATCATTAACACAGGGCCTGTCTGGAATATTCTGACTCCAAATCATAGTAGTCTTGTAATTTTTTAACTTTACATATATGTGTGTGTGTGTGTGTGCATGCCTGCAGAGGCCAGAAGAGGGCTGGAGCTGGAGTTACTGGTAGTTGTGAGCCAACTGTCCTGGATGCTAGGAGCCATGCTTGGGTCCTCTGAAAGAGCAGTAAGCATTCTTACTTCAGTCCCGATAGTAGACTTTTAACATACACCTCTCCACCCAACATGGCAAAATGTAAATATTTGGGGGTGGGCTAACAGAACCTAGTAAGTTAAAATTTGCATTCAAAGAAAAGACCAAAGACAGCAAACATTAGAGGGTCAGATGGTAAACATTTCTGGTAACCTGAGCCAACAGCCAAAATGGATAGCAGCCTGTGAGCATTTCACATAACAAGAGAGAAAACAAATTCCCATAACATTTTTATTCATGCAATTGAAAATGTAGTCCTTAAACATGGTTCTTTTTAAAAATCTAGTCTGATAATAAAGAAAATGGAGTTCTTTTTGAGGATATAATATTTGCTAAACTGGAACAGTCCCAGGCAGTTGTTTGCTGACCCCAGCTATAAAAGGCATAGCATGTAGTCCAGAGAGCTGGTGTGGAGGAGCCTGGCCAGGTTCTCATTCCAGCTTTGTCTTGTGCATCACTGAGCATGTCACCAAGTCTCTCAGAGGCATGGCTGTCTCTAGAAGGGAAGACAATTGTTTTCATAACACAGAAACAACTGGCAGGTACTTGTGAGTTTATTCATAATGTGTACACTACCTCAAGCACACTGTAGGGTACAGACAAGCCCTAAGGACATGAGAGCCATCATCATTCTGGGTCTTTGAGAAGCAGAAGAGGATTTAAAATGGCTCAAGGTGTTTATGTTGTAAGACTGTCAAATTCCTGAGAGAATGAAAAACATAAGTTTATAAATATGGAAGGAAGAGAGGTAGGTATGGAAGGATGAATGGGTGGATGGCTAGATAGATGGGTAGATTAATAGATGGCTAGATAGGTAGGTGGGTGGATAGATTTGTGGGTGGATGGATGGATGGATGGGTGGGTGGTTTGGTGGGTGGGTAAATAGATGAATGGGTAGATGGATGAATAGGTTGGATACATGGTTCTCAAAGTACCTTTAGGGGAACCTTCGAGGTCAAGGTTTAGTATGATTCTACATAGTATATGTAGTTACTTGAACCCTGAGAAAGTAGAAGGCTCTTTAATGAGAAACAAGAAGTAAACTTCTTGCAAAGAAGACAGTGTAAAGAGGAAGAAATCTTCCCTGTGGAGAAATGTGACAACCGCATCTCAGCCAGAAGATCAAGATCAGCATCCTTGTCCAGCCAAGGTCAACACACCTCCTTAGGAGGCATAGTGACAGCATATGCCCCTGGTAGCAGGTGACAAGAGCAGGTTGGCCTCTGGGGTCCTCACCTAAGTGTTAGCCCCCCTGACGGTGACATCAGGCATATTCCAACTGGCATACATCTTACCAAATGTGATCATGACTTCCCCCAGATTATCAAGGTCCCACAAACAGAAACATGTTAAGAAACTGTCAATCCCTTCTACAAAAGGGGAGCCTTCAAAAGCAGAAGACTAAATGTAGGTCCTAAGTGTGTACCAGAATAGAGGAAAGAGGTCAAATGATAATCTGAGGGTACCTGAAAAAGCTTTCCCAATGACCTGTTACTACTAGTCACTGGCAAAGGCACCTAGTTAATACAAGCAATTAAAAGCAAAGAAAACAGAATATGGTATGTGGGAATTCACTGTTTTTTTCTGTAAATCTCAAAGTATTCAAGAATAGACAGAAGACAATGCAGAGCAAGAAATCTATTTAAAGTTGAGCAAAAGAAGGGTTCCTGTAACCTCATACTGTATGTGGTGACATTTTCTGAAGATATTTTTTCAGCACATATGTGGAAGTCAGAGGACAATTTGCTAGAATGAGTTCTTTCCTTCCACGGGGTGGATCACAGGGTCAAACTCAGGTCATTAGACTTGGCAGCAAGCACCCTTACCCACTGAGCCACCTCAGGCCCATAACTAACTTCTGAGAAACATCCACTTGTTATATTTTGATGTAGAGTCAAAGACGCACATCCTGTTTTCTTGGATGACTATTAAAATACTCCTCCCTTCCTAGTCCAGCTTATCAGAGTGAGGCCAGAGTTCCTCTACATATTTCAACCAAAATACAGACATATGAGTAGTTAAGAGAATCCACCCGTCTTAAGGGAGTTATTTAAAAGATTTTCAAACTGTATAATTTGAAATAGAACATATTCAATTGTTCCTCTCACCGATTTCTTTTGTTTTAGAAAATACAGTAGTTTTCAGGCATAAAACACATATGCTAACACATCATATAAGTTCATTCCTATCATTATGAGGGAGTAAGTAGTTTAAATGTTGTTTTAATTTTTCTTAAGGTGACTATCAATTACTGTTTCACATATCAGAAGCTTTGTGGAAATCTGAATAGCTACAAAGACACGAAGGGTGTTGAGGTTAATCAAACTGAGACTCATAAGGATCGATAAGTCACATTATTTAGTCCTCAAAAGATAGACCATAAACTTATTCCACTTTGTAAATGGCAAAACCAAAGAGCAGATAAGTCTTTTAACTTGTGCAAAGCCACACAGGAAGTATAGAGAAGGTGGAACTGGGACTCACCTACATCACATGTCCCTCTTTCTCATATCCTTTCCAGGTCTGTGAGCTCTGCAAGGGAGTGGCCCCTGCTGACAGCCCCGTGGTCTATGCTGATAGGGCTGGCTACAGCAAGCAGTGGCACCCCACATGTTTTGTGTGTATCAAGTGCTCAGAGCCACTGGTGGACCTCATCTACTTCTGGAAGGATGGTGCACCCTGGTGTGGCCGCCACTACTGTGAGAGCTTGAGACCCCGGTGCTCAGGCTGTGATGAGGTGAGAATCAGTAGGCTGATGAGAGCAAGTGGGTGTGGCTGTGCTAGATAGTGCAACCCCAAGGCCAGTAGGTGTGGCTCTGCTGATGGTGTATTCTTCACCTAAGAAAACTGAGCTAGGCTTCACTAGGTACTCCCAGCCTCTATTTTCTCATCTACAAAATGTGCCTGAACTAAGAATAGTGACACATGCTTACAACCCCAGAACTCTGGAGGTTGGATGTAGGAGGATCACCCGGATAGCTCAGCTAGTAAACTGTTTGCCCTGCAAGTATGAAGAGTCAAGTTTAAAGCCTAGACATCAGCATTTGCTTTAAAAGCCGGGCTATGTGTAACTGGAAGGACAGAGAGGTGATATAATTCACCAGGTCACAAGGCTAGCAAATGACAACACACACTCGTGTCCTACTGTGCTCCAAAATCAGAAGGCCCATTGGACCAGTTTCCATTCTGTCTTTCCTCAGCTCCTGAAATGAGTCTAGGATGTCTCTTTATTCTAGATCCAACAGACTACCCCTTGGTTTCTTGTTCTTAGAAAATGGCCACTGTCTGCTCCTCCAATGTTAACTGTCTTCCAGGGTCACTGAAGTTATGTAATCCCAACTCAAAAATAACTGGTCTCTGGACATGCCCAAAAAGTTTCACAGACAGATAAATAAAAACCTGCCTGTAGCAGAGTATTTTCTTTTTCATGTCTGAAAAGCCGAGACACAACCATGACCCTCAGATTATGTCAGAATGCTTTGTAGAGGCATTTAAAGGTCACAACACAAACAGGAAGGGATAAGCTACCATCCCATAATTTATCCTCTACACACTGCCTCTAATTATGAGCAGAACCTCAGTCATGCCTTCCTCTGTCTTTCTTCCTAGATCATCTTCTCAGAAGACTACCAGCGCGTGGAAGACCTGGCCTGGCATAGGAAGCACTTCATTTGTGAGGGCTGTGAACAGCTGCTGAGTGGCCGAGCATACATCGTCACCAAGGGTCAGCTTCTGTGCCCCACTTGTAGCAAGACCAAACGCTCCTGAAGGGCTGCCCACCCACAGCCAGAGTTTATTGGATCCCACCAGGAGACTGAAGCCATCCTCTGGGGCAGATGCAACAGCCAACTAAAAAACGTATATTCTAGGTTGAGTGGTGGTAGATCCTTGAGGGTCAGTAGCTTTTAAACCAGAGGTATTCTAGGAAGTCTTCAAATGAATTTATTGTTTCCCAACTGCAACTAACTAAAGACACACTGGTATCCTGCAAGGGAGCTCTAGCAGAAATTTCCCAGAGTGCATTTCTGAGGGATCCAATCAAGTAGCTGTAGGCTGTGCTTTCTCCCCCCATGGACAGGGGATCCCTCCAGGGGGCAGGATGGGATCTCAACTCTCATTTGTTTGTCTCTTTTTCAAATGGAATCTTCAGTAAATATGCTCGCATGATAAACATATCAATAAAAGGTTTATTAATTTCACACTCATACCTTTGTCTAATTATTTACCCCATGACACTGATTCTGCAAGAGGTGGTTATATCCAAGACCCTCAGCTGGTACTGCCAGGAGATGAGTAAATGCTAATAAGTTACTTCAATAGACTCCTGCTTCCTTTCTGCCATTGCTCTCCCCATGCTCTCAGATATCTGATAGAAACACATAATACCATAAAAGCAGAAATGTTACTAGAATTAAGGATTGGAGCCTGTGCCCTTGGCAGCCCAAATAAGTCAGTCTCAGCCATCCATCCTCAATAAGCCAATTATAAGAGCCAAATTAATAGTGGAAAACATAAAAAGGAAATTTGTTTAACTTGATGAGATCTGGCAACCCACCCCCCACAAAAATCCATCTTTGGGGTACTTACAAGAGGCTTGGGTTTAAATAGGATATAAGTGTGCATAACTAAGCAGTCTTGGCACCACCCATTGTTGCATCATCACTGACTCTGCCATGGGTCAAGCCATCTTGTCCGCATCGTGTGAAATCTTGACTGGTGACAGATTCCCTCTCTGGCTGGCATCAAGCTTCATTCAGCCTTTTCCTTCTCCCAGGGTAAGATTCCTGGGAGGAAATTCCAATCCCCTGGAAGCCATGTTTAATAGTCTGAAAGACAAAGAGAGAGACAAGAATTGCTTGTAGAACACTCACATTCCTTTCAGGCATGCACGTTATTGGAGCTGATGATCTTCTTGGAGCCAAAGGCCCAACCCAGCTGTCCTTAGCATCTAGGCAGGTCATAAGTGAGCTTGCCTGGGAGCAAGACCTGGCAGTTCTGGGAGTTGCCCAGGGTACCTATGATCAACCAAAGGGTGAGACGCGGTGCCCGGAAACATAAATCTTCCAAACTATGACATTTTTATGAGAAATCTCTCAATTTTTACATGTTGCCAAGTGAACATTTTATAAGCCAAATATAAAATTTGGAGGGTGCATGATTTTATCTCCCTTTTATGATCTGAGTATTTTCAGTCCTCAAATTTATTTCCTTCACACAATTTCTAAGTAACTGTTTCTTTTTCCACCAGATATGCAAGGATGAAAAAGACACTGGTCCCAGGAGCGCAAGTTCTAGTCATCAGTACTCTTCTTAAAATTTCACATCTGTTGCCCTGACCCTACCCCAGGCCCCATTTATGTGCTGAACAAGTCTGACAAAAATGTTGTGATGTCTCCTACACTGGCAGGAATCAGCCTCCGGCACATCTCTCCCACCCCCCTCGGTTTGCCCACTATTGGGCTGTCTCAAATACAAGCTCTAAGCACCTTTTAGCCCTCAATCAACTCCCACAGCTCCCCAGTGCCTGCCAAGTTAGGAACCAGACTTCAACTCTAGCATCTGAAACCTTCCAAAACCTGGCCCATCTGTCTCTAGCCTCCGAACTTTTTCTCCTGTTCAGTACTCTTTCTTTTTCTCTTTGCAGTACTGTTTCTCTTACATAGGTACAAACCCCACCCACTACCCCATACTTCTGCTCCCTCTTGGATACCTGAAGGTACAGTCTGTTATCTATTGAAAGTTTGTATGCTCTACAAGATGCTCCTGGGGCATCATTCATTTCCTGGGCACTTCCCCATAGTACCAGTAGTGTAGTCACATGTCTGTCTATGAGTGTACTCATCTGTCTGCCTATCCAGTCAGCCATCTATTCAGTCAGCCAGCCAGCCAGCCAGCCTACAAATGTTTGAAACACACTATGGTTTTCAGTTCTTATGCTGTGTGCAAGGATACCTCTTCCCCCAAAACAATGGTCACTTCTTCCGTGAGTTTTACAGACTATGGAGACCAGGTTCAGGTAAACATATCTTCAGGTGAGTATGAAACTAGAGTTACGGTAGGTGCTGTAAAAGGAAGAGTCACAAAAAAGAGACTGCACCTAGTCAGAATTGTTTTTTAAAAAGTGCCCCTGAGACGCTGATATCTGACCTGGCGAGAGAGACCCTGATGTGACGAAGAGGGGAGGATCAAGGGTTAAGGATGCATGCACAAATATGTACAAAGGCCCTGTGGAAGAAGCTTTGTCCATTTATTGGATGCCCAATTTTCTGTTGTTAGAGATCCAGGGATGAATATGAAGCACAGACAGACAGATATATGATCTGTCCTGTTGAAACTCCAGCAGGATTAGATTGCCTCTGCCTACTGGATGGCCACCAGGTATGCCTTCCTGGAGCATGCCCCTGGTCCTCCTGCTCATCAATAGCCCTGCCACTGCATTTGGAGTGTCTTGAGTTCTCTGTTAGGGACTCCCATCGCCCTCCAGTGGGCCACTCAGTCCAGGGCCATTTCATCATCCTTTCCCATCTGATATTCTGCCTGGCACATATTCTAGCAGTCAGACAATGCTTTTTCATGATCTCCCAGACAGGACCTTAGTATCTCTACACTGCTTCTAGACAAGCTACTACCACACACACACACACACACACACACACACACACACACACACACACACACCCTTCCCCTGTGCACCCTTATTCAAGAACAATAAGGAGCTCCCTGATTCTCACATAGAAGTTGACATTTCTTTGTCTTGCAATCAAGTTTCTTAATTATACTTAATTGCTGCCTCTTCCAGGAGGACCTTGTAGCACTAATAATAAAAACTCAGAAACAAATATTGGGGTTCAAGCTGAAGATCAGAAAAGTAAAGCAGCCAAGCCACCAGAGAGTTATTACATCTACCAATGCTAGGGAAATTCTGTCCTTAACTTGGCTGCAGACTAATTGCCCAAGACTGAATGCCAGCTCTGAGACCCTGCTCATATCTTATATAGGCCTCTAGTGCTGGTATTAAAGGCATGCACCATAACCACCCAGCTCTATGGCGAACTATTGTGGCTGCTGGGACTAAAGGTGTGTACCACCACTGCCTGGCTTCTATGGCTGTGGCTAGCTTAGCATTTTGATCTCTAGGCAAGCTTTATTAGATCATAAACAATATAGCACCACAGGACCTGGAATTGAGTGGCTGTACCAGCATCAGAAGGACAACACATCTTTCAATGTCCAATGTCACTTGTTGAATGGTGTCATCTCTGAATCAGCAGAGCAAGTGGCTGCCAACTTCATCACTTACATTCTCTAGGCTCCTTGGTCTAAGTACTCATTAAGCCCCAGGCTAACAGCATTCCAGCACTCTTATAATACTGCAATTATTTGTTGGTGAAAGCTCCATTTACAAACTTCTTTCTTTCTTATTTTATTCTTAATGAAAAAATAGTCATTGTGCATTTTTATGGGGAACAAAATGTGACATTTTGATAGATGTTTGCAATGTGGAATGAGCCATGATCCTCCTTACAATAATCTCACCATCACGGTTTCCCTCACTCTCTGTACAAGGTCTGGCAAGGAATGGAAAGTGCAAATAGTCCAGTGTCTGGTGTGATTCACTTTGCTAATGGCACTGTGTTCCTGATGATCAAGATCACAGATACAGATTTCAGACTGAAGCAGACACTGCCGGCTATTACCCATTCCCAGGCTGCACCACTTCCTACTCGGTTGGGGTGGGGTACTTCCTGTGACATAAGTGGCCTCTCATAGCCTTGTTCCCAGGGAGAGAAAGGGCTTGGTGCTGGCTGCAGCATCTCCACCAAGGTGCTTCTTAACTTCCCTAATGAACAGAGAGCCTCTTTGGGGAATTCTGCTTTTGCTTTCTTTCTCTGCTGCTAGAACATCAAACTTGCTTGGAAAGTGCCAAGAACAGAAGGGCTGGAGAGCTTTTCAGACATCAGGTTTCACCACACCCGAACCTTCTTCACCATGCTAGGGATGGAGCCAGGGCTTCCAACCACTGAGTCACACTCACAGCCTCCCATGAAATTGTTAGTGTATGACTTCTGACAAGGAAGTTCTTATCCACAAGTCACTGCACAGCCTTCAAAATCAGGAAATAAATGCACAAGAATTGCTACCTTGGAATCCTCGGACCTAATCCACTGTCACCAATGGTCACTATAATGACTTATAAAACAAAAAGTTCAGTCCAGGGTCACACATCAATTTATTTACCCAGCTACACATTTCTGAAGCCATTATAATTTTCCAGTTCATTTGAATTGTTTGATTGACAGATTTTTAAAATGTTGATGATGTTCAGCATGAGGTTTTGATATAGGCATGAGTCACTTGGTTACCAGGAAACATTCTCAGAAATGTGCTGTAACAGTACTGATGCATCAGGCCTAGATGCTACATTTCACATACTCAGTGTGGCTTCCCGTTGCAAACCAGAGTCAGCTAAGCAAATGTTGAGGCTGCTGCAAGTGTAAGTGGCCACTACTTCATGATGAATTTGGTTTTTTACAGTAGAAGAGATACACACTAATGATCATAAGTCCAGTGCACTAAACTCACAGACCAGTGATTTGTTATCATTATTTATTATCATTACCTGGTATCCAGTACTGTACAAAAGGCCTGTGATTTTTTTAATGACTAGTTGGATTTTTGATAGTGCGCATGTGTGCGTGTGCATGCAAGTATGTGCACATAGGTGCAGGTGCCCATGGGGGCCAGAAGACAGTGTGAGTTTACATATGATTTTGACACCAGGTTCACCAGGAATGCTTGATACTTTGGACTATTGAGGTATCACTAGGGATGATGAATATTTCAACTCCTGATGCCAAGAACACACAGCATATATGTAGACCTTGGATACCAGCTAAGAATTGTACCCTCTAACTTTCTGCCATGAATGGATGAGGTACCCATGATGCCTAAGACCTTCCCAAGCATCTAATGACTGTCAATCATGGTTGGAAAAGGAGGTGCCTTTTTCTCTAATGGCATAGCCACAGAGGGACTGGATAAGAAAACATGCCTCACAGAACAGGCAAGAACGGCATATGAGAAAAGGTAATAGATGGTAAATGTATATGTAGGAGACCACCAAAACATAAAGAGAACAAAATGCAGAGGGTGCTTGGAGTGGTAGCACATACCTGATGCTTAACCACTTGGAGGTTTGAAAAAGGAAGGCAGGAAGGTACAACAGATGGACCACAGAGCAAGTCCTTGAACAAAAAATTAAAGCAGACACTAAGGCAAAAATAACACCTATAATGGCGAAATGATCTGAAGAGAACAGTGTCCTAGATGTGGCCTCTTGTCCCTGAAATCTCACGGTACAGTGTACCACTATGCATGCATACAGTGTATGCTCCTGAAAGTTACTCAGTGCTTCTGTGACATCACATACCATTTCCTGGCAGGAGTATTGTCTAAAATCCACTGTCGTAAGTGTCCTCCAAATTTCTCATCAAATCTGCCCTATAGACACACAAGCAATAGTACCACCAAGAGATGGACTCCCTGGGTCATCTCACTTGTGCTCCAAAATCTTGACTTCCAAAATGAGAAGTTATGAGAATAATGAAGTCATCTAGTGCCATGGACATGGCCAGTCACAACTTGCTCTGCTTCTCACAAGCCAAGACTGCAGGTGCTGTTAGTTGGTAGGTAGGTTTGGTTGTTTGTTTTGTCTTGTATTGTCTTGTTTTGCTTTGTTTTGTTTCAGCCAATGTATACAATGGGTCCTGATCTATTAGCCAGATGGAAAGTGATCCTGTACTCAAATTCTTGGCTTTTCTGAAATAGGAACTTCAGACACTGCCAGTACATTTCTTTGTTCTGTTTGAGGTAATGTTGGTTCTTCATAGACAAAAAGGATTTGGATCTGTGGACAGAAGAAATATTATTTACATCTCTCTTATTAAAAGAGAAGACGTCCAGTTCAATTCAATATAAACAGACAGACAAAAGAAGATTAGAGAGGATATATGCTCTAGAATCTATTTTCTAGTCAGACTTGAAGAGAAAGTCTAGCTTTAGGAACAACTGGGTCCAGGAGCTCAAGTTTCAAACTTAGATACAACTGTTTTTTTCTACCTCTCCATCATGGTTTTCCTCCACATTGCCTTTGATCTTCTACATCAGGCTCACACAGAGTATAGCAAACATGGCTTCAATCACCATATAGACTCATAGTCCTTCTTCCAATGAGTCCAGTGCAAATGGAATATTGCTTTTTATGAATGACTTTTGTCAGCTAATGTGAGTTATATGTTTACCCCCTCAACCCATCCCTGTGCTCAAGCCCTATAGTACTCTGACTAACAGTATATCATCATCACCTGGAGGCCAACCTCTATAGGGGAGGGAGAGGGGAAGATTAGTAAATATAAAGACAACTACAGATGTTGGGGATGAAGCTGAGTTGGTAGAGAGATGGCCTAGCACGCACAAAGGCCTGTTATACAGTCCTCAATACCACACAAACCTGATGTGATGGCACATGCCTGTAACCCCAGCTCTCAAAAGGTGGAGGCAGAAGGGCTCCAAAGTCATCCTCATCTACATAAGATTTTGAGGCTAGCCTAACCTCATGAGAGCCTTATTCAGTAAAGAGAGAAAGGAAAAGATATCACCAAGAAGAGAGGTCCAGTGGAGAAGGTGGGGGAGAAGAGAAAGAAAATATCTGCCATCCAAGTGACATGAAACTGGGTTCCTTTTGAAGACAGAGGCTCTGTTAGAGACAATAATGAGAAAGAAAAACCTCCTGGGTGAGGTAGAGCCAACTGTACTTGCCAAAGTACCAGAAGGCTGTCCACATCAATAAAACACTAGGAACAAGGCACATTGAAGTCAGACCAAATGACCCTGGGAGAAGAGCATCCCAAAGAAGCCAAAAAACAGAGGGTGAGTCCCAGGACCAAGGAATGAGGCTCACAGGAGGCCTAGGGAAGCTGCAGCATGCACCCAGGCTGGAAGCCAAGTCCCAGTGCTCATCTTGAAGTAATTAGAATGCTACTAAAAATCTCATTTGTCTTGATATTTTAATTGCTGGCAAGATAAGGCATGTTTTTAAAGGCCGAAATAAAATGGCAATCCCTGAAGTAAATATCTAAAAAAATTTCATAATGTCCCTCCCCTTTCTTTGAGACATGATGGATACTTACTAAACTGTTTTGTGGGAAAACTCTAATAGATGGGAAAGATGGACTTCCACAAGTTCAAATATGGAAAGTTTTAAATAGAGAAGTGACATGCATAGCTAATGATCCCAGGATGTTAGATTGTGTGGGCTGCTGGCACAGGCTCTGGATCTTCATCAAATATATGAATTATGAAATATTGCTCCAAAGCAGTACGAGCCTTTGCCCTACAAGGGAATGGTTTGGGCTGCAGCTGACAGAGAGCTGTGTGGAGTTCATCTTCAGCGGATAACAGGAAGGGGGAAGGAGTGAATGAGCAAGCATCCTGGGGATCTCTGGGTACCAAGACTGAATGAGTGACATGCTCCTTTGGCCAGGGAAGAAGATATATGTCTGATCCACACATTTCTTGTGTAGTCCTGTCCTCAGAGGAGGTGACTGCAACATGACTGCCACAGCATGCAAACACAGAATATTCTGTTTGCTTATACCTGAAATGCATCCCAACTATTGCATCTGCCTTTAACTCTCAGCACTGGAAGGCACTGCCTCCTCCAGGAAGACTATAGTGGTTTTTGAGATGTTCTGTCAGCTTCTTACACTCCCAACCAACCATATGACTGATATGGCTATTAACTAGCCAGTACTCACTAGTTATCATATGGTTTGTCTCCAAAACAGTGGGCAAGTCATTCACTAGTTGGGTGATGCTTTTATTTATCTACTTGTCAAGCACTTACTCAACATCTCCTTTGGCTTAAACATGATGCCAAGCCTTGCAAATGCACAAGAAACTGAGCAAAGCAGTTTACCCCAGAGGGAAAGAATAAACCTGGCCTTCCCCATTCACCAGTACACCTCAAATATGGCAAATAGCACAGCTCCAACACAGTGGGTAGCATAGGCCCAACATGGCAGACAGCACAGACCCAACATTGTGGTTGGTACAAATCTGCCATGAGGAGAGGCACAGATCAAATGTAGCCGGTGGCAAGCACAGATTCAACATGGTAAACACTGTAGATACAACATAGTGGGCAGCAAAGATCCAACATGGTAGATGGAAACTCAACCACAGTATGGCAGGCAATGCAGATCTAACATGATGAGAAACACAGATTTTTGTGTTCTTATGGTAGTTGAGGTTCTGAGAGCCAAAGTAACTTTGTCAACATCACGCAACAAGCTTAAGACTGGGCCAAGGGTACAACCTAGGTGTTATCACTTCCAATCCAAAGCCCTTTTTGAATCTACTAAGCCACAGAAAGGTTCTGTATGCCCTAGGAACTAGGCAGTTTTGTAAACACAGGAAGGCCTGATACTAACAGCTGAGGCCACAGTGTCTACCTCCCTTTCTCCCTTTTTCAGATTCCAACAAAACATTCCTGGATACCAGTCCTTGCATCGTTACTTCTCCAGAACAGCAGGTCTTTCGATAGAGATCCAGGTAATGAAATATTCTAGACTTTGGGTCACAGGTCTGTGTCCCAAACACTAACTCTGATGCTGTAGTGTGAAAGGAGATTGACAACATGCACAGTAGACACTGCTGTGTACCAACACACACCTAGACTCTTTCAAGATCTGTCGGTCTTACTTCTTGTACATCTTCATAAAGGGAAGACAGAAGTTAACCGTCTTGTTTCCTTGGTTACAAAGAGGATGAAATAAGGCTGATGTCCCTTAGAGTCTTTTTTTAGGTTGACAAGTAGTTTCTCTCCATGCCATGCCCAGTCTTTGCTTAAGTGAGTAGTGTGTCGGTGCTGATGGAAATTAGAAAATAAAGTGACCTCTGGACAACCAGAAACCATGTTGTACAAAATTCAGCCTCCAAACGCTGGTGAGGCAGGTTAACTTGTGACTTGAGTTCAACCCCAAAGACCTACAGTGGAAAGAACTGACACCTGAATGTTCTTTCTCTGAACTACACACACACACACACACACACACACACACACACACACACACACCACCACCACCACCATCACCACACCAATCACACAGAATAATAAATAAACAAACAATAATATATAAATTTACTTCATTTATTTATATATAAGAACCAAACTAAAATCTTTTTAAAAATTGTTTCAAGCAAAAAGAAATTGTCCCCTGAGAGAACTGGCTGGGACAGGATGTTGTTTGGCCTCAGTTCACAGTATAACAGGTGGAATTTCAAAGTCCCAGCCACCAACACCTTTCCATGTGGAAGAAGCATCCCAGCATGCTTTGCTGAGCTGCCTGGGTTTAGGGAAGTTGGAGAGAGCTGCTGTTTCCTTTCAGAAGCTAAACAGCACCTGTGGCCTGTATTACTCAATCAACTCCAGAGAGGATGAACAGTCCCAAAGTTCAAAGTGACAGGATAGGCTGAGAGGAGAAGCTATGATTATACATACCTACACATTCACATTTGTAAAATTGGGGAGGGGGGCTAAAAGAAAACACAAAGTTTAGAGGGAATGCCCACAACCTAAAATGAAAATACTTTATTTTTGGAATGACCATACCACACAGTTAACAACTCCAGAGATGCTACTTATTAACTGTGAGAAGCGAAATCCTGGAGGTGTGACGCTCAGTGGCCATTTGTGTGGCTTCTGAATCCCTGCTTCTCTTTTGACATCATTTGTTTTAGTAGTCAAGGCACAGTGCCATCTGACTGGGCCTATATGTCTGGTTTTTAAATTTAGATTGGCAAGTAACAGAGAGACCCCAGGTGGTCCAGGAGGCCTCAGTGTAGAAGAATGCACAAGTGACTCTGTAGGCAGCTATCTTGCCTATGGAGATTAACTTTCTGAGTGACCTGGAGTCTTGTTCATCTTTTACACAGATGGCAGTGCAGAGCAACACCAGAGTCCCAGAACCTTCTGGTCTGTGTGCATCCAAAGTGAGGTGGCCCTGGCATGTAAAGACAGAGAGGATTTGCAAGTGCTCAGGAGGCTCTAAGAGCCACTTTACAAGGGTTTGTTATGCTCTTCTGGAAAGTTGAATGTGCTCGTGGAGGACCCAAGAGCCTCGTTGGGAAGAGGAGGCTTGTAAAGCTGGCACAGGGTACAGAGAGAAGGCATGCTGCTTGTGTGGCCTGCAGCTCTATAGGTCAGCTCTGTACACTATAACTCCATGAGGACCAGGACCACAGTACCCTCTCTACCTGGCAGGACACTGTACATTCAGAAGTACTTAACATTGTCCCCTAGCCAACCTCCACTGGTCTCCAGCCTTGTGCTCTTATGATCCATCCTGTATCAACTCATGACTAACAAGCAGCACTTCAGGTCACCCCTGACAGCTCAGTGACATCATACAGAATAAAACCCAGTCTCCTCAGCCTAGCCTGGAAGATCTGCCACATGCACACCTCTCCAACGTCATCTATTTTTACCTTCCTGACTCACTTTGTTGCAGCACAGGGACCTTTCCACTGTGTCTGAAATAGCATGGGTAACTCCTGTCCCAACCCCAGGACCTCTGTGCTTGCTATTCCTCTATCCAGATGTCCCATCCTTCTCCAGGTCCTTACCTCATTGGCTCCATGTTGCTATCCAGGGTCAACTAGGATATGACCCACTCTGGGAAGTCATTTCTGACCACTTCATATACTACACAAACGTCTCTCTGCTTTGTCTTTGCTGTCACTCAGATAACTGTAGCAACTTACCTTTTTTGTGCATCTGTTTTCTTATTGTATCCCCAAGAAGAACATGAGCTTCAAGGAACAGATTATGAAATCAAAGTAGGATCTAGAGAGAGCGGGGCATCCATATTAATGCTGGAAAGAAAACATCATGGAGAAAAAGCCTGAAGGTCTGAGTGTCAGAGACAGAGCATGAACAAGAAAAGTGAGTGCTGAATAAACCTAGGAGAGAGTGCAAGCTGTATAAATGACCCATCAGAGGGCTGTGGCTCTTGTAGCTGGGGACCTCTGAGTCCCCAGTAACTGTTCCTACTCTCTAGCTCACTTCCGGTCTTGGGAGGTCTTCTCTCCCTTCATAAACAGCCTCTTGTTCTATTGATACCCATGTGTTTCTGGTCCAGTTCTTGCTCCAGGACACAGGAACCTGGGTTCCTTCCACATGCCGATCTATGACTCTTATAGGAAAACTTCTTATGATTTCCCCACTAGTAATGGGCAAAGCCTGGCACAACGGAAGCTGTCAACAAGTAAGTGCCAAGTGAAGGAAAGAATGGATGGATGAATCAATAGACAAGTGAATGAACAAAGAAATGCTTAATAAAAGAGTCAATGGGAAAAGAATCTTCATAATCAACTCTACTATTGCTTATTTCCCATTAGACCGGCCTGTCAACTAGCCTTGAAGTTTCCCTAAGGAAGGAAGCACCATGTCTTCTCAATGTCAGCAAATGTGTTTGTGAATGAACTGTACCTTTGTGACTTCTTTCTCCTCGATGCCCTGGTATCCAGGGCTTTGCTGCCAAAAAGGAGCAGCCATTTTCAAGCCCAGCCAACCCCAACAGGCATAGACCACCCATTGTGGAATATTTAGTTATGTAAAGATGTTTAATCCACCATGGAGGATTAAACAGGAACATACCCATAGAAGCTAGGAAGAGGAACAGAAGTGGGAAGGAGCCAGAACATGATGCACCCTCCAATGACATAGTCACAATGACTCACTGCCTCCAAGGCCCCACCTTCCAGTTGCCACGGCCTTCCAATACTCTATTCAACTGTTGAATATGTTAATAGATGAAACCATCCATTGGGTCCTGTTGAATCATTTCTAGATATGTCTTCACAGCCACACCAGGATCTCCTAGGCATTTTTCAATCTCATCAAATTACAAGACTGATCACCTTATCCCTAGGAGAAAGGAAAATTCAATAGCAAACATACAGAGCAGCTGTGGATGTGGGTCAAATCTTTCAAGCCAAGTGCACAGAATATGTTTCACAGTCATCCTATGTGATCCATTACATTTTATTATTTTCTCCACCAAAAAACTCTGAAAACTAGGGACTATTATTCCCAATATGAAGAGGAGGAAACTGGTTCCAAGAAGGCAAGAAGTAGTTTAACCAAGCTCACACACACAGAAATTGGCAAAGTCATGTCTTGACCATTGTTAGTCATGTATCCGGATCCAAGGTTTTCCCAAGTAAGGGCAGAAGAACAGGGTTTTCTCTCCCCATGGGGCTCACAATTTCTTCTATCTCCTTGCCCACCATATGTTGTGGTCTTGCCTCTGGGATGCTGTATCTTTTACTGAACACATAAAGCATTCAGCGTGATGCCTGGATTCCAAGCATTCAAATGAAGCTACAATTAATGCCTATGAAATCATAGTGGTATTATTCTTGGCTAGCATTACAAAGCTGCTGAGTAGGGATCAGGCCACAGCTGTCCCCACAATACAACTTCAACATTTTTTGTTAGCTGCCACAAGTGCAAAGAATTATGTAAATCTAGACAGAGCATCTAAATATTCCAACTGTGTTGATCCAGCCACACCAGCCTTTAGGGACCTGTTTCTCCAATCCTACTGCCTCTGTAGCCAAGTCATCTATTCCTTCTCAAACTATAACAGCAGCCCCAGACAGAAGTCTACTCTATCCCTGCTCTCCAATACTCCCTGTATACCTCCTCTCACTACAGAGGAGCCCAGGGAATTCTATTCCCTGCTCTTGTACTGGGGTCTCTTAAATACTGATATCATCATGCAAGTCAGACCCTGGCTCTAAACTGCAGATATTTTTTATCTTTCTACAACATAATGTTCAACCTTCAGATTGAGGCATTCCAACACTTGGCTGTCTATTCTCTGGCTACTATTTCAGCCTCATTTTTTTCACTCCTTGCAAAACCATCTTAAACTGCAATCATATTCTAGTGAGTGTCAGGGCCCATGCAATATTTCGGAAATATGTTTCACTGGACCACGAGTTCTTAGAACTCAGAACTTCTATTGTCTTTTAGATGTCAGCTGATTACACGCCCCCCATGCCTGGTCTCCGGTGGGGAATGGCTCCTATTTCTGTATAACAAAAGACTTGGACCAGGGCGAGTCTACAATCACCCGGTGGGCTAATGAGATGTACTGGTTTGGGGTGCCTGAGGACTTGAGTACGTGCTACTTAGGAATGTCTCTAGAATTAAAGGAAATATTTTCTATCAGCCCTTTATACATGATAATTGATGTCTTCTGCCATTACCTCCACTTTTGGATGGTTACTTAAGATGTTCCTTCAATAAACTGTGGTCTTCAGTATTAACTGGGAGCCTTCCTTATGTGACCAGATGTCTCTGCCTCATCCTTAGCACCACTGGAAAGCCTTCCCTCATCCACACTCCCTGACTCAGGGTCAGACCCAGGGTTGCTTGGCTGGTTCTTATTGCATCCCCAAAGACATCAGTCCATTGTAGATGGCCTCTGCAGCATGGGGCTAATACAGACCAGACCATGATAAGTGAGAGAGACACAAAACAAACAAAAGGAAGAACATAGGAATAAAAATGTAGAAGGGATAAGAATGAACATGACAGACAGTATGACAAGAAGTGATCACAGGTCACCTTGTGATTCAATGATCTAGTAAGGTTGCTTGGAGGAGGTAGCCTCTGAACTAAGACTGGTGAATAAGAGGTGTCTGATGGTCACTTACCCCCTCTCAGTGTGCATCATGGTTGCTTGGGGTCGTAAGTTCTAAACTGCATTGAGTTCCTCACATTCTCCTCTACCATGACCATGCAATATGGCTTGACTGACCCTACATTAAGAGAGGGAACTTTATTTGCCCATTCCTTAGATCAGGACCCTATGGCCTGCACTATCCACATAATTTCAGCATCTTCTCTGTTGAAGACAGCTGATAAGAAGAGGAGGCTGATTCTACTTTCTTCCAGTCCACCATAATTTCTTTTCATTTTATATTGTCTTAAGACACAGGATGGCATATCTTCCAAGTTGTTGTATTTTTCACAAAACTATCATTTTCATTTCCACGGAAACTTTGTATCACTAGTTTCTATAAGCAAGCAAGCTAGAATTTTGATTGCATTATGGCTAATATTAATTATCAGTTTGAATCAATATAGAATCACCTGGGAAGAGGATCTCAGTGAGGGAATGTCTACAGCAGTAGTGCTCAACCTTTCTAAGGCTGTGATCCTTTAATACAGTTCCTCATGCTGTGGTGACCCCCCACCATAAAATTATTTCATTGCTACATCATAACTATAATTTTTCTACAGTTATGAATTATAATGTAAACATCTGCTATATAGGGTGTCTAATATGGAACCCCCAAAGGGGTCATGACTCACAGGTTGAAAACCACTGGTCTAGAGCAAGTTGGACCTGCAATCATGTCTACAGGAGATTGTCTTGACTGTCTTAACTAATGTGGAAAGGCCCAACCTGAAAGCGGGCAGCATCAAAGGTTGGAGCCATGGGCTATACAAGAGTAGAGAAAGCTAACTGCAAAGTAGTCATGCATATATTTACTCACTATGCTCTTACATCTAATAGTATACTGCCTTAAGCTCCTGTCTTGACTTCTCTGCAGCGATGAACTACAGCCTGAAATTAGGAACCAAAAAAACAAAACAAAACAAAACAAAACAAAGCTTTTCTCTCCTAGTTTGTTTTTCATCAGTATGTTTTATTACAGTAGCTGAGGGGAAGCTGTGACACACCAGAACTGGGTAAAAATGGACAAATTTGACAAGAATTGAAATCTCAGCAGTATTGTATTTTCTAATCCATTAACATAGTATATTGCTGTATTTATTTATAATTTATATTCTGCTTTACTTGTCTCATTATAAAGGTATTAAATATCTCTGGTTACATGTATTTCTTTTTGAAAATACAATTAGATTTTTGTTTTTGGTTTTTTTTTGCTTGTTCATTGTTTTGTCCTTAAATGAATGCTGCCTTTCTGTGCTCCACATGTGTTCTGTCAAGGCTGTGGGTGGGGCTCATTTTCTCTAGCTCACTGCCATTCAGAGTTCTACCGTCACTCTTTAGTGACTATAGAAGTCCCTGGAAGATAGGATTTCTATTGAAGTTTTTATCTAGAGTTCATTTTACCATGACAGCATCATACCTTCAAGCAAAAACACAAAAAAAAGACACTTAACTGGTACAATCCTTTCTTCAAGTCTGCTTTCACCAACCCTTCTAGCTTTGGTATATTTATTTTCAGGAATTTCAAATATTACTTATTTGTTTTATGATACGTGGGGGTTGAGGATATTATCTAGAGTCTGTCACTAGTTGTTCTCTGAGAAAACATTAGCCTTTTAGGATCCCACTCCATCATTTCAAAAATGAAACTCCTTTGTTTGATTTTGATCCCTCTGATTAAATAATTATTAAAATCAAACACAAAAATGGAGGATTGGAGAAGCACCTCAGTTGGTAGACAGCCTGACTAGCATGCACAAAGCTCTGGGTTCAATCTCTAGCACATATAAACGAAACATTGTAGTGAACACCTATAATCCCAGCATTCAGAAGGAGGCAGAGGCAAAAGGATCAGAAATCCAAAGTCTTCCTTGACTACATTCAAGGCCAGCCTGGGCTAAGTGAGAATCTATCTCAAAAAAAAAGAAAGAAAGAAAGAAGGAGAAGGGGAAAGTCGTTAAGTGTGAGCAATGACATGTAGAAATTGGGTCCCTTGGGCTTTGCCTGAGGAAGATTGTGAGCAACCATGGAAAATAGTATTTTCTAAAAAAGTTAACATAGAATTAGCACATGATGAAGCAAGTCTGCTTCTGAGTAAATAACCCCAGACTAAGTGTCACAAGCAATAGAAATACATTCTTTTAAGCAGAGGTGGTCAAAAGTCTTACATTAGAATGTAATTGGGGATGGTGTCTTCTCATGACTATGAAGACAAGACCTGCCCTAGACCTCAATCATGGCTTGTAGATGGCTTCCTTCTCCCCCATCTCTATGTAATGTCTGTGTCAAGTTCCCCCTTCTTAGAAATATGTTGGTCAGATTAGATCAGAACACATCCTAACGACCCCATGTAGCCTTTATTTTTCTTGATTCTGTGACCAAATACCTGACAAGAAGCAACTGAAGGAGGAATGGTATATTACAGCTCATGGTTTGAGGATATATGGTCCACCATGGAAGACAACATTCAGCTGAGAGCCCTCACCTACTCACATCTCAATGAACAGAAAGTAGAGAGCAAGAACAGACAGGAAGTGGGGCCAGGCTATAAACCCCAAGGACTGCCCACAGTGATGTACTTCCTCCAGGAAGGCTCTACTTCCCAAAGGTTCTACAGCCTTCCAGAAAACCACTGCTAGTTGTGGACCAAGTGTCAAATGCAGAAGCCTGCATATATTTCACATTCAACCCTCACCACTCATTCTAATCCAAAGACCACTGTCACTGTGAGACTTCACTCCCAAATGTGATCACATCACAGGTACTGGGGCTTGGAATCCAACATGAATTGTTAGGGAGAAGAGGACACAGTCCAGTCCAGCACTGCTACAACATGGCAGATCTTTGAAGACTTAAGCTAAGAGAACAAGTTAGACACTAAAGTACAGATACATTCTGAAACACCAGTGACCAAATCCATGGAGACAGAAAGTAGGATAGATGTTACCATGGTTTGGGGGAAGATTCAATAGGAAGGTGTTTCTGAATAGGGACAATTTAATGCTGATTTAAAATTCTGGAAAATGATGCTAGTGACTGCATAACAGTACTGTGGATGTGTGGTACCACTAAGCCATACACTTAACAGTGGTCAGAGTGGAAAACTCTACATTGTGTTTATTGTTTCACAGTGAGAAATAATATTCAATGAAATCCACAAAAAGAAATTATCTGCAATTTAGTCTCTCACATCTAAAAAAATGTTGTCACAGCAAAAATTATTTGTGTTTTTCTCACTCCCTAAGATATGATATTTATATTTTCTCTTACATTTCCCCCCTTGAATTGTGTGCCACTGTACAGGAACACCAGCCATTAGTTTAAGATAAGAGGCAGGTCTATTAAAAGCAAAATGAGAAATAAGATGACTGATGAATGAATCATTTTAAAATATCATATTAAAGTCAGCTTTTGCAGCTTAAACGGACAATGTTTAATTTAAATTTGACAAAACAATACCTAATTAAATAATTTGCATGAAATTTTCCTTGTAATCAGCAAGATGTCTTCTAGTCCCAAATACATATCTTCTTTGGAGATTACAATTTGGTAGATGAATTTACTTCTGTATCAAATGGTTGCATTGCTTACTTTTAAAAATGCTGTGGGCCTCTGAGTTTGACATACAAAGATTGAGGATTCTAGCCATGGGCAGCACTTAACATTTGAAAAGACAGTCAGAACCCCTGAGTGACCAGCCTGCCAGGGGAACTGCACCCCTCTCTGGATTCTGTCCTCCAAGACTCTTCCTCAGGCCCATGCCATTCCTCCTCCTTGTCAGCCCCACTGCTGGGCCCTGTCCCCAACCCCAGTGAATTTCCACCACCCAGGAGCAGACCACACCAGCCAGAACCTGTGGGTGACCCGCTTGTCTGAGAAACTGCACCCATCCTTAGCATCTGCCTCCTGGTGTCCTTCCAAAAAGGCCCAAGCTGTCCAACTCCTTGCCAGCCCACTGTTGGGCTCTGCCTACCAATGGACTTCTGCCACTAAGGAGAAAGCCACACCAGCTAGAACTAGTGAGTGACCCACCTGCCAGAGGAACCTTTCTCAGTTGTGGAATGAGAATGATAATAGGTTTGATAAGGAACAAAGTGAATCATTCAACGAGAAGCTAGTGTTTCATTGTGATGGGGTTTTTCTCCTATCTTCCAGAGTTTTACCAAATGCTTAGGCATGTTGACACCTACTTCTCTGTATCTACAGAAAGACGCTCACAAATCCACCCAAGTACAGTGATTTCACCAATAACCACTTTATTGTTTTGAAGTCTAGGCTTTGGGAGAAAGATGTGAACTTATCTTTCCAGTTCCAGTACCACCTATGACCATCGAACCTACTTTGTGTTTCCCTACCTGTTTCCTCACCCAGAAGATGGTGATAATCACTCTCTTCCCTGTCTACAATTTGTTATGAGTCAGATAAAATGTTGGCTATAGAAACACTTGATCATAATTCAAGTCTTTTAACCCAGAAATGTCCTAGGGGTGGGTAGTGAATACTGTTTTGTTTATCACAGTGCTCTTGGGTCCTTGTTGTTTGATTAGAACACCATAGGTACCCAATTAATATAGGTGGATGTAGGACAGACAAATGAATTATTATTGCTTTTACTGAGCAGGAATTTTTCACAGCAAAGTTTCCTGAATACCCTCCAAACTCCTGCAATCCTCAGGACAAGAACTTGAGAAGGTGGTTGTCACTAACCCCTACTCCTATTTGTCTTTGACACCAATAATAAAATGGATCCTAGATTCCAGAAGGGACCAGTGTCTCTTGAAATCAACAACTATAGAGAAGAAATGGGTTGCTAGATTGCTATCATTGTAAAGGAGGTTGTCATTGAGCCCTGGAATGCCCAAAAGGACACCTCTATGAACTGTCTCATGAATTCAAATTCACACAGAAAAATACATGCCTATATAAACAATGTGTCAAGTCAAAACACGGCCCCTCTGTTGGTGTCTTTGTTCAGGGAATAAAGAAGAGCAGTCCAAATCACCTTCTGACTGCTATGTGATCATCCCGAAGTTCACCTTGGCCTCTCCTATGTTGCTCAACAGAGATTAGGCTGCCCTGCAGAATTAGGCTGCCCTGGAACAATGAAGAAATCTTTCCAGGAACCACTATTTACTTAGCTACAAAGAAAATTAATGAAGGCCTTTCTAAAAATTTATATTCAACACTCAGTTCATTACAGAGAATGAATAAAAAAGAAAATCAGCCGAGTGCACAAGATGGAGTTCAGGGAAGACTTGAATAAGATCTCCTACTATCTTTTTCCCACATACTCTTAACATGCATTTGTTACAAGCTGTATAGAGAGAGCATCATCAAACAGTGAAGTATTTATGTAGGCATTATGTAAGTATGATGGATGGATGGATAGACAACAGACAGATGGATGTTGAGAAAATGAGTATCTGAGTGAATGGATGAGTGAGTAAATGTATGTAAGTATATGTTGGGATGGATGGATGAATTGGAGAGTAGGTAGAGTAGATGGATAGATGATGGAATTATAAGTGATTGATCCAGCTTATAGGTCATCTGGGACTGCAGATCCCAAAGCCACACTCCAAAGCCCACAGCTGTTTCTTCTTGTATGTTCATTGCCAACCAAAATTGGATTGTTACTCTCTGAATAGACCAAAGAACCAAGCAAACAAAAATTGCCTTCCAACAATCAAGGATAAAGGCCAGACTTCCTTTAGAGCAAGGCTAAACCCTTTACAACATACATATTCTAGCTGCACTTGTATTAACACAGGCAATATAAACTATATATAAATTCACATATAAGAGGTCAGTGATAGCATTATTTGTAATATCCAGAACTTGGAAGCAACCTAGATGCCCCTCAACCAAAGAGTGGATAGAGAAAATGTGGTATATTTACACAATGGAGTACTATTCAGCAGAAAAAAAATGGAATCCTGAGATTTGCAGGCAAATGGATGACACTAGAAGAGACCATCCTGAGTGAGGTAACACAGTAACAAAAAGAGAAACATGGCATGTACTCTCTTATATATGGATTTTAGACATAGATCTGGGGAGGGCCAGCCTACAATCCCATGGCCAGAGAGTCTGGGAAACAGAAACTTCATTCAGTAGCTGATGTAAGAAGAGGCACACTCCCATGGCTAAGCACTGAGCTGAACTCAAGAAAGCCAGTAACAGAGAGGGAGGACTGATGACCAAAGGGATTAAGACTGGGCTGGTTTAACCCCCAGAAACAGCTGACCTGACAAAGGTTAACTCTTGAATCCCAGGCATCAGCCTGGGAATCCAGCATGCCCGATCAAGACCCCCTGAATGTGGGTGTCAGTGAGGAGGCCTAGGTAATCTATTGAGCCTTGAGCAGTAGATCAGTACTCATCCTGAGTATACACACAGATTTTGGACTCCCATCCAACAATGTGAGATGCACTCTCACCCTGAACTCTTGGGGGAGGGTCTAGGCCCTGCCCTGGATGAAATGACAGACTATGGACACCCTCATGGAGGGCCTCACCCTCTCTGGGGAAATGAGGGGATAATGGGGGGGGTTGGGGGAGGGCACGGGAGGAGGGAGGGAAAGGGAGAGGGACCTGGAACTGACTTGTGAAGCAACCTTGTTTCTAACCTAAATTTAAACTTAAAAATAAATAATAAAAAAGTGGTCAGTGATATTGCTCAGTGGGTAAAGGAGTTTGCCACTAAGCCTGATGACTTGTGTTTGTTTCCCAGGAGCCACACGATTGAACAAATTCCTGAAAGATGCACTCTGGCTCACACACACACACATGAACACACAAGTAAATAAATAAATGAATATAAAAGTTTAAAAAATTACATCTACAATAAAAGTGGAATAAATCAAACTAAATTCTTAGCAGTCAGCATTGCATGAAGTAGAATACATACACCCTTTCTGTATTTCTCTGTTATTTGCTAATGATACTATCTCCATGCTGATGATGAGAATAATTAATTATCTGTAAGCATGTAGAGAATAAAGGACAAGAGGAAGCAAAATCTATTGAGGCTGCCAGGCTAGCAGATGTGACACCAGGTCTGAGGGACACAGGAGACTATAAATAAGATAGAATCTGCTGACTCCTTGGTATGGACTGGCTGTGTCACAGGAATTCAGAGTTGGGAAATCCCAATGAGACCACAACACTGTGGGTCAGAAGCAAGCAAAGGGAAGGGCAATCTGTCCAAGAGAGAAGGGATCATCAGCCTAGGACCAGGTTGACCTTCAGTGAGCAAGCAAAGTTCCCTGAATGCTATCAGAAGTTCATCAGGGACAGTGCCAGGTAAAGATGGTGGAGCTCAGGGCTTAGCCTTGGAAATGAGGAGAGGAAAGTGGAGTCAGAGGAGTAGGAAGGGTTTTGTTTCTTCCCTGTTTAGGGATCCTCTGTCCAGAGCCCTGACCACGATCTAAGTCAGTGACAAGGTCGTGTGCCCCTCACAAAGGTCACTCTGTAGTCTTGATCTGTCCTCTTGTGCAAGCCGCACTGAGGAATACCCATCCCAGTACCCCATAGCTTCCTGATATATCCCCTGCCACAGTGTACAGAACAAGACCCATCTGTCCACCCAACGAAATGCATCTCTAGACTCTTACTTTGTGGAATTCAGAACTCCAACAAAGGGAAGACCTGGTAGTTTTGACTTGAGAAACACAGCTACAGTCTCCCTCTGCACAGACTTTCTTAAAAAAAAAAAAGATGGCAAACAAAGGGAACAAACAAACACAGCCAGGGAGGACCACATGATACGACATCTTACTGTACACTCTGGTTAGTATGAGGCACAAC
This sequence comes from Mesocricetus auratus, assembly GCF_017639785.1. Taxonomy (NCBI): domain Eukaryota; kingdom Metazoa; phylum Chordata; class Mammalia; order Rodentia; family Cricetidae; genus Mesocricetus; species Mesocricetus auratus. The sequence goes on from NW_024429266.1 coordinate 172,735,092, forward strand.
CTATAGGTTTCCTCAATCTTCAGCTTTCCCTGGCTCCTCTGTATTCTACTGAGCCACATTGGTAGAGTCCTCACAGACTTTTTTCTCCAATTCAACAGCATCTTGAACCTCAGACTGATCCAGCTATCATGGAGTAATATTTCCTGAAGAGTAAAAGAAACTACTGAGTCTTCCCAGAGGAACTTCACTCGACTTCAAGTGTGAACATCAAGCTGAGAAATTGTTATTTGGCTACCAACATGTATCCATTCTAGGCACAGACCAGGGGGTCTTGGACACTGTGGGCTAATGCTCAGAGCATTAGGAAGATAATATTCCCATGTAACCCTGAGTGCACTTTGGACCTGCACTTTCAACATGAGCACAGAGGGTGCTGATTAACACTGGCTTCACCTGATGATTGGTGAGCCAAGGACAGGGACAGGGGCTGAGTCAGTTTGGTGCCCCAAGCACCCAGATGAGCACAGAGACAGAGAAGAAAATAAGTGTCATGAGTAGGAAGAGTAAGAAAGGAAAGCATAGAAAAAGGAAGGTACAAAATGGGTCCTGTCATCCCTTTAGCTGTAAAACCATGAACTCAGTCTCTATAAGATAATTACCCTCCCCTATCTCTACACCACTGCCCAGGACTCCACCTTTAGGGGACCTCAGTCGGAGTCTCTAACGCCTGTCATTGAGTCTCTGGGAGAGTTTAGGCAATTGCCTGGCCCAGAACTGGTTACTGGAGCTTTCTCTTTTCTGCTTCTGGGGAGAGCTTTCTGCTGCTGGACAAGATGACTAAGAGGTAGCAGAGGTTAGAGATGCACACAGACTTGGTAACAGCACCACAAGGTTCTTCACTCAGGGTTCCTGTACAGACAGAGAGAAAGGCAATTACTACCAGTGATAGGGAGATGAAATGAGATGTAACATGTTGGATGATCATTGCCCTTATATATGCTCAAGGAGGGCTCCATGTGAAAGAGGCATATGCACCGAGAGCCATCAATGACACAGGGTGACATTGGATGGGGATGGAAGATGGCTGTTGAGAGGAGCTGCCAAACATTGAATGAGAGAGTTAGGATCTTCCCAAAACATCCTAAAGCAAGAAAACCAATGGGACAGATGATGGCGAGCTCTGTGCTCGGGTCCTGAAACATAGCTGTCTATCCGAGGGTTGGTGCCATAGCTTGACAATAATACATGTGAGAAAAGACAGGGGAACAGGGAGGGTTGGGGATATATGCAGGATATGGGATATCTGGCAGGCCAGGATAGGATAGGAGATGGGGGAGTGTCAGAATGATGTGGCTGCCCTGTTTGCCTGTTTGGAGCAGAGATCTTCACTCTTTATTTAGATTGGAAAATTCTGAGGACAGTGGGAGAAAGGGAACTGGAGCCATGCCATGTGAGTGGCAGTGGAAAGTGTTATGTTTAACCTGGAGAAGCAGCTCAACAGGTCAGCAGAGCTACCTTCAGACATCTGAAACACTGTCAGGAAACAAGAGCATTGAAACTCATTCCACTTAGCGCCATAGGTTGAAGCCAGAGTTGCGCAGGTGACAGGCGACGTGGAGGCAGATCTGGCCTCTGGGGAAGAAATGCTGATGCTAACATGTAGCCAATATCTACTGATGACAGTCTTTACTTTGAGAGACTGAGATGCCCATCACTGTGAAGAGTCAAAGACAGGCAGTTAACCACCTCTAAGGAGTCATCCAGTGGGCCTAAGCTAGCAAAGACCATACTCCCAGGGCCTTTGACCTCCAGGAATTGAGTCTTTTCCTTGGAACCATGAGAGGAGTCTGCCTCTGGAGAAGTTGAATGAAAGCAACCAAGTCTCAGTTCTCTGGCTAAAGAAGGGAGGCTGCGCATGTTCAGGACCTGAAGCTCACAGGTTCCTTTTCCTCCAGTCAGCCCCCAGGGCCTCACATCAGCTGGAGTCCAGAGACAACAGCTTGAGGGAGCCCTCAAGGTAATTAAGTCCATGTCAGCCACATAGAAACCTCCAAGCAGGGTCATGTTTCTTCAAATTACCATTCTAATGGCAGATTATGGACCTTTGTCTCCATGGGTCTGTGCTCCAAGAAAGTAACTATTCCAAATTATGACCAAAGTAGAATGGTGCACTAGGTCCCAGAAAGGGGACACTTAGTCAAGGAAACAGGTCACTGGTCTCTGCTAATCCTAGCAATCTCTGTCTCTCCTGAAAGCTGTAGGGCACTGTCTTTAAATTGAACCTTACAAAGTTGGTAATGACAGGCAAACCCAAACCTGAGCAGGAGATGGGACACACCACAGAGGCAGGCAGGTCTATGCCTAAGTCTTGGACAAGATTGAAGAGCAGGATCTCAGAGCACAAGTGCTTCCAGAAAGCACCTGCTCCTCTTACTTAGCAAGTTATTGGCACATGAGAAGCAGTAGTCTCCATTATGACAGGCAGCAGAAATGGAATAACAAAGCAACTCTTCTCCTGTGGTATCTGAGGACATCAGAGCCCGGAGAGGTTGTGTGGCTTGGCTGGGATCATTGAACACCAGTACTGAATGGTAATTTCCTCTGAATTGAAGCCTCCCATCCTTAATGGAAGCTTGATAAGATTCAGTTAGTTCTAAAGGGAAGCTCCTTGAAACTCAGGAAGCAAAAAACTCATAAATCTCAGGAATTCACCAGGTCCTTCCTTAAAGGTGATATAAGTACTATGAAAAAGAGACTCTTCAGTCTGCTGAGCTGTAAACTCACAAATCTCAGGAAGTCCCTATAATTCACCAAGTTCCTCCTTGGAGTTAACATAAGGACCATGAAAAGGATTAGCCTACATAGCTGTCTGCAAGTTCTGCAGTGTGCTCTGGGTTTCCAGCTTCTGGAAGTGTCTCCCATGCTGGGATGGGTTTGTTTTTTGTTTTTTGTTTTTTGGTGATATCATTGCCTTTTAATCTATATGCTCTCCTGTAAGTAATCCCTCACCCACACTACTAAAATTAAACTCAACAAAATGACTAGCTCACCAAGCTCGACTTTGGTTGGTCTTCAATTCCCTCTCCAGGAGGAACAGACATTTGTGTATGTCTCCCCCAGAAAAGCATCACAGCAAAGCTGAAATTGAGAACCAGGTTTCCTTCCACACACAACATTCTCAGAAATGTCATCACCCCATGGGCCCAGAAACACCAAGTCAGCGCCTGAACCCTCTGCTCTCTGCCCATCTTGCCTCTGTGACATCTTTTATATAGGTTATAATGTGATAAGAGCAAAATTTACTTAAGAAGAAGAAACGCACAACGTGCATGCTTGAAGGAAGCATACTATTACCTCCTTCCCAAATATCCACTTCTGGGGGAAATGTGCACCGAGGAGATGTGAGAACAAAAACATGGAAACATGGGGGAGAAATGAGATGAGTGAACTATGTCCAGATCCTCAAAAAATAAGCCAACTTTTAGACGAATTAGTCGACCAGAATATTAGACTTCAACCTCATCTGTTCTGAAGTACTTACAACTAAATGATACAACTACACAGAATAAATAAGCAAGGTGCCACACGGGGTGTTGTAAGCGCTGAGACAACTTGATATCAACCTCTGGGAGTGTGGCACTGGAGCTAAGAGGTGCTTTGTACTGATAACCCTCTCCGGTGTGTGTTTGAAACTGTCTATAGCTCAAGCTGAAAGAAGGAGATGTTGTGGGTACTCTGAGCATTATCACTAATGTCACAGCCTAAAAGGAGAACTTTAGGAGGACAGAATAAGTTTTTTTTAAAAAGTAAAGGTTAGTGTTGTCATCCATGATTACACGTGTATGAGTTTTCCTGGAAGGCATCTGGGAAAATTGCTACTGAACAGGACAGGAAGTGGGGAGATTTCTCCTTAACGAATGTGGCAAAAATATGTTCTTTAAAAGCAAAACAAAGTACAGAGAAACGCTGTCTCAAAAAACCAAAAACAAAAGCAAAAAAAGTGAGGCATGTTTGTAATCCCAATACTGGGGAGGCAAAGACAGGCTGATCCCTTGGACTCACTGTCCAGACAACTGAGCCAAACCAATGAGTTCAGTCCAGTGAGAAAGACCCTAGCTCAAAATCAAGGTAGACAGTGTCCTGAGTAAGGACACATGTGGTTGTTTTGTGGCCTCCATATACAAGTACTCATACATGAATCCATGCACACACATGTGCATATGCATATGCACACACATGCACAAATGCATGCACTTATGAACATGCATGCATGTACAGGCACAAACACATACACACACACACACACACACACGCAAGCACATACACATACAACACATACAAAGTATTGATGCTGTCATCTCTTCCTGGAGACCAGCTGCCTCACTGATTTCCTTGGTAGGAAGAAGTTCCCCTGGAAGCCTTTAGAGATGGAAGAGGTTTCTCATAACTTGATGATCATCGTGCTGGATTACTATGTCCAGGCGACAGTGATGTCCCCAGCCTGCACCCAGCCGCTCACATGTCTTCTCTAAATAGAAGCCTTGTCTGATGGTGTCTGCCCTTCAGTTGCCTGCAGAAGCCAGGCAGAGAGTCCAAGCTGATGAGTTACAAGCTAATTTTTACCTAGACTCACCTGTCAATGTCAGTTTCCATGGGTCTTGAGTAGTACAGATGCATGGGGTGTGATACCATAGCCTGTCTTTGGGGCAGACTGTCCAGTGAGTGTGGCAAGAATCATTGGTCTATGGGAAATGAGTTTGAAAGGTCTAAAAATTGAGCATTAGACAAATCTACCACATTACATCCTCTGTTCTCTTCAGATCCTGATGGCTGTGTCAGGGTCTCACTTTGACACAGCCTGTGTTTAATACCTATCTAGCACCGGTTAATGTAAAGAGAGGCAGCCTGAGGCTCAGAGAATCTACAGACAATAGGCCCAGCTAATATGAAATAATTTAGTCTGACCATCATCATTTCTAGTTCTGTAGTTACCTTCTATTGAAGGGATTTCTCACGTACAGGATAAGACTACGGAAAGAAAAGTCACCTAACGACAACTCTATCATGCAGATCTTGAAGAAACAGAGACAAGACGAAGGCAGAACTACTGACACTGCTGTGGATCCTGCTTGAAGTTCCTTAGCACCACTCAACACTGAGACAGCACACAGGGCCATTCCATGTGGAAAAAGCCCATGGGGACAATGGGTCCAGCTTCCTTAGCTCTTCCTTAGCTAAAGCCCAGGACCATATGAACGTAATTTGTAGTTGTTTAAAGGCTTTCCTTAGTCACCAAGAACTCTAGATGTCATCCTTATGGCTTCCTTCCGATCTCAATTATCATGTCCATTCCTCATAGTTACAACCACAGAGATCAAGCCAGCCTGCAGAAATGAAGATATTCCAACGAGACACAGGCTGTAGCTCCACACAGCTCATGGCTGTGGGGGTGGGAAAAGACTCAGTCTTCTTTAAGAGCCAGCAACAGAGGGTTTGACCATGCTTCAGTGAGTATATGGGAAAAACAAATTGGACTTTTCTTCTTCTTCTTCTTCTTCTTCTTCTTCTTCTTCTTCTTCTTCTTCTTCTTCTTCTTCTTCTTCCTCTTCTTCTCCTTCTTCTTCCTCTTCCTCTTCCTCTCCTCCTCCTCCTCCTCTTCCTCCTCCTCCTCATTGTCTTTATCAGTTTTTGCAGGGGAGGGATCACAAGGGTGAGGGCAGAACTGAGAGGAATGGAAAGTGAGTGTGATTTGTGTACATTATGTGAAATTAACAAATAATCGATAAAAATATTATATTGGAAAACTGGATAGCTGGATCTAACTTGGAGCACAGGTTCAACCAAATTTGGCAGCATCACTAGTCTCACTATCACTGCCACACCCATTGTCGGCACCATCCCCATGGTCAGCATGATAAGCACTGTCACCACTGTTTCAATTAGGGTTTCTATTGCTGTGAAGAGATACCATGACCACAGAAACTCTTATAGGGGAAAACATCTAATTAGAATTTGTTTACAGTTCAGAGGTTTAGTGTTGCTGTAATGATAAATGGCATACTTGTTGAGGGTATAGGTAACTTTTTATTATAGAAATTACTTAAAAGAGAAAACAGGCAACAAAGATGAGTCAAGTAGCTTTCCGCCACCGAACCGGAAGCTGTAAAGAGAGCAAATGCGGCTCTGCTACTGTCTTTTATAAGAACCTTTGTACACGCGTCTAGCCACACCCAAAAGTGGGCCTGGCTAGTGGCGTAGTTCACCACCCTGTCTCTAGTCATGCCCAAAGTGGGTGTGGCTAGCACTGCCCTATCATTACTACATCTGTATGTGCCTCTGGCGTGCCACGTGGCTAAGTCCTAAGTCTCCTCCTACAGTTTAGATCATTATCAGTATGATGGTGTGCAAACAGACATGGTGCTGGAAATGGAGCTTGAGAGTTCTACATCCTAATACACAGGCAGCAGGAAGAGAGAAAGTCACTGGACCTGGATTGAGCTTCTGAAAACTTCACACACTTCCTCCAACAAGGTCACACCTACAGCAACAAGGCCATATCTCCTAATAGTGCCACTCCCTGGTGACCAAGCATTCAAATATATGAGTCTATGGGGGGCATTTCTATTCAAACCACTACAACCACCATCATCATTACCAGCATCATCACCATCCTTGCTATGACCACCACCACTAATATACTTCCACCACCTCCATCACCATCCTTACCATCACCACCACCACAACTACCAGTGGCATCATCCTCACTATCATCCATATCATCACCATCCTACACAGCCATCATTACTACCCTGACAGTCACCTTATCAATATCACTATCATTAAACCATCAATATTATCAGCTATCACTACATTACCACATTTACCATCCACTTTTCATCATGATCATAACCCACTGTCACTATTATCACCATCACCACTAACATCATCATCATCACTCTCATCATGGTCATAACTACTAGCACCATCACCATCAACAATCCATTATTTTCATTTTTTACCTCCGACAGTTAACCATATTTACCCAAAACCATGAGTCAGATGTTGTGTTTGGCATCTCTCCAGTTGTTTCAGTAGACACCACACAGGCATCGGTTCTGTCATCCAGCCACAGATGATGAGGCAGCCTTGGAAGGGTCCAGCCACTTTCCCACATGAAGTAAGAAGTGGAGCACAGTCTATGGTTGGATCTCAAGTGCCTCATCATTGCACTTCCCTGTCATTGGTTCAGCCAATGACCCAGCTTAGCCTTTCCTGTTTCTTCTCTAGGCCTCAACACTACCTAGTCATCTGCCTGCCTCCTGTTTTCCTTTCCTCCCATGGAAACTAAGCCATTATCTCTAAACCACCAGCATTGTCTGCACAGAGCTTGAATATATCCTAGCACTTTATTTGTCTACCAAAGTCTTTTAAAGGTATCCCTCCATCCAAAAGATTTATATAATCTCCTTGTACTCATTGGGATTCTTCTATAGACAACGACACAGACAATTCTGAGTGACCTAATAAAGGAAAACTCAAAGAACAGACAGTTCAACAGTAGAACCCTGTGGAGCACCCCTGAGCTGAAGTATGGGGGCACAATGATATAGCAAATACTCCTGACTAATTTGCTGGGCAGAAGAATGACAAATAAATGCGAGAGTGAGGGAATGAGTATTCATACTTAGAGGGCATTGGTGGTTTTGAGCATCACTATCTCAGCAGTTGTTTCAGATGCCCCAAGTGCACGAGGCTCTAAATCACACATACTCTCCACCCCTCTACTTCCTCTGCTTGTGAATGAACTCCCAGAATGCTCATTTTTCAAAGGTTTTCATTGCTTTCAAATCATAGATAAGATAAGGAATGTACCACCCAGGGTCCAAGCCTCTTCTACTTCTAGTTCCACGATCTCCAAGTACAAGACACAGTAGCCTTCCTCCCTCAGGCTGTTCCTATAGGAACTTAAACTGCCCTGTGCTCAAGAAAAGAACCATGTTCCATAAACACTGTATAAATCCAAATTAAATTCCTGCATATCATACTCACATGTTTGACTTAATATCAAAATGAGCCACACTTAACTATATGTAATAAGTGATAAGACACCAGGGCAATGACAAAGAGAAAACATGTTTGAGAGGACCCAGAACCTTTTATGTGAGCATGCGATCTGCCACTGAGTCATGGCCCCAGCAAGAAGCTCCAGGTTTCAACAGCTACCACTGATAATTTATTAAGTATGTTTCAAGCACTGATATAAGTAGAAGGAAGTTGTTGAAAATTAAACAGGTAAGAACTGGAATTAACCACCCAGCAAATAGACAGTGCAATGGACATAAATTGGGATATATTGGTGGACATTAGAACACAAGAGTGTTCATCAATCTGTACTCAGTGGGAAAGGTCCTAGAACTTTCCCAGAAGTAACTAACATGCAGGATAATACTGAGACTCAGAAAGGCTGAATGTCTGGTTTTTAGACTGTGGTTTTATGTGAATGGCCTGTATAGATTCAGGGCTTCTGGTCTTCACATCTAGTGTGTGCCCACCTTTCCTTCCATCTACTCACCACAACCCCCCCCCAAAATCATCTGTACATTCTCCTCCAAAGTGAGCTGGCTGCTCAGACATCACTCAAAGGAAGCTGTGGGGCAGATGTGTGAGCTCAAGACATAGTGGCTTTGCTAAGTGCTTGGCACCAGCACACCATCGAGCTGCCAAAACTCTCCTACACTTATTGGACCTCAAGTCCAAGGTCATCATATCATTTTCCCAAGGGCGGTGAAATGGGCCCCAGAGGGGAAAACATCTGGAAAGCAGAAAGCAAATATATACTACACGTGGAGCCAAAGAAGCTCTCCCACATTGTACATGACCACAAACAAACATTGGGTTTGACTTGGAGATCAATGGAAGAATGGATCTGGGGTGGGAGCAGGAGCTAGAGCTGGAGCCAGGACCTGGAGCCAAGACCTTGAAGAGAGCCACTAACAAATTTCATATAGCACACCTATCCTCATCCACCTTAGTTACTTCCGAAAGGTGTTACCTACTGACACCTACATTCACCACATTCAGAGTTAGGGTATCAGCTATGAATCTGGAAGAAGAGATACAAAATTTCAATGTACAACCACCCTGCTTGCCAAACAAGCTTGCCAAACAAATTCAAATAAAGCATTTGGATCAAAGACAAAGAAAGCATCTCATTAGTCAAATGCAAAGGAAGTTTCTCATTGATCAAACACAAAGGAAACTTCCCATTGGTCAAACCCAAAGGAAGCTTTTTATTGGTTAAATAAAAGATAAAAATAAAAGATACTGCTCAGTGGCCAAACCTAAAGGAAATCATAAGAAATGGAAACCCAAAGAGGATACCTTGAGAGCACACAAACAAATTAGAAAAACCCTAAAGAGCTGATGGGGATTCAAATAGAATAGATCAACACACCCCATATATGCAAGAATTCCTCTATAGTTTCTGCTGACAGGGTACAGACTCCCAGCACCCAGCACCCTGAGTTCCCCTCAAGGACTCCTTAGTCCTACCTCGCAGCATTCCCCTTTTCTTAAGTTGGATCCCTTCTCACTTTGAATGTCTCCTTCCCTAATTATACAGAACCATTTAGAAAGCATCCTGCCCTCTGTTCCAAGGGGTCACCTCAACATGTCTCCTGGCTGTGCAGTGCCCTCCCAGGAGGCCATCTGGTAAGCAGCTTTCTCATCTCGTTTTACATGTTTGCCATTCACATTTCACTGCTCAAAACCCTTATTGTCTGCAAAGCCCTGAATGGGGAGTGTTGCAATGATAATTTTCCCTAGTTGATCTGAAAAAACATGTGTCTGTCATTACAAAGCCCATCCCTTCATGGATCATTCGCTCCATTTACAGAGATGAGCTCCAGGGCAGAGCAGAGGTGGCTTTGCTGTCACTGTGAGGGGCAGCCACCGAGCAGATCTTTCTTTGAGAGAATGCTCTCTGAGCCAAGCTGGAGAATGAGAAAAATAAGCAGATGCTTGGAGCCAGGAGGATTTTCATGTTTCTATAATCAGATCAGATCTGTTTCCCAGTGAGAGTTTGGATTCCCTCGTGCCCACAAGCAGCCACAGACTCAAAGCCACCTGCCCACATCTATACACCAATGCCTGAGGGGAGATCACACAGGCTTCTGCAGCCTGGCTGGCCTTGAGTGCATTCTGAGGCTGGAGAAGTGGCTTGGTTGGTAAAGAACTTGCCACACAAGCATGAGTATCTGGATCCTATTTTCAACATCAATGTAAAGAGAAACACCAGAGAACTGAGGACTGCACACAGCGGATCCAAATCCCACACCGACGGAATTCAGGCAGCCCAGAGACTGCCAGCTTCCAAGTCCCAGTATCTACCCACAGGACAGGCAAGGTGAGGGTCCAGCCTACCCAGAGTTTGCTAAGGTCCCAATACTAGGACGGCCTCCATCCACACAAGAGGAAAGCCACCAGGGTATTGGACCTGCTCCCACCAACTGGAAAGGGGTCACATACCCACCAGGGGAGGAAGAGGCTCCTTCTGCACCCACAGGAAGAAATGATGGGAAGGAGAAAATATAAAAACACACCCACAAACAGAAAAACCAATATGACACCACCAGAAACTAGAGAATCTACACCTGCAAGACCTGAAGAGTCCATTGCGGAAGAAGCAGATGAGAAAGACTTTAAAAGCAACTTCATGAAAATGATAGAGGCCCTCAAAGAAGATATGAGAAAACCCCTTAAAGACATGGAAGAAAAAACGAACCAAAAAATATAAGAATTGCAAGAAATGGAGGAAAAAACAATCCAAAAATGCAAGAAGTGGAAGAAAGGACAAGCAAAAGAACTTCAACAAATACAAGAAAGAGAGGAAAAGACAAAGCAAAAATTACAAGAAACAATTCAAAAAATACAAGGGTTGAAATAGATACAATAAAAAAAACACAGTCTGAAGGAATGCTGGAAATAGAAAAGCTTGGCAAATGGTCAGATACTACAGATACAAGCATAACCAACAAAATACAAGAGATGGAAGACAGAATCTCAGGTGTTGAAGATACACTACAGGAAATAGATTCATCGACCAAGGAAAACATTAAATCCAACAGATCCCTAACACAAAATATCCAGGAAATATGGGACACATGAAAAGACCAAACCTAAGAATAATAGGTATAGAAGAAGATGAAGAAACCCACCTCAAAGGGGCAGAAAACATATTTAACAAAATCATAGAAGAAAACTTTCCCAACTTAAAGAAAGATATGCCAATGAAAGTACAAGAAGCCTACAGAACACCAAATAGAGTGGACCACAAAAGGAAATTCCCTTGCCACATAATAGTAAAAACCCTGAACATACAGAAAAAAGAAAGAATACTAAGAGCAGCAAAGGAAAAAGGCCAAGTAACATACAAAGGCAAGCTTATCAGAATCACACCTGACTTCTCCATGAAAACTCTGAAAGCCAGAAGATCCTGGATAGATATTCTACCAACTCTAAGAGACCACGGATGCCAGCCCAGACTGCTATACCCAGCAAAGATTTTCATCACTATAGATGAAGAAAACAAGATACTCCATGACAAAACCAGATTTAAACAATACATATCCACTAACCCAGCCCTACAGAAAGTTCTGGAAGGAAAACCCCAACCCAAGGAAGACCACAAGGGAGTTAACTACAACCAGAAAAACATAGGCAATAGATAATCACACCTTACCAACAGCCAAAAGAAAAGAAGTGGAAATCCACATATAATTCCACCACCATCAACTATTCCAAAATAAACAAGAATGAGCAATCAATGCTCATTAATATCCCTCAATATTAATGGTCTTAACTCACCCATAAAGAAACACAGGCTAACAGAATGGATTTGAAGACAGAACCCATTCTTCTGCAGCATACAAGAAACACACCTCAGCCTCAAAGACAGATATTACCTCAGAGTTAAGGGTTGGGAAAGGATTTTACAATCAAATGAACACAAGAAACAAGTGGGGTCAGCAATCCTAATATCTAACAAATTAGATTTCAAATTAAAATCAATCAAAAGAGATGAAGGAGGGCACCTCATACTAATCACAGGAGAAATCCACCAAGATGAAGTTTCAATTTTGAACATCTATGCCCCAAATACAAAGCACCCACATTCATAAAAGAAATATTAATAAAACTCAAATCCCACACCTTATAGTGGGAGACTTCAACACCCCACTCTCACCTCTAAACAGGAATACCAGACAGAAACTTAACAAAGAAGCAAAGGAACTAATGGAAGTTATGACCCAATTGGGATTGACAGACATCTATAGAACATTCCAACCAAATAAAAAAGAATATACCTTCTTCTCATTGCCACATGGAAGCTTCTCAAAAATCGACCACATACTTGGCAACATAGCAAATCTCAACAGGTACAAAAAAATTGGAATAACTCCATGCTCCTTATCAGACCACCATGCGTTAAAATTAGAATTCAACAACACAAATTACAGAAACCCTACAAAATCATGGAAGTTAAATAATGCACAATTACCCCATTCCTGGGTAAATGAAGAAATAAAAAAAGAAATTAAAGACTTCCTAGAATTCAATGAGAATTACGAGACAATGTACCCAAACTTATGGGACACTTTAAAAGCAGTGCTACGAGGAAAGTTCATAGCACAAGTGCCCACATGAAGAAACTGGAGGATAGTTACACTAGAGAATTAACAGCACAACTGAAAGCTCTAGAACACAAGGAATCAAATTCACCCAGGTGGAGTAAACACCAGGAAATAATCAAATTGAGGGTTGAAATCAATAAAGCAGAGACTAGAAAAACAATACAAAGAATCAATGAAGAGTTGGTTCTTTGAGAAAATCAACAAGATAGACAAACCTTTATCCAAACTTACCAAACAACAGAGTGTGAACATGCAACTTAACAAAATCAGAAATGAAAAGGGGGACATAACAACGGACACTGAAGAAATCCAGGGAATCATCAAGTCATACTTTGAAAACCTGTACTCCACACAATTGAAAATCTAAAGGAAATGAACTTGCCAAAATTAAATCAAGAACAGATAACCAATTTAAATAAACCTATGACCTCTAAGGAAATAGAAGCACTCATCAAAAGTCTCCCAACCAAAAACAGCCGGGCCAGATGGCCTCAGTACAGAATTCTACCAGAAATTCAAAGAACAGCTTATACCAATTCTTCTCAAAGTATTCCATGCAATAGAAGCAGAAGGGTCTTTGCCAAACTCTTTCTACAAGGCTTCAATAACCTTGATACCCAAACCACACAAAGACACAACTAAGAAAGAGACCTTCAGCCCAATATCCCTCATGAACATTAATGCAAAAATACTCAATAAAATACTGGCAAATCGGATCCAAGAGCACATCAGAAAACTCATCCACTATGATCAAGTAGGCTGCATCCCAGGCATGCAGGGATGGTTCTACATACAAAAATCCATTAATGTAATCCACCATATAAACAATCTGAGAAAAAAATCACATGATCATCTCACTGGATGCTGAAAAAGCCTTTGACAAAATCCAACACCCCTTCATTATAAAGATCTTGGAGAGATCTGGGATAATAGGAACTTACCTCAACATAATAAAAGCTGTATACAGCAAACCAACAGCCAACATCAAACTAAATGGGCAGAAACTCAATGAAATTCCTCTAAGATAAGGAACCAGACAAGGCTGTCCACTCTCTCCATACCTCTTCAATATTGTACTTGAAGTTCTAGCTGGAGCAATACAACAACAAAAGGAGATCAAGGGGATACAAATTGGAAAGGAAGAGGTCACACTTTCACTATTTGTAGATGATATGATAGTTTACATAAGTGACCCAAAAAACTCCACCAGGTAATTCCTGTAGCTGATAAACACTTTCAGCAAAGTGGCAGGATACAAGATCAACTCAGGAAAATCAGTAGCCCTACTATAAACAGACAATAAAATGGCTGAGAAAGAAGTCAGAGAAGCATCGCCCTTTACAATAGCCACAAACAACATAAAATACCTTGGAGTAATGCTAACCAAGCAAGTGAAAGACCTGTGTTGCAAGAACTTTGAGTCTTAAAGAAATTAAAGAAGACACCAGAAGGTGGAAAAATCTCCCATGCTCTTGGATAGGTAGTAAAAATGCAATCTTACCGAAAGCAATCTACAGATTTAACGCAAACCCCATTAAAATCCCAGCAGCACAATTCTTCACAGACCTTGAAAGAACAATAATCAACTTTGTATGGAAAACAAAAGACCCAGGATAGCCAAAACAATCTTATTCAACAAAGCAACATCTGGAGGCATCACCATCCCTGACTTCAAGCTCTATTATAGAGCTGTAGTCCTGAAAACAGCTTGGCATTGGCACAAAAATGCACAGGTAGACCAATGGAATTGAACTGAACACCCTGATATTAACCCATACATGTATGGACATCTGGTTTTCGACAAAGAAGCTAAAAATATACAATGGAAAAAAAGCATCTTCAACAAATGGTGCTGGCATTACTGAATGCTGGCATGTAGAAGAATGCAGATAGATCCATGTCTATCGCCATGCACAAAACTTAACTCCAAGCGGATCAAAGACCTCAACATATATCCAGACACGCTGAACCTGTTAGAAGAGAAAGTGGGAGGCACCCTTGAATGAATTGGTACAGGAGACTGCTTCCTGAGCACAACACCAGTAGCACAGACACTAAGATCTACAATTAATAAATGGGACCTCCTGAAACTGAGAAGCTTCTGTGAGGCAAAGGACACAGTCAGCAAGACAAAAAGGCAACCCACAGATTGGGAAAAGATATTGACTAACCCCCACATCTGACAGAGGGCTGATCTCCAAAATTTATAGAGAACTTAAGAAGCAAGTCTCCAAAACACCAAAGGATCCAATCAAAAACTGGGGTACAGAACTAAACAGAGAATTCTCAATAGAGGAGTCTCAAATGGCTGCAAGACACTTGAGAAAGTGTTCAACATCCCTAGCCATCTGGGAAATGCAAATCAAAACAACTCTGAGATACCATCTCACGCCTGTCAGAATGGCTAAAATCAAAAACAACAAAGACATTTTATGCTGGAGAGGATGTAGAGAAAGGGGAACACTGCTCCACAGCTGGTGGGAGTGCTAACTCATACAGTCACTTTGGAAATCAGTATGGAGATTCCTTAGAAAAAATGAGAATCAGCCTACCACAAGACCCAGCAATTCCACTCAGGAATATATCCAAAAGATGCATGTTCATACAACAAGGACATCTGTTCCATTATGTGCATAGCAGCATTATTTATAATAGCCAGAACTTGGAAGCAACCTAGATGCCCCTCAACTGAAGAGTGGATAGAGAAAATGTGGTACATTTACTCAATGGAGTACTATTCAACAGAAAAAAACAATGGAATCCTGAAATTTGCAGGCAAATGGATGGCACTAGAAGAGACCATCCTGAGTGAGGTAACCCAGTCACAAAAAGATAAACATGGTATGTACTCACTCATATATGGATTTTAGACATAGATCTGGGGAGTGCCAGCCTACAATCCCATTGCCAGAGAGTCTGGAAACAGAACCTTCATTCAATAGCTGATGGAAGCAGAGGCAGACTCCCACAGCTAAACACTGAGCTGAACTCAAGTAACCCAATGACAGAGAGGGAGGACTGATGAACAAAGGGGTTAAGACTGGGTTGCTTTAACCCCCAGAAACAGCTGACCTGAACAAGGATTAGCTCTTGAATCCCAGATTGATGGCTGGGAATCCAGCATGGGACTGAGCAAGACCCTCTGAATGTGGGTATCAGTGAGGAGGCCTAGGAAATCTATGGGGCCTTGGGTAGTAGATCAGTATTTATCCCTGGCATACAAATGGACTTTGGGTGCCCATCCAACAATGAGAGATGCACTCTCACCCTGGACTCTTTGGAGAGAGTCAAGGCCCTGCCCTGGATGAAACGATAGACTATAGATACCCCCATGGAAGGCCTCACCCTCACTGGGGAAAGGAGGGGTATCAGGAAGGGGTTAGTGGGAGGGCATGGGAGGAGGAGAGGGAAAGGGAGAGGTACCTGGAATTGACATGTGAAGCAACCTCGTTTCTAATTTAAATTTAAAAATAAAAATTAAAAAAAGTCCAGCATGGCTGAGAACCTATAAACCTAACGCTAGTGGAAGCAGGAACAGGCAGATGCCGAAGCTCAGTAGGCAGCCTACCCGTCTAACCAAACAGTGACTTATGAAGACAGTGACAATCTCTGTCTCAGAAAATAAGATCAAAGAAGACACACAAACACATATACACATGCACACACATGTATGCACACAAGCATGCATGCACATGCATGCCTACATACACACACGCACACACATACACACACACACACACACACACACACTACACTCTGCACTAAAGAAGACAACACTCTGTGCCATAGAAACATCAGTGTCTCTTTCTCTGCATCCTCCTTCTAGGAACAAGTTGATCAGTGACAGATAGTATAGGCCTTGGTAAAGAAGAGAAGCCAAGTCCCTGATATCCTTGACAAACTTTAGGCAGTATTCCAGGTAGTGTAGACAAAAAGTCTTTAGCCCATACCATGAATTTCAAAACTTGCCCAGCTTGGTGCTATCTTAACAAGTTCATATGTGACCTTGAACCAATGTAGATTTAACTGCCTTCTAGTGAAAGAAAGTACAGCCAGAGTCTAATGTGTACAAATGCTGGATGGCATTTGGTTGTTTTGCTGTGTGTCCCCCCTCCCTTACTTGATAAAACATCTATGTTTTCCCAGAAGAACTAACTATGCACTGTCACAACATAGGACACCTGGAAAAAGAAACTCAAGCTCACTGTTGCAGAGGGTTTTAGTCCATCATGGTGAAGAAAGCATGGCAGAGAATTTTAGTTCATGGTGATGGGAGCTTGTGGTACAGGCTGTGCCCATCACTGCAGACCAGGAAACAGTGTGACAGGAAATGGGAATCAGGGGCCCAGTGTAGCATTTCAAGACCTACCCCCAGTCACCAACTTCTGATAACAGGGTCATACTTTCCAAAGTTTCCATAACCTTCCAGAAGGAGGGTGGAGGCAGAGAGTCTTGAAAACTTACCCAGGCCCCAACTTCAACCCAATGCTCGGTGGGTGAAGCATGTGCAGAGACAAGTGTGTCTCCCCTGGGGTCATTAGGAGCAGTGGTGGTTGTTAGGAGACCTTGGCTGGCAGCTATTGGCTAGAAGTAGTTCGGTCATAATGGAGGGAAATTTTGGATTTTCCTCCTTCTGTTCTGTGAAATGGGGATAACACCGTCCCTGAAGCCAGAAGGCATGGTAAAGCTTGAAGTGCCACGGTCCTAGTGGCACTTGGGAGACTGTGGGTACAGTAAACTTGTCATATTTATCCACTGGAATATGAAAACAGGAGAAGCACTGGGTGGATTTCATGTGTGTGCATCTGCTGCCCCCTGGTGGGCAAAGCTGTGGCCTCACTTGTGGCCTCACTGCTTGGATTTGCAATGTTTCCTACAGTCCTGATTTTGAGGTCTTGTGTGAGTCTCCCTGAATAATAATAATAATAATAATAATAATAATAATAATAATACCCTGATAGACATCTAGAGTAAAGTCATTTCCTATTCCACAGACAAAGAAACTGAGGATGGATTGGAAAAAGCACATAATATGGAAGAAGAGGGCTGGAAGACTCAGGGTGGAAGGGCTGGAGGGGAGGGATGCCTGAAACATTGGAAACACACTATTTTATACCTTTATTTAAAATGTAATTTTAAAAGCAAAACAATAATTTGAGAAGAAGTGCTCTTATGGGTGGACAATACTTCTCTAAGAAGCCATAGGTCATTAATGAAAACACTTCTCTAAGTTCTGTTGGTCAAGGAGGAACCAGTGTCCCCTAAAAGGATGCAGACTGATTGAAATTGATTTCAGTAGCCCACCAGAACTTGATGATAAGATCCTTTTCCTGAAGACACTAGTCACACTCTTTGAATACAGAACACAAAGACATCAAGTCAGCACTGAGCCAGGAGCTCCCTCCCCACTGGCTGACTTTCATAGTGCCAGAAGGCACTACACACACCGCTGAAGGAGGAAAGCCAACAACAGCCCTACCCAACCCTCAGGAAACAATACTGACCCACCAGGCAAGACGCTCCCACTGGTGACCAGTGGCATGGCTATGATGGGAGAAACCAACTACTTTCTAATTGGACATGAAGCCCATTTTACATGAAGACACCTATACCTGGTACTTAAAATCTGGTGAAGAGCTCATGAATGGGGAGGTCATAAGCCATAGAAAGGAGCCTAATACTATTGTTTTCGCTAAATGGACATGTTATCCAGCTGCCTTCCAAACACCCCTGCTGCTGTCAGCCTCCCCCAGAGGAACTTCTTACTATGAACAGCTTAAGACAGCAGCTCAGACTATTTGAAGTGCCAAGGCTAAATGATGGTGAAGAGCTCCTCCCTAAACAGTGACATCGATGTCATCTCCTCCAGCTCAGGGAACATCGCAGAAGATGAGAGGGGAAGAATGTAAGAGTAGGACAATGGGAGACGTGCTACCAGAAGCTGTGTCTGTCCAGGACACAGCCATTGCACCCATGAACTCACTGTTTCTGTGGTTACCCACACAAGACCTGCACAAAACTGGGATGTCATCATGGATAGGAAAGGGATCATGAGACCCTGTCCCTCCCTGAGCAACTATTAATAGTTGATAGTTGCTGGAGGAAGAGGACTCATTTGTCTCGGCAGTGTAGCCACTTGTAGGCATATAGGAAACTGTGGAGGGAGGGAGTGATGAACAGAGGGAGGGAGGGAGGGAGGGAGGGAGGGGGGTAGGGAGGGAGGGAGGGAGGGAGGGAGGGAGGGAGGGAGGGAGGGAGGGAGGGAGGGAGGCTTAGAGAGGCTGGACATGAGGAGCTGGCACTGAGGCTTAACACTGTGCTATTGTGGCACAAAACCAGCACCAAAAGATTGACCCCCAGGGTGATGCTACACAGACATTGTAGGACCTTTAGGAGGTAGAGATTCTCAGGCCATTAGAAGTATAACCTTCATTCAGTGGCTGATAGAAGCAGAGGCGGACTCCTACGGCTAAGCACTGAGCTGAACTCAAGAAATCCAGTGACAGAGAGGGAGGACTGATGACCAAAGGAGTTAAGACTGGGCTGGTTTAACCCCCAGAAACAGCTGACCTAACAAGGGTTAGCTCTTGAATCCCAGACTGATGCCTGGGAACCCAGCATGGGACTGATCAAGACCCCCTGAATGTGGGTGTCAGTGAGGAGGCCTAGGTAATCTATTGAGCCTTGGGTAGTAGATCAGTATTTATCCTGGGTATACAAATGGACTTTGGGCTCCCATCCAACAATGTGAGATGCACTCTCACCCTGGACTCTTGGGGGAGGGTCTAGGCCCTGCCCTGGATGAAATGACAGACTATGGACACCCCCATGGAGGGCCTCACTCTCCCTGGGGAAATGAGGGGATATTGGGGGGGGTTGGTGAGTGGGTGCAGGAGTAGGGGAGGGAAAAGGAGAGGTACCTGGAATTGACATGTGAAGCAACCTTGTTACTAATTTAAATTTAAATTTAAAAATAAAATATAAAAAAGAAGTATAACCTTGAAGTGGATTGTGGGACTTTGCTTTCTCCCCCCTTCTCCTTCTTTTGAAGTCATAAAGCTACTCCCTCCCTGTATCCAAATAAATGCACCACTAACCTCCTACCCAGTCTTGAACCTTGAATCTCCAAACTGAAAATTAATAAACCTATCTCCTTCCAAAGTTAGTTGCCTCCAATATTTTGTTACAGTCACACAAAGCCACGACAAGCTGAGAGTTGTTATTTTAACATGCACACAGACAGTTGTGGTGTTGCAAGATGGTAGAACATGCTGAAGAGGCAGAGGCAGTACCAGTTTGTAGTTGGTTGTTTAACTCTTTGTTCTTTGTGGGGTCCCACTACCCAGATCCCAAATAAATCACACCGAGTCTTAGTCTTTCTGATGAATGCCTGGCCTTAGCTTGGCTTGTTTCTTGCCAGCTTTCCTTAACTTAAATTATATCATCTACCGTTTGCCTCTGGGCCTTTACATTTCTCTACTCTATATACCTTTGTTTACCTTTTACTCTGTGGCTGGCTATGCAGCTGGGTGGTTAGCCCCTGATGTCCTCATCTCCTCCTTTTCTCCTTCCTTGATCTCTCTTCTCTTTTTCTCCTGTTTATTCTCTCTGCCTGCCAGACCTGCCTATTCTCTTTCCTGCCTAGCTATTGACCATTCAGCTCCTTATTAGACCAATAAGAAGTTTTAGTCAGGCAAAGTAACACAGCTTTACTGAGTTAAATGCAAAACAAAAGAATGCAATGTACCCTTGCATCATTAAGCAAATATTTCACAGTTTAAACAACTTCAACTAATATTCCACAACACAAGTTCAAGGTCAACCTGGAATGAAATGCTGTCTTCTGGAAATGACAAGGCCATTGAACTCTCGAACTCACAGCAGCTATTGTGACCTCCACAAGATCAGGTCAACAAATCAGTCAATATTCCAGCAGGCAGCACTAACTGAACTCAGCAAGTTACACACACACACAAAAGAGAAGACACACAAGTGACAGGGATGTGTTGAGGGTATCTGAAGGGAATGGGAGGGGGAGTTGGAATGAACACATATGGTCAAAGATAACATTACACACATATATGAAACTGTCAAAAATAAATTTAAATATATACATATATATGTTTAATCCACAACAATTACCCCAGCTAAGATTCCTAGCAATAATGGAGAGGCCTTCCCCTACAATCAGATTGGTGACTACCCTAATTGTCATCATAGAACCTACATCCAGTAACTGATGGAACAGATGCAGTGATCCACAGCCAAGCACTGGACTGAGCTCCTGGAGTTCAGTTGAAGAGAGGAAGAAGGGATCAAGTAAGGGGGGGGGTCAAGATCACAATGGGGAAACCCACAAAGACAGCTAATCTAAGCTAGTAGGAGCTCATGGACTCTGGACTGACATGGGAACCTGCATGGGACTGAACTAGGCCCTCTGAATTTGGGTGACAGTTATGTGGGGCCCCAGTTAGTGATCTGTTAGTGGGGTCCCTGACAGTGGGATCAGGACTTAACCCAGGTGCATGAACTGGCTTTTTGGAGCCCAATCCCCATGGTGAGATACCTTGCTCAGCCTTGATACAACAGGGAGGGGCTTGGTCCTACCTCAACTTGTTATGCCAGACATTGTTGACTCACCAAGGGAGGCCTCACCCCTCTGAGGAGTTGATGGGGGAAGTAAGGGGTAGGAGAAGGGGAAACTGGGATTGGTATGTAAAATGAAACAAAATTAAATGTGTGTGTGTGTGTGTGTGTGTGTGTGTTTAAAAGCTCAACAACTTTAACTAATTTCCTGGTTTAATTGCAAACTAAAAGTACATTAGTCCCCCGAAGACACTGGCCAACTCTACAGAATTCCATCCACTATCACTAAAAAATATCTAGAAATATGACCCACCAGGGGGCAGCAGAGCTGCATTATGACAAACTGTAATTGACACTCGCCCTAAGAGGTCCCAGTGTTTTGATAGACTTTTGGAAACTTCTGCCTGTGCCTAGACACCAGCTTCTGCTCCACAACATGTGCTTGATGGTCTATCCCTTCATTTCTGACCTCGTAGCAAGCTAGGCCTCTGTGTGTGTGTGTGTGTGGATGTGTAGTCTCTGTCTGTGTGTGTGTGTGTGTGTGTGTGTGTGTGTATAGTATCTGTATGTCTCTGTCTGTCTCTCCCTTTGTATGTGTGTCTGTAGTCTCTGTTTCTGTCTCTCTGCCTCTCTCTCTCTTTCACTCACTAGCTCGCTGTGTGTGTGTGTATGTATGTGTGTGTGTGTATGTGTGTGTGTGTGTAGGCTGTGTCTGTCTGTCTTTCCCTCTGTGTGTGTGTGTGTGTGTGTGTGTGTGTGTGTGTGTGGTCTCTGTATGTCTCTCCCTCTCCCTCTGTGTGTATGTGTGTCTATAGTGTCTCTCTCTGTCTCTCTGTCTGTCTGTCTCTCTCTCTCTCTCTGTCTCTCTCCAGCTGAGTGTCCCTCTGAACCCACTTCCTTCCAGATGAAATGTTCTTATTGAGTTCCCACACCAACAGCATAGTTGAACCACTGGCTATCAGCCTTAAACAGCTGATGCTTCCTTCTAACCCCCAAATATGCCCCCATAGCCATTATGCTTTGAGTGTGAAACATCCCACACAGGATTGTGTGTCTGAAGTGTTGGTCCCCAGCTAGGGGTGCTGGTTTTGGAGGTTGTAGGACTTTTAGGGATGTGGGCTCTCACTGGAGGAAGTAGGAATCAGGAATGGATCTTAAAGGCTAGAGCTGCCTCTACTTCCTGACCAATAGATGATATAACCAATCATATCACCCTCTGGCTGTTCCAGCCACAATGTCTTCCCCACTGTGGTAGACTGTATCCTCTCAAACTGGGAGTCAGAATAACTCTCTCTTCCCTGAAGACGCAGCTTGTTAGGTATCTTCTCAGAGCAAGGAAAAAAGAAACACAACAGCCCACTTGCATGCAATGTTGAATACAAAGGAGAGCTTAGAGGATATCCCCTTATAAACATACATGCATTTTAGCATGTAAATGCTTAGGCATAACAGAGGGTGTAGGAATGAAATCAGTTGTACCCATGGACATGCACATATTTGAAATGAGGTAAAAGATCTGATATTTCAGACAAGTTATGAGGGAAATCAAGAGAACAGAGCTGAGCACTGTGTACAAATGAGTATTCTGTAAAGAATTAGCTGGTGAGATTTCTGCATTTACTTATATTCAGCTTCAGTATCAGTGGGATACATATGACATAAAGCTGTATGACATACGTATGGCTGGCTTTGCCAGGGAATTAGCAACTGAAGTTTTGCTTGCCTGCCTTCCACCTACCAAAAGCCAACTGCATTCCACACTAGAGCATAGTGGTACTCCGGAAGACACACGTGAGACCTGCCCTGGGGACTTCTTTCTTTCCCATGCCACCACAAGGCTCTGTCCCTAGGGAGCAGCTGCTGCCCATGCCCTGCTGCACTTCAATCTAAGAGTGTGTCCCTCCAGCCATGTAGAGCCCACAGACTTGGCAGCAGGGAGCCAGTGCAGGAGCCAAAGTCTGGATGTGGAAAGCATTGGATTCAATCTCAGCTCAGCCACCAGACTACCGTCGCCTTGACTTCCCAGCCCAGGTCCCCCTAGGCTCTGCAGTCCCAGTCCTGAGAGAACTGGAGACACTTTACCCAGCTCACAGTGAATTCTGCTGCTCTCATCAGCGTTACCAGGTTGTCTATCCAGACCTCCCAAGGTATGACTCACCAAGCCCAGGAAATAAAGAAATAGCCAAACACGTGTGGAGAAATCCAGAGCTCAAACAGTAGCAGAGAGAGCATAAATGCTCTGCATCTGTCTCCTCCACACTCCTCCCAGTCCAGCCTCCCAGGTCCATATCCTAAAAGAGCAGAGCAGGGATAAACGATACAGGTAAGACAGACTGCAAGAGAGTTCCAGACGGTGCATATAAGAGCATGTCCAGTGGCCACTGTTTCTGTACAGCATATATCCTGAGTCAAGGGCAGGTATCACAGGATAACAGTCCTCTGATTCCTCACATCCAGAACATGGTGGCCTTCTGGACCCAATAACACCTTCCCAGAGGTGAGCCAGAATTTGGGTCTACAGGGAGTTCCCTCTGCATGCCCAGCTTCTCCAGTAGGACCTGGTTCACATCCTCTGATCCCAAACCACATCTACTCAAAAACACTCTGTGAAACCCCTCCCATGAGCCCACAACAGGGATCAACAGCCCAACCCCCATCCTTCCATCATAGTTGTGGGGTTTTTTTTGGTTTGGTTTGGTTTGGTTTGGTTTTGGTTTTTGAATTTCTCAAGTTTGGGAAGTTTTCCAGTTGAGCACATGTATTGTTGACTTTTCATGTCCTCTGCAACAAAATGCCAGACATAAACAACTGAAGGAAGGAAGGGTTTATTGGATTTTTACTCACAATTCAAGGGTACAGTCTGTCACAGTAAGGAAGGCATAGCAGTAGGAGCATGATGCAGCTGGTTTTATTGCCTCTGTGGTCCAGAAGCAGAAGGAGATGAACGCTGGTGCTCAGCTCACTCTCTCTTTTCATTCAGTGCAAGACCCCAGTCCGTAAAATAGTGCTGTTCACAGTCAAGACAGGATATGTCACCTAAATTTACCTAATCTGGAAACTCTCTCATAGACAAAGGTTTGGTTCCTGGGTGGTTCTACATCCTGGCAACTTCATGATCAACGTTAGCCATCACAGTACCCATGAATGGCAGCCACTACAGCCTCCATGTAGTGAGGAAACCCAGACTGTATACAGGTAGCCTGGAGAGCAGCTTCCCATCAACCAGCAGACATTTTAAAAACTAGCCTTAAGATGACTAGAGTGCCCATCCTTGAACCACCCCGGCCTTCTAACCTCCAAGTGAGGCTTTAAACCTTGCACAGTACAATTGAACCATTCCATCAGTGATGAAGTCAGTGTTTCTAACCCAGAGGTTAGGAAGCAAAGATGCTGGGTGGAAGTCGACCTGTGAATATCTTTCAACACTCCTATAATGCTAAGCATCGACCAAGGTTCATAGCAGAATTCAGACTAAAATAGGGATTAGCAATACAAGACCCCATACACAACAGGGACATTAGATTGGAGGGGAGGTGGAACCCCCACCATTTATATCACATCTCTCTTAATATTCTACAGAAACTTGCTTAGGAGAATTCCTATAAGTTAAACATGGGCCCTACCAGACGAGCCCCAATGGGGTTGAGTCTTGACAGATGATTAACCAATTGTTCAGAAAGACTTCTGGAGTTTGCAAGGGATTATCCAAAATCGCCAACATAACTAAACTCAAAGAACACTGCTGTCCCCTTGTCGAATGTGACTGGTGGACTCTGGGGACAGCAGTGTCTATCAGAGGATGGTGCATCCACAGCAGTACCGCTTGGGGTAGTCAGCCACGTACACCTGGTGGTCGGTGCCATAGATGTAGTAGACGGAAGTCTTTCCTTGGTACCAGTAGTGAACTTCTGTGATGGGGATCAGCTCGATGGTCTGGCGCTGAGGAAACAAATGGCCATACACACAGTTGCATTCAAGTCACTCATTTGTTTACAAAGCAGCATCAGTTCCCCATGGCTTGTGGGATAATGTGTAGAGCTGGGTGCACAGGATCTAACCATCAAATGCACCTCTTGCTATGTCCCTGAGTTAGTCCTATTTCTGTTGCTGTGATAAAATATCCAGACCAAAAACAAGTCAGGGAAAAGAGGGTTTATTTGGGCTCATAACTCCATGTTACTGTCCATCTCTAAGGGAAGCTGATGCAGGAGCTTGAACTAGCTTGTCATGACCAAAGTCCAGAGCATAGAGAGAAGGAATGCATGCATGCCTCCTCATCTTCATCAACTATCTCCACATCACACAGTCCAGGACTCAACCCTACAGAATGGCGCTGCCTACAGTGGATGGGTCCTACCACCTCAACGAACACAGCCATGCCCACAGGACAACCTGGTCTAAACAAAACCTCATCGGAAGAGACTCTTCCCAGCTGATCCTAGAGTATGTCAAGTTCACAACCAACGACCCATCGCTGCTCTTTCCCATGCTCTCAGTCCTGGGGAGAACTAATTTATCTTCAGCCACTGTCTGATGGTAGAAGTGAGGCATGGGCACCCCAGGGGGACTTCAAAGAAGCTCCATGACACTTCCAGAAGCATAAATGTCTCCATGAAGTACTGGATGGGGTGAAGAGCAAAGCTGTTTTCAACACTTTCATATCCAAACAGCACAGACATGTCTGGAGTGGCTTACTGATTTTGATTTTGGCTTTAAGATAAATGTCAAAGAAATGCCAACATTTGGTGGATTCTATCAGGCTTAACTGCTCAGATGTCCCTCAGCCACCAGCACAGTTGTATGTCAGCATGGCCTCAGAGGAGTCTTTCTCAAATGCTCTCCTTTTTGCAGATGTGAAAACAAGAGGTTCACGAGACTACTGGTTCTTAACAGCAAACACTGCAAGTCTGGACTCCTCACCTTACCAGTCCCTGTGTCAAGCTCAGATCTCCTCTTCCTAAACAACTTCCCCCAGAAGAGGAAGTAGAATTCTCTATCTCCCAAAGAGTCTGCCTCAGTCCCTCCTCTCCAGTCCCTTTTCTGAGTAGTTAGTTCAAAACCTTCCCAAGCCCCAGTTCTGCTGAAGAAGGAAGTGGGGCTCCTGGGGTGGGGAGAGGAAGGTTCCCTGTCACCTTTAGTTCCTGGTACTATTTGGCTGTTGGCAAGGGCAACCCATATCTGGTACACAATTGTGACTCCTCCTGATGCTGAATGACATGTCCCTGAGCCTTTTGCTCATGCTGGTTCCACACCCCACTCTTGGGCATAGGATCCCAAACCCAAGAAAATGGTATGATAGTTAGGAGCCAAAGCCACCTCACTTGTTGAAAGCCTTTCCCATCAGAAATATCCCAGCTTTTTGTGGCACTTGGTCATCCAGAGGCCCTGAGAGAAGAAGCAACCGAAACCAGATGGCTACTGAGATTTCTCTCCTAACTGCCTGTGAGTTCTCCAGGAAAATCAGGGCAGAGCAGAGCCATGGAGGAGGAGCTAGGAACATAGGACATTGCCTCTTCTCAGTGTGCTTCCAGTGGCTCTCGTTGCTTTTGCCTATTCCTCATCTCCGTAGTTCACATATTGGGAGCAGGTGGCCAAGCCCAGACTGGGCTGCCAGGGGCCAGGTTCTACCACTAACTACTCCAGTAACAACTGTAACACTCCACCCATGCCAAAGCCAGCTCCCCGGGTGATCTGTTCCCACACAGTCCCATTTCCTGACTGCTGCTGCCCCCACGCCAGATAAAGCACCAACCCCCATAGCCCAATTCTCTGCAGAGAACTCTGAGGGCTATAGCGCCTACCTTCCATATCCAGGGCTGATGATACCAAGAAGCCTGCAGCCCAGCCTCCTGGCTTCCAGGTAGGTGGTCACTGGGGCATGACTGAAGCTGGGAGCCACTCTGGGATCAGACTGAGGTTGACATATCACCTAGCTTAATTTCCTCCCTGTCCCACCTACAGTCACTGGAGCATGACGGGAGCTCAGAGCCACTCTGGGATCAGACTAAGGCTGGCGTGTAACTGGCTTAGCTTCCCTCTCAGCCCTTCCCCAATCCTTCAAGCACCCCTTCCTCAGTAAGTGACACTAACATAGGCATTCTTGGGGCTGCTCTGTAGAGCCCAACCTGAGCTAAAACTAACCCCACCACTTTACAAACACTGAGGTTCAGTGCAGGGGTGGGGGTCAGTGTTGCATCCAAACCTCGAGTGCCAGAACTGAGAAACAGGTGCTAACTAGGCATGTTCTGCCGTGTCTGGACTACTGACAAGGCCCCATGTCCTACACCCCAGAACTCCAAAAGCCTATACTAATGTCCAGAATTGCTAACAAAAGAACTGCTGCCCCTCATAAATTACTTCCACTCTCTGGGCTTCCATTTATGAGACTAGCCCAGGGACTCAGGATGGACCAGGGCACAGCATGGAGATTATCAGACCAGATTGTTGCCTTTCTAGAGTTTTGTTATGCTATAGAAAAGCTGAAAGCTTCCATGTAAATGTCTGGATGCTAGAAAGTCTGAGGCCTCCCTGCTATGTGCAGACTCAGAGCTGAGTGGAGACAGCCTTCAGGGTGACCCTGGGAGGCAATGGAGTTTGCAGTATCTGCAGCTCACTTCCTAAAGCCCCGTCCGGATCCCAGATGGTCCCAGTTCATTTTAAAGCAGGCATCTTTCCTTCTCTCTCCTTCCAGGAGAGACGTTCAGAGAAAAGGGAGCAGGACTCATTGGAAAAGACAGGAAAGAAAGCAGGTTGTGCCACAGGTTAGCGCCCATAAACCATTCCTCCTCACAGCAGTCAGGGAAGAAACCAGCCAGCAAGGCATATGAAGCAGCTGCCCCAGGTCGCATGAGGGTGCAGGAGCCCCAGAATCTAAGCCTTACCTGAAAGACCCAGGTTCCCCACCACCACCTCAAGCACAGGCTGCTCCCTGAAGTCAATACTGGGAATCTTTTTCTGTCTCTCTCTGATTTTTATTTCTTTTTCTTTGAGACACAGTTTCTCACTGAGTCAGATAACCTAGGCAGCAAGCCCCAAATGTTAGTATTCAGGCACCTGTGCTGGTCTCTCCTTGGGGTTCTGACAGGGTATGCCCTCAGCTGCAGCCACTAAGAGCACCAGCTGTACACATTCACTATGTTCCCTTTTAAAAGGGTCCTGCCCACCTTTCATTCTCTTTCTTTCTCTGCCCCCTCTCTCTGTCTCTGTCTCTGTCTCTGTCTCTCTTTCTCTGTGTGTGTGTGTGTGTGTGTATGTGTGTGCGTGTGTGCCTCTCTTTCCTCTTGCCTCTCTCCTGCTGCTCCTGTCCCCGGAGGCCAGTCTTCCCCCTCCCCTTTCCCCTTTATATGATCCTTTTCCCTAATTAAAAAAGAAAGAAAAAGCTCTGCTTGTACCCTGTCACATACTACTGCCACCTGGTGGCCACCAGAGGAACTCCCCAGATATAACACTGCACCCGCCTAAGGGTACTGACTGGATTTCCTTCCTGTTCTCTGAACACGAAGGAGCTAGAGTCAAAATCACACTAGGACTCATTTCCTGTGGATGAATCTCCAGTCCTCTCTCCCAGTGATCGATGGTCCCTCCTCCCCCTTCAGTGTCTTATGCTGGCCCTCAACTCCAGTCACACTGCCTCAACCCTGAAGCTTCCCGAGCTGTGCATTTCCCAAGCCCTTGATCTCCTGCACCCTCATTGCTTAAGATAAAGCCTCATTCCCACCCTCACCCCCATTTGAGGGAGAAGACAAGCATCCCCAAGCCAAGCCCTCATCCTCAATTCCCCAGCCTCACCTGCTGAAGGATGCGAGCACGGGAGGCCAGAGCAGTATTGTGCTCCTCAATGCCCCTCTGAGAAGCCAGAGAGATATCCCGCAGCGGGAAGTCCACAATGGGGTACACCTGGGGAGAGATAAGCAGAGCACCCCCACATAGGGCTATGGAAGATGCCAGGGCTGACTCCATTAGACTGAAGAGGAAGCCCAGAGAGTGATGGGAAAAAGGCTTCGAGGCCATACAGCAAGCAGAGAGAAGCCCTTTAGACATTATCCCCCCCCCCTTATTGGCTCAGGGAGTGCAGGACAAAAGGGAAGGGTGCAGAGAGCCTACATTCCCACCTGCAGCTCACGCTTCCCAGGAGACCCTTTCTGTGGTCCTACTGTGTGCTGAGCATCATGCTAAGTCCTGAGATAAAGCCAGGACTAAAGCAAGTGGGTCATGTATCATACCAATGTTGAAAATGCCCACTGTGTGTTCAGCAGGAACAAAATGAAGGGTACAGAACCCCAAGTAGCAGGCTGGTAGCTTCATACAGCCTGGACATGAGGGCATCAACTCAGTCCCTGGGACTGCCAAATGAAATCTTCTCCCATGTAGAGACAAGCTCTGCCTCCCTGAAAGCCCCTCTTTAGCTCATAACATTGGCAGCTCAATGCCCTTTCCCATGTCCACTCAGCATCCCATCCACTTGGGCATGGGCTGATGACCTCATGGCCCTGACACCAGCTCCACTCAGAGTCACCCAGTGATGGGGAAGTCCTTCTGTGTATATGTTTATCTTATTGGTTGATAAATAAAGCACTCTTGGTCAAAAGGGAAGCAAGATAGGTGGGACTAGGAGTCAAGGAGGATTCTGGGAAAGAGAGGCACTTTCAGTCACCATGTAGGATGCCAGAGGAGTAAGAGGTCCAGACCCTTTCTCCAGTAAGAGAAGGCCACCACGTGGAAATACTCAGATTAGCAGTTATGGGCTACTAATTAAGTCAGAACTAGCCAACAAGAAACCATAACAAATGGCCAACAGCTTCATGATTAATACATCGTCCTGCATGTTCATCTGGGACTGACGCAGCTCTGGAACCAGGCTGGCGGAAAGAATCTCATTACAACCCAGGGCCTCATCTCTGACTGGGCATCCCTGTCCCCACCATGCCCATCTACTCTTCAGGACGTCAACTTCCTTGCCACCTGTGTGTGAAGGCACCTCCTTACCATGGCATTCTCGTCTCTGAAGAGGTTTTCCCCTCTGGCTTTGGCGAGCAGCTCTCCGGGGCAGTGGAGGTGGTGTGGAGACACGAACTCAAACAGGCTGTTCTTCCTGGGAGGAGGGAAGTAGAGCGCCAGCTTCAAATCATTGATCATCAATCTAAGTCGTGTGGGGACTGGGGGCGGCGGCTGGAATGAGTGAGCAGCCTCTCGAAGCTCAGTGCCCTGACCTGGAAGGAACCAGTTCCCATATACATTTGCTTGCCTAGCATTTATCCTGGCCACGGACAGGTCAAGGGCTTCATGATAGGAACACATCCATGGCTGACCGAGGGGGTGCATACACACAGTTTTATCCCAGACATCAGTGTTCAGGGACCCAGTGACTGCTGCCCTGGCAGGTGATGATGACAGGATGTAAACCCAAAGCTAGAGCAGGTGTGAGGACGCAGGGGTGAAGGCGATTGTTGCCAAGCCTGACAAACTGAGTTCAATATCTGGATACTATATGTAGAAAGAGAGCCAACTCCTACAGGTTGTCCTCTGAACTCCACACGAGGGCCACAGCACTCGAGGGCCTGCACGTGGACACACGCACCTTCCCATTTGAGCCTGCTCACACTCACACAAAGGAAAAAACACTTGAAAAATGAGAATACAAACAAACTCAGAGTCAAAGCCAGTCTGCATTGTCTGCCCTCATAGTTGCCCCCTCCTGGACCAGGCGGAAGCCTGTGAGGAAGAGGTTCTCAGTACCTTCAACGTCCCGTCCCCCCCGCCTCCTGTGGGTCTGCCCCCTCGGTGCCACTTACCACATGATGACCAGCTGGACAAAGTGCTCCAGCTTCCTTTCCCCCTTGCAGGTGGCACACGTCTTGTTGCCCCTCCCAGAACACGTGCTGCACCTGTGCCACAGGACACAAGGCTCAGGATCCCTGCGGCTCTCAGAGACCCCTGCCCCTAACGCACTTCAATAGACAACTCCCTTACTGTGGTGACATCAGCTGATCACCGTCACCCTGCCTCCTCTGACAGCTGGGATCCCGTACCCCTTAGGAGCCTACCCTCCCATGCCCAGCCCTCTTGATTCCTTGGCTTTTTGTTCCCACCCTCTGTGACCAGCTTGGGATTTCAGCCTGGCTGGTTACCTCACTCTGCGTCTCTGGCAACAATAAGCCAACACAAACATGGACCCAAATCCATGCAATAAGAACCACCTTAGGGCATCCTTGGTACTCCTCAGAAGAGTGTCCTTTCCCACCAGGCTGCTTAACCTGGCCCCCTACCACTCCAGCTTGGTGACACTGTTTAAGCACCTGGGACCATTGGGACCTGATGCCATAACAGAAATATCTTCTTAGATTGTACAGTTGCACAGACACTTTTTTGCCACAGCCAAATTTGAATTTGGTGTTTTTACTTGAAAAATAAAATAAACTAATGTTCTAACCCAAAAACATTCCTCACTAGTCATGGAAGAAGGTACAGTAAGGCTCTAATTTAGAACATTTTCACTCCTTGTAGTTTTCTGCTTCCCTTTAAGGACTTATAGTGAGAAGACGTGAGTCACAAGATGTCACTGCCCACTGCACACTAAGCCCCAAGAGCAGAGATGGCATGTTTTGGGTTGTATAGTCAGTCAACCAACTTGCTAAGCAGTTCCTCCAACTAGGTTCTGCTCTGAGTTGTATAAAGAAGGCTTTGCTGACCTGAACAAGTGGAGCTCATGGACCCCAGAATGATAGCTGGGAAACCAACATAGGACAGATCCAGACCCCCTGATCGTGGATGTCAGTGAGGAGGCCTGGGCAATCTATGGGGCCTCCAGCAGTGGATCAGTATTTATCCCTAGTGTATGAATGGGCTTTGGGAGCCTATTCCACATAAAGAGATACTCTCTCAGCCTAGACACACCGGGGTGGGCCTAGGCCCTGCTCCAAAGGATAGGACAGACTTTGAAGATCCCCCATGGAAGGCCTCACCCTCCCTGGGGAGCAGATAGGGAATGGTATAGGGGGCTAGTTGGGGGCAGGGGAGGAGGGAAGGGAGAGGGAACTGTGATTGACATAAAACAAGCTTGTTTCTAATTTAAATAAAAAGTAAATAAACAAAAAGACTTTACCCAGAGCCTGTGCTCGGAGTTTAAAGTTGCCCTTGCAGGTGTTTTGTTTCTTGGAGCCCCGCCCCACTCCTCACACCTGCCCCACTCTCTAGCATGCCAAGCCTTGAGACAAGCTCACCCACATACAAAGCCCAAGAGCATTAGATATGCACAGACTCTGGTACGGCGGTGAGACAGTCCTAGATTCATGCCCTTTTTGACTGCACAGTAAAAGAAACTGAAGAATAGACAGCCTTCCCCGACCCACTGTGCGCCCACTCCTACCTGCGCCTGCCAGAGCCAGAACACATGTGGCATCTCCGGGGCTGCCTGGCCTTTCGCTTGGTACCACTGCATGATGAGCACCTCACCTGTGGACACACCCAGACTCATCAGCTATCTCCCAGAAGCAGTTCCCAGGTCACCCTGAGTCCAGCCTCCAGCCCACGACCCTGACCCAGGTCTCTTCCTCCCCTGGGTTTGTGGTTTGTGGTTTGTGGCTTGAGGATTGAGGATTGATGGCTTTGTGCCCTACTGGGCACAGGGTTCCAAGACTTCACGTCTATAGATTTAACCCCACCCCAAAGCCCCAAGACCTGCTTCCAAACAAGTCTCTGGAAAGAGCCAGGAGCATAGTGACTGAAGACCAGGGTGAGGGCAGGTGAAGGGGTGCACTCCTGACATTGAAAGCAAGCTCAGGGAGAAGGAGAGGGGAGCCAGGGAGGAGGGGAGAACACAGAGATCACAGGGAGGCAGGGCAGGAGAGCTGTAGGCCCACAGAAGGCAAATGGCAGGAGGAGATGTGGAGAGGAAAGCAGAACCAAATACATCCCACTGGGCCTCACAGTGAGCAGGTCAGAGGTGTGTGCCCGGCAGGCCCCTGGATGGAGGGAGAGGCATGGGGTGGGACAGCCAGTGATCACAATTGAGCAGACTCAAATTGGGAGCCTAGGCTTGAACTTCTAGCCTCCAGAGCCAACAGATTCTGTCCTTTGCAAACCCAGGATGTCTTGGTGTGCTGCAGAAGCCTGGACAGATAACTCAAGCCACTTCTATGTCACCTCCCAAGCCTTCTGAACGCCACCTCTCTGTGTCCATTTCCCTGGGCCCATGGCCATCCTCCACCGAGGGGTCTGTCATGAGTGGCTGGCCTGGCAGTCCAACAACCACCAACCATCTTGGGGCATTCAGCGGCACCCTCTTGTAAAAGCTCATCCAAGCTGGGATTGTTGATGGAGAGGTGGGGAGAGTCACAAGATTCTCACCTCAGCATCCAGCCACTCTCCACCACCTGCTATATGCCACTCTGCCTCAAGGAGGCACTAGAGTACATAGGTCTGGGAAGAGTAGGGAAGGGGCACTGCATCTATGCAGACAGTTGCCACCTGCTGGGGAACACATTTCAGGTCCAGCATGCTGAAGGAGGAGCATCCACACCCCTGTAAGTAACCCCCAGAACCCCAATACACCCATTGGTTCTTCAGAATGAACTTTGATGGAACTGTGCCTGGGTCTGTGGTTGGGGCCTTAGGAGAAGGGACAGACATTGTTTCCATCTTTCCTTGGGAAGGCATTTTAGTGTGGCCCTAGGACCCATCCTCAATGCCTGTGAGGAGGAAGGTGAGAAACTCCTAAACTGAACCATCAAAGTGTGAGGGTCACTGGGGGCATCCATTCTAAATGTTCCAGTCACAGATAGGAAGTTGGAGACTTAGAAAGGGAAGGTGGCCCACCTGAGGTGACACTGTTGGTGCAGGGAGTCTCTAGGCCCTAACCTACCCTGCCATCCCTGTGCCCACCCCAACACTCACACAGGGTCCCTTACTTATTCATGAGACCAACCCATGACTCACCACGCCGGCCCCATGACAGCCACTGCACTTGTAGCGGCCACGCCCGTGGCATTTGTGACATTCCTGAAAGGGAAGAGTTCTCCTTGGGTGGAGGTTCCTGAGCAGATCCAGACCTCATGCTCTCACACTGAAAATATACACAATGGGCCTGGAAAAACGCAAAAGGCTCGTGCTTGGGAGAGAGGAGGAAAAGAAATCCTAGAAGTCCTCATTCTCGCTGGGCGGTGGTGGCGCATGCCTTTAATCCCAGCACTCGGGAGGCAGAGGCAGGTGGACCTCTGTGAAATCGAGGCCGGGCTGGACCGACAGCCTCCAAAACAATACAGAGAAACCCTGTCTCGTAAAACCAAAAAAAAAAGTCCTCATTCTCCCAACCCTAGAATACCATGGGGAAATATAAGGGAAAATGGTCCTTTTAGGGAGCTGGAGACACAGACGGGCTTTGAATGTACTCCAAGGTTTCATATTAGAATGTCCCCAAAACCCAGCTCAGGCTTTCCCACATGCTAATAAGGACTCTGCAGCCCTCAGCTAGCTCACACTATAGCCTCCTGTCAGACTAAACCAGGAAGGCTGATGGCAGCTGCATCAGCAGCCCATTCATAGGGGCCTTGAGAACACACAAAAAGGACAATGTTTTCGTGAAAGGCAAGAAGCTAGCTGCTAGACTCTGTCATTGAATCAAAGCAGTTTTTGCATAGCCCCCCCCCCAAATATGCTTTGGTGACCTCTTCAGCTCCTCCACATCTGGTAACTACGAGGATTCACGAGTCAAATTATATTCTTAGATCAAGTGTTAATGAGAAAATAGACAATTGTCAGATAAGAATAGAATGAGGGGGTTAGTAAACCACCAGGTTTCCCACACTTCCTGCTAAGACAGATTTCTATACAACACATAGACATCAAACCTATTCTCTTACCACATCCAAGGAAAAGCTCAATGGAGTGGGTGTGGGTGTCAGGGTGTCTTTATTAAGTGTCTTCTTCAGTCACTCCCGACCTTACTATTTTAGACAAGATCTCTCTTGAACCTGCATCTCACCAATCTGGCTAGGCTGGATGGCCAGTGAACCCCAGAGGTCCTCCTGTCTCTGTTTCCCCAATGATGGGGTTACAGGTGCAAGCCCCCACACCCAGATTTTTATATATGTGCTAGGGATGAAAAACTCATGCCCTGGGCTTTCTCAGAAAGCTAGTTACCCATTGTGTTTCAGATTTTAGTTTACATCAATTTCATTGAGTCCTCCACCTACCTTGCTCCCGAGCAAAAACCAAGCAAGGCAGCATGCATGCACACAGCTGCCCTAGGAATGCTGTCACTTGCTATTTCCAGCTGATGATGGTCCTCTTACTGTATGAATGGTGCCTCCCTAAGAGGCATGCTTTTCTTAAGTTGGGTTTTATTTTTACCGCAGGCATGACCCACCAGACTGGACTTGGGAGAAAGTGTGGTGAAGCATGGAGAACGTGAGAAAAAGACTTGGAGAGCAATACAGATGATCTAATCAGCCATTACCTTGACCAGAGAAGAGTGAGGCACTTGTAACTTTCTGGTGTCTTCCTGAAACATAGGAGGCACCTGGACCTTCATATCCCAAAGTCTTGGAGAAGTACCTCTCTGAGGGCCATCTACCTGGTGGTCTGACACAGAAGGGGTCATCATGAGGGCAGTAAAAGGCATCAGACATAAACTTTTGTGTATCTACCAAACAGCATGTCACCCTCCTCAGCTCACATCCCGAGCTGGGGCTGCAGAAGAGTGTGTACAGGGCCCCCTTTCCCTACAAACACTTTGGACCTGGGTTTGAATCCCGGCACCTCTACTTCCCAGCTGTGTGACTCTAGGAAAGTGATTTAACCTTTCTGGAATTTAATCATCTCATCTCTAACATGGGGATAAATAATGAGAACCTAGTATGTAGTATTGCAGTGACAATTAAATTGAAGAATGTATAGCAGATGTCCAGCACAGGATGGTTACACTGAAGGATCAATGAGCAGGAACCATGACCACTGTACCCTCATCCTCCTCTCCCAGACAGCATGCTCTCTCTCACACACTGAAAGTGAGCATAAAGGACCTGGAAAACTCAAAAGTCTCGTGTATCCTGCTTGGGAGAGAGGAGAAAAAGAAATCCTAGGAAGCTTCATAGAGAAGGCGACACCAGGATGGGTTTTGAAGAATGGACTAGATAGAGATGGACAGCAGAGGACAAAAAGAAGCCTCTAGAGCACTCCTGAGAAGGTGGGGTGTCACAGTAGGTGGGTAATCTGAGGGTCTAGAAATTTAGGGGTGTTGGGTGAATGTGTAAGCACAATGCTGTCTTTTCAGTCCAAGCAAGCTGCTTTCCAGGCAGGATCACCTCCCACGGTCAGCACTGGGGGGTCTCTGAGATGGAAGTCAGCCCACTGTCTTCCCCATAAGACAAGCATCAGTCCTGAGATGGTCCCCCCAGCCCAGCCTTGTCCCTTCCAGGCAAACTGACTCCAGACAGTTCACTCACTGGTGACTGGTTGAAATGTCCACTCGCTGACTCTGGATTCACTGAAGGTCTCCAGCCGATACTGCAGATGAGAACACCACTGCATCACAAGCTGTGTCATTCCTGATGGCACTATTATGCTACAAAAGGATGACACTTCCACCGGAATGGGTTGCTGGGAATAACAGTGTGACTACCCCTGCCATCCCAACTCCCCATGAAGTTCCACAGGGGAATCAGCTACAGGACAAATCCTGTTCAGGGTGGTGCTTGCCCATGGTGCATGGAAGCCCCAGGTTCCCTGACCTAAAAGCCCCCTGACTCATGACAAGGCCCTTCTTAATCCTTATGCACAGATCTAGGGTGAGAAGGGACCTCAGTCCTCACCTGAGTATCTCTCTCTCTTTATGTGTGTGTGCATGTGTTCATGTGTGCATGTGCGTGCTTGTGGAGGTCAGAGGACAGCTTTAGTTGTTGTTCCTCAGGCACTGTCTACCTTGTTTTTGTTTTGTTTTGTTTTGTTTTGTTTTGATGCAGCATCTGTCCTGGAACTTGCTAATGTACTGGGATGACCAGCCACCAAATCCCAAAGATCCTCCTGTCTCTGCCTCAACGGTGCTGGAGTTACAGGTACACACAACAACACCACATTCGGGTTTTTAATGTGGGTTCAGAGGACTGAACTCATCATCATGCATGTGTAACACACGTTTTCTAACTAAACTATCCCCTCTCCCCTCCCCCTCCCTCCTCCCCTCCCTCCTCCTTTCTCCCTTCTCACCTCCCTTCTCTCTTATGTGGGAGAAAATGAAGGCTTACAGTCGCCAGCTGCTTTGCCTAAGTCACACATCTGCAAGCTGGCCTCTTCTTCCTCTATACCCAAAACCTATCCACTCTCATGGGCTGACTTCCATTTGATTGTGTCTTGTTGAAGAAAATTTTGACACTAGTAAGTGTGACCTGAGATTCTGTCCTTGGGCCCTGTCGATGGAGGAGACTGCAGCGTCTTCTACTGTCTGAGTGTCAGAGGTGACAGTCCCCCAATTCAAAGGGGACATGGCTTGGAAGACTCAGAAGCTAGCCAGGGTCAGGGGAACAGAGGTCCCTTCCTCAGCCTGTGACTCATGGAAGGGTGTAAGGAGGCCCAGGTCTCTGGTCAACAAACCTGACTTTGAACACTTGATCTACTGCATCTAACCATCCTGACCCCCCAGTACTGGTTCCAGACACTCTGGACAATACTGCATTGTGATAGACAGTGGGAAGGTGGGTATGACATGGTGTCATCTGCTT
Organism: Mesocricetus auratus; assembly: GCF_017639785.1. NCBI lineage: Eukaryota > Metazoa > Chordata > Mammalia > Rodentia > Cricetidae > Mesocricetus > Mesocricetus auratus. Next base: position 172,773,022 of record NW_024429266.1, read on the forward strand.
TCCACAATGCATGTGAGGTTGTCAATCATGATGAGATCACTAGATACAGAATAGGGAGGTTATGGAAGAGACTGCTTGCATGCACCCCTAGGACCAATGCTCCCATGGCCCAGCGTCCCCAGGTCCCAGGTATGGTCTCCCTACCCTGCAGAGGGTTTGCTGCCTCAGCTCCTGGATGATGAGGTTGCCAGCGGCTGCACTGCTATAACAGCACTGGGAGTTGACAAAGCTGAGCAGGGCCTCCCGGGCCACCTCCTCGGTCACCACAGGGACTCTGCTGGGAAGAGGGCAAAGGAACAAAGTCTGGGAGGGACCTGTGTGCTCACCACAACTGGTCCCTTAGTGTGTAGGGGACACTGAGGTCCAAAGAAGAAAGGATCCAAGGTCTGACTGTGCTGAAGAGTCAGTGCAAGGGACCATGTGACAGGATGCCCAGGTAGGGCATTCTAGAAGGCTTGAAACCAATATTAGTCCAAGTATGGAGCTAAGGAAAGGGGCTAAATTGTGAGCTTAAAAAAAAGTAATCTCATGAGAAAAACAACTTAAAGGGAGGAAGGTGATGAGTTAGGGCTGACAGTTTCCATGGTCACAGGTGAGTTAGGGATGATGGTTTCCATGGTCACAGGTGAGTTAGGGCTGACGGTTTCCATGGTCACTTGACTCCATCCTTCTGAGTTCAGGGTGAGGCAGAGCACCATGGTGGGGACGTGTAGGGGTGCAGAGAAGCTGCCCCAGAGATCAGAAAGCAGAGAACACAGGAAGGAGCCAGGGACCTACTTCTGCCAACAACACCCACCCTCAACTGTCTCCACCCCCTCCCAACAGTCCATTCAGCTGTGGCTAGCCAGGGTGAATCCAATGATGAGGTCGGTGCCCTCAGGATCCATCACTACTCAAAACCCTTCAGTGACAGGGAATGGGGAAGATCAAGTCTCTGGCACAGGATCCTCCAGGCTATCTCATCTCCAAAATGTAGCAGATGAATGGCACTGCTTCCACAGGTGGGGGAACCCGAGGTCTAGAGATGATGTCACTTTGTCATAAGGAGACAGAAGCAGACTAGATGAGGTCTGCTCCCTTGGGGAACTGGATCTTGGCCAGAAGAACTGTGAGCATAAAAGATAACTAGCTGGGGGCTGCTGCAGTGGCCACAGCTGAGTGTGATGGAGGAGGTCCTCATCAGCCCCCTCTCTGGAAAAGCTTTCTCCCTGACATTCAAGTGAATCCTTGCTGATGCCTTTCCCCCAAAACACCTCAGTAAGGTACCTTTTGTCCTCTGCCTCCCTCCTCCCCATGTGCACAGTTTCCCCAATGCCCAGAAGGCCATACACCCCCATTCCTAAATCCTGGGGCTACCAACATGGCCAGCCCTGGTATAGTGTCCCAGGTGGGCAACAGAACCAGCCAACCAGTGCCACATGGGTTCATGCCGGGACCGGTAAGCTGACACAGAACAGAAGTGTATGCACACAGAGTGACAGGGACCCTCGGGAGACTCCTCTAGGCAGGCCACATGCTCAGCCACAAAGGGTGTTTAGGAAGGGAACTTACCATATCCCTTCTGCACGGAGATGGCTGGAACCCAGAGCTCTATGACAAATCTTTTCAAAACAAAGAGAGTGTACATGCCCCCCAGATAGAAATTTGGGGGTGAAGGACTTCAGCAACCGAGAACCAGAGTCAATGTTTGAGCAGCATGAGCTAGACAGAATGTGTCTACTGAGCTCTACAGTGGCAGGGCAAGGGCTGCCATGGACAATACACACACACACACACACACACACACACACACACACACACACACACGACTACTGCCAGATACCCGTATCACAGAATTTACAGCAACAGCCTAGACGCTGGGTTTGGCTCAAAAGCCAGAGTTTGCAAAGCCCTGATATGGTCTGTGGTCTCCATAACTGGATAGCATGATACCCTGAAGATTCCCAGGCCGCATTCTCCCGGGAGATCTGGTTCAATGGGTCTGAGATGGAGAGGGTGTTCCCAGAGGGTTTTTCAGTGGTTGAGGCAGTGTCAGAGCTGAGCACTCCCAAAGAGAGATCCCATGGGTAACAGGCACATGTGGAAATGCACATTTACCTGTGCTCCAGGACTGAGGACCAAGATGCAGGCTCCTGGGGCCTTTCCAGGACCTCCAAGGATGGAAAGAAGACCCGCCTTCCTAGAGGAGAGAGAGGGAAGCTATCATCCTGGCTTAAAAAAGCAGGTGCTGGTGCAGTGAAAGAAAGGCTGGTCTGGTGCTAGTTCAAGGCCAGCCTGGACTACAGAGTGAGTTCAAGGCCAATTTGTATTATTAAAGAGAAAAAAGGAGGAGGAGGAGGAGGAGGAGGAAGAAAAGTAAGGAGGGCTGGGGTTATAGCCCAGTGGTAGAGGACTTGCCTTGCCTAACTGTGCTGATACATTGCTTATGATCTAATAAATCTTGCCTGAAGATCAGAGTGCAAAGCTAGCCACATCCATAGAAGCTGGGCAGTGGTGGCACACACTTCTAATCCCAGAGCTCAGGAGACAGAGGCAGATGGATCTCTGTGAGTTCAAGACCACCCAAGGCTACATGAGAGTGAATCAGTCTAAAGAGAAACAGAGCTCACACCTTTAATCCCAGCACTAGAGAGAATATAAGGAGTTCAGTGCAGTTGAGATTTGGTGAGGAGCAGTGCAGACTGGAGACTCAATCTGAAGTTCAGTGGATGGCCTCTTCTGTCTGAGCATTGATAGAGGAGAGAACTCTCTGGTGGCTAGGCTGCTTTTCTTATCTGATCTTCAGCTTGAACCCCAGTATCTGTCTCTGGGTTTTTATTATTCATGCTACACCTAACATCCGCCAGACCCTATATTTAATTCCCAGTACATCCGAAGGCCAAAATCACATTTTTAAAAATGATGTACTTAATGTAGCTCCAGCAAACAGAATAGAGATGTTAAGGCCAGCATCGCTTGGGTAGCAGAATGTTCAGGGCCACAGAACACTGCCCACTCTCTATCCCATCCCACCTCCCACTTCTCAAAATCCCAGGAGGAAAGGGAGCTATCTCAGCACGACCTATCCACCCCTGCCCTCACAAGCAGCAAGAGCCCCTGGAAGAAGCTGAGGGAAGCATGGCCACTCGGACTCACCGCGCCCTTGAAGAAGCCAATCATAGCTTGGCAGTTCCTCCAGGAGCTCATTGGGGGGCATCACAGGACTTTCAGCCTCAAAACTGAGATCAGCCACACCTGCCATAAAGACACAAAAGGAGCAGTGCCAAATTTTGCAGCAGCCAAGGAGATGGGGCAGAATCAGCAGTGACTTCAGAGGAAGCTGAAAAACAAGGCTGGGTACACACGAAGCCCCTCGTGCTTTGGGGAAAGCGCCTCTTCCAACCCCTAGACTGGGCTGAGGGTATGGCCTAGTGATAGAGATCTTCCTGTGTGCACACAAGTCTGATCCCCACTGTAGGACAAATGTCAGAGAACCTTCTAGATTTTTTACTCACATCAAAATTAAATTATATGGCCCATTCCTTCTAGGTTAATATGAGAGGTGAGCAGAATGCTAAGCAGGCCTTGCTCTCCAGGAGAACAGCCAGGCTGACATGGAAGACAGGGCTGAGGGTTGCTGAAGATTGCCAAGTGCTGCTGGGGACAGTGGAGGGAGAAAGTGAATGTTATGAGGACTGACACTTCCTCCCTGCCACCCTCAAGTTAGAATGTCCTTCCCTAGCGGTGACACGAGCTACCTGTACTTCTTTATTTCTCTCTCTCTCTCTTCCTTTTTTTAAAATTTAAGTTAGAAACAAGCTTGTTTCATATGTCAATCTCAGCTCCCTCTCCCACCCCTCCTTCCCAGCTCTCCCATTCCCCCATTCAGTCTCCACTCTGATCCCCAGGGAGTGTGAGGCCCTCCATGGTGGATTTCCAGAGTCTGTCATTTCATTCAGGGCAGGGCCTAGGCCCTCCCACAAGAGTCCAGGCTGAGAGATCCTCCCTCATTGTCTATTTGTACGCCAGGGATAAATACTACCCAAGGCCCCATAGATTACCTAGGCCTCCTCACTGACACCCACATTCAAGAGATCTCAGTCAGTCCCATGCTTTCCACACAGCCATCAATTTGGAGTCCAAGAGCTCCCCCTTGTTCAGGTCAACTGTTTCTGTGGGTTAAACCAGCCCAGTCTTAACTCCTTTGCTCATCAGTTTTCCCTTTCTGTGACTGGATTCCAGGAGTTCAGTTCAGTGTTTTAACTGTGGGTGTCAGCCTCTTTTTTTTTCAAGGTAGAAAACATACAGGAGTAGGTTTGTAGTTAGAGGGGGCACCCTTCTTAGTGGGAAGAGGGATGACTATGATACAAAGTGACAGAGTCCCAAGGTCTCTCAATGGTTTTGCTTTGAACACATTTGCTGATTTAAAATGCTTGGCTACCAGGGCTAGCCAGTGTCTTCTGTAAAGAGGTAGGTGAGAGGTATTTGGACTGTGTAGGTTTAACAATCCCAGTCTCCCTTACTGAGTGTCGTTGCTGGCATGAAAGCAGCCACACCCTGCTGAATAAGTGTGATTTTGTACCACTCCAGTGTTCTGTAGGGAATGAAGTGGGAGTCGGGGTTGACTCCTAAGCTGTATCTTGCTGCCTGTCTCAGACCCTCACATCCCAGTTCAGGGAAATGCTCACCTGCAGTGAAGGACTGGGGAGCCAGGAAGGTAGAGGCTGGAATGGGGGTCTTTCTGAGCCAGGGTCCACATGTATCCATCCACTGTAGTTCCCAAGACCTCAGTAGAGGTCAAGGTCAGGGCTGAGTCTATCCAAGTTCCAGAGTCAGAGGGATCAAGGGTCATCACGGCTGTGTGTAGCTATGGGTCTGGGATCTCCATCATGCCATGCCCTCCCAGGTGTCACACAGATCTGTACAACTTATCCCCCACCCTATTGGTACCCACATAATGGGACTATGTGTGACAGCCTCCAGCCCTGAGCATGGCATATAAAAAAAAACCACTCCTTCCCTGTGCTGAACTTGTGTGTGTTCCTTTAAACTAGAAAACCAACAATGAAAATGTCAAGTGTGGAAAGAAAGGCCACTTTTCTCTCCTGGGATAGCCCTGGTTGTTAGGCAGCCCTGGGTCAGCTAGGGCACCAAACTCCATCCCTTGAAGGGATGACAAAGGAAGGCCATGTGACTGTAGTAGTCTCCTAGAGATCAAATAAAAGGGACAGGATGATGGTTATAATGGAAGGCAGGTGACCTGAGCCCCATCCATCACCCTGGAGCTACCCTGACCTCTGGGGCAGTCCCAGGACCTCAGTGCTAAATTTATGTTGCCATTCTACCCAAACAAGAAAGGACTCCAGGCCGACCCCCCACACATTTCCTGTGCCACAGGAGGAGCACAGGACCATGAAGGTCACCTGCATTGTATCACACTGCCTCCGGGACTTTCGGGACTGTCTGACTGAGTACCTCACCCTGTCACACATGGTACCATCTAAGCTCACACAGGAGTAGCCTCCCCATTCATACAACAGCAAAATGAGGCCCAGAGACTCAACTCGAGGTCACCAGGCCAGACAGGCATAACAGAAAGAAGGGCTCATAGCTCAAACCCTGCCTCCATGTCCCCAGGGCCTCTGAACCTGTCTCCAAGTCCCCAAGTAATCTGCTGCCAAGATCTGCCTTGCAAAGACAGATGGAGAGGTGGGGTCTCTGCTTGCCAGCCACAAACTAATTTTCTTTTGTACAAAAAGAATTGTTCTTGTGGAGCAAAGCACAGTTAAAAGAGAAGGCCTCTATCTTTTATCTTTCCCAATGCCATTCTCTCTGACCTTCTCTGTCTTAACAGGAGCCTGGTGTGATCCTCTCCAGAGCCAAGGATCTCAATGCAATTAGCCCATTGCATCACATTCCACACCTCATCCCTTTCAATGCATGAGTGCTCCTCTGGGATTGTGGGAGAAAGAGCAGGCATTCTGTAGGCACATATGCATGTTAGGTGTGCAAAGCACCCCATATGTGCATGGGTGTGTGTGACCAGAACTTACTTTTGCATATACAAGAGACATTCAGACCTCTCTACCTCCAGATCTCCCATCAAACCCCTGCCTCTGGGCCCTGCAGCTCTCTGCTTCACTCCATATAGCCTTAGAAAATGAAGTCCAGAGAGTTTGAGTGAGCTGAGTTGAGTCGCCCAGCAATCCAGAGGCAGAGCTTGGATCTGAATCCAGATCTGAGTTATCCGCCGAACTAGTGGGGAGGGACGAGCCATCTGTAAATTCCAAGTCTTCTAAGGAGTTACAACTTAAGGGGAAAGGATGACACTGGGTATGCAAAGACCTTCAGTCCCAGGGTCCATGAAGATCTGCTTGGTTCACAAGTCTCTAGAATTCCTATAAAAGTAGCAAGCCCCTCATTGCACACCTAGAAAGCATGTCAATGACACTGTACCCACACCCTCCTGGTTCTCACATTCTTACCTCCTGATCCAATTTCCTTTTACACATGGAAAAATGGAGGCTTAGAGGCATTAAGTGTCTTGGCCCAAGACCACACAGTCAAACCAAACCAGAGCCAGGACTTGAATGATATACCCCAGTTTTCCATCTGCTGCTGCCCCAACCACCACCGCATTGCCTACTCCAACTCAGGAAGAAAACTTTCCTCTATGTAAACATAGTTCATTTCCTCTGAGATCTGTTTACTTTCTTGGGTTCTAAGAAGTCCTTTGATCCCATTGTATTTCTGTCCTACTAATGATAGACTGGGGTCACCAGGTCTGTGACAAGCAAGCTGTGAAGATTTTGGCAGCGACGCTGTTCATTAGCTGCATCTAAGAATGAGAGAGAAGAATCCTGAGGTTCAGGCTTCTATTAGGCTGGATGAGAGAGGGTCACTGCCACATGGAGAAAGGAAAGGATAAAAAGGACAAATATGGACAGGGCACAGTAGGAAGGGAGATGCCCTAGAGGTAGCTGTGATGTCCTGTCCATTGCCCCAGAGCACATAATAGAGAATATGTTGTTTGCCACCAACTGTCTTTCCCGAGCAAAGAAAAAACGAAGGAAGAGATGATCAGGACAGAGATTGCTAACAGAAGGCAGGTAATGTGGAGCCAGACCTCGCTCAGTGCTGGCTGCAGAGGGGGCAGATTCCACCCCAGGCTCTACTCACTGTCATCCTCACTCGGGTCCCTGTCCATGGTCAAGACGTCCAGCCAAGTGGGTGTCTGAGTTCCCGAGGGCTGAGGTTCCAATCTGAGGGACTACCCTCGGCCCCTCCCAGCCCATTGTTACCATTCTACACATAACAGAGGCAAAGCCACCATATGTCCATCAGAGTAGAGCCCCGCCCTATGCCCCAGGTCCTTGAGTGTCCCACAAGAGCCTTTCACTTGCCAAGCTAGAGACCTGGGTCCCTGCTGCATTCTCTGCAGGGTACTCACATCCTGCCATTGTCCCCAGCTACGACTCAAACCCTCCTCTGTCTGACATAAACCCAAGTGCCAGACCACAATGCTACGTCATGCCCCAGTCAGGGCAGGCTTCTAAGTCCTAAGGGAGCACAAGGGAACTGCCCCTCATGGGAGAGATCACATAGGTGCTGGGATCCCTGAAGTCTGGTCAGCAGTCTCTTGTGTCCTCAAAAGCTCGGAGCAGGAGAGAACAGAGCATATCACAGCCAAAACTGGGACCCCATCCAGGGTGTGTGGCCCATCCTGCTACCACTCCCCTGTGGGGTTGTTTGTGGAAGTCTGGGGTGTTGGAAGCAAGGACCTCAAGCATTTTGAGGCATTGTCTACCACTGTACTGAGTCCTATGTCTCTCTGAATTGTGTACGTATGTCTAAGTTTGTGAGTGGGTGGGTGTAGGTATGTGCGTATGTGCATGTATGCTCACATGCTCCATCTTTTGCTTGAGACTGTTTGTCATCGGCCTAGAATGTCACCATGCAGGATAGCCTGGCTGGCCAAGGATGCTCTCTCTGCCTCCCAAATCACCATCACTAGAGTTACAAGCCCATACCACCACATCTGGGGATCGAACTCTGGTCTTCAAACTTACATAGCAAGTGCTTTCCTGGCTGAGCCATCTCTCCAGTGCCTCTGAAGACATGGAAAGGTCTCTACAAGCCTTGGGCAGGGAGGCAGAAAATTCTTCATCCCTCACCCCCCATCTCTCCGCCAGACGAGTTTAAATGCTGACCACCAAAGCTTGTCTCCCACTGATAAATTTAGAAGGCTTGCAAGTTGGTCCTATACTCCCCAGTGACCTTGGCAGGGATTTCTCTGAGACTGGGAGGGTACCTAACTAAGGTCATGCTGCTCAGGTTGGACCTGACTTTCTTAGCCCACCAGTACTCAAGGAGATGTATCATGACACTCCTTAACCAAGACAGGGCTGTGGTCTCTCTGGAAAGCCTACCCTGGGTGGCCACAGTGCATAAGAGGCAGCTCCCTGCTGTGCAAGCTGCCTTCTCTCTGCTGCCTTCGCCCTCCTTCCTCATCACCACCCTCAAGAGGATGCCAGGGATCCGAAGCAGAAATGCCACACAGGCTTGACTTAAAAAGCAGACAATTCGCCCAGAAGTGGTGGTGCACGCCTTTAATCCCAAAACTTGGGAGGCAGAAGCAGGCGGATCTCTGAGTTCAAGGCTATCCTGGTCTATAGAGTTAGTTCCAGGACAACAAGGGCTATGCAGAGAAACCCTGACTTGGAAAACAAAAACAAACAAACGAAATTACAGACAACTCAGTCTTCTCACATGGGTTTTTATTATGGGTGGCAGTGCTGAAATTCCTCACTGTGCTTTATCTCTGCAGACACAGGAGTAGGAACAGCTCCCTGAGGAAGGTACTCAGTCTTTGGGTACTTGTATGCACTGGTCAGGGTTCTGAGCCAGGGAAATGGCATCAATGGTTACAGAATGACCATGGATGCTTGTGCTTATATCTCTGTGTATGTGTGTGAGCATGTTTGCCTTTAAACCTGATGAATGGCAGATCAACAGACAGGTATACTGATGACAGACGGATCAATAACAGCATAGCAGGAGCTTAGTTATAGTGCCTCACCACTTATCTGGGGTGTTTCATTTGGCAAACCATGCTTGCCCAAACTCCTTTGGCATTTGAAAGAAGAAGCCGTAGGGAGTGATTTCAGCAGCAAGCAGGAAGGAACAGAATATTAAGTAGAGCTGAGTATTAGGAGTGACAGAAATCTGATGGTAACCACTGCCTCTCAGAAACCAGGAAGTACTGGACATCCAAAGTAATGGTCCTTTGCTATAGCCCCCCTAACCCTGTCAAATTTAAGAATTCATAATAGCTCTTAAAATACATGGACAAATAGGGATGTAGCTCAGTAGTAAACCTCTAGCCTAGCATGCACAGGGGGAAAAGCTTCTAGAACCTTCTAATCTTGCTTAGGCATTAACAGAGGATACTGTGTGCAATAGCATGTCTGAGTGAGTTGGGATCGATCACATCCATCACCATGTTGTTTCTATGCTGTGAGCAAAAGAAAATACTACCCATTCGAGAGCTCAGACAAGTGTGAGGTTAAAACTGTACCGTCTCCCGACAGTGTCTCAGGGTGGGCAGGGTGGGGAAGATCTCTTCCAGCATGGTACCAGGCAATCTGCATTCTTTTCATATCCCTGGGATTTAAGGCAGCTCCTTAAAACTCCTCCACAAGGCCCAGGCGCTGCCATTCTTCCAGTACCACACCCCCCTAAGTACCCAGACCCTGCTGAGTTCTCCCTGATGTCTCACACTAAGCACCTGAAAAACAAGCCTCAAGAGCTGCCTCCTCCCACAGGCTGGCATCTGGGCACCTTGTTCCTAGAAATCAACTCCGTGTAGCATCCTCTGCTCAAACTGTGGATCTCAGGATGTCATGGTGGCAGGGAGTATTAGGATAAGCCTAGAAACCATCTCATGTGACAGTCTTTGAATATGATGGGAAGGGAATGCCCAGAAGCACAGGGGACAGGGGAGGCCATCTAAAGGCGGCTATACGTGTTTTAAAGGCTGTCCTGAGATAGAGTGAATCTTGGGACGTGCTGATGGGAGGTAATCTGAAGGGGTCATTGTCTCCTCCTGCCCCCAGCTGTCTAATGCAGCACTGCTAACCCAGTAGCAGAACACAGGAGCTTGTGGCTTCAGAGTCAGGCAGACAGTGCTCACAGTCCAGCTATGAACACTGGTGTGGGAGCAGGACCTGAAGGACAGAGTATGCGTGTTCAGCTTCACTTTCTGCCTGAGCTGACTTACCATTCTCCTCCACCACTGCCACCACTGCCCATTTCCTGCCTGTAACTAAAACCTCTCCAGGTAATCGACAGGCACTAGCTCTCTCCATTCAAGTGGTGGCCACCACATCTGCCTGGAATCCCCACTTAATCCACTTCCTTGGAGGTGGTCCCAGGTTCTCATTTCTCTGCAGGTGAACAGGTGTCAAATATGTGAATCCAAGCTCCTTCCAGGGAGCCCTAGTCAAGCCCACATGAGCCCGGATCAAGCCCACATGAGGCAGAACGCTGAGTGTAGATGGTTTTACAAGCCTGCAGGTGACTCCAGCTTGGGTAATCTATACTAAAAACACTAGATGCAAGCAGCCAGACTGGTCTAATGCACTCACTGGTCTTTCACTGCTTAAAAGAGTCACTTGACTATATAAGCTATAAGCACATGCCTATAACCACTCCAGAAACTGAGGTAGGAGGATCACTACAAGTTCAAGGATAGCCTGGTCTACAACTCAGTTCTATACTCGTCAGGTCTACAAAGCAAAGACCTTGTCTCACAACAAACAAAATGAGTCAGTGGAATCAGAAGCTTTTACCTGAGGCTAACTCACTCTAAGTGGGAGGCTAGCTCACTCTAAATGGGAGGCTAGCTCACTCTAAGTGGGACTTTCTTCTGCTCTGATGAAAACTCACAGAAAACTAGGAGCTTAATGAGATCCCCAGCTTCCAGCCCCAGGGCTCATCCTCACTTTCCACACCCCCCCAAAGGCACAGATCCAACAAGCCAATCATCTTTACAGCAGGGCTGAGAATGGGTCATTTTGCAATCATAGAACATCTCCTCCACTGCTGTGTCAGCCAGGGACAGGTGAAACTTGAGCAATTCCAGGACTTTCAAACAAAGACACATCATTTTCTGCCTCATCTCTTCTGACCCCATGGTGGTCTCCATGACTACCGGAGGATTTACCTAGAATTTCCATTACTCAGGGTTCAGTTGTTGACCTCCTGTGTGGACAGGGGAAGGACTCAATTCTTATAACAATGAACTGTGTACAGGAAGATGGTGACTGTGGTTACATAAATGTGTTTATTTTTTTAAGTCACTAAAAACACATGTAACATTTCCCATTTTAGAATTTTATGGATACAATCTAGTATCCAACCAACATTCTGGGGGCTAGGAAGATGGCTCAAAGGGCAAAGTGTGTGCTGTGCAAGTCTGAGGAGCCAAGTTCAAGTCCCCAACACCCAAGGAAAAGGTGGGCACGGCAGAGTACGCTTTTAATTCCAGCATTTGGAAAGGAGACAAAGGGAGGGCTTGTTGAGCAGCCAGCCTAGACAATCAGTGAGCTCACACATAGATGCACGCACACACACATGTGTACGCACACACACGCAAAACTGAGATTCTGAACCATGAGCCCCAACTCTCCCCATCCCACCTCAGGCATTCTGGCCCACCTTCTGTCTCTATGTGTGTAAGAACTCTGAGGACCTCATATGCATGGAATCGTCTGCTATTTGCGCTCCTATGATTGGTTTAGTTCACTAGCATGTATCTCGAAGTTCATCCATGTATCTCGAAGTTCATCCATGTATCTGAATTTCCTTGTTTTGAAGGCTAATATCCAACTGAAGGCATGGACTGTGCTATTTGGTCACTTGCCCACAGATGGATGCTCACATGACTTCCTCCTTCAGGCTACTGTGAGGAGCTATGAGGAACACAAGTCCACCACAGATCTCTAAGGTCCTGTTTTCCATGCCCCAGGGTAGGGACCCAGAAGTGATCCTGGAGGTCATGCGCTAACATCATGTTGATTTTTTTGCACATGCTGTCTTCTTCAACAGCAGTGCACATTCTCACTGGTAGTGTTAGTAGCATTTCTGCATTGCCACCATCCCTTACTACCTTCTGTTTATATAGCACCCTGCAACTTACAAATTCCCATTGTGTCCACTTGACATATAAAAAGCTCAGAGAGGTTGGGTACCTTGCCCAGAGTCACACAGCAAAAAGCCCAGATGGAGCCTCTGGGGTCTGGTGTAACTCGGCCACTTGCTGTGAACACCAGTCTCACACCCACTCCCACACACCACCATCCCCGCATCTCTCCACACACCTCTTCTTCCGGGGCAGTTACTGAATGTCTAGGCTCTGACCCATACCCTTTCGGCATCCATCTAAACCTAGATCCACCCAGAACCAGACAGGGGCCAACAATGCCCATAAAATGATTTCTGCTTAGGCCTGGAATCCACGATAACATTGTTGTTGGCTTATCTGCAGGCTGGCGCATGGAGACCACAGTGCCTGGGGCAGAACCAAGGCTGGCACGCAGGAAAATGCTTCTGGCACAAATAAGAAGTGGATCTAAGTGGAGAATCCCTGCCACACGGCTTCTCAATACCCCATCTCTCTGGAGCCAGGGAGCCTGGCACATCCCGCAGGCCCAGGTTGCAAGCTCGTCAGTGCACAGGAGGAAGAGGGCCAGGGACCTCCCCATGTCCCCTACGCGACAGAGATAAAGGCAAATGCCCCCAGAGGTGGTTCTAATCTAAGCACAACAACCCTGTGAGGAAGACGTTGCTCTCTTTGGAGATGAAGATCAGGTTGAGGCTCTCAGTTACTGCTTCAGGGCCATGCGTGCTACTTTGCCCCCTGCCGTGGTGATAAGGGGCTGACCCTCTGAAATTTCAAGCAAATATTTTCTAATAACTGCCGTGGTCACCGTGTCGCTTCACAGCAACGGAACAGTGACTACGATGTTCCCTGGGTGCCCTGTCTGCCCTGGATAACTGTGGGATGTCCTCAACGGTATCCCAGAGGCTCCCTGCTCTACACAACCCTGCACTGAGCACTTTAACACTAAAACTTGTGTAGGGACTGTGCTCTGCCTCACTCCCAGCCTGACTGCCACCTCCAGGGAAAGGAAGTCAAGCTCTTGTCGTGGGCTCCAGGGACAAGCTGCATCTTCCCCTATGGCAACTCTGACTTCATCTCTCTCCTACTCTTGACTTCATCGCTGGCAGCCTGTGTGCCTGGGCCGCAGCAAGCACACTGCAGCCACAGTGCCTTTACCTAGAAGGCACTCTCTCACCTCAGGCAAGTCATTGTTCAGATATCACCTGCCCAATGGGCTGCCCCTACCTTCTTTTAGCTCCGTGGTTTCTTTTTATTTCATAGATAACGTTTGTACATATTTATGAGGTGCATACAACATACACATGTGCATATGGTATGGGCTATCTATGGTATACACATTTCAGTGCATGTACACAGTATGTCCTGCTCCAGCCAGGGTGGCTGTGTTGTCCCTTCTATCATCTTTGTGTTTCAAGGCTTTGGTCTCTTCTAGATCATCATAAAATATACAAATCATTGTAAACAGTGGAGACAGAATTCCCCCTCCCATTTAATGGTATTTCAGTGTCTGCTGTCCCAGTTGTAGCTCAACTACATGGGTCTCCCTCTCTTTCCCTCACAAAAGAAAGTCAATATGTTTAGTTTCCACATAATGACAATGTGTGCAGTATTTCCCTGTTTCTAGCTTATTTCCCATCACAGAATGCCCTCAAACTCCATGGTGTTTAAAGTTGCCCACCACCCCATCTCTTACCCCCTTCCCTCATCTCACTTTTATTCACAGAACACATTTATCTATCTTACTGTTATTTTGTTCAATACCTCTCAACACCCTGCGATCTGTATGGAACCAGATTTTATGTGTATCCACTTAGTTTCTTATTGCACATTTAGCACCCTGAGCAGAACCCAGCAAATATCAGCCACTCTACAAATCAGTGATGAACAAAGAACACTTTCAATATTATAATACAGGGACCGTGTCTTCTTGGCACCCTGGACTTCTGAGCTGTCTTCTACATGGACAAGCTTTGTACTTCAACAGAGCAAAGGAAAGAAGAAAGACCACCAATCATGCTAAGCATCCATAAATTGATGTCTCTAGAGATTATCATTTTCAACACTGCAGTGGGGTCTCAGAGTTGCCGTGTACAGAGAGGCAGGGGAAGTGAGGAATGGCCAAGGCTCACCTGGGAATAGTGCAAGCTCTTCCCTGTATGGTCTGAAAGATAACCACAATGGCTCTGGCTCCATCCATGGCCATTTCTCACATGGCTTTCCAGCAGGTCACTGCAGAAATCCAGCCTGAGTTCTCCAGGCTAAACCCACTGGATCTAGCTTCTACAACTCTGGCTACGGTCTTCTCTACGCTATAAAATGGGACAGGATCTCATGTGGGGGTTCATGGTGGCGAAGAGGACAGAGTGCTTGTCATCAGCAAGTCAGAAAGGCTAATCTCATAAGGCAGAAGGCTTCCTGGCAGTCATTCCACCCACGTCCCCCTGTCCCTCCATTTCTCTCTCCCTTCCTACTAATCAGATCCATTTTTTTCCTCCAAAACCAATTCAGAATTTTAAAAGGCCAGGCTATTTGATTGCTGAAATTTCCAAACTCAAATTCAATTTGCTTTGCAAGGCGCCATCAACCTTCACAGACATCACCAGCCAGCCTTGAATCTGCACAGGGGGTTCCAACATAAAAGCTTCAGTTCTGACCTGGGGAGCCATTGCTGCTGTGCACTGGGATGGTTAAATATGAAATGCCCCCCACCAAGCTTGGTTGAATGTCTGCCCCATCCACAGAAGGTGACATTATTTTTGTAGGATGGTAGAAACTTAGGGAGGCAGAACTCAAATGTCTGGGTGCATCCTTGGGGACTGCATCCTGCCCTGGTCCCTTCTTGTATTTCCTCTGTCTGCTTCCTGTCTGTCATGGGGTGAATATGCACACTCCACATGCTTCTGCCACCATGCTGCCTTTTCTCACCACAGGGCCCCAAATCAATAGAGCCAAAGATCATAGACTTTAATATCTGAGATTATGGACTAAAATAAATCTCCTGTCTCAAAATCAGTATTTAGATCATGTCTGTGCGAAAGTAGAAACTCACCATATTCTCTGGGGATCTCAGAAAACTCTAGTCTAGCCTACCTTCTTATTGTGCACATAAGAGAAGAGGAGGGCTTGCCTGGTCACCTGGCAGAGAACAGCCAGCTAAAGTACAGTTTCCTCCATTACTTCCCTGCTCTGGTTATGATAGTGATGATTCCCTCTCTTGAGAACCAGCTACTTGTGTGGCTATGCCAGTCTATGACACCTCACCTCTGGAACTTGCTCAGTGTTCAACTCCTACAATCCCAGCACTCCAGGAGCAGAAGTAGAGGATCAAGGCTACATAGTAAGACTCTGTCTCAAATAATAATAGTCAGTAGCTCCAAATTCAAATTCAGTGTCTCAAAAAATAAAAATAGATGAAGGACTGAGGAATTCAATTAGCATCAACCTCCACATGTATACATGCATGTGTAACACATACCAAAGAACCACAGTGGAGATTTAGTGACCTGAAACTCAAATCTGCTTCTCACTAATTCTGTCCACCAAACCTCCAATGCATATAAATCCATATGCAGATTTTTATGTAAATTAGAATTTCTGTAAAGCATAAATGAGGTCACATGAAAAATACTGGTCAGAATCATTTGTTGTAAAATCAAAATATGTTATGAACATGTTTCTATATCAGTGTCTATAATATATAATAATATACCATACTATATGCATTATACATAGGCTTGTTGATTTTGTAGCAGTTCCTTTTTTACCTCTAGCGCATAATTTCATAAAGTCCTGTGTTAGATCCCAATAATAAATAAATAAATCTAGTTTACAAACAATTTCTTACTCATAATTATTGTTTCCTATTCTTTTTACTTTTTATTCTTCAAAAACTTTATTATATTATATTATATATAACACAGACCCTGAAAACAAACAAGTCCTAAGAATTTAACTTGATTAGTCTTCACACTCGTGTGACCAACACTCAGATACAGAAAAGCCTCTTCCCAAAGCCTGCCTATCCAAGGATAACTTTCTCCTGATTTTCTTTTTCTCAGCTTTGGAGACCAGTGAGAAATAAGGAACCAGTGTGGGTGGGGTCTAGTTTAGACAAAAATTCTGGCATGCAAGAAGCTGTCTGCTTGCTGTGTCCTCCAGCCAAGCAGAGAGAGACACATACACAGCCACAGATTAAGGGTACTAATACTACCAGAAGACCTTTATGGCCTCTCAACACCTTGAGGATTAGGGCTTCACTGCTTGAACTGGGAGACAGATTCAGCTCTATCAGGACCTCTGAGTGACGCCCTTGACCTAATAAATGTGAGAGTCTTCTATAGTGTCTCTGCTTGCTTTCTTCTTATTTGTTTCATTTGGTTGTTCGATTGTTTGGTTAGTTGATTGGCTAGCTGGCTGGATAGTTGGTTTGTTAGTTGGTAAGATGGTTAATTGTTTGCTTGGCTGATTGGTTAACTGGTTAGTTGGTATTCTGAGATGGGCCTCATGAATCTTAGAAATGTGCCATGATGTATTTAGCTCTTCCCCTCTTGATGGATATCCACCTTGTTTCCTGTTATTTCCAATTAGTGTTGTGATCTTTTTAATAAACCATGAACATATGTGCCTTTCCTTAGGGCAGACAAGTTAGGAACAACTGGCATATTTTACAGACAGATTCTGATGCCTGGGGAGCAAGGGGGATATGATAAACTAAGTGGGCAAACTCCTCAAGGCCACACCCAAAAGCACAGTACTGGCAACACAGGACCCTGATTTCTAACCCTGCCAGTCTGATGCACACACCCTTCTCTGCTCTGTCCTATTGAAAATGCTAGCCTGGAATTAAATGTACATCTTCATTTGGAACCCCAGGCATGTGTGCAGACAGTTTCTAACAGGCATTGGAGCTGCCGGCTTCTGCAAAGGCCACTCCATTCTACCTGTTTACAGCAAGTCTGGCAGCCTAATCACGTGGTCTCATCACCATTCAGCTTCAGTCCCCCAAAAGCTCTCAGTGGGTTTGAAGCATGAGGCCCCTGGGTTCTAGTTAACAGGGACTGCCCGGGCAGACACACACAGACGATGATTTTAAAACTGTATGTTGTTCTTTTCAGGGTACTGGAGAATTTTCAAGAACAAGCCCCTACTCCCACGCTCTTTCTTCTTTGCCCATGTGCAACTTTGGCTCAGGGGAAATTGGTTTTCAAAAGATTATTCCAATTAAACACAAGATTGTGCTGCTAGAAAACAAGGACCTGCATTGTTTTGGTTTTTAACACCATATGCCCCACTTTAACAATGATCAAGAAGAGAGGGATCTATCAGGCTTGTGCAATATTCAAACAATACACAGCTCAAAATGACTCAGGTTTGAGTTCGCAATGGAAAAACTTCAACCTCTATGGACAGATGGTCCCCATGGTCCCCACTCCCTGCTGCATTTCTTTCTAAGCATCTGGCCTTCCCAGGAGCAAGATAACCTAAGAAGAGGACTTTCCAGGACCTGTGACCTTCCAGAGTCATACTGCAGCCTTCCACTGGATATTCCCTGTCTCCTCGGTAGCCTGAGCTGAGTCTTCCACGTCTCCTAGACCCCAGGATCATAAGGAATTTATTTCCCTTCCCTTCATTTGTCAAGTATAATTTGTCAAGTATAAAACTACCCAAGGAATAGGAAAGAAATCCGGGAGCTGTGGACTGTGTGTCCAGACCATGATGGGGTTCAGTGTCCTCTTGGAAACTGGGATGAGGGTATGGAAATGCAGTCAGTTGAACCCTCTGGAAGTTTCACCCTCATCTTTCAGCAAAAGCAAATGGTGAACCACTTGAATCTAAACTTTAAGCATGACTCCAGTGATTTCAAACTCCCTCCAGGATTCAGCTTTCCTGCTTTTATTATGAGACTAAGAATAGGCCATGGAAGGGAGAGTTCTAGAAACTCTCTTCTCCAGACCCCAAAACATGGACCTAGAGAGACATAAGATTGGTTCTGACAGAGCTTGCACCAGGGCTCGATGGTCCAGCAGTCCATGGCTAACTGAAGAAGGATGAGAGACAGCCATTCCATTCCTGATACCACAATAGTCCTTGAGACCATGAAACACCATGAAGAACAAGGAAGATGTGGTCTTTACTGTGTTAGGAAGGAGAAGGGACTATAAGCTTCACACATATCTCATTCAACTCTCACTACATCTTGGGATGAGACTGTAAGCCATGCTCAGTTCAAAGGTCAGGACTGAGGCACAGGAGGGAAATAACTATACCCAGATCTTCCAGTAGAAAAATGGTAGAACCATGATTGGAGTATGTGTTCCCTTGGCCTCCCCAATTTCTCCAACTCCTCTTTCACAGAATGTACCATCTTAATGATAACAGAATCCATAAAGTACCTCTTCATTTCTTGCCTTTAAACTCCAAGAAAGTGTCTAGTGGTCCCCTTTATCCCTCACATTACTCTCAATGTCTGCTGGATAGATGGGTGGATAGGAGGGTGGATAAATGGACTTCTGGGAAGACAGATAACTGTATAGGCATATATAGGTGGGTGGACAAATGGAAGGGTGGATGGATAGGTAGACTGGTAGGTGGATGGGATGGACATATATGTAGAAGGATGGATAGATGGGTGAGTGGGTGAGTAAATATATGGATGGACATATGGACAGACAGATGGACAGATGTATGGGTAGATAATTAACCCTATGGGCAATAAGAAAGCACTGAAGACTTGAAAGAAAGAGACTGACACAGAGTGCCATAAAGAAGCACAGACTAGGACCATCCCTCAAGAAGCTCTCAGCCTAGTCAAAAAGTGACTTCATTTGATACATAAAACATCCCTAGTCCTGAAATGTCACTTATACAGACAGGTTGTGACTGTGACAAATGCCAAATAGAAGGATGGCCCTATGTGCTAGGGGGGAAAGAGGTTGGGAGGCAGCCTAGAGAGGCTACAGCTAGAGCAGACACTGAAGCATAGCAGGGATTAGATGAATGCAGGGGTGGGGTGGGGGGTGGGGGAGCTAATCACAAAGACTATGATCTGCCCAGTGTATCCCACCAAGGTGAGGGCAGGCTTTATGCTTCTGTTCTACGGGTTCCTGATACTCTACATTCCCCTTTTTCATAAAGGGTAGGTTCAGTGACACCCTCCCTCACCCTAGGGAACCCTGGCACTACCTACAGTCACCCTCACACTGTGGGGGCTCTACTCATCTCTTCCCAGCTGCCAACAGGAGGTGGCCACAAACCCAGACACCCCCATAATGACTTAGCTATACGGAAGCCTCAAGAGGCAAGGTCATGGCTAGGGTCAAGGTCACTGCTATGAGGCTTCCTGACCACTTCTCGCTTCCACCCCCCCCCTTCAGGGAAGGCACTAAAAGTGGCAAGAATGGCATGGACTCTGTGGTAAGTGGCCAAACCACTCCTTAGCTGGGTAACCCTGGACAAGTCACTTAACCTCTCTGAGCTTCAGCTTCATAAGTGGAAGGTGGGGTTGACCCTCATAGAGACATCTTAGGGTAAGAGACAAGTAATGGAAAGTAGTTGGTCAACACAGAGCCTGACATCTGTGAACAGGGACCACGGCTATTGCAGGTTAGCTTTTATCCTTGTAATATTAGGGGATAAAACTAAATCCTTCCTGATCCTTGCTTGAGCAGTTTATATGCTCTCCAAGTCTCCAGCTGGGAGACAAAGAGGAGGACATGTGGCTTCTCCACCCACTGACGCCTCCAGGAGACCCATGTCCACTGGGACTAGCCACTAGTCTGGGTGTGGAGTGGGTAGGGCAGGCTCTGAGACTCTGTGACGCATTCTTGGGCTCCCCGGGGTAAAAATAGCTTTTCTTTGTTCACACACACTCACTGGACTGGCGGCATGCCCACTGGACAGGCAAACGGTGGGTTATTTTTGGCTGCAAAAACAAGCCTCCGCCAAGCCCCGACCTCAGGCCCCCAGAGAGTGGTATTAATAACCCACTATCTCATTCTCTCTGACCAGAAAGAAAAGAAAGGAAGCAGAATGCTAAGGCTGACCAGTCCTTGTGTCCCCCACAATTTCAGCTGACAATGCCCGTGACGGGACACTCAAATGTCATATTCCCATAAGTAAAACAAAACCACAAAGGCCAGGGTCGTCATAGTAACAATAACAATAACAAATTGTTCTGAGATACTTTCACTGACTTCCTACTGCCCCTACTCCAGCCTCAGGGGCCCATCACTCTTGACAACTCCTCATCCCTTATGTCATGCCGGGGCTTCTCGATCTGTTCTTGCTCTGGTCCATTGGTACCTCAGCCTTCATTCCCACCTCCTCTCTACCCATCTAACTCCCCCTACCCACACATCCCTCCTCCAGCAAGTTTTCTTCAATCTCCCCTTACCCAAAGTAGAGTAGTTCTCTCCTATCCAGCCTTCTGTCATTCCCAGAGTACATGAACATGGGACACCTCAGCACAGGTGACCTTGTGGGACAGAGATGGTGATGTCGATGCTGTCTCATCTCAGTTTAATGGTTCCATGCTTTCTGAGACAACGGTTGCTCTCAGCCTCCTCTGTATTCATTCTTCAGGCTTCTCTGTTCCACATCCCTTAGCCACAGGATTCATCTGTCTACTCATGAGCTACGCATCCATGCATCAGCATATTGAGTTATCGTACAAGTTTCTGCAGTGAAGAGATACAGAAGTTGATCAGACACTGTTGCATTTACTTTTTCTGGGGAGACTTGAAAAAAACATGTCTTTGCTCCAAATGGGGTATCAGTGATGAACTAAGTCCACTCATGTCCAACCTGATAAAGCAATGAGTTTACAGGACTTGCTTATATAGCACAGATGAGTGCTTACTTAGAGCAAGGTGGGTAACCCCAAGGCATTACTGTAAGCCTCATCCTCTTATGATGACCTCATGGAAGCCACGACATGGAGTTCCCCCTTTCAGAGAGTCTTCCAGTTCCTATATGCTCCAGCTTCTCCCAAGATAACGTGCAGCTGGCATGTATAAGGCAGAAGGGAGTCGTGGCTGGAATCCCAAGTGAAGGTTCTGTGGCCTCTCCTTCCTTCTTTCTTTAGAGAGTCTTGACATCCTCATTATCATTGCCATAGACCTGGCTATCAATGCACTTCCCTTTTTATTGTGTTGCCATGGCTACCAAGTCAAGGTGATTTCTACCCCAAGGGGTCAATGAGATGATCATATTATGTCCAGAGGAAAGAGTCATATAAAAAACAGATTCATGCAGTCAGAAGAGGGAAAAGAAGGGGAGATTTTTTTTTACAACAGCCAATAAACAGTATGGAAGAAAAGGTACTGGGGTCATAGGCTTCATCCCAAGAGAGGCAATATCAGCACTCAGTCTTAATGACAGGATGGAGGCTAACAGGTGACAGTAGGAAACATTCTTCAAGTAGGAAGATAGCCCCCGAAGGTCTGGCTTGCCCCCTCTCCTCCTCATCTGCATCAGGTCTGGGCCGGTCAGGTGCCACAAGGAAAGTTGATATCCAGTCAACAAAGTATTTCAGAGGTGTTTACTGCTTTATCAGAGGACCGAAGGCTGCATCCCAGCACCCACACTGGGTAACCTACAATTACTGACTGTAACTCCAGTTCTCAGGGATCTGACTCCCTGCTCTGGCTTTTGTATGCACAGGGGCTCCTATGTGTGCATGGGCATGCACACACAAAAATAAATAAATAAAATTTAATTATTTTTTTAAAGCATCTGCTTTCATATGGACAGTCATACACAGGGAGTGGAGGGATACAACACACTGTAGTTATCTGGCTGGTTACGATAGAGCCGCTGGCTCTGAAAGAGCGAAAGAGAATTATTACAAAGCAGGAGAGCAGGGGAAGCCCCTGGAGGAAGGAGGGACTTTCTGTCCTAGGACAGACAGCTCCGCTTTGGCCCATCCTACCCTGACATCACCTTCTTCCAGCCTTCCCAAGAGCTTCTCACACTGAACATCCCAGGCAGGTCAGGGTAGGAAGGATGAGGGGTGGTTCAAGAAGGGGCAGGCCAAGCTGTCCAGATCAGCTGCCATGCATCCCTGGCTCCTGTGTTCCTGGACTAACTACTGTCCCTGAATCTACCCTTGGCCTCCACACTTCTGTGTCTGTGCTTTGTTCCCTTTCTCTCTGGATCTCCTTTGCCCAGCCTCCCATCCATCACAGCCTCATGCATCTGAGAGCCAAACTCGGAACCTCCCCTTTCCTCCCCTGCCCAGAGAGCACGGATCTCTGTGGCCCCTGTATTTCCTCACCTCCTCTCTGCCTTCATCCCCTCTCCTCCCATCTCTTTACTCCCATCTCTCTACTCTCATCTTACAGCAATTTAAGGCTGTGTGGATACAGCTGATTCGTCTTTAAAAGCCTGAGGAGCTGTGTCCTTTAAGTCACAGTCACAGAACCTGTCAGCACTGTGAAGAGGTGCCTGCATCCAATACAAGCTCACACAGTCCCCAGCCAGGTTCGTGGGTGTAAACACCCAAGATCATCCAACCAATATGGAGGACTTCATCACTCGTGAAAACAGCAGGAGCCAAATCTTCGGCATTTGGATGCCAGTTCCCTGAGTCCACAGGACCACATGAAGAAGGCCAGGAAGCAACTTACGCACAATGCCGCTTGTTGCTGGAGAGCAATGCTGAGTGTCAGGGATCCAAATAGTTCCTAAATGGAGGTCAGTCCATCTGAACCCATCACCTAAGGACGTTTTCGATGCACAGTGTAGGACAAAGGGCAGAAAGTGTCTTCACTCATGAGAAATGAAATACCTGGAGATCTGTCCTCCTGACAGAACTTGTTGAGAGACACCATGGGTCTGGCTCCGCCCTCCTGCAATGCAGCATCAACACTGAGAATGAAGGATGCCCTGGGGAAGTCCCTCCTAAGGTCTGCCTTCCAGAGGCTGTTGCCACCCACTGATGTAGCACTGTTGTCCCTGACAATAGAAGGAGCCATTGGCATGAGGTGATCAGGGAAGTGTACTGTGTTCACCCCGGTGAGTAACTTGAGCAAGCACACGGCAAGTACTGCACACATGAGCAACAGAGAAGGAAGAAAAAAGAAGGAAGGAAGGAAACCATGCCGGGAGCAGAGTGGAAAATTGGAGCACAGATGAGGAGGGGCTGCCCTGTCAGGGGTGGCCAACAGGATTCTAGCTGTGAGGTCAGATGGCATCATTGCCTTCTCCTCAGTTCCATAGACCACATAGGTCGATGTCATTTTCTGCACCACTGACTCTGGTCCCCATGCCAAGTCATAGAAGGGATGGGGTGACATCCATGTGGCTGAACATGGCCCAAGGCTCCAGTTGGGATTAATCATTGTCCACTAAAACCTGAGGTGAATGAGTCACTGTCGGACTCTTTCTTTCCAAATGTAAAATGAGTACCAGGGTCATTGTCAAACTATGATTCCTGCTGCGGGGTAGAAATGGGGGAGGCTCTCCGAGATGCATCCTCACAAAACAAACAAACAAATAAAGCAGTCTCTCCAGTGCCTTAGCTTGGCGGTTCACATGCCAGACACTGAGCCTGGACTTTACATAGGAAGTCCTACCTAATCCCCCTTAAGGACAGACCATCAGTTAAGCACTGTCTCTGTCTTACAGACTGAAAACTGAAGTTCACAAAGGCAAAACAACTTTGTCTCAAGTTCTAAGCTCAGATGTCAAGCCAACTCTAACCCAAAGACCAAGTATTCCAACACCACATGATCCTGCTGCAAGGAACCTTGGGAATCACCAGTCATCCCATTCCACAGGCAGGTGACACACCAGGGGCCAGAGGCTGGGAGAAGTACAATGTGTGTGCTCAGTCCCAGGAAGAGCCTGGGACCCAAAATCCTAACACTAAGCTCAGCCTGCCATCCCCCAGTCTTTGTTGTATCACAGCATCAGTGGGACTCTGTTAGAACTACTGAGCTGTGGCAATGGCTCAGTGGGTAAAGAATTTGCCACACAATCATGGGGACTTGAGCTTGGATCCCCAGCACCCAAGTAAACATGTAGTGGTGTGGGTCATGATCCCTAAGCTGGGCAGGCAGAGGCAAGAGGATCCCTGGGGCTTTCTGGCTAGCTAACCTAACTAGTTAGTATGAACTCCATATTGAGTAAGAAACCCTGTCTCAAAAATACGGTGGAGCATAATAGAGAAAGACATCCCAGTGTGGACCTGAGGACTCCACACACATGCACACAGCGGCACACATGCATACATCCCATGAAGATGCATGTACACACAATAGAGAGAAATAAACACAAAATTCCATGAAGACACAGAAGAAAATTAAGGAGTTGTGGTTGGGAATAGGACATGGATGGGAACCACCTGTCCCAGACAGATAATATCTGGCTGGGAATGTGGTTTCCACTTCAATCAAGGCCAAGAATTCCATGATCAAATACAAGCAGTGCTGTCCACCAGGGGGTGCTGGGAAGTCACTAACCGATTAGGCCATCTCAATCCAAAGTCATCCATTCCTCACATAGGGTCTCAAGGTAAGCAGTTTCCAAGAGTACCACTGAGGACCTACATGGTGCCAATAAGAAACACACATATCAACTTATTAATGTCTTTAAATTAATAATACATCATCTAAAATTTTTGTTTTCTTCATTTTCTAGAACAAATAAGTGATTTGCTTTCTGCCCAAGGAAGAAACATATTTTCCTTAGTTATAGATGGAGGGATTCTTTGATTATTTTTTGTTACTCTTACATATTTTCTTATTTTTTATTTAAATTAGCAACAAGCTTGCTTCACCTATCAATCCCAGCTTCCTCTCCCTCCCCTCCTCTCCCACCGCCCCACTTACCCCCCCCAGTCCCCTATCCACCTCCATCCCCCCATCTAATCCCCACTCCATTCCCCAGGGAGGGTGAGGCTCTCCTTGGGAATATCAAGAGTCTATCATTTCATTCAGGGCAGGACCTAGGCCCTTCCTTAAGAGTGCAGGCTGAGAGAGCATCCCTCATTGTGGAAGGGGCACACAAAGTTCATTTGTATGCCAGGGATAAATACTGATCTGCTGCCCAAGGCCCCATAGATTGTCCAGGCCTCCTTGCTTACAACCACGTTCAGGGGGTCTGGATCAGTCCCATGCTGGCCTCCCAGCCATCAGCAGGGATTCCAAGAGTTCTCCCTTGTATTTGATTATTTTTTTAATTCCAGAGTCTCTTGGATGGGCTTAAAGGCTTTCAGTGAAGACTCCTGGCCCAAGTCAATGCAGTGTCTGCTGAGCAGGGTGCTCTGCAGGAGGCACTGTACACAATCACATGCTGGAGCAGTGTATATAAAGGGAGACACTGATTGGGAGTAGTTGGAGCTGGTGTGTTTCAGATACCACAAGAGAATGGGGAAAAGGAAGAGAAAACACACAAAAAATGAAGGCTGGAGATGTAGCTTGGTTGGTAATGGCTTGCCTAACATGCACAAGGCCCTGGGTTTGATCCTCAGTACTACATAAACCAGGAGGACGTGATGCACACCTTAACTCAAACCCCAGCACTCAGTAGAGGCAAGATCAGGAATTCAAAGTTATTCCACACTACACAGAAAGTTTGAGGCCAGCCTGAGATACATGAGGACCTATCTCAAAACCTTAAAAAAAATGAAATGGAGAGCTAAAGAAAGAAAAGGGGGAAAGGAAGAAAGAAGGGAGTGATGGGAGGAGAGTAAAATGCTGGGCCACAAAGGGTTGTGGGTCATCTATCATTTCCCCACCCTAAGGATCAATAGTAGCACAGTCTGCTGAAATCAACATCTGTAGAGAAACCAATTTAACACAGTTATCTCAACCTCCTTAATTAGGAAAAGGACAGTCTGACTCAGACATGAATCTTAAATAAGAAAATAAAATGAATCTCGTTATCAAAGACCATATGATCTGGGAAAAATGCAGAGATCACAAAGGGCGCTTGCTGAATCATCAAGCCCAAACAAACAGCACCTGCCTCTTTTAATGTCACTGGAAAAATTCAGGCAAACAAAATGTCACCAGTTAACAAAATGCTAAGCTGTGACAATTCCAGAAGAAAAATACTTGTTCTCCTTACAAGAGAAACTTTGTGTGTGCCAGGATTTGCTCTCTTTCGTCAAAGTGGTCACTGGGGGTGGGGGATGCCTGAGAGACAGAGGACAGTTAATAGATGCTCTTCCAGAAGACCTGAGTTCAGTTGCCAGCACCTACACAAGGCAGCTCACAACCACCTCTAACTCCAGCTCCAAGGGCTCAGATAACCTCTTCTGGCTTCCACAAACACTGGCTCTCTCTCTCTCTCTCTCTCTCTCTCTCTCTCTCTCTCTCTCTCTCTCTCTCTCTCTCTCTCTCTCTCTCTCTCTCTCTCTCACACACACACACACACACACACACAGGGAAGGGACAAAGAAACACATAAACAAAACTAGTATAAGTAATTCTTTTTTAAAGTAGAAGTATCCTCAAGATCATCTTCAGCAATGAGGCTGCAGATAGTTTGTTTTACAGTGACAAAAAGGAGAAACAAACAGGAAATGCTTGTTTATGTTCAGGAGATCTCTCATTCAGAACAACCAAAATTTAATGCATTAGTACTAAATGACAGGAATTGGTAGAAGTCCATTGAAATTGTTGCAAATTCTTGAAAAATCCTAGGTCAAAATTCATGAAATCAAGCCAATGATTCAGACATGAATTTTTTAAAGATTTTTCTATAAATAAACCATCATGTTTTATAAGGACAAAATGTTTGTATGCATAGTAAGAACACTGCAATTCTTGAGTTATGATGGTTCTGATTCTGAGCCAAGTTATCAGGAGCTACTTGGTGATATATGGTGTGTGTCATAAAATGTGCATGTTGTGTGAAAAGAATCAAGGTGTAATCAAGTCTCAATTATGCAGCATGAGCAAGTACCACCAGAAGCAACAGGAACTTATTACCCATTTGGTTCTGAACTAAGTTAGATCATGGAACACTCAGAAACCTTTCACTGTTACCCAATTTTTCATAACCCCCTCATTCAGTTCTATTAACCCACATGGAGTGGTGACCCATAGCATAAAAGGCTGAGTTTTAAATCACTTGTTTATTATTTATCACACCTATTTCAGTGTAAGTGCATTAGAAGAGTCACCCTACTACATTGTTTATGGGGGGGAATGACAAGGAAAATAGGCTATGTATGTTCACCACTGATGCAAAATTTTTGGAATAATTACAATCAATAGTTTGTTGAATATGTAGATGTGAAGCCAACAGGCACAGAGAGATGAGTGTGGGTATGAGTATGGGTTTGTGCACAAGAGTTTAGTATCCTTAGAAGCTGGCAGAGTGGGTAGGATCCCCTAGAGCTGGAGTTGCAGGTAGTTATGGGTGCTGGGAACTGAACTCTGGCTATCTGCAAGAGCAGTGTGTGCTCTTAACTCTCCAGCCCCAGAAGTCACTTACTTAAACACCTGGATACTCCAAAATTTAAGTGACTGTGGCCTCTGTCAGCTCCAGCCAGGTTCGCAGTTCTGCTAGCAATAAAGACACCTGAGTATCCAGGATCAACAGGCTGGGGTTCCCACACATGACCTCTACAGGAACAGGGTACCACCGGTGCTGTTCTCCACTCCAGTGCTGGATGAAGACAAGACATAGGTGTCCTTTCTTAGTTTTTTATTCAAAGTTTTGATCTTGAACCCAGCATTGATCAGACAGAATTGGAAGCCACCCAATCTTTCTCATTATTCTTGAGGTTTTGACAGTGCTTCCCTTCAGCAGGTGTGGGTTCTGGGACTCTGGGGACACAGCTGCTCCTTCAATGCAGCAGACATAAACACAAGCCATGAGCACAATTTTCCCACACTGGTGATAAATGAACCTTGAAATTTGATATTTTCAGTGAAGTCATCTTTTCAGTCCTTAGCTGTGAAATGAGATCCCACAATGTTTATAATTTTCCCCTCAGTTGAAGTTTGGCAATACACAGGTTCATGGACTTCACAAATCTCCTCAGCATCATCAATTTCTCATTATTTTTTTGATAAAAGTACTATTTCAGACTGTTGCCATGACATAGGTGCATTCTTCATTTACTCTTCCAGTTTTATCAGCCTCATATAAAAAGACAACTGCACTTCATTAAAGAAAGGGAGGAAGGCACAATGGAGAAAAGACAGGAGGGAGGGAAGGAGGAAAAGAACTACAGACTATCCATTGAAAGCTTCTGAAACTCAAATAAATCCAAGTTGTTCAATGGGACAATACACTCTGACAAAGTGAAATACCAGAAGCAGGCGCAGTACCTCAGCATTTGCTGTTGAGCTACATTTAATCCCTGTGACCTACATAACGGAAGGAGAGGACTGACTCTCTCTGGTCCCAGCACATACATGCATATATATGCACACACACGGGGGGGGGGAGAAAGAGAGAGATAATAAATAAATGTACTAAAAGGAAAATACTAGCTCAGCCTGATAAAAGAAAAGTAGCAATTTTAGTTATCTGTACTTTGTTGTATTTTTAAACTTGGATTACCTCTACAGAATCCAAGGACCAACCTGAAAGAGCCCCCAGTGGTGAAAAGTGGAACAACCCAAGCAATAAAACAAGTAATAATAATAACAAATTATAACCCAGAGAATAAAATAAATAATCATAAGCCCATACAGGCATTAAAAAGATTGAATAAATAATAACTGAGAGGGATATGGTAAAGCCTCTCTGTAGAAGAACTCCAATTAACAAGTGGTGAAGAAATGGGGAAAACTGGGAATCACTCCAATAGCACTACACAGATAACTGCTGTGGAAACCACCAAAAATGACTAAACTCAGTAGTGAAAAGCTTAAGGGAGAAATGCTACTTGATGGTTTCAAAGAATTTCCTTCTCCAGTATTTATTATTTACTAAAGAGAAACAGAAGCTTGGCAGTAGGTAAGCAGACAGACACGACCTTCACCAAGAGACCAAGGCCAACATCACCAGTAGTAGATGTAGCATCATCATGTGTGTCACCTGTGTAACACTCTTACCATGTGTCTGACACCTCAGTTCTCTAAATCATGAGAAGACAACAGGCAACACAAAAAACCGAGGGGCATGTCCACATGCAGAAGAGTGAATTCATGCCCTTTCAGCTTGTACAACTACCAATTCAAAGTGAACCCAAAGTCTGACTGTATGGCCTGACACTCTTCAATGACTATATGGAAACAGGGAACAAGAGTGACAATGGTATTCTGGATAAGACTCTAAAAAGCATGTTCAACACAAGCAAAAAAGAGACAATTGAGATTTCACAAAGCCATTAAGCTCCTCTACCTCTACAGCAAAGAAAGTCGTCAACAGAGAGAACACTGACGTCCACACTATACAATAAAGTAAAAAAAAACTCAATGACAAAACCCCATTTTTAATGGACAAATAGTCTGACTGGATTGCTCAAAAGAAGAAATAGATCTTTAAAGTTAGGGTTTTTGTTGCTGTGATAAAGCACCCATGACCAAAAGTAATTTGGGGAGAAAGAGTTTATTTCAGCTTACAGCTCTCAGGTCACATTTCATCACCAGGGGATGTCAGGGCAGGAACTCAAGACAGAAAATGAAGCAGAAACCACAGAGCAATGCTGCTTACTGTCTTGCTCCTCTTGGCTTCTTCAGCCGTGTTTCTCGGATCATCCAAGAACATCTTCCCAGGGGTGGCAATGGCCACAGGGGGCTGGGCCCTCCCACCTCAATCATTAATCAATAAAATGGCATACTCACTTGTTTGCAGGCTAATCTGATGGAGGCATTTTCTCAGTTAAGATTCCATCCTCTTAGGCATGTCTAGGTTCATGTCAAGTCTGTAAAAATCAACCAGGACAAATACAAATGACCAATAATTATATGAAAAATGTTTGCCTGAGAACTGCAATTAAACCTTGGGACATTCTCTCACTCTGGTCAGATTGGCATTTTAGAAAAGGGCAGAAAACAAATGCAAGTGAGAATTTGAAGTGAGGGTAGGGAAGTCTTATAAATAGTGGGGATGTCAATTAGTGTAACCATGGTGAAGAATAGCCCAAAGAATCCCTGTAAAGGTAGAAATGGGATTACTACATGATCCAACTGTGTCAGTTCTAGATATATATATACATCAAAAACGACATCAGAGTCCCAAAGAGACACCCATTTGTTCCTGACTATCACAATAATGTGTGGAAAAGCCAAGATGTGAGATCAGCCTATATATTCATCAGTCAGTAGACAGACAAAGATAATGTGAAATATTATACACCCATAAAAGGAATGATGTCCTGTCACTTGCAGCCAAAAACAATGGAGTTTAAAGCCTTTAAACATAAAGAAATGTTAAGATATGGGAATGATAACTACTTTGATTTGGTCAGCACACATTATATACAGGTATTATGATGTCATAATGTTCCTTATAAATGTATATAATGAAAGATTAAAAAGTAGAAATCATAAACTACAGTTTAGAAATGAACTCTATTCTAAAATGATAAATTGCACAAATCATTTAACAGGCAACTATAAATATGATATACGCTAATCAACTTCCTTCCAGTCCTGGTGACCAAACACCTGAGAAAGGCAAGCTTAAAAGAGGAAAAAATTGACTTTTGCTTATGTTTCAGCCCAGGGATGGTCTGTCACTTTGTGGGGGGGACTGTAGATGGGTAAAATGGTCACTTCTTGACAGCCAGGATATGAGAGAGAGAAAGAGAGACAGACAGAGAGAGACAGAGACAGACAGACAGAGACAGAGAAATAGAGAGACAGAGAGTGAGAGAGAGGTTGGAAGGAGGGAGACAGACAAGCCAGGGCCCCCTCCCAAGGGCACACTTGTAATGACTCAACTTTCTCTTAATAGACTCCACCTCCTAGTTTCTACAACCTGCAAACAGCACTAGAGGTACCAAGCCTTGAACCAAGCCTTGAACAAGCCAAGCCTCTGAAGAACATTCCAAACTAAAGCAAAGATACAATGCGTCTAACTTCAATACAAGTGTGAGTGCATTTTTGGCAGCAGAGTGGATTTGTGTTGTGACAAGGTCATTGACATGACAACTCTTACCCAGTTCTGCCACATAAACAAGCTAACACTGTCAGTGTGAGGCAGGCTCTCACAGCTGCTGCAGGTGGGCCTGGAATGTTCTCCAGATACACCTAATCAACATTCCAAAGATAGACTATGAATTAGATTTAGTCTGTGTTTATGAAGCCACTGAGTAGAACAGCCAATTTTGTGTAAGGAACTGACAAAAACAAAAAATTGTGTGCTTTACATAAGTGCTGGAAAAGGGAGAAAGAATGACACATTTTGAATAAGTCATCAGCTGCCTTTCTAGCTACACACCCACAGGCCTGTCTCAAGTCTGAAGAGCAGAGAAAATTAGGTAGCTTCTATCTGCAATGGTTCAGCTGGTCAGAACTGCAAGGGAGTTCTGTTGTAGACTTGGACTGTCTCCACTTTTTTCTCCAGAGGCTTGGTGTCTGAACAAGGACACTCTGAGACAAACATCGTGATTATCCTGGTTTTATGAGGAATGGGGCTCAGAGAGGCAACCTGCATACAAAGTGTTCAGCAGAGTATTAGCACCCAGGGAACGTGTGGCATAGCAGAGTGACAGTTATAATTATCTGTCACCACTTAGCACTGTGCCACAGCTAGTGAAGGGCAGAGAGCTAGGATACTGTGAAGACACACAGGTGACTCCCACAGCTGTCCAGAATACCACAGGGACTTCTTGGCATACATAGTTTTGCTGTGTTAGAGTTAAAAACCTTTCTTTTTTATTCAGACAGAAGGAGCAAAATGTTGTGGAATCATCTCTTTGTATACTGTGAAGATATGTCTTTGGCAAGGCGACTTCTAATTGGTTTAATGAAGAGCTAAATGGCCAATAGCTAGGCAGGAAGATGTTAGGTGGGACTTCTAGGCAGAGAGAAGAATAGAGATGAATTGAGAGAGATGCCAGAGGGCACAGAGAGGAAACATGAGGTACAAGATGGAAGAGAGATAAACAGCCACAAGGCAAAACATAGATTAATACAAATGGATTAATTTAAGTTATAAGAGCTAGTGAGACAAGCCTTAGCTATAGGCTTAGCTTTCATAATTAATAAGTTCTTGTGTCATATTTTGTGAGCTGGTGGCACAAAGAAAAAATCCATATACATATGGAATCCAATGTGGGGCCTTGAATATCCAGACACATGGCCTGAGAAAGCTAAGAAAAGTTCTGGACAAAGAACCATATGTGACTTCCTAGCCCTGCAGTCTCTCAGGTGGGCAATGTTCAGCATACAGAGGCAAGCTACGGGCAGCTGCCTGCAGCCTGGAACCAGCCACCACCAGCATCATGTGCCAGCACCACATGCTGAGTTAAGCCTGAGGTGGTTGACATGACAGTTTAAAATTTGTCTCACACAGTCAGAGAACACTGCAGAAGCTCAGTAAAGACAGATCCACACTGGGGGATAAAAAAAAAACCTCTAAACAGTTACAGTGTGTTTGAAAAAACATGTGCATAGGATTAAAAAAGAAAAGAAGATGGGTACAGACAGCCATAGAAAAAAATAAGTAGTTTTTAAAGAGAGAATACTATAAAAAAGAGGATAAGCCATGTAAAGATGGAAAATACATAGGCAGTCAGGATCCTGTATGGTGCCCTGTTGAGTTTGAATTTTTTGATTGTTGATAAGAAATCGACAGCTGCTGAGAGACATGGGATTGTAAGAGGGACTGTTGAATTAAACCAGCCTAGATACTTTAGGAATGACTTAACTTTAAAATGGAAGTCAGAAAATGTACTGCTTTGGGGAAGAAGTTATGCTTTTGTTTCCACAGAAAACAAAAGGGTGTGGATTCATTCAAGGTTAAAAGAGATCAGGATTAATTGGAGACACCCTGAAAATCCCATCTACAGGCATAAAGAAATACCTAGAAAAACTACAAGACAGGTGACATATATTTTACCTTCTCAAACATAAAACAAAAAATTAGCTTTAACTGACTTGTGTACACTGCATATCCCATACTGTGTTAATATAGATAGTCTAGGCTTGTAGGCTGAAGATAGATGCCCCAATATTTCAGAGGAACCATGGGTGACTGCCCAGGCAGTTGGCTGTTTTGGTCATTTCTACATTTGGAAGTTGTTTACTTTGCACTTCCTGTTTATTCAGGTAATATTATATCCTTCTCAGGTCTCTGATGGAGTTGAAGACTAGGTAGTTATGGTTACAATTTTCCTTGTTACCAACTTCAAAAAAGAAGTTCATAAAAAGGGTGTAAAGTGTATAATGTTGAGAGACATAAATGTTTAAACTGTTTATATAAGAAAATGTTTTGGGTTTAAAAAGATAGTTTTGTGTTTGCAATACAAGTTAGGATAGAAGGTGAATCAGGTACAAAACTTTGGACTCACCAAGATAGGATAGATAATGGAGTATTTTCTCTGAATTTTCCAAATGCAAATGGACTGGACATTTTGAATATAATTCTTATCTGATAATTGTATATAGCATTAAAACCTTCCCTTTTTATTTAGACAATTGTTCTTATTGTATATAGTTTCACTGTATTATAGTTAAAATCTTATTTATTTAGACAAAAAGGGAGAAATGTTATGGAATACTCTTTTTGTATACTGTGAAGATGTATCTTTGCAAGGGTGCCTTCTGACTGGTTTAATAAAGAGCTTAATGACAAATAGCTAGACAGAGAGAAGTTAGGCATGACTTCCAGGAAGAGAGAGAGAAGAAAAGAGATGAATCTAGGTGTGAGAGAGAAGGCAGAGGATACAGAGAGGAAACAAGAGGTTCAAGATGGAAGGGAGGTAAAAGCAATGAGGCAAATTTTTAAATTAATATAAAAGGGTTAATTTAAGTCATGAGAGCTAGTGGGACATGTCTAAGCCATAGGCTGAGCTTTCATAATTAATAATAAATCTCCATGTCATTTTGTATGAGCTGGCAGCCCAAAGAAAGCCTGCTACACTCACCCCCTTGTCCCTTCATTCACATGGAAATTACGTTTTAAGCACCAAATCCATCTTTATCCCCGGTGGTACTTCATTATCTGTGTGTTCCTGGAGGTATGCTGATGGTCAGCAAGTCCCAGAAATCCTCCTGTCTCCACTATGCACAGCACTTAGCTTACAGGTGCACCCAGGCACACCCAAGTTTGTATGTGGAAGGCAATGATCTGAACTCAGGTTCTCATGCATACACACAAAGCTCTCTTACCCACTTAACCATCTCTCTAGCCCCAATACATGTATAGGTTCAGTGACAGACATTATCTAAAGAGAATAATGTAGAAAGTGACCAAGCAGGACATCTGGTCTCTACACATTAAAGCACACATTTACTACATACAGGAAGGAAGGAACAAACAAACAAATGAATGAATACCAAGATTTTATAGTTGTGACATTTTACATAAGTATTATGATTTATCATTTCCCATCAGACTTTTTTGATGAAGCAACAGTGCATCCTCAATGTCACTGGCGAGGTGCCCCCTTTGTATGAGGCAAGTTTTCCACATTTGCTGCAGTCCTCAGCACTCTCTATTGTGTCAACCTAGTCTAAGCCATTTGTATTGACCACCAAATCTGAACCTGTAGTTAGAATCACTGATCATGCCACCCCAGTCCTTTATCTGTGCAAATAATTTGTATGTACTTCATACAGCATGATGTTAATAATTTTTGACTTGCATATTTCAATAAATTTTTATGAATATTGTATATTTTGTATAATGTTCCAGTCCAAACAAATGTGTATTTTGACTTATTCCTTTTTATTTTTATTGTTTTTCTTATTTTTTATTTAAATTAGAAACAAGCTTGTTTTACATGTCAATCCAGTTCCCTCTCCCTCCCCTCCTCCCCTGTCACCCACTAACACCCTATCCCATCCTCTTTCTGTTTCCCAGGGAGGGTGAGGCCTTCCATTGGGGATCTTCAAATTTTTTATTGTTTTAAAGATGTATTTTTTTATTATGTGCCTGAATGGGGAGAGGTGCACATGAATGCAGTGTCTACAGAGGCCAGAGGCTAGAGTTACAGGCTATTGTGAGCTGCCCAATGTGAACTCTGAGAGTCAAACTCAGGTCCTCTGAAGAGACCTAAACCATGGCATTTCCCCTTATTTCTGGTTTTTAACTATATGTAAAACTGCAGTGGCCTTTTAGATTATTAGATCTTTTATTCACATATGTGAGCCTCAGATGATTGGAATATTAACCTTTAGAGTCCCCAGTGTTGGGCTCGCCCAATGGCCCCTTCCAGTTTCATGCATGAACTGAACTATAATCTTGCCCACATTTACTTCTTTATAAATCATCATGCTTGTTCTCCGGATCCATTCCCAGTGCAGTATCGAGGATCAAGGTGTTCCTTTGCTGCCAGGGATGCAAGGAGGAATCATCTAGACCTAGAGCTAGTCACAAGAAAACCACAGTTGTCCCTTGGGGCTGTGATTACCCACCTGTCACACTCACCCCAGTGCAGGGCACTCACAGTGACCCACCTATGCTTCCATCTTTTCACATTCTACCCACTGTGGTCAGACATCACTTCATGTGGGAATGTCACCTTTCAGAGTATGACTCAGAATACAGGAAAAAGCCAAAGGACCTTTGACAAAGTCAAATATATTGCCATGACCCAGTGCATGAGCCCAGGTCCTCATTCATGGCTGTGACTCACATTCCAGACAGAATTTTAACAAGGTTGGTTATCTGATACCCTAAATCACTGCAGATAATGAATAAAAACAAATGTGGGAAGGGCAGAGAGTCAAGAAGCAGCTGATAGAAATGCAAAGTAACAGTTGACAGACAGGGAAGAAATATGGGTGGGGGGTTGCATCTAAATCATCTGTAAGATTCAAATGGCACAGCAAGCTTGGGCAGTGATAACTCAGGAAAAATCTGGATGGGGCGGGATGGAACAAACGTCAAAAGAGGTGAAGGCCACCAGTAGTGGAGCCACAGCTCTTCTTCATTAAGCTTAAGAATCCTGAACCTCAACCACCCAGGACTGAAAAAAATGACCTAAG
This sequence comes from Mesocricetus auratus, assembly GCF_017639785.1. Classification (NCBI taxonomy): domain Eukaryota; kingdom Metazoa; phylum Chordata; class Mammalia; order Rodentia; family Cricetidae; genus Mesocricetus; species Mesocricetus auratus. The sequence continues at coordinate 172,809,250 of NW_024429266.1, forward strand.
TTCTCAGCCACCATCTGAAGGACTCAATACCTCCCCCACCTCATGAGCATGACGAGCTCTGGGATACATAAGGGCTGGGACAGCTCCAGAAAAAGAAACACCTGGGGTCAGCAGATGATATTCAAGTCGGATGACTCTGTGACCTGGGGCCAGAGAGCTTCCACAGGGACAGAACATGGCCAAGGCTGTGAGGCAGCCAGGGACTCCTCCTCCTCAGCCAGTCCTGTGCCCACTGCAGCTGGATGATCCAGGGACACTCACCCAGCCCAGCCACACACTGGAGCTCATGATCCTCCTACCCACCAGGCTGGCAACCTTTGTGATTAAACGTTTTCAGTGAGCAAGCATAGAAACTGTTATAGCTGTGTGGGAAGAGAGATTGTCTGAGAAAGGGAGGGCGGACCTGAAAGCCTGCTGAAAAACAGGGCAATGCTCTGCCTTGCATCTAACCACCTTGTCTGCTCATGAAATCATGTGCAAAGTTTTCTGGATGACAATTTATGTCAGAGAAGCTTTGTTCTAAAATGGAGTGAAAGAAAAACTTGAATGGAACTCAGGTGCTAACAGGTTCCTCCCACAAACTAGGAAATCCTGAAGTTAAAGATTTTTGTTTGTCAGGTAACTTTTATAATATGATTTTATTATTTTACACTTGGAAAATCTGTTGGCAGTTGGTTGACTCCCGCCCCCTCCCCTATCTTATGTGAAGTCAATGTGTCCTGTTGAGGCAGCTTTTGTCTGGATCCTAATTGAGATCAGCCGTGAATCATACCCTATCTGCAGGTCGACAGGAACTTCACTGAATAGGAACACTGGGTAGGTCCAAATGCCACAGAGGAGACACCAAGCAGGCAAATGAGGGGCAAAAGTTCAAACTCAAACCTCTTTCTTTCTAAGGCTTTATGTCTGAAGGTGTTCCTTATGACCCAGAAGCAGGACACCTGAGAGAATGGGCTTCAAAGGTGTTCGTTGGCCTTTTCTGGGGAGACGTAAAGAAATGTCTAATCACTTCACAAAAGGCAAATCAAAGATACAGTTGTACCCAATTGTAGCTCAGTGAACCAGGGGCTTTGGTGTGGGCAGGTTACTTAGAAGAACGTGGTTGGTTAGAAGCCACTCACAAGAGCATGGGTGACTCAAAAGCTAGCAGTGGCACCGGAAGTCCCGCCCAGAATGGGTGAAGACTCACACAGGCTGAATCCCTGAAGCTCCCAGCCCAACATGCGGGCAGCCCCACCAAAGAGTCTCCTCTATCCCCCAAGAAATCATTTGTTTTTATAGCCTTGGAGAGGGGTCTTGAGACTCTTGCAGCTTTTGTGAGTTCTCGAGCCTCCTATGTGAGCTTCAGTAGTTCGCTGAGTCTCCTGAGCCTACCTCTTCCCTCTGGGAGGGAGTATTTCAGTTGAGGGGAAATCACTCTATAACCAAAAGGGAGCAGTTAATTTTGGCCCAGGATCACAGAGGTCCATGTTTGTTTGGGCCTGTGGGGCCACAGTATGTCATGGTGGGAGCATATGGGGAAAGGGACCTCTTTACTTTATGGCAGCTGGGAAGCAAAAGGAGAGGCAAGAGAGATGACCCATCAGTTCCCTTCATGACCTGCCCCCCAATAGCCTAACTACTCCTAGTAACCCTTAAGTCATCACCCCAGTAGTACCACAGGCTGGTGACCACAAGTGCCACATACAAGCACTTTAGCAATGCTTAACCAAACCACAGCAGGCTGTGAAAAGTCACAACTGAAAACTGGGGCATGTCAGAAGCAGGTGGAAAGGTCCTCTTTTTGATAATGGATCATCTTTATTTGGGGAAATTCTCTTAGGACAGTGGTTTTCAACTGTGGGTCATGACTCGTTTGGGAACTGCATGTCAGATATCCAGCATATCAGATATTTACATTACAATTCATAACAGTAAGCAAAATTACAATTATGAAGTAGCAATGAAATAATTTTCTGGTTGGGGGTCACCACAACATGGGGAACTGTGTTAAAGGGTCACAGCATTAGGAAGGTTGAGAACCACTGTCCTAGGAGATTTGGGGGGAAAGTTCAGGGTAAACATAAAAAACAAACAAAAAACATAACTGCTGATATTAATGGGAATTGCCCTAGGACACCAAGGAGGATGAAAGGAAGAAATAAATAGGAAAGAGATGGCCTGATATTGGGGAATCTCAAATGACAGTTCATGCTGCATCATAAGAGGCCTGGAGAGGGTAATGAGGACTCACATGGGGATGCCTACTGCCTAATCACAGTTGCAAACCAGGGCTAAAACTATTTTCCTTCTACATCTTCACCAGGGAAAGTCAACTATGTTCACTAAGTGCCACGTGTGAATGGGATTTTGATCCAGGGAAAAATGAAAGCTTTGTTTCAATTCTCTGTTTTGCTGCTATGACAGAATACCCTTGACAAAAGCAACTTAAGGGAGAAAGGGTTTGTTCTGACTCACAGTTTTGGTTACAGTTTACCGTGGTGAGGAAATCGCAATGGCAGGAGCCTGAGGTGCTGGGCACATTGCACCAGCAGTCAAGAAGCAGGGAATGAACAAACCACACTGCTGCTTGATCCCTTTTTCCACTTTCTCAGTCCAGGACCCCAGCCAGGGAATGATGCCACCCATGGTGGGTGAGTTTTCCCACCTCAACTAACACAGTCATAATCTCTCACACGTATGCCCAGGCCCTGGCTCACAGATGATTCTAGATTTTGTCAATTTGAGTAACACTAACCACACATCCAGCAAAAGCAACTAGAGAAAGAAGGAAGCTTGTGTGTGAAATGGTGGCATTTCAAGGCAGGCTTAGAAAGTATACCCAGCCAACTTGCCTCCAACTTGGCATCTAGAATGTAGGAGAAAGACAGAGAAAACTTTGGACGGAGTTAAAGTATAAACTCTAAGTTAAAAATCAGCACAGGGCCACAACTGAATCGCCTACTTCTTGGTCCAGGTTTTGGAACTTTCCCAGCTTTGAGTTCATCAATAATTTCTTCAATATCCTTGGGTGTTAGGTCCTCATAGTAGTTGTCATTGATTTGAACCATTGGTGCTTTTACACAGACCCACCAACATTCCACTTCTATAAGAGTGAAAAGTTTGTCAGATGTAGTCTCTCCAACTTTTATACCAAGCTTTCTCTGAAGGGTCTTCAGTGTGATGTCAGAGTCATGAAACATACTGAACCACTCAAAGGACCTGGATTTGGTGTGCAAGCAGGCCTTTAACTTATGCTCAATTGTAAAAACCATCCCTGGAGAAATAAAATATGAACATATATAAAAAATTAGCACAGGGAAGAATCTCTCTTGGGAATGCATAAGAACAGGGACAGAGAGGTGGACTTAAACTTCCTCAGAGAAAGGCAATGTCATGCCAAGTCAATATTGTCTCCATGACAAAAGCCAGGACATCATTCCACATCTGGGCATGAGGCCAATTGCAAAGGGTATGACAAAAATCTCTAGATGATTCCAAGATATAGTGGATGAGCCAACACATAAAGGACCAAGTCCAATCATCTCCCTAGCCATCCTTCATTCCCCAGGCATCCAAACAACATGACTCCTCTTCAGTTGAGCAAGCACTGTCCTCTAAGAAGTTCTCCACCCTGGATTCTAGCTTGCCACCTTGACAGACACATATGGTTTGAAGACCATAAATGAAAAACAATTCTAAATAAATATTATACCATCAATAAGAACAGAAATTTAAGAGTGGTAGCTAAGAAAATTGAATCTTACCATCCAGATCCCTGGGGCTAGTGACTACATAGCCTCCATAAAGAGGATCGATGGAAGCAGGGCTTCTTAAGGCAGAAAGTAAAAAGACTTTAGGATAATCAGTATGTGGTCCAGACCAATATTGGTTAGCTACCAACTTCTGGGTTCTTATTCGATTTCTGCTTTCTCTTCTATGAAATACATACAAAGACATCTACTCTCTCTATACTAAATTCAAAAGTGAAGTTGGGTGTTGGGGACTGCTAGAACCTTGAACAAAATGGAGTCTGTCAACCGTTTCTTGGCCTTCTGACTATGTGACTACGAGCACACATGCCCTTGAGACAAAGGAAAAGGCTAACCATAAAAGTTAAATTTACACAGGGCAGCCCACCCGCCTAACCAGAGGGAAGTATCCTTACAGAGTAATTGTCTTTGTTAAACACTCCCTACCCCTCCCTAATTCCTGCACCTGACTTACGCTGACAAGCATTTGTGGAATGCAACTAATGACTGATGGAAAATTACAGCTTTGTCTTTACCGTATTTGGTGTATATTTGAATTGAGACTTGATTGACATGCTTGTACCACCCCCTGAGGTCCTTCCTCTATAAGTTCCAGGGCGCTCCAAAAAATAAAGGCTCTTGATCAGCGAACGTTGTCTTGAGCCTGATTCCATTAACCTCTTGAAGTTCACTTTCCAGATCGGATCTGCTCGTGAAGGCCCACCAAATTAGTAGCGACCCTCATCACCTCACCCCCGCGGGTCGGGGGTCCCTTCCCGGGGGTAGCAGTTGGGCTGTAGATATGAAAACCTTGCCCAGCCTGCTTGCCTCAACTTGGTAGCTAAAATGGAAGGAAAGAATCCTAAACTTTTGTTCTCAGTGTCTCCCATGGTTCCAAGTATAGACATAATATGATGTTAAGTGACATACTCAAGCAGGGCTTATAAAAAATATGAGGGACCTGGAACTGACTTGTGAAGCAACATTGTTTCTAATCTAAATTTAAATTTAAAAATAAATAATTAAAAAAATATTATGGAGAAGGATGACAATGAGGGTGCCTGAATGCATATGTGTGACACTCACTGCTTAAAAAAATGTCCCATAGGACTGGCAAAATGGCTCATCAGGTTAAAGTGTCTGTTGCTAAGTCTGACCACACCAGTCTAATCCCTAGGATTCACATGCATCTGACTCTGATGGGTTTCCCTCTGACCTCCACACACATGCACACACACACACACACACACACACACACACACACACACAATCAAAGAAAACAAGTCCTGTACATTCTCTCTTGAGTTCCCCAACAGTTCAAAAATAGCAGCATCATGATTATTACTCCCATTTTGCAAATGAGAAAACTGAGGGAAGTACTCAAGTCATGTTGTCACTAGGTTTCACACCAAATATCTGAATCCAGAAGTCTGACTCCAGATTACAGTGTTATGTAAATATATTACAACAAAGAATATCATGATCAGGGCCGCACTGTAATTATGCAATCCCCACAACAATGGACTGTAACCTGAAATTGTAAGCAAAAGAAGGAGAAGAGAAGAAACTTTCTTCCTCAAGTTGCTTTTTGTTAAGATAATTGACAACCACAAGAGAAATAAAACTAGAACAGGTCGTTAATATTATTGCCCATTACTTTTGATTCTTCCCTCACCCCATTTATCAAGGAGGTGTCTCTATATCTCATGGATGGTACAACTGAGGTTCAGTGAATCACTAATGGACAAACCTAAAATATGGCCTTCTCAACAATGCACTTCAGAAGGTATGTGCAGCAAGTTCACAAAAGATTTTAGAATAGTTACTTGTCAGACTTGTAATTCTAAACAGCTCAGGGTGGCATGTTTAATTGGGGGATATCATAAAGACATGAAATCCAACCATAGAAATGCAGGTGATGGCTAATTTTTAGCTTATTTCTTTTCTTTTTTCCTGTCTAATCCTCAAGTGCTGAGATGACAGGTTTGGGCCACCATAGACAACTTGCAGCATGATGTTTTGTTGTGACAAGAAGCACTGGGTTGCTGAATCTCCAGAATCTTCTGTCTCCTGGTAGACACGAAGTTTGCAGTGTTCAAGTGATAAGTAAAAAGAAAGGGTTTGGGTTGGGGATGTAACTTATAGTAGAGTTCTTACCTAACATACACTAGATTTCATCTCCTGTGATGAGTGACTTTCCTGCATCCTGAGTCTTCTACAGGTGAGGGGATAGTAGACACTATACAAGCCCCTTCCATCTCCTCCAGTCACCATCCTCTGGAATCAAGTATATCTGTACTTTACTGAAGGATAATGGGCCATATGACCACCCTTAGCTGCAAGGGAGGCTGAGAAGTGAGCGACTGACATTATTAATATAGAATACAACTCATTCTGACTGTTCCAAATACTAGAAGCACCCCATCCAGGTTCCAAGAACACCATGGTAGCTACCTGATCAGTATGAGATGGGCTCTGATTCTTAACGTAGGGGATGAGGCATCAGACCAAGGAAGGCAGTTCAGTTTGCAGGTACCCATGACAGAATGCCATGACCATCATAGATAGTCTCCAAAAGAAGTCAAAGATCCTAATGACTTCAAAGGAAAAAGAAACAGAGACCTTCCCAACAGGTTAAGTGAACCCGTAAGCTTTCTTGCAGATACCAGATTGTAGAGTTCTGCAGTACCAGGGTTTTTTAATGCCACAAAGCCATGATTCTTTCCAGTGGTCTATCAGTCTTTCCAAAGGCTAGAGGAATGAGACAGAACATTTATGGATGATCTCTACCTCTGCTGTAGTTAAATAAAACAAGGTTAGTAAGAGCCCAAAACTCACTGCCATTTCCCATTCCATTGGGATAGATAAAGTGATTCAGAAACAAAGAAAATCATTTCCTGAGAAATACATTGCACCTTACAATTCTTCCTGGAGTCTCTAATTCCAACTTCCTGAAGATATCACCATGAGCAACAAGAGATGAATTGTGGGACTCACCATAAAACCTTCCTAATCTTCCTCTAGCCCCTTCATGGCCCATCTGCTAAAAAGTAAGCATGTGACCCCAATTTGGCCAACCATGGACTTTCATTGCCCTAACTCACACTCTGATCCAATCCAGGCTAGTCAAGCCCTCCCTCGGGAGTATACAACTTAAAGCTGTGCCCTGGTGCATAAGAAAATGAAGGAAGCTAGAAAGAGAGAAGCCACTTTCCTGCCAATGATAAGGTCTGTTGATGGCTAGAAGGAAGAGTCCTTTGGAAACTGTTAGGGGTCTGAGAGATGGAGAGGGGAGACTTGGAGAGGGAGAAAGGGAAAGCACCTGTCCTGCTTGCTTCGGCTGCCTGTCCCATCCTCCTGTGAGCTTCTCTTATACCTCTATGGCCAGATAAGCCCACAAGGGAACCTTGCTTCCCTCTCATGAAGCCCTGAGCTAGCATGCAGGCTGTAACTATGTAGGGTGTCCAGCAACCAATGGCCAGAATGGCTCTACTCTGCAAGTTGCTAATGTAACCATGTCACTTGCAGGGATGGCCAGCACCCAAACAGTGTGCAAAACTCTGCCATTCAGATGGACCTCCTTAACCTCACACACCAGAGTCACCCACTATGAGACATAGATGTAGAGAGAACACGGGCTTCTCTGTAGCTCCCTGGGGATGACACAAGGCAAGTCCCTCCAGCTGCACACACCATGACTGCTAAATAGAATCCCAACCCTTTATGTGTGTGTTTGGGGGTTATCGATGGTGAGGTGCCTGTGCAGTAGGTACACGTGGAAGCCAGAAGTTAACCTCCGGTGTTTGCTTTGTTTCTTTGAAGCAGGGTCTCTCACTGGGACCTGGGGCTTACCAGTTATGCCAGACTGACTGCCAGCAAGCCCCAGTTTCAATCTTCCCAATACTGAAACTACAAGCACTCACCCCCATGCCCAGCTTCTACATAGTTCATGGGCTTGAACTCAAGTCTTCACGCTGGTGCAGCAGGGACTTTCTCCACTAAACTTTCTGTTCAGCCCTCCATGATCCCGAAAAGCCTGGGCACTTTGGCCTCACCAGTGTCCATAAACTCAAAATCTGGGGCTCTTTCTGTTCTAGTACAGACATATAGAAAGAAAGGGACGCCCAAGTGACATTTCCATGTGAGAGGAAAAGGAAACTAACAAAAAGGTAAGAGGTAGAAATCAATGAGCAAATGTTTGCAAGCTATTTTTGGGACTCAGTCGGTTCCTTGGCCCAAATGGAAGCTGTAAACAGTTGGCCTTACCTGGTCCTCAGGAGAACCAAGAATGCCTTGGCAAGGGTAGGGTGCTGAACAGATGAAGGGAATCCAGTCCCAAGGGCCATTTCTTTTGCAGTGACTGATGGCACTGCCAGTTTCCCCGTTGACCTGAAGGGTTTCTCTTCAGCTAATTCAGTCAGAGGGATGGAAAGGAAAGGGAGAAGTCAGAGCGAAGGAGGAGAGTATGCCAGACTGCACACTTGGCAGTGGGCTTGAGACAGGAAGTACACAAAAACTTGTTGCTGCCTAGAAAGCCGACGGAAGCTTAAGCCAATTCATTTCATTGCAAATTAAACCTTCAATATCCCAAGAGATCAGCCGCTAGCAACACCATGAACTTCTCAGGCTTCCTAAGCTAGGCGTACACAGGGTGATGAGAGAGCAGCTCTCAGTTTTAAAGCTACAATGACTTGACAGGAAGAAGGGAAGAAACGCAACCATAAATCAGCAAGAAAGAACACCTGTCAGAGCTCATCTCTATATAAAGAGCTTAGACAAACAATTAAAACCTTCAGGCAGTATGAAAAAGAGAAGAGAAGAAAAGTTCTCCAGGAGAAAAAGAAAATAGCAAAATATTATAGAAAATAAATGTGTGTCATTGCCAGCTACCAAGATATGAAAGCAAGGACGTGGTAAGTAAGTGAATGCTATTAAATTAACAAAAAGTCGCATAACCTTAGGCTGGAGAGGTACTAGGAGTATGGGTCTGCACCCCTATGACCAGCACTAGAAAATATTTTAATATGACTAATGAAAAGGAAAAGTTTAGAGTGATGGAAATTTCACAGGCACAGGAACAAGGATAAATGGTATTTGTGGGGATGCAGAGCTGTAGGGCAGTGGTTTTCAGCCTTAGTTTCCTTATCAAGCAAACTGGGCCTGTGGGATCATTCTTTCTCTCTGTCTGACTGTTTGTCTGTCTGCCTGCCTCTATATGTCTGTCTGTCTGTCGTCTATCAACCTCCCTCCCCAGTTTAAGGCTATAAATGAAATAACATACAAGGGGAAACTCCTACATGGAATGGGCTGAGCCATGTCTCCTTTCCTTTCACACGGAGCTCCAGGGGACTGTGACCAGGTATGACTGGACAACTGTCTCCTTCTAGGTAACATGGGAGGGTGCTGTTCACACGGTAGTTTCTGACTTAGAAATGTTTCTCAGAAGACCCAGCACCTCAAAGCTGTTCTGGTTAACAGGCTGCCTGTGATTTGTACAAAAGATTGGAAAAGGACCACAGGAACGCTGTTGGGGGAAGACTGCAGGTCACCTAGTGAGCTCCCGTTGCCCAGCCTTCCACATACCAGTATTCCATGGCCTGGGCTTGCCTGAACTAAAAATGCTGCAAGAAAGTGTAACTAGCCCGGCAGAAATGATGCTTAATTTTTTTCTGGAGATGGGTCTCACTAGGCCCAGCTAGTCTGAAATCTACTATGTAGACCAGGCTGGCCTCAAACTCAGAGATCCACCTGCCTCTGCCTCTCACCTGCTGGAATTGAAAGTATGTGCCACCACCCCAGTTTGGGAATGAATGTATTCTAAAGGTATTGATGTGTCTCTCACCTGACTATCAGACTGTTGAAACATGGACTCCAAGAAACTGCATTTTCCCCAGGAGTCTCCTAATGGGGGAGGAAAGAGCAGAGTCCTTGCATCAGCCAAGGGGGAACTTGTCTCCCAGAAAGAGATGTCACATAGTTCTAATACCTTGCAGCAAGGATGGGTCAATGGTGGGTGGGACCACACCTTGACCAGGACTGCTTAATTGTGCATTGCTACCTAAATGTCAGTCTCATTTCAGGACCCCCAACAATGGACTTGAGAGAGTCGCTGGCTCTGTTTGTCCCTCTTTCCAGTGTGGTCACATTGAATAAATCCCTTTTTACTGCTTTTTATTCTCAATTTGTCTATTTTAAGTGCATTAGAGAGAATAACTGAATCTAGCTTCTTGGGATACAGACTGTAACCCCAAGTTCAGTAACAAAGGAGTTAATGGTGAGAGTGTGTGCCTCTTCTTAGGACGACACTGATCCTAGTATGTCAGGTCCCACCCTCCTGTCTCACTGAACCTTAATTACCACTTCAGTCTCAATACACTGAGAAAACTTTAGCCTATGGATATATGGAACACAGGCCAGCCACAGAGCTGGGCCTACTGTGTGAGCAGACTGCCATGCCCGCTCCCTATCCAACACCATGAGCTGCTCCAGGCGACTGGCCCTGGTATGACAAAGCCTCGGACTGCCCTAGAGATATCAAGGACTCCCTTAACCTCATTTATGCTTAGGGGGCTTTAGAGAAGATATGGCTCAACAGAAACCCAGACAGAGAGGGACAACTAGGCCCTCCTCCTCTACTACCCAAATGCTCCCCCTGGGTCCATCTAAGAAGACTACTGAGTGGTGGCTCCTCTCCTCTCTCCCACAGCACCCACCCCTACAATATATTCCCTCTGAATATCTCAGCCTTCCTTCAAATAAGTGACAATACATAATGGGTTTGACAGTTAAATATCCAGTTGGTCTTCTTTTAAATAAAGGAATGCTTGCATAGCTGTAATAGTTTGAATATGAAATGCCTCTCGTGGATTCATGTATTGAATACTCTCTTGGTCTCTAGCTGTTGATACTATTTTTGAAGGGTCTGGAAACTTTAGGGGTGGTTCTAGTTGGAGGAAGTACATCCCTAAGATTGTACTTTGAAAGTTGTACTTGATCCCCAGACCCTTCCTGCCTCTCTGCTTCCTGCACCCTATGATGGCAGCCCCTTTACTCTACCACACCCTCCCAGGAATGATGAACTGACACCTCTAAAACCTTTAGGTGGTTCTCCTTGGGTGCTCATCATGGTGACAGAAAGTCTAACACACATCCCTTGTTAAGTGACAGAAGTTGATTTTAGGCCCAGTGTCAAGTCTAGACTCAGGGCTTCAAACCACTGCCCCTAATGACTTGAATGTGCTGTTGGCACCTCCCAAACAGGCAATGAAAATACATGGCTTTACATTTCACACAGCTACAAAATTATCTCAAGCAAGACTCTAAATAATGTTCCATGTGACAGAGGCCTCAGGAGCCTAGAAATGAATTCATTGGGGCCAAGAAACTTCTCCAATTCTCTACTCCTTTGAAATCTATTAACAAGGCATGCTTCCAGTCAGCCTTGAGCACAGACTACTTGGACCCCCATCTTCCCTTTGTAACATCTCTCTCCTGTGCTTGCCACCAATACACACACTCCAACTTAGACTGGACCCTTATGCTGAAGATTCTGGCTTTCCAGACTCCCTGAGCGCAAAGGAGACTAGGACAGCATTGCCCTTAGTGACCCAAGCCCCCAATACCAAGATGAATACCAGTTTGCTATCAAACAACATTAAAATTCCAGTTCTCCAGATTGGCAACCCAGCTTCTTGTCTTGACTCTTGACCAGAGTACAGACACAGTGCTAGGAACCTTCTGTGTAGGGCTACTTGCATGGCCAAATCCCTAAAAAACACACAAATGGTGGAGGTGCTTGGTGTATGGAGCTGGGGCTAGACCAGCCCAGCTGGTGCTGCTCCAACTCTGCTTTACTCCCTGCACTGCTGGTGAGAACACTGTTCCCTTGCTATACCTTGTAAGTCCATGAGTTTCCTCCTTCAGTCTGGACAGTCAGGCACCAGAAACCCCAGGTTCTGATGGCATCTTTCTCAGGGTGCTTCCCACTACGGACTGTCTTAAAGATGCTGGAATGTCCTCAACAAGAAATGGATCTGAGATGCCCTGTAGTGTGTCAGTGGATGAGTCTCCAGGCATGTTTCTTCTCTGGGCAGTGTGTCCTTGGGCATGGGACTCCTGCCAATCAGCCATGCAGGGATGACTGACTTTCTCCATCTAGCCAGAAGTCTCACATTCAGACTACTGACTTCATGGCTGGGCCTTCCTTTGTAACATCCAGAGTGTTCAGCAGTAAGACATCTTGACCAATCTGGATGCCAAGAGCATCCCCAGGACCTAGATACAGCCAACTTTCCCTGGTGTATCTGGGTGACAGTCACCATTTAGATGTATGGCTGATGCCTCCCCTGCTACACTTCCAGAGGAAACTAGCATGGCCTGGGAGCAGGAATGCTCAGGAATGAATGACCCAAGTCTCCAAGCCAGACATGGGAAGTTGCAGCATGCCTACTGTCTCAAAGAGAATATAGACGTGAATCTGTGGCCAGGTCCTGAGATATAGAGGGAGTCTGAGTTTGGGTTCTGAGATGATTCTGAGAGTATGTTAAATATGTTACTTGTATGGAAAGTACAAGGAAAGTTTGCATCAGGGAAGGAATGGATGCAGGCAAAGGGCATTGTCAGCCATGGGTTATCCTGTCAGCCAGTCATTGATTGCTGATGTCTAGAGTATAAAGCTCATGGAAACCTTAAGGTAGCAGCATTGAAAACCACACACTTGAGAGTTATCTCTAGCCTGAGGGGCAGGGGCATTTACACACCAATTCCCATCAGCTAATGATTACAGGCTACTCATGTGGGGTGATGTTTCCCCAAAGCAAACCCCAGGGACAAGGGATGCCTCCAGCAGGAAAGGAGAGAGCTAGGAACAGGGAGTCAACCATCCGTGCACCTTGGCATGGCAGAGCACCACAGTATTTGATGCTGTCAAATATGTCGGCTCTCTGGGCCTATTGGGCCTGACATTTATTTACACCTGTCAGTGCCCAGGTCTCATCTCCCATGGATGTTCTTTACTGCCTTGGTCTTCAACTTAAGGTTGGAATGTTTCTTTAAACATAGTCTTAAAAGTAAGTGCAATGCCTAATAAAGCATAGAGGAGTGTCATTCTGGATGACTGAAGGGACCGCAGAGAAGAAACAGAGGTGAATGACCAGAGCCCCCTCAGCCCACCCTCTACCAATAGGCAACCTTATTAAACTTCTGGAGCTCCTCAGAAGTAAGTTTGCAAATGCTAAATCACCTGCTAACCTATGACCCTTGACCCTTGACCTCACGGTCAAATACATTGGGCCTGATACCTTGAGATGAGGCAAATTGGGACCCAGATATCTCACCTAGCTTTGTACTTAAACAGGATCCCACCTGTGGTGAACATACCTGGCTCCTTGCCCAGATTCAGCTACCTGCTTTGAAAATGATAGTGCGCTCCTCCAGAAGCTGAGCTTCGAGGACCAGTGTTCATTCATCTTGTTACTCAGCACAAGGAAGAGTGATTGCAGCAAAAATCCTTTCTGCTGTGCTGCTGGCAAATGCCTTGCAAGTTAATTCATCAAGTCTCTCCAGGTAGGCAGTAGGCCTTTCTGGCTTGCCTTAGAACCCTTTCCTTCAATTGAAGACTGTCTGCCCCCTACCCCATCCCTGGCTGGAATTCTTCCTCCAGACAGGGTGGCTCCTGTGGGTGAGAGCTACATGGTCTTGAACATGTCTGTCACTCAAGAGACTCCAACCACTAGCTCATCTTGCCAGAACCCTCCAGACTGGTGAACTGGGTTTTCTGTGCTCCCCCTCCCATCTTTTGTATTAACCAACCTCCTCGTGGGTCACTGGTTGTGTGGACTACAGGAGACTGATCTCTCTTATCTTCCTCTTCTCCCAGTCACTGTGAAGGGTCCAGGATGTGAAACAGGCTGGTCGGGACTGCCTTTATACCCTGCTGGAAGACACTGCACCGGGAGATGAGTGTTATCTTCCCTCTGGGCTTGGGAAGAATATGCTGGTTCTTTCCATCATTTAGAGAAATGGAGAGCCTGTCTGAGAGGAATGTGCTGATGTCAGCCCTTGATCCAAGTGTGCCTGCCGGCCAGTCTGCCCAATACTCTTCATATTCCTGAGCCTCACCTGAACAGACATGACTGGGTCAGGAGACTCTGCCCTCATCAACAAATAGGTGTCATCATCATCAAAATCGGCTTTTCTAAAAATTATTATTAAGATTACTAAAGTCATAATGGTTTATAGTCAAACAAGGGTTAGGTGTAAAGCCATTTTCATGCACATACATATTTTGAGCATACCCTCCTATCTCCTACAGTCTTTTCCTCCTTATTCCTCCTCCTCCATAAGTCACTCCTGTTCCCCAGTCATCAGTACATATATGCTTTCATGGACCTGTGAAGTCTAGGACCCATGAATGAGAGAAAATACACAATATTTGTTTTCTGAGACTGACTTAATCCATTTGATAGAATTATCTCTAGATGCATCTGTTTTTCCTACAAACAATATAACTTCCTTCCTTGTTATAGCTGAGAAGAGTCCCATTGTGTATATAAAGTGCATTTCTGTCATCCCTTCCTCTGTTGGATAACTCCATTAGTCCTGTAGCTAACTGTTATGGATAGTGCTTTAATAAACACGGGTGTCAAGCAGCTCTGTGCAATTCCCTTCTGTCTCCTTCACACACACCCTTACTCTGCCAATTTCCCTCCATGTCACCATGTTTCCTGAGGCCCACCCTCATCAGACATAGCCCTGCCCTACAGCCCTGGCCTAGCAAGCCTCTACAGCCATGAGCTAAATCAGTGTCTGCTGTCTGTAAGTTACCCAGGCCATGAACTTCTGTGGGGGAGCCACGTGCCCTCTGTACCTCACTACCCCTTGGGAGATAGAAGGAAGATTTGAGCATTCAATCTCCCGAGTCCTAGATATCACTTCCCTGTCCTGCTGAAGCTCTCGGGTGCCTTGCTGAAGACCGTAGCAGTGTGTGACACTGTAACCCTCCATTTTATAAGGAACCACCTCCACACTTCTCGGATACACACATGAATCTGAGTTGAAGGCACCTCCTGCCAACTCAAGAGAGGTGGAAAGAAAACAGGGCTTGACTTCAATGGAGCAGGCTCTCCTACCAGAGTGACTGGAGGCAAGTTGTATTGGTTGCACTTCTGTGGTTGTAATAAAACACTACAACCAAGGCAGCTTATAGAACAGTGGTTTTGGGCTGGGCGGTGGTGGCGCATGCCTTTAATCCCAGCACTCGGGAGGCAGAGGCAGGCGGATCTTTGTGAGTTCGAGGCCAGGCTGGACCGACAACCTCCAAAACAATACAGAGAAACCCTGTCTCGTAAAAACAAAAACAAACAAACAAAAAAAAAAAGAACAGTGGTTTTTAACCTTCCTATTACAGCAACCCTTTAATACAGTTCCTCATGTTGTGGTGACCTCCAACCATAAAATTATTTTTATTGCAACTTCATAACTATAATATTGCTACTATTATTAATTATAATGTAAATATCTGATATACAGGAGGGTCTTACACAACCCCTGTGAAAGGGTCATTTGACCCCCAAAGAGGCTGTGAGCCACAGATTGAGAACTGCTTGTCTAGACCCATGCTTGTAGACCCACTATCCTCAATCTCAAACCAAGCAAGAAACCTTCCAGCACCCTGTGAAAAACAATAGCTCTAGAATCCAGATGAGGCATCTCTAAAAGTGGGTCCCCAGCTCTGTTCAAAAGGCCATCCTCAGTTGTGAACCACTGGTCGTCCTGAACCCTGAAAGGACCATCCCAGGGCTCTGAGATTAGTGGCACCACTAAGAGCCATCCCAGCATAAACACTTGGTAGTTGGCAGTCATGTGATGTGTAGAGTGGTGTGGTGTGGTGTGTGTGTGTGTGTGTGTGAGAGAGAGAGAGAGAGAGAGAGAGAGAGAGAGAGAGAGAGAGAGAGAGAGAAAGAGAGAGAGAGAGAGAGATGTTACTGCACTTTCCTGAGCCTCAGGAGCACCTACCTTGTGAGGTCCAATAAAAGTGACTACAGAATGCCTACTGTATTGCCTGCTATCCAATCTTCAAAAGTCATTCACTGAGCAAACATCAGTAATATATATTATACTACTCCCTCTGCTCTTGTTATTGATTAATAATAGCAATAATATTACTTCCAGCTGTTTCCATGGGACATGAATTGTGTGCTTTACCCACATAAATCACGGTTTTACTCACTCGACACTACAAGAGAGGAAATGACTACCCCATGTACAGAAGAGGAGGCTAAAGTGAGGGACAGTGACTTGCCTAAATACACACCAGGTGCACAGAGGAGCCAGGGTGAATATGAGCTTATACAACACCATTTACACTTTGTCTTTTCAAAACCACAAGGCTCCGGATGTTCTGGGTCTAAGCTTGGTAGCCATCAATGTCCTTTAAGAGCATTCAGAGTCCAGCTGGGAGCAGCCCCTACTCTCAATTTGCTCTGACATGTCTTACTGTCTGTACATAGACATCGTTATCTAAAGGTTCCCTGCTGAAGCGTCATGGGAAACAAGCACAGAAACTATCATCCTAGCTCAATAGCTCACGTGGATGCTGTACTATTCACATGATTTGTTTTTCCCTCAGACTCCTTCTTTCACAGATTTTTCTGGCTTCCTCTGCACACTGTTGCCTGAATGTATTCTCTCCATATGTCCCTGTAGTGTCGTGAGATATTTGTACACTGTGTGAAGATACGTTGCTGTAGTTGGTTTAATAAAGAGTTGAACAACCAATAACTAGACAGGAGGTTTAGGGAGAAAGAAAGAGGAGGAGGAATCAAGGCGCAGGAGAAACCAGGAGGCACAGAAATGCAATGGTGAAGAAGGATAGAAGAGAGGTAATGGGATAGAACGTAGATTAATATAAATGGGTTAATTGCCGGGCAGTGGTGGCGCACGCCTTTAATTCCAGCACTCGGGAGGCAGAGGCAGGCGGATCTCTGTGAGTTCAAGGCCAGGCTGGACCAACAGCCTCCAAAACAATACAGAGAAACCCTGTCTCGTAAAGCCAAATATATATATATATATATGTATATATATATGGGTTAATTTAAGTTGCAAGAACTAGTTGAGACAAGCTTAAGACAAAGACTAGTTTCATAATTAATATAAGTCTCCATGTCATTAAACTGGGAGCTGGCTGGTGGGACAGAAAAAGACTGGTTACACTACAGCTCCTGGGGACCTGTCCTCCAGGAAGCTCAATTCTAACTTTCAGAACTTCTCACTGTTTCCCATCAGCCAGTGGGAGTTCCTTCTGATCTGAAAGGCCAGTACAGATAATTCCTCTGTACATATAGCTAGAAACCTTGAATATCTTTTAGACTCACGGGACATTTATGAAGGGAGAGACTGTCCTGTTCCTATGCTGTGTTATTCAAACCCACCCACTCCTCCCCCATGTCTGCCTGGCAGCATTTGAAGGCTGCACCACTTGCCCTCTGACTCAGTTTGCAAAGCTTTCTTCTTTTCACATCCATGTCTCCTGCCTAGCTCCCTTATTAGTTTGTTTTCTATTGCCATGGTGAACACCGTGACCAAAAGCAACTTAGAAGGGAAGGGATTGTTTGGTTTATATGCTCCAACCACAGTCCATCACTGAGGGAAGTCAGGGCAGAACATCAAGAAGGAACAGAAGCAGGAACCGGTATCAAGATGAAAATAGTAACCTTCACAACTCTAAATCTGCTTTTTTCCCCTGTGGTAATTCATATAAGGATTCCCACCCCCCAGTTCAACTTTTTAGTGCTTGGTCCCCAGCTAGTGAAACTGTTTGGGAAGGATTGGGAGATGTGGCCTTGTTGTATATAACTGGGGGTTGGCTTTGAGGTTTCAAAAGCCCATGCCAGGTCGTGTCTGTCTGTCTCTGCTGTCTCTCTCTCTGTATTTGTCTCTCTCTGTGTCTGTCTCTCTGTGTCTCTGTCTCTCTCTGTCGCTGTCTCTCTCTGTCTCTCTGTCTCTCTGTCTGTCTCTGTCTCTGTCTCTCTCTCTCTCTCTGCCTGAGGATCAGGATGTAAAGTTCTGAGCTACTGATCCAGCACTATGCCTGCTCCCTATCATAATGATCATGGACTAATGCCCTAAAACTCCAAGCAAGCTCCAATTAAATTTTCTCTTTCTTTTAAAGAGTTACCTTGGTGTCTTTTCACAACAATGGAACAGTAGCTATGGAACCTCCAATATCTGCACCTGCTTAATACTTGGTCCTTTCCCCACATCACTGCTATCTCCCTCCCTACCCTTCTGAACTGCAGGAAAACAACCAGTGGGCCACTCTGCCTTGTACACACACAAAAAAAGATAAAATAGAGGCCTCCCAGAACAGCAGCCCAGTTCCCTTAATACAAAATGAATGCTTGGGGGCTGGAGAGATGACTCAGACAGTAAAGTGCAAGAATGAGGACCTATTGGTTCCCAGCACCCACATAAAAGTTGAATGTGACCATGTGTGCCAAGAATCCCAGGATGAGAAGAATCCCTGGGACTTGTTGGTCAGCTAACCTAGCAGAATCATTAAGTTCTAGGTTCAGTGACCATAGTGGTTTGAATAGGAATGGCCTCATAGGCTCTTATATTTGCATGTTTCGTCATTAGGGAATAGTCACACATGACAAGGATTGTTGGAGGAAGTGTGTCATTGAGGGTGGCCTTTGGGGTTTCAAATGTTCAAGCCCAGTGTCTCTCTCTGCCTGTTGATCCAGATGTAGAACTCTCAGCTATTTCTCCAGCACCATGTCTACCTGCATGCTGCAATGTTTCCTGCCATGGCAGCAAGTGACCAGACCTCTGAAATGTATGCAAACTCCAATTAAATTATTGTCTTTGTAAGAGCTGCCTTGGTAGGGACATCTTTTCACAGCAATAGGACACTGACTAAGACAGTAAGAGACCTTGTTCCCTCAAAATTTATGGGAGAGTTACTAGGGAAGATATCCAGTATCATCCTGTGACCTCTACACACATATCTACATGTTGGGGAAGTCCTGTGTATATGTCAATAAAGCACTGCTGGCCAATAGGAATCTAGATAGGTGGGGCTAGGAGTCCAGGAGGATTCTGGGAAGGAGAAACACAAGAGAGTTCGAGATGTAACGCCATGCGGTAGAAGGCCCAGAAATTTCTCTGGTAAGAGACATACTTAGATTAACAATTATGGGGTAATTACTTAAGTCAGAACTAGCCAGTAAGAAACAAGCAAAGGCCAACAGCTTCATAATTAATACAGCGTCTTGTGTGTTATTTGGGGACTACAACGTGGCAGAGCCCAGGCGACTGGCGGGTGATAAACCAAAGCGGCTAGCAAAGGAAAAGCTTCTCTTAACATCTACACAAACATAAAGATGCAGCATCTTAAAATGAGATCCTAGGAAGAGTGATCAATGGGTAAAGTCGCAGTTGTACCAGCATGAGGACTTGACATCCCATAACACCCATATAAAAACTAGGTGTTGGCACATGACTGTAGCACCATTGCTGGGGAAGGCAGAGACAGGAGGATCTCAGAGATCACAGGCTAGACAGTCTAGCCAAAACAGCAAGCTCGGTCTTCAGTAAGCAATCCTATCTCCAAAAGATTAGAGAATTATAGAGGAAGACATCCTATGGTAACCTCTGAGCTCTGTATGTGCACACGTTGGCACCTGCAAACACACACACACACACACACACACACACACACTTGCTTGCTAGAGGCCATAAATATACAATAGCAACAAAGCTGTATGTGATGGGAGATGTCATTCTGTATATATGTTTGTCTAATTGGTTGATGAATAAAACTGTTTGGCTAGTGGTCAGGCAGGAAGGATAGGTGGGGCTACCAGATAAGGAGAATCCTGGGAAATGTAGGAAGAGAGGAGTTGTGAGTCTGGGACGAGAAAACTCAAGTCAGGCATTCTCAGGTAAGATAAAACTATGTAGAAATACATAGATTAGTATTTGTGGGTTAATAATTAAGCTAGAGCTAGCCAATAAAAAGCCCAAGCTACTGACCAATAGTTTTATAGTTAATATAGCAACTGTGTGTTTATTTGGGGCTGATTCATCTGTGGGACCAGGCTGGAGGGAAGAGTGTTCGTTACATATGTGGGCAAGAGTTCAAGTTTTTCCTCTCAATCTTATGCCAACCTTCTATGTTGAAATGAAGTAGCACAGTGATACCCTTGTACAGTTGGGTAAAATAAAGAGCTCCTGCCTCAGAACAAAACAGTGGCCCATCACAAACTACAAAAGCCCTCTGCAATAAGAATTTATAATAACCTGACAGGAGCAGCATGTTTGCAAGATAAACACAGCCTGATTAATTGCCCTCCTCACAGACTTTTTAATGATCCCATTCAGTGTCTTGGGAATTTTTTCTGGAGACGATCAAAGTCCCATTTTTTTAACACATTATTAAACTTCTAACAGTCCTTTCCTACACATCTAGCACTCTCTTCTCCTTTGAGGCAAGGTTCAGTTTTAGCTAGTGTTTGCCAAGCTCTCCATGGTGGTTGGGATATTTTATTTCCTTTGGTTCCTAGCAGTGACTGACCCCACACCTAATCTTAATGTTGGTCACTTACTCCCCACAGTTCCATTTCTCCTCTTGCCAGCTGCCGGGTTAACTTCTCAGGAGAGATACAATCATGTTTCACATGTTATTTCTATCAACGACAGGTCACAAGGATAGTAGCACATGCCATGATGTGGAGTAGACTGGGCCTTCAAAGTCTGTTTAAATGTCATATATGATGCTCACACATTGACCAAATTCTACATGACATAATACACCTCTCAGGATTTATCCCCAGTGAGGATCACTTTGATGCTAGACTCAGCCCTTTGTCACATCCAGTGACAACAGCCATGCTGAGATATGTGAAGCTTTATAAAGATAATGAGGGGATTTTTATCAGGGTTGCATTATATGGCAGCTGGACTATCACTCCCATATCTGTACCCCTACTCCTCTCCATCCACCCCATCCCCCAGGAAAACCTGACATATAGCCTCAACCTTCACCCCTACACTACCAGACAGGGCTCTAAAGCTCAATCATGATGGTGGAAGGAGCTTTAAAGGTTACTAATGTTTGAGTTCTCAACCAGGAATTCTGTTGTAGCTGACAAGAGAGGGTTCCTTGGCTCCAGGTCTATCAAAAGCAATAGGTATCAAGGCCAGGGTTTTCTTTCACCTGGCCTGCTTCACTCCTTTATGGCTGCTTGCAAACCTGCATAGACCTCACTCCATTCCTGCTGTCACCTGTCATGTTTCACAGGTGGCAAGACTGAAGCTCATTGTCAAGATTGTCTCAGAAACCCAAACCTTCAAGGTCTAGATGCCATGGGAGGAGGATACTACCTTCTCTGGGTGAGCTCCAGGTACCCACCCTGTTTGATTCACACAGCTCTGGCAGTTGGAAAGGCCCTCCTGGCAGGAAGCCCGTGGCTCTTCATCCACCTATAGCATCACATAAGAAGAGAGGGAGGGAAAGAGTCTACAGCCATATACCTTTGACTGACCAGCAGGTTCTGCTTGGGTGGCATCATGACCATTGGGAAAGCTAACCTTAGAGAGGCTTGGGAATCCCTCCAGAGTCAGAAGCCATGAGTGAGGAGAAGCTAAATGCTTACAAGCAAATGGAAAAGAAGGCTGAGAACCCTTGGGCACCGTAACAGTGGACCTGGGCAAGAAAAGGAAGGACAGAGAGGAGGCAAACATCTGGCTCACAGCCCTTGATTTAGAGCTAAGTTGTGCTTTGATGATGGAAGGGGTGCCATGAAGCAAGGAATGCAGAAGGCTTCCAGAAGATGCAAGAAGCAAGGAAAGCAATTCCTCCCCAAAGCAATGCTGGATTGCTGACACTTTGACTTTAGGGCTTGTGAGGCCCAGAAGAGGCCTTTAGCACCTCATAGTTAAGGAGGTGTGAAGACGGAGGATAGAGTGTAGACAGGGTCATGATGCCATTGAAGGTGCCATGGAGGAAGCTCCTTTACTACTGGAGGAATTATGATGTGTGCCGTGAATATGATCATACATTGTATGCATGCATACTATTCTCAAATAATTAATGAAAGTATTATATATTTTAGTGCCAGTCATTTTGGACTAGAATCCACCCTGTTGACTGTTCTAATATAAAAATCACCCTTTCCAATAAGATCTCCTTCAGAGGCACTAGGGTTTCAGTCCCCAGCCCTAGCATGCCATTGTTCATAGCTGGTCTTCCTTACAAAGCCTAGGGAACAGAGTAACCCTGGGAAGCATGTGATCTGCTCCTGCCCTCTCTTCCCCATCATTACCAGGGGCCCAAGAAACTAATGTCCAAAGCTGTGGGAAGGCTGCTTCTCACTAGCTTACTGGGACTTCAGGACTTTCTTCGGAGACTTAATTCCGCAAGACCCACTTATCCCTACAGAACTGTGAGGTAACCACACTTACCGCCACACACCTGTGACCCATCTACTCAGGAGGCTGAAACATGGGCATTGCAAGTTCAAGGCGCCTCGACTGCAGAGAGGATTCAAAGCTAGCCTGGACTGCTTAGTTAGATGCTGTCATGAAATAAGTGAAAAGACGGTTGGGAGAATAGTTCAGTGGTAGAGAGTTTAGGCTTGAGGACATTGGTCCAATGCTTTCCATAACTAGGGGGTAAAAAAGACCATGAGGTTCCTCAGGCAGGAGCCATGGTTGTCTGAATCCTGAGGCAGATTTCCAAGGACTGAACCTCTCTGTTTATGCAGTGTTCCAGGAGCTTTATCTTCCTTTCTTCCTTCTTTCCTTCCTCCTTCCTTCTTTCATTCCTCCTTCCTTCCCTCCTTATCCCCCCCTCTCTACGCCCCTCTCTCTCCCCCTCTCTCTTTCTTTTACCCTGCCTAGCAAGTTGGGTTTTACATCTTCACCATGTTATGCTCAGTGCCTTCTCTATACTACATCCAGGAAATCTTTGTTGATTCTCTTTTCTTTTGTTCTTTTTTTTGAGACAGGATCTCAAAGAGGGTGACTTTGAACTCCTTGTCCTCCTGCCCTTACCTCCTGGGTGCTAGAATTGCAGGCAAGCACAACCATGCCTGGTTTATGTAGCACTGATAATGGAACCAAGGGTTATGGCAGACAAGCAATCTACAGAATTATCTCCTTGGCCCCATTGTTTGTTGAAATAATGTATTATTCATTTTTCTTTCTCACCCATAGAGCTGAGAACAAATTCCAGTATGAAGTCAAAGAAAGCTGAAGGAGAATGTGGCCCTGGCAATGCTTCCCTCCACACAGAGGAGTTCCTGCCTGACTCAGAACAAGGTCTGCTGTATGGATGGTGGACTCAGTCATGGGACTCCCTGCGTAGTTCCTGCCCATAGGTCTGGTGGAGTGAAACTGATGTTGTTGATTTTTTTAAACAGAGCCTAAGGCCCTTTAGGGATCTGGATGAACATAGACAGAAGAAGTAGGCAGCCACCCCCACCCATCCTCACTCCTCATGACAGCATGAGGCTTCTGACAGGCCAGAGCAGGGGATAACCAAGTGCACAGCCTTAGGAAATTAACGGGTTCTGGGTCAGCCACTATGCTCTCCAAGAAATCTGCAGAACCCTTTCTTGGTTTCATCTCCCTGTGTCTGTGCGTTGCTGGCATGCTGAATGCCAGTGCTCTACTAGCTACTTAGAGATGGAGGCTGGTCTCAGTCTGAGCAATAAAGGCAGGCTCACCCGCATTGCCCTCCCAGAAGCCAACTCCTCCTTGACGCCTTCTGAACCTGGTGTTTCACAGTTGGTCCTCCAAGCTGAAAAGGGATTCTAATAGAAGAATGGATTCTTCCAGAGCAAGACTGAACTCAGTGTCTTAGCAGTAGATTCCTGTTGATGCCTCTAGGGACTTCATTGTCTTATTGGGAAAACAATTCAAGTGTTTTCAGTTTTTCTCTTGGTAGGAAGGTAGGATATTCAGTAGTCATGACGCCAGTGAGTTTGGGAACTGCTCATAAGCACATAGAAGTTGTGTCTCCAAATCCCATGTTCTCTCCACCAGCCAAGGCTTTTAAGGACCTTGGTTTCTTTATCTACATAATGGGAAAGCTGAGTCTCTCCAGCCCTTGAATACTGTGGTTACTTTTTGAAATACAGACCTCAAAGCCAGGGAAGACATCAGAAGCCTTTGCCTCATTCTAATGATCCAATGAAAAACAAAAGCCTTTCTTCCCTGAAAATAATTCCAGCCTCATAATCCTTGAAATAGCCACCTCCTAGTAGGAGGACTGTCCATCCCACTGAAAGAGAACAGACACAACCATCCTTGGGAAAGGCAAGCTCCACCCTCTCTATCATCATCTTGTTACGTCTGTGTCAGTCAGCTTTCCACTACTACAGCAAACTACCTGAGGTCATTGACTTGAAAAGAGGAAAGGCTTGTTTTGGCTCACTTTAGAGGTGTCAATCCACAGCTAGTAGAGCCTGTTACTTTCACCAATGATTCAGTGAATATAACCCAAGCTAGGCTCAGATGGCTGCCATAGTCCACATGTAGATAAGTTATAGCATTCTCTCTTTCTCCCAATCCTCTGCAAAATGAACTGTACATTCCTAGGACTGAAGATCTTATTCAGGGCCATGAAAAAGACCCCACTAACTGCTAAAGGATATAGAGTTCTTCTAATTATATAGCATTTGTCTTTATGGAAGTGACAATGTGCTAAGCTCAAATCTATAATCCCATCTTATGTGGCCAAGAAAGATCACCAATGGTAGACATAAAAAATAAATTAAAACCCTGAGTGGAGCTTCTAATAAAATCTCTAATGGGACTAACTCCAGTGACAACATGCCCCTCCTCCTTGCCATTTCTTATCTAGACCCAGATGTGATGACTGGAGGAAGAGCCTCCACCTCTACCTATGAGGTAACTTTGAGATGGAGCAGAAAAGAATAGTGACAATTTGGATATCTCATTCATGAAGCAGCCAAAGCAGTCTTAAACTACCTATCGTAGTAAAGGAGAGAGCTATCCCTATGTTGTTGAAGCCACATGATTTCCACATCTTCATTACTAGCAGTAGATAGAGCCTTGCTGTCTCTAGTTTTACTGTTTTCTTTACTTTTCTAAAAACAAGAGTCTCATGTAACCCAGGCTGACCTCAATTTTTTTTCCTATGTAGCAAAGATGACCTTGAACTCCTGATAGTCCACCTGCCAACTCCTAAGCGCTTGAATTGCAGCCTGAGCCACCATGCAGTGAGCTACACCCTCAGTGCCCCCCCATTCCAGCTATCTGACCAATCCTCTTACCTCAAACCTCACTCAGTTCCCATCTACCCTATCCTATATGTGGGCACCAGTGACCTTCCTCACACATAAGCCAGATAATATTCCTCTGCCACCACAGTGTCATTAGTGGTTTTCCAACACTCCGTGTCAGTCAGTTTTCAATGCTGTGACAAAATGCCAAAGGGGAACATTTTAAGGGAGGGAAGATTTATTTCAACTCATTTAGTTTCAACCCATGGTCACTTGACTGCATTGCTTCTTGGCCTGCATATAAGACAGACATCAGGATGGAAGAGCTCTGTGCAATAGCACTGCTCACTCCATGGCAGCCAGGAAGCAGAAAGAGTGGGAGGCCAGCTCTAGGGGCAAGATGTACCTTTCAAAAGCATGTCCCCCTCAGTAGCCCACTTCCTCTCACCAAGCCCCACCTACTAGTAGCTTAAGAATTCATCAAGTGATGAACCCATTAATGGACCTAGAACCCTTGTGATCTAATGTCTCCCAATAGAACCAACAGTTGGGGACCAGACCTCTACACGTGGACTTTCACAGGGGCTGATTCATATCCAACCCGTAATCCACCTCTAGATAAAAGTGTGTTCTTCTGCATGGCATCTGGGATGCTTCACACTAAGACTACAGCCTGTCCCTATCCCCTATCCCCTACCCACCCCAGGTCCCAAATATCCTGTTATATAGTCACTCCATGCTTTTCAATGTGCCACCTCACACCCCTCTGAAGCTATGGTTGTTCTGTTTAAAGGGTTTCCTGTGTTGGACTCCTACTCATCTTCCAGTGCCTAACTCTACAGCCACCTGCCAGGAAGACTTTCCAGGGGGCAACAGGGCAAACATTGCTTCCCACAGACTTGTCTATAAACCACATCTAACATATCACTTGCCATGCTGTCAAGGAGTCCATCAGCTTCCAATCATTGTGTCCTAGACCCAGCCCTTGAGGTAGGGTCAAAACTTGATCTACCACTTTATCCCCAGCTCTAAAACCCTGAATGAACTTGTAGATGACTGGATAAACAAACACATAGCCCTTGGCCTCCAGGATTCAAAATTGTCGCCCTCCACATGCTGGAGTTTTGAAACAGCTAAATAGCAAGATAGCATGAGAAAGTGTTGGAAAGCGGCACCCCTCTGGTGGATGGAGAGCATGGAGGTTGGAACCAGGGCCATGTGAAGGTGGCAATCCTGGCACATAAAGAATTGAACAACACCCCCATCCAGTGTTCTCCTCTTCCTGTCTCATCCCCAAGCCCACCCCACCCTGTAGTCCATTGACTCCCCTTTCAGACAAAACCACAGGCCTGCTCCAGCGCATGAAGACCAGGGCTGGGATGTTAGTCTCTTCTGTGTCACTGTCTACAAAGACAGCTTTGGGTAGCAAAGATAAGTGTTAACTTGCTGTTACACTTAAGCAAATGTTAGAGTGAAAATGCCTGCTACAATGGCAAGGGCAGGAACACTGGGGACGATAAAGGAGACGTCCACAGCGACCAAGCTAACTAAAGAAGAGGAAAGAGGCCCTGAGAAAACAAACCAAGCTGACCTCAGGCAGGCTCCAGCCAGTGTTCAACGCCTCCCCTGAGGAGCATGTGACAGACACTGATGTCCTTGTAGACTTCTCAACCATACAGGCACTTACCCCTTTATACACAGTCTGATTTCCCTGTAACAGGTTGGAGTGAGGGTAAGAATAGCTAGAAAGCCTCCATAGATTCTGGGAAAGGAACCACCTGGAGCACTCCAGGGCTAAGCAAGAGGAGGAGGAATGGTAGGCCAAGACTTACAAGTCCTGACACTAGAGTCTCCTGCCACTCTGCAGGGTGCACGTATCTTTGTTAGCACCTAGGGTGCTGAAAATCAACCTTGATCACCTGCTGGTCCTACCTGTGACCTGGTGTGAATTCCTCCTTCCAGCACACAAAAAAGCAAGATTGTTTTGGCTGTCGGGGTTAGAGGAATGCAGGAGGATTTCCCAATCTATGAGAAATCATCATGGCAGAGCAAAGCAGCTCACATCACAGGAGAGGTGAGTACAGGAAGGGCCCAGGACAAGGTCTGCCCTTCAAAGACATACAGCTCCCAGGGACCCACTTCCTGCAACTAGACCCCGCCCTCCATGGTCCTAACACCTTCAGATCATCTGCTGCACGTTTGAATTCATCAGTGGCTTCATCTGTAGAAATGCCCTCACTGTCAGTTCCAGGGTAGTGCTCTCAGAATCCCCTTAGTGTCTCAGTCCAGTTAAACTGACAATCAAGATGAACTGGGAGCGGGGAGATGCCTTTGTCTATAAAGGGCTTGCTGTACAAGTGTGAGGACCTGCGCTCCGTCCCCCAGGATGAAATATATATATATATATATATATATATATATATATATATATGGTCTGGTGAGATGATTCAGCAAGTATAGGTGCTTGCCACCAAGTCTGATGACCTTAATTCAGTCCCCAAGACCCACATGGCAGGAGAGAACAGATTCCCTAGGGTTGTCCTCTACCCTACGTGTACACACACACATGCACAGAAAGGGAGAGAGAGAGAGTGTGTGTGTGTAATTTTAAATTTTTTAATAATGAAACAACAAATACACAGTTTTGACCACCATAGCCAGTCATTAATCTAAGGAAAATCTACCAGACCTTTCTAGTTCCCCCCTCTCCGCCCCATAGAGTCCCCCACAAAGCCAGTCTCCTCCCCTCCAGGATGGGAGGAGTCTTGATGGTTACTGCCTACTCCTTATAATTTCCTGGTGGCCCAGAGAAGGGACATGTGCCAAGGTCACTTAGCAGCTAGAGAGAGACAGGGCTGGGACAGAGCCCACCTCCCTTCTTGGGCAGCTGATCCTGGGAGGAGCCTGAGTACTCAGTAGCAAATTCTAGGGACTCCATGAGAGTTGCTCAGCCCGCCTCCACAGAGTACCGGGAAGGCCAAGCCCTGCTGGCTGGCAGGGAATGCCCGGACTCCTCTCGCGTGAGGAGAGTGGCCAGCACAGCCCCCTTTAAGGAGCGCTCTGCCATCCAGTCTTAATTTTAGCTTGGAGGTGTGCCACCAGCAGCTTTAACCAGAGGCCTGCTGAAGTTATGCAGGACAGCTGTCAGGAGGCATGCTGGGTGGGGCCTATTTAGCTAGCAGGGGCACCAGTCTGGAGACCCCACGCCTGGTCCTTCTGCCCCAGGACTGTCAACGGCACCGGCTACAAGGCTCGGATCTCCTCCTGAAGGTGCCGCAGCCGCACGATGATGACCGAAGAGCACTCGGATCTGGAGGCCCGGATCATCAAGGACATCCACTGCAAGGAGATAGACCTGGTGAACCGCGACCCCAAGAACATTAATGAGGACATTGTGAAGGTAGGCTCTGTGTCCAGCCAGGACAACATGGTCCTTACACACTAGAAGTCAGCCTCCCCAAAATTCCTGGACTGTCTTCTTTGAATGCCAGAAAACAGGCAAATCTATACAGGCCTCAGAAGGAAAGAAAAAAAACTAGCTACATGTATGATGGGGCTGAGGGGAAGACACCAAAAATACCTTCTTACAAGTAGTTCCAAGTGCCTACCCTGGGCTCTGGCCCCATGCCCAGAATGAATCGCTGGGAAGATTCAGAACCTGGGCCAAGTCGGTTTCTCTACCGTGCCAGGGGCTCTTGGGCTGTCTCCATAGTGGGCTTGGGGTTAAGCTGTCTCCATAGTGGGCTTGGGGTTAATCTGAGGGCTGCTCCACCAGTGGCCCCTCCAAGAGGCACTTGTTGCGGTTAGGCAGTGACTAGTATTTGCCCCTCTGGCACACTGTGCCCTCTAGTTCCCTGCCTCAGCCTAGCTCCCTGCCTCATGGCAGGCCTGGTGGCCAGGACCAGAAAAAGGCCTCTCAGCAGGCTCTTGGAAGGGAACCCTCAAGTCACCAGCCTTGGGTCCCCACAATTCAATCTCCTCTTAAAATCAGAAGGGTGCCCCTCAGAGTGAAGTCCCAGCCACCAGCCTCAGAGTCCCCAGAGGGGCTGTGCATCTGGACTAAGTTTTGAGAATTACAGGCCAGAGCTGCCTGTAGAATTGCAGGTGCAGTGTGACCCTTTTACCATCACCCTGCAAACTGCAAAACCATCAGCCACTCCAGCTGCTACGACCTGTACACAACTGTAGGGACTGTGCTGTCTGGACATGACAGTCACTATGGTTTAGTTTTGTGTGTGTAGTTTTGTAAGAATAGACTAACGTCCTGCCAGGGTGAGGAAAAAGCTGAACAGACAGGCCAGAGATGACCAGTGGACCCACCTGCTCTGAAACTTGAACATTTTCTAGCAGTCACTTCCTAAAAGGAAAATCTAACAACTGGAATTGATTTTTACCAGACTGACAAGATGGCTCAGTGGATAAAGATGGCCCCTGCCAAACCTCATGTCCTGAGTTCAAGCCCCAGAACCTATGTAGGAGAAGGAGAGAACAGACTCCTCAAGCCCTCTGACTTCCACACACACACACACACCATGCTGCATGCATACACACCATACACAGAGTAATCAATCTGCTCATTTTTAGTTGTTTTTATGTTCTTACTCAACTCTATATCCAGAATTATAGTATCTCAACATCTAAGCTTATAAAATGATATATATCTGTTTCTAGAACTTTGTATATGTCTTATACCGAGGACACAGCTCAGTGTGGACTCCAGAATTTTCTCAGAAATGCATGCTCTGTATTTGGTTCATAAAATGTAATGTTGAAAACTGATTTACGTGCTCAAATTGTGCCAGACATTCTTAAGTTTTCCAACAGTGAAGCTGCCTTCCCACCACTCTTTGTTTTTTATTTTTTGTTTTTGAGTTTGTTTGTTTGTTTGTTTTTTGCAACAGAGTTTCTCTGTGTAGCACTAGCTGTCCTGGAACTCATTTTATAGACCAGGTTGGCCTTGAACTCACAGGGATCCTCTGGCCTCTGCCTCCTGAGGGCTGGGATCAAATGTATGAGCCACCATTGCCAACAATGCATCTCTTTCTTTATATTGTGACTATGATGGCCCACAATTTAGGGCCCTGGAGTCATATAAGCCACAGATTTTGGTAGCACAACCAAGGGTTCATTGAGAGGCACTGTCAGAGCTGACTTCCTTCAGGACAGCTCCTTCTACATGGCCAAAACCTAACTTCCTGTGTGCCTGTCACCCAACACAAGCTACTGCCCCCTGTTTGCTCTGCGGGGTAACTCCCCCATGCCAGCCCCACAGAGCATGCCCCTGGATCTTGAGCAAAAGTGCTGCCTTCACACTCCCCGCTCAGATGTCAAGGCCACCCAGATGCCACCTCCTCCAGAAAGACTTCCCTGACTCCTGCAGGTAGCCAACTGTTCCACATCTCTGTGCCCTTTCACTGGGACTGACCTCTCTAATAGTTCACACTGTTGTGTGTTTTATTGACATAAGTCACAAAGGTAGAGATGGAACTCCTTGGAATACTTAGGGGAAAAAACTTTCCAACTTCAAAACACTAGAGAAGTGTAGCTGTTATGGTTTCCATAGACTGGTCCAGCTGAACTGCCTAGTTTCAACTCCACACTACTCCCCAAAAGTGAAGACACTGGACATGTCACTTAAGTTTCTGAACCTCCTGTGACATTACAACAGTACCATTTACCTCCATCAGGCAAATGAACCTCAGACAGCTCTGAGCAGCTGAATTGGCATGTGTGGGATGAATGAGATGAGAGATCTGAAGACATATAACATGGTCCCCACTCCCAGGAAGTATAGAGTTCATTGGGGCTGAACAGCCCTCAAGCAGCTTCCAGTACAGAAGGTTGGAGAATTGAGCCCTCTGGAGACCTTGGTGAGCCATTGGGGATGGGGATGAGAAGTCTGGGTAAGCAAAGTTCTTGGGTAGCTATGATGGATATCAAGTGTGGAGGGGACTCGGGTCCTACTTAGCCAAGAGAGAGGCAGCATCGAGCCCTAAGCCCAGAATGCAATCCAAAGAAAGAGACAGAGAGCAGAATAGATGCCCTACTTCAGCTTTTCTGAGGCAGAGGGGCATCCTCTCTGGCATCCCTGGTCCCCATGCAAATAGTTCCCAAAGACTAGATAACAGATGAACAAATAGTTTTGTCCAGAAGAAATTAACTGACATTGTTTGGTCACTGGCTGCTTTGTGAAGTTGTCTGGCATTTCCTTTCCTTCATTTTTTAATGAGCCAGAAACGAAACATTTAGAAACACAGAACAGGGATAATATGGGGAGATAAATACCACACACACACATTCTCTGAGACTTCAAGACTGTCTATCTGTTTAAAATTTAAAAAGGAGAGAGTTGACTGGGTGGGGGTGGGGGCAGCTGTCAGAACAGGATAACCTTCTACTGCCTGGGTTTTCTGTCATCCCCTGAGGAAAAAACAAGATGGAAGGATGGGTGACAGGTGAGAGGGGAAGATGGAGAGATAAGACAGAGGCCAAGGTGAAGGCACAGAAGGCCACAGTGGCATGCTAAGTGATCTCTGCTGTGGGTGTTCTCACATATCAACATGCTCCTTGTGGGCTAGGATGAATGACAAGGACAGAATTCAGGAAGCACCAGCTGTGGTCCCCATTTCTGGCACCATCTAAGACACTAAGCTTGCTGAGTGTCTTGAAAAATCCTTCTGGGTAGAGAAGAGGGACTTATAGTCCCCTCTGCAACCAGCTGCTGGATTTCACACAGTAAAACCCAAGAGAGGAAGGAGACAGAGCCACCTGGGGAGCCCCAGCACTGGGAGGCACTTCCCAGTGGCACTGCCCTTGAGCCCAGGCTGGAAAACAAGAGTCGTGGAGATAATGTAACCTGCACACCAGCTAGGCTTGAAGTAATCTCCCATACTGGGGTCAGGGCCCTGGCTGAGTGGAAGTCATGAGAGAAGATGGCGGAGGAATTAGGAAGTGGGCACTTCATTCACTCTCTTCCCCACCCAACCCTGTCACTAGTGTGGACTCTACATGTCCCTGAGAGCCTGTTGCATACCAGACACCATGCTGACCTAGAGAATATGGTGGGAGCTGCATGCATAATGCATACCAGCTTTGGGACACTAAGCTCACTAATACAGGTGTCCCTTGTGGTGGCACCTGCTGAAGACTTGGACTGTAGAGACTCTAGAAGCCTCCCACAGGCATGCCTAGAAACCCCAGGCTACCCCAGTCACTGGAGTCATTTCTGAGAAGGTTCATGGCTGACTCCAAGTCCCTTCCTGAATCTGCATGGTTCTGAAGCAGCAACTTTGTCTCTCCCGCCTTGGATGCCTCAAGTCAGCCCAGAAAAGAGGAAAGAGAAGCAGATAGATGTGTTAGAACTCTCCAGGTGCATGAATTCCCACTCCCAATTCACACCTGCCACAAAACACCCTCCTCCCTCTGATGGCACCTTCTGCTTGTCAGATAAGGCCAAGAAGCACTGAGAGGAGCCAGAAGTCTTACCACTTCCCTCAAAGTCCCAAGTCTAGCTTCAGTGAGCTAGGACACACTGCTGTGCAATAATGAAACTGAGGCTTCCCCTTGGAAGAACCCAGGCCTTTCTGACGAGGCTAGAATACAGGGGAAGGAGGCGCCAAATGCCATAAGCTGATGTCGGATGAAGTGTCCAGTAAAGATAGGGGGAAAGTGTCTTGTGCCTGGAAAAATCAAGATCCATCATCTTCACGGCAAAATGTTACCCAAGGTGGACGTTTTTAAAATGAGTAAGATGTTAAATGAGGAACAGGCATTCTAAGAAGAGGAAATGGAATGAGCAATGGTATGGAGGCTTTTCACAATTCTGGGAAGAATACTGATGGAGATGGTGAATGTGAGAGGCAGTTGTTGTCCCCACCCCTTCCTTCCTGTGTGCGTGGCAGACATTACTAATGGATCACAGTACTTTTTCCAGGAAGCAAAGCCCCTGGAGTCAAAGTCGGTGTCACAAATAGAACCCTTTTACTACTCTGATTGCTGGTGATACTGAACCATCCAAGGAGGAAAGCCCAGAGCACCCAAAAGAGAATCTGTGGGTGAAAAAGCAGAAAGGGTCTGCTGAGGCGGGGTCATCGTTCACTCAGTCCTCCCTGGCAGTTCCTTCCTGTGCCTTGCCCTCTTCTGTAAATTTCCTCCCAAAATGGCTCCATTGGCCCTGGGAAGACAACTCAGTCAGAAGAGTGCTTCCTGTACAAGCACAGGGACCTGAGTTTAGTTCCCCAGGACCCACATCAAAAGACAGGCATGGCTGGTCTGTGCCTGTAACCCCAGCACTGGGTCTGAGGGAGTGGAAACATCCCTGCGCTTTGCAGGCCAGCCAGGCTAGCTGAATGCATGAGCTCCATATGAGAGACTGTCTCAGGGAAATGAATGAGATAGAGAAGCAACTGAGGAAGATTTGGTGTTGGCCTCTGCCTCCATGCACACACACACACACACACACACACACACACACACACTCATATGAACATACACAAGGCTACATGGAACTAATATAGAGGTTTTCTTACTTGGTGATACAGAGACTATGTTGGTCTAGACCTGTAGCTTTCAACCCTCCTAATGCTGCCACCCTTCAGTACAGCTCCTCATGTTGTGGTAACCCCCAACCGTAAAATTATTTCATTGCTATTTCATAACTGTAATTTTGCTACTTCTGTGAATTGTAATGTAAATATCTGTATTTTCCAATTATCTTAGGCAACCCCTGTGAAAGGATTTTTCAACCTCCCAAGGGGTCATGACCTATAGGTTGAGAACAGCTGGTCTAGACCTTTCAAAATGTGGTCTCCTTTGTGGGGAGGATAGCTTGTTAAAACATAGTTCCTTGTGTTCTGCCAACAGAAGTCTTTACGCAATCATGGTAGTAAATGTCTTGTGCCTTCATTTTTGAACATCAGCGAGCAAGCCTACTCCCAATAACTTTTAGAAAATGAACCTGAGATCCAGGGTACTTTCCCCAGGGACACACTTTTGTGAGTAATCAACTGCCATGCAACCCCTCATCCCACCAGTTCTCTGGCTTTGTGGAGCTGACGGGCAGTCCTGCTCTCTCTGGGGACATCCCCTATAGCTTCAGTTAGGTGATAGCCAAGGGATGATACCACTTGGGGGCTCTTCTGAGCTGGACCATTCAAGAAGGCTCTCTGCTCTTCCAGGGCATATCAGAGACAGAGGACAGAAGTCAGTGTGAACGCTGGGAGAGCTTCTACCTCAGGGTTTTAGGACTATTTCTAGGAGAGCAGGTTGTAATGTGCAGTTAGCACTAATGGCCTCTAGAGCAAGGTATAAAAATAAACCAGAAAGAAAGAAAGAAAGAAAGAAAGAAAGAAAGAAAGAAAGAAAGAAAGAAAGAAAGAAAAGAAAAGAAAAGAAAAGGTAACTCAGGAGTCCCCAAAGCAGACAGTGCCAGGATTTCCTGGTGTTCAGTCTGGAGCTGACACAGTTCTCTCTCTATCACATTCTGGTGGTTAGAATGAGTCACATGGCAAGCTCTGACTTGAGATGGGACAAGACCACCCACGGACATACAGAGTTGTGACTCATTGAGGGTTATTTGAGGAGACTTGCTAGCCTGTAGCCAAAAGCTAGTACACAGTCTAGGACTCCAGCCAAGGCATTTCCATCGCTCCCCACTCCACCTGTACCACAAAGGCACTAGCTGAGAGGGCAAGAGAGATGCCAGGAAGAAGTCATCAAGAGGCTAGATCCAAGTCTCTGTTCTCCAGCAAGGGTTCTCTGGGTAGCCCTATAGGGTGATCTCAGCCTAAGCTACTGGAAATACCTGGCCACCTCTGTTCTGTGTTCTGATTGATCTTCAGCTCCTGTTGGGGTACCCAGCTGTAGGGAGTGAAGAAAGCCTAGGGTGAGTGAAGCCCTGAGTGAATGTGTACTATTGACATAGGAACAGCCCAAGGTCCTAGAGCCTCAGACCCATGGAGTAA
The DNA here is from genome assembly GCF_017639785.1 of Mesocricetus auratus. Taxonomy (NCBI): domain Eukaryota; kingdom Metazoa; phylum Chordata; class Mammalia; order Rodentia; family Cricetidae; genus Mesocricetus; species Mesocricetus auratus. The sequence continues at coordinate 172,844,194 of NW_024429266.1, forward strand.
TGGCAAATCCTTCTCCCCAGGGGTGAGGATCAGAGGTAAATGCCAAAACCTTCCCTTCTGGGGTCTGTGTGGAAGTTGATAATGTGTGCAGGAAGTGTCCACATAGCTTTGTTCCCCCTTGATACTTACTGCCTGAAAACTTCTCTCCTATAGACTGCTCCTACAAAGATTAATTAAAACAGCCTCCTTGATCCAACTCCATGCCACAAACCTAACTCTTTGTTCCGCTGTATGCAATAACCCCACCTCTCTGTTCAACTCTATATAAAAATGCTGAGCTTCCAGGGTGCCGTGGTTTCTCCATCTGAGAGCCCAGTCCGCCTGACCCCAGCTTTCTACTGCCTGGCTGTATTTGTCTTTTCTTCATTCCCTCATTACCCCCGTCAGGTCGGTCCCTGGAGCAGTTCTGGACAAGGCACCCAGCTCATGTGATGACCCTGGACAAGGAGCATGCAGAGGAGATTCGGGCACAAGCTTGGCTGTCTGTCTGCCTTGGGTCTCCTTCTGCTTGGCCCTTAAACACCCTATGAAATGACTAGTATAAGATGCATGGACAAGCCGGGCGGTGGTGGCGCACGCCTTTAATCCCAGCACTCAGGAGGCAGAGGCAGGCGGATCTCTGTGAGTTCGAGGCTGGGCTGGACCGATAGCCTCCAAAACAATACAGAGAAACCCTGTCTCGTAAAAACCAAAAAAAAAAAAAAATGCATGGACAGAGATGATCTATAGGGCCCAAATGCATTGTGGGTATTATCATGATTACCCCAGATCATACAGAAATCTGCTAACATCATTTATAACAAAAGAAGTAAATCTCATCCATCTTTTAAAACTTTTTTGAAGCTACCATCTTATTTTACCTTGTGATTTTACACATCAGTACTTTTCAGACCATGTGGGTAAGAGGTCAATCCTACTGTAATCATCCCAGTCTTTTGTACAGAAATACTTTTGTAAGACACAGTAAAAATTAATGATCATAGAAATGAAATGAAAAGTGACTATATAGTATAAATCCTCATTAACATTATTCAGTAGTAATAAAACAACCACATCAAATCTCTATGACTATTTCTAACACGAGCTCAGCGTCTGTACTGACCTCCTGGGACTGAGTGGCCACCCCTCACATAGTGAGACAACAAGTAAGCTAAGCTACTTGCTCCTATCTTCTGAGTCTCAGGCTGATGCTATGCTGAGGACTGTATTGGTCCTCTCTTGTAGAGTTCAACACAGCAAATAACTAGACTCTCAAAGAGAAAAATTGTGGCACCTTCAATCACACAATAACCCAACAGCCAAGTGGAAGCTGGAATCCCAGCACTACCTCCCCTACTCCTAGATATCTTACCTGAATTGTCCTGACAGGATGACCAAGGACTGAGTCATGTGGAATTCAGGGTGGAGGCAGAATTTTGACAGGAGTAGATGCTGTCCTCCTCTGCCACCCCCGTCATCCTTAGGCAACCCAGTGTTCCTACAACTTCCCAACCCTCTCAGTGACTGCTGGGGCTATTCAGGCCTATGCCAATTGACCAACTGGCCAGTTGGCTTTCTTGATGCTCCAAAAATAACTATGTCAGAGAAGTAGACACGGGCTGAAATAGCACCCGTCTTCCCTTCCCACCCTCCAGCTATATAGTTGGCTCTGAGGCTTCCTCAACTCTGCAAGAAAAAGCCTCTTCATTCCACTACTAGAAAACAAATAGTAAATGAAGTCACAGTGTGCTTGATGCACTGGCATAAACACCTAGACCTGCTGAGTGACTCTTATGAATGACTTTTATGAATGGCTCACCAAACCAGCATTTATGACCAGAGCACTCTTGGGTCTCAGATTCAATTTAGGGGAGCAGCTGCCTCCTTTCAATACAGTCCTTCAACAGCATGTTGCTGTTTCAAAGAAAAAAGACAAGTGCCACACATTCAGCCCTCAAAGATGATCCCAGGCAATAACTCAAGTGAGGGTGCCAATGGTTTCTGGGAAGAAATAGCAATTAAAAGACACAACAGAGAGATCTTCATGGAAGGGATTAGCAGAAAAAGATAGAAAGAATTCCATTTATTATTAACTGTCCACGAGAGGTACACACAGTATGATGGGGTCATCTGGAGAATTCTTCTATTCGTGATTTGGAATGTCAGCAGAACTTCTGAGACATATTGTATAGAGCATTTGAACAAGTACTTATCATTAATGAGCATCTACCATGTGGTAGATATTGAGTAGTGAGCCCTGGGTGCTCTCTAAGTATTTGTTTCTGAGGATGAACAGATGGGCAATGGATAGATATGAAGAAAGAATGGTGGATATGTGGATAGACAAATAGGGAGGAAAATGAATGAGTTGACAGAGATAAAGAAGTAGGTAGATGAGTGAGTGGGTAGAAGATGGATGAGAGAATGGATAGTGGATAGTGAGATGGGTAGATAGATGATAGACAGATAGCCACATCAAACCCACCCATCCAGTCCCAGCTACACTGACATGCAAGACCACCTTTGGACCCTAGATTGCTAGGATTATTTTGGTTCTTGGCTGGTGTTTGTTTGTTTGTTTGAGATAGGATCTTATACTATAGACAGACTAACTTGCAACTCACTATGCAGTCCAGGCATTCATTAAACTTACAGCAATTCTCCTGTCTCAGCCTCCCTGGGGTTGGGATTACAGATATGGCTAACTCTTTATTGAGGAACATACTCTGCTACAGCCTCCACCTCCAGAAAAAGCTGTTCAGTCCGTTTCTGTGTACCAAATACCCAAGATGTCCAACTTATGAAGAGTACAGGTTGGTTTTGATTCATAATTTTAGAGATCTCAGTCCATGACAGAGGGCCCGCATTGCTTTGAGTCTATGATGAGACAGTCCATGTTGGAGCAAGCTATTCCCGTCATGGTTGGGAAATGAAAGATAAGGAGGAAGGGACAAAGTTCTCCTTAAAGTCATACCATCTATGGTCTAACAACCTTCTGCTAGGCACCAACTCAAAGGTTTGGTCTCTCGGCAGTGCCACCCTGGGACCAAGGCTCTACCACGTGCTCCATTAGAGGACATTTCAGATCCAAATTCCAGCAGCAGCCAGCCATTCCTAACCCCGCCACTCAGTGCCAGCCAGTGTTCTGAGATTGTAGATGTCTCAATTCACTTAATTCTCTGACAACTCCTATAAAACATGGCAAGGAAAATGCAACCCAGAAAAAGTCAATAACTTGATTGAAGCAGCTACACAGGGTCCAAGGCACAACAGTCACTTTAGAGCCAGACACAAACAGGAAGAGTGTGTCAAATGGGGGAAGTTGCTGAAATAAAGGAGCAGGCTAAGCTAAAGTGATTGATGACTCTCAGATCTGGGTGTGTGGTAAAGATAAAGATCCAGAGCTGTCTTGGAATAGGTTTATTTTTGGCTACCAAGGACCAGATCTCACTGGGAGTGGTCACTGTCCCTGAGGGCTGCAGCATAGCCAGCATGTCCTCAGTCAATTGGTTGCTTTCAGTCCAGGGGTAAGGCAGGTACATCATGGCAGGAGTACATGATGGAGCCAAACAGCCCCTGATGGCCAGGGAGTAAGAAGAATGGAGGAGAGCAGGGCTCTCAGTGTCCCCTCCAGGGCATGTTTCAAATACCCTAACTTCCTCCTTCTAGATCCCACTTCTTAATGGTAGGTACTATATCTGCCAGGGGTACCATCTTGGGGAGCAAGCCTTTGGGGGAACATTGCAGATCCAAACTGCAACAGGCACTGTGACTCTGGCACTGCCATATTAAACAAGCTACTCAACTTCTGGGCATCCTTTTACCCAAGCATAGAATGAGGAGGCTGGACAGGCTTCAGAGTACCTTGTACCTGTAGTATGTAGCAATTTGGCAGGACTGGGGACCCACATTATCATCCATATTGGACAACCAGAGATACAGTCCAAGACCCACTGACAGACATCCCAGTTTCTTTTTTTTAATCTTTTGCCTTGGTGTATGAATACATGCACTATGTGCATGCCTAGGGCACATGAAATTCAGAAGACAGTGTCAGATCCCCTGGAACTGGAGTTATGGGTGATTGTAAGACACCATGTGGATGCTGGTCACCAAACCCAGATCTTCTGCAAGAGCAACAGATGCTCTTAGCTGCTAAACCGTCTGACTTCACTCCCAGTGTTTCTGATTCAGGTATGCAAACATCAGAAAAGCCCATATATGCTGTGAGTTGAGCTGTCCCCTTCTGACTCCTGCAGGTAGATTTTGAAGATGTGATTGCAGAGCCTGAGGGCACCTACAGCTTCGATGGTGTGTGGAAGGTGAGCTACACCACTTTCACCGTCTCCAAGTACTGGTGCTACCGCCTGCTGTCTACACTGCTGGGTGTGCCGCTGGCCCTGATCTGGGGCTTCCTGTTCGCCTGCATCTCCTTCTGCCACATCTGGGCTGTGGTGCCCTGCATTAAGAGCTACCTGATCGAGATCCAGTGTATCAGCCACATCTACTCACTGTGTATCCGCACCTTCTGCAACCCGCTCTTTGCTGCTCTGGGCCAGGTCTGCAGCAACATCAAGGTGGTGCTGCGGAGGGAAGGCTAAAACCAGGCTGCCCTGTGGGGAAGGCCGGGCGGGGGGAGTTAGGCCAGGTGAGCACCGCGGCTCTGCTCCACGTGAGCGAGTTGCCGGAGAGCTCATGCTTTTGAGGGTCCTTTCAATTTCGCCTCAAGATAGGAACACACAGGACAGGGGAGCTAGTCCCCGAGTGGAAACACAGGCACCATTGCTCTGCTCAGCCCACCATGATCCCCAGTGAGCCTGCCTGAGGGCAGATGGTTTGTTAAGAGGCAGCTACCGCAAGGCTTTGCGTTGTTCACATGTACTGTAATACCACAAACCAGCCCAGTGCCCTAGAGGGTGACCTGGCTCGTCATGCAAGAGAGAGCAAGCAGTGACTGTGGTTACGAGGAGGGTGCTGCAATAAAGGGTTTCGGCTACACCGGGGAACATCATGCTTTGTTTGTCCGTGAGTTGGTTGTGTGTCCTTTTCTGGTTCTGAAACCTAGAAAATTCAGTTGGACCTCTAGGGGAATTGAAAGCCAGCACCAAGTTTTGTTTTCTTTGGGGTTCTGCTTGTTTGCTGGGCATGGGGGGGTCTCCCATATGAAGAGATTGTTTTCACGTGACTTCTGCTGCCCTGAAGCTGCTAATGAGTACTCAGGGCAGGTGGAGGTGAACATCCCCAGACAGGCCCAATCTCAAACCTCTTAGAATTTCCCATCTGGCTCAGAAGACACTGAGCCCAGAGCATACCTGGTTCTGTCATGTGGCATATATGAGTCATCAGCCTTAATAGACACCATGAGTACCTGAGGCCCAGGGTGGATGTATCTGGGCTAGCTGTGAAAATAACAGTAAACTCCCAACACCTCTTTGTCTCCCCAGAGAATAAACACACACCAAACCTTAGCAATCCACTTTCCAGATTGCTTTCCACACACACGTTCCCCACTGGGAACATGGTCCCTTTGAGGTGACACCAAAGAATCCCAAATCTCCAGTTAGACCACAGCACATAGCTGGGCTTGACAAATCCCACAAGGGGTTTGGTTCAAGATCCTTGCATCTTTCCACAGACAAATGAGCACACGTAGGACTCCAGAGAATAATGTCAAGTCCCCCTTCTGACTCATGCCACAGCCCATGCAGACATCAGCAGCAGAAAGATGACCCTGGAGCCTGCCGGAGAATTAATATGAGAGGTCATTGTTCTTGGAAGGGAGGAAAAGGCAAAGAAATATACAGAAAAATGTTTATTAAGTGCACCTTTTATGAAGCAGCTGGTAAAGCAGGATTGGCCACATCACTCACCGGATGCGGGGACATGGAGGCACCACACAAGTCCATGGAATAACAATACCAAGGAATTCACACTGTGTGCCAAGTGGCATCTCGTTGCAACTGAATACAAAACAGTTACATGCTGAAGCCAGGGTCATAGTCCAGGTAGGCTCTTTTGTACCAAAAGGAGACCACAGATTTTAAAATGTAGATTGGGGGAGGGGAGTAATAGGGCCTAAATCACTCTCACAGTTTGCACACTGACTCCTCTGGTCAGAACAATGAAACATTCCAGAACATTCAGCATGCTTCAATTTAATACAACCTCCAGCCCTGAACATGGATTGTAAACAGGTTGGGAAATAGGAAGGGGCATTGGGAATGTCAAGTGTGGGGTCTGAGGAAGGAGGAAATAGGACACAGGATTGAGGGAGTTGTTTTAGACCCCTAGATTTTAGACTTTTGGTGAAGGGATAACAATAAATGGTTAAAATATTCTGTAAGATTGGACGGGAGGTGCCAATCCAATGTTGCTGATTAAGTCAATTGTCATTTATGTCACCGATGCAGGTGTCAGGACCATAACAAGACCCAAGGTACCAGCTAGAGCTATCACACAGAATGACACAGCACTCTAGTCGGTTTTGATGTCTAAAACTTTACACTTCTAGGCCTCTCAAGAACACAGTACCCCTGTCAGAATATCTGAGTTACTGTCCCCTTGACTCCTGGTGACACCTGTTGATTCTAAGATGGCAGCTTCTCAGTAAACAGCAGGGACAAAGGACATCTTCAAGACACAGATGCTACCAGACCCCCACCCTACTGCCATGTGTGCACCCAGGCTACCTGGGTGGTCTAGAACACAGGCACAGATGCTGCAAAGCAGAATCCTGCTAGCTTGTCAAAGAACTAGCTGGTGGTGACACTGCGTGCATGAGGTGGACCACTGTGCAATGCTCTTGAGTCCAAAGAAAAATGACGTTGCCTCCTGTCTCCAGCTGGTGACAATGAGCTTGCCGTAAATTGTGGATGTTGAACTGCAGCACATGGCTCTCTCCTCCCCAAACACCAGACTGTGCCAGCCCAAACCCATGTGTGCATGTGGGTACATGTATGGGTTGGGGCAAATCCTGCAGTGTGGCAGAAGAAAATGTGTTCAGAAACAGGAGCAGTGGGTAAAGTGGATCTGCAGATTTGAGGCTTTTTGGAAGTGCCCTTGATATATCTCAGTAAGTCCAGAATCAAGTCTGGGTATTTCCAAGGTGCTCCAGAGTGCATAGTGACCAGCCACAGACAGAAAGCCACTAGTCAATTGTGTCCTGTGTTAATGACTGAAGGTATTTCTGAGACAGAGCCATATCCTGCCCTCAAGGCTGAGAGGACATTTGAAATCATACTTACTGGATAAATAAAACCTTTGAGACTCCTGGGGAATTGCCGTTCTGAAGAAGATAGGATATGGCTGCTGCAGAGCATCCCTCGGGCCTGTGTTAAAGCCAGATGGGAGTGATCACCACTTTCACCAGCCGGAATAGAGCCAGCCTCTCCTGCAGACACTTGGAGGTGGTGAGTCACAGGAGAAACAGCACTCGAGGAAGAGAGACCAAGAAATGCATCCATCATTTTGGTTTTCCCAGAACTCAGATCTTGAGCTTCCTTCTTCTCACATTTTTAAGTATACAGTTCAGTGGGTTGTGTGTGTGTGTGTGTCTGTCTGTCTGTCTGTCTGTCTGCCTGCTTACATGTGAGTGTGTGTATGCTGTACATCTACATGTACATGTAGAGACCAAAGGTCGACTTCAGGTGTCTTCCTCCATCACTCTCTACCTTATTTTTTATTTACTTACTTACTTTGAGAGAGAGTCTTTTGCTTACCCGAAGTCAACCAATCTCCTAGACTGGCTGGCCAGCAAGTGTCTGGGATCCACCTGTCTTCACGCCCAGGGCTGAGGTTACAAACATGTGCCACCAAGCCTGACTTCTGCATGGATGATGGGCATCTCATACTTGCTCAGCAGAGACTTCTTGAAGTGAGCTGTCTCCTCTGGCCCTGGTTCAGTGATTTTTAATATGGTCTCAAAATTGTGCACCCACCACACATCCCAAAGCATTTTAACCACCCCAATTCCCATCTCCTTGGGAATTTTAGGATTAGTTTATCAATTTCTGCAGAAGCCAGCTAGGATTTTGATGAGGATTACTTCAAATCTGTCCAACAATATTACGTCTCTGATCCATAAACACAAGGTGTTCCCATTTATTTAGTCTCCTTTAATTTCCATCCATGGTGTTTGCAGTTTTCAGGGCACAAGTCATACTTTTCCTCTGTTAACCCTGGCCCTCCCTTAGTCATTCTGGCATGTTTATGGATGGAATCTCTAAAGTTCACTTTCCCATTGTTCACCAGACATGTAGGGAGATGTGAATGATTTTTGTACATTGATCTGGTCTGGAACTCTGCAACCTTGCTATTCACCTGTCAGACCAGAGTGTGAAGGGAGCTACTTGCATGTGTGTGCATGTACACATATACATGTGTGTGTTCCTTAGGATCTCATAGGCATGGGTCAGTGTCATATGCAGTTCTCCCTATCTGGGTGGCTCTCATTTCCTTTTCCTTCCCAGATGTGTACCAAGCATCAGCTTCTTCAACATTTCAATCTGTGTTCTCATTGCCTTCCTGGGCCAGATGGCCTCGTGGTTCAGTCTCTAGTTCCCACTGTTTTCCTGGGACAGGCTGGTCCCTGAGGATGCTAGGATCTGTCCACATAACTTCAGTCGCAAGGAAATCAGCACCACTCTGCACCTCTGGCCTCATTTCCCATTCCTTGTCCCAGCCCACTGTGTTTCCTCACATAACTGTTCACCAATGCATGGCTTACTGCCTTTCACAAGATCCCAGGATGAACGAGAAGAAATAATAATAATAATAATAATGGAATGAAAGCCAGGTTCAGGAGAGCTCACCCCCCACCCAGAAGCACTCCAGCTGGGGTAGTAGAAACACAGGTGGGAGCCTAGGCAACCCTCTGATGGCTGAGTGACTGTCATCTTCCACAGAGACATTTCCACAACCCCACGTCAGAATATGCTCCATGCTCTAGCCACCCCAAGGAGTGGAGGGAGACACACCAATAGGCACCTTATACAGCTCCATGCAAGGCCACCAGGGGGCATACTGGAGTCCGCATAACCCCTGCCTCAGGAGCCGTGGGCCAGGCAGATGGCTCACGCTGAAGATGGCTGAGAGCAGCTCTTCTGGCTGGAGCTGCGGCGGCTCAGGACGAAGGTGGATGAGTTGCTCTTCTTGCTGATGCTTGTCTCTCCGGGCCGGCTGCCCTTCAAGTAACGGGCAGAGCAGCAGAGGAAGCGCTGCACAAGTTCATGGAAGAGGTGGCCCGTGAAGAGCATGTAAATCCAGGGGTTGCAGCAGCTGTTGAGGCTGGCCAAGAGCATGGCGATGATGAAAGCAGAAGCTGCAGGGTGGGTGGGGAGGAAAGGAGAACAAGGGATCACTCTGGGGCCACCCCAGACCTGCCTTTTGTCCCTGCAACAGCCATCTCAGGTGCTACAGGCTGGATCAAAAGACAAGGTTCCAACCAGGCACAGTACGTCTTTGTCCCTCAGCCTTGCTCGAGGGCCATTCCCAGATTTAACTAGGGTCAGCACAGCCCTAAAGTTACCTCACCCTTGCTCTTAACTCCAGCTTCCCCAGGCACTGAAGGCCTCCTTCCTTCAGCGGGGACTGTTAGCATCACAGGCACTTGTTCCTTCATCCTTCACCCAGCAAATGTGCCCGCTACTCTGACACCAAAGAACGCGGGGGTGGCCAGGAGATGCCATGCTTCCTTTGCATAGCCCAGCCAGTACCAGTCACTATATCTGATCATGGTATCTCCCCAGGGCTTCCGTTCCTTCATCTTTACATGGGACAATGAGAATTGCCAGTCTGCCTGGAAGCCAGCAAGGATCAAAAAGGGCCAGGTACACAGGAGTGCCCAGGAAGAGGTGGTGGCTGTCAACACACACCAGGCACCCACTGGACTCTGTAGACACCGGGATGAAGAGACAAACTTACTCCTAGGTACTTTCAGGCAGAAGGAATAAAAAAAACCTAGGTTTCTTCACTGGTCTTAAGCCTGAAGAGTGGAGACTTTATAACAAGAGATGAGTCTAGGTGGCTTCTCTAGAAACCCAGGGGGAGGGGAGAATAAACAGAGACAAGAATCTCTGCCTGGCTATAACTTTCCCCAGAGGGGCTGGGCAAGTCCTCTGGTTTTGATCTTTTGGAAACACTTCCAAAACTCACTCCAGAAGTCAAGATCTCAACCCAGGGAAGAGATCTCCCCTGGGAGACAGGAGTGGCAGGACCTGGGTATAGAGAACAGAGGCGTGCCGGTGAAGTCCTGAGCAGCCACGGAAGAGGAGTGGCTGGGAGGTCTGGGTGATTCTCAGAGTGGCAACCCCAGGGCATAGCAGCTCCTAAAACCTGGATGAAATGCAAGTTCTCAGGCCCTTGGGAGGCACTCAGCAATGGTGGAACAGCCCTCCAGGTTCTGAATGGCAGAGCAACTGATCAGTTCGTTAGAGTACGATTGGCACAGAAACGAGCTACGATAGACAAAGAAGAAGGAGGAGGAGGAGGAGAAGGAGGAGGAGGAGGAGAAGGAGGAGGAGGAGGAGAAGGAGGAGGAGGAGGAGGAGAAGAAGAAGAAGAAGAAGAAGAAGAAGAAGAAGAAGAAGAAGAAGAAGAAGAAGAAGAAGAAGAAGAAGAAGAAGAAATTCTTGCAAAAAGTGTTTTCAGAAATGCAAATCGGGACATCTAATCCCTAAAATGAAAACAGTAACAGACAAAGAACAGCACAGGAAGAAAAGCCAATGTGATCGACCACTTGTCTTTATGAAAGAGGATTTTCTCTTTGCTTCTGTTTGGCTGGGTAAAGAGAATGAAGAAAAACAGTGGTAGGATGCCTTAAGGTTAAAAATCACCCAGGAGACTAAAAATAGACTCTGGTCAAATCATAAAGGAAGCAAAAATCAATAAAGGCTAGACACAATGAAACAAACCATTGGACCCAGAGAAGATGGAGATGAAATGACAGAAGGAATCTCATAGCCAGACCCAAAGGCATCACTTGTGCCCTGCTGTGTGTAATCACAAAGTATAGACTGAGCAAGCTTGGTGAGGAAACCCAACATTTTAAGTGCTCCCAGCTTAGAAAGTGTTTGTGTGTTGACACGATTCCCCAACTAGAAAGTGCCACACCTGACCTCATGTGATATGTCAGTCAAAACCCAACAGCACTAAAAAGCCTGTGTAAAATTTCCTTTGGGTTACATGTACACCATGTACATATATTATGTATGAATTTCATGGTTAGACTCAGGTCCTACCCCCAAGACAGATCATTGCATACGTGAAAATATTCCAAAATCCAGAGAAACCCCTCTAGTTCTAGGTATTTTGATATGGATCCTCTCCCTGAATAATCTTGGTGGATCACCTGACTGACATTTCACTTTTACATTTAAATGACAGTATCATGGTGCTTTTCCAGTGGGGCAAGACCATGCAGGCAGGCTGTGTCAGCACCTCTGTCCAAGGCTTCCCAGAAAGGTGCAGTTTTCAGAGGGGTCTACACTTGGTTTACAGATGACAGGAATGGTGTCAGAGAAGGAAGGTAACCGCCTAAAAGGTATACACGTACCTGTCCACCCAAAAGTAACGAAGCTGATAGCTTTTGAAAACAGGTTCTCATTCTTGCTGTACAAATAGCAGATCTCTCTCTATTAGCAGATCTCAGCACCTAAGGCAGGGCACAGGCTGGCTCAGTGAGTGCACTCAGGCAGTTGGACTACAGAGAGAATGTCCCTGTCCCTAGGACAAACTTAGAGTTCCAAGAGGTGAGTGCCTGTGAGAAGACCTCAGTACCCCCAACGGTATCATCATCCTTCTCACCAGTGACAGATGTGTCCCCAGCATGGACCCAGAGTTGTCAAACTATGGCTCATGGACTAAAATCTGCCTGTACTTTGATTTTAATCAATGAAGTTTTATTAAAATGTGTCCATGGCCATCCATTCACAGGCTTTCTATGGGTGCTTTCAGGGGCAGAGTTGAACAATTGTGAAAAAACCTTGAACCCCAAAGCCTAAAGAATTTGTCATCTGCAGCTGACCTGAACAAGGGGGAGCTCTTTCACCCCAGACTGATGGCTGTGAGGCCAGCATGGGACCCTGAATGTGGGTGTCAGTGATGAGGCCTAGGCAATCTATGGAGCCTTGGGTAGTAGATCAGTATTTATCCCTGGCATACAAATGGACTTTGGGTGCCCATCCCACATGGAAGGATACTCTCTCAGCCTGGACACATGGGGAAGAGCCTAGGCCCTTCCCTGGATGAAATGAGACTCTGGAGATCCCCCATGGAGGGCCTGACCCTCCCCGGGGAACGGAGTGGATATTGAGTGAGGGTGCTGGGGGTTGCCGAGGAGGAGGGGAGGGAGAGGGAGTTGGGATTTACATGTGAAACAAGCTTGTTTCTAATGTAACTAAAAATATTTTTAAAAAGAATTTGCCATCTGACCCCATATGGAAAAAAATCAGGCAGTCCTTGATGGAGCGCCTATAGGAGGGGCAGGTGTTAAAGGGTAGATACTGAAAGCACCGGAAGAGGATGCAGATCCCAGAGCAAGTGCACTTAGGGCAGTGTGGGCCACAGAAAGAAGCCCTTCTCCACACTACAGCTAGCAGGACCAATGCTGCCTTTGCTTCTGAGTCACACAGATCTGGGCAAGGATCTAGCTCCATATTTTGGAGCTGTGTGTTCTTGGGAAAGTTACTCAACATCTCTGTACCTCAGTTTCCTTGTGAGATGGGAAGCCAAAGCCCTCCCCACAGGAACGTAGTGAAACTGACTTGACTGACAAACAAGTGAGATTCAGAATTCAGATTCCTCAACAGCAAGCACAGCCTCCACATCGTCACCATCCCTGAGGCAGTAACAGGGATGCACTTCATACACTTGTTGTAATCCCAACAGAGCTAGCCTCCTTCATGGGAAGCAGGCATGCTTGTGTTTCCTGGGCTGGGTGTATCTAGGAATGTGAAGCACCCTGGGAGAGGCAATGATGCAGGACCCTGTGGGTGAGCTTCTGGAAGCTTCACAGCCATATGGCTGTGTCTGTCACTGACTGGTTCCAAAGAGTAGCTATTATGCTGGCTTAAAAGGCCCATGCCCTGAAGCCTGCATGGTGAAACTGCCTAACTCTAGCAGCTCGCCAGTTTCTGATAGGCTTAAGCACTTTGAGATGGGTTATCAGCTCCACCACAGAACAATAACTCACAGTGAACACAAGCACCCTGTGCTCTTGCTGTCTTTCTCGGTGCCCTGGAAATATCTAGCCTTGTACTGAGTATCTGAGGAACCTACATGGCTGAAAAAATGCCAAGACTTTCTTCAGCTGGGGAATAAGCCAGGACTCTCCTGCTCTGGGCACTTGTGCAACTGTCCCTTCTGCCTTCCACTCATCAGCCTTGCAGCCTGGTGGTTGAGGCCCACATCATCCCTTGGTGCTCTCCCACACTGAGATCCTGCCCATTTTTATCTTTCCCAACACACAGACTAGTTGCATAAAGCTTGCAGGGACATTCAGTATATATCCCACGTGTTTATGCAGCCCAGAAAACCTATGGATGTAAACCAACATAGTTGTCAACTTACTTAAAACATCTCACTTTTTTTTAAAAGATTGACGATGCACTACTCAGTTATAAACTCTGTTTCAGTGTCCACAAAATAAGCATATGTATGTTCTCAAAACCTGCCTGCTGTGAACTGGACGTCATTGAAATCTAAACATATAACCTGAGACAACTTTTTCTTTGTCCAGTGTTGCCCAGAGAGGCCAAGAGGTTGAACATATCTTCAGTCTAAGGGTGCTGACTGACCTATCTCTGTCTTTAGGCAAGTCCAGTAGGCTATGAGGTGCTGTGGTCCCACCTCTTCAAAAATGCAGTGCTGCAGCCTCAACCCTTCAGGACTCAGAGCTCATTCTCCAACTGCCAGAGTGCAAGCTGCTCAGTGCTCCCAGTGGGGGCCTCTTGTTGCCTCTGGACAAATGAGTGGCCACGTGTCATGAATGCTCAGTGAAGAAGCTCCAAGGCCAGGAACTCAGCCTTCATCTATCTTTATTGCAGGGATATCCGAGATTATGAGGTCCTTGTAAGCCTCTTCTCCTGTCCCAGAAGACAGAGCCATCTTGGAGTGAGGACAGAGATAAGAGAGATCCAGAAACTAAGACGGAGGCACAAAAGTCACCTGGGAAGAGACACAGCTCACAGAAGGAGACCTGATCCTGGAGAAACCACCCTGAGGAGGGAGGTGTCTGGAATACAGGATCCCTCGAAAGCTCCCAGGTCTGAGGTCAAAATCCCCACCTGGTTCTTCTCTGAGCCATGTCTGCCCTCTGAGTGTTTTGCCCTCATTTGGACCCTGAGGGCCACACAGTGAGGTGAGAAAGTGGAGAGGGTCTTAAAACTAGTGTGAAAAGACTTCCTGTTGCTATGTCTGATGGATAAAGGATAAAAGATGGGATCAGCTGTTGGCATGCATTGAAGTCCATGATCAGGGGTTCTGATCAGAGGTCACTTAACGAATCTATCGTTAGTTCCCTTCCTCTAACACTTCTCAGAAATCAAAAGAAAAGAGAAAAACAGAGCCCTAGGGTTGGATGTATACATGGGAGAAACTCAAGAGAATTCACTTAGGGAAACTTACACTACCAGCAAAGTAATTAGCCCAGCAGGGTAGGTTTCTGCAAACAGGATGAGCAAGCCTTCAGGGGACTCTCTAGAAAAGCCAGCTATATGATCCTGTCTTCCTATCCCCACAAAGCAGAAATCCTGGAAGGTGCCCAGGCTATCAACCTGGTATGGCTGGTCCCTGCCAGAAAGAGACAATGAGAGGTAGGGCTGGCCCGCCCACTTGCCCAGGAGCTTTGTGGGGGAGGAAGAGGTCAAACATCTCTCTATCCTCTGAACCCGATTCATTTATCCTTGCCAGAGTCAAGCTGGCACTTGGGGACCCATGTAGACTCACCAAGTTCCTGGGCACACGATTCACACACTGGGTTAAATTAACTAAATGAGAGTAGCAGCATTTGAGAAAGAGGCTGGATGGGCTAGGTCTGGAGACACCTGAGAGTGGGGCTCCCACTGCGAGGTAGAGGCATGGGCAGAAGCAGCCACACATCACCAGCCAGAGTCTAGAACTGGGCACCATGCAACTAACTGGGGAATCGCCTGGGCATTTGCCCCATAGTTGTGATTCGTTGCGGGGCAGGAGGTGGGCGGTTGCTAAGGAACAACACCAGGTATTCCATCTCCACCAGACCAGCTTCCCTCACACCCCTGCAACTCCCCCTTTTGGACTTCCGAGAACTCACTCTACCCTGCATTGAAGGCCCAAATTAACCCAGGACAGCTGGTAGGCAGCTGGCCACAGCCAGCACAGGCTGTGTTGTTCCTGAGGCAACCCAGGCATCCACTCACAGTGCAAACAAAGGCTTATGGCTCCTCTCCTCTGACTCACATCCATCAGACACTTCCTAAAATCCCCACTCAGGAAGCCAGGCTCCTGGGCAAAGCCTCCTCCATAATATTTAGAAGCGGGGGGGAAGCCCCTATTACTACAGGGACTTGTGGGGTGCAGCAGGAGGGCTCTGACAGGCCTTTCAAAATAGTCCTTCTAAATGTATGTTTACATAAAGATGGAGTTCCATGGTATGACATCTTTGTAGACTGAATGTTTATAATCACAATTCTTCTAGAACTCTCTGTGGTATAGTAGCTCCATGTATTTCAGGGCTGTGAAGAGCATCTGGGCTACTGAGGTTAAAATGGCCTTTGCTTGGGCTCTGCTTGCATCTGGCCACCATGCAAGGTGGTGGGCTGGGCTGAAGAAGAAAAGCCAGATCCTCCTGCATACCCCATGTCACCCCATTCACAAGGAACAGTTCATATGGAAGCACGAGGGAGGCATGTGGCAGGCTTAGGTCACAGACTATGTCTTAACGTTCCACTACTCCAAGTGTAGCTAGTGGCTGGCTTCATGGGTACTACTTAGCATCACCTGTACATGGACCAAAGATGCAAGCTCTGGGGCCCCACCCCTGGTATGCCCAGTCATATCAGTCTTTTAACCAGGATCTCAGTGGTTTTTACACAACTAAAATACTTTCCAACTGGCCCAACACGTATGAACGAGGAGAAATAATAAAGTAACTGCCTGTGCTTTCAACTATGAAATGTGAGCATGCTTCTTTATACAGTAAACTCATATTCAGCCCTCAGAAACCTTTTCAAACACTGCTTCTTCTCTGAAACCCTCCTGATTTCCCCTCCAGGGAAACAGAAGCAGCCACTGCCTCCTACGAACATCCACTTTACATGGTAAATGAATACTTCCAGTGTGGATCACCCCATCATGTTCTCATTAGTTTCTCCTACTGCTTGGCTGGGGACTCTGTACCATTTGTGGCCATGTCCCTGGCTGCAAGCAGAGACTGGAAAATAAGAAGAGGTCGATAAAGGTCTGACCTGAACTGAAGCATGAAATTAGCAGACAGGAAGTCTTGATAAATCAGTCACCTCCTGTAGCACATCAGAAAGGCAAAAAGACAATCTCCCTGTTAGATGACAGGACATGGCCTGATAACAAGGTGACTGGACTCAAATGTGATTCCCTCTGGGAAAATTAAGCTCACACTCAGATAGTAAGGTGAGCGGAGAGAGAGAACAAGCAAGAGGGATCCTTCAGGTGTGAGGCGTGGCCAAGGGAACAGATGCCTGACACCGAAGCGCCATCTCCTGGCCAGGCATGGCTTGAAGGAGCAAGCAGAAACTGCTCCCAGAGGCTAGGACTCAGGAGCAAGCCGCCCAGGAAGAGGACACTGTGAACACCTACCTGGTTCTTCTTCTCTCCCTCACCAAGGGTCCAGCTGGGACACTTCCAAGACCAGAGCTAGGCCCTCGCCACCAGCCTTCCCACTATGGCGAAGCAAGACACTCACTCCTTCATCTTTACTCTGCTTCTCGGCAAGCCCGGCCAGCCAGCTGCCACCCACTGCCGCAGCCCACCATGCTGCTCCGCCCACTGCCCACCATGCTGCTCCGCCCACTGCCCACCATGCTGCTCCGCCCACTGCCCACCATGCTGCTCCGCCCACTGTCCGCCATGCTGCTCCGCCCACTGCCGCAGTGCACCATGGTACTCCTGCCCTCAAAACCAGTCCGGCCTCTCACTGGCTCCCTAAGGCCCTGGTACTTGTTAAAATTTACTTCTTTTTTTTTTTTTTTTTTTTTTTTTTTTTGGTTTTTCGAGACAGGGTTTCTCTGTATTGTTTTGGAGGCTATCGGTCCTGCCCAGCCTCGAACTCACAGAGATCCGCCTGCCTCTGCCTCCCGAGTGCTGGGATTAAAGGCGTGCGCCACCACCGCCCGGCCAAAATTTACTTCTTATTTTTCAGAAGCAGACACCATATTAGGCTGAAGAGACGGCTCATCTATTAAGGCACTTGCCTTACAAGCTGAGGACCTTAGTTAGATCTCCAGCACCCATGTTGTAAAGCCAGTACAGGGGTGCATGCTTGCACCACACTACTGAGGAGATAGCATTAGAGACAGGGAATCTGATTGGCCAAGTAGCCTAGATGAATCAGTGGGTTCCAGACCAGTGAGAGACAATGTCTCAAAAAACAAAGAGGAGGCACCTGAACCACTGCATAAGGTTGACCTCTGGCTTCCATACACACATGTATACAAGTGTATGAGAACCTACACACATGCATAACCACTCATACACATGCACCCACTCTCACATGAACATAGCAGATGAACCAACACCCACACAAGCAAACATACAAAGCATGCACATACACATACACACACATTTGAACTTGTATACCCAAATTCAAATGAACCAACATCCACATAAGCAAACACACCATGCATATATATGTACTCACACCAACATGAACATACACATGACAAAGACAAACACAATTACATAACACCCATATGAACACACGACACATACACATATAAACACATACCAGCATGAATACACATATACAGAGGTTTACCCACGAGCCCACACCCACCCACATAAACACACAGACACTAATATGAACACACACACACACACACACATACACAGACATTCACATGTATACCCGTACACACAGCACAAGGTGATCTGTCCCAAACTACCAAGCAT
This sequence comes from Mesocricetus auratus, assembly GCF_017639785.1. Taxonomy (NCBI): domain Eukaryota; kingdom Metazoa; phylum Chordata; class Mammalia; order Rodentia; family Cricetidae; genus Mesocricetus; species Mesocricetus auratus. The sequence continues at coordinate 172,862,293 of NW_024429266.1, forward strand.
GGTGAGGTTAAAAGTCATGCATCTAGCCAAAAAGGCAAAGATGTGAAGAGAAAGGGGAACACAGATGATGGGGGCAGGGGCTAAGGCTTTAGGGGTCCCAGCAATGGAGAAGGGGGGTGCACTTGTGCTGAGAGCACCATGTCATGGTCATGATGGAACAGTATGACCCTGGATGTCAGGATGATGGGACCAATAAGGCAGTGTCTCCTCTGTTTCTGTGGCTCTTCAATGGGGCCCACAAACCAGCCTTTTGTCAAGGGCCCAGGGAATCCTGATGCTGACATTTCCCCCAGTGGGTGCAGTGGGGACAATTCTGCCAGTCCGTCTCGAGTAGGAGATTACATCGGGCCAGATCCTGGGCCTCCTGTTGACTCAGCAACAATCTTAAAGGGTCACCTCTCTGAGTATCCATCTCATGTTCAGACTGGGCATATCTACATGCTGAGTTTGATGAGAACTGGAGAGTCCAGGCACACACAGGTGACACCTAACACCTCACTTAACCTAACTGATACCCTGAAAGGGAGTCTTGCTCCACCATGGCTGTTATTCCTGTTGCTTAGACAGGAATGGTCCTGACGCTATTGAGATGTCCCAGTCCTACAGGTGGCATCAAGTCTCTGATAGGGACTCACTCCTTCCCATGCATAGGGATGTCTGCCAGCAGGGCCTTCTGATGTCTAGGGAATCCCCTTATAACCCTGGCACTAGGGTACTCTTGGCTTCTAACTTGCCAGGACAAGGTTGTGGGGTAAAAGCAGGCTGCAGACCCGGCCCCAAACCAGGCTCTGCAGAGTATGCTGTGGTCCAGGCTGCAGGCTTAGTGCTACAAAGCTAAGGCCTCCCAAGCTTCATGCTAAGCTTCCGGATCCAAGGCCTCCAGGCTGCCTTTGCCTCCTCACTGTCTCCAGCCCACTCGGATGCGTGACAAATGGGAAAGGCTGTGCAGCAAGCCTCACTCACGTGTTTGCTTTCCACTGTTAATCAAACCTTTGGGAGCTGGAGGGCTGAAGTCACGTGCAGCAGAACCCAGGAAAATAGCATGATACAAACCCAAAGAACATAAGTGCTCACAACCACCCTCCTATAGGAGCCAAGACAGCTGAGAACTGCCCATCAGATTGTGATGCATAACCTGAAGAATCAAGCTCGACCGTGTTCTGGGGCCAAGAAGGAAAAAGCTGCCCAGTGTCCCTGTGTCCACCTTCCCCATGGCTTTCTACAGGGCTGGGTCACTGAACAGCCAGGCCCTCCAAGGTGTTCCCAGCACAGCCAGTATAGGCCCTGAAGTGTCCTCATCCTTAGCAGTAGATATGGAGGGTCAAAAGGTCCCCTAACCCAGCATCTCAGAGCCAGTTAGCACAGGAGGCAGGGCCAGATGTCAGGTGTGATGATCAATTCTCGTTTTCAACTTGACAGGATTCAGTCACTTGGGAGATACACCTCTGGACACGTCTGTGAGGGTGGCATTTCCATGTTTATGCAGGGAAGGAAAACCCACCCTTAATGTGGGTGGCACCATCCATAGACAAGGGGCTGGACCGAATTCGAGCTGGGCAACAGCATTCATCTTCGTCTGCCTTCTGCAGTGGATGTAATGTGACCAGACACCTCATACCTGCTGCTATACATTCCCACCATGGCAGACAGACGACCATCCCCTCACACTGTGAGCCTAAATCAACCTTTCTTTCTTAAACTGCCTTTGTCACAGAGACAAGGAAAATTGCCAAAATAGTCAGTATCCCCTAGGCTTGCCCAGCTAAGGAGTGTCCACTGATATTGGAGTTCCCTGTGCACTGCATGAACTAAGATCCTCCCATTCTTCTGAGGAAGCAGCTAGGCCTGGGCCTTATTTAGAAACTCCCCCTTCTGTCTTACACCTCGCTCAGCTCCCTGGCCATGGACCTTCCTAAGGACCCTGGGTCAGGAAACTCCCACTCAGGCTGTTGCTCTACCCAAACTTTCTGTGTGGCCCACTAGTGTCCCTCGGGAGACCCATTCAGCCTTCATTGGACCTCCCTTCAGGGTTCACAGAACCAACTGTTCCTTCCTGGGATTGACCCTATCCAACACTGACCTGATGAGTCCAAGCTGACTTAGTTTAAAGTAGTTCAATTTAAAGTGAACTCAAAGTAGGAGCCTGTGCTCAGGTTGGAAACCCACCTCCATTCTGTCTCTGTAGAAAAGACAGTCACCTGCCTCAGTTTCCCTTCCATACTAAGGATTTTCACAGTGAAAGTTGTCCAAGGCCTGTGCTGGGGATTTTGCCTGCATTCTGGCAAGAGTTGGTACTTTCATGGGTATTTCAATGCTGCAGAACCTTTAAGTCCTGGAGATTTGGTGAATTTATCTCCTCAAAGTTTATGAACTGAGGAATGATGATGTCAAACTAGGTCATACCCCAGGAGGACACCAGAACTTTGGGATCACAGAGATCGGGGAACGAGGGCCTACCCCTTCCACCCTCTCCTCTCCACCGGCACTACCTTCCTTGGGCGCATTGACATCCCAGACGCTCCACATCTGCACGAAGAAGAAAGGTGTCCAGCACACGATGAAGGCCAGTACAATGATGAAGGTCATCTTCACTGTGCGGATCTTGGCCTTGGAGATGAGCTTAACACTGCTAACCCGAGCCAGCGCCGCACGCCCAGCTCCACCGGCCGCACATCCCTCAGTCCCCTCGACTTCCGCGGCCGCCGCTGCCGTCTTGAGTCGCAGGTTCTGCCAGATCTTGAAGCTGATGAGGCCATAGCAGGCAGCCAACACGATGACCGGAACAATGTAGACGGCGAGCGTGATCCACGTGACGTAGGCCTTGGGTCCCCAGGGCTGGATGAAGACAGCCCAGCAGTCAAAGACGCCGTCTGCCACTTCTCGCAGGGAGAAAATGTGCACCTGCGGTGCGCTGGCCACCAGGCAGCCGAGCCATGTCGCCAGCACCGCCAGGCGGTCGGTTCGGCGTCGCAGCGAACGCAGCGGCTGGCAGATGGCCAAGCAGCGGTCGAGCGACATAAGCAGCAGCAGGTAGGTGGAGGCGAACATGCCCACTACCTGCAAGTATTTGACCAGACGACACAGCAGGTCGGGCCCGTAGAAGCGGAAGGTGATGTCCCACAGCAGCTGCGGGAGCACCTGGAACACAGCCACCACGAGGTCGGCGATGCTCAGGTGCTTCATGAAAAAGAAGAGGCGCGAGTACTTGTGGCGCGTGGTGCGCAGCGCCAGCAGCACGCACGCGTTGCCGCTCAGCGCCAGGAACAGAATGAGGCACAGCACCGCCACCTCCACGCGCGCCAGGGCCTCGTTGCGCCTCGGTGGCCCGGCAGTGAGGTTCCCCTCCGCCTCCGGGGGCACTCCACTCCCGAGGTCCAACTCGATGCTCCAGTTGGCTGCGGGCGTGCCCTCCATGACCGTAGCCTAGACTGCAAGGGAGCGCCCGGCCTGGCTGCTCTTTAAAGGGTGGCGCGTGGGGCGGGGCCCGATGCACCGCCGTCCAGGTGCCCGCCAGAGCACCCGGGCACAGATCTGCCTGTTCCCGCCCTGAAACAAACCGGGAGGCCAGTGAGAGAGAACACCTTTGCGCTTCTCTTAGGACGCGCGCGCGTGGGGCGTGCTTGTCTCCTCCCTGCGAATCTGAAGTTACCTGAGTCTCAGGACACAAGCCCAGCCACCGTGCTGCTCAGCCACCACCGCAGAAACCCCGCTTTGCCGTACCCCCTTTGAGCATCTGCAGATGCACTTGAGCGTGGGTCCCAGGAAGGGTCAGCCGCTCTGCCTGCCGAGAGAGGAGGCTCGTGATTAACTGCTTTCCGGAGAACGGGGACCCCTCCTCAGCAGCACCATCCCCCAGGGAACCCCCAAACCTACACCTTTCTCCTCAGGACACGTAACACAACCACCTCCTAATGGACACCCAAAGCAGCCCCCATCTTGGTAAGCTTTACTCCAGGTACATCCAGGTCCCCCAAAAGCCCAGCTCACGCACATCCTTCTTCACCTCCTTCAGCTCCAAGACACGCAGCCCCAGCTCCCGGATCTTCCCGAAGCTGCTCGCTCCCTGGGGGACTCCTGCTTGCGAGCCTAGACCCCCGGAAGCAAGGCTGCTATGAGAGAGACTCCTGGGGTAGATGCCTCTCAGAGGAATCCCCAGCCCAGCAGCCTCAAAGCTGCCTCAAGGGCTCTGCGTGGTCGTCTGAGCTGTCACTTTCCAGTCCCTCGGAGCACCCTGAGCGCCTCAGGGAACCAGAAACCGGAGAGGCGCCAGAGCCTTCCCTCAGAACCTGATGATCCCACTGGTCCTAGCCATCCTGTACCCACGGTACGCAGGACCCAGCCACCTGAAGCGAGCCTGCAGGTTAGCCCCAAAGTTGCCTCGCCCCTGGGCAAGTTGCACCGCAGGGGATGGCCTCAGAGATGCCGCGAGGGCTCTCCACCCAGGATGCTAGAGTTGCCTGCCTGCACCAGCACGAGTAGATCCCGCGTCTTTGCAATCTCCTAGCCTGCGGCTTTGCTGGTGGCTGGATGAGGACCAAAGGCTAGAAGAGAGCTGTGGCCAGGCTGTGAGCGGACAGCGTCAGCACGCGGCGCTGTCTGAAGGTGGCCACAGCCGGAGCCCAGAGCTGCAGCACCACATATGTCCGCTAGGGAGCAGATCAAGTCGGCCGTGGGGATCCCAGAGAGCCAGGTCAGCTCACCCTCAGATTTATTTCACAGTGGCTTAAGACTCGCAAATAACCCACCTAGTTTCTTCCTTTCTAGATTTTGCTCTTGACGCTCTCAGAGATGTAGGAACCTTGGAGAGTCACGTTTTTTCCTAAGAGTACATCTTAAGGAAGTCACATTTCTGCACCTTCCTTTTTCTTTCTTTCTTCCTTCCTTACTTCCTTTCTTCTTTCTTTCTTTTCTTCTCTTTTTCTCTCCTTTTTTTTATAGGAGAGATCATGTAATACCTTGTTCTGGAATGACTTTGTTCATATTCCCATTAAGGAGGAATTGGAAACGCCTGTCCCTCCCACCTGCCCTGAGAGTAATCTTCATTCTTTAGGTAGTTTGTGGTGCAAGTTTCACACACCTGCCCCTACCCCCTAAGTCTATCGCCGTTTAAGATGATTCTGCTTCCCAATGGGCCAAAGGCCACCTCTGCCTCCTTCCCAGGCTTCAAAATTAAAACCCTAACTGGCACCTGGATTAGATGTGAAGGGTTGCTCCTCTGCTTCCCTCTTTTGCATTTTGAAGTCATTTTCTTTTCTAACTGATTTACAGTGACCAAGGACTGAGACAGGAACACAAAGGCCAGGATTAAAAAACGAGCGGGACTCTTTAACATGAATTAAATGCGTGTTTCCTCCTGATGTTTCATTTCTCCCTCTTCTAATCAATTATGTGGAGAGAATTAAGTGAGCCAAGGACAGTGTTTCCTGAATCCACAATTACAGTGCTATGCCAAGATTTCCTAGGGGCAGAGTCTTCCAGGGCCTGCTCCCAGGTTCTACGCAAGAGCATGCCAAGGTGGCATGAGGATTCCCCGAGCATTAGCTGATAGCAGGTGGCAAAGACTGTCATCTTCTTTCTTTGGAACTGCATTTAGGACAGCATCACCACTAGCATCTGCCACACAAAGACAGGCTAAGATTACAGAACACTTAGGTGAGAAGGGGCCTAACCTGAGCTTGCAGATTTCTGATATGTAACAGGAGGGGGCTTGTCCCATCACTCTGGTTTTCTTTCTGTGTGTATGTGGTATGGGTGGGCGTGAGCTCATGCTCACTCATGCACAGGGTGGGATCAGAACACTGTCCGCCTATTTGATGTTTGCTACATGTGCCAGGCCAGATGTCCTGGAAGCTTCCAGAGATTAAGCTGTCTCTGCCTCCCCCCTTGTCACAGAAGAGCTGGAATGACAGGAACATTTTAACACACCTGGCTTTTACATGGGTTCCAGGGATTTGAACTCAGATCCTCACACTTGTGCAGTAGGTCTTTACCCATGAAGCCATCTCCTCAGCCACCCTTCTTTCTGTCTAAAGTGCAATGGAAGGGTAGTATTATTCCAGCCGGTCAAATAAGCCTGCCCTACCCCGTGGCTGGATGAGGATTTGTGGGACAAGCCCCTGACTATGTGCTCTGGGAAGGAAAGTGTTGGGCTTCTTTCCCCGAGGGAGAGTACCTTTCAGGGACAAGCCAGCCAGTCACTTCCCCAGAACTGACTGTTCTTCCCCACACGCTCTGTCCTGTGTAATCTTGTGCAGCAAATGATTCCATCTCCCTGAATTTGCTAAGGATAAAAGCTAAGTTCTCTAGGCTGGCCTTCATCTGAACAAATGTGTCATGGAGATGCTCACAGTCTTCTTGTTTAACTTCTCAGTTTGTGTGGGAAGCAGGCAGAGGGCCACATGCCTGGTGGCCCTCTGAAGGCCCCTGAAGGCATGTGTGGGCATCCTTGAACCCTAACCAGAGAGAAAAGTACTTGTGTATTTTCAGTGATATGAGGATGATTCTAACAGAAAGGGGACAACGTTCTTGGAGTCCTAAAGAGCTCTCAGGATGAATCTAGACAAAGGTCATTCTCCTGGGATCAAAGAAGACAGCCCCCTTCCCTGAAATGCCATTGGGATGGGTGGGCGTTGATGATTCTGTATGGGTGGGCTAAAGCCTGACCCACCTCCAGCACTGAATAGACACAGTGCTGAAGGGTCTCAAAGGCCTCCTGAAGAATGGATTTATTTAGTAACCATGTTCCCCCAGCCTGGGAAGAAGTGTTTTCTGTGATGGTACTCAATTTATAAATTTAGCCTTTAGTGACACTGAAAGAGACAGAACGTGTGGTTCTTTCTCCTTTCTGTCTTACTCCCTTTGATTCACCAAGGACAAAGTCTGATAGAATTAAAGTCAGGAGCTCCAGGATCAAAGCTGGTTGCTATTCGGAGGTTATATGATTAAAGCCCAAAGGTGACGGTATATGAAAATGAGGAGGCAGGAAAACAGGGGTGGGGCCACAGGGAAGGTGACAGTCACAGAGAGGACGAATGAGAGAGACTGGCATTGAGACACTAGTGGCCCCAGACAGATGCTACCAGCATGTGTGGAGAGTGTGGTGAGACTGTAAAGTACATCAGCCAGAGTCTGCCAAGGAAACCGAGCCAGGGCTGGAGAGGTGGCTCAGTGGTTAGGAGCACTTTTTACCCTTGCAGGTTCAGCTCTCTGCTGGGATGCTCACAGCCGCCTGTGACTACAGTTCCAGGAGATCCAGCATCCTCTTTTGGCCTCGAAGGGAACCTGTACACATGTGCCTGTGTAAACACACACACACACACACACACACACACACACACTTTTCTTTAAAAAATGAAATAAAATCAGCTGGGCTTGGTGGCACACATCTTTAATTCCAGCACTCAGGAGGCATAAGCAGGTGGATCTCTGTGAGTTCAAGGCCAGCCTAGTCAACATAATGAGTTCCAGGACAGCCAGAACAACATAGTGAAACCCTGTCAAAAAAAAAAAAAAAGACAAAATCGGTAAGACCCACATGTATTTAGTTAAAGAGCTGGCTTGTTTGTTACTGAGGCTGGCAAGCCCCACATCTGCAGGGCCAGCTCATCCAGAACCTGGTGCAGAGAGGCTGCTGCATTTCTAGTCAGAAGGCATTTGCTGCACAGTTCCTTCTTGATTGGGGATTCCATTCTTGGCTTGGTATAGGACCTTCCAGTGGTTAGATGAGGTCCACTCTCACTATGGGCAACCAGGCATCCACTCCACTCTAAAATATCAGTTTAAATGTTAATCTTATTCCCCCCCCAATACTGCCACTCCCACACAAACATCCAGACTACCGTCTGACCACATAGCATAGTCCAGTCCAACTGACACCGGAAGTGAAATGTCACATAGGATATCTCACAATCACTTTGTGCACATCTCCCCCGCCTCAGTGGCCGAGCAGGATGGTACCGCACATACCGGTGCCTCGAAAGGCCCAGTTCACAGCAGAATGGGTTCTCTCTGTGTGCTTATCAAATATGGACTGACAGAATGACGGAGGAAATGAGAGAGAAATAAACATTTCCCAAGGTTGTTTCACCCTCTTGAGAGCAGAATCACCACCAGAGGAGGACATCCTAAAGAATGACACCCCCTTGGAAAGAGGCTTATTAGCTTGGTAGTTTTCCAGTTCTGGAACATTCAGCCTCTCTGACGCTAGTGAGGAAATGAGTAGTCACTGCCTCCAGTCCCTTCCCTCCCCAAAATCATCTCTGCTTGGGCTGCCGCCTCCAGAAGGGGTCAATAACTCACTCAGGCCTGATGGTGGTGAACACACTGCTGCAATCTTCCTGGGGCTGACAGCCTCGCCCTTAGCCGTCATCATTTGCTGCTGCCAGCAAGAGGCCAGGGCAGCAGGGCATGTGAACTGGGCTGGCCTGGGAAGTTCAGGGGGTGGTTGTGTTTGGATGCCAGCTTGCAGCTCTAACTAGAATTAGTCTCCCAGCTGACATCGTTTTGGAGTCCTCACCCTGTGTTTTCATTCCCGTGTTCCTTGGAGGGTGGAAAAGGAAAGAAAACATGCTTACATAGTGGAGAGAACTCTGAGCTCCCAATGATAAGCATTGCCATGTGGGTTTATCCACCTTCTGCTTGAATGGCCAACTCATTGAACCCCTCTGGGCCTCAGTTTCCCCAAACATTGACCTCCTTGGGCTGTGCAAGCAAAAAGGGTTAATTAGTGTATATAAGGAGTGCTTTACAAACAGCCGAAGTCCTGTGTGACTTGAGTCTTTTTTCCCATGCCAACAATCACCACTCTAGGACTGCCCTGAGGAAATACTCAATTGGCCTCCATCTTCATCACCGACGGAGCTCAGGTGTCTTTCCAGTGCAGTGAGACAAAGCATATGGGGGTAGAGGTATAATATGCCAGTAATCCCTTCTAAACTAATTGGTGTGCTGGGAACACCAAGCCCTAGCCTCTTTAGGGGAGCCCTTCCTGACCACCTGGGTCCTCAGAGAAGATGCTAATTTCTGGGGCTCAGGAGGTAGCCACAGATTCCCCTTACAACAAGAATGCTCCCATTCTGTGAGAAGTGCCTCCATTTGGTTCCAGCTCACTGTCCTTTGTGTATATAAACCCATTACTTTTCCTGTCATCTGTGCCAATCAATGAAAATGTGACCAGAAAAATGACTGATGGGTTCTCAAGAACATCCTTCAATAAATCAACCACTGGAGCCAGGTCCTTGCTTCCTGGAAACTCGATTCCTGGAATGGAGCTGAGGGAGGATTCCCTGTAAGATAGTATGTCATTTGTAGGCGTGTGCCATTTTTTCTGGAGGAATTAATGACTGAGATAATACAGGAGGCTTCATACTCCAAAGCCCAATTGTCCACCAGCAATGGATACAACAGCACAAGTCCCCTAATGAGAGGATCCAGGAGAGCATCCTTTCTAGCTAGACACTGTAGACCTAGGCTAAGACAGTAGAAGAACTGTGGAGAGGAAAGGTTTCCTTGGGGAGACGAGGAGCTTACAGTAAAATCAGGCTATTCTTTCCCATAAGAAAGGGCTATTGTGAATCAAGGTCTTTGGAATTTGTTCATCTTTAGAGGAGGAGAACCCAGGAGAGTTGAGAGTAACTGAGGAGTGGCTTAGAGTCTCATTGGATACAGGATACTTGGGCTTATGATGTCTGCTTTTCAGATAAGGAAACTGAGGTTTGAAGATAGGAAGACACTTTCTCAAGGGCACACATCTGGCTCAGAAAGGCAAATGTGGCTGGAGTGCAGTATAGACAACCAGGTGCCAGACCATGGGATCTAGCCAATGTAGCAAGGGACTCTGATCTCTTGTCTGAGAATTCTGGGAAGCATTGGGAAGAAGGGTTGGAGAGGAGAAATGATGGGATCTGTGTTGATATGTTCCATCAGCACGGGGCACAGATTGGGAGGAGACGAGTGACAACAGAAGAACCAAAGGTTGCTGCAGGGCTTATGACATGGTTCAGAGACCAAAGTGCCTGCTCCACAAAGCACCCACATTGGGTGCAAAAAATGTAAATGGAGTTCTTAATTGGTCTAAGTGATAAAAAACCAGAGTCAGATATAGAGGAAAATGCTGAGAGATCAGAGAGAAGGAGCAAGCCATGGCCACACCTTACCTCCTTAGCATCTCAGCAGACAAGAGAGTGAGTTCCTGTTCTTCCTGCTTATATCCTGTTTCTGTCTAGGTACCTCACTTCCTGTCTGTCTATACAGACCTCCAGACTTCTATGATTAGCTAGTGGCAAGCTCCATTCTCTGAGCCTCAGACAGGCTTTATTTATTTGTACAAGCAAGATCAAGCAAGATATGACAAAAGACCTGAATGTGGTCCCCTGCACCCACATCAAAAGATAAGCATGTGGTGCCCTCCTGTAATCCCAGTGCTGAGGAGGTGGACACAAGAAGACTCCTGGGGCTTACTGTTTAGCCTAGCCAAACTGTTGAACTCCAGGTCAATGAGAGACTCCCCATCTCAAAGAAAGAAACCAAAGTGCACAGTGCCTGAGAAATGACACCAGTGTTATCACACATGTGCGCACGCAGGCAAAAATGATGATAGGGTGATTGATAGAGGCAGGATAGGCCTGCTTTCATTGACCCAGTCACCTATGGAGTCAGGAAAGGCCCGATGCACTGATGCTCTTCTGGAGATGAAAACTGTAAAAGGTCTTTGGGAACCAAGGAACAGGAGGGGGATGGGCACTGAGGGAGTCACAGCAATGCATGAGAGGCTCCTTAGAAACCACTGAGACCCAGCCAGGCTTGGTTCATCCAGGAATGCAAAAGAAACAAAGTTGTCCTCTCAGACAGTTTATCTATCCATCTCCAGGAGGAGACAGCAGCTCCTGGGGAATTCCCACAGGCTGACAGTTCCAAACATGCCTGCCTCAGCCCTGGAGCCTCAGTTCCCCTCCTCAATCAGCTCCAACAGTCCACTAATTTTAAAAGTTAAAAAGGCCATTTTTCCTCAAATAAGCACCCGACAGAAGTCTACCTTCCCAGAATCAAGAGCGCTTTTTGCAGGATGTGCTGTATTTCCCCTTCTGATATGTTATGCACAAAACATTCATTCCACAAACATGTTCAAAACACGTATTGTGCATTCAGTGGAATTACCCCCAAATTACAGCGCCAGAAGGCTGTAGAGTTGAACTTGGCTAACCAGTGCTCTGAAGCTAGGTAAGAAACACGGGGTTGTAGCTTAGTGATAACATGCTTGCCTGGCATGAACAAAGCCCTGGGTTCAGTCCCCAGTACCTCAAAAAATCAAAACAATCAGAGAGCCCAGAGTCCCGACCTTCAGAGTTGTAACTCATCCTGAATGTGCTCTCCAGTGTGACTATGGGGAAGTGACCTCAGGTCTTCATTGCCTCAGTTCCTCTCCTTTAAATGACAACATGGTATAGCTATGGAAGTGTTTCTAATGTCCTTTAAATATTGTTAATGTTCTATAATTCTCCTGGCTCAGGCAGCAAACACATGCACACACACATACACACACACACACACACACACACCATGGAAGCAGCAAACAAAGAGAAAACTCCCTAGTGCCAAGAACAACCCAGGTCACACAGCAGCTGAGTGAGTCTGGACAGTGGGCAAAGGCAGTCCCTCTGCTGAGAAGAAATTTTAGGCAACGTAAATAGCATTTTTCACCCACCAACCTGGTGAGAATGAGAGAGCAAAGGAGCTGGGGAAACGCGGCACTTACTAATGGGAGCGCATTGGAAGATCATCAGCAGTTTGCACGGAATGGCTGCATCACTTGTGGCATTTCTGACAGCAGTGAAATTAATCAGGCAAAAATTGAAAGATATGAAGGATTGATATTTATCAGTAATAGTAGGAAAGTACAGAAAGTGAGTGTCTGCTAGGTAGACCACATAGAAAGAAGGTCCATGGAAGCTGACACGGAAATTGTGTGTGTCTATGTGTGTATGTGTGTGTGTGTGTGTCTGTCTGTCTGTCTGTAGAGCAAAGAGGAAGAGAAGAAAAGGAAAAGAGGAGGATGGCTATCGAATGAGATACATAGATACGGGCAGTTGTATGACTACATATGGAGAATGGTCTAAAAGGATTTTACAAACAAATTAACCCAAGTATCTTTAGATTAAGTATTTGTATTATCTGTATACGTCTATTGTTTCCTGGAGACATAGATTACTTTTATAATGGGAAATAATTTATTTTTCTTTACATTTTTCTTTTGGTGACCATACCAAAAATGAACTTTATTGTGATGACTTTATATGTGTGTACATGCATGTTTCCATTACTTTTCTCATTGTCGTAATAAACTATCTGACAGAAGAATCTTAAGGGAAGAAGAGCAGTTTATGCCCCCTACTCTGAGAAGGCACACAGTGCAGCGTGGCGGGAGACCAGGCAGCAAGAGCCTGAGGTGGCTGATCATGTGATGTCACAGTCAGAAAGCAGGACATGAGCTCTGGTGCTTACCCCACTTTCTCCTCTTTTCCTTCTGCTCGGTTCAGGACCCCAGCCCATGGGTGGTGTCACCACATTCAGGGTGCCCATTCCTACGCTCCCCCGCTCTTTCCCTTAGTCCTCCTCCCTTTCCTGTTGCACTCCCAGACAGCTCCTCCTTCTGTTTCCCTACATAAATATTCCATTATTCACTCCTGGCCCCCTTCCTCCCTTCCATTAGACCTCTTCTTCCTCTACCACTTCCATGTGGTACACACGTGCACACACACTTAAATCTAGACTCTACATATGTGAAAATGTATGCAGTGTTTGTCTTAATGGTGATCATTATATGAAGTGAAATGAGAGTCTATTCCCAAAATGTTCCATGGATGGCCAGGGTGTCTCCAGCTACCAGTTCTTTCCCTGCCTTAGTTGTGGGAAGTACTGTCCCCTCATGGTGGTGGAGAAGCCTGGTTCTCAGCCTGCTTTGACTTGGATGCTTACAAATACCAACTCCATTCACAGGGACAAGATGGGCAGCCATGCAGCCAGCAGGTGCCTTCCAGTCAAGGGATGATACAGTTTTGAGAGTGGGACACCTCCTCCATGGCTCCCAAGGAAACAGCTGTTTTCCTGCCCCTTGCTCATAACACATCATTCTCGGTTTCTTTAGGTGTCCAGCTCTAGGGGCATGTCCTTGTGAGAAATCCATACCAAATTAGGGCAGAATAGCCCTCTGTGACCAAGTGTCTGGGTCACCAAGAATTCATAAACTCTTCCCCAACAAGCACCAAGGAGGAGAGTTGGCCTAAGACACCAGAGCACCAGGCACACCATGCCATGTGACCAGAAGATAGGGACATCAGGAGTGCAGAATGTTAGGACCTCCAAGAACACCTTTGCATATTTATTAAAGACTGGAATACCAGTTCAGCCTGGGCATGATGATTAGGCCACCACTGACCAAGCTGCATCACATACCCAATTCCTAGTCAGTAGACTCTTCATTCTACTGTGCAATCCTCTGAAATATCCTGTGTGGGGCTCAACTTCATAGGCAGGTGTCCCCAAGTCAACTCTTCTCCACCCATGAATTCCATCTCCTCCAAGTTCAACCCACTCCCTATATTGGATAAACTGTCATTAGTTCCCTTAACTATCAACTCTAGCCAACTTTACATATGGAGAAACTAGAGTTCATAACTTGCCTAAGACTGCCAGGCTAAATGGCATCAGACCAAATCTCTGAGTTCTTGTAGCATTGAGGCCCTTTTCTGAGGACCGGTCTTTCTCAAATGGGGGCTGGACTTTCTTGGAATCAGTTTTGGGGAAGGTTCATGCAGGATCTAAGTCCCAGTGCTGTCACATACAAACAAATTACCTTGAGTGACACACCAACATCACCATATCTCAGTTCACTAATGAATGACAAGATAATAATAGCTATGTCTTTCAGTCACCGAGACTGCATAGCAAGTCACCCCAAAGTGAAGTGCTTATAGGGTGTAGATGTCTCAGTTGGCAACAAGTCTTTGAGACAAGCATGAGGACTGAGGGCTAGGTGTGACAGCACATATCTGTGACCTCAGTGCTGCAAGGCCAACATAGGCAGAGCCTCATGGCCACAGCCTAGCCTAAACAATGAGTTTTAGTGAGAGACCCTATCTCAAAAACCAAGAGTAGAGAGAGATTGAAGAAAGATACCTGATGCTAACCCCTAACCCCCATTCACACTCGTACTCACAGACACAGTCACATCCCACATCGCACACAAACACAATAGTTTTTTAAATGTGGTGTTTGTGCACAATTGCATTTATTCTGTTCATTAAACTGTCCCTTGAGGCGAACTCTGGAAACAGAGGATCAGATATCTTCTAGGCCAGCAGGAACAGTCCCTGATGTTTCTAGTCAGGCCTTGGACAGACTGTGGTTGGGGGAGGTCTATTTTCCCTTCATGAGTTTCATAAGAGGAAAGATAAGCAAAGGTCTGTCTAAACTGCCCCAATCCAGCATCTCCACATCCCAGAAGTTCTCAGTGCCCAGCCCAGGCCAGGCTGGCCTGCCCTGGCTTGACCTGACACAATAAGAGCCAGGGAACCTGGAATAAAGACAGTGAGAGAATCATAAAGATGTTAAATGCTAGGGTCAGAGAGGACTGCAGAAATCATATTTCATAATCCCTCTGTTTCTCAGGTAATAAAAGTGAGATCCAGAAGGTGATTGAAATTGGCCCTGGTTTTCTTTGGTCCTCCAGGACTGTTTCAGTGGCTGAATTCCAAGCCTGTCTACAGTTTTCAAGCCCTGGGCAGTGACTACTCCTGTTCTGGGCCTTGGGACACTTGCTCTAGAGGAGTTGGTTGGAAACAGTCTGAACTTCGGGTGGGGACTAAGGATGCTGGCTTTTGCCTTGGCACAGGGATGGATATGTATTTTGTAGAAAACAGAGTAAAAGGAAATACAGAGCTCTTCATCCAAACATTACACTAGTTGGCCCCATGTTACCATTAGAAAATAGAGACAATAACTAATGTAAGATTTATTTTGACTCAGTGTTTTGGAGGGACCAGACAGGGTGTACATTCATAGAAGACTAACAATAGGTTCTTCAGCTGCAGACCAAGTAGTACCCATATGTCAGCCCTACCAGACTCAGCTACAAGAGCCACACTCCCAGAGGCAGTAGTGTTAAACTAAAGCCTGACTGAGGACAGCTTTCACCTTCTGAAGCCAGGCTGAAAGACTAGAGTGGTATTTCTTCCTCAGACACCCAAATACCAGCACAAGACTACGCAGATCATGAAATATGTGGCAAAGACAACACCACAGAAGCAAACCAAGAACGTTCCAGTAACCAACCCCACAGAAAGAGGAACCTTTGAGCTAATTCAAAATAACCATCCTAGTGACACCAAGAGAACACAGCTGGATAAACAGTCATGAACAAAGAAAGACACTTCCAAAACTGCCAAGAGGAGGGAACAGGCTAGCATGTATCCAGATGAATACAAAGAAATAAAGAAGAAAAAAGAAGGAAGTAGGGATGGGGGGTGGGTAGGAGGGGGAAGGAAGAAAACTGCAGCCCAATATGCCCAACAGATAGAAAACTGTTCAATAAAAGATACTAGTGTGCCAGTTCAGGGAGATGGCTCAGAGGCTAAGGCGCTCACTGTTCAAGTGGGAGGACCAGAGTTTGGATCTCCAGAACCCATGTAAAAGCTAGACAGGTATGAGACTACCGGTAATTCCAGCACATGAGGATCCCCAGAACTAACTCACTAGCTAGATCAGCCAGAATCCTTCAACTTTAGGCTCAGAGAGAGGCCTTACTTCAGTCAAATAAATGGAGAGCAACCAAGGAAGATATCTGATGTTAACTTTATGCCTCTACATGCACACACATGCACATATGCATTTGCTTACATGTGTACCTGCACATGTGGGAAAAGCATATACATAAATACCGCACATGCATATACATACAAAACAAAATACTAATGTACCTAATTCAACATCACAGTAGATGAAAACTATACCATAATTGGTTAGTTAGCTTTTCATTACTGTGACAAAATGACTAAGAGAAACAACATAAAAGAAAGAAAACTTCACAGTTTCAAAGGCTTTGGTCCTTGACCACTTGGCTCATTGCTTCTAGAACTCTGAAGAATCAAAACGTCATGAGAAAGAAGATATGATTGACCGAACAAAGGGGACAGGGGCAAGGGTGTGTCCCCAAGGACTATTACCTTCAGCCAGAGCCCACCTCCCAACTGTATCAGCTCCCGGTAGTTCACAGAGTGCCTTCATGGTTGGATTACCCCTGGGTGCTGATGTACTACAAACCAGACTTCACCACAAGGGTCTATGGATCTTTGAATCTACAATAATAAAGTTGAATTTGTGCAAAGGATGTAAGAATTATTCAACATATATAAACTAGTATGTATGGAATATTTTATAGCACAATGAAGACCAAATATCATATGATCACTTTTATATAACAAAAAATATTGAACCAAGTTCTACATTCTTTCAGAATTAAAAATATTGTTCAAGGAAAAAGTGGCTCAGCTGTTAAGAGTGCTTGCTGCACTTGAGGGGACTAGAATTTGTTCCCATCACCTACATCAGATGGCTCACAACCACCTGTACATCCAGTTCCAGGATAGCTGATGCTTTGCCCTGGCCTCCAGGGACACTTTAACTCATGTGTTCTTGCACACACACACACACACACACACACACACACACACACACACCCCATAAATAAATCCTTAGAAATAATACACCTTTAAACTATTTTTAGCTGGATATGGTACTACAAGTCTTTAATTCCAGTGGTGGAAAGGAAAACCAGGAGTTTGAGTATGTAAGACATTGTCTCAAAACAAAAGAAGAAACATTTCTGAACAAAAGAAGGAAAGAAGGAAGTATGTAACTCGACATAAGAAAGGCCACATGTGCCATCCACAGCTAAGTCTGTATGCAATGGTGAACAGCTGCAGGTATCTCTCAGGTCAAGAAGAACCAAGTGACACTCTTCACTTCCACTCAGCATGGGGTGGGAGTTCCGGCCAGTCAGGCAAGTGTGACAAGACATCTAGGGTGCAAAGGAGTGGAAATGTCTAGTGGCAGGTGGTGTGGTCTTCCACAGAGAGAGCACCCTACTCATGCAGCATTAACTCAAGAAAGACTCAGCTGCTTTTCTGCACACCAACAGCCAGCTCCCTAAAAAGAAATTAATAGTCCCAACCACATCCAAAGGAATAGAATACTTAGGAATAAATTTAATCAAGAAGGAGAAAGATCTGAATTCGTGTTGTTAAAATGTCCATATTACTAAAGGCAACATACAAATTCCAAGTGATCCATATCACGGAAAAAGGAAAAGCATTCCTAAAATTCACAGGGAACCAGAAAGGACTCTGGATAGCCAAAGCAACCTAGAGTGATAAGAAAGCTATGACATCACACATTCTGATTGTAAACAATATCACAAAGTGATAACAATCAAGCCAAGCTTAAAACAGGGTGTGATGGTACATGCTTGGAATCCCAACACTCAGGGCTGGAGGCAAGGGAGCGCAGCCAGCTGAGTCTGCTTAAAAAAAACAAAACAAAAGCCTGCAAAGATAAAAATAAATAAAAATAAAAGGCACAAAAGCCCAGAACTGGCATAAATAGATTCATGGCGCAATTGAACAGCACAGGGAGCTATAAAGGAACCCACAGGTTGTTAAATTTTACAACAGTATTGTGACAGCTAGGCTAGGTTGTACGCTTGATTGCATCTAGAATCAATGAAAATACAAGCTACCGGGCACTCCTGTGCGGACTGTCTTGATGAGATTATATGAAGCATGAAGACCTGCCTTGAAGATGGGTGGCACCTTCTGGTGGCAGCAGGGAGAAAAGACAAAGAAGAAGAAAACTGGGTTTTTCCAGCTTACCCCCACTATCGTTGGCAAGTCCACTTTTCCTGTCACTGTGGCATTCCTTCACCAACAGTTTGTTCTGCCTTCTAACTTAGGCTGAAGACCAGAAGGTCTCTAGGAATCCCCCAGGCCTTCAGGGTCAGGTTGGGATGGCACAGACATCCAGCCTCCTGGACAGATATTCATTCTATCAGTTCTGTTTCTTTAGAAAACCCTGACTTAATTCAGGTACCAAGAACACACAATGGGAGAACGGTCCTCAAAATATTGTTTGTGAAAAACTGGATTTCAGCATGCAAAGGTATGACACTGAACCTTGATCTCACAACATTATCTGATGCCAACAACTAATAAAGAATTAGTTACAGACTTACATGCAAGATTTGAAGCTTGAAAACTCTTGGAAGAAAGTGAAGGTGGTGCCTGAGTTAGCCTTGATGATGACCAAAAGCATAGGTAAGAAAATCAAAACGAAACTGACTACAATAAGCTACAAAGCTTCTTAGAGCAATGGAAACAACTGACAAAATGAAAAGGTGAGCTAAAGCATGCGCAGCTGCATAGCTGCTAAAGAATTGACGAGGGGGACTCCTCCAGCTACAGAAAAATAAACATCAAATAATCCAGTTTAAAAAATGGATCCAAGTAGACAATTTTCTTCCAAGAAGGCAAATAAATGGCACTAGGTGCATGCAAAAGCGCTATCACCACTCACTGGGGGAAGTGCAAATGGAAACCTCACCTATTGGAATGGCTGTTGTTTAAAAAGGAGACAAACGGCTGGAGAGATGCTCGGGGTTATGAAGAGCTCTTGCTGTTCTTCCAGGGGACCAGAGTCCAGTTTCCAGCACCTAAGCCAGGCTCATAAATGCCTGTAACTCCAGTCCCAGGGGATCTGATGCCTTCTTCTGGACTTCATGAACACTCATAGACATGGAGTATATATTCACACACACACACACACACACACACACACGAGAGAGAGAGAGAGAGAGAGAGAGAGAGAGAGAGAGAGAGAGAGAGAGAGAAAGAGAAAGAAAGAGAGAGAGATAAAATGTTTAAATAAATCTTAAAGAAATAAGTGTGGCTTTGAAGTGGAGAAAAGGGAAACCTTGTACAGCGCCGGTGGGGTATAAGTTAGTGTCCTGGGTAGGGTTACTATTGCTGTGATGAAACACATAACGAAAGCAAGTTGGGTAACTGTAGCCGCATAAAAAGAACTTGGCAATATTCCTTCTGTTTTTATTGTGTGGAACAATTTGAGGAGTATTAGTATTAGCTCTTCTTTGAATTCTGGTAGAATTCTGCCTGAAACCATCTGGTCCTAGGCCTGTATTGGTTGGGAAATTATTAATAACTGTTTCTATTTCCTTATGGGTAATAGGTTTATTTAAATAGTTTACGTGGTCTTGATTTAATTTTGGTATGTGGTACCTATTAAGAAAATTGTCTATTTCTTTTAGATTTTCCAATTTTGTGGGGTATAGGGGAAATCAATATGGCAGTTTCACAGAAAATTGGGAATCAATCTACCACAAGACTCAGCTATACCAATCTTGGAAATATACCCAAAGGATGCCCATTCCACAAAGACACTTGCCCAACTATGTTCACATCTGCATTATACATAATAGTCAGAACCTAGAAACACCTAAATGTCCATCAACAGAAGAAGAGATAAGAAAAATGTGGTATATTTACACAACGGAGTTTTACTCAGCTGTAAAAAAGATAGATAGATAGATAGATAGATAGATAGATAGATAGATATGACCTCCAGAAATTTGCAGGCAAATGGACGGAACTAGAAAAAATTATTCTGAGTGAGGTAATCCAGACCCAAGAAGACAAACATGGCATACACTCAACCATAGTGGTTATTAGGAGTAAAGTATAGGAAAACCAACCTACAATTCACAGCTAGAGCTAGAGAGGCTAGATAATAAGGAGGGCCCAAGGAAGGATGCATGGATTTCCCTGGGAGAGGTCTTCTGAGTAAACTGGGTGTGGGGGAGCAGGGGAGTGGAGGGATGGGAATTTGAGGGAGAGGGTTGGGCATGCTGAGTGTGGGAAGCAAATTGGCGTGGAACAGAGGGAAAGAGTAATGAAAGAGATGTCTTAACCTGGGGACATTTGGGGATTAGGGAGAAATCTGGTGCCAGGTAAACCCCCAGGAATCCATAAAGATAACCCAGGCTAAGACTCCCAGCAACAGTGGAGAGAGTACCTGAACTGGCTATCTACTGTAATCAGATTGGTGACTACCCTAATTGTGATCAGAGATACTCTATCCAGTAACGATGGAAGCAGAGGCAGCGATCCATAGCCAAGCAATGGGCTGAGCTCCAAGAGTCTTGCTGAAGAAAGGAAGGAGGAATTGTACAAGCTGGGGGTCCTGACAGGGGAACCCACAGAGACAGCTCACCAGAGTTCATGGGACTGCATAGACTCTGGACCAACAGTTAAGGAGCCTACGTGGGATCGACCTAGGCCCTCTGTCTCTGGTGCTTAGTGGGCTTTTGGGAACCTGTTCCCCATACTGGATTACTTTGCCCAGCCTTGACACAAGGGGAGGAGCTTTGTCCTGCCTCAACTTGATATGCCATGCATTGTTAAAGCTCATGGGAGGTGTGCCCCTTTCTAAATGGAGATAATTGAGGAGTGGAGGGGGAGGAAGGGGTAGATGGGAAGCAGAGGGCAGGGGACCAGGAGCAGAGGAGGGAGGGAAACTGCGAACTGTATGTAAAATAAATGAAAAACATGTCATTTAGATAAAATGCAAATTATTTAAAAAGCAATTTGGGTAGGAAAGGGTTTATTTGGTTTACACCTCCACATCCTAGTTCAGGACAAGAACTCAAACAGGGCTGGAACCTGGAGGCAGGAGCTTTGCAGAGGCCATGGAGGTATACTGCTTACTGGCTTGTTTGCATTACCTTCCTCTCCCTGCTTTCTTATAGAACCCAGGACCACCAGTCCAGAGGAAGCCCCATCCTCAGTGGGCTTGCCCCTCCTCCATCAATAACCAATTAAGAAAATGCCCTAAAGACTGCAGCCCAGTCTTTAGGAGGCATTTTCCCAAGTAAGACTCCCTTCTCTCAGGTGACTGTAGTTTGTGTCAAGTTGACAGAAATCTAGCCAGCAAGGTACTGATTATGGAAAACAATATGGAGGATCCTCAAAGATTTAGAAACAGAACGTATGATCCAGCAATTCTACCTCCAGCATGCATTCAAAGTGTCTCAGAGAGACTTGCACTCCCATATTCACTGTAGCGACATTCACAATAACTCAGACACAGAAAGAAAGTGTGCTGCGTAAACACAGTGAAATACTAACCAGCCTTCAAAAACCCTGCCACTTGCAGCAGTGGTGGCTGAACTGGCAGACACTATGCTTTGTGTAGTAAATGTTACACACATACACACACACACACACACACACACACACACACCACCCAGATAAAACCTTTGTTTACATAAAGGCTCCCTGCTGAGTTCTACCAATTAGATAGTCTTGTGCAGTGACTCCTTTCTCTGTCCTCCTTCATTTCCTGTGTGCCAATTCTTTTAAGACTAGCCAGTCAAATAGACTGAGGTCAAACCCCAGCCATAAGGGAAATGGCATGGTTACCACCTGAGTTAGCATAAAAGCCAAGTGCACTTCCTGCCTCTGTGTGCAGGATCTTCCAAGCACAGCCTCTTGGTGAAGAGCAGAGTTTGCTTTGTCCAGACACATCTATCGCAGTGATCTCTTTCTTTCAACCCGGAACTTATGTCTCACATTAGTTCTTCCAAAGGTGCAGTTTGGCATACTTTTGTAGAGTTTTGATTAATGCCTACCACTGGGAGCCAGGACAACTTTATTCATGTGTGTCTTAGTGCCTTACACAGGAATATATATGCCGAGAGAATTGACCAAAGAGCCAGTCCTGGGACTAACAACATATCCAGCAGAAACAGAGGAATTCCCTCATCCATAACAGGGTGAGAATAGCTGCCTTGAAAGCAGACTGTGTGAAATAAACAAGATTGTGCATTAAAAGAGCCTGGTGCAGGAGAGGCTATTAAATTTGAGGACAGAGTCTATGATGCTGGCAACAGAGGGATACCCAGGGGGCCCTTTTCACTTCTAGTTATGCAAAGGGCTAGGATGCCAGAGCCCCCAGAAACAGCCCATCTACTGTAGGTGTCTGAGCTTCTTAGGAGAAACTTCAGGCTAACTTGTTTATAGGTCATATTAGGCGGAATATGTTTCTCCTCCCCAGCCAGGAAGAATGTGTAGGTGAGAGCACAGAGGTTGTCTAAATCCGGTTGCAACCAAACCCAGGCCTTCTTCTACACTGGGCTGCCTTTTAGAGGAAATGCTTGACTTAAATTAACTAACTTCAGTCTCATCACACTTACTCTGTACCCCAACTTTAATCTATATTGACTAACTTTCCATGGAAGTTGGATAAACAGCCCATTGCACAGCCCCCTCAAACTTTATTCATTTTTCTTGACACTAAAAAGCTTCACATTGAGGCTTTGTGGAAAAGATTATCAAGTGCCATTGTCATTTTAAACAAAAGCTGAATTAGCACTGCATGCCAGACTATCCCCCCCCATCCCACCCCCGGGGGACTGGAAGTACTATTCCCCCACCCACCCACCCTCAGGGACTGGAAGTACAAGCACTGGTGCTACTAACATCTAGTCTAACTCAGCTTGCCCTCCTGGGCTAGGTTTGCAGTGTTGTCTGGTGGTAGCTGGGCATCAAGTTATCCAATAGCTGCCCAGTGTGTCCAGAGAGGGGGAGGGGCAGCTAAATGAAACTGAAGGCAGGGGAGAGCTGGTCCTCAGTAGCAATGCTGGCTCCTCTGAGTCTGCATAATTTGGAATCTGCAGGGAGCTAAGTATCCCTTGAAAAGAATCGCCATCACTTGCCCAGCTTTTGTTCCCACTCAGAACACATTCCAGGCTATTAGCTTGTTAGAGCTTGAAAAATAACCCCATGAGACTGCAAGGAGGAGTCATTGCCCCATTCCTCACAAGAAGAAACTGACTCAGGACATAACCATCATCAGGCGCAGAATAAACCATTATTGAGTGTTTTCTGTATGCTACAAGCTTCGCTTGGATTGTCTCAATTAAATTTCAGGAAGCAAGTTCTATTACCCTCTTCTTGCCACAGCTCAGTAGTTAAGAGTGTGGGGAGAGCTTGCGCCACATCAGAAAATGATGGTCTGGACTTCCAAAGGCTCCGTGTTCTGTCTTTCCACTTGTGGTTATGCAAAGGGCCAGGATGGCAGAGAACGCCCAGAAACAGCTCACCTCAGAGGTTCCCACTCCACAGCCACAGGAGCAGGGAAAGAGGAGGAGGATGGCAGGCTGCTCTTCTAGGTGACACTGCTGATCATCTGATGGAGATTTTGCTAGATTACTGGGGGTGGGTCCCGTACAAGTCTCCTTAAATTAAAAGAGACACGTATGTCGAGTCAGTGTTTATGTCACAGACAGGTGAAGACACTACACTGCTGGCTTTGAAGATGGAGCAGGCAAGGTAAAATATGCAGGAAGCCCGGTACCTGCAGGAAGGCTACAGGAAGCAGCAGTCAGAACAGCCTTGCTGAAGCCATTGCTAATTCCCAACCTCCAGAACCATAGACAAGCATGTGATGTTTAACTGTATCAGCCTTATGAAACCAATACATCAACTATCAACACAGCTTTAGAACACTGGCATCATTTCAGGGTGAAACCTCATACTGCTGTCAGCCATACATCATCTCCAAAGCTCCCAGTCATGAGCAACCAAAATACTTTTCTGCCTATGAGTTTACAGTTACAGACACGTCCTACAAATGGAATCACATAATCTGTGGACTTTCCTGTCTGGCTTTTGTTTTTTAACTTTGTGTATTATTTGATTTCACCTGTGTCATAGCATGTATCAGGTTCCATTTCTTCTTATTGAAAATTACTCTCCAGCTATATAACATTTTTCTTTAGCTGTGATGAAACACCGTGGCCAAGAGCAACATGGGGAGGAAAGGGTCACTTTAATCTTACAGCTTGTAGTCTATCATCCAGGAAGGTGAGGCAGGAACCTGAGCAGGAACTGAAGCAGAGCTGGGTTGGGGAGGGGGGATGCCTCTTGCTACCTTGTTTCCTATTGCTTACTTCTTATACAGCTCAGGATCACCTGCCCAGGGGTGGCACCACCCACATGAATCATTAATCTAGAAAATGTCCCACAGACTTGTCTATAGGCCAATCTGAGGCAGGCATCTTCTCAATTGCAGTTCCTTTCCCCAGATAACTTTAGGTTGTGTCAAGTTACAGAAAATTAGCCAGTAGTACTCCCATTGGCAGCACATACACTAATAGAACAATCCAGAGATTACATGGGCCTTGAGCAAGAATGACACACAAATCCATGAAGTGTTCCATATATTTTAGCCAGGCATAGTAGATTCTGTACTCAGGAGGCAGAGGCAGGTGAGGTCCAGGCTAGCCTGGTCTATGTAGCAAATTCCAGACAACCAGGGCTACATATAAAGACCTTTTACCCACATAAACAAATGAAAACCCAACCAAACAAACAACAAAATAAAGACAAAATCAAAAACAAACTATCCCACACAAAGTTGCATAGCTAGTTAGAAAGAAAGATGTTTACCACTAGGGCAATGATTAGGAGCAAAAGCAATAGGATCTAAATAAGAACTGGATAAACCAGTTCTTCCCCCTGAAGCCCCATTTGCTTATCTGCAAAATGGAGTAATAATTGTGGTAATTACTCAAAGCTGGGCCCCCAATAGACACGGATCTACGAAGCTCTCTGTCTCTAAAGTGCAGATAAAGAACATCATAGACTTCTAATAAATGAGAGCAGAGACTAGAACATAAAACACACCCCAGTTATTCATTACTTGCATTCTGTCATCTTTCTAAAAGGATCTGAGAAGATTTACAACTCAGCAACCAGTCATGTTAACACTACTTTTAAAAATGCCGAAAGAATAAGAGATAGGACTCACCTCTTTGTCTTGGCCCTTAAACTGATGGAGCCATTTAAAGAAAGGGACTTTAATCATTTTGCTCAGTGCAGAAAGTGCTTCTATATTTTGGAGGGCAGTGTTGGCACTTTCTGAAGGCCATTCTTGTTCTGCTGCTCTTTGGTTGGAGTTTCAGGGAGGAGGCTGGACAGTAGTAAGAAGGGCGTTTTTTATTTTTATTTTTTTTTTATTTTTTATTTTTTTTATTTTTTGGTTTTTCGAGACAGGGTTTCTCTGTATCGTTTTGGAGGCTATCGGTCCAGCCCAGCCTCGAACTCACAGAGATCCACCTGCCTCTGCCTCCCGAGTGCTGGGATTAAAGGCGTGCGCCACCACCGCCCGGCCAGAAGGGCGTTTTTTAGAAGGACTAAGTTTAGACACTGTTTCAGAAGGACTGTGTGAATTTGATTTTCTATCAAGTGTTCAACCTGCAGGAAGAATACATCAAAGTCGGCCAGGTGATCTCAGGAGACTTCTTAACCCCTCTGCCTCAGCTGTTTCCATCTGTAGAGGGAGGGTCACAGCAATATTCTTCTCAAGATTAACTTTTTCATCAAAATTTCTCAGGACTAATATCAAAATTAACTAATATCAAAGACATATAGTTCTGATTATTTACTAAGTGCTAATAGTAATAGTTCTGGCTGCCTAATCTGTAGATTATGCATATCAGCTCAACCAGAAAAGCACCATGAAAGGTTCCAGTTGATGGAAACAACCAATAGTCCTACCCAGTTATGAGAATTATGAACCACAGCAACAAACAGCACGATGGCCCTCAGGGTGCCGCAGTGGCATGCATACCTTGGCAATAACCAACAGCTCTCTAATCAGATCTAAGACTTACTCAACAATAGGGGACTCGTGGCTAGCACTGGAAACCTAGTCAACTGCCTAGTGTTAATGAAGTCATGGATCTTGGAGGAGAAACTGCAACCACTGTGTTACTAAACCAGCATAATCGCTAACTACACTCTAAATATTTGCCCTTGTACCCACAGAAAAGTGTAGTTCTCACCCCTCGTCAAGGAAACTTCTTTTTACAACAGACAGAGACTGTAAAAAAAAAAAAAAAAAGAAGTACAACCCATCAAAATGCAGAGTTGTGGAGCCCAGGCCCAGCTGATACATCCATAATTCAACACCTGCACCTAAGGCTCAGGGATCATTCCATCACTGGAACAAGGCTGACACCAATAGACATGCTAACATAGGTGGGAGAAAGTTCAGGAGACCTCAATCCTACACAAATATCTATAGGCAATTTAGGAGTGCTGAGGGCAGGAGAAATAATCTTTCCCAGAGAAGAGCACACCAGTTGGCTATCCAGTACCACATGGTCAGCCCTGAAAATACATACATGCAAGGGACATTATACAGACTAAGCAGGTTATATTTATATATTCATGCAACAACAATTAAAGAAAAAGAGGTTGTGAATTTGAAAAGAGGCAAGAAGGCGTGTGCATGGGAGGGTTTGGAAGGAAGAAGGGAAGGGATAAATGATGTGACATTATATTATCAAAAATGTTAAAATTGCTTTAAAAAGTCATAAATCCCACGTAAGTAAATATTAAAATTTCTACTAGTAAACAAAGCACAGTGATTGAAAGGAAAAGGATTTCATCTTACTGCTGAGAGGTATATCCTCTGAATGGCTCAGAAACCAGGGCTCTCTCCCCAGAGCAGTGCAGTCTCCAAGCCCACTCTCATGACTCCTCCCCAACTTGAAGACCACAGATAAAAAAGGAAGCCAAAGGAGCTCGAGAGATGGCCAGCAGTTAGGAGCACTTGCTGCTCTTGCAGGGGACCTGGATTTGCTTCCCAGCATAGACATGGTGACTTAACATCATTTGTAACTCCAGTTCCAGGGGATCTGATGCCCTCTCCTGGATTCTGAGGGCAACAGACATAGATGTAGCGCACATACATACACAAATGCAAATACTCATGTACATAAAGACAAATCTTTTCAAAAGGGGGGACAGATTAGATAGTGCTCCCTTGAGTCTAGCTATGTTCACAGTTCCATATCTGAATTAGTTAATGAGTTAATAAAGAGGAGATGCAAGTTAGGCCCCCAGACACGGGGAGGCCTCAGAAATCACACATGAAATACCTTCTTTTAAAACTGAAGGAAATGTGGCTCCCAGTGGTTGAATAACTTGTTCAACATGATACTGATATTAGCAGTAAGTTCTCCTGACTCTAGAACCACAGGAACTAGGCACAGTGACTTTACTGGTTTTGCAAATGGCATCCCATTTAGGCTCTGTAGCCTCAGTTTCTTCAGACAGCATTCTCTCCTAAGGTCATTCTGCTCCACCCACACTCCTGAGTGCCAGACCCTTCAGAAATCACATGCTTCAGATGAATCTATTGCTACTGATGACATCTGACAGGCCGAGAGCCCGGTAGACAGTCCTCCCCTTTACCCTAAATGCCATGCTTCCATTAATGCAGCTGGTGAACAAATTGGCTTCCGTAGAAGTGAGTGGACTCACTCACTTCGAGTGGACTCACTTCAGCCAAACCCTCAAGCTCGCTGTGGATGTTGTTGCTAAGCAACACCTCCCTCACCTCCACCCTCTGACAGTCACAGTGACTGGTATATAACTCAATGGCTGAACCTGAGAGGCCAGACTGTCTGGGGTTGTCTGCCTGCCTTGATCTCTCAGAAGGAAACGGGACATGGTAGCCCAAGAAGAGGAACACACAGGGTGACTGTCCACCAGCACTGACCAGGCAGGGCCACCGCCAGACTCAGGGACAACCCGGCACTGCGCTGGGTGGATAAAAGCTAGTCTTGGGCAACCCCGCATTCCTTCCCTGACGCTTTCCTCACCTTTTCCTGGGATCTGCCTTTCAATCGTCCAGTTCTGCCCAGCCCTTTTTGAGTCTACCCTTACAGAGCCATAGGGCTCTCTAAAAACAACTGCATATGCTCTGAAGTAAGGGGAAGAAAGCAGCTTGAAGCATGACACGGAAATTTTGTTTGATGTAAACGATCACAGAAAAGATACCAAATTGTTAGCAGTGGCTGGTGTTGCCTAAAGGCTAGACTGCTGTTAGGTAGGGGAATGCAGTTCTGTTTTAAACATTTCAGCGCTGTCTAAACTGATAAGCACATGGGAATTAGGTTACTTGAATGATTAAATGGAATAGAGGTGAGGAATGGAGAGAGGGAGACAGGGAAGGAGGCAGGGAGGCAGGGAGGGAGGGAGGGAGGGACAGAGAGAGGGAGGGAGGGACAGAGGGCAAGTCAGACTCCCATTCAGCAAAGCACGAGTTCCAGGTCCTGTGAAGGTCTAGCTTTATCCCCAGTGGCCCGGATTGGCTGCTCAGGGCCCTCATCCCCTCACTGGAGCGCCCTCTCTCTGCTCCTTGGCTTCCTTCTGGTGGAGGCAGCGAAGCTCTGAACAAGCACAAGTCCCACTCTGACATTAGGAGTAGCACCAAACCCACCAGGCTCCCTAAGCCTGCGCATGGCTCCACTGTGAGGAGTGGATGAGGTGAGGGGTTCTTAGCATGGTGCCTGGCAGGCCGAGAGGACCCCACTGTATTCCATTATCTCCCGATTCAGTATGAAGCAAGACTGGACCCCAACTGCCAGCCTCCACCTGCTTCTTGTAAACTTCCCTCCTCGCTTGCCCCACACTGGGCCTCATACTCAGGGATGGACAATCAGGAATGACGTCCCTTGTCCCTTTTCCTACACCTTCTATTCTCCACAGTGACCAGGGTCGCCTGCTCCAAGATTGGGATGGTCAGTTCAGTCAGGATGCTGTCAATTTCACGTCTATGCACCCCGTGAGTGAGACTGACAGGTACAGAAACTGCTGCCCCCAGAAAGGAGCTTTGGAGTGGATCTTGGGATAAAGTCGAGAGTAGAAGGCTGCCTCATCAGAGAATTGTGGAGAAGCTGACCACAGACAGTTCTGAGACGCCATGCTGGCCTAGGGAGCAGCCACACCCTCAGAATGATGCCCGCCCTCCCCAGAACCCTCCTCTGTCATGTAGCTGACCAATCTCTCCATACCCCCTCCAGACCCTGAGCAGGCCTGGCCTCATCGGAAGACCCTCTTTCCCAGACGACTCTGGTCCACATTCAGCACAAAGCAGCAGTGACAGCAGGTTTGGCTGTGGTGTGCTCTGGGACAACTGCCCTGCAGACCTTACGAACACCCCCTTCCTTTCTTGAAAAGCCTTGTTTTGAAGGCTTTGCTCACAGGAATGTTAAATTATCTGGGGAGAGAATTATGGGCGCAGCAGATAAGGGCCTGGGGGGGCTGTACTGGGGAGATGAGCCCCAGAACATGCCCCCAGTGAAGGGTTATTTGTAGGTGTCTCTGTCCCATTTCTAAGGCCTCATTTAATGGACGGCCATTCCCTAAAGTTCTTTCATTTGGGGGAACATTTGTTTTTCTTTTGACACAACGTTCACATATCCCATATTCAATCATACTGAATTTACTATGTAACCCAGGATGACCTGTAACTTCTGGTCCTCTTGTCTCTAACTCCCAAGAGCTTGGACTGCACCACATGTAAGTATACACCACTAGGGAAGAACTCTGGGACTTCAGATATGCTAGCTAAGCCAACTCCCTGTTCTTACTGCAATCAAGCATGAACTCTATCTAAGGCAATAGGTTTAGAGACGAAAAGCATCTGCAGTCAAAGCCACTGAGCCTGACAGGCATATCTCAGGCTAATGCCCTAACTATACTTTTTTTGCTTAAGTGAAAGAGATGGGCTGATGCAGACACAAGGGACAGAGCATGACACCAGACACAGGCCAGAGAGCAAAGCTGCCTGAGGAGTCTCAATGGACACAATAGTCTGTGATTCACCAGAAGCTGGTGACTCAAAGTCTCAGAGACATTAGCTAATTGTGAAAACGATTACAGGCAATCAGCAATGGGATCCCCCCCCCTTCCAGACCAATGTCCCTGGTAGACAATCCCTTCCCTGGGTCATAGCAAACCAGAGGTATACATGTGGAAGCCACTGCAGTTTTGAGGTGTGGAAATTCACTAGTGACTGAATTCTGAGGAGTAGTCTTGACTTTGAAAAATACACACACATTTGAAGAACAAGAGACCCAAAAATGACCACATACACAATACAACTATAATATAAGCAAAGACACATGAGTAAGGGATAAGGATTGCTGTGGGCATTTTCCTACCAAAACAAGCAAGATTTGTGTGGTTGTTAAGTAAGTATACACTTCTAAATGCTCAGGCTGTTTGACATGCCTTGGTACCATCTGCTCGGTATCACCAGGGTACCCAGCAGCCATGCAGGATCCCAGTCCAACTCAGTATTCCAAGAAGCACAGAACCAGAATCTCATTTATCCAGCATGTGGGTGCTCTGCATATTCGTTAAAGCCAAGAAGCATTGATATGCAGGCATTTGCCTTTGTGAATTAAAGCTGTCTCCAAAGAACACCTGTTTACCTTATTTTTAGACAGGTCTCTAGTCCAGATTGGCTTCAACCTCTACTGCAGTCAAGGATGGTCCTGAACTTTTGATCCTCATGCCTCAATTTTCTGAGTAGCTGAGACGGCCATCATCACACTCTGTATGGCTCTGGGGATTGAACCCACTCTACCAAGTGAGCTACATCCTAGCCCAATCCCTTTAAAAACTAAAAATCCTTTTAGGCTTTATGATACATAAGCCTGCAAAGATCCAAGAATATGGTTGTAACATGAAACCAAATCCTGCTTTCACAGAATTTATGTTCAACCAGGAAAAAACTCTGTAGATAAGGTAGTTAGACCCAGGGTAATAGTGGGACAAAAACAGACATGGTAGCATATTAGAGTGACAAAGGTGGTCAGGAAAAAGTCCCTCTGAGAGATGCCACCCTAACTGGCTCTTAAAGAATAGAAAGAACCTAGTCTCACAAAAGAAAAATAAATAAAACCTATAGCAGAAGCCCAGAGAACAGCCATTGCAAAGCCTCTGAGGGCAGCATTGTGCCGCAGGTCTGAGGAACAGAAGGGTGTGTGCTGTCTGCATCATGTGTAGAAGGCAAGTAGAGACAAAGGATGAAGACAGGTTATACGCCATGGTGAGTAACTTAGATTTTACTCTAACTACAGGAAGTCAACGGAGAATTAGGGCCTGTTTCACATCCTCCTGATGGCTTAAAACAGAACCCATTTGGGTTGTCTTAAAAAAAAAATCTGAAGGTCAGGTTGTAACCAGGACCCAATGGGACAGATCCTTTCTATTTTACAGAATGTCAGTGGTATCTCCCTTCTCCTGAACTTAGCTTCTCCTCACTCTGCTTCTACCCAAACTTTGCAGGGCAACCAGTGTGGAAAACAGGTTAGGTTCAATGAGGGGAGACAATAGATAGATAGATAGATAGATAGATAGATAGATAGATAGATAGATAGATAGATAGGCAGACAGACAGGGTTCTGGCTTGACATGCATTTTAAGAGTTCCCATAAACATCCCCTGCAAGATGAGATGTCATGGGAGCAGTCAGGAAAACGATTCTGTATCTCAGGAGGAAGGTGTGGACCTGAGGTGTCAGCACAAAGGGGGTTGTGTAAATTATTGGGGAGGAAGAAGAAGGCAGGCCGGTGACAGATGAAGGCTCCAGAGTCTTAGAGCCTCACCACTTAGCTGGGTCAAATCGCAGAGCTCGATCCCCCAAAAGGTACACAGAGACTGCCAGTGCCCGCAAAAGAGAAAGGAAGTCAGCAGAAGGGGGCAGCAATAGCGACGGCCATGAGAGGCAGTTTCCAAAAAAGAGGACAGAGAGAGCAATGGGTGGAGGGTCTTACTTGGGGCTTTCCCAGGATGGAGTTTTCCAGAACAGCACACTTGACTATGAAACACTCTCACGCGGAGAGAGGTGACTGCCAGAGAGAAGGCTTGAGTAGGACAGGACCTTGGCACTGGCCTCTGATGGGGGCAGGGGCAGGGGCAGGAGGGCAAGTGTAGAGCACAGGGCACAGGGAAGAACGTGAACAGCCTCACCTAGCTGTCCATTGCCTCACCTGGCGGTCCATTGCCTCATCTGGCGGTCCATTGCCTGGGTGAGGCACTGGGTGAGGTCAGCTATTGCCAGTGGCCAGGTAGAAGGAACACATGAAGGAAATGTGAGTACCAGCAGCGGATACAGAGATGTAAAGAAGCTGACGTGGTGGGAAATCAAATAACCCGATGTGAAGAGTTTCCTTCTTTTCCAGCCTTTGTATAATAAGCGCCAACAAGTAAAATGGTTGAGTTCTATGCTGGTCATATCAGTGGCTCATCTCTTCCTCATAACAACTCAGGAAAGGCAAAGTGGAGACAATGACACTAGCCCCAAGGGACACATTGCTTGGGCTGCTAGTCTCATTGGGACTGTTCTTTATCTCCCTCCCCCTAGGCTGCTCTCCTCACAGCCCCAAGAGCATTGCCAGACCAATGTCTGTGCCCTGGACTCATCTTCACTGAGCCTTGCCTTTGCCCCTGGGAAGTACGCCTACTGCGGTTGGCCTCAGCCTGGGGCTGTTAAGTCTCTCCTCTGAACTTCCTACTCAACTGAGTGCATTGAAACGTGGAACCATGATGAAAATGTCTGGTTTCAAGTCAAAACTCCAGTTCAGGTTCTGAGCGCACTTCTGCTCTTGGCAAAATTACTTTCCACATCTGACCTCCATTTCTCCATCTTCCAAACAGCTAGGGGAGAGATGGTGGTAGCAACAGTAGTAGCACTCCACAGAATTCTCATGAAGACCAAACGTCCTTCTCGAAGCTCCTGGTCGGCAGAAAACACTCCCCACCCAGGAGCAGGTGTGTAATTAACAGTGCTGTTAACAGCAGAGAAGAACCAGTTTACAATGAGGACTTGAAGTTCAGCATTTAAAATCTAAGAATATAGGTCGGGCATGGTGCCACACACCTACATAAGAAAAGCTGGAGTCACTGCAGGCCCTGAGGGGCAGAGGGGCGGGGTGGTTACTCAGTGGTCAGCATCACTGAGTGCATTTGTAAAAAGAACAAGATGCTCCATCTCACAGCAGACATGCCTGCTGAGGATAGAGAGCGCGCATTCCAGGAAACAGAAAAGAATGCTGGGGCTGGCGAGACCAGAAAGGGAACCTGACATCCTGTTTGATCCCTGGGACCCACAGGCTAGAGGACAGAGCTGACTATGGCAAGTTGTCTTCATGACTGAGTGACTGAAGGAAGGAAGGAAGGAAGGGAGGGAGGGAGGGAGGGAGGGAGGGAGGGAGGGAGGGAGGGAGGGAGGAACAAATAACAAATGTTAACAAAACTTTTAACTGGGCTGGGGTGAAGACCTCCACAACAAAATAAAGATGATTGTGCACTCACAACACTGAATCCCAGAAAAATCCATCAAATGCTATAAAAGGAGAGGAGCAAAAATGACTAAAAACAAGAAGTGCCTGTTTTTCCTGACCCTGAGTTAGCCAAGAGAAGACACAGAGCAAATCCAGGGAGATGCAAGGAACCCAACAGCAACCTCCCGGACCACAGGTAGAAGAGGCAGGGTCAGAAGCCAGAGCGTTTGTGCTGGCACAGGTAACAGGGATCTTCTCTTGAAAAGCATATTTTCACTCTGTTTTAATATCCTTAAAGTATTAATATCTTTTTATGTGACAATAAGAAATATTAATAACAGTGAGGCAATAGCCTAAAAGTGGGAAAGTAGTTATTGCAATATTTTCATAACAACATAAGACTGAAAACCTAAAAGTAAGGAAATGCTTATATGAACAGTGACTTTAGTTGATATAACAATAGTATGCAGATGTAAAAGTTATTGTGAAGCAATATAGTAACATCACAGAAAAGAAAGGCTTAGGGTACGCCTAGCACACAAAATTGGACTTCAACTGGGATGGAGCTAAACACCGCTGTGCATACCTTAAGCACAGGGACAAGAGTCACAAGGTCACCTGGCTAAACAGAGGACAGCTCACTGGGAAGCAGGACTCCAGCCATCTTCTCTTTCTTATCTCTCTGACTGTTCCCATTGTGCTCTCATGAGTAACTGAGGGTGCAAAGCTCATGTCTCCTCTTGTGTGCCTTTTAGTAGGTTTGGTTCAACTTGTACACTTTCAGGTGAACTTCCAATAGTGATTTGGTGTTCCCTGCTAACACGCCCTCCTAGTATTGGTGGCCTCTTGGCTTCCTCCTTGGCTCCCTGGCCAGCTGTTCGCTAACTCTCTGGAGCCAAGTAGGAAGGGTCCTCTTTAAACAAACAAGAATTGCAAGGAAACAAAAACAAAGTAGCAACAACAAAATGTTTCTTGTCCCTTGATATTGTGATGACCTCTCCACAACAGCTGTTGCCTCTCTGACATTGGTCTCGTAAAGCAGCCAGTCTACAATTTCAAAGCTGGTCTGTCTCTCTGTGTCTCTGTCCCCTCCCCCCTTTCTCATATTTTTTTGTTAGTGAAACTGGATCTTCTCTTATATATCTTCATATATCCTAGATTTTTCTTACTATTATTTCTTCTGTCTTCTATTATTTCCCATAAACATTAGCATGACTGACAGGACAAATCTAGCCCATGACCTGGCTTTATTTATAAAGTTTTATTGGAACACAGTCAGACCCAGTTATTTGCATATTGTCTGTGGCTGCTTCCAAGCTATGGTAACAGAGCCAAGTGTTCATACCATAGAACCTGTGATCCACAGCACCCCAGATACTGCTATTGAGTGTTTTTGTGGAAGAAATTCATTTGATTCCTGATCTAAACACTTGATTAAATTCAGCTTTAATCACCCCCCTGAACTTACGTCACAGGTGGCATTTATGTATTTCCATGGAGAGTGAGTAATGACTATCTCCTTTTTTTGCAATGTTAGCAGCTATTATTGCTTAGAATGGAGATCCATTAAGCCATTAGGGGTTGCCAAATGGTGACACTCTTACTCAGTCTGCCTGCTTAATTTATTAGTTATTATGCTTCTGCAAACAGAAACTTACTCTTATCTACTATTTAGTTACCTAGAACTAGTGTTCTTACGGAAATAAAAAAAAAGATAAAATGCTTAGTTCCTTCCTTTTATTTAAAATGCTGATTCTGCCCTTTAATTTAGTAGGGGTTTTTACTTTTTGTTGTTCATTTGCTTTTGTTTTTGTTATTGGTGATCTATCTGAGACAGGGTCCTACTAGCCCAGAGTGGCCTGGATCATCCCATTATCCTCCTGCCTCAACCTCCCAGTTTCTGGAATTACAGGTATATGCCATTACACACAGCTCTATTGACTAGTTTTCAAGGGAAGAAATTGCTGCTTGCTTCTTTTATGATTCATTGTGAATTTTGGGACGTTATCCCATTGTTAACCTCCCTTGAGCACATCCTTGGCCTGTTCAGATAAGCTGTGGTCCTTCTGCTATAACCTATTGCTCTTTAATGGCTTCCCTGCTAATCTAAAATGACAATGTTTTCTAGACCAGCACCCATCTACTTATGTGAAATTGGTCATATTGCCTTTAGATTTTTGTTTGTTTGGGAGTTTTGTTTTTCAAATCTTGCGAGTTTATATTTGGACTACAGTCTGAAAACAGGGGTGACATCATCCTTGTCTGATTCCTCTCAGGGTAGGTAATGAAACTTGGCTTTTTAGGATACACATTTTCAATTCTACAGATCAACCTTGGTTAAGCAGATTAGAAGCCAACGTATTTTCTCCACATCCTCCTACATTCTCCTTGCAGCCCTCTGGCCCTGTGACTGGTTCCAAGGGAAAACCCACAGAGCTCTAGGATGGGGCATGCTAGTCTCAAGTTGGGAGTCTCTGCTTCCTATCATATTGGCACAGAAGGTGGTTAGCTGAACCTATGCATCTGCAGATATTACACCCTGACTGCAGGTGCACAGGGCTTGCTCTCTCTCCTGCCCTAAGCTATATCTCTACACCAAGGAATTACAACTATGGACTAATGTGTCCCACAGGTACCAAAATTTGAAGGTGCATATTGTTGGCTTTCTCCTGTTGAGAAAGAGGACAAAGGGTAATGGAAAAGAAGTCTATCTTACTATGTCAACAAATCTGCTCCACTCATTTCAGCAGGAAAGGGACTTTTTCATCTGATTTCACCCTTCATGGAACAGTTAAACAATCTGTCCAGAGTGGCATGGATAATAAGAGGCCAAACTAAAACCTATACCCAGGCCTTTCCCTTTAAAGGATCTCTTTATAACACACCTCCCAACCCTAGCCACTGATGCCAGTAAATACAATAGTACTAGATGCATTGATGAAGTGCATCTCTGTATAAATAACCAAGAATACCTGTGGCAAAATGTGACGACAGTAGTGTGAGGGGGCAAAGAACCAGGTGACCTGCCCTGTTCCTATGGTTTGGGAGCAG
The DNA here is from genome assembly GCF_017639785.1 of Mesocricetus auratus. Classification (NCBI taxonomy): domain Eukaryota; kingdom Metazoa; phylum Chordata; class Mammalia; order Rodentia; family Cricetidae; genus Mesocricetus; species Mesocricetus auratus. The sequence goes on from NW_024429266.1 coordinate 172,898,612, forward strand.
GCTTCAGGAAAGGCTACCCAGAAGGAAAGAGGCGAAGCTGAGACCCAGGAGATGAGTTTGACTAGGCTGGAGGCGGGGGACAGGGAAAGAAGGAATGTTTTCCCCCTGAAGACAGTATGCAGAAAACCCTCAAGACTTGAAAGGGTTTGAGGAACAGCCATCAAGTCTTTGCCAACTCTTCCCATGGAGGGGTAGAGCCTGTATATCTTCCTCCAATCTAGGCTGGCCTTGTCACAACAAACATGGTAGACAGTGGTATCTTGTGTCTGCCAAGGTGGAAGCTTAACAGAGCCAAAGCTTCTGCTCTGACACACTTGAAGAGTCCGTTAAGCACCCAGCCACATGCTGTGAGAAGTCGAGCTATGAGAGGAGATCACCCGGTAGAGAAAACGAGCACTCCATCATGGCACGATTCGTTTTATATGCTAACTTGACTGAGTCACAGGCCCAGCTATTTGATCAAACAAAATTCTAGGTGGTTCTCTAAGAGTATTTTTGGATGAGATTAACATTTACATTAGAAGGCTTGGGAAAGATTTCCTCCCCTTATTCAATCAGTCAAAAGCCTGAAAGATCCAACACAGTTGACTCTCTCCTGAGTAAGAGGGAGCTCTCACTTCCTCACTGCATTGAGATAGGGACAAGGACTTTATGCCCCCTGCTTTCAGACTCACTGAAACATTGGCTCTTTCCTCCTAGGTCTTAAGTCTTCTCATCTTTAGAAGGAACTACACCATCAGTTCCTCTGTTTTCTCAAGTTCTCACGTTAGACTAGTAATATCTACTGGCTCCCTTTGGTCTCCGCTTGCCAGTGTATTTTATAGATCTTAGGCTTTCCCACCTTCACAATCCTATAAACCAATTCTTCACTATAAGTATTTTACATACATAGCCTCTTGGTTCTGTTTCTCTGGAGAACCCTGGCTAATGTATCCTCTGAAAACCTACCTCAGTTGTACTCCTTGCTGCTCGCCATGCGGGAAGTTGTCTTGCCTAGAAGAACTCTCACATGGCTACAGTCCTAGAAACATCACAAGGGACAAAAGGGCCACCCAGCTGAGGACAGTCAACCCACAGAATTGATGTTTGGGGGCTTATGGTGCAGCAATAGATAATGAAATGAGGGTGCTGGGGTGCTAGAGGAAAAGAAAGCCAGGGTAAGTGGAGCAGAAAGCACAGGAGGGTTGGGGGGGTGCAGAGGAAAAAGCTGGAGAAACGGGTAGTGCTAGCCCATGCAAGACATTGCAACCATGGAGGTTTGGGTTCAGAAGCTAATGCTTCGTTTGCCCCCAGTTTCCTGCTTTCTGTCTCCGTGTCTACTGCTCTGTTTTTAGCTTAAGATTCATTGTCACAGTATTGTGCGGTATTAAGCATCAAGAATCAACCAGTACCAATAAGTACATAAACTGTCATTACCACTCTTGTACACATTTTTTGTGCGTGTGTTTACACATGTGGAGAGGATATGCATGCTCATGTGTGCATGTAGAGGCTAGTGGTCAACTTTGGGTGTCATTTCTCAGGAGCCATCTACCTTATTTTGAGACAATGTTTCTCACTGGCTTGAAGTCATCAACAAGGCTAGGCTTGTCCAGCAAGTCTTTGTGGCCTGCCTGCCTCAGTCTCCCTGGCTTTGTGTTACAAGCATGTGCCTTCACACCCAACCTTGTATATGGGTTCTGTGGACCAAGCTTAGGTCTTCATGGCTATGAAGCAAACATTCTGCTTGTTGAGCTGCCTCCTCAGCACCAGAAATGAGTTCTTAAATCCCTGGGCACCAAGAAAATACACAAAAGCATAAACTTAGCAATTGCTATGGCTGGATTCTGACATCCCCCAAAGGTGCATGTTGGGACCTGGCTGCCAGCTTATGGGATGGGCTTTTATGAGTGATGGGGTCTGAGGGACTCTGACCCAGTGAGTGGATTAATCCCTTGGGTTCACAACGTGATGGTACTGGGTGCTGGAACCTAGTCAGGGAAAGCAGGAAAATATACCTTCTCCCTGGGGCCTGCTTGTTTTTCCTCTCTGCTTCCTGCCACCTTAGGGTAAGCAGCTCTACTCTGCCACTCACTGTCCTCCATGACATTCTGTCTCACCAAAGGCCAGAAATAAAGCAGCCAGCTAATAGTGGACAGAAACCTCTTAAAACTGTTTGTCAGAATGAATCTTTTCTTTTATAAGTAATTTTTCTCAGATACTTGGCACCATGATGAAAAAAAATGACTGACACAGCTTTCAAAACCATGCAGTCTGCAATTTGCATGGAGGCAGAAATCTTCTGATCTGAATCTCCACTCTTCCTTTCTATCTGGTTGGCCAATTCCTCATGTATGTTAGGAAAAGCCACAGATTTGAAATATAATGCTCTCCTCTGTGTCCTTCCAGTTCTTGATACTTAAAAGGGTAGCCTTTAGACATGATTGGTCAGTCATGTACCAGTGATGGCTTCACACCTATTAGTACATGAGCAGCACAAATTAGACTCAGTGGATATAAAAAAATCTTTTTAAGGACAGGAAGCTGGGAAGGGGTTAAAGGGTGGGTCTGGGAGAAGTTAGAGGGAGGAGTGGGACTGTGTATGATCAAAATATATTGTATGCCTATATGAAATGCTCAAAGAATAAAAATTATATTTTAAAGAAACGTTATACCCCCGAAGGTCAAGGTTACACTCACCTCCCATTTCTCAGTGTGCACTTGATGCCAGCACAAGCTCCTTTCAGATCACTTCACCCCAGTGTCTTCTAATCTGTCCCTACTTTGTTTTGAATGCTACATATGCTGAACCTCTTTGAAAAGTTCTCCAGTTTTGAAAGGGACCTATCACCCTGTGTGACAGACCTTTTCTTGGAGCCGACTAAGTGCTTAACTTGGGGTGAAAAAAAAATCTCTGAAATTAAAATCAGGATGGCAGATAACAGACATATTTATCCTCTGGGGCCAAATCTACTGGTTGCCTATATACTGTGTTGACATAAATTTGAAAGACTCAGACAGTCTTAACAGAAAGAATGCTGGCTTGAGTAGTATGTGTGTGAATGTTGTGTGTGAATGTTGTGTGCTAAAGAGAATTAAATGTAATTGGAATAAATGCAATTTCCACACACAGGAACAAATCATCTGGCTGCCCCTAGCTTACTCCTTGCAAAGGTGAACTGGCTGAGTCCTGAGGCAGAAAATTATGGAAAGATCATTGACAGCAACCCTCCCTAAGCAAAACAAACAGCAACATGTGTGTTCTAAAATATAGCTTTGAAACACTCTGAGGGCCTGGATACATCGAAACAAAAATAAACCAAGCACTATGAAGGGCTGAGTCTGGCAAGAAAGAAGACACACGGGGCTACAGGATGAGAGTAGAATAGCTCCATACAGGCAAGTGCAGGGTCGGCCAGGTGTTTAACAAGTGCAGAGGGTCGGCCAGGTGTTTAACAAGTGCAGAGGGTGGCCAGGTGTTTAACAAGGCTGGAAGAGCATGTGATTCTAGTGGCATGCCATTAGAATCCCAAGGAGTCCCACACAGAATGCATCCTCCTGAATCCTCAGCGGAGATTGGGCAGAAGCAGCAGAGAGGAACCATGATGAAGAAGATGAGTCTGGGGATCTTTCTAAGAGCAGATGTGGGCAAAGGGGCTGAAGGAAACTGTGGCATATCAGAGATCATATCTAGTCTTACATCTAAGTTCCTGACACGGAGATCTAAGCTTCCTGGAATTTCTTGAATAATAATGTGATGTCAGTGATTTATAAAGTTGAAGAGGTGACTCATGATGGGCTCCTATATGCTATCAGGATAGGGCCTTGTCACCCAAACACCAGTCAGATGATTATAAAGGTGGAACTTCTGACCAACCTAACATCGGGAGAGGGCCTAAGGGGGTCAACTGAGCCTAGTGACAAAGCAATCGAGTGAATCTCTGCTGTGGGTAAATCACTGATCTCAAATGCAGGTCTCACCCTTTATCAAGGGCTGGATCCAAACTCTGCATTGACTCTCATCTTTCATATAGAGTAGTGTTTATAATCTATACACATCCTCCTACACACTCTAAGTCCTAATACAGTGTAAATACTGCTGTTATATGGTACTGTTCAATAAATATAATTATTTAAGTTTATTCATGCTCAGCATAGGGTTTTTGCTTATTTCTTAGGTTGTTTGATTTGGTTTTGTGGGAGGCATTAAGCCCAGGACCTTGTATGTGTCAGCCAAGAGCTCTGCCATTGAGCTAGGACCTCAGGCCTTGGAGATAAACTCCAATCTTGCCTTGAATTTGTTATATTGCCCAGGTTGGCCTCTGACTCATAGTTTTCCACCTCAGTCTCTCAAGTGCTAGAATTATGGGCATACATCACCATGCCTGGCTGAAAGATATTTTTGATCTATATTGGAATTTTGATTCATGTTAATGGAATACAGGATATAGAACCTTGGCTATGGTTCTTAGCCAATGGTGAACTGGATAATGCAAAACCTAAACCCAATTTCAAACCAAATTAAGCCAGCACCTATACAGTAAAGGCTATCAGAAACAGTATTTTATCTATATTCTTTAATTTAAATGTTTTCATATGATCAAAGATATTAAGAAATGAGAAAAACAAGTGATGTGATCCATAACTAAGAGAAGACATAGTCAGTATGAAGAGAGCTAAAGACGGTCCAACTGCTGGAATTATTAAACAAGAACATGAAAATCGCTGTAACAAAGTAGAAGTGGGGCAAAAGCATAAAACTGCCCTTTTCATAGATAACAAGATGTGTTTGCATAGAACACCATGGTTCTCAGATAGACAGCCAAAACATAAAACTGCCCTTTTCATAGATAGCAAGATCGTATTTGCATAGAACACCCCGGTTCTCGGATAGACAGCAAAAACACGGACAACAGATGAGTTTATGTGTAAGAAAATACAGTATTAGAAATCAGAAGTGCTGACCATGGTGTCACAGGCCGTTAACCCCAGCACTGGGGAGGCAGAGGCAGACAGATCTCTATGAGTTTGATGCTAGCCTGTTCTACATAGAGAGTTCAGGCCAGTCAGGGTTACACAGTGAGACTGTGTCTCAAAAACTCATAAAGTACAATTAATTGTTCCTCAGTTTTATCCATTCAAAATGTTAATCAAAGAATAAAAAAGGCCAGAATAGCAGTTACTTTAGACAATAGTATTAATTGGCAGTGGTCTGAAGGGAGCATGCTGAATGCTGAGTTGTTTTAATCTTGACAAATATGAAATTACATAGGTGTGCAAATCTGTAAAACTTAATTAAACTATTCATTTTAGATTTATATGCTTTCGTGTATATAAGCTATATCTCAATTGAAAAGCCAGTTAGTGGGTGTGGCTCTATACCTACAATCCCAGCTCCCTCTCAATGAGTCCTGGGACCTACCACAAGGACGAGAGATCACACAACCTTCTTGGTGTCCACTAAGAAAAGGGAAAAGGAGTAGCTACCACTGCATTGGTGTAAGAATTAATGCACTCTATCTGATTCCTGTCTCAATTCATTTTCCATTCCTATAATAGAAACCTTGAAGCTGGGAATCTAATTTTTTTAAAAAAAGAGGCTTACCTAGGCTCTTTCAAGATTTCAGCATCTGCTGTACTGCTGGTGAAGGCTACATGTCGTGTCACATCATAAGAAAATGTAAAACACGGATGGGGGGAGATAAAGAGCTAAACTGCATTACAGCCCACACTGTGAGAACTGTAATTCCTACAATGACAGTCTCTCAAGAGAGGCACAAGTCCCAGCTAAAGACCTGATCTCCCAACATTATGGCATTGCCAACCAAATTCAGCATGAGTTCTGGTGGGGTCAAACCACACCCGAAGCATAGCAACCTCTTAATTCCTACAGCTGAAAATTTGAGATGATTTTATTTTTCTGAAATACAGTAAATAAGATGTGTTGCAAAGACTCACTTCTAGATCGGTTGGTTGAATGCAGGCCCCACTTTCTATAGGAAGTAATGTCTTAAATGGCCTACTAAAGCTCAAAGAAGTCAAAATACCTTAAGATTACAATAGAACATGCTTGTGAAGTAATGTTCTTACCACTGTAGAAGCAAACTCCTTTGATTGTCCCCATCTAATGAAGAACAGTCCTATGGGAAAGCAGGGAGAGGACGGACGTGTTCTGCAGTGTTTCTGAGGGGTAAGTCTGGGAGCTGTCGGGAATTAGCCAAGTTCATTTTGGAATGGCCACACTCCTTTTTGTGAGGAGCAGATATGCACGGCTCCTTCTATCATATACTTGACCATGATTCCAGCTGCTTTGGGATCTGCAGGGAAGTCCTCCCTGAGAGAATCACAGAGAAAAGAGGAAGGAGTTAAAAGTATGGATAATACCAGCTTTCCCATTCTTTCTGTGCTGGTGCTGAGTTATCAGCACCTGCCCACCCCCCAGGCTTCTGGGTGTCTAGGTCTATGAATGAAGTCACGTCTACAAACTTAAAGCTGCAGATGGGAAAACAGTCATCTCAGTTCCAGTGACCAGCTAGACTTAGTTACCACCAACTAGTCTAATGTATTCTACTTATTTGATCCTAAAACAATTTACCACTGGATATATCAAATCTCCTTGGCTCCAGGGAATAGTTTTTACAGTGCAAATACACTTTCTTGAAGTTGCTATGAGGATCTGAAAACTCGCCTCCTTCCTTTGCAAGGGGGTGATAATGCCCACTGGGGGATATGATGGCCACCAGTCAGGGACACAGGCTGCTGACAGTTCAGGGAATGCAAGTGACATCACCCCAGTGTGAGGACATTAGTCTCCCAAAGTCTCCACTTGTTTCTGAGTCAGAGACAGGCGGGCTTCAGGGAGACTGAGTGTCCCTGTGTCATAGAGCAAGGAGGTTGAGAGGTTCCCAAAGATCACCTGGGCTGCTCACACTATCCTGGTTTGTTCTAACATTAATCATGACTGGCTCACAGAGTCAGAAGGAGAATGAAAAGCCTCTAGTTCGACAGGTATCAGATGCTCTGTGAAGAAGCAGAGCTTGTGACCCCACTGAGAATCTTCAAACACTTCTTCCAGAGGCCCAGCAGGGGAATGGCTGGCCTGGCCATGTTGCCGGTATGCCTCAGCTTCTTCCAGGGCCAGGGCTCCTTTACCCTCTCAGTTCCATGGCATTTGGTAAGTGACTAAAATCACTGAACCTCGGTTTTCTTACAATGGTGTTGTGAATACACAGAGCTCTGACTTGGGGTGCCTGGACCAAATAGAATAGTTATCAAAAATGGGTCTGGGCCAATGAGATGGCTCAGTGGGCAAAGGCACTTCCTGCCACACCCAAGTTTTGTTTCCTGGGCCCACATGGTGAAGGAGAGAACTGACTACTGCAAGCTGTCCTCTGACCTCCACACGTGCTGTGGCACCTTCCCTGCCTCACTACACTCAAATAAATAAATTCAATGTTTAAAATTAAAATTTTGCAATGGTGAATGATGCAGACATCTCTGGAATGTGAAAGAGACTACTTCCAACAAGCTCAGACCCACATATGGAAACTTTAGATATCGCTTCCATTGTCTCCCATAGATAGCATGGGAGCTCTAGAAGGAAGCTTCCAGAAAAGCTTGTCCAACTCACTCAAGAACTAAAGAGAGAAAAAGCTCAAATGAAAGGTCCATTTCTGTTCTAACTCTTATAGAACAGGTTTACTGGAGTGGTGAGAAGCAATCCAAACCTTTCAGCTCTCAGCCCTGCTCCCAAACATGTGGGGATCTCGGGCAAGTTAATTAATGGCTCACTCATAAAGCACAGGCAATAGGCCAGTATTTCAAAGTATGGCTGCAACAATGAAATGAGATCATGGGTATCAAGCATGGGACTCGGTTAAAAAGAGCAGCAGCCAGTGACAACCCAGGAGCAAAACAAGTGAGTCAAGTCTTCACTGCTTTTCCAAGCTCACATACAGTCTCTGGATACCACAATAGCAACGTCACTGCCAGTGAGTCCACCACTGTATCTGGTTTCCACAGACAGCACCTAGGTTTGTTTCTACATTGCCTCTGCCCTATGCCAGGAAGTCATACCAGCATCTAGTCCAGCCTTGGCTTCCCATACCTGTTGCAGCCCACATCACAGGGCTCAGGGCTTGGGAGATGGGGAGTTAGATGCCAGTATGTAGGCAGGCCATGGGGTAGCCAGACTTCACCTCCTCACCCATGCAAGGCAGTGACAAGGCCTGGGAACAGGGAGGCCAGAAAGATGGGTGGGATAAGGGCTGGAAAGTGCACAGCACTTTAAAAACTAGGCAGGTTTAACAGCTTAACCCAAGCTTTGGTTTAACTATTAACACTGGGTGAAATTGCTTAGAAGTCTCTACACATTAAAATTCTAATTTGAGACCAAAACAAAGGAAAATATTAATGTTAAATGGTGATGGTGTTGGGGATGGGCAAAGACAAGAGAGATGGCTTTGCAGCTAAGAGTGCTTGCTGCTCTTCTACAGGACCAGAGTTTGGCTCCCAGCACATTTGTGTCTCGTCTGCTTGGAGCTCTAGCTCCAGGGGATCCAACACCCTCTTCTAGCCTTTGTGGGTAAACACACACACACACACACACACACACACACACACACACACACACACAAAACCTTAAATATTTATGTAATGGACTGGATAGATGACTCAGTAGTTAAGAGCCCTGGCTGATCTTTCAGAGGATTTGGGTTCAGTTACCTGCACCCATTTGGAAGTTATCTGCAGCTCTAGTTCCGGAGGCTCAAATGCTTTCTTGTGGTCTCCTCAGGCAATGCATGCACATGGTACACATGCATGCAAAACACTCACACAATAAGATAAAATAAATCTTTATATGTATCACCATTATCCTTAATCCATTGTAGGAAGCATGGCTGTCATTTTCCCAAAGAAAGACAGCTAGAGTTGTCACAGACAAGTTGAGAGGAGAGTCACTTAGCCACTTGATGGTGCCTCCAGGGACAATGACAGCATACCTCATCTTTCAGGGAACCAAGTGCTTGGGAATGTCAGTTACTCAGAAGGGCAGCAGGGAGTTTATAGGGCTGGAGAAGTGGTTCAGTGGTTACAAGTACTTGCTGCTCTTGAAGGCACTTGCAAAGGTTTCCAACACCCACATGGTGGCTCAAAACCATCCTTAACTCTGGTTCCAGGAGCTACAGAGCCCTCTTCTGTCCTCTGCTGGCACCAGGCATGTAGATTGTATACATACACATATACAAGCAAAACACTCATGCGTGTAAAATAAAAATAATCTTTCAAACCAAAAGTACCTAGTTCTGATGAATATTACCAGATCAAGAAAAATAAGCCTCTTGTTTTCTTGATAAGATGCATGGCTTGTGCCTGTATTCCACGTGTTAGAGGTGGCACCAACACCATGTCACTCATAAACCAATGACATCACTTTTCTCAGACTCCATTCGTAACACTTATGTGGTGGGTCACCTCACCAACTGTAAAAATGATCTCCCTCATTCTGACAAAAACACAAAGGACAACCTTAAGAGTCTGTACTGGATTTTTACACACCTTAGTCCCAGCCATGAAAAGTGTTCTGAGGCAGCTTGTCTGACTGTGGATAAAAAGCCATGCTAACCACTGGGCAGTCATGAAATTTCCCAGTAATGCACGCAAGAAACCCCTGCATTCCTAGCCCAAGGCTCAAGAAAGAAGACCTCAGGGCAGTAAAGTACAGTGATATTTGGTATATAAGCTGGGTGGGAAGTGGGACCCTGGGGTTAGGGATCGTGGTAGAATTAAGGGTGAGCAGGGAATGAGATGGAGTGCGACAGAGTGAGAGGTAGTATTTTGAATGATACCATTAGTGCTAGGGCTTGGCTGAGACTCAAGGACCAGGCAAGGACAGTTCTGGGTAAAGACTGCATGAGGACAAAGAGTGCATGAGGGTGTTTCCATCCTGGGTGGAGGTAAGAGGGTTGCTTAGGGTTGTCTCGGGCTGAGGTTCGGGATTTGGATACGGATGCTCATCCTACTGGCCTGAGGTTTCATGATAGATGGCAGGGCAGGCTCAGTGATAGGGACATGTCTGCCCTGTGCATTACGTGGCTCTCTTTTTAAAGCCAAAAGCCTGAGCCTAATTACATGAGGTCAGGATATATGTCCTCAGCTACATCTCAGGGTCTACACTGTCACATGGCCTGGAGCCAACCCACAGCTACACCGAGACATCATCTGTGTCAGTGCCCCTCCTTATATTCCAGATTTTTCCTTCTGCCTGAAAGAGCCAACTGGTAAGCACCCAGAAGTTCTCAAGGCCTGTGGCAGGGGCCTAGAGTCTGGCAGGCCAGGCAGGTGTGGTGGGTTTGGGGCTCTGTGACCTGTGACGGAGCCACACAGGGAGAGAAAAGGCAGGGAAATTGGAGTCAAGAGGATCTGTATCCTATCTTGGGCAATCAATTCCTTGGTCCTCACCTAGAATGGAGTTTTTCATTCTTATCGGCCGGGTTTGAAGACTGAGGGAGTAATGAATGTGGGGAGAGCTGGTGGATGACCTGCCCCAGGTCTCTCAGAGGAAGAGCTTCCACCCGGAGGGTCTCCAATTCCTTGCCGCATACTGGCTTTAACAATTTGAGTCTCAAAGTGGGCAGAGCAGGAAGTGTATCTGGGGCAGCATTTGCGCCATCCAGCCAGTGTAACAGGACACTGAAGAAGGATGGCTCATTCCTGCCTGTTCTCTAGCTCTGCTTTCTGTTTCAGCCATGATGTTGGTACACAACGGTTTAAGTTTCAGTGACAAGTGCAGCTGGGACCTTGCTGGATCCAAACAGGTGCTCAGGAGTTCCAGAGGCTGACAAGCTAACAGCCAGGGCTGGCCCAGTAAAGACACCGAGAGGCAGTCACCCATGAGCAGTCTAGGATGCTCCCCACTCCAGATTGCTCTCCCGTTGCATTCCTAAATTTGACCATTAGAAAGTCATTCCCTTCACCCATCACTTTAAAACAAAAAGACCCCAGTGTAGTCTTACGTCCTGAAACCAGCAAAGTCTTTGCTCTACAGCAGATCTTTCCAGTACCCTACTATGGCCATTTTCTCTGTGCCCAAGTCTCATCTAACATTCCCAGCCCACCTACATGTCCAGTATCCCAACATCTCTATCTGTGGCCCAGACTAACCCCCTTGTGTCCAAGGCCTATGTTTTCCCAGATGCCAAAGTGACCCATAATGACAACCTCAAGCCAATAGGTCCACGGGAAGTTGGCACCCATCTCTATTTCCTTCAGATACTCCTTGCCATGGTTTGCATATAGTTAGCATACATTGCCTAAAAGTTCATACACATTGAAATTGAATCCCCGTTAAGAGGCAGTAAGAGAGTAGAAACACTCTTACTAGATTTTTATTATTTCATTTAGGGTCTGGCCATGTACCTCAAACTTGCAGCAATCCTCTTGCCTCTGCCTCACTGTACCTGACTACAGCCTTTGGAGTAGTTAAGATTAGATAAGGTCAGTAGAACAGAGTTAGGTGAGGACCTTATTAGACAAGAGAAAACAGAGGACATGGATGGACGGACAGAAAGACACACACACACACACACACACCTGATGTCTTGCATGGCATCCTGTACTACGTCAGGACTCTGCCAACACGAAGGTCATGGCCTTATCTAATGATGCACACATAAGCCAAAACAAGCCTTATTCTTTTGAGTACACAGCCTTACAATACCTTGTTATAACAAGAAACGAATGGCTCACCTTTCTCCTGGTAGTCTGTTTACTCTTCCCTTGCTTTTACTCTCTTACTTTTCAACTCCCTCCACTTCACTGATTCACCTGATCTGCTCAGGTCCAGTCAGTTTCCATCCAGTACCTGCTGCAATATCCCGCACAAGGTCCCCTCTCCTTCAGTCATGACCCATTCCTAGCTTGGCCAAGACGAAGCATTGATCATGCTGCTCCTGGACCCCTATACCTTTAATGGCTGTCTTTCAGCCATGGACCACGGTCCCCACCACAACACCCTCACCACCTGGCCCTAGCCCGACGCTGTCTGGCATATTCTCCTGCACAGTGAGCCTCCATCCACCTCCAGGTTTGGCATGTATGAATGCTCAGTTATCCTTTCTAGTGTTGCTTCCCTTCTGCTTCTGCAGTTCAGCTCCTATTTCTCTTTCCTGACTCATCAAGGTCTCCTCTCCCCTGACTTCCAGCAGTAGACTGCATTGTAGTCCCGAAAGCTATCCAGATCTTAAATCCTGAGCCTGCAATGTCATATTAAAGGCAAGGAGAGCTTCGCAGATGTGCTGAAGTTAGGCACCATATGATGGGGGAGCACTGACCACTTTTTCTGCTGTTGTGACCAAATATCTGGAAGAAGCAGTGCAAGGGAGGGAGGATTTAATTTGGCTCACGGTTCAAGAGGATTCGTTCCATCATGGTGGGGAAAGCATAGAAACCCCATGGTGGCAGGAGTGTGTAACAGGCACTACCCGTCTTTACCCAGGGTAGAAAAGTATCAGAGCAGACAGATAAGAGGGCTGAGCTACAAAACCCCAAGCTCATCACCCTTACCCCAGCCAGTGACTGGCTTCCATGGAATGAGGCTTCACTTCCCACATTTCCACCATCCTTAAAACAGTGCTACTAGCTGGGGGCCAAGTGTTCAAACACATGAGCCCATGAGAAATATCCAGACCACAATAAAAAGATTCTCCTGGGTTGTCCACTTATCCATGCAATCACTGACCCTTAAGCCTGGCACTTAAATTTCAGAACAATAACTTGATGTGGAATAATCCTTCTGTACACTGTGAAGATGAGTTGTTCTCATTGTTAATAAAGAACAGACTAACCAATGGGTAGGCAGTACTTTCATGGCAGAGAGAACACTGGGAAGAAGAAGGGCAGAGTCAAGGAGTCCTGAGGAGATGCAGAGGAGGAGATGAACTTGCCATGCTGAGATAAGAAACCAAGTCACACAGCAGAACATAGACGGAAATATGGGTTCATTAAAGTTGTAAGAACTAGTTAGTAACAAGCCTAAGCTATTGGCTGAGCATTTATAATTAATACGTTTCAGTGTGGTTATTTGGGAGCTGGTTGGTGGGACAGAGCTGATTGCCAGGACAGAGAGAAACTCCATCTACAGTAACTCCCTTCAAAATGTTCCTTTCTCCTGAGTCCATTAGCTAGTAAGTTGATTTGCAGGTCCAAAGGGGTCACACTCAAGGAGGCTGAGAGTTTCTCCAGCTTGACACTGAGCCACGAACACTGCCAACTACCTTCTAGGTCACCACAGAAGGCCCAACTACCTTCTAGGTCACCACAGAAGGCCCACTGTGTTACATCTGTCCCCTCCCTGGCATCGCCCATAAGTGCGTGGGCTGTGATCGTTCTTAAACTTCATGGGTTAATTCTTTTCCAGCCAGCAAGGTTCTGGGAGTCATTTCCTGGAGACTTCTGGGAAGCAGGCTATTTCCCTCTTAATAAGAAGTCTTAGAAAGTTGTGCCTCACTCCACAGGGTACAACAGTCTGCTGCTACTGGAGCTGTCATCTGATCAAAAGGGGGACCAGTTCAGAGGAAGCTGACACTGAAATAGCAGAGTGGAGAGAAGTCAACAGACCAAGAGCTGTTGCATTGCCACAGGAGAGGCCAGTCCCACCCATGTCAGCTACCGCATGTGCATGTGACTGGTAGAGCATGAGACAGAGATGAAGGAAACGGTTGCTTGAGTTACTTGTGGTCAAAGGCCCACGTCTGGCTGAATATCTCTGTCCTGGGAGGGTTATATTATAACGTCACTTCCTACTTCCTGCTTCTTGTCAGCCACCTAGTGCTTTCTAGTCCCGACCATGTTGGAGGAGAGCCTCTGCCTTTTGTTTTGTGGATAGAGAGGCAGACAGATGAATCTGTGTCTGACTACTGGGTACATGTGGGAAGTACAGGGCCTCTACTGTCCCTATGACTTTAGTGGGAGGGAAGAATTACCAGCTGCAAGAATGGTTAGAGCTCTGGCAGAGAGCTCCTTTCCCAGGCACTGGCTGAGCTTGAGTAAGTCTCTTCAGATGCTCCTGCTGCAGTGTCCGGTAGAGGCGAACATTCCAAAGAGACTTTGCTGCAGTGCATGGTGAAGGTGAACCTTTCCAGGGGAGCTTCTGGTCAAGGCAATTGCCATCTTGCCCTGGACTTCCAGCTGCTTGTCTGTCTGTGCAGGCAGAATTACAGGACTGGACAGTGGCAAAGAACAGGCTCCGGGAGCCAGCGGTTTGTGGATGATGACCACACCTTTGGCAATAACTATTGTATCACCTCTGACTTCCTTCCTAATCTTCAGCTTCTCAGTGTACAAAATCACAGCAGTGATGCCCACTACACAAGGCTGACATTAGCATTCAATGGAAGCCCCACTTTCCAGACACACAGTAGGTAGTATATAGGTGGTAACTCTTGCTGATGTATGTCATTATTCTTGGAGTAGGGATGCTATTTGTTTATTTTAATCCATACTTATTATTGTTTTATTTTGAAAATTATATAAATGAACCAGCACATATGTAGTTCTTGAACTAGATATTGGCATCTTTCACTCAGTGTGACTCTGGGGTCCATGGAAACAGTAGAGTTGTAAATACAGTTTTTTGTTGGAAAAAAAATTTCATACAATATATTCTGATCACACTTTCCCCTCTCCCAACTCCTTCCAGGCCCTTCCTACCTCCTCATGCACCAAACTCCACACACAACCTTTCTTTATCTTTAGAAAGCAAACAGGCAAACAAAAACAAAAAAAGACTTATAAAAACAGAACAAGTATAAGCAACACAGACACAAAGCAAAATCCATAAAAGCAAAAAACTGGAAAACATAATATACAAGCAAAATACTAATAAGACCAAAAAAAAAGAGCCCAAACAAAGCAATATGAAACAAAAAGTCTATAAAAAATACCACTGAGTTAGCTTTATGTTGGCCATCTCTTGCTGCTGGCCCTTAAGTATGGCTTATATACATAGTGAGACTCCATTTGGAGAAAACTAATTTTTCTCTTGTAAGTAGATGTCAATTGAAGATAGCTTCTTTGTTAGGGGTGAGGGTTCATGTCCACTTATAGAGTAAGGAGGTTTTAGAAGTCCTCAAACTTCTGATGGGAGTTAAGCAATGACATTCCGGAACAGTGCCCAGGCCAGGCTGCCATGGCACTAGGGGCATAGTGACTTGCCAATCATCTGGACTGTGACTCAAAAGAAAAGATAGCCCAGAGCTGGAGCCCAGTGAAGCAAGCAGAGAAATGGCCACCTGACAGTGAGACATTGGGGAACGGCAACCATCAGTCTTGCTGGAGCTCTGTTCATATTCCCATGGGAGGTGCTGGCCATTTGTGGAAGCCACGGGTGGGCAAAAAGCATGTAGGCTCACCTCTCAGATAGAATCTTGGGAACAGAGGCCCAGAGAGGGTACAGAAGGTAGAGCTATGTTAGCATAGATTCACGGGTTCCTGATACTCGAGTCCATAGCTCTGATCCTTGAGGGAATCATGACTAACTGTGTTGGGTTTGCTATGACAGGTCATATTTCTCTAGATTTATTTGTTTGTTTGAACTAAAGTGTCCTCTCTGTAGTCATAGGGCAAAACTGTGGAGGAGGCACAGAAGCCCCATTGTCCTCAGACTCCCTTTCATTCCTCTTGTCTAACCTCCCTCCCTTCCCCACACTCAGCTATTACCAGTCCTCAGGGCTTCCCAGCTGCCCAGTCCCAGCTCCCTTGCTAGTTTCCACAGTCTTATTTAAGTATTTTCAGAGTTGTTTACATACTGTCTACTTATTACCCTTACCACCACCCCACAAAATTGAATGTAATCTCCATAAAAGAAGAGACTCTACTCAAGGCCAGAGCCCCAGTATCTACAAACAGTGCCCACCATTTACTGTGTACTTATTGTGTATAAATACACATGCTTATTATGTACAAATATGCATACTTATTATGTATAAATATAAACAGTGCCTAGCATATACTAGGTACTTAATAAATATTTGTAAAAAAAACATGTCACTTACACAGAAGTATTGGCGACTTGCCGTGTTCCTGCCTGCAGTGTAACAGAATTGCAAGAGGGGAGGACCGTTCGAGAGCAGAAGTGTTCTGGGAGAAAGAAAAAAGATTTGTTGAGCCCTTGCTAAGGGCCAAGCACCAAGCTAGGTAATAAATATACATTATCCATGACATTGGCTATGCATGGTAGATGCCCTGTGACAGGTTAATAATTAACCCAGAGCAATTAGTCTCTATTAAAAGATCTTAAGAAATGGGAGATATAAAAAAGGAGTTTGAATCTGAGATGGAATTTTCCAATTACCTATCTTAGCACATTGCAGGCAAAACTTACCCTGCCTGACTATAAGAGGGACTGCTTTAAATATCACAATTTCTCAGTTATGCCTAGAGGAACTGTCACTACCCAGGTAGGAGGTCTTCAATGGGGCTTCCATGTACCTGCTCCTGCAGACATGAAGTATGAATGGAAGACCTTTTGCTAAGACATGGTCAGGGTGTAACTGTTGACTCCTTTCATATAGAAAAAAGACTCTGAGGAATTTTAAAGATGTCTAACAATACCTGGGAAATAATCATAGGTGTGATTTTTGTCAGCTATATTTGACTTCAATCAGATATGTAAGAAACTTCTGTGGTAGCTTCCAGTACAGCTAGTATGTGACTGTGCTGCTAGCCTTCATTAAGATCCAGCCATGGTCTAAGATTATTTTCACTGGCAAAGGGTCTCTGGTCCTGAGATTATCAGGCACAAGAAGGAAGTTGAGAAAGCAACCGAGAGACACATAATGTCTTCCAAGGAGGTGTTTCTGAGAGAAGACCCAAGAACCATTGAAAAGAGACAAACTAGACAGCCACCTCCAGAATTAAAACTTAGCCCTGATAAAGTGTCCCCATCTAATACAGAAAAACCTCTCAACAAGAGCCCACCTGGATTTCAGTATTTCCATGACCAGAGTTATCTTTTCCCAGTTTCCCTACTTTTAGCAACTGTGAGGCATTACATTTATCCTTCCCCTTGCCCACCAATGCACTTCTGAGACATATCAATCAGGTGGCTTCCCTCCTTGGCCTCTGGATCTACAAATGAAGAGAAGCCACACAAGAGAAGATTTCAAGCTTGATGACATAATTTGACATGAATTAGTGGTGGAAGCTAGAATGAGAATAAGTATATGTACATATGGCAGTCGTGTGAATAATGTGATTCAAAGGATTCACTTAAGTAGACTGAAAAGAAAAATGACCCCATTCTTCCACTCCTCCTTCTGTCTAGACCATCTCTAATGGTACTTTGCAGCATCTCCCATGGATAGCTGGAGTTCATTTCTCTATCCTTACTCTTGGTGGTCCTTGTGACATATTATCATTGCATCCTTCCTCCCTTCCCTGCCTCCCTCCCTTTCTCCCTCCCCCTCTTCCTCCCTCCCTCCCTCCCTCCCTTCCTTCCTTCCCTCTTACCTCTCAGAATCCTGATACCAGCCCATTGGCGTAGCTCTAATGAAATTTATAAGGAGCAAACACATTACTCATAGTTAAGGACACTGGAAATGTAAGCTGAAGGTTCAAGCATTGGTTTGGGGAGGGCCACTCTCTGCTTCCAAGGTGGTGTCCTTTTTGCTGTGTCCTCAGAGTAGAAAGTAAAAAGGCCAATGAGTTCTCTCTGAAGCAATTTTCATAAGGGCATCATTCACTAATTCACTCATCCCTAAGAGAGGGGCTTTAATGGCTGCACCACTTCCCAGAGACTCTACTCTTATAACCACTGTGGGAATTCAATTTCACTATGAGTTTTGTAGAGGACTTACTCAAATCACAGTATTATGCAAACAAGATAAATGATCACTGGAAAACATGTGGCCCTATCATCTCCCCTGTTCCAGCTGAAATCTAGACAATTCTCATTCCTGAAAGATGGGGGCCCAACAAGCCCTGAGCTGACCTTCCAGCATAAACAAAGTCAGTTGAGATTAACTGAGTCTGCCCCAGATCAATAGCACCTCCTGCTTGATCTTTATACAAAAGCTACTATGGTAAGGTCACTACGATAGGCAGTAATTTGTTACAAAGCAACGGCTTACTTGTGTATTTCTCTCCAATTAGTTCCTTTCTGTCACTCAGATTACTCATCAGTACTGTTGCTTCAAATACTGAGGTCTCCTTGTCTGTTACCATCTTCCTTGGTGCTTAACCCTGCTTCGTGTTCTGATATCCTGCTGACTGGGGTCCTGTACCTTCTTTTCATGAGTCCTGCTTCCTGTGCAGACTTTGGAAGGATGCAGTTAGGCAGTGAATAGGGTTACCATGGCCTGGAAAAATGCAGGCACAGTAGTGACTGAAAGAGGAGTGGCAAATGTGTGGCTTCCTAAGTTGGCAGCGCTGGAAGAGAGATCCATCAGACTTTGCAAGATTCTATTTTCTTCTCTACACTCTCTCCATTCTGGCTAGAGCTTTCTAAATCATAGTAATATTCATTGGCTCTCCTGCTTACATGGTTAAATGGATCTCTATGTCCCAAGAAGAACATTCTCAGTTTTTCAAAGTGAATCAAGTTCTTCATGAGACTCCTTCCTGCCTATTCTGACCTCCTTTCTCCTCCTCTCTTACCTCCAATCCTGTCTCTAAGTCCCAGTGATCATCCCCCAAACTCTCCCTGCTCCTAAGTTCCCATTGCTTTGCACATGTCCTTGCCTCTTACCCTGGTAATAAGCTTATGCACCAAATCTATGTCCTCTGTTAACCAATTCTGTGTCTCCCAGAGGCCCACTGTATCTTTTCTCTGGTACCTGAAAGCTTACCACACTGTCCTGGAGATGTCTACATAGCCAGCCCAATCGCTCAGCCATGCACTCCCCTGAGGCAGAAGCAGCATCTTTTTCACTCCTGAGTCTTCTAGTGCTGAGTACAGTACCTGCCTCCAACTTAAACACTAAGTGGATGGATATTAGGGTGTGTGGATGCGCAAACAGATGGCCTTGTGCTGCTGTTTAACTCCTCAAATGTGGATTTGCTTCGCTCAAGGTAAGAAACAAATTCTCCAGAGCCAGGAACGAGACTCAGATCTCCCTCCAGAATAGGCAGGGATGAGGCTAATGAAGATCTAAACTCACTTTAAAAAACTATGAGAATGTTCTCAAGATGTGGAAGTCCATTTAATCATTTAAGTGGGAGGGTCTAATGGTCTTACAGATGATTTTGAAAGCTCTGAACAGTCAGAGTGGAGAGAGTACATTTGAGACTGGGCTGCACAGAGGACAAAGACTCATCTGTGACTTTCTGGCTGCTGGCCCTTTTCTTGCTTCAGTTTCCATTGCAGAAAGGAATGCTCTTTGTGGCTTCTCTCTTCATCCTCTATTTCTAGCCAGTCAAGCCCAGACTGTTGCGTGATACCGCCTGGGTCCTGTCACCGCTTTATCCCCCAAATAACACACAAGACACTATATTAATTATGAAGTTGTTGGCTGTTTGCTATGGTTTCTTAATGACTAGATCTGACTTAGTATTAACCCATAATTGGTAATATATATTTTTATATGGGCTTGCGTTCTCTCCTCCTGGGATCACATGGCGACTCCCCACACTTGACTACATTTCCCAGAATCCTCCTTGACTCCTAGTCCCACCTACCTTGCTTCCCTATTGGCCAATAGTGCTCATTTACATATACACAGAATGACTTTCCCCATCACCACACTATTGCAAAATCATTTTTTAAAAATTGCTATGGAGCAAAGGATCGAATTCCTTTGTCTATAGCTGGTATACCTTGACTGGGTCCCTGTGGGTAAGAGTAAAGCAAACTTCAGATGGGATCTTAAAGAGAAGTTGGCCACTTCTAGAAGTCTGAGAAGAGAATGAGAGTTTACCAAAGACAGCAAGGAACAGATCATGGAATGGGCCCTAGAGTGACAATGACAATAATCAAATGTGGACTGTGCCACTGAAGATTCTAATCCACTGGAGAAGCAAAGACATGTAAACAAGAAACTACACAACCAAAACCATTAGGTACTATAATAAAGATGCAGAACTGAGTCAACATGTTGTTAACATGACTGTGTTCCAGTGCACTGGGCAGTGAGGGATGCATACATGAAATGTATACTCTCTATTCACAGGTAGACTAGCTATTGAGAAAGAGGAGAGAAGAAAGGATTCCATATGACAGGAAATTGGGAACTACTACAGAAGCCTTCCAGAGTCTTAAAAATTGGCAAGAATTTAGCAATCAGTGATGCAATCCTTCAAAAAGAAGTAGGAATAAAATTCTAGTGATAACCTATTAGCACAGTAATAGCATTTGATAAAATTCAAAACACGTTTGTGTCAAAGACAAAAACACCTTGATCCTGACCAACAATTCTAGCAGAGTACTCCTGCTCTACCAGAAGCCACATAGGTACTTAGAACCCCAGTCCCAAACAGCACCCCCTCCTTTCAGTTCCATATCCTGATCCACAACTCTGGCAGAAGACACCTGCTCTACTGGAGGCCATTCTGGTACTAGGAAACCCATGAGCCCCAGGTACCTGGAACCCCAGAGACCACACCAGTATTCATAACTCCAGAGGCCAAGCCAGTCTAACAAAACTCTGAAACACAGAGGTCACACAGTTCCACTACTAGACCTGAAGACTCACTGATGACCAGAACCATAGGCCACTCAGGTCAGATTACCAGAGAGGAACCAGAAAGCAATGGAAAAAATCCATCTAACAAAGATAAACTCAGAAATCAGCACCTAAACCTATAATAATCCCAAACCCAGATGACTACAGGCCAGCATAAGAACACAATTAACAACACTCAGGGCAATGTGGCATCACCAGAACCTAGGCATCCTACTACAGTGAGTCCTGGCTGGATATTCCATCACGGCTGAAGCACAAGAAAATAACCTTAAATCCAATCTTATGAAGACAGTAAAGGCCCTTAAAGAGGAAATGAATAAATCCCTTAAAGAAATCCAGGAAAACAAAAACAAACAGGTAAAATAAATGGATGAAACTGCTCAAGACTTTAAAGTAGAAATAGGAGCAGTAAAGAAAAACACAAACTGAGGGAATACTAGAGATGGAACAGCTAGGTAAATGAGCAGGAACAACAGACACAAGCATCACCAACTGAACACAAGAGATGGAAGAGGCCAGGTGGTAGTGGTGCATGCCTTTAATCCCAGCACTCAGGAGGCAGAGGCAGGCGGATCTCTGAGTCTGAAGCTAGCCTTGTCTACAGATTGAGTTCCAGGAAAGCCAGGACTGTTACTTAAAGGAACAATGTCTTGAAAAACCAAGAGAGAGAGAGAGAGAGAGAGAGAGAGAGAGAGAGAGAGAGAGAGAGAGAGACAGAGACAGAGACGAGAGAGAGAGAGAGAGAGAGAGAGAGAGAGAGAGAGAGAGAGAGAGAGAGAGAGAGAGAGAAATGAAAAGAGAATCTCAGGCAAGAAAACACAGGAAAAAATTTCACACCAATAAAACCAAAAGAAGGGAATCTCTCTCTCTCTCTCTCTGTCTGTCTGTCTCTCTCTGTCTCTCTCTCTCTCTCTCTCTCTCTCTCTTACACACATGCACACACACACACACACACACCCCACTACCACCAACAACAACAACAAAAAAGAGGAATTAATATCATTGGTCATTAATATCTCTCAATATCAGTGGACTCAATTACCCCCAGAAAGACAGAGGCTAACAGAATGGATACAAGAAGCACACCTCAACATCAAAGATTGGCATTGCCTCAGAGTAAAGGATTGGAGAAAGATTTTCCAAGCAAATGGACTCAAGAAGCAAGCTGGGATAGCCATTCTAATATCTACCAAAATAGACTTCCAACCAAAATTAATGAAAAGAGATAAAGGATACTTCATACTCAACAAAGGAAAAATCTACCAAGATGACATCTCAATTCTGAACATCCATGCCCCAAATTGCAGGGGTGCCAACACTTGTAATAGAAACATTACTAAAGCTTAAATCATACATCAAACCCCACACATTAATAGTGAGAGACTTCAATGCCCCACTCTTACCAATGGACAGGTCATCCAGGCAGAAACTAAATAGAGAAATAATGGAACTACCAGATTCTCTGCTGGGAAGTCCCACCTAGACTTCCTGCCTAGCTATTAGATGTTCAGATTTTTATTAACCAATCACAGAAATACACCTTCACACAGTGTACAAATATCCCACCATGTTTCCCCCTTGTGTCTAAATATAAAGGAGATGTTTTAACTCTAACACAGTAAAACTATATACAATAACAACAGTTATCAGGTAAGAATTACATTTACAGTCTATTTTGGCAAATTCAGAGAAAATATTCCATTATCCAACCTATTTTGATGAGTCCAAAGTTTTGTACCTAATTTACTACATTTTACCCTAACTTGTATTACCAACCCAAAACTATCTTTTTAGACCTTAAAATATTTTCTTAGTTAAACAACTTAATCTCTTACATCTCTCAACCCTATATATTTTATACCTCTTTTGTGAGTTTCTTTTCTGAATTCTGTAACAGAATTCAGAATTTATAGCTGTAAAACTATAACTATCTTGTCCCCAACCCCATCAGAGATCTGAGAAGGGTAAAATATTACATGATTCAATAGGAAGTGAAGATTAAGCAACTTCCAAAACTAAGAAACAACAGAGACATCTGGCTACCTAAACAGTCACCAAAGGTTCCTCTGCAAAGTTGGGGCATCCACCCTCAGCCTACCAGCCTAACATAACTGACAGACCTTTCTGTGAGGCAGCAATTTCAAAGGACTGTCCTTCCTTGCCTTGGCAAAGTTCAGCAGTCCTTTCCTTTGTGTCCTGCTTGTCCAGTTTGTCCAGCATACCGTCAGCAGTCAAGGTCAGTTTCTTGCCCAGTGTGTGACAATAATAGCAAACTCCATATGGAGTTTTTTCAATGCCCATCATCCTTTTATGAAGTAAATTGGTGCAGCCAGCAGCAGATGTATCTTGCTGTCATGAAAAGCCTTATGTTTTTAAAACATATTTTATAGGTCTTTGAAGACCACCTCTCTATCTAAAATATATCTGTTTGCCCTTGAAAGCATGCCTGATACAACTACAAGTTTGATTATTATAGATGACTAATTA
Organism: Mesocricetus auratus; assembly: GCF_017639785.1. Lineage (NCBI taxonomy): Eukaryota > Metazoa > Chordata > Mammalia > Rodentia > Cricetidae > Mesocricetus > Mesocricetus auratus. The sequence goes on from NW_024429266.1 coordinate 172,921,756, forward strand.
CTAACCTGTATTTCTTTCTTTCTTTCTTTCTTTTTTTTTTTTTTTGGTTTTACGAGACAGGATTTCTCTGTATTGTTTTGGAGGCTGTTGGTCCAGTCTGGCCTTGAACTCACAGAGATCCTCCTGCCTCTGCCTCCCGAGTGCTGGGATTAAAGGCGTGCGCCACCACTGCCCGGCCCCTGTATTTCTTTTTTAAGATTTTATTTAATTTTATTTTATGTGCATCAGTGTTTTGTCTATATTCATGAATGTGTGAGGATGTTGGATCCCCTGGAACTATAGTTACAGACAGTTATGAGATGCCATGTGGATGCTGGAAATTGAACCAGGGTCCTCTGGAAGAGCAGTTAATGTTCTTAACCAATGAGCCATTCCTCCAGCCCCATTAACCTATATTTCTTAATTATCCTAAATAGTTTGTAATAATAACTTCTAAGGACTAGAAATTTACATTACATTGTTAAATGAGCTGGATAGGTACAATACCTTAACAAGAGCAGAAACATATATACAGTATAACAAAAAAACTTTAAATTTGTATCGATATACAAAAATCCATACCAATGTAAAGTATTTGAGACTACAGTTGTTCAAAAGTAGACTCAACAATCCACCCTTTTTTTTCCCCAATCATTTCATACTATACCTATCTTTTTTCCTTCAGAAAGAGATCCCTGAATCCAATCTCTTTGTTTAGCATTGACCATTACCAATAAAAAATTGTAACCAACCACCCCAACCCCCACCCCTTATCCCCCACCTCCGTTAAATGATGGCAAATATTCATAAGCCACCAAATTACCTAAAACCATCTACCCCATCTCTTGAATTTGTGGACATCACGTTCTCTAGACTGCTTCCTGTTGTCTGGGGTGAAGGCATTTTTAGAGGACTCTGAGAAAATTACATAATTTTCAAGTCATGGGAAAGTTAGCTTTATTAATTTTTGTTTAGTCTGTGTGTAATGGGAAAGTGTAGAGCTTATCTGAAGTCCTAGCTACAGTAGTCTGTGAGGCTGGACCATCTCAGTTAGCAGCTTTGAAGCTGTTCTGAATGAAGAATTTTGAGGAAACTGCAACAAAGACATTCTGAGAGCTGGACTATTTAGCTTTATTAGTATCTGATCCTTTTTTCCTGAAAACACATAAACTTCTAAAGGTATCATATATATCTTCATTAACACAAGTATAGAATGTACAGTGTGTACAAGTCAGCTAAAGATATTTTGTTTTATTTTTTAGCAGGCAAAAGGCAACTGCTAACTTTATAAGTTTATTTGGACTACATAACCAAACTTCTATTCATACCATTTGAAAGAATGGCAGATAATAATAAGTCATGAGGACTCTGCAGCCAGTAAGATCTATCATGTTTCATACAGTCTCAGAGCTGTTCCCATAGGGATCAGCATATACATCATCTTTCCTGTAGTGTTTTTTGATTTTTTTCTCTCACATCTACAGCCAAGATCCTCAGGAGGTCTCTCCCAATCAAATTTGATGTTTATTAATTTTAAAGAGAACCATACTTCTTGTTTCCTGTGGAAACAAAGGCAAAACCTTTCTCCCAACACAACACATTTTCTGACTTCCATTCTAAAGTTAAGATATTCTTAAAATATATAGGTTGGCTTAATTTAACAGTTTTCATAATCCAATGTCTCTCAGCAGCCATTGCTTTTTGTTCATTAGCATTTTAAAAATTCAGTCAACAAAGCACCATACAGGATCCAAACACCCTGTGTATTTTCCATCTTTATATGACTTACTCTTTTTACATTAATTTATTTTTATTTAAAGCCTTTACTTTATTATTTTTAAACCATTTATTTCTTCTATGACTATCCATACCCATTTTCCTTTTTTCCTTTCCTTCAACTCCTAAGCCTATTCAAATATATTTTATCTGTTTAGATTTTTTTCAGTCTGGGCCTAACTTTACTAAGCATCTGATGCATCTGACCATGCAAAACAAGTCTTAAACTGTTCTGTTTGGCTAGGCTCTCCACCTTATGGTTTGGGCTTATGGCTCTGGTAGCTGGTCTGCCCTCTTTGGGTCTGCCTAACCATCCCAGCTCAGGAAAGCTGCTGTGTCTCAGCACTGCAGCAGGCATTTGTATCTAGTCTCCTGCTTCTGAGTAACACATTGGCTACTCATAAGGGAGCCTCTTAAATGAGCCACAGAGCCCCTTACAACAAATTGGGCCTCTGTACACTGAGAGCAGTGAGATCTGCATACATGCCACATGTTGGACAACAAATGTGGTCAAATTTTTCTTTAGGCTGCCAGCTCACAAATAACAACACAGAAACTTATTAATTATGAAAGCCTGGCCTTAGCTTAGGCTTGTTTTTAACTCTTATAACTTAAATTAACCCATTTCTATTACTCTACTCTGTCATGAAACATTCATTCTGCTTCCTCCATGTCTCCTTGCAGCTCTCTCCCACACCTAGATTCCACCTCCTAATTCTTCTCTCTTTGCTGGAAAGTTCTGCCAATATCTACTGCCTAGCTATTGACCATTCAGCTTTTGATTACACCAATCACAGAACTACAATTTCACACAGAACACAAATATTCAAAAACAATAGACAAACCCTTATCTGAACTAACTATAAGGTAGAGAATATCCAAATTAACAAAATCAGAAACAAAAATGGGATATAAGAATAGACACTAAGGAAATCCAAAGAATCATTAGGTCAGACTTCAAAAACCTGTACTCCACAAAATTGGAAAATCTAAAAGAAATGTACAAGTTTCTTTATAGATACCACTTACCAAAGTTAAATCAAGATCAGATAAACAATTTAAATACACCTCTAACCCCTAAGGAAATAGAAGCAGTCAGGCCACAGTCACCCTGACACCAAAACACAAAGACTCAACAAAGAAAGAGAATTACAGACCAATTTTCCTCAAGAATATTGATGCAAAAATACTTGCAAACTGAATCCAAGAACACATCAAATGATCATCCACCATGATCAAGTGGGTTTCATCCCAGAGATGCAGGGATGGTTCAACATGGCTGAAAGACACTTAAGGAAATGCACAACACTCTTAGTCATCGGAGAAATGCAAATCAAAACAACTCTGAGATACTATCTTATACCTGTCAGAATGGGCAAGATCAAAAACTCTAATGACAGCTTATGCTGGAGAGGATGTGGAGTAAGGGGAACACTTCCCCATTGCCAGTGGTAATGCAAACTTCTACAGCCACTTTGGAAATCAATATGGTGATTGGTCTTGAGGTAGATCTACCTCACTTTTAGGCATATACATACTCACATCACAAAGACATTTGCTTAGCAATGTTCATAGCAGTTTTATTCATAATAGCCAGAACCTGGAAACAATTTAGATACCCCCACAACCAAAGAATGGATAAGGAAAATGTGTTACATTTACAAAATGGAGTATTACTCAGTGGTTAAAAAGTCAATGACATCTTGAAATTTGCATGTAAATGGTGGAACTAGAGAACACCATCCTGAGTGAGGTAATCCAGTCCCAGAAAGACAGATAAAATACATACTCACTCATAAGTGGATATTAGACATAAAGCAAAGGACAACCAGTCTACAGGCTACAACCCTAGAGAAGCTAGGTAACAAAGAGGACCCTAAGAGAGATATACATGGATCTGTCAAGGAAGAGGAGAAAGATAAGATCTCCTAAGTAAATTGAGAGTGTGGGAGGCAGGGGAGGGCCGAAGGGTACAGAGGAGGAGGGAAGGGGTGTGGGTGCAATGTATAGCTCAATAAATAAATTAATTAATTTTTAAAAAGAAATTAAGAAAGTAGCAGAGCTAGAAGAAAAAAACCTGCAGGTTAGGCTCCAGGGTCAGTTCTGTATGCTACACACACACCCTACTGGCTAGAAGATTGTGGATGAATCAGATAAACCTTCTCCCCACTGGCCACACTTGTAGACCCATTACTCAGCCTTGGACCAGAGCTGCTTCCTCCTGACCTTTGCTGCTGTTATAGAGCACAACTATGGAGATGTAGTCCCAGATACCATCCACATCAGCATAAAAAGACATGAGATCTATGCCTCAGACAAGGGGGCATTCTTTAGGAAAGGGTTTGTGAGATTGCCTGTTCTTAAAAGCTATCTGGAGATTACTTGCCCCAAGTCCTTTGAAGTTTAAATAAAATGGAATAGCTAAAAAAGAGAAAGAAAATCTGTCAATGTAATCCACCATATAAACAAACTGAAAGAAAAAAAACCATATGATCATCTCATTAGATGCTGAAAAAGCCTTTAACAAAATCCAATGCCCTGTTGTGGAATATTAGCTAAAGATGTGATTTGTTTAATGATGCAAAAATGTGTTTCATTCTTTTATGTTGAATTTGTTTAACTCTGTAAAGTGTTGCTGTGACTGTCTAAAACAACTGATTGACCTGATAAAGAGCTGAATCGCCAATAACTAGGCGAGAGAGAGATCTGGGAAGGGTGGCCAGGCAGAGAGAAGAAATAAGAAAAGGAGAGAGAGGAACAAGAAAAAGAGGAGAGGAGGATGCCAGCCACCTACCTACACAGCTAACAACAGAGTAAGTAGGAAAGAAAGACATATAGAATAGACAAAGTTAATAGCCCAGAGACAAAAGGTAAATGGGATGATTTAACTTAAGAAGAAATAGCTAGAAACAAGCCAAACTAAGGATGGGCATTCAAATGTAAGAATAAGTCTCTTTGTATTTATTTTAGAACTGGGTATCAGGCCCCCAAAGAGCAAAGAGTTTAAAAAAATACCTACAATACTCCTTCATGATAAAAGCCTTGGGGAGATTAGGGGATACAGGGACATACATAAGCATATTAAAGGCAATATACAGTAAACCAATAGCCAACATCAAATTAAATGGAGAAAAATTCAAAGCAATTCCTCTTAAATCAGGAACAAGGCAAGGCTGTCAGTTCTTTCCATATCTATTCAATATAGCTGAAGCAATAAGACAACAAAAGAAGATCAAGGAGATACAAATTGGAAAAGAAGTCAAAGTATCACTGTTTGTAGATGATATGATAGTATACATGTCACCCCAAAAATTCTACTAGGGGACTCCTACAACTGACAAACACTTTCAGTGAAGTGGCTGGATACAAGATTAACTCAAAAAAAGCAAAACAAGAATCAGTAGCCTTCCTATATACAAAAGGTAAAAGGACTGAGAAAGAAATCAGGGAAACAGCATCCTTCACAATAGCCACAAATAATATAAAATATCTTGGTGTGACTCTAACCAAGCAACTTAAAGACCTGTATGACAGGAACTTCAAATCACTGAAGGAAGAAATTAGAGAAGATATCAGAAAATGGAAAGGGTCTCCCATACTCACGATTGGCAGGATTAATATAGTAAAAGTGGCTATCTTACCAAAAGTAATATACAGATTCAACACAATCCCCATCAAAATCCCAACACAATTCTTTTTTACTCTCTTTGTTTATTCTTTGTGTCTTTCACATAATACATCTTGATCCCATTCATTTCCCATCCCTTCATATCTACCTTGTGCCCTTGCAACCCCCCCCAATAAAATAAAATTTAAGAGAAAAAAGGGGGAAATCTCACCATGGAAGCTGTAGTGTGACATAGTAAGTCCACAGTAAGCCCTTCTGTCCATATATCTTTAAATGTTCATTGCAAAGAATCATTGGTCTGGTTTGAGGCCTCTGGTTTCTGCTACACTATTGATGCTGGGCCCTCACAGATACTCTTCTTGAATATCCTGTTGTTTCCTTGTGTCATGGAGATCTTGCAGCTTTAGGTCTACGGGACCCACACCTTCATGCTCCAGCAGATAGATGTAGTGAATGTTTGGGTTGGGCCAACTCATAACCCTGGTCCTAGGCCTGGGTAGTTGCAGGGTTGGTCAGCCTGCCAGAGCTCCTCTGTCTTCACCACCAGGATGAGCTCTCCAGCACGGCCCTGGTTAGTGCATCCCTTGCAGGGATGAGCAAAAGACGGGGCTAGTTCTGCTTTCACATCCTCTCACACAGCTGCAACTTCGGGGCTAGTTCTACTGTCTTGCCCAGGTGAGATATAAGGGCCACTCAGCCAAGTGCTGTAGCTGGTGAAGGGCAGGCACAGCTCTCCCACTGTTAGGACCTCAGGGTCAGCTCTCCCACCTGCTGCAGGCATCTCTCCCCCAACCCACACTACCATATGGCAGATGAGGGGCACCGCCAGATATACCATGCTCACATCCTCAGAGCCAGCTTACCTGCACCTCTGCCAATAGGGTCAGCTCTACTGTGCTGCCCAGGTGAGGGGCAGGGTCCACTTTCCAAAATGTTGCAGCTGCTAAGGGGGAAGGTCAGCTCCCTCATCTATCACGGGCGGTAAGGGGGAAGAGGTAAAGGACATGTCTCCCCTACCCACACCACCGCCTGACAGATGAGTAGTGAGGACACTTCTCCCATACTTACAGCTTTGCGACTGGCTCATCCACTCCTCTGCCAACAGGGTTGGTTCTATTGTGCTGCCCAGACAGCATGCGTGGCCTGTTCTTCCAAGTTATGCAGCTGGTGGGGGACAGAGGCAGCTCTCTCGCTCTTATGACCTCAGGGCCAGTTCTCCCACCTGCCTTAGGCACTGAGGGGTGGGCAGGCATCTCTCCCCCACCCATGCCACCATATGCCAGATGAGGGGCAGGGCCAGATCTCCCATGCTCAAGGTCTCAGGTCTGCTCACCCATGCCCCCCCACCTCCGCCTCTACTCCTACCAACAAGATCAGTTCCCCTGTTGTGCTGCTGTTATAAATCGACATTATGCAATTTGCAGGGAAACAAAGAGAACTAGAAAAAAAATCATCCTCAGTGAGCCAACCCAGACCGAGAAAGACAAACATGGTATTACTTATAAGTAAAGGATAACCACACTACAAGTCACAGACCCAGAGAGGTAAGTAATAAGGAGGGTTTAAGGGTAGATAATGCATGACTCTCCCCGAGAAGCAGAAATAGAATAGACATCTTAGGTGGAGGGGGTGAGGGTAAGAACAAGAGGGAGAGCGTACTAAGAGAGGCAAAAGGCATTGAGGGACATCTCAGGGACAAGCTAGAAACCTAACGCAATGAAAACTCCCAGGAATCTATGAAGTTAAACATAGCTAAGATTCCTAGTAAAGGGGGATATGGAGCCTGTGGTGATATCTTGCTTGTACAAATAAAGCCTGTCTGAAGGTCAGAGAATGGAACTTGCCACTAGCTAACCATAGAGGTCTGGAGGTCTGTACAGACAGACAGGAAGTGAGATAGCTGGGCTGAAACAGTATATAAGCAGGGAGAAACAGGAACTCACTCTCTTGTCTTCTGAGATGCTAAGGAGGTAAGGTGTGACCGTGGCTTGCTCCTTCTCTCTGATCTCTCAGCATTTTCCTCTATATATGACTCCAGGTTTTTATTACTTAGACCAATTAAGAACTCTCTTTACAGGATCCTGAACTGGCTATCTCCCATAACCAGGCAAGACTTCCAGTGTGGAGGAATTATAACACCAACCCAGCCACATAACCATCAGCCTACAATTTGTCCTTCCTACAAGATATGCTGGGATAAAGATGGTGCAGAAATTGTGGGAGTTGCCAACCATTGTTGTATACACCTGTACCCGCATGCAGACATACATAACTACCCATCATTAAAAATAATAAAAATAAAAGTGTATGTATTTTTAAAAAGTCAAACCATTGTTATTATAGATATGTTTATCTGCATAGAGATTTCCAAAGAACTGTCAGATAAATTGAGGTGTGTGTGTGTGTGTGTGTGTGTGGTATATGTGTAAGTGCACTCACCTATTCATGTGCATATGGGGATCGGAGGTCAACTTCTGGTTTCTTTTTCTCTCTTTTTTGGGGGGGAGGGGAGCAGGGGATTTGGAGACAAGGATTCTCTGTGCAGCTTTGGAGCCTGTCCTCAAACTTGCTCTGTAGGCCAGGCAGGCCTCGAACTCACAGTGATCCACCTGCTTCTGCCACCACTACCAAACCTCCTTCTCTCTCTTTTTTTCCTTGTTTTAAATTTGAAAACTGAGTTTTCTTCACACATTTTCTAGTCACAGTTTTCCCCTCCCTCATCTCCTCTCAGATCTGCCTCACCTCACCATCCTTCCAACTCCTTACCTTCCTTCTTTTCTCTCTTAAGAAAACAAACAGGCAAATAAAAAAAAGAAAAACAAACATGAATAAAACAGAAACAAACAAAAAAGAAAGAAATGAAGAGCCCCTGAAATTTGAGTTCTCTCACAAACAAACAAACAGCAAACATAAAAACACAAAATCAGAAACCATGATTCATAAGCAGAAAAATCCAGAGTGGCAGGAAATGTTCAAACAAAGTAATATGAGAAAAAAATCCTCCAAAAGCTACCTTTCAGCTCCTTGACACAGTCTCTCATTTAGTCCTGAACAGCATATTTCAGCTCAGCTTCCTGCAGTACTTCCTGCAGCTTGGGGCTGCGGACACACAGCACCACACCCAGCTTTGATCCGATGCGGACGCTGAGCATCTGCACTCAGGTCCCCATGCGCGTGCAGCATGTGCTTTACCTACTGGGACATCTCCTCAGGTCTCCTGGTCACTTTTTAAAATTATTAAGATAAGATCATCAAATTGCTTGGCTTATGGATGAGCAAATCCCACCTGCTTATACATGAGCACCAGGCTGAAAATGGCAGGCAGAAGGTATTTACCACAGCAACAAAACTAGAAAATAAAAAGTTAATGAAAAAAATGGAAGTCCTCTATAGAAAAAAAGGATAAAATTTATCAGGGGATGTATTAGATAAGACTAAGAATATGGACAAAATCTGTATTCTTGGTAGGAAGGTTCACACTGTTATTGTCAACTCTCTTCCCATATTCAATGCAATTTTGATTAATGTTCCAGGAGTTTCCCATGAATTTGGGCAGGCTGATTCGAAATATGATGTGGAGGAACAAAAGTTCTGAAGAAAACTGGGTGAGGAGACACATCCTCACAGGTACAGAACTGAAGCTGCATGGCTGGGCTGCAGACAGGCAGGCCATGAGCCCAGTAAAGAGAGCCTACACAGACTCACACATTCAAACACAACTGGCTGCCAACGGTTTCTTCCCCCATCTTCATCCCAAAGGGCTGACCTTTAAGACTTCATCTATGTTGTCAGGGTTCCCAGCTACTACCAAACCCACAAGACTTAATGGCCACTTCTCAGATTCCATTATCTCTGTCCCTTTTATAAATAATGCCCTCATTAAAATCTCTTTTTTAAAAGACTTGTTTTTATTATTTTTTATTTATGTGTATGTGTAGGTTATGTGTGTCTGTATTGGTGAATACCACATGTGTGCAGATGCTCACTATAACCACAAGAGGGAGTCAGAACCCCTGGAGTCTGCTGCCAAGCCTAACTACCTGAGATTGATCCCAGGACCCACAGGGCAGAGGAGAGAAACAAGTTCTGCAAATCGTTCTCTGATTTCCACATGCATACTACACACACACACACACACACACACACACACACACACTGTATCTTTAAGTTGGACTTAATTAAAGTTAAGAGTTTTTTATCTAGACATTGTTAAGAACAGAAAGAAACAAGTCACCAAATGGGGGTGATATTTGCAGAAGCTATGTCCCTATCCAAATACACAAAAAGCCCTTAAAATCAGCAATAAACAACATCTTAAAAAGAGGCAAAGTCCCAATCAAGCAACTTATCAATAAAGGCATACAGATGGCACATGAAAAGATTCTCAAATTCATACGTTCCCGGGAGAATTGTAGATTAGAGCAAGATACACTGGCTGCATATTAAAATGGATGAAATCCAAGCCCCCAACAATGGCAAGTGCTGATGAGGGTGTGAAGCCACAGGAGGTCACGTCACTGAGGATGGAAGAGAAAACAGCATAGCACTCCGGAAGGTTTTCTGGCAGCTTCTTGCAGCACTGTGTGCCCTTTATTACATGGTCCAGAATCCCACTCTCTGGTGTTTACTTAAATGAGCTAAGAAATCCTGCCACACAAAAGCCTGCACGTGTGCTGCGTATAGCGGCTTTTAAAAATATATAATTGCCAAAATGAGGAAGCTGCTAAGGTGCTGTTCAGTATATGAACGAATAAACTGTGGAGCGCAGAACTGAACAGTGCAACTAATTGTAATTCAAAAGGGCACATGGAGACCTAGAAGAAATCCTTTCACTTCTAATGAGAAGAAACCAATCTGAAGTTCTGCTTTATAGTGAAAGACCAGTTACATGGCATCCCTGAAAAAAACAAAAACCACAGAGACAGAAAAAAAAAAGATGAAGAAGAAGACGGCCAGTGTTTGCAAAGGACATAGAAGTGAAGATAGGTCGATTTCTAGGGCAATAAAAGGGCTCTGTATCTATGGGCTGTCATGGCGAACATGCACGTCACACACCTGCCCAAACCCAAGAAATACACATACCAAGAGCAAAACAATATAAATCATGGGCTATAATCACTCATGAGTCATTAACAGAGGCCATTTGTTCTCAAGACATGCTACACTGATGCAAGATGCTAAAATTAAAAGAACTTGTGTTGGAGTGTGGGAGAGGAAAATTCAGAGATTCCAGCACTGTTTGTTCAATATTTTTTAAAAAAGCATTTTTAAAGATGCTAAGACTCATTTCATGGCATCAATGCAAACAAAACTGTAGAGTGAGACTACTGAATGCTTGCCAGGAAGCTAAGATATAGAACACTGGTCAAGATCCATTTATGTACTATAACAAGAATCGCATGGAAGTGTGTTAGTAAAAATGGGAATTTGCCAAAGCTATTTACAGTTGACCATAGCTGGAGACTAATGACTGGTGTGCTGTGACGAACTAATATACCGCATAGAAACATGCTGGGAAGACACATGCAAGAATGTCACAGCAGTGTCACACATAAAAGCCCCTCAGAGGGACTAGAGAGATGGATCAGTGGTTAAGAGCACTGGCTGCCCTTCTAGAGGTCCTGAGTTCAATTCCCAGCAACCACATGGTGGCTCACAACCATAATGAGATCTGGTGCCCTCTTCAGGCCTGCAGGCATACATGCAGACAGAACACTACACATAATAAATTTTTTAATTAAAAAAAGCTTCTCATAATCAAATCTGGAAAGAGTGAAAAACAGTAACTTCCACCTATGAGCATGAAAATGAAACAAGATCTATACAAAAGGCTAGTGCTCCACCTGTGAGTTAGTCGTCCTTGATGAACAAAGACACTATTCATCAGTCTGTTATTCCATTATGCACTTACCTGTGTTTTGTGGCCTATATCAATCAGCTTCTTGAATACATTAAAAAAATTTTCCCAATCTAAACTAAAAAAGAGACAAAAATTTACTGCAATTCACTGACACAGGAAAATATGCTTATTTAGAGGTCACTGTACTATTTTCTGGATCTATCAGAAAAATTAAGAACTGTCTTAGTTAGGGTGTCTATTGCTGTGAAGAGATATCATGACCATGTCAGCTCTTTTAAGGAAAACATTTAATTGGGGCTGGCTTACAGTTTCAGAGGCTGGGTCCGTTATCATCATAGTGTGCAGGCAGACGTGGTGCTGGGGAAGGAGCTGAGAGTTCTACATCTTGATTTACAGGCAGCAGCAGGAGAACTGTGTACCAAACTGGATGTAGCTTGAACACATGAAACCTCAAAGCCTACCCCCACAGTTATACACTTCATCCAACAAGACCACACCTACTCTAATAAGGTCATACCTTCTAATAGTGCTTCTCCCCATGGGTCAAGCATTCAAACACATGAATCCATGGGGGCATCCCTATCCAACCCGCCACAGGAAACAAGCTCAAAAAGTAGAAAACAAAGGGGTCCAGGTGGTGAAAAGGAATCCAGGTGAGGCAACTGAGGTATATGAGTTATAGCACTCTGCTTAGCACAGGTGACACAGGGGCTCTGCTCCCAAATTGTCTGCAGACCCTGCATGGATTGTTCCTGATGTGATCACTGCTTGTGAGATCCACTTAAGAGTCAAAGCTTAAGATGAGAGATTCCAGTTGGCCAAGTGTAAGTCACATATACCCCAAGAGGTCAGGGACCAAGAAAGGGAATTTGTGGCCTTCCTAATATTTAAGGACTGGATCTGTCACTAATAAAAGAATCCACAAAAAAAAAAAACAACACATGTGTCTATTGTAGATATCTACTGCAAATCTATGCTAGCTTTTTTTTTCTGCATCCAACTTTATTTCTTAGATCCATATGTATCACTGCAAAATAAATCACATGCCTGATGAGGAAATAGGTAAGTATTTATTGTAGAAGATACTTACAAGAGAAACTGGCAACCCAGGTGAGTCATCAGCTTTCTGAGACCGGACTGGAAGCCCAAAAGAGAGCATGCGTCTCCCCTGGAGAGCCTTTTATTCCCATGTGCCTGTAGCCATGCCCAAAGCAGGTGTGTTCAGTGGCACAGGTACCTAAGATCTCTGCCTACAATTCCCCTTTTAGTCTAAAGAAAAGATTTAGTCTTGAAACAAAATTAATTGTGTCAATATACAAAATGTCTCAAACATATATAAAGCATATATACATAGATGATAAGAATATTTACTCATAGAAAGACGGCTTTGCACAGTATGATGAATTGTGATAAACAAATTATAAATTACCAGAAGATATAATAATCTACCTATATCCCATCCTAAGCATATCTATTCCATCTAAACCTAAACTTATCTGAAAGAGATGCCCAAGTTTGAACAACTCCTTCTAATCGCAATCTTAAACAATTGAAAACTAGCTCTAAACAGGTATGAATTATCCTGTAATGTCAACAGTAAGGAAAGGAGGCATAGTATTCTCAGAATTACTTCCTGACAAAATGGGAAGACGATAACCTCATGGGATCCTGTAGGAAGAAAATGTTAAAGTAGTGAAAGTCCCGAGTGGGCTAGCTACAACATTTGTGCCCAGCCTCTGGTGGGAGATGCTTGATTGAAGCTCTTGATTGAAGTTCTCATGTTGATTGAGGCTCTTGTCTGAGGCTCTGGTCAGAGTGTAGAAGGTGCACCATATCAGTTAATTAGTCTGGAGTGTGTAGGGCAATGTAGTTCCAAACCGGGTTCAAGGTGGTAATTGTCAGTTCAGATGCATCAAGTCGGATCAGGTGGAATTGACGAAGTAGGGCCCCATTTTCTTCCCAAAGTGTTTGAAGATTGCTGTTAGGAAATTCTTTGTTCTCTGTGGAAAACTCAAACGTTAATGTCAACAAGCAAATTTCAACTTTTATATGTATGCATACTGGGAAAGGCAGCAATAAGGAAGATAGTGAATATGAGGGAAATTAGACTTTCAGAGAAAGAACGGAGTATAGCAGATAACAGTCCCTAGATTTTTGTTTTCTTCTGTCTTACATCAATTGGCTCCTTCATATAATACAGACACTCTGAATTTCATTTTAACAACATGCTTGAATTTAGAGGAGGAGAGCCAAATCCAACTCCAAAGCCAGCATTGGTTTAAGTGAATTAGGAAGTAAAAAGAAATAGATTTTATAAGGATGTAAGTTAAGAAAGTTAGGCATTGATACCAAATATCAGATTATTCTCTGTTTGATGGTTCTTTAGGCTAGCTGTCCTCTCTTCTTTAGGTATCTACACGTTCAGTATCTTCTCGCTGTTTGGAGATGGGTTTTCCTGTGAAGACAAGAACAAAACACTTCCCTTTCCTTTTGTGAGATCTCCTTACACCTCATAGAATATGACTGTGGATGAGCTGTCATCTTTCCTCCTCCTGAGGTTTCTCTTGTTCGGATCGAATCTTGATCAATTTTGATGGAATCCAAAGCTTTTCTTCTCTTGCAGAAACAAAAGTGAAACCCATTCCCCAAAGTAACACATATCTTGGTTTCCAAACTGAGGTCATTACATCCTTGAAATACACTGGCTGATTTAGTTCAGAAGTTTTTTCTGTAGTCCAGTGCCTTTCTGCAGCTGTTTGTCTTTTCTCATCAGCATTAAGAAAGTTTAATGTTAATAAAGCACTGTGTGATCTGTGTTTGGGGGTCTTTGTTCCCTTGGCTGTTTATGTAGCATTTCTTTTAAAGTGCAGTTAGATCTCTCAACCACTGCTTGTCCTGTGGGATTGTATGGTATACCAGTTATGTGCTTTATGTTATAATATTTGAAAAACGGTTCCAATTTTCTGGAGACAAATGCTAGAGTATTGTCAGTTTTTATTTGTGCAGGTATAACCATAATGGCCATCACCTCTAAGAGGTGTGTGATAACAGAATCATCCTTTTCAGAGCTAAGAGCAGTAGCTAATTGGAATCCTGAAAATGTGTTTATTGTATGGTGCATGTATCTTAAACTTCCAAATACTGGAAAGTGAAATATATCCATTTGCCAAATTTCATTTCTGCCAATACCTTTGGAATTACTGCCTGCTGGTAATGGAGTTTGATTATAGAATGAACAGGTGGGACAGTTTCTTATTATTTCCTTGGCTTATTGCCAAGTGAGAGAAAAATCCTTCTTTAAGCCTTTGCTATTAACATGCTGTTTTTTATTAAATTCTGAAGCTTCTAGCACACCTCCTATTAATAAATGATCAATCTCATCATTACCTGTGCTAGAGGACAGACTCATATGGGATCTGATGTGATATATATATATATATATATATATATATATATAATGAGTTCTATTTCTGATACTTTGCTACAATTGTACAAATATTGAAGTTAATTCCGTATCATCAGGAATGAATTCAGTGGTTTCAATGTGTAAGACAACTCTCTCTACATATTGAGAGTCAGTGACTATATTGAGAGGCTCTGTAAAATCCATAAGTACCATGAGAATTGTGTATAACTCTGCCTTTTGTACAGAATTGTAAGGACTTTGAACTATTTACATATTTTTCCTGATTTATAACTTGCTTTCCCTGACTTTTTTAGATCAGTATAGAATGTATGGAGTCCAGAGATTGGTACTTTTCTTACAAAACGTGGAAGGATCCAAATTGTTTTCTTTATGAATTTGATTCTCTCTGTTTTGGGATTGTTACTAATTGTTCTCAAAAAGTTACTGCAACCCTTTGCCAATATTCATTATCCATCCATAAGGAGGAACTTACTTCATTAGTTAAAAGTACAATAATTTCTGTGGGGTCCTTTCCAGTTAGTTGACAAAACCTTAATTTACTTTTTGAAATCAAATCAGAGCTCTTTTCTATGTATGTCTTCAGTTTTTTATTCTGTTTATGTGGCTGAAATATCCATTCTAGTATGATATCTTCCCTCTGCATCGAAATCCCTGAAGAGTATTCTCTAGATGGTAAAATAACCAGAATGCAGTCTAGTTTTGGATCTACATGGTCCACACGTGCTTCTAGTATTCTCCTTTCTATCCATTCTAATTCTTTTTCCATCTCAGCTGATAATATTCATGGACTATTTAAGTCCTCGTCTCTTTTTAGAGCCATATTAGGTGTTTTAAATCATGCCCTTCTACTCCAATAATTGTCTAAAGTTGAGATATCTCTCCTAGTAGTTTTTGAAGATCATTAAGAGTCTGGTAATGATCTATCCTGATCTGTACTTTTTGCAGTCTAATTTTTTATAGATCTATTTTATAACCTAAACAATTAATAGAATCTCCTCTTTGTATTTTTTCAGGGGCAATCTGTAATCCCCAGAGAGGTAAAATTTCCTTTACTGCCTCAAACATCTTTTCCAACATTCCTTCTTTCGAATCAGCCAGCAGTATGTCATGCATATAATGGTAAATTATGGATTGCAGAAATTGTTTGTGAATTATTTCCAAGGGTTTTTGCACAAAATACTGGCACAAAGTAAGATTATTTAACATTCCCTGTGGCAAAACCTTCAATTGAAATCTCCTAACTAATTGAGAATTGTTATAGGTAGGTACTGTGAAGGCCAAGTATTTCCTATCTTTTTCTTGTAAAGGTATAGTGAAGAAGCAATCTTTTAGATCAATTACTGTAACTGACCATCTCAGGCTGTAGAGAGTCCATGGGCTGAATTACTTTATTGATGTCTCTCAGATCAGTAAGCATCCTCCATTTACCAGACTTCTTTTTGATAACAAATACAGGAGAATTCTATGTACTGGTAGATTCTTCAATATGTCCAGCACTTAGCCGTTCCTGTACCAGCTTTTCTAAAGACTCTAGCTTCTCAGAGGTCATAGGCCATTGCCCTACCCAGACAGATTCATCTGTTACCCATTTTAAGAATAGAGCTTTTGGTTCCTCTGTGGGTTTAGCACTAGCATCCTGTTTCTGTACAACCTGTATGTTTGGCATGTTTTCTGTAGTGTATTACAATATTTTTTCTACCACTAAGAGCTTGTTTATGATTCATATCTAATACAGGAGGAATGTTAATCTAGGTAGTCCATTGTTGCAACAGATCACAACCCCAGAGATTTATAGCGATGTCTGCAACATATGGCCCCAGTCTTCTTCTTTGTCCTTCTGACCCTATACAGTCAACCCATCTCATTCTTTGTTTTATTTGAGATAGGGTTCTAATCCCTAAGAATTGAACATTTACTTCTTGTAGGGGCCATCTTGGAGGCCAGGATCTTTGAGTTATGATGGTGACATCATTACTAGTGTCTATAATTTTGATAATGAACTTATTATGCACTTTAACTGGTAATTTTGGTCTGTGATCCTGTATAGAAGTTTGCCAAAATATACGGTTTTTTGTTTCCTCCAGTTATGTTTCATTCATCCTCAGTAGCTGATCTATCATCCAGAGCAGTATTATTCTTTACAATAGGCAGTGGATCTTCTAATTGTCCTGCGAGACATTGTCCTCCACTGTTACTGGGAATGACAGGACCACTTTTGACATAGGGGCCTTTGAGAGGCCCATCGAGGAGTTTCCCGATTATAAAGGGTTACCTTGTTTGTGGTTGACCTACATTCATTGGTTCAGTGTTGGCTTTGCCACATCTCCTACATAATCCAGAAGGCTGAGGCCTTCTGTTTGAATCATTCCTATGAGGAGCATTATTTCTAGGAATGTTTTGTCTACAATTCCTTCTTATATGTCCTATTCTACCACAGTTAAAGCATCTGGTATTTCGATGTCGTTTTAAAACCTCTGGAGATTGCCTCTCCTACCCAAGCTTCTATATCTTCACGGTTAAGGCATTTGACATCTTGGTGCCTCTTCAAACCTTTAGAAATCGCATCTCTTACCACAATTATGTATCTTGATCTTTATACTCAAGGTTAGCTGTATACAGGACCCAATCTTCCAATGGTGCCAATCTGATTTTCAATCGCCAAAGTACCTGTTTGCATTGTGGATTTGCATTCACATAAACTAAAGATTCTAAAAGTATTTGCCTAGATTTTGAATCTTTTACCTGTAATTCTACTGCTCTGGACAATCTTTCCAAAAATCCAGTGAACCTTTCTCTTGACCCTGTACCACTTCGGTATAGGGTTTTATTGTCTCTCTTGGTTCATGAACCTTATCCAAATATTCAGAGCTGCTGTATGGCATAAAGACAAGATATGTTCATCATACACAGTCCAAGCCTGTGGGTCAATATAAGCACCCTCACCAAGAATTTTATCTTGGGGAGATTCATAGCTTTTCTTTGATCCCTGAAGCTCAAAGGCTTTTGCCTCTTCCCTCCATAAAGTTCTCCACTGTGTTTGTCTTAACATTCTTCTTTGTGTGGAGGCTTTATGTTCTCCTTTACATTCATAGCTATCCAACTCAGGTTTTTGGTTGTTTTTTGTTGTTGTTGAACTAGGTTGAATCTGAAGAAATCTGCTCAAGACCAAGGTGAAAGCCAGTGCTAGCCAATGGAGCTGAAAAGATCTCTGCTGACAAATATCTGCTTGGGTGATCAGAGTTTTAATGAGGAGTTTATGATCATCCATGGTTTTATTGAGATGAATTTTCTGAGGCCAATTGGCTCCATTCCTTAGGGGGTCACTCTATTTGTGGTTGCCCATGGGTTCAGGTGTTCCCTGACATAGGGAGAATGAAGACCATAAGAAAAAATGGTTTCTTTGATTCCTTTCGGGTCCTTCATCTGTATCAGTTCCCACTGATAAGCAATTAAGCCATTTGGGCGATTCTTCGTTGCTGGTTTTTTCAGTCATAGATACTGGGAAGACCATAGGAGAGGGCACAACAACCTTAGGGAGGTCTTCCTAGCCTCTGAGAGATATAGGTAAACCTCTGGCATGACCTGCTGCTTGTATGTCTGATTCTGATTTATCAGATTGGAAGTCTTCTGAGACCTGCAATCTATTTATCATTGTTTCCCTGAGCTCTTGAAGTTCTTGGGTCAAATAAATTTCTAAGGATTTCTTAGAATCAGACAGTGTTTTTTGGATTTATGCAAGAAGTAAGTATAGTATTTTGTCAGGAACTTGGGAAGACATTACCAACAAGGCAATCCAGTATGAATGGCACTTGTCATCAAGCCTGACAATCTTAATTCAATTCCCATCATCTACATGGTGAGAAAAGAGAATGAATTTATACAAGTTAACCTCTGATATCCACACAGGCAACATGCCATGCACTTGTGTGCATGTACTTGTGTATGTACATGAACACACACAAAATAAATAAGTGTAACAATTTTAAAATACAATATCAATGCAAATTATAGAAAATTAAGTTCTATGATAACAAAATAATCTTAGAAAAGAAAATCCTTCTTAAGAGCCAAACACCTGAACTTTGTTTAACAAGATGCTGTGGTGTGGATGTCAGGGAATAACACATCTTTATATCATCATGTCACTCCTCAGTTCTGATATTTTGACAATTTTTGCACTTCTGTGAGTAACAGAACTATCATTCCACTATAAAGATGGCAAGAATGAGGTTAGTAGAGAGAAAAGTCACTTGCCCAGAGCCACATAGAGTAGAACATTGAAAAGATTTTTTTCAAATGGTAGTGTAATCTTCCTGTCCCTATATGCATAACCCTTTATAATTTGATCTGATGTCCTTTCTATTAAGAGCTGTTATATTCACTTTCTACTGTTTGAATCTGGGCTTGGGCATAGGGAAGTCTCTGACCAAGTAGGACTTCTGCCTAGCCCAACACAAAGAGAGTAAAGAGGTGCTTGTGCATCAAGGTTTGACTTTTCTTGCTGCTAGGAGCATGAAGAATATGTGGAAAGAAGCCCAGGCTAGCCTTCTGGGGGATGAAAGACTGTAGAAGGAAATGTCAAACCATCCTGCTACATTGTTGTTGGTGGTGGTGGTAGTGGTGGTTTTTGTTTTCTTTCTTTTTTTTTTTTTTTTGGTTTTACGAGACAGGGTTTCTCTGTATTGTTTTGGAGGCTGTCGGTCCAGCCTGGCCTTGAATTCCCAGAGATCCGCCTGCCTCTGCCTCCCGAGTGCTAGGATTAAAGGCGTGCGCCACCACTGCCCAGCTTTCTTTTGTTTTAATATTGGTTCCATTATTGTTCAGGGAGTGAGGCTAACAGATCAGAAGTCAACTGTCATTGAAAATCATTTGTTTCTCACAGCTCCCAAGAGCAAGAGTATCTCACACCTAGGGGACCACACAGTCCCTAGTCAGAAGACAGAGGGGCTGATGGGAAAACAAGGAAGGGCAAGACTTCTTGCAGTGTCCAGGGAAACAAAAAAGTTCAGCAGGGAAAGCAAACTCAGGGTTGGGGAGTTTGGGTTGCTCCAGCTGTGGCTGTCTGCCCTGAATACCTGGCCCTGGGGTGATTTAGGCAGGGGAATCTAGCCTGGGGTGTGGGTGCCACATAAAGGAGTGAAGGGAACTAACTCAAAGGAGAGTTACTCATCAGGGTTCCCAAGGCCCCAATACCTTAATCAAAAATAGAAAAAATAAAAATGTATAGTTAATCCTGTAATCTCACTGAGGACCCATGAAGCATAAATCTAATTAATCTTAATCAATAAAAAATCAGGAGTCAGATATCATTGTAAAATCCTGGAAGAACAGAGAATCGGGAGCAGCTGCCAGTTGCTCCCTACCTGTTGCCATTCCTCCCTGTCACCACTTCTCCGTCCAAAAGGGCTGAGATCCTGTCTTCACCCCACCTTAGCATTTCCACCTCTGGAGTGATGGAATTAAAGGCATGAGCCACCATCACCCAGCTTCTATGGTTAACTAGTGGCTAGATCCACCCTCTGATCTCCAAGCAAGCTTTGTTTGTTAGAATGCAAACAAAATATCACACAACAGACCCATGCAAGTCTACTGGAGACTATCTAATCCAACCATCCACACAACTGTGAGGAACTATAAACCACTGTTGTTTAAGCCTCTGAGTTTAAGACAAGTGTGTTGCATAGCAAAACTAGCTGGCACAGAGGAAGATTCCCAACATGTTGCCCACTCCCTTCCAATGGGATGGGATGTGAGAGTAGGACAAGTTAGAGACGAATTCATAGTTTGTTCTGCTGGGTGATATAGACAGGACATCTCTGCATTGAGTCACAGCCTCTGGAAGCTCATGGGAAACTGGCTGATGTTTACAAGACCATTGACAGTGAAGTCATGAGGGGACAGATTTTCATGGGATGCTGGCTCTGGAGTCTCTAAGATACCAAGATGAGTCACCACTTAGAGCCTGAACATCAATGGGAAGGCAGTCCCTGGGGCTGCTTCTCCGATGAGGAGGTAGAAATAGCAGATGTGGAAGGATCCCAAGCACTTCAACCACAGAACCATCTTTAATACCAGGGAACATCCATCACCTGTGCCTTTCTTGGGGTGAGAATCAGTAAAGAAAGAGGTAAGGTGGGCTGTGGAGTGAACTGGACTAGAGAGTAGAAAGGGGTTGTGATTAGTGGGTCTCTAGCAAGCATCTGACATGGCCCCACTGCTCTCGGGCTGCCTATCTCTCCACTTGGAGGAGAAGAATATGAATGGAGATCTCTTAGTAAAAGGATTACTTTAAAACGATGCTCTCTCTGTGTTCACTGGAGACAGATGACATCAAAACATCACTCTGTAAGTGGACACCTGAAGATCATAAACAACCAGTTTGCTTGTTACTCATTCTTGGGTAATTCATTATTCTGTTGTTCATGCCACCCTGTTCATGGACCAATCCCATCACAGACAACAGGATGTGGCCTAGAGGGCTAGGAAAACCTCACCTAAAATGGTCTTTCCTAAGATCTTGTCACAGCAGTAAAATCTCACTAGCTGCTGTCCAATTCGTGGATGAAAACATTTCAAATTTGGGAGTCTTCTGAGGAAAAAAGAAACAACTTTTAGACTTTTTAGTTACACCAGAGGTTTCCAAACATTTGAAGGTTGTGGTGCTGTTAGCATCTGAAGAGTGTTCCACAATGCCCCTAAGCCAAAAGAAGTATGTTTCCTGAGTACATGAAAACAAGTAATCACAGAAATTACAAAGAAAACATGTTTATAAGTTATCACAGTTCCTAAAGAGTCATGTGTCCTTGATGGGCACTGCACAACTTCTCAAGCCTTACCATCAGTCTGGACGGACGGACACACACACACACACACACACACACACACACACACACACACACACACAATTCCTGCTCTGTGGTGGTTTTCAATGGTGCTTTCCTCATGCAGACATTGAAAACCCAGCTTTTCAAAGATACAATACTATCATGTTCACATAGAATTAGATATCAAATATTTTAAATGAGGCCCCAGGCTCCTGTGGATTCCCAACAGCAGAATGTCACCTTGGTGCAGTGTTAGAATCTCAGAGTCACACTACATCAAGGCCAGGCAGCACAAGGCTCAGTGATAATGCAATACAGTGTGCAGAGGAGCAAGATGGGGCCATTGACCAAAGTGAGGGAGGTAGCAGAGAGGTGACTGTAAAGGCAGGTAAAGGAGGCAAATCTCTGATAGTCCCTGCTCCATTTGGTAACCATGACCGCCATACTTGTCTTCAGGATTCTCGCAGGTTCAGAAGTAGTCATGATCTACAGACTACTGCACGTCTTAAGTCTTGGTACAAAATCTGGCCCTGCACATAGCAGGGGTACTAACTCCTCCTCCTTGGAGACTCTCCTTCCTTCTAATGTTCTACACCAAAGCACTTTGCCACTGCAAAGGAGTGTGACATATTCCAAAGGATGCTCAAAGCACACCCTTGCCTTTGGTAATGCCCTGCTGATTATTTACCATGGCCACTGCCTACTTCCAAAGGAGTAGTCATTATCTTAAAGTCAAAGTTGGGGCGGTTTCCATGTCCAGCATAGCCACCTAATCCCTAACCCCTAGATGTGGGAACAGTACTACTAGAAAGCTGAAACCTTATAAACAACTTCCTCACCACAGCACTGGGATCCCCCTTGACTGCAGAGCTTTCCTATCAAATATGAATAAAGAGGAAGTTGACTGTGTTACAGATTAATAATGTAGGGAAGTAGCTGCCAAAGCCATCCATAACTGTAATTGCCCATGCTTGCACTTTCATGAAAGCAATTTCATGTCTGTCAAGAAGGTTCTTTCTCCAATAATAATACAATAGACTTGTACTTTGATGTGCACAAGAAATGTACTCTGAAAACACATTTTTGAACTCTAGGAAATGGATTTTTGCTTTCCTGTTAAGCCTAGAAGAATGTATTATTCTATGTATTATTTTTGTTTAGTGTGTACATTTGCATATGTACAGTGTACTGTGTGGGTGTACTTGTATAAGACTGAGGTTGACTCTGTGTGTCTTTCTTGAGTACTCTAAATGTTATATTTTGAGGCAGGGTCTCTCTGAGCTCAAAGCTCATCATTTCAGTTAGTCTGGCTAGCTAGTTTGCTCTGAGAATTCTGTCTCTGTCTCTCACATGCTAGAGTTACAGGCAGCCTACCATGCCCTCTTGACTTTTTAAGTGGGTTCTATAGATCTGAATTCTGGTCCTCAGACTTGTACACCAAGCACTTTACCCATTAAGCTATCTCCACTGCCTGCAAATGTATTATTCAATGACAATGGTCCTCCAATCTTTTGCCTCACTTCTGTAATTTTTCATAGATGAGTAATTAAAGCATGGTATTGTACAGAATTCAGAGCTTGAGACGATTTCGGTGTTATCAATACAGGACCTCTGCAGTTACAAATGGAATAGGAAATGAAAAGTGGGCCCAGAACCTGAGGGAGTCTATAGTTCTACCAGCCTCTATTGTGGTACTAAAAAATGCTTTCTTGAATTAGGCTAATTTCAGGCATTTCAGAGAAAGGAGAAAAGTGAATGGGAACATGGGAATAAAGTGTGTTCCTGTGAATGCAAGATTGAGTCTCTAATGATGAACTCTTATGGCCATTTCTAAGAGACAGTGGGGGTGTCACTTGAGGTAAGAGCTGGACAAAAACACTCTTGTAGTCCTTGCAATAGATTCTGAACCACAGAAGCAGCATCGTGACAGCTGTGAGTCAGGCACATTTGGAACCTGAACCCTCACTTGGGCTTTCCATATATGGATCGTGTATAGTAGTGATAACAGTTAATACTTTACAAGTTACTTACAATACTAAATACAAGCTTGTTAAAGATATGAGTAAATACTTGCAAGGCATAGTGGCATGCTCCTATAATCCCAGTGCTTGGGAGGCGGAAACAAAAGTCAAAGGTCATCCTTCCCTACATTACAAGTCTGACACCAGTAGAGTTACATGAGACTGCTGTAACAGAACAAGTACCCCCATATACTGTTATTGCCGCATTTAAATGATATATATATATGTTGTTTTTAAATAGTCAATACTCCCCACAGAAGTATTGATACCAACTTTATTTCATTCCCATGAAACTTGGAAATCATGACAGATGAGATGACAGCCCAAATCACAGTTAGCCTTTAAAGTTCTGGTACCAAAATTTGAGTCAGAACCCAGGTCTTACTAGAAATCCTATATTCTAGTAAGAGCCTTGGAGCTACAAACAGAGTATCCATGGAGACTGTCAAAAAGCTTGGTCCACCAAAGAAAAGCAAGACCCTGCATGTTAGACTTCAGCAAGAACTATTCACCTGAAAAATCAAGGTGGACTGTTGCTTACAGGTTCTCCCCAGGAAATTCTGAGAAGTTCAGCCTCCTGCCTCCTGACTCCCCAGCACTGGCTGAGTCACACTTGTCTGGTCATTTCAGTGATCAGAACAACTCTATGCCCTAACTCACTGGGGACAGAGTGAGTTAGGTGGTGCTGACTTGTCCCTCATTCTTCCACTGACAGAGACAGTCACTCTAAGAGCCTTGAGCAGAATCTCAGAGTAAGAAATTTTGCTAAGACAAGAAACTCTATTATTTAGAGAATGGTTTCAGGTTGCTGAATCCTAAATGCCCAGGAAAATTAAGTCCAAACAGTAGGCTGTAGGGTCACATACCAGAATAGGCCTTAATGTTTCTCAGGACAGATGAAAAATTGGTCATGTTTTCTTGCTACTTTCACAAGCACTATGTATAGATATAACAGCATCTAGTATAGGAAGGAATTTAATACATTCTCTCCTCTCTCTCTCTCTCTCTCTCTCTCTCTCTCTCTCCCTCCCTCCCTCCCTCCCTCCCTCCCACCCTCCCTCCCTCCTCTCCATGTCCTTCAGACTAGCAACACGCAGGTGCCTAAAATAGCCTCTTACAAGTAAAATGGGGCCATCATGATGGGATTCAATTCAACCAGTGAAGATTTGCTAGGATGAGCTCATTTATTCCTGAATCCTTAAGGTTGAATGGATGGACAATAAAAAGAGAAAGGGAGAAAAACAACAATTTTTAAATCTCCCAACAGTGTTTCTGAAAAAGTTAAATGATTCTATTTGCTGATCCCATTAGGTAAACATTAAAGTTATTACAAAAGCAATACGGCAACATAGATAGACTTGTCTAATTTAATAAGATAGAAAAGACAGGGGAGACAAGAATGCATGTGTATATACAGTAATGTGGACCACGGTGGATTAGCAAGTACCAGGATAAAGTAAATTTGCTGGTGTGTTACACAGAGGGATTGTGAATAGCTTTGTTGTTCAATTTCTAAACACCCTGCAATGTAATGCTTAAACGTGTTTAATATGTCAATGTGGTATGGTGGATAATTAAAAACAGACTTCTTCCCTGCATTTAAGTATGGCAAATTCACAGGCTATCAGCTGAGGTGGGGGCTGAGGTCAGGGCTCAAAGGTGGTCTGAAATGCTGCTGCATCGGAGGGAGAAAAGACTTTGGAGAGCTGAGGCACCTGTCTGAATGGGAGCTTACCTTCTGTTTTAACTGCAGTGTGAGAAAAAGTGCCTCATGGATTTACTCAGTGTGAAGGGTACCTTCTGAATGCTGGCCTGACATTAAGTACGGCCTTTTTGGGCCACCCAGCAGTCACCTCTGTAGGCCTGAGAGGACTGGAAAACGCGGGCAGTTATTGTGCAGAGCCACACTAAGAGCTGTGCATTTCAACTGACGAATGGGTGTCAGTAGCCAGTGTACTATCTACAGTCTCAGTGGAGAATTCTCTCCATGGTTGGTGGGCGGGGCTTCTCACATGCGCAGTTCTACGGGGCATGATCTGAAGGTGAACAGCAGCATAGTCTAGGCATTGACAGCTAATACTTCTCCTGAACACAGCCCCAACAGTCTTGGGGAGAAAAAGGACCTGTGTAAAACAGGCTCCAGACCGACTGCCTGGGACGCCCACTTAGGAAAGGCTTCAGGTATGGGAAGGTGGTTGCTCACCCTTCTAGCACCAATTGTTTTCTTTCAGAAGGAACACATACTCAGGAAAAACACAGTGGTCAGCACCCCCTGAATGTCCTGACACGATCGCCTTTGTTTCAGGCACATTGCCATCAGCACATCATATACAGACAACCTCATGTCTAAATGACATTGACACCTGTGCTGGCTAGTTTCATATCTACTTGACACAAGCGAGGTATCTAAAAGGAGGGAACCTCAATTGAGAAAATGCCTCCAGAAGATCCAGCTATAGGGCATTTTCTTAATTAGTGATTGATGGTGCAGGGACCAGCCCACAGTCCG
The DNA here is from genome assembly GCF_017639785.1 of Mesocricetus auratus. Classification (NCBI taxonomy): domain Eukaryota; kingdom Metazoa; phylum Chordata; class Mammalia; order Rodentia; family Cricetidae; genus Mesocricetus; species Mesocricetus auratus. The sequence goes on from NW_024429266.1 coordinate 172,947,780, forward strand.
TGGTGCCAACCCTGGGCTGGTGGTCCTGGGTTCTGTAAGAAAGCAGGCTGAGCAATCATGATGAGCAAACCAGTAAGTAACATTCATCCATGACCTCTACATCAGCTCCTGTCTCCAGGTTCCTGTCCTGTTTGGGTTCCTGTTCTGACTTCTGTCGATGATCAACTATAATGTGGAAGCAGAAGCCAAATAAACCCTTTCTTCCCCACCGTGATTTTTGGTCATGGTGTTTCAACACAGCAATAGTAACTCTAACTAAGATAGATTTGTTGTTGTTACTGTGGGGTTTTGTTTTTGGTTTGTTTATGAGGCAGGGTGTCACTATGTAGGCCTGGTTGCCTTGGAACTCACTATGTAGACCAAGCTAGCCTCAAACTCACAGAGATCTGACTGGCTCTGCCTCTTGAGTGCTAAGGGCAGAAATCAACAGTCTCAGATCTCAGCATTCCGAGTGCCCAGGAAGCCCTAACAATAGGCTATGGGTTATACACCAAGAGGTTTTAATGTTTCCCAAGGGCAGAGGAAGAAGTGGCTATGATTTCCTGCTATCTTCCTAAGTGCCAAGTACAGATACAAGTTCAGGTGCTTAGTGATGTCTAGGAGGAAGTGGGCATCCTTCCTACCAGCCATCTTTAGTCTGAAACTTTGCTCTCATACTCATGGCAGGAAGACAGTCCCCACTGTGGACAATGCTCAGACATAACAATGTCCAGATGAGGGGGAAAATGTTCAATGTTTATGTATGTCTCCTTTTGATAATAGGGGAGATTTTTCCAGAAATGTTCAGAATATTTCCTTTTACAGTTCTGACAATAAGTGCACCAGACACCTATGTCTAAGCTAATTGTTGCCATAGGAGACAAGCTGGATATTTTTGAAGTGAATGGCATGGCTTTAAGAGGAGTGGATTCAGCAAACGGGAGGCAGAACTCTATTACAGTGGTAGGAGGAATGCAGTAGAGTATTAATTAGGGTGTCAACATGTCTAAGAACCCCATACTCTTGACATCACCTTATTCTACAAAACGCCACATTTCTCACCTCTTCTATACTTAGGTGTCCAAGTATCTGCCTCACCTGAATGACAGCATCTTTTAATTGTCTTGATTTCCAATCCACCCAAGTATTGAAAATTCATTTCTCAGAGATGTATTACTTAGAAAGCATGACTACTTCCATGGATTTTACTGTGAACATCTCCTTTGACCTAGACTCCTTCCTCTTCTGTATCTTACATCACTGTCACCCTTGCCTTGGTCCACCTTCTTCTTTAGTTGATCATGTGATCCATCTTCCCCAACCAGAGAACAAGTATGATGTGCAGCTTATGATCCTATCACAGCATCAGCTCTCTTCCCGGTACATGCTCTGTTGCTCAGTTACAAGCCAACTAAATGGCACTGCTCTGATGATCTGTCTAATGCATCAAGTTCTGCTACTCAAGCCAAATGTCTGTGTTCTTAGTTACAAACCATTGAAGGGAGCATGAAGCGTGTGACAAGCTGGGTGGGAGGCTGTGTACTCTATTTGGCTTCAAGTGTCAAACACTCATAGTGAAAGCCTGCATTCTTGGAAAGTTACTGAGCAGCAGAGTTAGGCCACTATGAACATCTCCACAACTTCTTTCCCAGCCCATAGGGACCAAGTCATCCCATAGCAATGGTCTCAGAAGTACAAGACAATGCAGGAAATGGGTCAGTCACAACTGACTTCATGTCATACCTTGAGGAGAGCTGACCTCGGGATGCCACCAAACTTTAGACTCAGAATTTTACTCCCTTCATGCATGCAACAACAGCCTGAATGCCTGTGACAATTTCCCATATCCACATCTCTTTGCAGTTCCATCTTCATTGGGATTTCTATTGTTGTAATGAAACATTATTACTAAAGGACTGTTTAGTCTTACAGGTGGTAGTCCATTGTCCAGGAAAGTCAGGGCAGGAACCTAGAGGCAGGAACCATGGAAGAGTGCTGCTTACTGGCTTGCTTTTTGTAACTTGCTCTGCCTGCTTTCTTATTACACTGAGGACCAGCAGCCCACGGGTGACATCACCCACAGTGAGCTAGGCCTTCCCACATCAATCATCAATCAAGAAAATGCACCACAGACTTGCCCACAGGCTAATCTGGTAGACACATTTTCTGAACTGAGGTTCCTTCTTCTAAAATAATTGTTACTTGTGACAAATGATGTAAACTGATCAACACATCCTCCATGTTTCTTCACATGATAATGACATCCTCTCAGTCTCTTGGCAGACCTAAATCACCCCCAAACCCTCTGGCTAGTAATGTCCCCCAAATAGCATATGAATGTCACTGAAAACCAGAGACTGACATTTGTCAGTACAATAACAGCAGATACTGTTTGAGAACTATTACAGTCGGTGACAAGAGATCTGAGAGCCCTTGAAAGAAACCACAAAGTGTAGCTTAAATTTTCAGCAAAGAAGTAAATGTGAGGAGTCAGCAGTTGGAAAGTTACTGGGAGGAAGCAGAGGTGGGAACAGTAGACCCAACTAACCTGACGTCACATGCTTATTGCTGAAAGCAGGCCATGTGAGTGTCTTAGGGTTTCTATTGCTGTGAAAAGACACCATGACCTTAGAAGGAAAACATTTATTTGGGGTGACTAGCTTACATTTTAAGAGGTTCAGCCCCTTATCCTTATGATTGGAAGCATGGCAGCATGCAGGCAGACATGCATGATGCTGGAGCTGATAGTCTACATCTTGACCAAAAGTCAACAGGAAGTCAATTGACTGTCACACTGAGGGAAGCTTGAGCAAAAGAGACCTCAAAGCCTGGCCCGACAGACACACACTTCCTCCAACAAGGCCACACCTCCTAATAGTGATACCCTTTGGGGGGGCATTTTCTTTCAAACCACCACAATGAAACATAAGGAATGGGCAGACCCCAAGGGGCAGGGTTTCTCACTAAACTGACTTCATGGGATTCTAGAGGAAACTACTTTATGGAAAGAGAAAGCCAAAGGACCTAGATGAGAAGAGGACCTGGAATAGCCTGACATAAACTGGTCAAGTGCAGAGTTTTTGTTGTAACACAGTAGAGCCTGACACACTAAATGGCCAAAGCAGTTTGAAAAAGGGGGTACTTGACATGGTTAGATGCTTCAGGGCCCCAAAATGTACATTGCCCAAAAACTACCCAAATGATTGCTCCTGTTGGTTTCCAGTTTGGAAAGAACATGGATAGGCTTTTTTGAAGTCAAACAGATGTGGGTTCAGATCTCAGCTCTGCCACCAATAACTATGTGACACTGACCAGATCAAAACATCTTACTAAGTTTCAGTTTCTTCATCCTTTAAATGTCAACAACACTTTGAAAAAAAATTGGTCTTTGTAGACAGGGCTTTTCTGTTTAGCCCTGGCTGTCCTGGAACTCGCTCTGTAGACCAGACTGCCTCCCAAGTGCTGGGATTAAAGACATGTGCTACCACCACCTGACATGGCCTTGATACCTTACAGGTTTGTGAAGACTGAACTAAAACGGATTGCCCATAAAGAACTGAACATAGCCTCTGAGCTCAGTAAATGGGTGCCACAGCGCAAGTAGACTCTGAATTCCTCAAGTTAGGCTTACACATTGGTCTTCTGTCCAATCCCACAACACAGATGAAGAATGTAGATCCACAGAATGTCAAAGGCAGAATGGCTTCCAAATGCCAACTTAGCTCAGAGGTTCTCAACCATAGAGAATCATCAGGGGAGCTTTTAAAACATACTATCTTCCAGACCAAGCACAGACCAATTAAATGAGACTCTCTAGCGCCAGAGAATGGGCCTCTATGTTTTCTAAAAAGACAGAGTGGGGAGCTAATGGTCTGGACCACTCTGCTCACCTTGCAGAAGAAATAGTCCCAGAAAGGTAGATTGATTTGCTGTTAATTTTTTTTCATATTTGGCCTTGATTTTAAGCTATCAGAAGACCTTGACTCTATCAATGTCAAGGTCTCTTCCAGCCCACACACTTGATGTGTTTCTTGTGTCCTCACTCAATTCTCTATATTGCAGACAGGTTAAGACCTTAAAGGATTGTGACAGGAGAAGATGGCATGATGGTGGGGGAGGATTTCAGCTGAACAGGGTCTGGGGACACCAGAAGTAACACCAAATATTCAGAAAGGCTGAGGTTTTTCTTCTTGCCCTGGCACTGTGCATGATGTCCTCCCAGGAGTAAGGTCAAGTTACTGCTTACTTCTGCTGACTGCTCCTCACCTGACATCATAGTACTCTGTGTTCTTGTCCCCTACCTCAGCCCAGCATGGATCAGAGGTCCCAAAGAACATTCAAGGCTTATTTTCTGGGCACTTCTGATGAGCCAGGGCCTCTGCTCACAGAAGAAGATGAACCGGAAACCAGGTGCTAGGTACCTACCTTCAAGGTGGCATCACTCTAGTGAGCAAGTGTTTCTCCCTGTGACTGTCCTACCAGAGCCATTCAACAGGAAGAAGCTGCCATGTGATTACTCAAATTAGAAGCAGAGTCCAAGAGAGTCTGTGGAGTTCAGAAGTAGGAGTGCTTAGGAACTGGTTGGTTTTTAAGGGCAAAACATGGCTATATGAGCAGCTGCGGAAGATTTTCTCCCCCTACGTTGGCAGCAGAGCTCCAACGGTACTATTACTGATTGGCTCAGAGCTCCAGTGGTAATATTGCTGATTGGATCTTAGCAGCATAGCACAGAAGATGTCACCAATTGACTGAGTTGTCAGCCTAGTCTCTGAGGAAACAAGACTGGCTCTATGAGTCAATCTTTTCTTCCCTTAATGCTAACGGGTTGTGTGTGGGGGGGGTGCTGGTCCCCCTCTAGGTCCTTCCTTGAGCCAACTCTGGATATTAGTCTGGCTAAGAATTAGATGTAGTCCTAAAAGTAGAGCCCATGGTGCCAGTAAGATGCATGTTTGGCAAGTATTTATGGTACAAGCCCAAGCTGGTCTACCCAAGTAGAAGCACTGGGCCCACAGAGCGCCTCAGCTAAAGTCCAGTGAAGAGCCAAAAGCAGGACAGGAAGCTGAAATCTCCAATTGTTTACACTGACAGGGTCTCAGAGATCCTGGGCTGTAACCCCAAATTTAAAGGGTAAAAACTTCTGGTTCCCTATGAAGTAAATAACAAACATATAAGCTGCCAAAGCAGAGTCCTGAATCCTGCAGTCTGACTCCCCACTAACAAGACAAGCTGGCTGTTTATAGGTTCATGTAAGATGCCAAGGAAACCTCATCAGCATAGGTGGACCTAGGAGAAGAGACCAGCACAGACAAAAGCTGTGATCTCCCTCATACCTGGTCCCCTAGGCATCCCGATTTTCACACTGGATATATTGTTTCTTTCCATTGCTTTGGTCCAAGTCTCCATCTTGCTCAAGCTCTGCAAGGGTTTCTGGACTGCACAATCTGGGCCAGGCTGGGGAAAGAGTGGAATGAAAGTTCACAGCCTCTGTACAGGAGAGGTCATCTAGCTAAGTGGGCAGGTGCCCAGCACCTCTCTCGCTGTGGAGCTGCTCTCCCAGGATCTCCTCCAGAGGTCTGTGCTGTGAGGGGGTGGCACAAACAGCTTAGTGACCACAGAAACTAAGGACAGGGAGCAGCGCCCACTGGACCTTAAGGAGGCGACGGGACAAAGACTGTCCTTGGTGGTGTCAACTGGGATAACAATCAGAGCTCCTCCAAATAACAACAGACATTTATAATAGCACAGCCCTGCCATGGGGATGCGTGTGCCATAGTGAACTGGATGTGCACAGGTGAGGCAAGGGGGCAGTTTTAAAGGTGAAACAGGGAGGATTATGTAAGATATCTTAAAACAACTGCCCTTGGGCCACAGTGTTAGTAACAAGGATGGTACTGCTCTGAGTCTAGACAGAGCTGCTGGGCAAATGCCCTTGTAAAAATAAGTGTGTGTATATGTGTCTGTCTGTCTGTCTGTCTGTCTGTTCCCCCCTCTGTGTGTGTGTGTCTGTCTGTCTGTCTGTCTGTCTGTCAGTCGGTCTCTCTCTCTCTCTCTGTGTGTGTGTGTGTGTGTGTGTGTGTGTGTGTGTGTGTGTCGGTCTGTCTGTCTGTCTGCCGGTCTCTCTCTCTCTCTCTCGGTCTGTGTGTGTGTGTGTGCATGTGTGCATGTGTGTGTGTGTGTGTGTGTGTGTGTGTGAAGGTTTTCAGTATGCATACACAAGGTCTTTTCTTTCATAGCTTCTTGGCTTGATTTCACCCAGAGCTTAACAAAAGTGACCCCAGATACTCTTCTTACTTATACCAGACTCTTCCCTCTATGTTTACCTTGTTTCCTGTTCCTCCCAGAGCACATCACCCGTGTGCAGCTCGACTTGTAGACTGACTTCTATTCAAAGAGGGACACCATAGGTTGTCATGTGCCCAATGCTGGAGAGGAGAGAGAACACCGAGGTGGGACCTTTGTATATGCAAATCCAACAAAGGTGAGTTCCAGGCCCTGTGCTAGCTACATCCATGTTTACTTCTCTCCTTGTGAGTAAGGAGAGCTTTGTGCAGACAGAGTTCCAAATTAGTCCCAATATCCCCACTCTGTGGTATAAACTTTGTAAAACTTCCTTTTTTAAATTATCTGTTCTCTTTTTTCTTTTTTTATATTTTCCCTCACTCCCCTTCCCTCCTCCCCTCTTCCCTTCCATCCTTCTCCCTGCTCAGCCCCCACCATGCTCTCAATTTACTCATGTATGTCTCTCTTGGGATCGTCGTCTTTGTTACCTAGGTTCTCTGGGGTTATAGGCTGGCTGTCCTTTGGTAAAAGCCTCCTTTGTTTAGATGTGGGAAGACCTCATGTTTACTATGGGGTATCACTTCCTTGGTTAGGTCATGGCAGACAGTGATTGACAAAGAATTCTCTTGCTGGCTTAGGAGAAGGTCACATGGAGAAGAGCTGAGAGTGGATTCTAAGAGCGTACAGAAACCTCCGTCTGACATCTAACAATAACAGAAAATAAGGACCTCAGTCCTATAGTCACGACTGGATTCTGACTGCCATCTGAATGAGCTTGGACCAGGACCCTGAGATTCAGATCAGTATGCAGCTCTTCTGGACACTTCTGGCAGGAAACCCAGCTGTGTGTGCCCTGACTTGTGACCTAAGGAGACTCTGAAATTATCAGAGTACAGAGTCACTGTATTTGAATTAATTTGACACACAGGAGTAGAAAACTAATACAGCGTTACAGTTCAAATATTTAGGAACCAGTCATGTATTAGCACATGCCAATCAGAGTGGACACAGGCAGAGAACAACTAGTATGATGCTTGGGGACAGGCTGTCTGTCATGAAGGAACCCATTCATAGACAGGGGAGGTGATGTTCAGTGAAAACTAATGAGCTAGTAAGATGAGGGCTGGATTCAGACCAGGGGCTCTTGGGAAGCAATTTATATGGCAGGGCAGCACAAAGGAAGGCTTTGTTGAGATGGGCAGAAGGCTTTGAGTAGCACCCATATGGGTCTAGACTTGCCTTGGGGCAATGATGGGACACTGTTGTTGAATCTGTTAGACTCTAGAATAGAATAACCAGGACTTGGCAGTCTTTAGAGCAGTGGTCCTCAACACTTAATACAGCAGTTCTTCATGCTGTGGTGACCCCCAAGCATAAAATTTTGTTGCTACTTCATAAATGTAATCTTGCTACTGTCACGAATTGTAATATAAAGTATCTGATATGCAGGACATCTGATATGTGACCCCCAAAGGGATCTAGACCCACAGGCTGGGAACCGCTGCTCTAGAGGAAGATGAACTTGTGAGTTTGGAAGGGGTTCAATCAGAAAGCAGAAGCATGAATGGTACAGAAATCATACTTGAGCCTTAAGCAGCTCTGCCAGCCTTCTACTGCGGTGACAACCTGGGTTGATCATCTCAAGAGAAAAGGGTCATTCTGTCTCGGTTTCAGAGTTACCAGTCTGTGATCAGTGAAGTCATACTTCAGGGCAGGGAGTATGCGACAGAACAAAACTACTGACTTCACAGTGGTCAAAAAATAGAGAAGGATCCAGGGTCCCTATGTCTCCTTCACAGGCACACCCTCTGTGACCTAACTTCCTCCCACCAGACCCACTACCCCTCAATAGCACCATACTGGGAACGAAGCATTTAATCACGAACCTTCGGGAAACACCCCAGATCCAAACTATGGCAGCCATTGTGAGAACTGGCTACAAAGCCTGGACAAGCTGTGGTCTGTTTCTGGTGTCAGGTGTGAAGACAACATAGTTCAGCCAGGCTGGTAGCCAGGGGGAAAGCTGAGTATGAATCAGGGAGAGCAAGGGCAAGGGAGAGCCCACATGGACGAACCAAAAATCCAGGAGGATGAACAATCCGCGAGCCCTCAGAGAGAAGGCCTCACCTGCCTTTGAATACACCACCTCAGGGTGGGCTTGATGGTGCGAGCACAGCAGGAACACTGTGCTCCTGCACACCCGGAACTGCACAGGGCAGAGGGGAGGGGTGCAGGGGCCACGAGAGCACTGGTCTCAGATGCTGCCCTAGGCTGACAAGGTGGGCAGCAAGCTGACAAGGGTCCTGAGTGCTCTGTGGGCGCCATCTTCAGATCTTCCAAATCTTAGGTAGATGTCTTTTACAAACTAACCCTAACTTGAAACAACTCATGGAAGGGAATTGTGGGAAATATAATTCTTGACTGGCTAAGTTGGTTTAGTTCAAACCACTCAACCTGGTAAGGGTTGGGATTTAGATAGAAGGTTTCTTTGATACGCTTTGGGGGGGGTATCTCCTTAAGATTTCAGCCCCAAACCTGTTCTCTCTCTACCTGCTGCCACTTTACACCATCATCTCTGACAGCGCCAAGAATCTTTGCCTGCCACAATGTTCCAGCACTCACAGCTTGGTATGCAGCCCTCAGATCCTAGATGCCACTCTTCACACCTTCCTCCTCCATCTCCCACTGCAGAGCTTTCTAAATGATCTGAAGATGTCACTCTGTGATCCCGGGCTTTTGTTTGATCTTTGCACAGAACTCCGCTGTGTCAGCCCCATCAAATGCTTGGTTTATTTACAACCTTTGATGGTGAGCTGGGCAACTGTCAAAGTGGGTAGACAGTGGAAACAGAAAGACGCTACTTACATAGAGCTGTGATGTTATCTGGTGGCTGAGGCTCCCATGTATTGGTCACACTTCAATAAAAGGTTATGTGTCTTAGGGGAAAAATACAATTTTTCATGAGTGGCAGTGAGCACTGTAGGAACTGAAACAAATTCCCATCTTGTGACTTGTCTTTCCCATTCATTTTAACATCCACTGGTGGATCCTGTCTTTAGGGATCAAAACCATGAAAGAACAACAGTGGTTTTTTTCTTTTTTTGTTTATAACTGGCCCCAAGACCTTAGCACAACTGACACCATGATGGACGTACCATTCAGGCCTGGGAACCCAGCACATAGGCAGCAATACCTGCCAAAATGAAAACAAACACCTAACCCATCAAAGTCCATAGTACTAGGAAAGTTCCTAACTGTACTAACATTGCTTTTTGGCTTCTGTAATTTCAGTTCTGGCTAACTGATATCACTAACTGAGGTGTGTCAACCCAGGATGCCCATTTTGTGCTTAAAAGCTCACCCTGAGAAAGACTTGGGACTGTGCTTGGATCCTGAATGCCCGGTGTAGTCACCGACCAGCTCATGCCTTATATCAGCTGACTGGTGTCTGAGCAGTCTTCTCTGGTGGGTACCTCACAGCATGTGTACATGTCAGTTCCAACATCTGCAAAACAGGAAAGGAAAAAAAGACATGAAGTAAATTCAGCACAGTGCCCAGCCCACATGCAGAACTCTGCAAATATTAGCTTCTATAGCTCAAGCAAATAAACCTCTCTGCAAAGGGAGGCGATGTCATTAAATCTCTCTAGTCGTGTCAGGGTCTCTGACCCTCACCAGCCCTGATTCTAAACGCTGACCATGCTGTGAACTGTCCATCACTATTTGATGGGGCCTCCCCTGCCAGCTGCCTGTCCTAACTTTGTCAATCCCTGATGTTATCCTCAAATGCAGAGATCACTAACCCCAGAGGTTCTGTGGATGTGGAGGCTGGGAAGGTGGAGCCTGAGGGGCAGGCAGTGCTTTGGCATACAGCAGGAGGTACCTGAGAGACTGACAGCAGATCTCTGGAAGGGAGAAGGGAGATGGCACTAGCCAGTGAGCTGCCAGGGAGATTGGGGGCTCAGATCTATACCTGTTGCCATCCAGATGTGAACCCCCCATCTCGTTGCTTAGCTGTCCAGAAGGAAGCAGCTCAAGAAGATGTCCCTTACCACTGTATACTGGCTCCTGCAAGAGGGACTTCTAGAGACCAATTGGCCACTGAGAAAACAAGAAGTCCAAACACAGAAAGTACTTGGCCCAAAAATTACATGGTCTGGGAGAGGAGGCTGGGAGTCCAGGGAAGCAGCTGTTCCTCGGGCAGCATCAGGTAAACAGGCCGGCTTCCCGGCCTGTGCTCCAGTGCCTGCAGATCGCCTGGGACCTGCACAGAGCTCCCAATCCCGGCAGGAGCCAAGCACCCCAGACTCCAGATCTTCTCTCCCACCATCGACACCAGGAAAGGAGAGGAGACTGGGAGTCCAGGGAAGCAGCTGTTCCTCCAGCAGCATCAGGTAAACAGGCCGGCTTCCCAGCCTGTGCTCCAGTGCCTGCAGATCGCCTGGGAACTGCACAGAGCTCCCAATCCTGGCGGGAGCCAAGCACCCAGACCCCAAGTCTTCTCTCCCACCAACGAGACCAGGAAACCAGAGGACCCAGGGAGACCCAACAGGGGAGTAGCTGTTCTGGATCAAGTACAACAGGACCCAGCATAGGGTCCAGGGGACCAGGTAAGAGGATAAGCGCCCCAGATTCCTGTTCTTCTTCTTCACCCACGGGACCAGCATTCGGACAAGGAATAGAAGAATCACCAGATTATTGGACTTGCTAGCACCCACCAAAAGGGAACTCTGGTCCCCAGACCAGTAAGGGGCTCTTTCTGCACCCACTAGAAGAAGAGATGGGAAAGAGACAATACAAAAACACAGTCAGCAACCGAAAAACAAATATGACACCGCCAGATTGTAGAGACTCCACACCAGCAAGACCCCAACATTCCAATGCGGACGAAGCAGATGAGAACGACCCTAAAAGCACTTTCATGAAAATGATAGAGGCCCTAAAAGAGGATATTGGAAAATCCCTCAAAGAAATGGAAGAAAAAACAAACCAAAAAATGCAAGAAATGGAAGAAAAAACAAACCAAAAAATGCAAGAATTGGAAGAAAAAACAAACCAAAAAAGGCAGGAAATGGAAGAAGAAATGAAGCAAAAAATGCAAGAAATGGAAGAAAAAACAAAGCAAAAAATGCAAGAATTGGAAGAAGAATCATACCAAAAAAGGCAGGAAATGGAAGAAGAAACAAAGCAAAAAATGCAAGAAATGGTGGAAAAAACAAAGCAAAAAATGAAAAAAATGGAAGAAGAAACAAACCAAAAAAGGCAGGAAATGGAAGAAGAAACAAAGCACAAAATGCGAGAAATGGAACAAAAAGCAAACCAAGAAATGGAAGAAAGAACAAACCAAAAAATTCATAAAAGGCAACAAACGGATGAACAGATAAACAGAAAATTGCAAGAAGCAATACAAACACTGCAAGGGTTGAAAACTGAAATAGAGTCATTAAAAAAAAACACAATCTGAAGAAAGGCAGAAAATAGAAAAGCTGGACAAACAGTCAGGCACTACCAACACAAGCATTACCAACAGAATAGAAGAGATGGAAGAGAGACTCTCAAGTGTTGAAGATACGCTAGGAGAAATGGATTTATCAACCAAAGAAAACCTTAAATCCAACAAATCCTTAACACAAAACATCCAGGAAATATGGGACACCATGAAAAGACCAAACCTAAGAATAATAGGTATAGAAGAAGGAGAAGAAATCCACCTCAAAGGGGCAGAAGGCATATTCAACAAGAAACAAGAAAACTTCCCCAACCTTAAGAAAGACATGCCAATGAAGGTACAAGAAGCCTACAGAACACCAAATAGAGTGGACCACAAAAAAAAAATCCCCTCGCCACATAATAATCAAGACCCCAAACATACAGAATAAAGAAAGAATATTAAGAGCAGCTAAGGAAAAAGGTCAAGTAACATATAAAGGCAAACCTATCAGAATTACACCTGATTTCTCCATGGAAACGCTGAAAGCCAGAAGGTCCTGGATAGATATTCTACCTACACTAAGAGACCATGGATGCCAGCCCAGACTACTATACCGGCAAAGCTCTCAATCACTATAGACGGAGAAAACAAGATATTCCATGACAAAACTAGATTCAAGCAATATGTGGCCACTAACCCAGCCCTACAGAAAATTTTGGAAGGAAAACTCCAACCCAAGGAAGCTAACTACAACCAGAAAAACATAAGCATTAGAGAATCCCCTCTCTACCACAGCCAAAAGAACAAAGGGGTGAAATTTCACACATAACTCCACCAACAACAACCATCGCAAATCGAAGAAGGATGAGCAATCATTGGTCATTAATATCCCTCAATGTTAATGGCCTTAACTCACCCATAAAAAGACACAGACTGGCAGATTGGATTCGAAGACAGAACCCTTCCTTCTGCTGCATACAAGAAACACACCTCACCCTTAAAGACAGACATTACCTGAGAGTTAAAGGTTGGGAAAAAATTTTTCAATCAAATGGACCCAAGAAACAAGCAGGGGTAGCAATCCTAATATCTAACAAACTAGACTTTAAAATAAAATCAATCAAAAGAGATGAAGGAGGTCATTACATACTCATCACAGGTGAAACCCACCAAGATGAAGTGTCTATCCTGAACATCTATGCCCCCAATACAAAGGCATCCACATTCGTTAAAGAAACATTATTAGAACTTAAATCTCATCTAAAGCCCCACACAGTTATAGTGGGAGATTTCAACACACCACTCTCACCACTAGACAGGAATACCAAACAGAAACTCAACAAAGAAGCAAAAGGTCTAATAGAAGTAATGACCCAACTGGGATTAACAGATATCTATAGAACATTTCATCCACATAAAAAAGAATATACCTTCTTCTCACCACCACATGGAACCTTCTCAAAAATCGACCACATACTTGGCAACATATCAAACCTCAGCAGCTACAAAAAAATTGGAATAACTCCATGCATCTTATCAGACCACCATGCTTTAAAATTAGAATTCAACAACAACACAAATTGCAGAAAACCTACAAACTCATGGAAATTGAATAATGCTCAACTGCACCATCCCTGGGTCAAAGAGGAAATAAAAAAGAAATTAAAGACTTCCTAGAATTCAATGAGAATGAAGACACAACATACCCAAACCTATGGGACACTTTGAAAGCAGTGCTACGGGGAAGTTCATAGCGCTAAGTGCTCACATGAAGAAACAGGAGAACAGTTATACCAGAGAATTAACATCACAGCTGAAAGCTCTAGAACACAAAGAAGCACACTCCCCCAGGAGGAGTAGACGCCAGGAAATAATCAAATTGAGGGCTGAAATCAATAAAGTAGAAACCAGGAAAACAATACAAAGAATCAATGCAACGAAGAGTTGATTCTTTGAGAAAATCAACAAGATAGACAAACCTTTGTCCAAACTTACCAAACAGCAGAGAGTGAACACGCAAATTAACAAAATTAGAAATGAAAAGGGGGACATAACAACAGACTCTGAGGAAATCCAGAGAATCATTAGGTCATACTTTGAAAACCTGTACTCCACAAAATTCGAAAATTTAAAGGAAATGGATGACTTCCTGGACAGCTATCAATTGCCAAAACTAAATCAAGAACAGATAAGCAATTTAAATAGACCTATAACCCCTATGGAAATAGAAGCTGTCATCAAAAGTCTCCCAACCAAAAAAAGCCCAGGTCCAGATGGCCTCAGTGCAGAATTCCACCAGAAATTCAAAGAACAGCTTATACCAATTCTTCTCAAAGTGTTCCACACAATAGAAGCAGAAGGGTCTTTGCCAAACTCTTTCTATGAGGCTTCAATAACCTTGATCCCCAAGCCACACAAAGATACAACTAAGAAAGAGAACTTCAGACCAATATCCCTCATGAACATTGATGCAAAAATACTCAATAAAATACTGGCAAATCGGATCCAAGAACACATCAAAACAATCATTCACCACGATCAAGTAGGTTTCATCCCAGGAATGCAGGGATGGTTCAACATACGAAAATCCATCAACGTAATCCACCATATAAACAAGCTGAAAAACAAAAATCACATGATCATCTCACTAGATGCTGAAAAAGCCTTTGACAAAATCCAACACCCCTTCATGATAAAGGTCTTGGAGAGATCTGGGATAACAGGGACATACTTAAACATAATAAAAGCTATATACAGTAAACCAACAGCCAACATCAAACTAAATGGACAGAAACTCAACGCAATTCCTCTAAAATCAGGAACAAAACAAGGCTGTCCACTCTCTCCATACCTTTTCAATATTGTACTTGAAGTTCTAGCTATTGTCATACGACAACAAAGGGGGATCAAGGGGATACAAATTGGGAAGGAAGAGGTCAAACTTTCACTGTTTGCAGACGATATGATAGTTTACATCAATGACCCAAAGAACTCTACCAGGGAACTCTTACACCTGATTAACACCTTCAGCAAAGTGGCAGGCTACAAGATCAACTCAAGAAAATCAGTAGCCCTACTATATACAGATGATAAAAGGGCTGAAAGAGAAATCAGAGAAACATCACCCTTTACAATTGCCACGAACAACATAAAATACCTTGGGGTAATGCTAACCAAACAAGTGAAAGACCTGTATCGTATGAACTTTGAATCTTTAAAGAAAGAAATTAAAGAAGCCCTCAGAAAATGGAAAGATCTCCCATGCTCTTGGATAGGTAGGATCAATGTAGTAAAAATGGCAATCCTGCCAAAAGCAATCTACAGATTCAATGCAATCCCCATTAAAATCCCAGCACAATTCTTCACAGACCTTGAAAGAACAATAATCAATTTTGTATGGAAAAACAAAAGACCCAGGATAGCCAAAACAACCCTGTTCAACAAGGCAACGTCCGGAGGCATCACCATCCCTGACCTCAAGCTCTATTATAGAGCTATAGTCCTGAAAACAGCTTGGTATTGGCACAAAAATAGACTGGTAGACCAATGGAATCGAATTGAAAATCCGGGTATTAACCCACACACGTACGAACATCTGATCTTTGACAAAGAAGCTAAAAATATACAATGGAATAAAGAAAGCATCTTCAACAAATGGTGCTGGCATAATTGGAGACTGGCATGTAGAAGAATGCAGATCAATCCATGTTTATCGCCATGCACAAAACTTAAGTCCAAATGGATCAAAGACCTCAACATAAATCCAGCCACACTGAACCTCTTAGAAGAGAAAGTGGGTGGTACTCTTGAACGAATTGTACAGGAGACAGCTTCCTGAACATAACACCAGTAGCACAGACAGTGAGATCAACAATTAATAAATGGGACCTACTGAAACTGAGAAGCTTCTGTAAAGCAAAGGACACAGTCAGCAAGACAAAAAGGCAGCCCACAGAATGGGAAAAAATATTCACTAATCCCACATCTGACAGAGGGTTGATCTCCAAAATTTACAAAGAACTCAAGAAGCAAGTCTCCAAAACACCAAAGGGCCCTATTAAAAAGTGGGCTGCAGAACTAAATAGAGAGTTTTCAATAGAGGAGTCTAAAATGGCTGAGAGGCACTTGAGAAAGTGCTCAACATCCTTAGCCATTCGGGAAATGCAAATCAAAACAACTCTCAGATACCATCTCACTCCTGTCAGAATGGTTAAAATCAAAAACACCAATGACAATTTATGCTGGAGAGGATGTGGTGAAAGGGGGACACTCCTCCATTGCTGGTGGGAGTGCCAACTGGTTCAGCCACTTTGGAAATCAGTATGGAGATTCCTCAGAAAAATGGGAATAAACCTACCACAAGACCCAGCAACTCCACTCTTAGGCATATATCCAAAAGATGCCCATTCATACAACAAAGATGTCTGTTCCACTATGTTCATAGCAGCTTTATTTGTAATTGCCAGAACTTGGAAGCAACCTAGATGTCCCTCACCTGAAGAGTGGATAGAGAAAATGTGGTACATCTACACAATGGAGTACTATTCAGCAGAAAAAAATAATGGAATCATGAGATTCGCAGGCAAATGGATGACACTAGAAGAAACCATCCTGAGTGAGGTAACCCAGTCACAAAAAGAGAAACATGGCATGTACTCTCTCATATATGGATTTTAGACATAGATCTGGGGAGTGCCAGCCTACAATCCTATGGCCAGAGAGTCTGGGAAACAGAAACTTTATTTAGTGGCTGATCGAAGAAGAGGCAGACTCCCTTGGTTAAGTACTGAGCTGAACTCAAGAAAGCCAGTAACAGAGAGGGAGGACTGATAATCAAAGGGATTAAGACTGGACTGGTTTAACCCCCAGAAACAGCTGACCAGACAAAGGTTAACTCTTGAATCCCAGGCATCAGCCTGGGAAACCAGCATGGGACTGATCAAGACCCCCTGAATCTGGGTGTCAGTGAGGAGGCCTAGGGAATCTATTGAGCCTTGGGCAGCAGATCAGTACCCATCCCAAGTATACACACGGACTTTGGACTCCCATAGAACAATGTGAGGTGCACTCTCACCCCGAACTCTTGGGGAAGGGTCTAGGCCCTGCCCTATATGAAATGACAGACTATGGACACCCCCATGGAGGGCCTCACCCTCCCTGGGGAAATGAGGGGATAACGGGGGGGGGGAGGGCTCGGGAGGAAGGGAGGGAATGGGAGAGGGACCTGGAACTGACTTGAGAAGCAACCTTGTTTCTTATCTAAATTTAAACTGGAAAATAAAATTTTAAAAAAATTACATGGTCAAGTTGACTTATAATAGCTCAAATGCCCTTTGTCTTGAGAATGTAATCAGTCAGCCTTCCATTTTTCTCCTTATTCCATTTCTTATGGTGTGTGTGTGTGTGTGTGTGTGTGTGTGTGTGTGTGTTATGCCAGCATCAGATCACATGCCTAAACTGAGTTGATAAAAGGTCTACCAAATTCTTACTTGATCAGTGTAGGCAGAAAGCTTCTAGCTCAAGTAAACAGACATCTAGACTCACTCCTAAAGACAATTTCCAGACTTGGACATGCAGCAATAGGCATGTGCTCATGGAAGTCACTGGTCTTCCCATGAACCCCATTATTCTGTAGCAGCTAGCTTGACAAAACAGGAGGATAGCCTTTCCAGGCTGATTACAGCACCACCTAAAGGGCAACATTTGTAAGACTAAGGCAAGAGTCCCACATCCTCCCAATTAGCATCCAGTGTACGGTGCTGCTTCTCCAACAGCCAGAATTCATGAGTCCAGTAAATGAAAGTAGGAGTAGAAACATCACCACACACTGGTGTTCTTAGCAACCTATGAGCAAGATGTTTGTTTCCTTCCCCCTTGCTGGGTAGCCCCTAGTGCTAGAAGGTGCTACTCAGGGTACTGGGCCAGCTGTGGACACTGTGCCATACTACTGATCTGCCAGGCAAAATGTGTCCATTGGTATAATAATGACATAGCTGTTATGGGAGTAATCAGATACTTTCTGATTGGATTTGAGGAGGGTTCCTTCTAGACAGCTAAGCAACGAGATGGGGGGGTTCACATCTGGATGGCAACAGGTATAGATCTGAGCCCCCAATCTCTCTGGCAGCTCACTGGCTAGTGCCATCTCCCTTCTCCCTTCAAGAGATCTGTTGTCAGTCTCTCAGGTACCTCCTCCTGGTACTGTAAAAGTGATCAAAAGTCCACGGCTAGGGGCTAGAGAGATGACTCAGTGGTTAAGAGTCTGCACTTCTGGGGGACCTGAAATGAATTCCCAGCACCCACATAGAAGCTCACAGCCATCTGCAACTGCAGTTTCAGGGGCTCTGTGTACATGCACGTGATACTTGGATATACATGTAGGCAAAATACTCACACACATAAAATAATAAGTCTTTGTTTAAAAGCTCATGGCAGAGGAGGTTATAACCTTTAATAAGGAAACTGCTGTATTTTATTTTGTTTTGTTTTGTATTGTTTTTGCTAAATGGGCATGATGTGTCTGCCTTCTAAATAAGTATGTTTATGCCTGTGGGTTAGTGCTGCTACCTGTTTTGGTCAGAAAAGGTTCTTTTGCTGTGACAGTGGTACTACAGACTTAAAACTGTTTTAAGTCTAAGAGTAATGACTTTGAATGCTCAGCTATAAATTGAGCATCTGTATCATCCTATGGCAAGCTCTGGGAACATTCTAGAAGTGGGACTGGAAAGATTGTAAGAGCTAAAGGAAAGATAGGATATTGTAGAACACTGTCTTCTAGACATGGCATGGTCATTGACTCCCATTAAGCTGTGATTACCTGCACAAGATTGGGCCTATCAATATCTTGTTATGAAGGGAGAGGGGGCTTACAAGGTCATACCCATCCCTGATGATTTACAGGCAATTGATTAGGGCAGGAGTCCCTGAGGCCCTATCCTTCCTTGAAAATACATAGACAATTACTGGTTGCTGTGGGTGGAGAGGTGTAGGCTACTGGCAAGGTATCCACACTCCTATAAATAACAGTTCACCCATGTTTCTGTAAGCAACTCTTGTAGAGAGAAGCCTTTTCCTTGCCAGCCGCTTTGGTTTTTCCCCACCAGTCGCCTGGGCTCTGCCGCGTTGTAGTCCCCAAATAACACACAAGATGCTGTATTAGTTACGAAGCTGTTGGCCTTGCTTGGTTTTTACTGGCTAGCTCTGACTTAATTATTTATCCCATAATTGTTAATCTAAGTATTTCTCTTACCGGAGAAAAGTTCTGGACATCTTACTCCTCTGGCAGGCTACATTGTGATTCCCTGTGTTTCTCCTACCCAGAGTCCTCCTGTACTCCTAGTCCCACCTATCTTGCTTCCCTATTGGCCAACAGTGCTTTATTGACATATACACAGGACTTCCCCATCAAACTCTAGTGAAAGCCATTGAACTCATTTCAACAATTCAAAAAAAGACAAGACGGGAGAAGGGCACCCAGCTGGAAAGACAGGGAAGCTGCAGGAGTGGGAGGGGTCAAGAGAGCACAAACAGGTGAGTATGTGTCATAGTACATTTACACATGCATAAGACATTTCACAACAAAGCTCATTGCTATGTGTATTAATTTCTAATATTAAACCAAAAAAAGATAGAGGTTTTTTGTTTTGTTGGGGTTCCTTACCTTTGACGTGACCTCTCTCCTGGCCTAGAGTTCTTCATTCCATAGGGAAGAATGTTTTCCTAACATGCACAATGATTCCATTGAATTGGGAGTCAAAACATGGCCACTTTTTATGTCCCTGAGTCAACAGGCAAAGAAAGAAGGTACTGTGGTGGCTGGGCTGGGGGCAGTTGGATGACTCCTCTACAAAGAGGGTTGAGAACAACTAGAACACTAGAGAGCCCTCAGGGCATCTCTTAGCATTACCATGTCCTGTGATTAAGATCAGTGGGAACAGACCCAAAGAGGCTAGGTAACAAGGAGGGCCAAAGGGGGATGCGTGGATCTACTGAAAGAGAAGACTGGAAAAGTGGGGACTCCGATGCTAGAGAAACTCCCAGGAATCTACAAGGGTGACCCCAGCTAAAACTCCTAGCAATAGTGGATATGTAGCCTGAAGTGGCCATCTCCTGTGATCAGATTGGTGACTACCTCAATTGTCATCAGAGAGCCTTCATCCAATAACTAATTGAAACAGATACAGAGATCTACAATCAAGCATTAGACCAAGCTTAGGTAAACTTGCTGAAGAGAGGGAGGAAGGATTGTAGGAGCCAGAGGGGTCAAGGACATCTCAAGAAAAGCTACAGAAACAACTAACCAGGTTCATAGGAGCTCACAGAGACTGAACCAACAACCAGAGTCTTCATGAGACTAACCTAAGCCCTCTCCATATATGTGACAGTTGTGCAGCTTATAATTTGTGGGACTCCTAACACTGGGAGCAGGGACTGTCCCTAATGCTTTGGATTGCATTGCCCAACCTAAATACAAGTGGAGGTGCTTAGTCTTACTGCAACTTGATATGCTTTGTTGATACCAATGGAAGACCTACCCCTTTCTGAACAGAAACAGAGTGGGGAATGGATTCAGCAGATGGCACAGAGGGAATGAAAGGGGAGAAAATGGAAGGACAGGAGGGAGGGTAAACTGTAGATGGAAAGTAAAATAGTTAATTAAATATTAGAAAGGATTTTTTTAAAGATCAGTGAGAAATACTTCTGGCCCAGGAATGAAGGTTTGAGTAAAACCATCAGGTTAGGAACCATGGCAGCCTACTATAGAATTTCCAGGAGGTAAAAAGGTAGAAGGTAGTTGCAAATAACATTTATGAGTATGTGGGCAGCTACAAAAGCAAAGGCTTTGTCACAAACATTTCCTTGTTTTGTTATGAACACATTTATAGTCTATTTATGTTTCTTGTTTGTTATATTAAACAAATATATTTGTCTTCTTTCCTCTTATACAACATGTTAAATACTATGCAACACAATATCTAAGTATTGTTAACTTTGTGTCGTAACAATGAAGTATTATCAATTACTCTCTCTCTCCTCTTCCTTCCCTTTACCACTCTCTTCCCTTCCCCCAATAAAGCCTCCAAGTTAAAAAAGAAAGACAAGAAAAACAAGAAAGAAAGAAAGAAAGAAAGAAAGAAAGAAAGAAAGAAAGAAAGAAAGAAATAAGCTGACAGGCCAATAGCAAGGGAGGAGATACAGGTGGAATTTCCAGGCTGAGAGCTCAGAGAAGAAAGAAAAAGAGACTACAGGGATATAACAGGAGCCAGACAAACAGACAGACCTGGAGGTAGCAGGAAATTAGGATATATAGAATCAAAGAAAGGTAAAAAGCTCCAAGACAAAACATAGATGGATAGAAACAGGTTAAATTGAGTTAAAATAGTTAAAGGGACAAGTCTAAACTAAGGCTGAGCATTCATAATTAATAATAAGTCTCTGTGTCTTTGTTTGAGAGCTGGTTGGCAGCCCTAAGAAAATTCCAACTACAGCCCCTGACTTGAGAAGACAGGGCTAGAGTCCAGAGAGATCAAGGCAGCTGAAATTTGCCAAGAGAAGCATAGTAAATCCCAGAGACTGGTACAAGGTCTCATGTGTCTTTAGGGGAATGTTAATCAGGATGCTGGGAAAAGAATCATTTTTCAATGATCAGAGATAACAGAGCCTGCATTTATGGAGCTGGAAACTGGATGTTTCCACAGCTGAACAGAGCCTGTTCCCTAGGAAGACTGAAAAACACCCCAAAATTCACCAGTCATTCAGTCAAGTAGAAAGATAAGTTTTACTTAGTGGTGGTGAGTAATAAACCCCAAACTGAGTTCTGTTCCAGACACCACACACACACACACTAAGAGCAAGACGCAAAGGATGCACTGTGTCTTAGAACAAAGATCAAGATTATAGGAATAAAAGGTATTTGGCATCTGACAAGGTGAAGTTCCCAAGACCTGGCATGTAAGAAGAAATTACCAAGCAAGCTAGGAATCAAGAAGATGCCACATGTGATGTGAAAATCAATTCATTGACACTGAGCCGCCCACAGCTGCTGCTTAAGCCCTTAGGAGGTCCTGAGCCTCATTTACCTTGGAGGTACCCCGCCTCAGACAACATCTGGAGATAATCCTTCTTTCTACTGAGAGCTGAGTGGAAGGAAACCCCTTTCTCTGGGCTGAGTGTTAGGTTATACTCTTGGCAGATGGGCTGTCCATCAGCTTTCAGACCATTCAGGAGATGCACTAGGAAATGGCATTCCTGCCTCAAGAAGCTTATGGTAGCATCCAGTTCAGGATGCCTGTGTGAGCCCTGAACATCACCCTGACTGAATCTCCAATCTCTGGTCTCCAATGAGAGCAAGGTCATGTCTGGCTGTGTACCCCGAAGTATCAGACCAAGGGGGACATCAGATGTCAAGGTAGAAGAAATCCAGAGAGCATCCAGTTCGATCCCTCTTTGACCATTGAGGAAGCTGAGGTCTTGAGTTCCTGTCACTTAAGGTCTTCCTACATAACTGGCTTCCATAACATACAGGAACTTTCCAAAGGGCAACTTCTTGTGCATCCTAAGGGTTAGCCAACACCTTGTGGTATAAAGAGGCAATCTAATTTCTGGGTTTCTGGGCTTGGGACATCTATGCCACTAATGTGAATATAAGGTACTCAGAGGAGCTGCCCCCTATCTCCCTCAGAGGCCTTCACAGTCCAATGTCTAGGGTTCTCTATGACAAAAATGTCATTTCCTTTCTAATCACCCCATAAATGGAGGTTTCCAGAGAAGCAAGATGTGAGCTATCAAGTCATTAGCCTCATGGTAAAATATAGAATAATAGAAATGGGTTGATTTAATTGTGAGAGCTAGTCACTAGTATGCCTGAGTCATTGTTCAAACCATTATAATTAATAATAAGCCTTAAAGTGGTTATTTGGGACCTGGAAGGCAGGAAGAGAAACCTCCATTTATGGTACCCTACAGAACAAGCAGAGACCTCAAGGTCAGGAAGGCAACAACAACACATTAGGAATCAGTCAGTTTCTGTTGGTGCCTCAAGATGCCTACATTGGCCAGTGGAGGCTCCCACTAGGTACCCTTAGGTTAGAAGGGTGAACAAAGGAAATCTTGAAGGATGAGCAAAGGAAGTTCCTTAATTAGCCTCTCCTTTGCCTTTGGTGTCAAGTGCTGAGTACGTTTTGCTTAATTTGAGAGCCTGTTTTCACTTAATGGGAAATAAGAGCTAAGGGTATGTTGGTGCCATAGTGAGTGTACACAAAAATGCTGTTGTGGTTTGAATGTAAAATGTCCCTAAAGCCTTATGTGTTCCCAGCTGGTGGCACTCTTTGAGAGGGTTGTGTTACCTTTGGGATACAGGATTTAGCTGGCAGAGGTGGGGCACTAGGAACAGGTCATGAAGGTTATATTTGCCTCTGATCCAGACCTCAGTCACTGCCTCATGATCTGGGCCATGTGAAATAGCCATGGCTACATGTTCCCAGCTAGCCATGGCTACATGTTCCCAGTCCCACTTATGGATGACACAACAGGATACATGTTCCACCACGTTGGGAGAATCCTGAGACTATGAGTCCAAATGAATGCTTCATCCCTTAAGTTGCATTTGTCAGCGATAAGAAAAGTAACTAATTACCCACCAAACATCCTTGGTAAAAATCTGGACTCCCATGCTCATCAATGTCCTAACCATATTTCTCTCCTGCTATTCACTACAAAGTGGTTTCTTTTTCGTTTCTGCTTTCTTGTTTGTTTCTGAAGCAAAGCCTCACTGTGTAGACCTAGAACTCACTATGTCTATCAAACTGGCCTTGAACTCAAAAAGATTCACCTGCCTCTGCCTTCCGAGCACTCGGACTAATGGCATGCACTACCACATCTGGTAAAACCACCTACTTGCAGGTCTCCCTATAAAGACTGAGTCCTCATGGTCCATGCTATGCCTTAAGGACCTCTATATTACTGGTGTTAAGAAAGGCACATTCTGTAAAAGCCTAGACAACTTACAGAACTAAATGTCAGAGTCTAAAGATGCTTTCACAGTATCCATGACCAGGACATTTTATTCTGGTTGAAATGACTTAAATGAACAGCTATCATGGCCACACACACACACACACACACACACACACACACACACACACACACACACACACACACACACGTGTTATGGTCACAGTGTCGGGCCTCCCCTTCGGTAGGGATTTGTTGTAGACCCTGGAGAAGCCACTGATAAAGACCTACACAGGTCACTCTGATCTTCTGATCTCAGGCCACTAGGCTTCTTCTAAAGGTCATCATCCTTTATTCTTCACTTCCTGTTGAGCTACCTATAATTGTCTTGGCACACCAGGTCAGGATTCTTCCTGTCCACGCCTCCCCTTTCCTGTGCTCTCACAGGTGTCCAGAAGACTCCTAACGGCTCTTTGTGACCCCTCTATTTTGGTTCTTTGGGACAGAGCACCAGACAGTGCAGGCTGGCCTTGATCCACTACCTTCGAAGGGCTAGTATTATAGGCATATGCCACCATGTCCCCACTTTGTCCCTCACAGACATTCCCTCATTAATCTCTGGGCTGTCCTATTCTGTCTATGTTATGCTCTCCAGACTGACAGAGGGTGACTGGGGATGAAAGAGAATGGCTGGGGTTATTGATAAGTGAGCAGGGAGCAAAGAGTCTGTACTGACGGACCTGAGTGTTCCATCCCTGTCTGTCAAAAGAAGCCAAGAAAAGGCTGCTTGGCTTCCATGTCAGTTTGATGTGATTAGAAAATGTAAGATCTCGATTGAGTTTTAAAGCAAACTGTGTTATCAAAGAATAAAAGTGGTTCTGACTGGCCAACTAGAGAAAGGACTAAGTGTAAGTGCCGCCTGGTTACTCACACACTGAACAGCAGGCACACTTCCAGGGCTGCTGGGATGACAGAAGATACTCAAGTTGCCATTGCCATTGCGGTGTTTAATCAGCACTAAAAGCTGCTGACCATGTCCAGATGAAAGTCAGGCACCTCTCAGAGAAGCGAATGTTGAGACTGAATCAAGATGGCTGCTGTGCATAAAGTGCTTTGTGCATAAAGAGGCCTCAGCAATGAAACCTTAGCCTCACACCTGAGTGGACGACAGCAGAGCCAGGGAAGACAACCCAGGTGCTGGACAAGGCCAGTGATGGTATTTGAAGGAGTGACCTGAAAGGCTAAGGCAGTGACCTGCACACACCCATGTCCTGTCCAGGGACACCTGCCTATCTTTGCCCTTCTCTGATAGGTGACATGTGGGAGAAACTCAGATTAAAGACAGTGCCTCTCATCATGACCATCAAGTGCTATTGCTCTGACTAAAACATGATTCGGCATAAGGGATGGTGAAGTTAAAAGCAGGCAGCTGGGAAGTGGTCAGTGAGAGCACCACATTCCAACACGATCTCGAATTTCCTAGAGGAAAATGAAACATGAGTCTGGAGTGCCAATGGCTCTGGCAACAGCTGCTCCTGTCCCTCTATCAATTCTGCCCTTACTTTTCCATTGCCATATTTTAGTGCTCATTCTCTACCAAGGTCAGGGTTGGGTTGTAGCTCTGCACCTACCTCCACTCCTGGACAGAACAGGGTGTGAAATAGAGTTCAGCAGCAACCATCAATAATTTACATGGCAGCTTTGTTTTTATGATTTGTGTTTTAGTCTGGGTTTAATTTCCACACAGAAAAATTTATACTTTTTGCAGTGGACATGAGACAGTGATGGAGAAGTCCATTTCTTTGGTCCAGGTTGATCAACAAAAGACCATAGGGCAAAGCCCATTTGTGCCACCCTCTTTCTGGTGGCATAAGCTGCTCCAAGGGCTGTCCTGGCCAGGGCCAAGTAAGGTCTGTATTGACCCAGATGTTAAGGAAGTAGGTGCTAAGAAGTGTACACACACACACACACACACACACACACAGAGAGAGAGAGAGAGAGAGAGAGAGAGAGAGAGAGAGAGATTTAGTTCAGAAACAATATAAGTCTGAGATTAAAAAAAAAGTCAACATAGTACCCCAGAGAATCTATGGAATAGGGCAGCCCTGACAAATGATCACGGCCAATGGAAGGCCACTAAGAGGGAGAATCAAATGCAGATGATGGTCCTGTACACCTCTGGAGAAGAAAATAGCACATCTGTCACATAACCAAGTAGGAAGAATAATGGCCACCCAATGATATTACATCCTAATGTCACAGAAGTTGAGAGTACTTTAGGACCAGGGCAAAGGAGGATTGAGGTTGCATATGAATAGAATTGACCTTAAAATAGGGAGACTATTCTGGAAGATATCACATCCCTGCTGAAATCCTGAGTTTAATCCAATGTAACTCAGACTGAAGACAGTATAACTGTGTAGTTTTATAACACTAAGTTAGTTGGTGACAATTTGCCATAGAAGCAACAGAGAATGTAGGCAATAAACATAAGGTACCTAAACATTTCTAATAGGAACAAAGGAGGTGAGTCTAAGAACATAGTCAATAGATTTAATGAAGTTTAACAAGGAAAAGCCATACTAAAGGCAAAGCTCCACTGGAATTGAATCTGAGTGGGTAGTGATCAAAGGGAGCTCATCCCACCTCAATCTAGTAGACACAGCCTCTCCCACAACCTTCCTTTCAATGTCACCTCTCACTGGTCACCCACTGTTTAAACATTGGCACCAGTGGTATGCTGACTCACTGAGTGGATGGCTTCTGTAGCTGGTTGTTAGAAAGGTCTCCATACTAAACTTAATTGACATTCATAATTTCTATTCACTGGCTCTAGTTACGCATTCTTAGAATGTTTAGTTTGTACCGTGTATATCTGACATTTCTTTTCTTCTCCTAAAAGTTCAGGTAGTGATTATGCTAGCAGTCCTTCCTCCCTGTGCCCCCTTTAAGATGTGGCACTCATGATCAAACACATAATTCCACAGAAATACGTTTTAGAGACAATATTCAACAGTTCCAGTGCTAGATGTAAGGGCTGGAGCAGCCACAGTTACTCACATGGTTGGGCAAGAGGCTCTTGAGGGATTTATCGATAACCCCAGATTCTACGATGAGAGTAGTTCATATACACATTTATCCAACATTTACTTTTAGTATTAACTTTCTATATTCTGGTACTTATTAAGACAATCAACGGTTTTACAGTTCAGATTGGGTTTGTGGGGAGTTCTCTGTGGTTTGCCAAGTCTCTGCTTGGGAAGTGGACACCCTAAAAAAGATGCTGTCCAGTGACAGCCTTAGCTGCCTGGAAACTTCCAAATAAAGTCACACCCACTGAAACACACACTTAAACACAAAATAGCTTTAAAAATACCCACTAAGAACGGAGAGGCACTGGCTATCCCCAAAGGTGGGAACCCAATGGCTAGAAAACAGTGGCAGCAGGGAGAGAGACTTCATGTTTTATGAGTAATTAATAATATTCTGTGTGTAGACTTAATGCATTAGTGAATAACTCAGAGTCACCAATAATATATTGGAATCACATTAAAGAAAGAAATCAAACCAGCCCTCCTTGGTGTCATTTAACCAGGAGAGAGACTAGATTTGAATTCTCTACTTTATTTTTCATGTCTTCTGTCCTGTTTGTCTGTTGTCTGAGTTTGAATCTATGCCTGTCAAAGGCCATCTTGTGACTCTGTTTCTGTGTCTGTCCTTGTGTTTGTGTGTTGTGTGTTGTGTCTTTGTGTGTGTGTGTGTGTGTGTCCCTAACAAATAGCCTTGTTTTGTCTTTACAGAACAGCACAGAAAGCATCACACAGGGGAAGAAATGAAGGGTACTTAAATAGTTTTACCATCGGTTAGGTTACTGACCCCAATTGACCCAGATAACACAGTATTACAAACATCATTGCTTATCAAACAATAACCATATGCTGTGTACAACATTTACATTAGATATTCATTTTATAAGACCATTTTCAGCCTCTATTGGATGTTTCCAGCAAGTGATTATAACAGCAAGTATGTATTACTCTTGGCCAGGGGTATGGAAGAATGTATAATTTAAGATTACAGCTATGCATTAGCTTAGATGATTACATGGGAAACCCAAGGCAAATAAAGCTAACTGTTACAATGTACTTTCATGCAGCCTCTCTCTCTCTCTCTCTCTCTCTCTCTCTCTCTCTCTCTCTCTCTCTCTCTCTCTCTCTCTCTCTCTTGTTTTGAGACCAGATTTCTCTGTCCATCTGCATTGGCAGTCTATTATTCATTTTTCTGTGTCCTGTAGAAAGTCTCGTAGACTCTTCCATGAAGCAGGAACCCTGAAGGACTGTTTGAGCTTAGCAGTCACTTTCCTGTTGGTCATGTCCAGTTTATACAGCAACAGTCAAGCAGTCCAGGCAAGATCAGTTTCTTGCCCAAATGACTCATCTTGCCATACCGAGTATCTTCGATGCCCATCTTCCTCTCAGATGTAATTGGTGCTGCCAGGAGCAGACATTTCTCATTGTCAAGAAAAACCCTAAACCATTTTAAATGCCATTTTCTGAAGGTCTTTGAAAGGTTTGAAGACTGTTTATCTATCTCAAATATATCTCTGTATGTCTAGAAAACCTAACTAACCTAACTATAAGTTCTGACTATTATAGGTAACTATCTATAATCTGTATTTAATTATGCATTATGTTTTAAAAGATCAGTATAAACATAATACTTAAACAAGAGGAGAAATATACATGTCACAAAATTGACCTTGAATTTGTATCAATAAATGAAAAACTATACCCATACCAAGTATTCATTCCATACCATAATTTCCCTTTTTCCATTAAAAAGAAATTGGTTGTGATCATTAACCAATTATAAGCAACCCCATTCAAATGAAAACAAATATTTATAAACAATATGGGAATTTGGACGTAGCAGATCATTCTGATTTAGTTTCTCAACTGCATAGCCTTACAAGAGTCATCTTACCTCTGAACTGAATGGCCATACCTGTAAAATAACAGCCCTGGACAAGGGAGGCTTTATGGCTGATTTCAACCTCCAATGTTTTATGACAACTTAAACGAATGATCAAGAAAGCCAAATCTCCTTTTCCAGCTCCACAATCACAGCCACCCTAATCCTTCAGACAACCCTTTGTCTGTCCCCTGATGAGAATCCATCAATATATTCAGAGCAGCAGAGCTTTCTATACATAACAAAAATCTCTGCGCTTCTCATCACAAAACCCCCAGAGAAAGGGATATCAGTGCAGAGCATCGCAATGTGACAGAGGCAGTCTGATAATCTGTTTAACAAAAAGGGAAGCTATTAACAAAATCCTTGAAGGCACCCAGGAAGACAGAGTAATCACTTTTAGCACCAGGAGTTTCTTAGTCATCTTAAAAGAGGAATATTTGCATATCTGATGTATAGGTCAACACAAGGGTTCAAAGTAAAATGAAGTCTAGGCCCAAAGAAATAAGACTACAGTATTAGTCTTACAGTATTTAAATCCAAGACACAAAAAGTCTTCTATAAAAGTGGAAAGTACTTTCTATAGAGTAGGTCTTCACTAAGGGTCCTTGTAACCAGTTTTAGTTGATACAGAGGTATAAATTCTAGAAAGATATCAAATGTTAGAAACAGAAAAGTATTTAGTGTCTATAAGCTTACAATAAAGATCACCACACACCCATGTACTTAAAGCAGTTACTGATATATGAATATGTGGAGTGATTTACGTACATGATATAATTGAATTATTTTCATTCAGTTGAACCAATCAGTCATGTATAGAAAGACAGAAACCAAGGAAAGTCTCCAAAGAGCCCTAACCTAAGATCTCTTCCCTTCCTCTGCAAGGACTCATTCAACTCTGCTTTGACTCACCTACTAGGCTCAGATGCTAAGCAAAGCACTGGAAACATACAGGTGAGTGCCATACAGGTCAGGTTCCTGGCCTTAGACCTCACATGCCAGTTAGGAAGAAGAGACACAATCTACACAGGGCTTGTTTCCTTTGTCTTTCAACAAATAGGTTTTGAATGCCTACTGGGTACTAGACATGACCACAGGCCTTGAAGACACAGTAGGAAGCATGACAGACCCCCTTGTGCTGTAGAGTCCATTGGCGTAAGGGCACACAAACAATTAGGCAAAGCAGTGCTTTGGACAGTGTAAGTATGAAGCAGGGAAGACAGTGGAGAGCAGATGACTACTTGAAGGATGGAGTAGCTTAGACAGGTGCAAGGCAGCTTCCTCAAGACAATGACACTCAAGAGAAATAGCCAGCCATGTGAGCAGCCAGGGTAGAGAATTCCACAAGGAAGAAACAGTGAAATCAAAGCCTTTATGGTCCATAGCAAATACTCAAAGATTTGTGCAGTTGTGGTCCAATAAGCCTTGGGGGAGAATGAAAACAATAAAGAGAAAGGACTGAGTGGGCTAAATTTGATAGAAAAACACTAGTCAGTAGGTTAGAATGATGGCCTCCCTGAGAGACAGTGGTGCCTTAATGTGGTAGCAGTGGAAAGTTGATTTGTTAATTCTAAACCAATTGACCCATAGGGTGTGATGATTAAAGGTAAAAGAACAAACAGGAGTTCCAATCAAAACAACAGATAGTCTGATTTAAAAATAAGCAAGATGCTTAGGATATTACCTCTCCATATATAACTGGCCAAGAAGCGTATTGGAAGATGCTTGGCATCAGTCATTAAAGAAATGCAAATGATACAGCGAAGAATCATACCTCACACCCAGTAAGATCACTATCTGACTGCAGGGCTGGCTCAACAGTTCAGAGAACACTGCTGTTCTTGCAGAAGACCCAGGTTTGGTTCCCAGCACCAGCATCTGGAGGCTCACAACTGCCTGTAACGCCAGGTCCTGGGGATCAAATGCCCACTCTATTCTCTAGGGGCATGTGTGCATACATGGTACATATATACAGAGAAACAAATAAAAATTCAAAAATTTAAGCATGGAGCTGCAGGCTAGGCTCTGGAGAATTTTAAGACTCAAGGTTCGAAGTTTCTATTGTTTGGATTTTGAATGTCGCCCAAAGGCTATGTACTAATGGCTTCATTTCAATCATGGTGTTACTAGGCAGTTGCAAGAATGTAGGAGGTGGAGCCTAGAATGTCTTCGAGTCATTTGATCATTTATGCCCTTGAAAGGGATTGTGGGACACCAGTCCCTCTGTATTGCCACATGCTCCATAATATGCCGTCTTGCCACAAGCCCCAAAGCAGGGAAGTAGAAGCCCAGATCAGCCTTTATTTAAGTTTACTATCTCAGGTATTTGCTTTGGTGGTGGGAATCAGACAAACACAGAAATCATAACTCAGGTAGAAAATAAGGCTCCAGCAAAGAATGACAGGAAAACAGATTGATGAGAAGGTCAAAGATAGAGGATCAAGCAAGTTTGGTGGAGGGGAGAGGCCAGGGAATGGCTATGGTGGGCCACGGAATCTAAACTGTTTGATAGGGAGTAAGGACACATTAGATTTTGGATGACAGACAGCCTAAGTATGGTAAGTTAAAGAAATGAAGGTCTTGGGAGAGGCCAGAGGATTGGTGAATAGTTTAGGGATGTCAAGAGCAGGCTGCAAAAGCTGGTGGGGCAATATACCAGATGTGGTCAGTGACCAAATGGTCTGACACTGTATGGTAAAGAATGGCTTAAGAGTGGACAGGATAGAGGTATGGAAACACAAATTTACCTCCTCAATCCCCATCAGGATTATCCTTGCTTACTTAAGGGGACTGGGAAATCTAAAGTTGGTCAGTTGTCCTCACCATAAACAACTTTCATAACTTAAGACCAAATGGTCTCCTTGGAAACACAAGCAGCAGCAGCTATACCTTTAGTGAAGCTGCTGATAGAACCTCTGACCCTCAATTCAGGAGCCTACAGAACCACCAGCCAGGGTCTGCCAGACCACTCATATCTCCTTGGTTTCTCAGTGATACTGAAAGTTAAGATATAGAAAGCATTTTCTAACGGTTCCCTCTGTGGAGGGGGCTGAGTGTTCAACACTGCTTTCAATGCTGCCCTCAAGAGTTTTGTTTCTTCTTTTTGCTTTTCAAGATAGGGTTTCTTTGTGTAGTCCTGGCTGTCCTAGAACTCACCCTGTAGACCAGTTTGGCCTGGAACTCATAGATCAACCTGCGTCTGCCTCTGCCTCCTGCCTCCTGCCTCCTGCCTCCTGCCTCCTGCCTCCTCCCCCTCTGTCTCTGCCTCCCAAGTGCTGGGATTAAAGTATGTGCCACCACTGCCCACTTTAAAATGAGGTTCTTAATCACAGGAAGAATATCCCAATAGGGCCACTCCTTTCTATAAAATTCCAAGACCATCTCAGTCAGTGGCTCTGTCTGAAAAACATTTGGAATGATACAGCCATAAACACAAACCCTCACGGAAACTAGCTTCAGGAAGGGGCTGAGCTGGATGATAGCAAACCACTTCCAGCTAAGACATCCTAGATTCCAGTTAAACTCCCTGTTCCACTGAAGCAGCAGCAGAGGCCCAGGTGAGAGAAAGAGATCCATTCCTAGGCTGGACTGATCACCCAGTAGGATGTGTCTTAGTTTGGGTTACTATTGCTGTAATGAAATACCATAATCAAAGCAACTTGGCGGGGGAAGGGTTTATTTGACTTACACCTCCATATATCACTGTTCATCACTGAAGGAAGTCAGGACAGGAACTCAAACAGGGAAGGAACCTGGAGACAGGAGCCGATGCAGAGGCTACGGAGGGGTACTGCTTACTGGCTTGTTCAACCTGCTTTCTTATAGAACCCAAAACCACCAGGGATGGCAGTACCTACTGTTGGGGTACCCCGAATTGAGGAGGGGTCCCCAAGCTGGATTCGTCACCCCAAGAATCAAGAGTCCACGCGCCAATTGACGCAACACGCAAGAGGCTTTAATTAGGCATCTGCAGATGGGCCTCTCGGTCAGCTTTTAGACCGATTGGCCTCGAGGTTCAGTTACAATCAGCTTTTAAAGACAAAAACCACAAGCCTTTGGGAGGGGTCCCTATCTTGTGACAGGGGCCGGGGTACGTGACTACTGACCAGGGGAAGTAGATGTCTTCCTGACCTACACGTTGTAAATTCCTCAAACCTTGGTATGAGTTAATCATCTCTCCCTAAGTAAATGGTGGTTATCTCTCCTTGTTTCCCACAAATCTTGTTTGCCCATCTCTGATGCCCTGGTCAGTTCTTCACAGGTGGTCAGCAGCCTGGAATTTGGCCTTTTGTGGGTTTACAGCCCTTCTGCAATTAAGGTTGCTAAAACATACATTCCATTCTGTGGTTTGGCCAGTTCCTGGGATGGGGTCCTTTGTTCACTTCCCAAGTTCTCTAGTGGGCTGCCCTCCCTGTTTAAGCTTATATTTTATTTCTATAAATTCGGGGTCTTTCACTACAATGGGCCCAGCCCCTCCTCCCCATCAACCACTAATTAAGAAAATACTTTACAGGGGGATCTTATGGAGGCATTTTCCCAATTGAGGCATTTACCCAATTGAGGCTTCCCCTCTTTCAGATGACTCCATGTCAAGTTGACGGATAACGTGCCAGCCCGGGCTGCTTGGGTAGTAAAATGCTTCTTTCTGCAATTTGTTGTCACCATGCTCTTTATTTTTTTAATTCTCAAAATATCAGTTGATATTTATTCAAATTATCTTTTCTTTTTTTTTTTTACTTTTTAAAATTTAAATTAGAAACAAGTCACCATGTTCTTACACAATGTTCATCAAGTGTCTCTCATAACCTTTTTTTTTTCCCCAACAGGAGGTGAGGCAAAATCACATTAAAGGAAGGGCTCTGGCAGTTGAATGGCAGGGTTTGGTGAAGTGTCACTGGAGAGGAAACAATAAGGGAAGTGAAATAACACCAAGGCAAATTCTAACAACGCTGGCACTTGCCTCTCCAGGGACAACCATCAGCTGCCGGCCTGCCCCAGGGCAGAACTGTCTGGATCACGCCATGCGTCTAGTGCCCTCTGCTCCTTCCTAACACAAAATGCATCCCTCTGTAAATGCTAGTCCAAGTTCCTCCTCTCACCAAGTTCTCACGAACTCAAAGTGAAGTAAGGACAGGGAACCTGGTGGCATGGGGGGGGCTCGAGCTTGATCCTCAGTATCACAGACAACAAAAAGCAAACAAAACCCAGCAGAGCGAAGTGGAAAGAATCCAGAGTAGAGTGGTACTGAATACTGCTACACTGAATCTGGTTCACCCCATCATCCTAGCAGTCAGAAGGATGAGGCAGAGGGATGATGAGTTTGATAACAGCCTGGGTTACAAAACAAGACCCTGCCTAAAAGCAACACCAAACAAAAAGCTTGAGGGCAGTAATCTATATACACAATATTTTTGTTTTGTTTTGTTTTGTTTTACGAGACAGGGTTTCTCCGTATTGTTTTGGAGGCTGTTGGTCCAGCCCGGCCTCGAAACTCACAGAGATCCACCTGCCTCTGCCTCCCGAGTACTGGGATTACAGGCGTGCGCTACCACCGCCCGGCC
Organism: Mesocricetus auratus; assembly: GCF_017639785.1. NCBI lineage: Eukaryota > Metazoa > Chordata > Mammalia > Rodentia > Cricetidae > Mesocricetus > Mesocricetus auratus. The sequence continues at coordinate 172,981,956 of NW_024429266.1, forward strand.
TACATACACATTACTGATATATCAGACTGACACTGCTTTGTTATTTATAAACGATGCTTCCTCCCTTTTCCCCTTATTTCTGTTTTCAGGCTTGGAACACTCAGAGCCTGTCTGTATTCACTAGTGGTAATTCTTAAGATTATATGACTATATGGGTCCTTGTCTTAGGCTGTGAAATAAATCAATGCCATTCAAATAATGTCAAGGACACCAGGATGCCTTCATAGTCCAATCCCCTTTGCCCAAGTTCACATCATGTTCTAGCATGTGATTTCTACCTTGTCTTAGGCATTCTATTCTACCTACCTTCGTTTGTTTAGCCAACTCCCTGACTGACTTCTTGGCTTACAAGTTCCTTTAGCACCCTACTTCTCTTTGGGACTTCATTCCATTTCAGCCTCACTAGAACTTCTGCTGTACCTTGAAAAGGCCTGCTTCTCTCAATACAGTGCCTGGCATGGAGAGTAAGCAGATTCAGATAGAACAAACTCACAACTCACAAGAAAAACAAAACCAGAAACAGCTCTGGACTAGAGATGATTTGGAGGGAAATGTATTCTTCTATTTTTAACTTTTGAGCAGCAATGATCAAAATTTCTGGGTCTTCAGACATATCTAGATAGATATGCCCCTTTAAAGCCTCTGCTTCTAGAACTCTGTGACTAAGTGGATAATATTGACAGATCAAATGTTGGCATTCCACCATGCTATTGTCCTATAGCCCCTCATTTTGTTGTTTTTGTTTGATTGGTTGCCTTTTTGGGTTTGTTTGTTTGAGACACAGTCTCCCTATGTTGTTCTACCTATCACCAGAACTCAATCTGTAGATCAGGTTGGCCTTGAACTTATTAATATTCATCTGCCTCTGCCTCCTGAGTGCTGGGATTAAATCCCCTCAAGTTTTCAACGAAAGTAAATCAGTGTCAAGTAATAAAAGTAAAAATTAAATAGCTCTTTATAGATATCACACTTTTGGAAACTTTATAAAACTGCTTAAGTTTTAAAAATTGCATAGTCTTAGGATTTAAATAGTTAAAACTGAAGTAACGTCCCAGGGGCTGAGGCTGCAGCTTAGTGAGCCAGGGCTTGCCTAGCATGTATGAGCCTCCAAACTGCCTTCTCAGAACTGAAAACTAATTAATTATTCCATTTGAAAATGTCTCTACTTAACAATTCAAGGTGACCTAAAAATACATTTAACAGAGAAAACCGTTAACAGCCATATAATTTTAAGGCTGTTCAAAAGCAGGAGCTACATGAAAGATTTGTGATGTGTTGCTTACGTGATCCAAACAGAAATGAACAATGCTATGCGGACCCCTACGAGTTCAAGTGGACACTTTTGAGTTCCAAAGTTAGAATACAGGCACACACAAAAAAATTCCCTGCTCTCCATATGGGCTCCCATTCAAGCAGAGGCATTCATAGCAGCATGCCAGCCTTGTTTGCTGCCTGTTCACCCAGCATCCAAGCCAGCTGGGTTTCTTTGGTTAGCGTTAAAAGGACAACAGCTCTAGAACGTCAATGTATTCAGGTGCTGTGCACCCAGCAGCTACCCAAAGCCTGGGTGCATAACAAGAGTTTCCCAGCTGTCCCTGTCAGAGACCTAAACATAAAAGCTAGCATAGTAGAACACTAAGTCTTTTGGGTCTTTGCTTGTAACTCCACCGAATTCTTTCCTTCAGTTTTAGGTCCTACACTTTGACAGTTGAGAGAAGCACAAAGAAAACCTCATGTACTTGCTGAAATCCCCATCTGGGTACTACAATCTGTTCCTTAATATTCATTATTTTAAAGCGCATGGCTGGGACACGAGGAAAGTAATCACAAGTGACAAAGCAGTACCCTGTCCAGAACTGCTTATGACCAGAAGACCCAGAAGTAACCGAAATATCTGAAAAAAAGAATGTTTGTGCAAAATACAGCACATATTCCAGAGCACAATAAAGACTACTGACAATGCATTGTGGAATTTAAGATGAAAGCACTGTGCACATACACACGTGTGTATGTGCTTATCTGTGCTTGAGTATGTATGTATATTTGGGGAAGGTTGTCCTGGAGAAGCCAGTTTCTTTTTTTTTGTTGTTTTTTTCTCTTCCTTTTTTTCTTTTTATTTAACTTAGAAACAAGTTTGTTTCACATGCTCCCTTTCCAGCTCCCTTTCCCTCCCCTCCTCTCCTGCCCTCCCCTCCAGGACCCCCAGTCCCCCACCCAATCTCCATTCTGATCCCCAGGGAGGGTGAGGCCCTCCATGGTGGATCTCCAGAGTCTGTCATTTCATCCAGGGCAGGGCTCTCCCACAAGAGTCCAGGATGAGAGAGCCTCCCTCACTGTGGGATGGGCACTCAAAGCCTATTCGCACGCCAGGGAAAAACACTACCCAAGGCCCCATAAATTACCCAGGCCTCCTCACTGACACCACATTCATGAGGTCTCGGTCAGTCCCATGGAGAAGTCAGTTTCTTTCACAATGCCACATCCTTTCCTTTGCTGCACTTATAGCTCTTAATTTGCATATAATTACCTCATAAATGCATCTCTCTCCTTCTGGTCTACGTCAGTCTCTTAGTTTTGTACACCACTTAACACTCCATCCTAATAGTTGAAGGAAGGAGATACAAGATGCAAATGTTGATGAGGGACACCAAGGGTCCAGGTCAAAGCTGAACTATCAAACTAAAAAGGGCCTATCCTCATCATTCCCACTTAGAGCATGGAAAGACCAGGAAGGCCAGCAGTAGATGCAGCAGGGACAGCATTCTAAGCAAGACAGGCTCTCTCTGTACCTATTGCAGTTATGACAGAGGACAGGTTGGAAGTGGGGCAGCTGCCTTGAAGATCTGTCAGGAGAGCAGCAACATACCTAGGCATGTACCAGTGTAGACAGTTTCTGTCCCTCCTGGTCCCTGTAGCCATTCAGTCCCAAATACATACACAGAGGCTTATGTTAATTATAAACAGTTTGGCCGATGACTGACTTCTATTTGGCTGGCTCTCTCTTAATTATTAGCCCATTTCTATTAATCTATGTATTTTCACATAGTCTTGGCTTACCAGAGAATGCCTGGACATCCTAATTTCCCAGTGGCTACATGGTGTCTCTTGCTGGTGACTGCTTCCCTGCCTTTTCTCTTCCCAGAATTTTCCTTGTCTGATAGCCCTGCCTATAAATCCTGCCTGCCTACTGGTCAATCAGCATTTATTCATCAACCAATAAAAAAACATATATTCACACCATACACAAGGACATCCCATATCACACCAGTGTCTGAATTCTCACTGGACTGTGGCCTGATGATACCTGAAAATATTAGGGAAAGGACATGCCCCTATAATATATGAGTGGAGGCCAGTCAGATAGCTCACAGGATAAAGGCACTCACTGGCAAACCTGATGACCTGAATTTGATCCTGGGTCCCACATAATGAAGAACAAATTCCCTTAAGTAGTCCACCCATTCATCCATTCACCCATTCACCCATTCACCCAAACTTTGTGTCACTGCTATTCTAAGCCAGTATAACAGATGGCAGTCATCATGCCCTTGAAGACAGGAAGAAAAAAGTATCAATGGCTAGTGAATGGCAGGAAGTAAGGTAAAGACTGGAATTTTACTAAGGTACATTTTATAATTAGGAACTTATCACATCCAATTCTAGATCAAACATGTTGCTCCTCAGTCTTGGTCAAGTAGGTACACTTCTTCAGTATACATACAGAGATCATAAATGCAATGCCCATTAAGTTTTGCTTTTCAGGTCAGCACAGAGCTCCCTTATGTTATTCTTAATCTTGGTACCACTGAGATTTTAACCTAGATCAGTGGTTCTTAACATGTGGGTCCCAATCCATTTGGGAGTTGAACAACCCTTTCACAGGGTTACCTAAGGCCATCAGAAAATAGATATTTACATTACAATCATAACAGTAGCAAAATTTACAGTTATGAAGTAGCAACAAAAATAATTTTATAGTTGGGGGTCACCACAACATGAGGAACTGTGTTAAAGGGACACAGCATTAAGAAGGTTAAGACTATTGGTCAATACAATTACTGTAGAATGTTACAGGCTAAACCGTGCCCCTCCCAGACATAAATGTAGGCAGTCTTAACAGAAAGACTGTATTTATAGAGACTCATTAAAGAGGGTTAGTAAAATGAGGTCACGTAAAAGGGTCTGATCCAGCATGACAGGTGTCCTCATAGGGAAAGATCAGACAGACATGTGTATACAGAGGGAAGACCATGTAAGGACACTCTGGGAAGGCAGCATCTTCGAGAAAAGGAGGCCTCAGAAGACACCCTATTGATCTAGCCTTCCAGGCCCTGGAACTAACTGTGAGGAAAATCAATGCTCACAGTGGAGAGGCAGGACAAGGTTTGACAGAGGCCTGGGCCCCTACCCATATGTTAATTCTCCTCTAACCCCCTCAAGTCCTAATAAGTAAAACTGCCTCCACACTCTGTTCAACTGTCCTTAGGAACAAACTCTCCTGTATGTCCCACTGGAACCAGTTTTAGAATGTACCAACTGCTGGCCATCATTACGTTCCAAGTATTCAGTACAGTGACTGATAGGTTACTATCTGAATCCATGTGCCTGGTTTCCCAGCTTGTGTTTCACCTCTCCTTTGCAAACTGCTTTTGCTGCAAATATTAACAGCAATTGCTTCCAATTTAATGTATGGCAGATTATGTCTTCTTCTTTTTTTTTTTTTTTTTTCTTAATTTTGGGTTTTTCGAGACAGGATTTCTCCAGACAGGGTTTCTCTGTGGCTTTAGAGGCTGTCCTGGAACTCGCTCTTGTATACCAGGCTGGTCTTGAACTCCCTGAGATCCGCCTGCCTCTGCCTCCCAAGTGCTGGTATTAAAGGCGTGTGCCACCACCACCCAGCCTGATTATGTCATTTTAAATGAAACATGGCTTTCACTATAGCCTTGTTGGGGAAGTCCTGTTATTTGTCAATAAAGCACTGCTGGCCAATAGGAATCTAGATAGGTGGGACTAGGAGTTCAGGAGAACTCTGGGAAGGAGAAACACGGGAGAGTCGAGATGTAACACCATGGGGTAGGAAGCCCGGAACTTCTCCGGTAAGAGACATACTTAGATTAACAATTATGGGGTAATTACTTAAGTCAGAGCTAGCCAGTAAGAAACAAGCAAGGCCAACAGCTTCATAATTAATACAGCGTCTTGTGTGTTTATTTGGGACTGATGCGGCTCTAGAACCAGGCTGGCGGGAAGGCTTCTCTCAAAGAGAAAGCTTCTCTTTACATAGCCTAATCCTGGTAACCCAGCAATATAAATGTAATGTCAGTGTTAACCTCTGCTCATTTATCTCACAGCAAACCTACCAATAGATTCAGTGAGTGGTTCTGGCCTTAATTTCCCACACGCAGGGAACTCAGAAGGTACATCAATGGCAGTGCCAGTGTGAAAACATTCAACTCTTGCTATAATGAGGACCCCGCCCGCAAACACACATATACATTGTCAGAAGCCTCAAAGCACAGCAAAAAGTCAGTGTCCACAGAGATGTTCTATGCAAAGGGGAAGCCACAAATGGTTTCCCAAGCAACAGACTCATTGCTGTAACCCAGCCATATGTGCTGCTCTGTATGAAAGCTTGTGTGTCTGGGCTGGGCAGCGGCTGAGGGGTCGACAGGGGACAGGCTAGACCTGAAATGACAAACAAAGGCAGGGGAAAACTGGGAATAGAAGGCGTTTTGCACACAATAACAAATTTTATGACAAATGCAAAATAAATATTCATAGCCTTTATTCAAATACTATCAAGACACTATTTCAAGGAAATTACAAACTGTGTAATCATTGACAAAATTCATTTATTTCATTTTTTATTTGTTTAACACCTGGGATTCAAAGTGTTAGAGATCTGCCTGACCCCAGTGGAAAAATACTAACAGGAATAATTTTTAAATGACATTTCAGAAGCACATACATATGCTTCAGGGTTATTGTGACTGTTACAATACTTACTTTCCTGACTTTTCAAAAATTATAAAACCAACTTTGTGACTTTATACCATAAACCTACTCTATTTGTAAAACATAGGAATATCTAACAACCAAAAACATTTAACTTAGGTACTAACCAGTAACTGCTGGTGGCCTGGCATCAGGCACTTATACGAAGAGAGTAAACTATGACAAAAGCGTGTATATTCTTACCAGCTTGTTACTATCAAGAGGACATAAAGAAGTTGTTGCTGGGGTTGGTTCCCCAATGAAAAAAAGTGAAAAATGACTTTAAAATATCCTGAAATAGAGAAGTTAAGCCGAGGCAAACACCCCTGCTAAGGAATGAGTGTGTTGGGCAAAGCTGGTCAATGTGTTTTTAGGGGAGAAACATCTCAGAGGAAGGAAGCAACTGAACAAGAAGGGTCAAGGGTCATTTCATAACTTTTTTTTCTAGAAAGGCAAAGAAGAATGAAAATAAATTACTACATTTAATGTTAAACATCTCCCCTGGCTATTTCTAAATATGAAATCACACATGGCAATAAAAAAAAACCATATTCTGGTCACCGTATGGAAAAGCTGAGGAAAGCCCATACTAGTTCCTATTCCGCTTGTTTCTTGGTTCAACCTCAGCACTTTCAGTGGCTCTAGTGCGGTGATTCTGTTGAGGGTTTATTTCTCTATTCTGATCATTTCTGAAAACAAGAAAAAAAGAAATGACATATTAGAAAACAATAGTCATTGTTTCATGGGTTTTCCTGTGTACTAAGTATTCTCACATGCATGATTTCACCAAAACCTTCAACTGTCCCCTCTTCCAGTTAGCATTATCACTATAATTATCATTCCCATTTTATAAGTATGAGAACAATGAATTTTCAAAGACCAAAGAAAGACTCTTTCCCTTGAATCAAAATCCAGTAGCTTTTGAACAGCTACCTACAGTGGTAAACCTGCAATCCCAACACTCAGGAGGCAATGGAAGAAAGAACTGGTTTTGAGGATAGCCTGGTCTACATTCTGAGTTTCAGGCCATCCTGGAAGTAGGCACGACTGGTCTCAACAAACAGAGCTGGGGAGACCGCTCAGCCACTAAAATCTTGTCTTGTGATGGTTTGAATAAGAATGGTCTCCACAGTCTCATATATTTGAATGCCAAGTCTCAGGTAGTGGCACTACTTGAGAAGGATTGAGGGTGTTGACTTCTTTGAGTAGGTATGGCCTTGCTAGAGGACATGTGCCACTTGGGAGGGGGCTTAGAGGTTTCAAAAGCCTAAGGCAGGCCCAGTGTTGCTCTCTTTCTGTTTCTACCAGATCTGGATGGAGAACTCTCAGCTACTTCTCCAGCACCAAATCTACTTGAGTGCTGCCATGCTTCTAGCCATAGCAGATTAAACTTCTGAAACTGTAAGCAAGCCCCAATTAAATGAGTTCTTTTATAAGAATAGCCATGGTCATGGTGTCTCTTCACAGCAGTAGAAACCCTAACTAAGAGCCACATTAAAAATTCAAGCACAATGGCCTGTGCTTGTAACCCCAGTACTGGGAAGGCAGATAGATGGCTAGATCCCTTGGCTGAAGTTCACTGACAGCTGACCTAACTTACCTAGTGAGCTCCCGGCCACTGAGGAGTCCTGTCTCTCTCTGTCTATCTCCCTCCCTCTGTATCCCTCCCTCTCACACACACAAAACCCAAAGAAACCCAAAGAAAAAACAAGTCCCTCACACAAATTCCCTCACCTTGGGCAGAGCATCAGATAATGAAAGAGAGAGAAAGCTGCTGTGTAATCAATGAAATTTCTCAAGAATCTTTTTCTTTTTCTTTCTTTGTTTTGTCTATTTTGATGTTGGTAATCAAACCCGAGGTCTCAAACATTTTCACCATGAATTCTTGTTGTGGTGTTGTTTGTTTTGTTGAGATAGAGTCTTACTGTGCAGCTCTAACTGACCTGAAGCAACCAACTTAGGCCAGGCCAGCATGAATTCTCAAGCACAAGGTAGCAGCATGAGACGAACACATGAGTCTACATGCACTTGCAAGCCTCATTCCAGGCCACGGCAGCCAGAACAACCACTAGAATCCAACAAGGCCAACTCTGGAATCTCCTGACTCAACTCCCCAAATTAATGACTGTAGGGGTGAACCCCACAAAGCAATCCGCCCATGAGGGCGGAGACATGTAAGCTGACACAGGTAGATATAAAAGGAAGTGAAAGAAAAAGGAACCTCCCTTTTCTCCTGGAAGCCAGCCACGCTTCTAACTCCTGGTCTGTGTGACCCTCTCTCTCTCTCTCTCTCTCTGGTAAATAAATATATTGTTTTCCATATATAGCATCGAATATCATTATAAATGACCACACAGTAAACTCTTCTCTAGGTGCAAACACTGTTTAGCTCAGCCTCTGGTATCCTACACAATATGTTCAGTCTTGAGCTAAAATGAAGATACAAAAGAAACAAGAAAAGAGACCCTCACTACCACACACAAAGCAGCTGATGCAGAGGCAGCCCTCATACTGAACCCACCAGACCATGGAACTTCAAAATAATCATGACCGATACATCAAGGGCTCTAATAAAAAGGGTAGGAAACATCCAGAGAATTTCAGCAGACATGGAGATGACATGAACAAATCAGATGGAAATCCTGGGGCAGTTCTAAGGCAACAGAGAGGAAATATTTCTTCAAAGGACTATCAAGTGTAAGGTATAGAGAACTGATAAACGACTCAGATGTGCCAACAAAAAAAATCCTAACCGAGGGCTGGAGAGACGGCTGCTTGGTGTGGTTAAGAGTGCTTGCTCCAGAGCAAGGTAGCTCTTAACCATCTTTAACTCCAGGTCCAGGGGATTCAATGCCCTTTTCATTTGCTCCTACACAGGCACAACACACACACACACACACACACACACACACACACACACACACACAGTCTCTCTCTACACAGGCACAACACACACACACACACAGTCTCTCTCTACACAGGCACAACACACACACACAGTCTCTCTCTCTCTCTCTCTCATACATACACAAGTACATATAAATAAAATCTTTTTTAGAAATCCAAATAGAAACACAGAAAAAAGTGTGTGTGTATGTGTGTGCATGCATGCATGACTAGACTCCCTGTAGAAGAAATAACCGTGGGAAATGAATTACATAGCTGTGAGTTTCCTAAGCATAATTAAAGACATCAAGGACTAAAGGTGGTCAACCCACCCCCATTAACAAACAACAAACAGAAAGCACCTAGTTATATATTCAAAGTATTGAAAAACCTCTGGAGTCAAGCAAAGAAAAAGGAACATTCCATAGAGGAAAAAGATTTACAGCAGGCTTCTCAGAAGGAATCAGACAGGCCTCACGGTGATTCAGAAGTAACTTGAAAGAGCTAGAGGAAAAACTGTCAGCCCAGAATCCACCCCCAGTAAAACATCCTTTAAACATGAAAGCTAAGGAAAGACATCTCAGACAAAAGCTAAGAGAACTGATAGCTAATACATTTAAGAAATACATAAGAAATATGAAAGGAAGCTTTTTACATCAAACAAGCACGATCACCAGCTATAAATCTGGACCCATTTAACATGCACAGAAGTAAATATATGACAGCAGGACCACGAACAGGAAAAATGAATAGGTTCTCATACATCAAGGAACATATGTAAAGGCTCACTGTGATAAATATGCATGTCACAAAACCCAGGACAAGCACTATTTAAAAACAAACGTAAAAAGCTAGGTATTGGTGGAACATGCCTTTAATCCCAGCACTCAGGAGGCAAGGCAGGCGAATCTCTCTGATTTGAAGCCAGCCTGGTCTACAGAGCAAGTTCCAGGATAGGCTCCAGAGCAATACAGAGAAACCCTGTCTCAAACAAACAAACAAACAACAACAACAAAGGTAAAACAATAAGCCAATATTTGACATAAACTGAAATCACATGTCATTGCCTATTGATCAAAGCTGGGGTCAGATAGGAGGAAAGGGAAGGAAAAGACATTAGGGTCTTTTTGCTTTTCACAACATGGGCAGAGCCAGAAGACAGGCATCTGAACTTCTCAAGACCCAGTTCCCACAGGGTGACACAGAGAGGCCAGATAACTCAATAGGGGCAAAGCAGCTCATGTCGGAAAACTCTTTTTAATGGTCAGTACTTTGTCTGTTTCTGGACAGGGAGTCTTACAATGTTACTTACTATACAAACACCCAAATACATAGATAAAGCATGTTTACCAAGAGCAGTCACTGCCTGGGTTTTCAGAACAAACAGAAAAGCAAAACTCTTAGACACATGTCTCCCATCAATACCGATCCTGTTTCTACACTAGAGTGACTTCTAGCAAACTGAAGTATATACCACTTCATCAGCCATTGTGACCAACTAACAGGAATTGGCATTAATTCATTCTATTTGTTACATAGAGTGTTTAATTAAAAGTACTAGCAGGAGAATGAGGTGAATTTGCAATAGTAAACCCAAGTATGAGGCCAGGACTCCAGACCCAGCAAGCAGAACAATTCTATAAACCTTCAGTGGCTACCTTAGAAAGCCACATAGAATCTTGGCAGTGACTCAAGGCACTTGTAAATACCTTCCAGAGGCAATCAGTCACCTCAGGTAAAGTCAAGGACAGACAATTGGATGGTTCTTACTGTAGGACTAGCAGGGTATGTACATACCACAACTCACAGCCTTCCCCAGGTAAACAAAAGGCAGCTTCTAGCTGGAGGGCTCTCCACAGGTGTTTGAGGGCTTCATAACCCACCAGTGGTGTTTCTTTGAATTCTTAAAAATTGATAATGATCATCACTTGTGTGTTAGTCACGTTTCTGAGAGGAAGGAAAAATTAATACCTGGCTTCCATACAAGCAGCATAGTCAGGGGTGCTCCCCACAATAGTGCTCCTGGAAAGAAAGTAGTACTCATAACTGTTGGTTTCCCAGAAATGGCATCAGCATCAAGTGAGGTACTTGACTATACTTCCTAAGAGACTGTCTGGTCAGTTAGTAAACATCTATCTTGATATTTCTTACTCAGCTCAGATAACTGAATTCACCCCTGGCTTTTGAAGAGACTGCCAATATAACCCATCTCATCTGCACATGCCACCAGCAGGGTGGGACAACGGAGCAACAATATGAGAACAGAGAAACCAAAGACATCTGTAGGTAACAACCTCGTTCTGTGTGAGAAAGGGCAAGGTCTGTTGAACAGTTCACAAGAAGGCTATGCTGAAGGTCAAATTATGTTCCAAGTCATCTGATAGAGGACAGCAGACAGGAAAACTTAAGGCACTTGCAGCCATTGGGAGAATCTCACAATGACATTTTTCCAGTGTGAAGAGTCTTCCACAGATTGCTCTGAACCTCAGAGTTCACCAGTGTCTGTCTACAACTTCCAAAGCCTAGAAATTCCTCTGTTCAGATGTCAATGTTATAGTACTCCTTCCCTCTACAAAAGCTAGTTAGAATGTCACCTGTTTAAATGATATCCCACATTCATTCAGCCTTTTTACTCAGAAGGATCAGATGCAAGAGGGATAAGGACACTTTTATAAAACTTAGAGACTCTTTATGCTCCACACTTTTCCAGGGTGTGTCAAGGTAGGGCTTCTCAACCAATAATGTGCCCAACCAAATGGTTTAGATTCTTCTGATTTAGAAGGGCTAGCAAATTTTCTATAATGGTCTTGGACTTTACCAACTCTGCTACAACTACCTGACTCTGCTGTAACATGAAACAAAGAAGCAATGTGAACTAACAGGCAAAGGAATGTATGGCTATTTCTAATAAAACTTTATAACAAAATCAGACAGTGGACAGATTTGGTTTATGGCCCAGCATTTGCCAACCTAGGGCTACAGCAACCCAATAAAACTTAGCCAAACTCTCACCCAGAGTAAGGTATACCAAAACAGTCAATCCAGGGATGCTGTTTGGAGAGGGAGGGGAGGGATGGGAAGGGAGGGATGAGAGGGGAGGGAGGGATGGGTGGGAGGGGAGGGAGGGAGGGAATTGTGTACAAGGATGATTCACAGGAGCCTGGGGTATCCAACTCAGGTTATCAGGCTTAGCTTCAAGCATTTTTATCCACTGAGTCATCCTGCTGGTCCTAGAATTCTGAGTTTTTGAAACAGCATAACCCCAACACCATTTTTAAAATCATTAACCAGAAAATATCCAACAAAGAAAAGATATCCTTCTGAAGACAGTAGTATTCAATGATTAATTCTGTCAACACCTTAATCCTGGACTTCCAGCCTCTAGAGCTATGGGAAAATGCATTTCTATTATTTAAGCCACCTAGTACATGATGCAACAGTCCACTCTCTACCAGGATAGTCCCATTTTGCAGTAGGCAGTAGGTTATCATAGATTCAAAGACCAGAAGAGCTCAGCAGAACCTACATGTCAAATGGAAATGACATACAAAAGAGTACAGTCAGTTTGGCCCAAGGATCATCTCAGCTTTACACCAGGCCATAGTAGCTACACTACCAAGAAACATTTTATCCCTTCCTCTGTCACCTTACACATTTATCAAAAGTAATACCACACAACAAATGAACCCTAATATAAACCATTACATTTATTAAAAAAGAAGTCTTACATTACCAGATATAAAGCATTATCAAACACCAATTACAAAGTGTTAAAACGACATCTAAATCATCAATAAATACAAGAGTGATTCCAGAAACAAATCTATGCACACATATGAAATAGATATGGGTCATCTCTTCAATACCTAATGCTACTGGAAAAGCCTTCTGCAAAAGAAAACAAACAAACAACCACGGAACCAGTCATCGCCAAACCTTGTCACATATAAAAATGTACCTTACAAACCTTTAATGTAAAACCTAATACTTTTAAGCTATAAAAGAAAAATCTTGGTTATTTTGGATTAGGAGAAGTTTCCTGGTAGGACAAAAGTAATTAAAATAGGCATAATACATTTCATCAAAATTAAAAGCTGTACTTTGAGAAATAGCACCAAGAAAAACAAAAAGACAAATAAATACAGAAAAGATGAGAATGAGACCCCAGAAGGTCGGCGTTTTAGTAGGTCTGAACACTTCCTGACATAGCACTTTAAAAGAGCCCAGATGGGCTAGTGCCTGGAGAACATGAAAGACGCACATGCCAGAGGATTCCCACATTCTTTGCTTTAGGAAATTATTCTCTGAGGAAGGAGAGGCCATTGGTGAGTGGTGCACCATCGGCATGCAACCCCCTGTAACCTGTGTGGCCCTCTATCCACAAAGGGCTGTGAGGAAAATGAGTCAGTGTCTGTGGCAATGGTTTTCTTTTTTTGGGGGTGTGTGAAATTTTACTCCTTGTTGCCTGATGGTAGCTTTCCATTCCATCTTTTGCTTCATGTACTCTGGGACTTTTGTTACATTTATATATGTTCTCAATCATTTTGTCTTCTTGATAGATGGACCTTTCCAAGCCTTATAAATGTCTTTGACTCTGTTACATGTTTTACCTTCAAGTCTATCTTGTCAACACTATCATTATGTTATGTGGTGATACTTTATTTATGATCTAACAAATAAAGCTTGCCTGAGAGCAGAGTGTAAAGCTAGCAGATTAGTATGGCAGTGATGGCACAGACCTTTAATCCCAGCAGTCACACCAGTTAGTCATAGAGGCCAGGCAGTGGTGGCACACATCTCTAATCCCAGCACTCAGGAGACAAAGGCAGAGGGATCTCTGTTGGTTCAAGGCCAGCCTGGCCTACAAGAAATTGATCCAGTCTAAAAGAGAAACAGAACTCAGACAAAGGTAATCTCAGCACTTGGCGTGACATGGGTTTAATCCCAGCACTAAGGAGGTGGAGACAGCAAGAGGTATGGCTAGGCGGAGAGAGGAATACAAGGCAGGAAGAGACAGAAGCTCATGGCAGTCTGAGGCTGCACAGTCTGAAGCAGGCAGTCTGAGAAGCACACTACAGTGTTAGCATTGTTCTTTTGCTTTCAGAGTATTGGTGTCTTGAAATCAAAACTTTGTCCTTTGTATACAAAGCACAGGACACAGTACATCTTTTTTTTCCAATCCATTCTGCAGGGTCTATATTCTGATATAACCCAATCCTACAATCATTCATTAAGCAGAATTTGTGTGCCACTTTTTTGTTGTCGTTTCTCTATTCCACCATCTCTGTCTTCTTTGGTGTTATCCAGATATCTTCTACTGTAGCATTTTAATCCACTCAGAATTTGTCTACTTATCTTAAAACGTCATCATCACCATCATTATTTTTTATTTTGAACACAACGTCTCATGTATCACAGGCTGGCATCAAACTTGATACAAAGCTGAGGATGACCTTGAACTTCTGATCTTCCTGCTTAGTATAAAGCACTATTGATGGGGTAGGGGAAGTGAATTCTGAAAATGACCTCTGGATTTAGCTGTATGGAGGCTGGAAATGGAAGATTAAGAAACAGAAACTGCAAGATGACATCACTACTAAGGAAGCGAGAAGGAGGCTCATCTGTGGCTGCAGAGGCTGCCACTGCACACCGAGAACAAATTGAGAAAGACCCAGCTAAGAAGGGAGAGGCTGCCTGTGTGAGAGAAAGAAGGATAAAGGGAGGTGACCCCAGACAAGGGGGTAGGAAGGAGGCAGAAGGAGAAATTCACCTCAGACACGAGGAGAGTATTTCTTTATTTACTCTGAGCCTGTGCTTAGCAAGTTACCATACTGTCCAAAAATTATTGTGGCCACAGAAACAAGATCTACAAGTAACTAGTTACTGTACCAGGACTCCAGTTCCACAGTGAAACTACACAGACAAGAAACACAGCACAATCTTTGCTTTCCACCTGGTTGAGTCTCTTCTAACCATCAGAAAGCACACATGTCTTGTATAGAATCAGCTGCACAGTATTCTCATCGCTCAGACTCAAGCTCACGCACTTGCTGACTGTGAGAACTCACCTGTGAGACGCTTCCCAGGCTTCCTCTTCTTCCAGAAGGTCTCTTATGATGTCTGAACTGGAACTAAAAGGACATGTGTCAGCAATGCCACACTGTGAGGTCTGTTCTGACCTAAACATGAGGCTGGGGAGCTACAGTCAGTGGGGGAGGACCAAGTGACCCAGACAGATACATAAGGGTAGGCATATTCACCATCCACACTGTGAAGATGGTTTTGTAGCAAGTATCTATGTAGAACCTTATCAAAGTTGGTCATTAAATATTTATAATTTATTATATGCCAACCATTCCAAGAAGCCATAAAATCTTTAGTGAGTTAGTAATGATAAAAACAATGAGGAAAGCTTAAATAAATCCCTCAACATAAAACCGGAGTCTAGACAGAACAATGGCATGAGGCTTTTTAATCTATTATGTCAATCAAAGATCAAATTACAATTTAGTCAGTTCCCAGCACTATCAAAAAGGAAAAGAGAAAGAGATTGCATTTTAAAAACTAAATTCTAGTGATGAGATCCACAAGAGGTAACTGCCTAAGTGGCTTTTAGTCTCTTGGTAACCAATATAAGTAGCACAATGCCTGTGAGCAGTACTAATAATGGAACTGTCTTATAAAAATGTGATCTAGTTTAAAATGCCACACTCTCTAGTGGTGCATGGAAAACGAGGTCACAGGGAACATGAACTATTCCTTTAAAAGAAAAAATTGAAAGTTTTAGCATCTTGTTCTCATATAATCAATAAAAACTACTTTAGAAAGGCCATGTGTCACTTCCTGTCGAGGGTGCCATAGGAGAGCAGCAGCCATGGCCCTGCACTATCCCATGGCTGTGGGCCTCAACAAGGGCCACAAGATGACGAAGAACCTCAGCAAGCGGGAGGCACAGCTGGTGCCGCAGGCGCCTCACCAAGCACACCAAGTTCAGTGAGACATGATCCGGAAGGTGTGCGGCTTTGCGCCATGGAGCTGCTCAAGGTGTCCAAGGACAAGTGCGCACTCATCAGGAAGAGTGTGGGCACTCAAATCCACTCCAAGAGGAGGCAGAAGGAGCTGAGCAACATGCTGATGGCCATGCGGAAGGCAGCGGCCAAGAAGGACTGAACCCTCCCACCCTCAATGAACGTTGCTGCCAGGCAGAGAGAGGGAGGGGGAGGGGGAGGGGAGGGGAGAGGAAGGGGGAGGGAGAGAGGGAGAGGGAGAGAGAGAGAGAGAGAGAGAGAGAGAGAGAGAGAGAGAGAGAGAGAGAGAGAGAGAGAGAGAGAGAGAGAGAGAGAGAGAGAGAGAGAGAAAGGCCATGTGTCGGCCAGTATCAAACACAGTTCTCTAGACAATCTACATGAAATGTCGAAGGAATCATGTGGGACACTCAAAATCAAATGTCACCTAGCAGAAAGAGGAAAGCTAAGGTGAGAAACCAGGTTGAAAATATTAAATGTGAATAGTGTCGCTAATGGTATACTAATAAGTAACAAAAGCTTTAAATTATGAAGATTTGAAGTGTCAATGAAGCACTTTCAACCATTTCTGACAAATCATGCTGAAGCATGATTTGCCTATGATGCCAAGACAAGAGACCATAGACAAGAGAACACAGCTTTTCACTCAATGTATTTCCCCAAGTCTTCTAGACTCTCAAGGAGCCTCATGCAAGGTCTAGGTGGAGAGGTCTAGGACCAGCCACACTGCATATGTAATCCCCATACTTTTAATACATTCTCTGAGCATCTGAGAACAAGGAGCTCACAGGTAATAATAATTTGTTATCTTTGGTTTGAAAAATATCTCATAATGATAAGGAACAGATACACACATATGATTTTTTAAAACAGAACACTATCTTGTCCACAGTCAACTCTGACTTACCTATATATGCACTGCAATTATTCCTTTAGGTCCCTGTACTGGGGACCCCTGACCCAACCTGCCACAGTACCCAAGTATGCACTACTATTTCCCACTGAGAAATGGCCCCTCTCAAAAGCTAGATGTCTCATGGAACAATGAACACTTCTTCATTAGCCAATTTCATTCAACACTGGTTTATAACAAACCTTTCCTATTCAAACAACTACTGAAATGGAGTTTTTAATAGAAGAGAAAGCATGGCAGAAAGCCCTGCAGGTCAGTAGGCTGAGTTCACTAACTTTACTCTCTGGGAGGCAGAGAGTACACAGCACCCCACTGGGGAGGGCTCATGTCCACTGCCACTGCCATTCCCACAGAAGCAGTTTTAAACCTTTTTGGTCACAAAATCTCAACTCTGGCACCTGCTTATTATGCAGTAACTGTTCTAATTGCAGAAGAAGCCTGAAGCTATTTACTCTTTCATGTCCCCTGACAATGTGTCTGGCAGTACTTCTGGGAGTTGGAGAGATACTTAACTGTGTTTCTGGCCAGTGTCATGTGGTCAGAAGAAAGAGTAAAGTCTGCTTTTTGTCCAATACCCTCACCTACCACCAAAACCCTTTAAACAACATATATATATGTTTAGGGCCAGGCATAATAGCACACAACTTTAATCCCAGCACTGTCAAGGCAGACACAAAGGAATCTCTGAGATCTCTAAGTCGGAGGCTAGCCTGGTCTACAAAGCAAGTTCCAGTTTCAGTCCTGTCCAGAAACTGTAGTCTGTGTTTGGTTTTCCTAGGTGCTTTCAAACCAACCAGCACAGCCATCAGTTTGTTGGAGGGAATATGTGTGGTACACATGGCATACACTGGAGAGTAACACCTTGGTGGAAACAAACTGCAGATTCACAGAGCACACCAAGTTGCTTTCTCCTAGCTTCCATGCTGATGCCCATCCATGCTCGCAGCTCCCGGAGTTCTCAATTGTCACTTCTTTCCACTGCATCATATACATCTTAGACCCTCATGAGAATGATCACAAAACGACTGACACAAAGTCTAAAAAGCGTCACGTTCACTAGCTATGAAGTCTCAGAGTCTACGGCACATCAACTACACTTCAATTTCTGTCACTACTGAATACTAAGAGTTGACAGAACACATGGCAATACCAGACAAAACTGTTCAAACCTGTCAAAAGTAATGTATCCACCGTGTCCTTCTCCAAAGTGAGATATCAGAAATTAAGCATACAATCTCATAATTAGGACTTTATAAAGGGACTACCACACATAAATTAATGTTACTAAATTATCACCCGAAGAGTTCTTTCCTGTTGACAGAAGCAATTAATATTTTTGAAATTTTGTTCATTTTAATATGCTTTAAAGATTAAAAAATTCTAAATACCATTAAGACATCTAAAAAATATCTTAGGATTAATTTAATTGCTCAGTCTGATATACCCGGGTCAGAACATGTGCAATCCTAAGCAAACATA
Source organism: Mesocricetus auratus (assembly GCF_017639785.1). Classification (NCBI taxonomy): domain Eukaryota; kingdom Metazoa; phylum Chordata; class Mammalia; order Rodentia; family Cricetidae; genus Mesocricetus; species Mesocricetus auratus. The sequence continues at coordinate 173,000,253 of NW_024429266.1, forward strand.
ACTTTTACATCTAGAGCAAGGAACTTCTATATAAACCTCGGCATCTCTACTAGCTAGGTTTGTAACATTTGGAAGATTGTAATTTAAGAGGTTGGATAAGCAGGAGGTCTGGCACATGAAAAATACAACATAACTATGGAAGAGTATTGAGATTGTGTTCTCCAATGTGGCCATCTGTCCAGCTATTGTGGACATTATTACATAAATTACATGTGAGAAAGTCTCACTGACAATTATATGAATCTTAAATTCTGAATTCCCAACCTGGGTTCTTTCTTGCTCTCTGAACATTACTTCTAAAGAAAAAGCTATTTGCATATTCCCTTTCTAGCACACAATTTCGTCTAATATTAAAGATTTTACTACCAACACTGACGAGATGTCAAATATCCTGCAAAGCTATGATGTAAAGTTGGGTTGGGGGAGGAGGCATGCACAGACTTCACTGTCAGCATTACTAAGAAAGTCTCCTGTTCCTGTCACCAAATGTTCAACCTTAGGCAAGTTCTGGAACCTTTCTAAACCTCAGAGCCCCTATCTCTAGTAAGGACACATATTTCCCAGGGATATTTTTAAGATGAATCAATACAGCACACTAAATGTTTAGTACAGAGGTTGGCACATGGTAAGTGCTCAATCAATGTTACCTCCACTTTCATAAAACAGGTTTGAGCCTAGATTTTCCAAATAACTATCACAGCACTGCTTCAATTTGCCCCGGGAAACCTGATCACCATATGTGCCGCTTTAATCTTTGATTCCCACTGTTTCTATGACACCAGGTGCAAAATCATCAGAGCCTGTTATTTATCTGGTTTTGGCAGGTACGCAGGGTACAGCACAGTAGGAAAAAAACCCAAATGTTTGCTATAAAAATCCTGTGGATTAAAGATTACTAACAAGTGGAATTTTCTATTATCTAATAGCTGCCTGTTTCCAAGTGTCTCCCTTGTGGCAATAATTTGAATGTGGTTGAGGATATGCAACATTAAAAAGAAAACAACCTCTATTAGCACAAACCACCAGAGAGTTCATTAAAAGGGTATACAACCTGCCACACAATGATCATTGGTAAACGCTGTCCACTAGCATGCATCCTTCCTCACAGCATGATTTCCAGTAATCTGTTCTGTAGGATGAGCCAATAGCTTATATGCTAAATACTCTAGTAGTGAGCTAACAGTGACATAAAATAGTCAACATTCATAGACTTTTTACAAAAATCACTCGATGATGACAAAGGTTACCTACCATTTTTCTGAGTAACACCAAACACTATGATAATTACCTTACACATACCAACTTTAATTCAGACCTTACCATTTGCAAGATAGACAGAAATATTAAAGCAGGGAAAAAACAAATTAAAAAAATCAGGAATTCGGAGATGATCTTCTTTCTGTCACCCACACTGCTTCAGCCAGTGGAAGCAGAAACTCGAATACTCTAATACCTCCCCTACATTCCTATCAGCAAGGTTTTAGCAAACAATCAATTGCAAGATTCATAGATAAGGCATGGTTATGAAGAGCTTGGTTAAGCTCCAGGAGATCTAGAAAACTAAAATGACAAGGTCTTAGATGACAAGTAATAAAAAGAATGTATTTATCCAATCTTACAAAACAGCAGCAATGAAGTTCACATTTACTTTACAAAATAGTCCCAATACATAACCAAGTAACCTAGGAAGGCTAGCAAAGCAAAATCAAATTTCATTTAATCAAAAAGTAAGAGAAACACCACCACCTTCTACATGCCACATCTTTGTACATGCACAGAGCCAGTGACTGAGCTAACTGCTACAATGGAACAAAGACAACTGACTTCATGGAAGCAAAGGAAATTCACAGACTCGATGTGACTGCATCTTGTACAAAGATTTCCTTCAAAAGACAGTCTAGCTCAGTTACCACCCAGTGTAAGCACTTTTGAAAGTTCAAATGGTACTAGAGAATTATTCCACATTCCTATTTTTTATTTTCTAGAAAGGTTCAAACAACCAAATTCACTAGGTGAATAAATGAACCATTTATTGCAACCTCAAAACTGATACAGCAAAACATCAAACAATAAAGTATGTGACAGTATTAAATTCATAAAATGTCACATTAGTAACAGCTAAAGGCTGAATGTAATGCCAAACTTTCAAAGTATAAAAAGCATTTTAAAAAATTCAATGCCAATATTAATTTACAAAATACACAAATTATAAAACCTCATCAATACATCTGTCTTACCTCAGTGCCAACACCACCAGCTTTTATTAGTCAACATATAACACCTAAGATACAATGACGTCAAAATTTTATTTAAGAGTGAAATGACAGAGAGAGATAGAGAGATAGAGAGAGGGGGGGAACCCTTGTTCCCATCTAACTGGGCATTCTCTCTTTTCTCTCTTTCTCTCCTCTCCCTCTCTCCCTCCCTCCTTCCCACCCTCCCCCCCCCCACACAGACTCTTGAATCCTTGTTCCCATCTATCCTGGCCCCAATATCTCCAACATGTAACAACTCTTATTAGCTTTCCTTATTTTTAAATTTACTTATTCCTCAACAGTACATTTATTTTTTAGTTTGTTCTGTTCAAAACCAAATAAAAGCACTCACTATCTTCCTCCATTTGAAATAAAAGCAGGAGGCTACATTTGTTGTTCCAAATGTTAGTCTTTTAGATAATTAATGTATTCTAGCAATCTCTTAACACTTAAGAGATATTCCATTAACAACCACATGGTAATTCAGTAGGTGGATGCATACTTAATCAACTAAACTCCAAGGACGAAAACCTGAGAGCACCCCAGTGTTCTTGAGCAATTCCCAGTGTTCTGTTCTTTTAGATGTAATTATATGTAAGTGTGGTGTGTATAAGGGGTGGTTTGCCTATCAGTGCAAGTGCCCACAGAGGTCAGAGGCCTGACTTGCCTGCCTCTGCAGTGCTGAGATTAAAGGTGCATGTCAACAGGACTAGCCAGTGTTCTATTCTTAATAATGCAATGGAGCCAGGCAGACTTGAGCAGACCTGTAATCCTAACTCGTGGGAAGTAGAAAAAGGTAGACCAGGAGCTCAAGAACATCTTTAGTATATGATTTAAAGCCAACCTAGACTACAGGAGACCCTGATTTTTGGATTTGGGGTGGAGACAGGTGAAGCAATGATATAATGGGTAGTGGCTAAGCCTGGGTAGGCCCTGTTGTATGCGGATAAGGTGTATTGGTAGGACACTCATCCATATAACTAGTAAAGCTAAAACAGCTGTATTTTCAGTTGATCTCCTCGGAGTCCCTTCCCCATTGGTTGTTCTGTACAGCATTCTAACAGTAATGTCCCTATAGCTGTACAGTAACAGTGTGCAAAAGTGTAACTGTCTCTACAGTTGAGCCCTCAAACATTAAGATACTTGCTAACCTTCAGTCAGTCCTTCTCTTTTGGCTTCTGTCCACCCTTCTGTTTTCCAGATCGCTTCCTTCCCAGTTTCCAAATACTCAGAAAGCATGTCTACGCTTAAATGTTTTCAAAAATATTATATCTCTAAAAATAAGAAAAATATTATCATCTCTTCTTTTATGTCTAAATCACTCCTACCAAATTTTACTACAATTTCTAGAGTAAGAACTATTTCTGGATCCAGCTACCCTAACTGAAATAGTAATTTAATAAAGTTGCCTCCTGCAACCGTGAAATCTGTCCCCCTCTTCTGATCCCTAATGTGTGACCCTGCCCCTTTCCATGTGCAAGCGATGTGATCTCTCAGCCACATGGCACATGCAGGGTTTCTAAATAGGGAAGAGTTGACATCCTCACTGTTTGAAGAAAACCAAATGTTTAATACATGGACTGGTTGTTCTTTAAAACACTACATCTTTCACTCTGTGCTTCCTCTGAAGTTCTATTACACAAAGTAATGGACTGGGGAAACTCATGAACTTGCCAGTTTTAACATTTCAGCTGTTCGTTCAATCTGACTTCAACACTGTCAAAACTTTATTAATCTAGCCTTGGTGCTTTCTGAGAACTTGGAGAACTGAAAAACTAAGAGTTTTACTATTTCAATGGGGTTTGTGAGATTAAGTAACTTCCTGCCTCTTTGAATGGACCCTTACCTGTCAAAAAATGGGGAAACTTCAAATGCTGCTGCCAAGACTCCTCCCCAAGGCAGTAAGAGTCTAACAGACATTCTCCCTTCACTACTCAACAACATGTCAGGGTAGCTCCTAAGCACTGTGCTTTCCCTAGCCCACAGACTGGTGGGACATCGGGCACTAACACTCAGCACCCAACGAGGTTTGGATAGCTGAAGACTATAGCAGGCACCTCCAGGCTCCAGCATCATTTTATCATTTTATCCTGGCATGCTACCAAAATACTACCATTTTCTAAGTCTGCTGAAAGAATGCGTTTGAAATATTTAATTAAGGTGAGAAGTGACTCTTACAAAAGTACTTTGTAAGGAAATCAGAAGACATTGTTGCTAAGAACTGGGGTTCTTTTGGCTTTCCGGAAGAATTCAAGTCTGAAACAGAATTAAGTATTTGTGCTTGTTTAGCTTGAAACTTAAACAAAAGCAGTATCTCTGAGATATCAACTACCTAATGTAAGGGTAATCATTTTAAACTGTCCAGATATCAAACCTCTCTAGTTAAATGGGCACAGGATCAAAAGCATGAGGTGTCACCTTCCCCTCCCCCTCTTTTTCTTTTTTGATCGATCAGGGGAATGAACATCTCATGCAAATAACAACATAAAATGACAAAACCAGTTGTAGGTGACAGCCCCCCCGCCAACTAAAGATCACAGAACAAGCAACATTCCAAAGATAACTAGATGACACGTTCCTCTGATAATTGGGGTAACGAGGTTCAGTACAAAGATGGTACTGAGATCAGTATATGTTCTATACAGCTAGGCTAGGTGCAATAAATTCATACTATTTTCTTTCTGAGACTACAAATACAAAAGTACAAGTGGAAGATGCCAATATCAACTATCCAGCTGTATCACCATGGGCAGAATGACTCAGTCTATGATCCAAGGAAGGCAAGAATTTTAAGCCTCACTGACATGACTGACTTTCCCTGGGGCTCTGTTCCTTTAAGAAATTACTAAGACAGTAAATGTGCGAAAGAACCATCCCTCCCAAACTATATTTACTAATCTGATATGTTTTAATATTTTATGGGCAATATGACCCATACCCAGTAATAAGTTATAAATGACTCTTTAAAATATGCTTAGTTCAACAAGAAAAGCATATAATGACACTTTTAAGGCTTCTAAAATTGGCTTCTGTGGAATCAACTAAAAAAAAAATACTCTGCAAACAAAACCCATCATTTGTAACGCTTGAATTCTACAGATAAAAGAGCAGTATGTTTTTGCTTACTTGGTAAAATCAATAGAAGAGAGCAAAGTCAGCAGTTTATTATGTACCCATGTTCCAGAATGTATCTTAAGTGAGAGGGGAAAAAAACAGAGACAACCGTTCAAACTAATTGTCCTGCCTGCTGATGAGGCACCCAGACAACCTATTCTAGGAAGAGATAAGTGTGTTATCTAGCCATCATTAGGCTAAGGTTAAGAACTGAAAACCAGCCTATTGCCGGGAAGCAGAACTCACCTGGTTGCTCTCCACCTAACTTTTAACATTCAGTTCTTACAAACCCAGGAAGCAGTAGTGGTCTAAAATATAGCCAGATGAAAATGCTCACACTGAAATAGGGAAATGCCAGGGCAGGAGTGAATGAGTGGCTTAGGTATCCCTACAGAGAAGCAGCATGAGCACCTAGCCCTTCATCCTTCATCAATGAAAGCAGTTACTGTATTTATGATTTCTCAACATACTTTCTACTTCATATGCACTTGCATTCTACCCTAACTCACCCTTTCCTGGGGTTCTCAGGGTTAATGCATATCTGCTCCTCTGATTTAAAAGAAAACTAGTATGACAGTGACTGTAACAACAAAATCCCAAGCAGCCAGTTAAAAACACAAAATTCCAACAGTACAAGGTAAATGACACATCATTTTTACGACATCCAATTTTATACAACAGTACAAGGACAAAGAGATTACGACTTTAATTTTTTTAAAAGCAAACTAGAGTTAACTGTTAACTGGCCATCCCCTTAGGGGCCTACAAATATTGACTCAAACAGTTATTGCATATCTAACAGAAAGAACTAGGAGTTCCTTCAGTCTCTACAACTTTTCTCAAAGTGTTCTGAAAAGCACACTCTTAGCTACTCTTTTCTGTTCTTCATTTTTCTCAATGAATAATTAAATTCTGCAACAGCTGAAAATTGATCTCATTTTGATGAATCAAGCTAAGCTTATGAAGACATTATCTTAGAACAAGAATTTCCCAAGTAAGTATCTGATAAAGAGCAATGCTGCCCAGCTGGTGGGCAGGAATCTGACTGGTACCTTGCACTGCTCGCTGCATCATCACACACACCACTAATTGTGGCTTCAGTCCCTCCCTGATTCCCACACTGCTCACGGGAAATTCCAGTTGCCTCCATTCTTGCCTCCAAAGCACTGCTTTGCTTGGTAAAACATTCTCATCCTTCGGTATTCCAGTCAGATCCCTACAGATAGATCAGCTACCCTTCTCCCAACATCCTGTATTTCTCCTATGAAAACACCCATCACATTTTATTATAGTTATTCAATTATCTTTTTCTTAGTCTGGGAGAATGTCTGTTCTTGTAAACCTTGACCCACACCTTGTATGTACAAATGGTGGGTTAGGCCCATAACTGAGTCTCTGAATGAATTAACTCTTCTGCCAGATCTTATCTTACTCTAAAAGTCAAACTCTAGCTATGTGAACAGGACATTAGTGATAGTAATAATAACCTAGACTCTCACTTAGCTGACTACAACAAGAGTTCAAAAAAGTTGACTGGGGGAGTGATGGTACACATCTGTAATCCCAGCACTCAAGAAACTGAAGCGGAAGGATGACCATGAATTCAAGGCTAGCCTGGACTATACATTAAGACCTTGTTTCAAAGAAAAAGAAGGTTGAAAAAAAAAAAGCAGGGGACTAGAAGATGGCTCAGTGACTGAAGCATTTGTTGTTCAAGCATGCAGACCTGAATTGAGATCCCAAGCACCCAAGTAAAAGTCAGGTATGGCAGCATAACCTGTAATCCCAGAACTGGGAAAGGAGAGACAGGCTAGAGCTCGCTGGACCAGCATGCTTAGCCAAATCAATAAGTTCCAAGTTCAGTGGGAGATCCTGTCTTAAAATGTAAGGTTAAGAGTCATAAAGGATGACACTGGATATCAATCTCTGGCCTCCAAAGAACAAACATATGAGTGCACTTGGACCAATGTGCTCATTTGCACACAACCACACACATACATACCACACATTAAAAAAAAATTCAAAACAGATCAACTTTATGCAATCATTACCATGTCAACTAAAACTTTGGAAAATGATCAGGTGTGCCATGACAGTATGAAACAAGAATGAATGACAATGTTTATAAGAATTTTATATATACAACTAACAATAAAATATGTAATTTTTTAAGTCTCCTGATCAGCAAAACGAATGGGCTCACAACAACTTCACAGAGGAATATTATGACATGGCAATTCAAAGATTTGAACAGCATTAAATTCTGCTACCTGGGAGAAATGAGAAAGCAAGTAAGTCTATAATTTATAAATTATAACAATCAACAAAACTATAACAAGTTCATTAATGTCTTCGTTTAGAGTTATCATTTCTGTGATGAACACAACAAAAAGCACTCACACTTCCATGAAACAGTTCGTCGTCAAGAGCAGTGAGCAGCAACCCAAGCAAGCAAGGAACATGGAGGCTGACGCACAGGCCATGGAGGCTTGCACCCCAGCACATGCTCAGCCTACTTTCTTATGGAACCCTAATTTAAAAAATGCCCTACAGGCTTGCCTACAGCCTAATCTATGGAGGCCCTTCTCTAAGATGACTTTAGCTTGTGTCAAGTTGACATAAAACTATCCAAGACAATTAAATCTGCCAATTTGATATACAAACACATCACTGTAAAGCCATGAACTTTTTGTTTATCCCTAAGACCACACATTAATATATCACAATATTTTATAAACTTAAAAAACCCTACAGTCTTACAAATTCTAACACTTTAAAAGTTCAGCCTCTTGGATAGCCCAGAGACCTAGGATAGAAACAAACACAACTGGTGAAAAAAAAAGGCCAATGTAATAATGCCTAATGATATTCTATCATACTCATAGATTGGTGCCTAGCCCAATGTCATCAGAGAGGCTTCATGCAGCAATTAATGGAAACAGATGCAGATACCCACAGCCAAACATTAAGCAGGGCTTGGAGAATCCTGAGGAAGAGGAGGAGGAAGGATTACAGGAACCAGGAGCGTCAATAACATGACAGGAATCAACTAACCCTGGGCTCAAAAGGGGTTCACAGAGACTGAACCAACAACCATGGAGCCTGCATGGGACTGACCTAGGCCCTCTGCATATGTTACAGTTGTGTAGATTGGTCTTCTTGTGGGAGCCGGTGCTATCTTTGACTCTTTTGTCTGCTTTTGAGACCCTCCCTATTCCTCCTACTCAGTTGCCTACTGGCTTGCTCCCCATGGGGAGCACTCTATCTCTGATTTTGTGAGGGTAGGAATTCAAGCAAGAAAGGAACCTGGAGGCAGGAGCTGATGCAGAGACCATGGAGGAGAGCTGCTTACTGGCTTGCTGAACCAGCCTGCTTTTTTATAGAACTAAGAACCACCAGCCCAGGGACAGCACCACCAACCACAGCCTTGGCCCTCCCTATCAATTATTAATTAAGAAAATGCCCTACAGGCTTGCCTACAACCCAATCTTATGGAGGCATTTTCTTAACAGGGTTCCGCCTTTCAAATGACTTTACCTTGTGTCAAGCTGGCATAAAACTATCTAACACAGATTATTCAAAGAAAACAATAGTAATTTTTTTAACTCTAAAAGTTACCAGTGTGAACTGCCTGAGAGGAGAAACCTCTTTTATTTCCTGGACATATCCTTGAGCAAAGAGCACTGGAGAACATGAAACCTTCTGTACTTCACAGTTCCTGAGAGTACCTGTCAAAGCACTGTTACAAGTACACATGCTAATAAAGAAGATGGTAACTGAAAAGGGTGAAACACACTGCGAAGCCTGCATGTTTTCCATTAGGTTGAAACATAAAGGCCAGGCCACCTCTCTTATGGAATAAAACACTGTAAGCCCCTCCCCCGAGGACCTCCAACTTCTAGGTTCCACCCACAGAACACTGTGGACCCTGCCCCCACCCTACAGAATTTTTTATTTTCTCCAAGGAGCAGAGGTAGCCACCCTCCTGGTTTTTTCCCCTCCCAGTAAGTCTCTTGTGCGAGGTTTGTTGTGCAGTGTGACTATGTGGTATTCCTTGGCTCCTGACTGCCAGGATACCTTCCCATCCAAGCTGCAATGCTTACAATCACTGAGTGACAATTCAGAGTACTAGTAAAAGACAGTAAAAGTAATTTTTAAATGTGTAATTATTTTCTCATTGTATGTTCTAAATTTAAAAATGCATTTTTATAGAGTGTTCAATCAAACAAGATTTTACTCATTTATATAACTATATATATGTGTGTGTATGAGTGTGTATATATGTGCGTGTATATATATATATTATTAAATAAAAGGAATGCACTAGGCATGATAAGACACACTTATAATACTAGAACTTAAGAGGCTAAGGCAATGAGTTCCAGGACTCATTTTTGGTCATGTCTCAAAACAAAAACAATCAAATGGAAGGAAAATAGAACATTTCAACAACTAAATTCAATGAAGTCCTGAAGCAGTGTCCAATTTCTCACAGGAGAAATTGGCTTTGATGATTTTCAGTTTTCCAATACTCAACACACTCTGGATATTTTCACGCTGATACCAGCCATGCAGGTGCTACAAGGTACTTTAAAACAACAACAAAAGCCTGGAGTTGGTGAGATTAGCATGTGTACTTGTAACAGTGCTTTGCCAGGTACTCTCAGGAACTGTGAAGTACAGAAGGGTTCATGTTCTCCAGTGGACAGAGGTGACTGCCATCATGACTGGCAACCTGAAATCACATGGTGGACAAAAGAACTAACTGCAGCAAATTGTCCTCTGAACTCCACACATGTGTTGTGGCATTTGTATGCCCATATACATACACAAAATTTAATTTACTTCCTAACAATTTAAAAACAAGCAAAATAATGCTGGAAGTGTGCCTCTGTGTAGAGCAGTTGCCTAGCACGCCAAAAGCCTGGGACTCAGTTTTCAACTTTTAAAATAGTACACTTTTAACTTAAGGTGGTTTTACAAGCGAAAGTTGCAAAGTACAGAAAGCTCCCATATACCTTCTAATTTCTTCCAGTGTTAAAATGCTACATTAGGGTGATATTAGCTCCATCAAACAAAATAAATAGTAATCCATTCTTGTTACTAACTGAAGTGCATTTTCAATCTTAACCTAATATCATTTTTCTGCCCCAGAATCCCAGGCAGGCTACATTATACTTATTTGCAATTTGAGTTTCTCAGACATTCTTTGGTTTTGATGGTCAAACATTTTACAAAATGATCCTCAACTGGGGTTCAGTGACACCCCCTCTCTCCCATGTGACTTGGGATGTTGGGTTTTGAGGAGGAAACACAAGAGATAGAGTGGTCCTTATATTTCATAGACCATTTAAAAACAAGTAAAATAATGCTGGAAGTGTGTCTCTGTGTAGAGCAGTTGCCTAACACGCCAAAGGCCCGGGGCTCAGTTTTCAATGTTTAAAATAGTACTCTTTTAACTTAAGGGTGTAAGCTATCAATGTTGCACTACTATTAATGTTGACATCATCACTTGACTCAGGTGGTACTTACCAGGTTTCTCCACCGTGGACACAACTCCCTTCTTTAGAAGAAGTTCCCTAGGAGTAACCCTCTCTGAAGGCACAGGGGATGTTACATTTGCACCTTGTTGATGGGAAGCATTCATGTCAATCACTTGCAGTCTCTCTACAATATTCTATTCTATATTTTTAAACACTATAAAATTCATACATAGACATTTTCTGATTTGGGTTAATCCAATACTACTGTAAATATATTATTGCCTAAACTGTCCTATTTTTGGCCACTGGAGAATTCTTGTTGTCAGTTCCTATATCCCCTACACATGTTATCAGTTACTAAGTTTGTGATATCCTGTTCATATTTCCTCTCACTGTTGCCCTGCTATTCCTTCTTCTTTTTGGACTTCCTTGCTTTCTTATACAATAAAACACTCTAGGCTTATCTTGCATATTCCAGTACTAGCCCAAGGAACCAAAATTTCTACAAGGATCATTGATGCCTTTTTGCTGGATAATCGTATTATCATAGAAACCAACACATGTACAACTGGGTGTGCTGATTACCACTGTGGTATGCTTCTGAGGAGCCTCACATCTGACACGACAAGCAAATATATGTGTATATGCTAGCTCACTTACTTAACCAAATTATTAAGTATTTTTCCCATTCATTTCCATCTCTGGGAAGCCAAACTCAAGTTTTTCACTTTTATGCCTCCAATTCCAGTCCAGTATTGCATGGATACTTTAGCCATATTTGTTTGTAATCCTCCATTCCAAAAGGGAAATCTGGCTCCAACTTAAACACTAGCATTGTAGAATTAAAATAAAGCGTTCCAAAATGACAAGTTGGGTTAAAAACTAGAAATATGTATGCTCCACACATCAATACACATTAAGCAAAACAAGACTACTTCAAGGAAGCAAGCAAGATAATCAGGAAAGACACCCCCACTCCCAGTCAATCAAAGAACTCCTAGTCCCACATTGATGCTCATCTACCTTAAGTGGAGAGAGTTCTATTTACACACTGGTAAACTCTAGTTTTCATAATGGATTATTATGTATTTGGTTTATTATAACATGAGATGAAAAGCACACTTTCTCATCAACACATTTTCTGTTTTCCACCTGTGGGCCTATTTGGCAGAGAACTTTCTGGATGATCTGTCTGTTTGTCGCTCAACACTCCATCTATAATTTTTTTCAACAGCCCACAGGCATCTCTATGTCCCTCTTCTGAGCAGCAAAGGCAACTGTGCATGGAGATAGCTACAGAGCACAAGGAGCTCTGGAATCCCACATTTATTATTCCTTTTTTGTAGGCAAGAGACTAAGGCTTTAAGAGCCCCATCTATAGTCATAAAATGTATCAAAAGCCAAAACCCTATTCCTACCTTTAATTAATGTTACTACCTAGACTTGACAGATCTCCTTGTACCCTGTCCCCATCACTGTTGTAATGCACTCAATTTCCCCAGGATAAGACAGACCTCAGTCAGATAATGGCTCTAGTTTGATGGCATGCAACCTAAGTGATGTCTGCCCTTTCCTGCCTCACTTCCCACTCTCTATACAGAGGAAAGTCAAGTGCTTTACTCCCATCAAAGTCCTCCTGTTAGGTCTGCTCCCTCAGGGCTAAGTACATACTTCTCGTTAGAGGGAAAACGCTGGGTTCCTTGAGGGCTATACAGTCAAACAGTTGAGTTAAATCAGACTTGCCACTTACTTCCTGACTACCCTGACTCGTGGCCATTTCATTTCTGCATCTCCAAGGAGCTAAGATTACACATCTTAATGCACTACCAGTACTCGAGTTACACATCAGCTCAAGCACACATAGTCACTACTTCCTGAACAAGGATTCGCTATTCTCGAGTCTTTGCCATGACAGAAATGTTCAGGAGGCTCTCACCAGGAACATAAAAGCTGGGGGTTATTCTTGAATCATAAAACTCCAGAACTCTGATAATTTCATCTCAAAATCATGCTCTCATGTATTAAGCAACCCCAACTATTAGGGGTACCCAACCAGTCCTTGCCTTGGCCTGAGTAAAGCCACGCTTTATATTGTTAAGCCACAGCCCATTTGTACCCTTCTGGCTATAAGAGAGCACACTGGCTACTTAGAAAGTGTTTCCCATTCCCCTCACTAAGTGATGTACGATGTACTCGTCTGCCCTTACCCAGATCCAATGGAAACAGTATCATCCTTAGACAAATGACCCAATGCCATTTTTTTCCTTAAGCTATCTCCATTATTTTCTATTTCCCTCAGAAGAGGTTAGAATTTAATAACTAACATTTTCTTTAAAAGGTGGTAAATTTTTTTAATTTTGCTTTTCCCCCCTGCTCTGGATCTCAAGTTTTCTAGATAGCTCGTTCAGAAATGAATGAAAGTGAAGAAAAGTTCTGTGCAACTAGAAAATATAAGCCAATAGATAAATGCAATTTGGCAAGGGTCCAGCATCCTATGCCTATACTTGTGAGGAATTTCTTTCATAAAGATGCTGTTCCTAACTTAATACAAAAGAAGCCCCCCCATCTCCTTTTTACCAGATTTGGAAGTTACAGTGTTATTCCTTCACATATTAATGACTCAGATTCCTTTTATTTCCTAGCCTCAGCATGCGAGGGAAGGCTCACCTAAGTTAGGGCAGACTACAAACTTGACCACAGAATCATGACATCAGCTCATCTTTATAAGCATTAAAAGTCACAACTGCCCATACACTTTAATACACTGGCTCAGATAACCATGCACAGCAGGCTCTGACCAGGGTGACCAAATTAAATGGAAACCATATTCATCACCCTATGTAAAGTCATGGACACTACTTTTAAAATTAATTGTCAAAGCATGTATCTTCCTTTTTAGAACATGTCTTAGATGTAGAAAAATCAGCCATTTCACTCACAGTGTAACAACCAAAATTATTACACAATGAATGAAATTTTTCAGAAGATTTTAAATTTTAATGATTTTTAAACCTACAAGCCCCAGATCTTTCAAATGTTAACTGTCTATCACATCTATCTGTGTTGTTACACATATACAAAATATTCAACCATAGAAAGCAAGTTGCTGCCATTTTTCTTTAATCCGTCAGTGACTTTCTTAAGAACAAATCTATACAATAAATCAAAAAATTTAATACTGGTACAGTAATAGAATCCAGAGAGCCTATTTTTATTTCTCCACTCATGCCAAAAGACAGTCTCTTTCAAATTAAAAAATACTTTTCCAAAATAATGATTTAAAGATTCTTCCAAGAAAAAGCATGACACAATTCACAAATCATTTCTTCATGAAGATAGTGTCTCTCTTGTCTAGGGTCATAATCAACAGCATCTTTGCTTCTAATTTAGCCTTCAATAAAAATGCAGTGTCCGTGGTTTGCCAAGAATCAGCACACAAAAGCACTCTTTTCTTGATTAATGAGAACAATAAGTTAATTTAAAGAAAGTTGGACAAGTCTCTTGAACTCTGGGAAATCATCTAGCAAGAACTGAACAACAATCTGAAATTCTTATTAATCTGCTTATCATATGTTTTCAAGCTGCCAAAAGAAGATCAATATAGTATTAATAAAGTGTTGCTAAAAGCAGTACTTACAAGTTACACTAACAATAATACCACTTTAATATAATAACTAACTATCTGGATGGGTTACACACACCAAATCTTAAGATTGTTCTTTGGTGTCAATCTTCCATGTTATATAAGCTTGAATACTACTCTAACGCAAAGAAAACTAACCTCTTCAGTATGTTCAGCTCTGTACTGTGTAAAATAGCAAGGCTGTAAAGAAAGATAATTCACAGGTTTCCACTCACAGTAGACCCACAACATCAAGACATTTCCCTGACAAAGAAAAGTATTAAAAATACCATGGTCCTACTGCTAAAAAACAATAATAATAAAGAACCCATTTATCTATCTGTGGAAGGCATATTTACAAATAGTGTTATTTCAAGCTAACAAAATTATGAAACTTTATTCCTTTAATTCAACTTTTCTGTTTTTCACAGTACACATACATAATATTTTTAAAGCAATTTTTTTTAATTTAGGGCATTGCAGGAAATGTTCTTTAATATGTCAGTGTGCCTTTCTTAAGAAGCAATCCATACAGTAACCAGAGCCACATAACTATCAAAATCAAGAAGTTGAATAATGCTATAGTAGCATAATCTGAAGACCTTATTCCTATTTCACCAATCATGCCAAAAGATAGCGTCTCTTTCAATTAAAAAAATACTTTTTCAGAAAGGCAGTGGTACTGCACATCTTTAATCCTAGCACTCAGCAGGCAGAGGCAGGCAGATCTCTAAATTCAAGGCCAGCCTGGTCTACAGAGTGAGTTCCAGAATGGCTAAAGCTAAACAGAAAAACCTTGTCTTGAAGAAAAACAAATAAAAATAAAAACCACTTTTTCAAAATAATAACCTAGAGATTCTTCAAAATAAAAGCATATAATACAACAAAATGGTCATAAAAAGGGTTAAAATTTTTGATAAAAATGCAAAACATAAAGATACAAACATTTCACTACAAAAGAAATAAATAAAATTCTAGATTTTTTGTAACCTTCAATGGCTAAGTAGTAGATGAACATTCTACTCACTTGCCAACCAACCATACTGTCAAAAGTAAAAGGATAACACAATTTTAGGGTTGCAGAAGATCTCAATGCAGTCACTACAGAATACTCCAGTATTCTTGCCTTTGTATTCCCATCTCCCTTGCCTTTGTTCCCTTTGGTACCTGAACATCTCTCTCTCTCTCTCTCTCTCTCTCTCTCTCTCTCTCTCTCTCTCTCTCTCTCTCTCTCTCTCTCTCTCTCTCTCACACACACACACACACACACATACACACACACATGACAAAATAAATAAAATCCCATACTTTGATATAGTCTTCAATTTTACTATGAAATTAATCCCAGCACTCAGAAGGCAGACCCAGGCGGATCTATCCAGTTCAAGACCAGCCTGATTATACCTAGAAAGACCCTGTCTCAAAGAAATTTCTTCCATTTATTTTAAGGTACATGATGTGACTATTTTCACTGCTTTAAATATTTAACAGGCAATCCATGATACATGATTCACTAACAAAAATGTAATGAGTCTCTCTATAGTTGCATTTTTCTTAACTAGATTCTGCAAAAAAAAACTTATTTTTAATGAAAATAAAGAACTACCATTTATGAATATACCTCATTAATACCACATTACACACTGCTGCACAGTAAGAGAATCTTACTGGGCCATGGGTGTCTGTATGTATGTATAAACACATACTCACACACATATAACCAATTATGATGTGCATAAATCTAGGTCTAAATTTATTTTTTAAAAACTTTTTGAAGACTGGAGAGTTGGGTCAGCAGTTAGATCACAAATGTTCTTGCAGAAGATCCAGGTTTGGTTCCCAGTACCCATATGGTGGCTCATAACCACCTGTAACTCTAGTTACATAATTCAATGTCCTCTCCTGGCTACCCTAGGTGAAAGGCCCTACGTAGGTTTAATACCCAGTAATAAAATAATATCTCATAATGAAATAAAAATTATATATTTAACATTTTCAAAATTTCCCATCACTAAATTGCTTTAATCCTCCCAATCTATCCAATGCATTGAGGTAACTTAAAAATTTCTCTTTCCTGTGTGCACTATTTTTCTGATCAACCCCTTATGTGTTTTCTTGACAAAACAAAACAAAACAAAGAAAAGAAAAACCTCACTGCCTTTCATGGTTGCTCTACCAATTCTAAGGAGAAAAAATAAAACAAAGTCACTGTATGATCACTAAACTACCCTCCCACATCCCAGCTTGCTATCACTAATGAAGATGACCCAAATAATAAACAGAAAGGAAAGAGAACTGATATGGACCATGCCACACTCCTCTAGATTAGCAGTTCTCAACCCCTTTGGAAGCCATATAGCAGACATCCTGAATATCAGATATTTACATTAAAATTCATAAGAGTAGCAAAATTATAGTTATGAAGTCACAACAAAATAATGTTATGGCTGAGGGGTCACCAAAGCACGAGGTTCACAGCATTAGGAAGGCAGAGGACCATTGGTCTAGAGGTGCTGAGCGTCAACTTGACAGAATCTGGACTTATCTAGAAGACAAGCCTCCAGGCACACCTAAGAGAGTTCATCTCTTAGGTTCATCAAGATTGGAAGACTCATCCCAGGAGTGGGCAGGACCATTTCTTATACGCGGGCTGTGGACTCTATGAAAAGGAGAAAGTGACTGGGCACCAGCACTTTCCTAACTGTTCATGTGACCAGCTGCACCAAATTCCTGCCACCATGATCTTCTTCCCAGGGGGGCCTGTACCTCAGAACTGTGAGCCAAAATAAACCCTTTCTCCTTAAAGGTGATTTTGTCAAGGAAGCTTGTCACAGCAGCAGGAAAGTGATTATGACAGTAGTAGAAATGTAAAAGAACCACTCTCTACACATTTCTTACCTATTGCACGAATCTGATTCTGAGGAGAGAAGAATATCAGTACAACTAGAAGAATCATCTGGTCTCTCAGGCTCCAACTGTCCAGGGGACTCCAGTTTGGACTGAAGAAAGTGGTTTGTTACTGAGACTGTATCGGAGAAGTTCACATTACATTCTTGTCCTAACAAGGAAATATAAAACTTTTTAAAAAATTAAAGAGGACCTTAAAATGCACACCCCTATATTTCTTTAACACTTAATATTGTTATTTCTACTTTAAAAATAAAAGTAAAAGAACACTGAACCTGCAAAATAAGAAATGACAATTAATTGATACTAATTATCGTATTTATGTTTTCCAGGATTAATTCACTTAAAAGTAAAGTTTTCTTTAAAACCAGAGATGGGAATGCCTCACCATTCTTAAGAAGCTTCTATTAGCAGATTACTAAGGAATAGCTGCATATTCCAAAATCAAAGAACAGTGACAAATTAACAAAACAGACTCAACTAATAAGGAAATCATACTATTTGTCACACGACATAGTATGAAACATCTATGGACACTGCTAAACCCGTTAAATAAAGTACTCACTAGAAGGAAAAGAAAAACCAATCAGACATAGGAATCTTGCAATTTGATCTGACACATGTCACATTTCTGAACATCCTTTCTCATATTCTGTTTTCAAAGTTTCTTTTTATAAAGATATGGAGATACAGGAACACCTCAGGGTGGTTTGAAAGAATATGGCATACAGGCATAGCCAAATATCTGATAATAAAAGTGCAAGTGCCAGAATGTCTGCTACCTAGGACTTTCCCTTTTACAGTATGTGCCAACACTGTGGGGATTTTCATCTGTGCTATCCTGACAATTCAGAAAATGAATGAATAAATAAAAGCAACTGTTAAAGTTTTGTTAGCAGAGAAAATTTATTGAATAGGACAAATTCTTTAAAAACAAAACTACCTTCCCAAGTTCATATACTCAAATGTTTTCTGAAATGACCCTCGATGCTGGTTATGCAGAAGGACAGCATTCATCACCAGTGTAAGCTCCTAATGTTACCTGAGTACCAATAAACTACTATGACCAAGACAGAGTCACACCCTCTGGCGTTCATCAGGGAGAGATGAAGGGCATTAACAAGTGACTTTCTAGAAGGTTCAGAACTTCCTCTTATAAACAGAACCACTGAAAACTTCAGAAGGCCTGCTTCTAAAGCTTTTTCACTCAGGGTTCAAAAACAGAAGCTACAATAAGTGAAGGAACTACAAAACTCTGAGGAAAAAAGAACCTACTCACAACATGATCTTTCTATCCATGTCTCTCTTAATATTCTACACAAGTTTTTGGAGGTTATATATACATTTGCAACAGTACTTCTTTTTGGCAATACGATGTAAGGTTTGAATTTCTCAGGGACAGCAAGACAGATAAGATTTACACACAAAGCAATAACTGTCAGTTCTCATTTAGAAGTGACATGGCTAGTAAAGCCTCCTCAGTGGGGTCAACTAAGGATTAAACCAAGAAGGGAGTCTAAAGGGAGAAATCAATCATGTGGTTATCTATATTCTTTTAGTGTGGTATTTAAGCTAAAATTTTATTGATCAGCAGGTCTTATGAGAAAGGTAAAATTGTCTTTTGTCCATGTGCCCTTCCAAACTTTTCAAGCACCATTTTTCCAATGGATGAGGTAAGCAAAGGGCGGTAATTAGGCAGCCTGCATAAACAGCAGAGGAAATAGATGCAGCATGCTGTAGCACCTTCACTGTGGTTTGCTGCTAAGAGAAGCTTTTTATATCGAAAGATAGCACCTATTGCTTTAAGGCTGTGGAACAAAGAGAGGAGAGAATTTAAGTTTAATTTGCACAATAAATGGAACCTGGTACCTTCCAGTGCTCTGGCCATGACTGTGGCACAAATCTTCAGAAAGGTCACTTTTTCTGAGATGAGCAAATCGGCTGATTACCTTTATTGTCATCTTCTCAGGGAAAACATGAGCAGTAAATCTCTGAACTAAGATCTTGGGTTAATAAAGTGGGATAAAGGTAAATGGAAGAAGTTTGAGAATCTTTTAGTGCAGAGTTAGTTGAGGTTACTGCTTTTCTTTAAGTTACCACAGATGCCAGTGAGGTAAACCAGGGCATGTTTTTTTCTATGCATCTAAATGGCTACGAATCACCAGTTTTAGGTATGTAGTAATTCTATGTCCTTGAATATCTGGGAATGTCTTAAAGACCAAATGCCTGCCAGTAAAAAAGATAATTTCAGGAAGGCAGATCCTGAAATTACACTGGAGAAAGGAACAGAGGCCTGGTGGTGGGAAACAGGTTTCACACATAGCTAAGGAATGTTATCAATATACTCCAACTGCATAGGGGAAACTGTGCAATAAATGATCAAATAGTGCTGAACTGTGGGAAATAAATCCCAAGTTTGTAACAGATGAGCATAAGCTACAACAAGAATTCTTACAGTAAGAAATAGCCACTTTATTCACAAGGCTATAACTCCAACATGCCTTATGTTTTGATTTAAATCCTTCACACAAAATCCTTCACTCCGGTGGGTTGACCTGTGAAATAAGGCTGTTTAATTACTGTGTGATCTTGCTGCTTGTAGCATGCAATGAGTAGGGGAATGGATTTTTGCACTGTGACTACACTCTGCTTTTCTTTTTCTCTTACATTAGCTTAGAGAAGATAAAACACCATCAAAGATAAACATCATCCTACAATTTGTGGGCACTAAAAGTCAGCTATCCTTCCTGCCTTCCCCTTAAACCTTGAAATGCAGGGCTCCAAATAGCCTGAATGTGAGGCTCAAACAACAGACTTCCCCTAAGACAAGCAACAAAAGCAAGTTAGATTCCTCCTTGAAAACGCATGCATCTTGTTCATTTACAGGGCAGTTCAATGTTTAAAGGACATCAGTTACACTCACCATTGACACTACACAAAATCCATCTTTTCAATCTGCTTTCCCTTTTCACATGTCTTACCTCTTAGGCATCCTTTTTACCCACAACAGCCAGACAATATCAATTACTTCTGAAGCCCAGAGACTATAGTACGTAAGTATACACACACCTAAGACGTAATCTCTAAACACAAGCAACCGATTATATGAGAGACTGAAAACACAAAAAGTGTTCACATAGTGGGAAGTATTGAGCCCAGTTCTTAAGAACTAAACCAGTGTCTAAGAACATCCTTTAACAATTGCATGAACAAATTCAAATTGCTCAAAAAAATCATAAGGTATATGGTAAGGCAGAATCCAACATCTGAAACACCCCCAAGAGATCTGAGGACAGCAATAAGGAGTTCAAAAACACCCAAAAGAACAAAATGTTTAGGAATATTCTAGAAAAAAGCTTTAATAAGAAAAAAAAAACTTGGTTTACTGAAAGCTGTGAAATTGCTATGAGAAGTTTAAAATGGAAAGATACCACATGTTCAGGAATTAGAACATGTAATATTGCTAAGATACCAATACTACCCAAAGCTACCTATAGAGTCAATGTAATCCAATATAAAAATCTCAATAGTGGTTTTTACAAAAAGAAAAATTCATCTTAAAATCACATTCAATCTCAAGAAGTCCTAAATAGCCAAATAGTATTGAGAAAGAAGATTAAAATTGAATTGATTCACACTTAACTTCAAAATGAAACCAGGCATAAGGACAAACTCTCAGACCAATGGAACAGACAGAGTAAGGACAGGAAAAATAAACCTTTATATGGTTAGCTGATTTTTTTTTGTTTCTTTTTATTTTTGAAATAGATTCTTTCTCTGTAGGCAAGGATGCCCTAGAACACATAATCCTCCTTTCTCTTATTCCTACAAATGTATGTCATGCACCCAACCAAATGAGCTGGTTTTTTCATAGGAGTATCAGCAGCATTTTATGGCAAAAGACTTCAACAAATAAAAGTGAGGAACTGGGCATCTACACTATCTTATACTCTGGATAAAAAGAAGAGTAAAGTTGACCAAGTCTTAAAACCAAGGAGTGAAGCCAGGTGGTGGTGGCGCATACCTTTAATCCCAGCACTTGGAGGCAGAGGCAGATGGATCTCTGTGAGTTCGAGACCAACCTAGTCTACAAGAGTTAGTTCCAGGACAGCCTCCAAAGCCACAGAGAAACTCTGTCTCGAAAAACCCAAAATTAAAAAAATAAAAAAAAAACAAGGGGTGAAACTACAAAATACTAGGAAGAAATTGTGGAAATGAACGAATTTGTACTACAGTGAATTTGACAGTGACTTCATGTATATAACACCAAAAGTAGAAGCAATAAATGAAAAAACTGGACATAATAAAAGATTAAGTAGTTTTGTACATGAAAATGTACTATAAAGAAAGCAAAAGACTCAACAAAGGGTGTCTATAAATATTTGCACATCATATATATACAATGAAGGACTGATGTCCATAGTAAGAAATCCCTAAAACTCAATCAAAACCCAAACAGTCCAATTAATAAGTAGACAAAGGACTTGAATACATTCTAAAACAGAAAAACAGATGGCCAATAAGTATATGAAAAGACACTCAACTTCCTAGGAAAATGAAATCATGATGATATATCACTTCACAACTAGTAAGATGGTATGATGGATACATTGGTTGTCATCTTGACCACATCTGGAATCAACTAAAACCCAAGTATCTGGGCATACCTGTGAGGTATTTTCTTACTGGATCATTTGAGGACAAAGATATAACCTAAATCTGGACTACACCTTCTGGTGGCAGGCTACATTATAAAAATGATGAAATGCAAATTTTTTGCTTTTTGCCTGCTTGCCGTCACTCTCTCTTGCAAATTCATCAACCCTGTTGCTGAGACACTTCTCAACAAGCATTAGGACCTACTTCTTGAGGATTCCACCACAGGCTGAAGACTAGTTGAACTAATTGGACTAAACAACTACTAAATTCTTATCCTTTCCATCAGGAGACAGCCATTGTTGGGTCTAGCCAAACCACAGCCTGTAAGCCACTCTAACAAATAGTGTGTGTGTGTGTGTGTGTGTGTGTGTGTGTGTGTGTGTGTGTGTGTGTGTGTGTGTGTGTTCTATCAGTTCTGTTCCTCTAAAGAATCTGACTAATAGAGATGATCTCTACAACAAGGAAACACACACCTAGAAGATGGTTTCCACATCAAAGAAAACTATCAAGTGCTGACAGGATGTGGAGAAATGAGAACTGAAATGCACTGCCATCAGAGTTCTGAAACAAAAATAATTCTCTTTGCCCTAGGATTTTCAGTAATAAATCTCACATCTAGAAAATATCCTCACACATAGGCAATCACATAGCTTAGAATACTTAACTACAAGGCAGGCAGACTTCAGAGGTCATCACTTCAAGACATTCTTCCACTGTTTCCAAAGCAAGCAATAAGCTACTTTTTTTTTTTTTTTTTGGTTTTTCGAGACAGGGTTTCTCTGTGGCTTTGGAGGCTGTCCTGGAACTAGCTCTTGTAGACCAGGCTGGCCTCGAACTCACAGAGATCCACCTGCCTCTGCCTCCCGAGTGCTGGGATTAAAGGCGTGCGCCACCAACGCCCGGCAATAAGCTACTTTTTATAGTGAACAACTATCTGTGCAATTACAATGGAGTGGGAAACAGGTCTCACACATAGCTGAGGAATATAATCAGTAAACTAGGACAAATTAATGGAGAACATGTATTTACACATAGCTAGGGAGTGTAATCAGTCAAACTCCAAATACACAGAAAAAATTTGTTCCCAATAAATGATCAAATGGTGCTAAACTTTGGGACGTAAATCCCAAGTTTGTTACAGAAAGGAATAAGCTACAGGAAGAATCTACAGCAAGACACAGTCAATTCATTCACAACATTATAACACCAGGTACATCTTTGTATGGGTTTCATCCACTAGAAGACTCCTTAATTCTTCTAAGTTATTCATGATGCAAAGGCTGTATGATTACTGTGTGATCTTGCAGCTTGTAGCATAACTGGTACAATAAGCTTTCTGAAAAATACTTTTCCCCTTTTCAAATACTGAATAACTTCAGGAAATTTCAATGGTTTTATATTCTTTTTACATTAATAAAGAATGCCCATCAACTAGATGGCTCAATGGGAAAAGCACTTGCTACCAAGCCTGCCAACCTGAATTTGATCATTGAAACCCAGATGGAAGGACAGAACCAACTCCCACAAGTTGTCCTATGACTTTTTCACATAGGCACAAATGTACATGCATACATAAAATGAATAAATAAATATTTTTTAAAGTAATGAAATTCACTATGCTTTTGTTTTAGTTAGTCTTACCCGTGGTTGCAGATGACAGCTTCTCTGCAGGTCCATCTTTTCTTATTACTGTAGCTTTAGACAGTCTGCCAGTTTTCTTGTATCCTTTTTTGGCCTGATCCACCAGAAGCTGGAATTCATTCTGATGCTTTTTACCTGAAATTCAAAAGAACTGAGAATGGGTGAACCAGCTACACCAGACAAACTGAGTATCAGGTGCAAAGTGCTCAGTATCACATTAGCACAATCACCTGCACTGAATGCAAAGCTGCCACACAAAAGAAGACCACAGAGGGCTGAGGGGCAGCTGACAAATCTCCCCATGTCTTTCCCTTCCCCAAGCAAGCATGGAAACATGACATAATTTGCTACTCTGGGTTTTTTCTCCCCTCCCCAAACCCTTATTATGTGGAGGCTACCCACAGAGCATGGAATACAGACTGATAACCATTTCCTCCCGCCCACTGTACTTTCTCATTTTGTTTCAGTGAGACAAGGATTCACTTTGTAGCCTAGACAGGACTCAAACTCATAATCCTCCTGCCTGAACTTCCCAAATGCTGGTGTTTCAGGCATCTGTCACTATACCCAATGATTGACACTTCCAAATTACATCCAAAAGATGACTTTCTAATGTTCAAGATACACAAGAATACCAACATAAAAGCAGAAGCCTCTAGAAAAATAGGCTTACAATAAAGCTTTCCTAACATTTGTTTCCCAGCAGAATCCTCTTAACATTCTACATTCTCAGATCACCAATGTCTCCTGTTTTAAGATACACAACACCATCTTTACTACCACTTCACCTCAAAACATAATTCCATAACCCTGATTTCAAGGTCCTCATTATGGAGATTGACAACTGACACTCCTGGAGAACTCTGTGTTGGAGCACAAAAGTTAGGACACTTACTTGTGAGTCTGAGCCATGGTTCCAGCAGCTATAGTTGTACCATACTTATCTGTAACCATGGTTCAAAATAATACTGTCTGTACATGCCCTCAAATTTTAGAAAACTAATGCTACAATGGTGAAAACAAATTTTTAAGAATTCCCTACATGTTAGACCCCAGCCCCCATGGGGTCTCTGTGAGTTGCTTGTCAGCCAATAACCACATGTGTATCCTGTTTTTTAGTCCTGGCTTACAGCCCGGCCTTGCCCCCACTGGCATCAACCTCTAATTATGAAAACACAAACTCTTACACCTAGGGTTTTTCCACTGTGCTGTAAGTCTGTATATAAGACTGCCCCCTCCTTGCAATAAACACACACACATTCTCTTAGCACAAACAGTCAGATGTCTTGTCTTTCATTTAAATCTCCAGGTTTTCACCTGATACATGAGGCTTGCTCGTGGTGCAGCACCACACCCACACATAGCCAACAATATACTTTTTAACACTTGGTTTCTTCTACATTTAGCACAAAACAGAGGATTAAGGAGTGCTCTTGGAATGAGCGTCTATACGGGTGTGTCCAGAGCTACCTTTCTGGGATTCTAGTCACCCAATGCCTTGAACTATGGTTGAACTGCAGGTTACATGTAACCAACAGCCAGAGAACAAGGTGGACACACAAAATGGGACAGAGGTAGAAGCCACCAACCTTAGGGCAGCACATAGATTAATGGAAATGGGTTAAGTTGAAAGAGCTACTTAGTAACAAGCCTGAGCTATTGGCCCAGCATTTATAATTTAAAAATAAAAAGTCTAGAATCCATAGGTCTGGAAAGATGGGTCAGAGTTAAGGAATAAGCTGCACTTCTAGAGGACCTGTGTTCAATTTCCATCACTGACATGGTGGTTAACAATTGTCTGTGACTCCAGTTCTAGGAGATCTGATGCCCACCTCTGGCCTCTGAAGGTACTGCACACACATAGTGCATAGACATAGATGCAGGCAAAATACTTGTATACATAAAAATAAATAAATCATTTTAAAAAATCAAATCTAATATTCCAACCAGGTGCCATTCACAGTGGGCAGGTCTTCCCATCTCAACACTCAAGATATTCCCACAGGCACTCCCAGAGGCTCATCTCCAAAGTGATTCTAAAATTGACAACCACCACAGCCATTTTCCTTTTGTTTTTTCTAGGCCACCAGCAAACAGTATTGTTGCTTAAGGTTTGCTCAAAAACCCCTGAAAGGCTTAATGACTTTATTCCTAAAGTACTAAAAGCTCTGATTTACAGTGTCTTTTCTTGGTTGAATCTAGTTACTCCACAGCTAGGATAGAAACAAAAACTAAATAGCAGCCACCATTCTGGCTCTGATTCAAGAAGTTCAGATTGTTGCAGAGAAAATAAATGATGCCAACAGATTATGACTAATAAAATTGTTCCCACTCATCATTTCACTTATCTTAGGAGATCTGCTATTTGACAAGGAGCACACTAGAATCTAACATATGAGTTCGAGTTATATGTCCTGAATTTTCCTCTTAAAATTTGTAAGTGGTTCTGAGGACTGCAGAAGAGGCTCAGCAGTTAACAGCAATGGCTGCTCTTACAGAGGATCCAGGTTTGGTTACCAGAACTCACACAGTGGCTCACAACCATCCAAAACTACAGTTCCAGGAGGTCCAACCCCTTCTTCTGACCTCTTTGGGTACCAGACATATGTGTGATGCACAGACATACATGCAGGCAAAGCACACATACATATAAAATAACCAACCCTTAAAAAAATTAAGTGGCTTGACTAGTTATGGAAACTGATAAAGTCATATCCATCAACTCAAAATGACTGTGGCTCATTTTATGCTCTTCATTCAAACTCCATCACAGTCTCTTTATGAATCCCTAAGTAGACCTCAAGAGAAACTACCTTCTTCCACACTACTACTCCTTGTCTGTGTATACATGCTCTATCATCCTAACCACTATCATGAAACAACTGTATGTGTTTAATTAAAGCTTAACACCTAGCTCATGCTCTTGACTTCGTCACAAAGAACTCATATACAGAATCTTTTTAAAACCATCTGTCTTTGGCCTCAGTGCAGAATTCTACCAGAAATTCAAAGAACAGCTTATACCAACTCTTCTCAAAGTATTCCACGCAATAGAAGCAGAAGGGTCTTCTTTGCCAAACTCTTTTTACAAGGCTTCTATAACCTTGATACCCAAACCACACAAAGACACAACTAAGAAAGAGAACTTCAGACCAATATCACTCATGAACACTGATGCAAAAATACTCAATAAAATACTGGCAAATTGGATGTAAGACCACATCAAAACAATCATTCACCACGATCAAGTTTCATCCCAGGGAGGCAGGGATGGTTCAACATACAAAATTCCATCAATGTAATCCACCACATAACAAGCTGAGAAACAAAAATCACATGATCATCTCACTAGAGACTAAAAAAGCTTTTGACAAAATCCAACAGCCCTTCATGATAAAGGTCTAGAGAGAGCAGGGATAACAGGAACGTACCTAAACAAAATAAAAGCTATATACAGCAAACCAACAGCCAACATCAAACTATATGGACAGAAACTCAACACGATTCCTCTAAAATAAGGAACAAGTCAAGGCTGTCTCCATACCTCTTCAATATTGTACTTGAATTTCTAGCTAGAGCAAGAAGGCAACAAAAAGGAGATCAAGGGGATACAAATTGGAAAGGAAGAGGTCAAACTTTCATTATTTGCAGATGATATGACAGTTTACATGAGTGACCCAAAAAACTCTACCAGGGAACTCCTACAGCTGATAAACACCTTCAGCAAAGTGGCAGGATACAAGATCAACTCAATAAAATCAGTAGCCCTACTATATACAGATGATAAAAGGGCTGAGAAAGAAATCAGAGAAACATTACCCTTTACAATTGCCATAAAACACATCAAATACCTTGGGGTAACGCTAACCAAACAAGGAAAGACCTGTATACCAAGAACTTTGAGTCTTTAAAGAAAGAAATTAAAGAAGACACCAGAAAATGGAAAGATCTCCCATGCTCTTGAATAGGTAGGTAAAAGTGGCAATCCTGCCAAAAGCAATCTACAGATTCAATGCAATCCCCATTAAAATCCCAGCACAATTCTTCACAGACCTTGAAAGAACAATAATCAACTTTATATGGAAAAACAAAACACCCAGGATAGCCAAAACAACCCTATTCAACAAAGCAACATCTGGAGGCATTATCATCCCTGATTTCAAGCTCTATTATAGAGCTATAGTCCTGAAAACAGCATGGTATTGGCACAAAAATAGAAGGTAGACCAATGGAATCGAATTGAACACTCCGATATTAACACATACATGTATGAACATCTGATCTTCAACAAAGAAACTAAAAATATACAATGGGGGGGAAAAAGCATCTTCAATAAATGGTGCTGGCATAACTGGATGCTGGCATGTAGAAGAATGTGGGTAGATCTATGTCTATCGATGTGCACAAAACTTAAGTCCAAATGGATCAAAGACCTCAACATAAATCGAGCCACAATGAACCTCTTAGAAGAGAAAGTGGGAGGTACCCTTGAATGAATTGGTACAGGAGACCGCTTCCTGAACATAACACCAGTAGCACAGACACTGAGGTCAACACTTAATACATGGCACCTCCTGAAACTGAGAAGATTTTGTAAAGCAAAGGACATAGTCAACAAGACAAAAAGGCAACCCACAGAATGGGAAAAGATATTCACTAATCCTACCTGACAGAGGGCTGATCTCTAAAATTTACAAAGAACTCAAGAAGCAAGTCTCCAAAACACCAAACGATCCAATTAAAAAGTGGGCTGCAGAACTCAATAGAGAATTTTCAATAGAGGAGTCTAAAATGGCTGAGAGGCACTTAAGAAAGTGCTCAATATCCCTAACCATCAGGGAAATGCAAATCAAAACAACTCTGAGATACCTTCTTACTCCTGTCAGAATGGCTAAAATCAAAAACACCAACAACAGTTTATGCTGGAGAGGATGTAGAGAAAGGGAATGGCAACTCATACAGTCACTTTGGAAATCAGTATGGAGATTCCTCAGGAAAATGGGAATCAGCCTACCACAAGACCCAGCAATTCCACTCTTAGGCATATATCCAAAAGATGCACAATCATACAACAAAGATGTCTGATCCACTATGTTCATAGCCGCATTATTTGTAATAGCCAGAACCTGGATGCAACCTAGATGCCCCTCAACTGAAGAGTAGATAGAGAAAATGTGGTACATTTACACAATGGAGTACAATTCAGCGGGGAAAAAAAACAATGGTATCTTGAAATTTGCTGGCAAATGGATGGCACTAGAAGAAACCATCCTGAGTAAGGTAACCTAGTCACAAAAAGATGAATATGGTATGTACTCATTCATATATGGATTTTAGAGATGGATAAGGAGTGCCAGCCTATAATCCCACCGCCAGAGAGTCTGGGAAACAGAACCTTCATCTAGTGACTGATGGAAGCAGAGGCAGACACCCATGGCTAAACATTGAACTGAACTCAAGGAACCCAGTGACAGAGAAGGAAGACTGATGAGCATAGGGTTTGATTAACGCACAGAAACAGTTGAACTGAACAAAGGGGGAGCTCTTGAACCCCAGGCTGCTGGCTGGGAATCCAGCATGGGACTGGTCCAGACTTCCTGAATGTGGGTGTCAGTGAGGAGGCCTAGGCAATCTATAGGACTTGGGGTAGATCAATATTTATCCCTGGCATACAAATGGACTTTAGGCACCCATCCTACAATGAGAGATGCTCTCTCAGCCTGGACTCTTGGGGGGGGGGAGCCGAGGCCCTGCCCTGAATGAAATTACATTCTATGGATACCCCCCATGGAGGGCCTGACCCTCCCTGGGAAAAGGAGTGAGGATTGGGGGAGAGGGAGGGGTGTGAGAGGAGGGGAGGGAGAAGCAGAGGGACTTGGGATTGACATGTGAAACAACCTTGTTTCTAATTTAAATTTAAAACTAAAAAAAAGACACTAAAAAAATCTGTCTTAATGAAGGTTTCTATTGCTGTGCAGAGACACCAGGACCATGGAAACTCTTACAAAGGAAAACGTTTAATTAGATAGCTTACAGCTCAAAGGTTCAGTCCATTATCATCATGGTGGGACATAGTGGTATGCAGGTAGACATGGTTCTGGAGAGGTTCCTGAGAGTTCAACATCTTGCACAGGCAACAGGAATTGGTCTGAGACACTGGGTGTGACTTAAGTATGTATGAGACTTCAAAGTCGATCTCCACAGTGACATACTTCCTCCAACAAGGCCATACCTACTCCAACAAAGTCACACTTCCTAACAGTGCCACTCCAGTGGCAGAATATTATTTAAGGTGTGTGACTTTTGTTTATTTTGCATTTGTTTAACCCTGTGAAGCTGTAATTCTTTACCTATCTAAAACACCTGATGGTCTAATAAAGAGTTGAATGGGTTGAACGGCCAATGGAGAGGCAGGAGCAAGGATAGGCAGGGCCGGCAGACAGAGAGTATAAACAGAAGGAGAAGCAAGGAAGAAAGAGAAAGGAGCCAGAGAACAAGGAGAGAAGGACATCAGGGGCCAGCCACCCAGCCACTCATGAAGAAAGAAGGAAAGTAAGATAAACAAAGTAAGAAAGATAAAAGTCCAGAGGGAAAAAGTAGATGGGCTAACTTAAGAAAAGCTGACTAGAAAGAAGCCAAGCCAAAGCAGACATTCATAACTAAGCATAAGCCTTTGTGTGTGATTTATTTGGGAACTGGGTGGTGGGCACCTCAAAATGCCAAAAGAGTAAAAGAGCAAAAACATTTCAAACAACACACTCCTTTTGGGGGCCATTTTCTTTAAAACCACCACACTCCACTCTCTGGCTCCCAAAGGCTTATAGCCATATCATAAAGCAAAAATGCATTTAGTTCAAATTCAAAAGTACACCACCACACTTTTATTTCTTTTTACAGATTGGATACTTAGCTGGGTAGGATCTTGCTCTGAGGTCACCACTCCTTTTATTCCATTTCTTAATCTGTTTATCTCCTTGAACCAATAGGACACAGTTCCACTCTACTTCCTAGTACTCCTTTTCTCCTCAAATTTTGTATTTTGTAATTTACCTTGCTTATCTTTCTCCTTTTCATTATAAATCTTCTTGAGGGATACCACTAATAACCATACAACAGAGTTGATATTAGGCTGTTTTGGGATTTTCTGTCAATGGAATTAATCCAAAACTCTTCACTGTAGCCTCAGGAAGACTCTTGGAACAAGGGCAAAAGGCAGCTGCAATCATCAAAACATCACAAGACGGGTCTCTAGGCCATATACACTAACATTCTTCTCCTCTGAAGCCTCTTGATCCAGGAACACACAGTCCAAATCACACTTAGCACTGCTGTCTTCCATGTTCCTACTAGTATAGCCCATTAAGCAGCACTTAAAGTATTCAACTGTTTTTCTAATCCACAGTCCCAAGGTCCACATTCCTTCAAACAAAAGCATGGTCAGGCCTATCACAGCAATGCCCTAGACCCTGGGACCAACTTCTGTATTAATTACCGTTTCTATTGCTGTGAAGAGACACCATGACCACGGGATCTTTTATAAGGAAAACATTTGATTGGGTGGCTTACAGTTCAGAGGTTCAGTACATTATCATCATGGTGGCATGCAGGCAGACATCGTATCCGGAGAGGTAACTGAGTGTTTTATATCTTACACAGGCAACAGGAAGTGGTCTGAGACACTGGGTGTGATCTTCCCATATATGAAACCTCAAATCCCTCTTCCACATGACACACTTCCTCCAAAAAGGCCATACCTACTCTAACAAAGCTATACTTTCTGACAGTGTCTCTGTCTTCAGCTATTTTCTTTCAAACCACTACACAATCTGCACAGACTGTGGGGGGGGGATGTAGTCTAGCTCAGGGACTGGCTTTTCATTTCTTTATGAAACAGAAGGAAGAATGGAGGGTACCAGCATGCACCAAAAATGGTAAAAGGAAATATGGTTTTGTGAAATTTGTTTCTATAACATGTAAGTTGATGTCCTTCTGTATGCTGTGATGTTTCTCTTATTTGTTGGTGAATAAATGCTGACTGGCCAGTAGACAGACAGGAAGTATAGGCAGGGCCACCAGACTAGGAATGCTGGGAAGGGAAAACAGGGAGAGTGTCTTGAGGGAGTAACATGCTAGAGCATTATGAGTAAGCCACAACCTCGTGGCTTTACATTGTTTAATAGAAACGGGTGAAATAATTAAGAGAGAGCTAGCCAATAAGAAGCCTTAGCCATTGGCCAAACAGTTTATAATTAATATACACCTCTGTGTGTTTATTTGGGACTAAATGACTGCAGGATAGGACAGGACAGAAGCTTCCACCATTAGTACATAGTTAGTGGTGATGTAAGAAGCATCTCTGGCTATGGGTTGCATTCTAAAAGCCTGAAAGTCACTAAGTCACTGAGATAAGCACCTCTCAACTTTTACAAAAAAAAAAAAAAAAAAAAACCCTTCTCCTCAACTTCAAACTCACCTCCAGCCACATTTTTCTACTCTCCCTGACATAGTAATAATTTGCCAAAGAGCTGTCTACATTTTAGTTGGAACCCTAGCCTTTAATGGCTGAGCCATCTTTCCAGGCCAAGCTGTCTACCTTTTTCTTTCTTTTTTTTCAAGACAGGGTTTCTCTGTGTAGCTATGTAGACCAGGCTGGCCTCAAACTCACAGAGATCTACCTGCCTCTGCCTCCTGAGTGCTGGGATTAAAGGCCTGCACCATTGCTGCCCAGCTTTTAGGGTCTTTTCTGTTCCTAATTACTGTCTGCTTTTTTAACGGTCTTACTTCTTCCAATTTGGTCTCAACCAAGTGAGTGCTTCTGACTCCTCTCCATAAAACCATTCTAGAAGAAAGCACACTGTCAAGGTTTGCTGATGCAAAGCTCAAAAATCTACACCCACCCCCCTCCCCACCCCCACCTTATCGCTTTTCACATGGTTTCCCAGCAACAGGTGGGGCACAATTCATGACTCCATCTGTCTACATATCCCAAAACTACATTTCCAGTGCTCCTTTTCCCTCAAGTATAAATGATGGCAGTTTTCTTTGTAGGTGGGCTCCTCTTC
The DNA here is from genome assembly GCF_017639785.1 of Mesocricetus auratus. NCBI lineage: Eukaryota > Metazoa > Chordata > Mammalia > Rodentia > Cricetidae > Mesocricetus > Mesocricetus auratus. The sequence goes on from NW_024429266.1 coordinate 173,032,996, forward strand.
CCTATATTCTAAAACAGGGTATTTCAGAGTAAAGTACAGCTAAAGATTCCTGGAATTCTTCCTTCAAAGACTTTCCTTTTGGAGGCAGGTCCTGGAACATATACCAGGCTAGCTTCAAACACATAATCCCTTGCCTCAGCTTCCTGATTGCTACCATGCCTGGCTTAGGATATCATTTTTAAGTGAAAGCACAAAAAGTGTAGACAATCAATCTTGAATTCTAGTGCACATATTCTCAGAAATGGGTGACAGGACAGGACCGTCAAAAAAGATGAACACAAGTATTTTCTGACAGGAGAAAATTAGGACTTTAACATAAATATTATAATGTTAGGAAAGTTACATGTGACACTGTGAGTGTGACAGTTTCCTAATTCCTAACTCTTCTGACGGCTCACAACTGTCTGTAACCCTGTCCCAGGGCACCAGCCACCCTCTTCTGGCCTCTGCAGGACCAGGGCTGCACATGATGTACAAACATGCATATAGGCAAAACAGCCATGTACATAAAATAACAATTAAAATAAGACAAAAACATAAAGAGGATGTGGCAAAGCATATGTAGCCCGCAGAGCCTAAATTGCTTATTCCCTGGCTCTGAGGTGATGAGTTGGCTACTTTTATGTTAGTTAGAAACAAAACTAGAGTCATTTGGGAAGAGGGAATCGCAAGTGAGAACCGCCAGATTAGCTTGTGGGACATTTTCTTGATCAATGTCTAATGTGGGAGGGCCCAGCTCACTCAGGGTGGAAGACCCTGCCCCGATTTTCCTAGACCATAGACTACACACAGAAAGATGAAATAGACTCTCTCCTCCTCAGGTTGCTTTTGGTCATGGGATTTAGCACAGCAATAGAAGCCCTAACACTGGCAGGTGATTTGGCTTTGATTTTGAGGCATTATCTGGGGATTCTGCTTGATATGATCCCCATATTTTATGAGGCTTCCCTGCCTGATCTGATAAAGATGAAAGCACTCTTCTTGTGTGGACTCCAAAAGTTGTTCTGCCTTGTCTTTTCAGACAACCAGGAGTAACTAACTGGCTTCTTTCACAGATCTTTGGGGCTGTCTTCTCTCTACATTTGCTTTCTCACTGGTACTGTGTCACAAATTCTGCTACTTTGGCTGCCAAGAACTATGATGTCTGTCTCAGCTCACTGGTAACAACAGGTTTCACATCGTATTGCCTGAAAACTGCTACCAGACTACAGTGCTTTCCATCTTGTTTTCCCTCTCAGTCCTGTGCCACCTGTTTGCCAACATCTAAGACAAACATTAACATGTATTTCATCAGATAAATTTGGGGAGGGAGGAATGGAGGAAAGTCAGTCAAGTCCGTTACTCCATCTGCCTAAAAGTAGAACTGTACACTTATTTTGTACATTTTGGAGAGGGAGAAAATTGAATAGGGAGATAATTGGAGAGAGACAAAAGTTTGCTATACTACTGATCTGCCAAGATTTGAGGCCCACTCTACAGGAGGGTATCTGTGCCCATCACTGTAAGCTAGTGGCTGGAGAGTACATGGACCATGGCAAGGAAGCTGTTGCTGCTGTTTTGCCAAATGAACATGCTACAACCATCAAAATGCATTCTAAATATTTAAGTTCATGCTTGCTGCCAGTTTGGTGAGAGAAGCTACTCTCTGCAGTGGGTGGTAGTTATTGTAGAAACTCAGAATCAGCTCAAAGTATTGAGAGTGATTGTTCAATGAGCAGCTGTAAAAGAGACACCTACACCACTGGAAGGCTGTCTTCTGAACCTTACATAGGGCTTCACTCTTGAACTTACAGCAGCTACAATTATGGCACAATAGCAGCCCTGTCAACATTCTGACAGAGGGCTCATGAGCTCCCCCCCCTGAGAATCTTTAGGCAGTTATGGGTTTCATCAGTGGTATAAACAATGGTAAGGTGCCAGTGCTCCTGTAAATAACCATTCACCCACACTGCTGTGAACAATCCTAATTCAATTCAGTGAGTTACACGCACACAGACAAAAAGAAAATAGGTAGTTTATCTGATCAAATACATCACACACATGTACTCCACCAAGCACATACTGTAGCAACTTAGCAACTATATCTCCTGGGGGGAGGGAGTTTTGTGTCAGCTGACACAAGCTAGGGTCTTTTGGGAAGAGGAAACCTCAGTTGAGACAATGTCCCATCATTCTGACCTGTATGCAAGCCTGTGGGACATTTTCTTGATTAATAATTGATATGGGATGACCCAGTCCACTGTAGGCAGTGCCACCTATGGGCAGGTCCTGGGTTGCATAACCAACAGGCTGAACAAGCCTGTTCCTTCATGGAGTCTGCATCAGTTCCTGCCTCCAGGTTCTTGCTCTGACTTCCCTCCATGACAGATAGTACACTTTCCTCCCTGAGGGCTTTTGGTCATGGTGTGAATCACAACACAGAAATCAATCTGGGACGATGTGAGTGTTTCAGTCTCCTTCCCTGCTGCTGAACCTGCCTTCCAAAGTAAGAATGGAAGGAAGAAAGAAAACTTTATCTGAGCACAATGAAATCATACCATAACTGGAACACTAACCCAACCAACACTCATTCTGTGCTGCTTGCTGGCCCTTAACTGGTGTAGTGGCACACACTTACATACACAATTGGAAGGCTGAGGACAGTTTAGGCTACTGGGAAAGACCCAGACTCAATAAACAAAGAGAGACAGAGAAAGAGAGGAAGAGGGAGAAGGAGAGAGGAGAAGTGTGGGGAGAATGAGAAGGATAATCAGCCAGAACCAGGAAGAATAGGAATTTCAGTCCTCATTAAATTTGAGACTAGAGACTTAATTCTCCAGGAATGGTAGTCTACTGCATGCAAGGCCTTGAATTCAATCCTCAGTGCTTCAAAAATAAAACAAAATGAAAAATTAGAGGCAGTCAGATCTCTGTGCATTCAAAACCAGCCATCCAAGACTACACAGCAAGCTCCAGAACAATCAGGGATATACAGAGAGACCCTATAGATAGATAGATAGGTAGATAGATAGATAGATAGATAGATAGATAGATAGATAGATAGATAGGACAGGACAGACAGACAGACCAATCAGCTAAGTGAATAAGAAATAACAACTACCTAGTTAACAAAAACAGTAAGGTGGGATCTGGCAAAAGTTCATAAGCAGACCACTGTTGCTGGTGGTTCTTTCCTGCCAGCTTGGTCCTGCAACCACTGGCCACAAATAAACACATGGATGCTATATTAGTTATTAAACTGTTGGTCGATAACTAGGGCCTCTTATTGGCTACCTCTGTGATAATTATTAACCCAGTTCTATAAATCTATGTATTTTTCACGTGGTCTTGGCTTACCGGAGAATGCCCAGATCTGTTAGTTCTTTTGGCAACCTACATGGCAAATGTCTTTGGCGGGCTCTCTCTGCCTACCTTTCCCAGTATTCTCCTCATCCTAGTACCGCCTATATTCCTGCCTCATTGGCCAGGAATATAATCATCAACCAATAAGAGAAATATATATACAGAAGGACATCCACATCAGACCACTCACAGAAAATGATAAAGTGTGAGAGAATGCTAACAAGAGAAGGAAACCTATTTTTGACACAAATCTCAAGCCAAAGAAGTGCTGTACCTCCTTACAGTAAAACTATTATTACAAGCCTTAAGATTTGATGCAATCTTGAATGGTTCTATGTTCAACCCATCTTCTCACAGAATAGTTTCTTATAATGAATTCATATTGGCCAAGTGCTTGGTGATGATGAGTTCAAAGAAGAATGTTAGTCACAGATCTTAAAAAAAAAACAGGTACCACATACAAGGCTGAGCAGACACCCACTAAAGCCCAGTCTCTAAAGCAACATTAACACGATTATTTTGCACATTAATATCAAACATTTTTAATTACTTAAGATATAAAACAGCAACTTAAATTCTTTACAATAAGAACATGTTGCACAACTTACGATATTTACTGTGAATTTCATCTATTTCCTTCTCTGTTTGGTCCTTTGTAAAAACCATGACCTAAAATAATAATTAAAAAGTCTTTAGAATTATATACAAAATGACAAAAATGGAAATCAATGCACAAGTTTCAAGTTTCAAATGTGGTTGCTTAAAACAGAGCAAGACAATCTGCATGTTTCCTCCAAGTATCATAAACAGTATAGTCTTACTCATCACTTGTCTCTCATCAGCAGATTTTCATTTTTCATTAACAAAAAAGGAAAAGCAACTTTTCCCTCAAACTAAGTGGCATCCAAGAAGGAAATCTCGCCATGATAAAATACTGTTTTCTTCTTTAACAATGTCACAGTGAAATCTGAGGTTGTTTACATAATTTGTATATGTGCCCAAGTGTGTATGTGGTATATGTGCAAGTATGCATGGATATGCATGATTGTGCACACATGAAAACCATCTGCCTTATATTTTTTGAAACAGGGCCTCTCACTGAACCTAGGGCAAGGCTGATGAGCAGCAAGCCCTAACAATCCTCCTGTCCCCACTCCCACAGCAATGGAGTTACAGACATACACAGGCATGCCTGACTTTTTACATGAGTTGTAGAGATCTGAACTCAAGTTCTCATGCTTATACAACAACTGATCTCACCTGCTGAACCATCTACAGGCCTAGTTGTTTATATAATCTGACAAATGTGCATGTTACAGTAAGCAGTTTGGTAGTAGTTATGGATTTTGGCAAAGGTGAGATTCATTTGTGAAGAGATTTAAAGTTCTGGTTCCTTCCATAAATAGAAATATCCAAATAAAATGTGTAAAGTATCTGTATCCAACTCGAAGTAGTTGAGAAAAAAAATACCAAAAATAAAAACACATATAAACTTGTATCTAGAAGACAAACAAGGGAGGACAATTCTGTCAGGTAATAAACCTCTGACAGTAAAAGGTAGTACCATTTCTTCCACCTTTCTGCATATATAAGTTTTTCAAGTAAAATGTTAAGGGGAAATATTTGGTAAAGGAAGAGAGCCAGTACAAGGGATGGGGTAAATATGAGCAAGTACAATGGTATGAATGGATGAAAACACCATAAAGAAATCCACTGTTTTGTGGTTACTAAAAGCAATCAAAAATTAAAATATATTAAGAAAACAAAGACAAATTTCTAAGCCAGTCTGATTTTTTTAGTTATACATGTCATTTACTCTTTCTGGTTTGAAATTTGCATGAATCTCTTTCCTAATTTTTGTTCTGTTTTGTTTTTTGAGACAGAGTTTCTCTTTGTATAGTCCTGGCTGTCCTGGAACTCAACTATAGACCAGGCTGGCCTAGAACTCACAGAGATCCACCTGTTCCTGCCTCCTGAGTGCTGGAATTAAAGGTGTGTACCACCACCACCACCAGCTAGCCTCATTTCTAATTCTTGAAGTACATTTTGTCAATTAAAGTGTGTTTCTGTATTAAGAATATTACATTAGACACACAAAACCCATGAAAGCCAAAACATCCTGAGCTATAAAAGAACTGCTGAAGGTATCACCATCCCAGATTTCAAATTATATTATAGAGCTACAATCATTTAAAAAACATGATATTGATGTAAGAAGACATGTTTGTCAATGGAATAGAACTGAAGACCCAGACATAATTCCACACACGTATGGACACCTAATTTTTGACAAAGAAATACTCGCATTGGAGTAAAGACAGTATCTCTAACAAATGGTGCTGGTCAAACTGGATAACTGCATATAGAAGAATAAAAATAGATCCAGAGCCATCACCCTGCACAAAACTCAACTCCAGATGGACCAAGGACCTCAACGTACAAAGATATACTGAATCTTATAGAAAAAAAAGTAGAGAATAGGCTTGAATTAATTGACACAGGAAGGAAATTTCTGGACAAGACATCAACAACACAGGCAGTAAGACTAACGGTTAACAAATAGAACCTCATAAAACTAAAAGCTTGTGTACAGCAAAAGATACCATCATTCGAGCAAAGTGTCAGCCTACAGAATAGGAAATCTGATAGAGGGTTAGTATCTAGAATATATAAAGAATTAAAAAATCTGAATATAAAGAAAACAAATAACCTAATTTTAAAAATGGAGTACAGAATTAAACAGTTTTCAAAAGATGAAAACACAAATGGCTGAAAAACATTTTTAAAATGCTCAATATCCTTAGACAACAAGGAAATTAAAACTGCTTTGACATTTTATCTCACCCTAGTCAGAATGGCCAAAATCAATAAAAGTAGATGGTAATTAACAAAGAGATCACAACCGGACAATATCCAGAGAGTGAGAGACTTTGGAAGATTTAGCCCTTTGAGGGGATGTCTTTATCAAACCCCTCCCCTCAAAGTTCAAGGTTCTATATGGAAGAGGAAATGGAAAGATTTTAGGAGCCAAAGGTGGTGAATGTCTCCAAGGAAACAGGGTCTTCCAGACACAACAGGACTGATACACATTTGAATTCGGAGACTGTCATAGCATGCACATGCAAGTTCAAACCAGACAAAATCCCCAGCATTGAGAAGGGAAGTGAACACAAAGGTCCACCCTAAACAAGAAGCTACTTGTAATTGATACCTGCTGGCAAAGGGGATATCATTTTTTTCCAATAGAGTGTCACTGGATATATCAACACTACTCATGTCTAGTAGTTGGCCAATATAAAATGGACTCATCTTTTTTTTTTTTGGTGCAGTATTTTGTTTTGTTTTGGTTTGTTTCTTTGTTTGTTTTTGTCTTATTCTATTTCTTTTATTTTTCTGATTTTTTATTGCTTCTTGGATTTTTTGTTATTGTTATTGGAGAAAGAAAATAAGATGTTGAGTGGGTTAAGAAGTAGGGAGGAGTTGGGGGAGGAAAAAGAGTATGCTTAAAATACATTCTATGAGAAAACATTTTTTAAATAAAGAGTATTACATTAACTGGGAGTGCTAATGCACATCTTTAATCCCAACACTTGGGAAGCAGAGGACAGCCTGATTTATACAGTGAGTTCAGGGCCAGCCAGAACTACAGTGAGACCCTATCTCAAAAAGTACATATATAATAGAAGTAGAAACAAGAAAGGTAGAAGGAAGGAAAAAGAAGGAAGATGAAAAAGATGATGATTACATTAATGGTGCTGAAGAGACAGCTCAGAAGTTAAAAGCATTTGTTGCTCTTTCAGAAGACCTAAGTTTAGTTCCCAGCACACTTATCAGGCAGCTCACAAAAGCCTAACTCCAGTTCCAGGGATCCAACACCATTGTCTGGACTCCACAAGCACAGGTACACATGTGCACACACACACATATACATACATAAAGACACACACATATAAATAAAAATATAATCTTAAAAAAAGAATACATTAAAATTTTCCAGATAGTAGGCAATTGTGTTGCAACTATGTAACTACCTATTTTCTTTAAATCAGATTATTAAAAATTGGCCCATGAGTCATAAAAGCTTGAGAAAGCAACTATGAGACTCCAGTTTATAAGCAAAACTCTCCTTGGAGCTGTACTTTATGCTGTTAAGTTTGTTAAAACCAATACTGTCCAGAAACATGAGCTGTAAGGAAATCTTAATACTCTAAACAGCAATGTGTTCCATTACATTTTCTACTAAAAAGAACTTACAAAGACCGGCTTTTAATTTTGAAAGTTCAATTCAACATTTCCATCCTGTACTACTATACAGACACTGAAAGAGATTCAACATACATTTTCATTCAGTTTACTTGCTTCAAGACGCATCCTGGTCTTCTCCATGTTTTCAATTTCTTGGACTATTTCAGCAGCTATTAAAATAAGAGGGACAAAAACTCAATTACAGTGCTTGATCATTACTCTATGCCTACGTGAGGTTTTAAGAGTAGAGAAAGACAGGTGTATATACCTGTGGATTCCTATCTCCTTTTTCCAAATTTTCATATAAAATAAGTGTGGTAGTTTGAAGAATATCCTCTACTGACTCATAAATTTGAATGCTAGGTCCCAATTAGTGGAAATGTTTGGGAAGGATTAGGAGGGTGGCCTTGTTGGAGGAGATGTGTCACTGGAGCTGGGCTTTAAGATTTCAAAAGCCCACTCTCCCTCTCCCCTTCTCTCTCCCTCTGCCTGAAATTTGCATATCAGATGTGAGCTCTCAGCTACTACTCCAGTGCTATGCCTGCTGGCCTGCCACACGCACTCCCTTCCATAATGGTCATGGACTCACCCTCTGAAACTATAAGGAAGCCAACTAAGTGCTTCCTTAAAGTTGCCTTGGTCTTGGTGTTTCATCACAACAATAGAACAGTAATTAAACAGTAAGTCTAACACTATTTCAATGTAACACATTGCAAGAAGAAATATGGAGTTTAAACATTCAACTCTTCTATGTATCAAAATAAAACTGTAAGAAATACCATGTCATTTTCGCCTTCTTTCTTGAATATATAAACAGCAATTCCAATGAAATTTGAGAACTAATGTACTACTATGAGTTAAATTCTTAGAAGATATTCAAACTCTGATAAATGTAGTAAAACTTGCCAAGGAGAGAGAAAGATCTGCAAATACCAGGGGGAATGCCCTTGCCTCCAAAACCAGTATCTGTAGACAGTTTCAAACCATCAACAGCAGGGAGATCAAGAGAAGGTTCTGTCACACATTAATGCCTTTCTTTAAACATAAACTGTGCAGATTTTGAAAATGCTATCTTTAGTATCAAAGTCAATCTATTTAAGTGTGTGAGGTACAGAATAAAAACTGACAATCATTTATACTAGTTTATATATAAAAAGATATTAAGTCCTATAATTTACTTCAAAATATTCTATGGTGAGGCTTTTAATGGTAGATGAAAAACTAGGATGGCTTGATAATTGGTTACATTGTAAGGTAGATATATGGGGTAAATGGGAGTACTTCTTGGTAAATCCCTCTACAACCACCTCATTCAATTTCCCTCTATACCCACCTCAATCTCTACTTTGTATCTACTTCAAATATTCCTACTAAAGTTTGTTTTTAAACTCAAAGCAACTGATTCATTTAAACAAAAGATTTTCCTTTCCAAGCACTGAGATGTATCTGCCTCCTTAATATTGTAAAGCTGGTAGAAACAATGTAAACAGTATCATCTAGGAGCAAGAACTGTTTCTCTCCTTATGAGCTTACTTACTGAGTCATGGTATAATAGGAGGGAAAAGCATTTACATTCTATCCAATGCATTAACACAAGTACATCTGGCACACTCCACAGTAGTTAGAAAATTATTTTAGTGTGGGTACAAGTTAAGGGTTTTAAGCTACTTTCAAAGAAAGACTTCTGATTCTGTTTAAGAATATAGAGAGCTAACAATAGCATCACCACCACTATAATGACAAGGAAAAACTAGACAATCTATCCAACTATAATCTTTCTTGAATTCATCAGAGTTAAAGTCAAACAGCAACTACATATGCTAAAACCCCAAAAACAGGTGGCAAGTTTGGGAGAGATCATGAGCATCAGGCGACAAAAAGCAATGTCCAGGAGCTAGTCTGCAATGACCCTTCATCTGAGTAAGATCACAGCTAAACTTTTTGATAGATGGCAAAAGGCCAAGAGTGACTACCAAGAAAGCATAAAAGCAAAAACAAAACAACAACAAAAACACAACAGAGACGCTCAGACACAGGAACATCAATTGCAGGCTGTTTCTATAATGCCTGGCACTCTGAGATAGCAGGAGTCTCAGCTGCACACTCAGCATCATAGACTCTCCATGCCTTCCCACTCATGTTTCAGCTTAATCAATGCGTCAAAAGAAATCTTCCCTTTGTCTAGTTGCTTCTTCTTAGGTATTTGGTCACACCGATAAGAAAAGTGACTGATACAAAAAAATTAATACAGAACAAGCTGGGCTTGGTGGTACACGCCTTTAATGCCAGTTCTTGGGAGGCAGAGGCAGGTGAATCTCTATTTTAAGACCAGCCTGGTCTACAGAGAGAGTTCCAGGATAGCCAGGGCTACACAGAGAAACCCTGTCTTGAAAAACAAAAACAAGTAAATCAGTACAAAAAATGGAGTCATTGTGACAAGCCTGCCATGTGGTTCCCAGGCCTTTAGAAGTGACATGCAGAAGAACTATGGAAGAGTGTGAAGCTGCAGGCTAGAGTCCTAGAACACTCTAAGTGCAGCTTGATAAGCCAGTGTGATAGGAAAGAGGAAGACCAGAAACCGAAATGTGGACAACAAGAGCTCTACAAAGAACTAGGGCAAGAGAAGAGGCCATTTGTGTCACTCTCTGGCAAAGTATATAACTGCATTCTGCCCATGTCCTATTTCAGTGAGGATAAATGAAAAAATATTGAACTAATTTGTTTGGTGGAGGAAATCTTAGAATAATATAACATTCAGGCTATGACATGGCTACTGATCAATGCACTTATCTTAATTCACAGAAAACAGAGCAGAAAAATACAAAAAATGTGCAATTTGAAAAGAAAAGGAGCTTGAGCCTGGATGAAGTAATGGACATAAAAGCAATGTAGCAGAAAAAAAAAAAAAAGCTTTAATCATAAAGGCAGTTAAACCAGGGATGAACTTGTGGCTATTACCCAACTCATTAACTCAAGGAGGCAGAGTAGAAAAAACAGTGGTCAAATGTATGGAGACAACCTTACATGGGAGGAGGGGGATTCTAGGATATTGACAGTAATCTCAGGAGGCATTTTCACTTTATGAAAATTTACCACACCATGAACTTTTCTGTTTTTATATCACTTCATTTTTTTTAAACATAAGGCAATTCTCAATGTTCTTACCTATAGAGAATTCCAAAATGTATGTATGGGCAATTAAAAATATGTGGAGAATACTGACATTTTTATGAATCAGTACCAAGTAAGGATGTTTGTTTATGTATAATGGAAACATCTATGAAGTTCTAAGTACTTGCTGAGGTCCATACTGGATAGTTTGGATGCATCCTACCGCCTCAAAGACATTATACAGCATATAGGATTATAATCCTCATTTTATGTATGAGAAAACTAAAGTACAGGGATGTGACTTGTTCACTGTCACTCAACATAAAGTGGGAGGACTGTAGGACTCAAGATCACTCTTTACCTACCACCATGCCATCTCTGGAAAGATATTCAAAAACTTGGCAACAGTGACTACTCTGCAAAGGAACTGGGGCTAAGAGATAGCCTGAGAGGAAGATGGCCTTAGCATAGTGTTCTCTAGGTAACTCTTGAAGGGATTCATTTACATATCTTACCTACTGCCAAATAGGTACTTACTAAAATCCTTCCCGTGTTTGACAATCTCTGTGCTATACACACTTGCTTTACCCAAAGATAAGCACAGATGTATTACTTTACCTGATTTAGGATTCAAAGCATCACACTGGGCATTGTACATGTGTACAAATTCTTGGTGCCTTTTAATAAGCTGTTGTTTGCTCCCTTGAATAGATAAGCCATGTTGTTTCATCTTTTTCTTTAAATCACGATCAGAGAGCAAGTTATACACAGTTTTGGGCAACGGCTTCCTTTTGTGAGCAGAACTAAAATGGAAAAAAAAAGAGCAGGTGTTCTGAGGATTATTGTGAATTATCAAATACTCTCAATAAAGTAGCAACTTACCTTCCCAATAGCTGAATGATTGGACAGTTAATTGAGCCATTAAGATAAAAAAAGAAGAGGATAAGGAGATAGTTTAATCAGTGAAATGCTCGCCTCACATGCCTGAGTTTGACCTCCGGCATCCACTCAAAAAGTTGGGGAGGTGAAAACTGGGGCATCCCTAGAGCTTGCTAACTAACTAACTAACCAGCAAAGCCAGGTCGCAGTTCGAGACTCTGTCTCAAAAAACAAGGTAAAATATACTCCTGAGTATGATATCCAGGGTTGACCTGTCTTTCACACACACACATACACATACACCCCTTACACATGAACATGCATACCTACACCCACACAAAGGTAGATAGATGGGGGTCAGCATATACACTCCGAGTAGAGGTTCAGCTCTGTGGACAATTAGGTGCATAATTAAGCAATTTTCAAAGTGATCTTTACAATTGCAATCATTCCAAAATAACAACAGTAAATTAGTAAGATCTTAAAAGTAACAGGGTTTTAAATAAAGATTTTTAAAAGATAAGCAAGGAGAGTTCAAAAAGACTGTGCTTTCCAAACTTCAGGGACCACAGAACTACCAGGAGAGCCTGTTTTAAATGCAGATGCTCAGTTCCTTTCTCTACAGCACCCATCCACACGGTGCAGGCCTGAAGCAGAAACTGAAAATATTTATTTTCCAGTTTCCTAAGGTAAATCTGATGCAGTGGTCCAAAGGTTATACTGAGAGCCCTATTACGGCCAAGTATAGATAAAACAATTCTACTCACACAAGGACCGTTTTTCTGGCTGAACTATCTCTTTATGCTCAGTTAGTAAAGCCTGAAATAACTACTTAGTTATAAAAGAACCTGGAAAACTTAACAGAGTATATGTTTCCAAAATTGTTCTTCTTATAATGGCATCCAATTGGGTTCCACAAAACTGGTGACTTTATGGTAAAATAAAATCACAGTAGGTAGTATCAACTGAATCATTTTGCAGTGTTTACAGCAAGCATAAAGAGAGGAACAATTATTAAGTCTCTAACTAAAACATTTATCAAGGACAGACAATTACATTTACAACTATAAAATTCTAATAAAAGTCTGTTGTGTCCACTGGCATCCACAATGAAAGCAACACCAGACATCTCTGTCAAGAATTTGAAACTATGGGCCTGGAGTTTAATTCTTCCAGAGGATCCAAGTTTAATTCCCAGCACCCACATGGCAGCTCACACCTGTCTGTAACTCCAGTTCCAGGGCTTCTGACACCCTTAACCAGACATACATGCAGGCAAAACACCAATGATTACAAAATAAAAATAAAATAAGTAAGAATTTGAGATTATGAAGCCAGAGAAGCATTTTCCCAAGCATGACATGACACTGATTTTTTTTTTCTGTGCTGACTCAGAGAACCTAAATCACATGTCAGGGGTCTCAGAACCAGGACATCAATCTCTGAATCAACTGACAATTCCACATAGGGTGGAGTAAGGGTTATCAGTTACATCCAGCAGTTGACCTTTTAGTGTTATAAAAAGAGACTATAAAGCAGAGAGACTCTTATGTGACCAAACCCCAGGCCACGATATAATTAAAAATATTCAGCTCCATGTTTCCCTAAGTGTGCCTGAACAATTTAGTAAAAAAAAAAAAAAAAAAAATGACTTGTGAGAATAAAAAAAAACCTTGGAGTAAAGCAAATTTAGAAATTATGAAACAAAACAAACTCCAGCAGTTATCTCGAGTATAGGACTTCTCAGGACCTTCAGTCTACTAAGAGAGACACAGTTCTGAGTTGCACTGGGAGCCAGCTGGCAGGACTCTGTGCAGCCAAATTGGGAAGACCATTAGATAGAGCTACAAGTATTAGAAGAATACAACAGATGCATCTGGAAAGAGAACAATCTAAACAAGATAATCAGTGCCAATTTCTTACTCTTCAGGAGAAAATACTCAGAGTTTCTACTTCTAACTCATTCTCTTGGGAGAAACAGAAGTAAAAAAAGCAAGTCATGTGATACTAATGGCTTAGAAGTTATCCAGGGAGCTACTGATTTGTATTCCAAATTCCCCCTAACTAAGCAACATAAACGTCTAAATTCTATTCCCATCAACAAACTTGTGGGTACAAGAAGGCAGTCCTTGTGAGCACAGGACTGCCCAGGCTTGGAGTCAAGTACAGATTGTGCTGTGAGAGTTAGCAAGACATCAGCCTTTGTAAGCCACGGTGGTACAGCCTGTCCCTTGAAACCTGCATTTACTCCAAACTTACTCAAAGAATTGAGTAGCGCCTTTTTAGTTTTAATAATCAAATCAGTAAGATAGTCCTGTCTTTGGAGAGAATGCTTTGGGAGAATGCCCTTCATAACAGATGAAACATGAGCCAATCATTCTCTTCCTCCCACTTTCCAGGCATCACTAATACATATTGTCAGCCTCCTTCTCTCTTCCACAGCTCTCTCTAGTCCAACCTATTCTCTCCAACTTTCCCCAACTTCATTCACTGTGCTCACCACTGTTGTACTTACTATCTGACAATGGCAAGAAGACTGAGTCCTGTACCCTACTTTTAAAAATAAAATCTTCCCTTGCTGACCATGTCTCTCCCAACTACATCTCTCTACCATCACCAGACTCAAACAGGATACTTCTGCTTCCTTATTGTCTCTACCAATCAGATTCCTGAGGCGCTGAAATTTAACTTCAATTAAAACATTACTCCTTGAACACACAAGTGGACCAGTTTTAGATTTGGTGACTTTGATACACAAAGGGGCAAAGTAGCACAGTAGTTTAGGTACAAATACTGATCTCACAACTTATTAGTAACATCATCTCTCAGTGTTTTGGAGAGAAGGCCTTCATATTCCATACATACTCTCTGGTAAGGAAGGAGAAACAGAGAAGTGAGGCTGGAATGTAACTGTGTAGTCTAGGCTGACCTACTTTTCAGTAGTCTATGCTGCCCTTGATTCTCCTGTCTCAGCCTCCTGAATGCAGGTATATACCACTATACCTAGCTAAAAATATTCTTCTCCATCATTTTTATATATGTTAATAGAACAGCCTATTCAAAAACTAATTTTTGAAGAAGCTCACTAGGTAGTAAGCTTTGAATTCGATTTTCAGCACTATAGAAATACAGACAAATACACAGTAAGTTTGATTTAAATTAATATTTAAAATATTAAATTTTTAAATTCTTTATAAAGATTTATTTAAAATATTAAAACATCCTAAGAATTATGAGAGATTTTACATGTTCCAAATTCAAGCTGTCCTTGATTTCTAAGGGGCAAGATCTTTGCATGATAGTTAGAGAATTCTAAAAAGAAAGTAAGTTTAAAAGATAAGTGAATTAGCTAGTGGTAGTGGTGCATGCCCAGGCAGATCTCTGTGAGTTTAAGGTCAGCCTGGTCTAGAGTTCCAGGACAACCTGGGATACACAGAAAAATCCTGTCTCAAAACAAACAACAACAACAACAAAAGTGATTCTAAGTCAGTATTTTTTCTAAGCCATACTGTAATAGTGAGCAAGCACTGATCCACTACTGACAAATGGCAGAGTGTGAGCTGAAAAAAGAACAGGAGTGAGAGAATGGAAAGGTAGCCAGTGTTGAAGAGAAAATCAGGCAGGAAAGAAAACAGGAGTACTAGTCACCAGGACAAAAGGTGTCCTGGTTTTGATTCATGGCTATAAAGCACAGAAGGACCCAGCCAAAGCAGGTCAGCAACCAAGCCCAGCTTTCTTACCTTCTAAGGCTCTCCTTCTTCTCTTCACGTGACAAGCAACTGTCTAAATGCTTGTTGATGTGATTTTCTGGAATGCTGACCCCACAAACAGGACAAGACACTGTATTAAAAGAGAGAGAGAGAGAGAGAGAGAGAGAGAGAGAGAGAGAGAGAGAGAGAGAGAGAGACTTTATTAGCCATAAAAAGGGGAAAATTTGACAAGCTGACATCTTTCAGTAATTAAGAGAAAAAAGAGAACCCCAGCTAATCTGCTCTTAGAAAAACCTACAAAAACAAGGAGATCAGGCAAACTGGCTACTAGTAACTGGCTATTTTGTGGGAAGTCGCATAATCAGAATCCTAGGTCTAAAGACTGCAAGTAAGTTTGGAAGTTAGCTAATCAGAAAATCTTTGATTATAACTTTTCTACACCAGGGTACCAGGTGTGCCTTATTACAGCTGCAGCTTTGTGGAGTTGCAGTAAATGTGGAGGTATCAGAATCCACCACGGGTAAAAAGTAATGGCCAAGGGAGACTTGTGGCACCACAATCTCCAGGCTCTTTGCTCCTATTTTTAATAGAACACACAGAATTGTACCTATTCTATATGTTATGCTTCATTCTAAGATTTCATTTGAGGGGAAAAAAATTCTACAAGAGTTGAAAACATCTTCCTGTGAAACTAAAAACACAACAGCAGAAACCATAGAAGGAACGATCCAGGTTGAGATGTGGTAGGAGATACACGTTATCAAAAACACACATCACAGAGACTGGTTGTGGGCTTTCCAAATCACCCTTCCCACCATAATCCTGGCTCTGTCACCATTAGGCCACTCTGCACCACTGCAGCATGAAAACATCAGAGACAACACGTAAACAAAGGAGAAGTACATGTTCCAGTAAACCTGTATTTGCCATACAGGTGCATGCCAGCTCTGGTTTCCAGCTACTGTCTGTCTATGGGTACACTGTAGGAAGAGTGAGTTAACAAACTTGGCTTCAGAGACATTTGAGAAGGAGAGCTAGGAAATAAGGCAGGGTCACTGAAGTACATGTCATCTGCCAAAGGGCATTAAGCCACAAGCAGAACATCAAGGAAGTGTCAAACCAGTGGTATAAAACATAGGCCTCTTTAAGCATTAACTGGAACCAGATGAGCTGAGAGGGTTCCAATCTAAAAACAGAAAACTACCTCGAAAAGTTAACCGTTTCACTTCTGCAAGAATCATCCTGATTCCAATTCTATGATAAAGACAAGGAACCTACCTCTAAGCAATGACAACATCAATATCTAAGACAATGTCTATTCCTACTTACTCTCCCCTCAAAAGTGCTATCTATTAATCTTATACCACATGGATAAGATTTCCTTAAGCATGAAAAGGCATATATAAAAATGACTTCCTACCTTTAGTATCCAGTTTCAGGGTGGATGTAGAGGGTGTCACAGGACCATTAGCATCTGAAAGACCAAGTACCGTCTTTCCTATGAGACTTGTCTCTTTAATCTCAGCAGAGGTATTTATCTCCTTTTGAGGGCTGAATTTCATGTCATTTTCTTTTCCCAACAACTCTGATACACAACCACCAGTTTCTCTAACCAGGAACTTGTCCATTAACCTGTTCCCCTGTTTGACAGGGTTAGGCTTGGCTTCAGCATTATGTACTTTAACAACAACTTTCTTTGAGGTGGAAGACACAGGAGATATGGGTGGTGACTCTAAAGCAGACTGCAACAGGCGAGTCCTTGGAACACATACAAAAAAGGGGGAAAAAGACAGGAAATTAAGATGTCAAATTAGACATAAACTAGGATCTCCCAACTAATACTTGTTTCTCTGAAACACAGAATTTATGCCACAGTCACAACTAAAGAGTTTCTTTTAAGACAAGAAACAAAGCAATAAATCAGAATTAAAAGGCAGTTCCTAAGACTTCAAGTATATTAGGTTCTAGCTGCTGATATGAGACTTACTCTACAATGGCTTAGTAAAATCTGGAGCAATACAGGAAGCAACAGTTAGTATCACTACTACACGATCGACACAAAAGTTTGATCCTTGTGATAAGAGAGACGCATGAAGCAACCCAACATCGCCCCAAGATCTTCCTTCACTTGGAAGCATTTTCTGGGATTTGTATATGGAACTGACATCTAAGCAGGAAAAGTAATCTCACTGTCTAGAAAGAAGAAAACACAATTCTGGGCAGAGGTGATGAGGACTAGGGACACAGGGTGCTTGGTATGTGGGAGCCATGAAAAGGAAACCTCTCACCCATTTGCAATCACCTCCAGGGTACACAAGGTCAAAACACACACAGGGGTCTGGTAGGAAACAGACATTGGTAAATAGATGCCAGAGGCCAATGCTGGAAAGATCTTTAGCTTAGCCCAGCCAAAGTGGAAATAGGAAATACCCTCATGAAGACCACAGGGATAAGGTGAGATGTCACAGAGGCCCTACCTTAGGAAAGGACACCATTATGTGCACAGTGTGTATGTTCACACAAATGTGTATTTGTGCATATGTGTTTTTACTTCTATATGTGTATAACTCATGTGTATGTATGTATATGTGTGTAAAACTAAAACTGAATCTAATAATACACTGCACCAACACTTAATGGGTCAAAAGCAAAGAGCTGGTAATTTAATTGCTTGTCAGAACAAAGAAAGGTTTTGGTCTACAATGCTCATAGAAAAGAAAGAAAATAGCTACTAATCAAACCATAACATTTTCAAAAGAAACAGATGAGAAGCTTATTTTTATTATGAATTAGTACTGAATTATATCAAATGCATTTTCTGCCCTCATTATGATTATATACATTTTTCTATTTTGTTAATATAGTTACATCAGCTGATTTTCCAGTGTATCTTAAATTTTTATGCCTAGGTTTTACTGTTTCATCAATGATTTTTGTGACTGCTTGTGAAAGATTATTAGAGTAGTTTTCCTTTCCTGGCTGGCTGGGTTTATCAAGGCTTTGCTTCTTTCTTTACCTCCCTCCTTCCCTTCTTTTCTCTTCTTTTCTTTCTGGACAGGGTCTCACTGTGCAGCCCTGGCAGGCCAAGAACTCATCAATCTGATAAAATGTTACTTAAAAAAAAACCTCACAACTAGAATCAATCATTAGTGATAACAAATGAGACATCCCCCCAAGACTGACCAAGACACAGATGTCTACCACCACCATCTCTCTTAAAACTGTAGAAAACGTCCTGAGCTAAAGGTAAAAACAAAAACAATAAATTTTTTTAAAGGCAAAATATTTTTCACTTCCAAAGGAAAAGTTAGGTACAAGGTAGGCAAGGGGGAGGTTCACTATACTATCTTCCCTACTTTCATATATATTTAGATTCTTCCACAATTTAAAAAAAGATTAAAAAAAAAAAGAAAAAGTAAGCTATGGGTGGTGGTACATGCCTATAATCTCAGCATTCAGGATTCTGAAGCAGAAGATTCTAATTCAAGCCCAATTTCAAAAATCAAGAAGAGAGGGAAATGGGGGAAAAGAAGAAGGGAGAAGAGAAGGAAAAGGAGAAATCAGAGAGAAAAATGCAGTAAAGTTAAAAAAAAAAACACCTAAGGACCTTGGTCTTAGGGAGGAAACATAAATTAAAAAAAAAAAAATACAGAACCATCATCTTCAATAGTCTCTTTTCCTTCCAGTCTCCGGATTTAGTACAAAGAAGGTTCTGAGAAAAGCTTTCCTTGCATGACAAAGGAGAGGAGACAAGGAGACAGTCGGTATTCAACCACAGATGATACACCACTAATCCTTTCAGCACATTAGTGGTAATTTTTCCCTTTATTCCACAATTCAGATGAACTGAATTCCAATTGGCTCTCTTATTTCAAGGCATGTCAATAAAGACTATGGCAGACAGTAGCAGCAAGGTCACACAATAAACTACTCTCAAAGCTAAAATTAAAATTCACTAACTTATTCCAGTACCACCTACTCTTGCCAGAGAAGCACAATAAAAAGCAAAGCCTCTACATAAGGGGGAAAAGAAAAGGCTTATACAATCTATGTATAATGAAGCCAAATACAATGGAGCCAAAGGGCTAAGAAAACAGCTCAATGACAGAGAGATTCCCTAGCATGAGGAAGGCTCAGGGTGCCAGTACCACACAATAAAAACTAAATTAAAATAAAACGTGGCCAAGCATGAGAAGATGAGGTAAGCATTCTTTATAGCTGATCAGAAAGCCTCATAGAAGGTAACCTGTGAGAACAGAGTCCAGAGAAAGTGGGAAGGTGGTCACCTGGGAAAACACCAGTTCACTTACAAGCATGTAGAGGAGAAACAAGAAGGCAGACAACTGAATAATAAAGGGAAGACATGAAGTCTGAGAGGGAACAAGACGGCAGGGCAACCAGAGGACTAACTCAGAAAGGACTTCGGCTCCTGCTCCAGTGAGATGGAGAACTCAACTGCTTGGGTGTTAAATGCTCCCTGAAGGCCTGAGTGCTAAATGGCATTAGTTTGGGAGTTGCTGTGGATCTAATTTAAGAAATGGGTCACCATGGGAGGTCCTTAGGCCACTGGAGCATGTCCTAACACAGGACTGTGGGCACATTCCTTGTCCTCTGTCCCTTACCTGGAATGCAAGCATCCTTTTACTATAATGTGCCATCGTCACCAAAGGTGAAGGCCCGTAAGGCCCAATCTTGGACTGGAAGCTCTAGAAGGAACAAAGTCATCTTTTCTCTTTATAAGTACACAGCCTGGGCACTTTACTATAGCACCATAAGCCTGCCTAACACAAAGAACTGCCACTAACTAACGGGCTTTACACATAACCCGACTCTGCTTTAAAGGAATTGCTTTAGTTATCACCATCAGGACGGATTTTAGGAAAACCAAAGTAAACGTAAGAATACAGTTAGCAAATTGTCAAAGTCTAGTAGGACAGCACTGACTTGGACCAGATTCTAGACAGTAAAGAGATGACAGACTCAGCCTTGGAAGCACTGTGAAGACAGAATCAGTGGAACTTAACAGATCAACAAATTAAGTGGTAATAAAACAGAGTTCAGGAAGACACCAGTCTTTTGCTAGAGTAGTTAAAAGAATAGTTCCAGTGCAAGGCTGAGGAGACAGTAGGTAAAAGTGTTACCATACAAGCTTCACAACCTGAATTTGGGTCCCCAGAAGTCAAGTAAAAGCCAGATGTAGCAGCAAAAGAATTTGTAATCCCAGGGTGTTCCCGTGGAGAGATGGGAGACAGAAACAAGACAAACTCCAGATGCTCAGGGGCCAGCTAGGCTGCTTATACTTTAACAGAGATTCCGTCTCAAAGTGGAAAAGCAAAGTATGATACTTGATGACTGTCCTGTGATCTTCATGCGGTTGGGTTTTTTTGTTTTGTTTTGTTTTCTGGTTTTTTATTTTTTTACTCTTTACTATTTGGGGGACCCACTACACAGCTCCCAAATAATCACACAAGAGACTTATTCTTTCTTACGAATACTGGGCCTTAGCTTGGTTTATTACTAGCCAGCTTTTCATAATTATCCCATCTGCTTTTTGCCTCTGGGCTTTTACCTTTCTCTATTTCTGTATATCTTTTCTTTCCTTCTTATTCTGTGTCTGGCTGGTAGATGAGTGGCTAGCCCCTGATGTCCTCCTCTCCTTCTCCTTTTCTCCCTCTCTATCTTTTCTCTCTCTCCTTCTATTTATTCTCTCTGCCTGCCTGACAGCCCCACGTATTTGTCTCTCCTGTCTACCTATTGAACATTCAACTCTTTATTAGACCAATTGGGTGTTTTAGACAGGCAAAGTAGCACAGCTTCACAGAGTAAAACAAATGCAACATAAAAGAATGCAACACATGTCTGCACCATACATTCCACAGCATAAACAAATGGAACACATCTCCAACTAATATCCACAACACCTCCACACATATACCATGGCACACACACACACACACGCACGCACGCACACACCAGTGCTGCTGTTCACACAGTCACAGCAACCATCAAAGCAGGTATTGTAAGGACTCAGGCATTATGCTGGCCTGTCCCTGTCACCTGGCAGAATGTACTCAGGTAGTACTTTGGTCAGTCCAGGGTTCCATGAGTACTACTCTGCATGCAGGTCAAGGGACCCCTTTAAAAGACAGACCCTCACCCAATATGCTTTTTTTCCTCTCTTTCTGGCTCTTCTCTCTCTCCACTCTTTTCTCTTTCTGTTCTTTTCCAGCTCTCTTCCCGCTCTCTCTTCCTGCTGTTCCCCTGGGGCAAACAGGACTTTTCCTGTCTCCCTCTTCTCTTCTGTCCTCTCAGTGTCTGTCTCTTTACCTCTTTTTTCTTTCCTTTCCCCTCCTTCCCCTTTCTAAAAAAACTTCGCACTTAAGCCCTGTCTGCCTGGTGTGTTTGTCTCTGCCTTGGTCACCCTCGCCTGCCATGGAATCCACCAAGGTTCCCCATGCAAGGTCCCCTTCCAGCTTTATCCTAACAGGGTAAAGAGAAGAGCATCAGCAGTCCCTTTTGCACATGTTAAACATCACTTGCTCTTAGAAGGCTCAAGGGTAAATATGAGATAACCTGTTGACAGGAGTCGAAGTTTTGGAGAAAAGCCTGTTTGAAGACTTGGAAAACATGGAAACAGAGACTCTGTGAAACTAAAACATTTTATAATTAATATACCCTAAAATAAGTTGAATGAAGATGTTAATTTCCAAATTGACGTTTACATTTAAATGGAATTGGTCACTTTCCCTTAATTTCCACCACCCTTATGAGTTCTTATCAATATGATCTGGCACTGCAGAACCTAACAGCTCTCATCACAGGCACTCAGATATCTCAGGGACAGATTACAGACTTGCAGAGCTGGAAAGGCTATCAGAGAGGAATCAGTATTTTATTGTACAGATGGGTAAATAAAGTCCTAAGTCCAAGTCATCCTGTTGGAAAGCATACAGATTAGATCTCAAACAGCTGACAGAGCCCCAAAACTGTCTGCCACAGGGCGTATTGCTCTGAGTAAGTAATTGTGACACAGAAAATATAGAAGAAGCTTGCATTTTGCTAACTACACAAGTAACCTCATCTCTTTAGAATGTGGCCAAGAATCAAAACTCACACTACGTCTCTAGGTGCATAAGTCATTAAGGCCATATAATAAATTTAGCTACACTACTGGAGTCCCTGAAAATGTTTGCTTTGATCTGAAACATGCAAAGAGCAGTTTAGAATCATCTGATGAGGGCTGGAGAGATGGCTCAGCCATTAAAGGCTAGGCTCACAACCAAAAATATAAGAACCATCTGATGAAGACAGAGACCACTAAAGCACATTCTTTTCTTTTCTTTTCTTTTTATTTTATGTGCACAAGTTTTTACCTGCATGTACCACGTGTGTATGTAGTGCCTGCAGAGGCCAGAAGAAGGCATTGAGTATCCCTGGACCTGGAGTTAGAGATCTTTGTAAGCTACCATGTGGGTGTTAAAAATCAAACCCCAGGCCTCTGGAGAACAGCAAGTGCTTTCTCCAGCCCCTACAGCACATTCTTAGTAGTAACTTAGAGCATCGATGTGTGAGACGGAAATGCACAGTAGTAATAGAATCTGGTTTCTGATTCCTCTGTACCAAGTACTATCACAATGACCTTTACATAACTCCCATCAACAGCACCATTTATCTTTTCAGATGAAGACATAGGGATCAAAAGGGTAAATCTCTTGATTGCAATCATAATCAGAGAACAAGGACTAGAGCCTAGTGCCACCTGAACGCAAAGCTAGCTATAAATGACACCATAACCACAACCACAGGGGAACTCACATCCTGTTTGTGAGATACTAAAAGCATTATCTGCTATTATTGTTATCTAAAACGTTTTGGTAAATTCTCTGGCAATTTCAAACATAAAACTGTATTCTGACCATATTCACCCCCACCTCCCTTGTCCTCTATTACTCCCTCCCACTCCATCGGAACTCTTCTCCCAGCAAGCCCTAGTCCTGTCCTGTCATCCTACTTCATCCCTCTCTCTATCTCTCTCTCCCTCCCTCCCTCCCTCCCTCCCTCCCTCCCTCCCTCCCTCCCTCCCTCTCTCTCTCTCTCTCTCTCTCTCTCTCTCTTACTGAGTTTACTTAAGGTTGCTTGCATGAGAATAGGGCTGGGTTTACTTACTAGAGCAGAGTCACTTATCAATGGCTACATCACTAAAGATGTAATGGTGGCAGAGGCAGCACACGCCTTTAATCCCAGCACATTCGGGAGGCAGAGGCAGGCAGAGCTCTGAGTTCAAGGCCAGCCTGGTCTGCAGAGCAAGTTCCACACAGAGAAACCCTGACTCGGAAAAGGGGGAGGGAAAGGGAGAGGAGGAAAAGGAAGGAAGATGACTCCTCATCCCTTAAGAGCCACCAACTAACTTGGGGAGAGGTGGGACTAAGATGAATATATTCTTACATTTGGAATATGGAAAGAGAACTCCAAATTTGACCAACCCAAATAATTCATAAAACCAATGCTATAGATGGAGACTGGCCTCTATTAAAAAACAAAGAAATAGCCGGGCGTTGGTGGCGCACACCTTTAATCCCAGCACTCGGGAGGCAGAGGCAGGCGGATCTCTGTGAGTTCAAGGCCAGCCTGGTCTACAAAAGCTAGTTCCAGGACAGCCTCCAAAGCTACACAGGGAACCCTGTCTCAAAAAAAAAAAAAAAAAGAAATAATACTTTACCACTTAAGGCAGGAATGATGCTCTCTTTACAAAACACAACAATAAAAAAATCTAACTAAACTTTTGTTCAAAACAGTAGATTAAGAATTTCTTCCCTAAAATGCAGTTCTTGTTCTGTAACCCAAGCTAGCCTCAAACTCATTATCCTCAGCTTCCCAAATGCTAGGATGACAGTAAGCCACCACACCTGGCAGAAACATTACTTTAAATTAAAATGATCCAAGAAAAAGTGTGCTCTTTGAAAATGAACACCAAAGGCCAAAAGATAATGTAAAAGATCCACGTCATCCTGTATCTGAAACCTCTTAAATTATTTCCCATATCTTCTTATTATTTAATTTAGAATATTAAATTTTTAAAAATCAAAATGGCATATAAAATCATAATGGTAGATGAGAAAGACAAGAAATAAAATCAACAAGCAATATAAATACCTTACATTTTAGTCATAAGATTAAACTTCTTCCCTCATCAATCTTAGACCAGAGTTCAAACAAGTACTAATATCGATTAACTTCTATTTCATCCCTACTAATTTTGCAGACGAAATACCATAGAACAGGGTGAACATCCAAGAAATGAGCACCTCAATGATGATGCTAACAATGGTAATGCCAAAGAAGGCAAGCACAAAGAGAATGACAAAATCCATCTGGGGATCTGGAAATGCACAGACACATAAAAATAAATCTTAAAAAGCAAAGTCAAACAAAACAAAAACAAGTTGAAGAGATGGTTCAGTCTTGTTTTGGTGGAAGCAAGACTACCTAAGTTTAAGCCCCAGGACCCCCATAAAAACCTGAGGCTGTTAATGCATTGGAGAGGGCTGGCATCCATGCCAGACTTTGCTGACTCCTCATGGAGGCACTTACCCATGAGGAGGAATGGACTGTGGGAGGACTGGGAGGGAGGGGGTGGGGGGAAAGAGAACTATGATTGGAATGTAAAATGAAATTTAAAAGAATAAATGATTTAATAAAAAAAAAAAAGCTGGGGCTGGCCAGGCAGAGACAGGCAGACCCTTAAAACTTACTAGCTAGTCAGCCTATCCAAATTGTCAAACTTCAAGTCAGTGAGAAACACTCCCCAAAGAAAGACACCCAATACTGATCTCTAGCTTCCATACCCTCACATACATGTCCACCAACATTAACAAGTACACATCACACCTACATATTTTCCCCACCAAAAAAACCCTAATAGACAAGAGACTTTACAGTAAGAAAGCAATGACTTCAATGGAAGAATCAGAACCATGTAGTTTCTTAATCTAGAAAAATACACCACCCTTATGTGGCCTCACTAAGGAAGTAGTTACTGCAATGAACATTAGGAGAGTCCAAAGTACCAAACGCGATCATCTTTAGTACACAAACCTATGAATAAATGTGCAATTCTAATAGCACTCTGACGACATTTTTAGAGGCAAGGTATCTCCAGGAATGTTCCAACAAGTCAAGAAGTCCTCCCTTACATGAATATATGAACTAATAATTAAAACAATGCAAGATATGTTTGGTAAGACATGCCTTCTTATATCCCTTTGGGTAACCAAACTCATAGTCACACATTCATGCATTTGACAGTTAAGGAGCAAAGCTATGTATGAGAACTTTACAGAGAAGCAGTTAGTTATATGTCTCACACAGCATACCATATTACACATGCTGAATAAATCTGATTAAGAATTAATAGGTTAAACATACAAACAGAACCAATTACAGATATGTGTACATAAAAGTGTTAGTATACACAACTACATAGAAACATGTATTCCCTAGCACTGTCCATTAAGAAGCCTCAAAGCCTAACACCCCAGTAGCAATACAACATCAACTATAAAGAGCCAATTAA
The DNA here is from genome assembly GCF_017639785.1 of Mesocricetus auratus. Lineage (NCBI taxonomy): Eukaryota > Metazoa > Chordata > Mammalia > Rodentia > Cricetidae > Mesocricetus > Mesocricetus auratus. The sequence continues at coordinate 173,058,856 of NW_024429266.1, forward strand.
TCCAAGCTTTAACCCTTAATTGTTTCAAAGAGGAGACTTTCTATCAAACAGAGAAAATCCTATGACTACATACTAGAACTTTCTCAGATGTGCAGTGGCTATCATCACTCCCCTTCTGCTCCAGTATGTATGGGGATTGGGAGGAGGTACACATAAAAAGCGAAGGCAGTCAGAAGTTAGTCACAAAACTGAATCATACCGTGCAAAATTCATGCTTTTTACCAGTTCGTCTAAAAGGCGATTATTTCTCAGGTCTGGTTCTGTTACTGCCTAGAAAAGAAAAACAACAGATGGAAAAGATCAGTTTTTGAGATGTCTGACCTGTCCTGAGGCTCTCTGTCCCACTCATCTTCCACGAAAGCCTCAAAATAAAGTGAATTCATCTCATACTAACTCAGAACTTCAGCCAGTGGATCAGAACCTGCTAACTGGAAGCCTGACAACAGCTCTCAAAAGCATGTTAAAACTATCTGCTATTACACTCTGCACCAACTAAGACAAAATACAATATGAACAAGGATTTTTCTTCAAAATACCAAACCTCTAGCTTTCCCCAAATTACTCAGAAACAGAGGAGAGATACTTCTATGTAATAACACTCCAAGAGGCACTAAGTGTTCAAACAGGTTAAAAACAAGAACACAAAACTACAGATGCACTAGCTAGCACTGCAGTGTGGATGTTGTCTGGTATGCCTTGGCGCTAAGTCCATCTGAACAAAGGCAGCACAGCAAGGGCAAAGACCTCTGAGACTGGAAGCAACTGTATTGTTTATGGCACAGGAAACAGTTTAGACAAGTTTAGTGACACTGACCCAGTGTACCAGCCAGAGTGGTTACCCCTCCACTCCCTGTAGTGTCCTGTTCAAGAGAGCCAGGTCTCTCTTTTCTTTACCTGGACGCAGGTTTGATTTCCCATTCTAGCTCCCTCTCTACCTGTTCTCACCTCAGGAAAGTCTCAGGGATGGCCAGCACACTTGCTGACGTTTGTTCTAAAGGGCTGGTCTGGGAGAGTGGTAAGAGACCGAGGAGGCTTGGGTGAGTCCAGTTGCCATGGATCTCTTGCCTCCTCTACAAATACAAACACCAGTACTTCATAAAGAATCCCACCAGTAGTTTTCATCCAAAGTGAGACTTTATAAAAAGTTATAAAAACATAAATTGAGTCAAAGAGTACTTCAGCCTTTGACTTCACAAGATTCATTTAGGGTATCAAAAGTCCTGCTGAGAAGTGGGACAAAATCCAAGTCTCTATGCATACTTGAGAAGTCCTTCCTGGAAACAGCCAAGTGGTTAATTCAGTAACTACATATGATTCCATGCATTTTTGTGGATAGAGAAAGCAAAATATCTGTCCCGATCAACAACCTTTTTTAAAAGAAAATAAAAACTTACCACACAGCAAGTTGGGCACTGAGTTTTATAGGACAAAAATTTTCTTATACAAAGAGAGCAATCTGCAAAAAAACACAAATGCAACATAGGACGTTATGCTAATCAGTAATGCAGGAACCTAACCTTTAACAAAATTTTGGCCTAAGAATAGAGTTCTTCCATCATTGTACCATTATAATTATAATTGTATTTTTCTTGCTCCACGAGTTATTTACTGTTAAGGAAAGGAAATGCATCTAGTACAATGAACTTTTAAACTCTTACAACTCTAAGCACACACCACTCCCTCTTTGCTCAATTTATAAACCACAGGAACACACAGAAGCCCTAGGCTTATTTTATACATGTGCCAGATACCTGCACCCTAACCCTGTGATGCCTACCACCCTTTACTTAACAAGTACTTGAGTGGCAGGTACCAAAACAACACACAGAGCTAAGCTACATTTTTTTTTAACTCTTCATAACTGAGGCAGCATAAGATGCACTCCCAAAGAAAACTACCTGGTATAATACCTCCCTGGTGGCTCCTTTACATGAAGCCTGAGTTCACCTGAATTAAGAAGCCTTATTCAAAACAAATCCATTTAGCTGAGGAAGCAAAGCCAGTATTATTTTGATGGTGCAATTCATAAATAAAGTATTCCCACCTCCACAACAATACTACAAAGGGAAAAAGGAAGGGACATATTATGTCCAAGGATACACAAAAAACAGGTTGAGCTCTTCTGGGTATTGCAAAGAAGCTGGAAGTTGCCATTCAGTCCTCAGAAAAACAAGGTCACAGGCTAAACTGCTATCTCTCCCCAAAAGAACTAGACAGGCAGCCTTACAGAGAGAAGAACCCACAAACAGAAAGCACCTCAAGAGTCAGAAAAGAAACCTATACTGGAGCCAACACCAAAGAGAACATCTGACGTGTGACTGACAGCTGTTGGAAAGAACAGAAAGTTGGTACCATGAGTGGGATACTGTTCTGAAGGGCCTGACCATGCTGTTTTTGGAGGAATGTGGCAGACTTTGAGACTTTGGACTAGGAGAGCAGTTGAAGTGGGGCTTAATGGGTCATCCTAATAGGAGTGTGGAAGACAGCAATGATAAGAGCAGTGTGGATTATGAAGGCCCAGCTCAAAAGGTTTCAGAGGGGAACAATATTAGCAACTGAAATAGAAAACATTCTTGTGGTATTTTGGCAAAGAATGTGGCTGCTTTCCACACTTGTCCTAAATTGAAAACAATGGATTAATTTCCTTGGCAGAGGAAATTTTAAGACAGCTGAACACTGACTCTCGAGTGGTTCTTAGTAATCATTCTTATATGGATCTACAATGAAAAAGAACAAGTAGGGCAAAAAGAAATACAAAATATAGTTTGTGAAGAAAAAGAATAGCAGAAAATTTAATGTCAGAGCCAAGGCCTGTGCTGAAAGAGATGAGAAGATTAAAGAAAGACCTGTTATACAATAGAATAAAGGGAGGGGTACACTCAGGGCAAAACCCCATTCAGCAATGCATAAAAATTTTTCTCCTGCTAAAAACAAAGGCAAGCACTAGGCTGGGTGGTGGTGGCAGCTCACACCTTTAATCCCAGCACAAAGGAGGCAGAGGCAGATGGATCTCTGAGTTTGAGGCCAGTCTGGTCTACAGAATGAGTTTCAGGACAGCCAGGACTGTTTCACAGACAAACCCTGTCTTGAGGGTGGGAGGGGAGCTTCTACAAATGTAATTCAAGGAGCAGGCTAGGCTCTATCCCAGTTGGGCAGTAAAAGTTGGCAGTGTTACCAACATGATTCTTGCTTTCAAGTCATGAAGATACACAAGTAAAGTGGTTGTGGAATCTCCCTCGAAGGCTAAATAGAGCCACTGAGGTCAGACATATGGCAGGAGAGTCCCAGCATGGAAGCCCTGAAAGGCTACTCCATGAAGCTGTGACACTGAAGCCTGGATTGTGTTGGAGACCCAAGATGTTAGAGATACCAGAGCCTTGGGATATCTGGCAAGGGAAACTGTATATAGAAAGTGAAACTAACCCAAGAGCAAGGAGTGTGGTGTAGTCAGCAAAACTGGAAGGGAAGAACCATCTAAGTCCTCTGAATCAGACAGAGCTAGAGGATCTGGAGTTTGTTCAGTCTTGTGTTGGTCCATATGCCCCTTTTTTCCTCCATTTTGAAATGATAAGGTATACTCTATATATGTAATTTGGTTTTTGATTTTTGGGCTTACAGGAGGTTGCAATTAAAATACTGCCTTGAGTTTCAAAAGAGACTTTGAACTTTTAAACTGTGTTGAGACTGAAAAACTATGGGGACTTTTGAAACTTGACAAAATGTATTTTGCATTATATGACCACAAATCTATAGAGGCTAGTGGCATGTGGTGGTTTGAATGAAAATGGCCCCAGAGGCTCATAAATTTGAATATGAGGTCTCCACTCATTGGAACTGTTAGGGAAGGATTAGAAAGTGTGACCTTGTTGAAGAAGTGTCACTAAGGGGTGGACTTTAAAGTGGCAAAAGACTCACACCATTCCTGGCTTGCTCTCTCTGCCTCATGGTTATCTGTCAATATGTGACCTCTTAGCTACTGCCCCAGAACCATGCTGCCCGCCTACTGCCATGCTTCCTACCATGATGGTCATGGACTCTAACCCTGAAACAGTAACCCAAATAAACTCTTTCTATGAGTTGTCTTGGTCATGATGTCTTATCACAGCAAAAGAAAAGTAATCAAGACACACAGTAAGAAGTCTCCCAGGCAATATTTAAGTTACAAATTCCTAAACATGACTGCTGAGCTCAGGCCCCTACAGGGATGGCTACTGCTTTTAATTTAGTTCCCAGACTCTACTCATACTTATACTAATTCAGTGGATGTGGATCATAAAAAAAAAATAATAATCACATCACTTTAAATCATACTGATTCAACAAAATTTTTAGCTGATACACCATCCGAAAAGCAGTGGTGGAATGAGCCTTTAATCCCCATACTTGGGAGGCAGAGGCATGCAGATCTCTGTGAGTTCATCCTGGTCTACAAAGCAAGTTCCAGGACATCTAGGGCTGTTACACTTTCGAAAAACGAAAGAAAGATAAAAATGAATGAAAAATACAATAAGAAAACAAAACAGCATTCATCCAACTAAGGACAAGCACCCCAGAATGTAAAGGAGTGCAACTCTGCATAACTTTGTGACCCTCATCTGGAACAACACAATGACTTTGGGTCCTGTTTAACTAACCTGCTTCTTAACTCATTCAAACTTTAATAACTAAATGCAAACATAATGTTTGTTGCTTGTTTACAAACAAACAAGTAGAGTGAAACCAAATAAAGTGATTTACAACAATAAAACCTGAAATGGTTAAGGAGCAGCAAGCAATAAATAACTAGGATTAAATGCTATCAATCCAAGACAATATCAAATGATAAATCTAGCTATAGATACATCTATGTATATTCCAAAGACCACATTAACTGAAATGGGAAGAACTTTATGTGATGAAGAAACTTAACTGTACTTGTTATATGACATTATCTGTCAGAACTCATTGAACATGCTCGTTTTAATGTATGATTTCTATTGTTTTATAAATATATTAAAATATATTTAGAAATGATCCCCAAATTTGATCTTGGCTATTAATATGACTCTACATGGAAAGAAGCGAATATTTGTAAAGACTCATTGTGGTGGTTTCAATGAAATGCCCTCCATTTTCTCAGGCATTTGAATATCTGGTTCCCAGTTGGTGGCACTATTTAGGGAGGTTGACGAAATGTGGCCTTGTTGGAGGAAGTTAGTTTAAAGACACTCTCCATTTCATGTTCCATCTCTCCACTTCCTGTTGATGGTATGAGATGTGAGCCCTCAGGCTCTAGCCTCCAGCTCCAGTGCCTGCTTGACTGCAGCCACAATTCCCTGCTGTGATGGAGATGGACTCTTATCTCTCTGGGAAGTGAGCATCAAATAAACCCTGCCTTCCATAGACTACTTGGTCAGGGTGTTTTATCACAGCAACAGAAAAGTAATAATACACTCAAAATAGGCCAGGCAGTGAGGGTTTTTTTGTTTTGGGTATGTACACATGGAAGTCAATCACCCTCCATCTTATTTTAGAGACAAGGTCTCTCACTGAACCTGAAATTCACTCTGTTACTGTTGTTTTTCCAGGAAGGCTGACTATAGTGATCTCCCAAGATTCACCTAACTCTGTCCATAGTGCTAAGGCTATAGATGTACACTACCCTTGGCTTTTTTGTGGGTAGTAGAGAGCAGAACTCATATCCTCTCTTTACCCATTAAACCATATTCCACAGCCTCAAGCTCTGCATATTAATTCTCAGAACTATCTTCTGAAGTAAAAATTACTCAACAGACTCTTACATTTAGAGAAATGTTGGGCAATAATTATAAACTCATCCACTTAGTAAGTGGCACTTAACAGTCAGCGTAGGTGTATCTGTAAAGCCGACATTTGACAACATCTTATGACTTCACAGAACTTTTTGTTAAAGCTTTTTCCCAATAAAACCATCTTATTTTTAAGCCAAACTGAACTGACTTTTAACTTTCCAAGACAAATATCAACTTAAAGCAAAGAAAAAAAAAGATCATAAATCTAAATATTCAATAATCTATCATTAGCCTAAATGATAGGTTAATTACTTTCCACAACAAAAGCTATTAAAATACTTAGGAGAATGGCAATGCACTTGCCTAAGTATGTATGAGAGTGTGGTTAAATCCACATCACCTAACAAATAAGTAAACAAATGAATAAGCACTAAAAACATACTTCTCATAAAGAAGATAAGCAATTCTACTGCACTACTCTTTTCAGTATCACACAGCTGCTAAGTGATAAAACTATCTGCAATACTCTTCAATGAGAGAATTCTGAGGGAATCCAGATGGTCCTTGAATTATGATGGCTTGACAATTTTCCAACTGTACCAGAATACAAAAATGGCATTCACTCAATAGAAACCATATTTTACATTTTGATTTCCTTGGTCCTGCTCCCCACAACCTTCCACTAGCAATATATAGTACAATACTTTTAAATGCTGGACAGAGGCAGTAGGCACAACTTTCCATCAGCCTGTTGGTCAGGAGTGTCAGTTCATTCCACCTGTACTGTGCTACAACAGAAAAATTTTTTCAACTCCTTGACAGGTTTACTGGGATATAATCCCATATTGAAAAGCATCTCCATTCCTATTGTTTTGAAGTTTAAGATTTATAATTCCACACCAAGTGGTTGAACCATTTGTCATTCTGCTAAAGATATCCCAAAGCTTAACATATTAAACTACTCAGCAAATAACCACATATTGTTATCAAAACCTTTAGTGATGCAATTTATACAAAACGCATATAAAAATATCCAAAAGATAGAAATATAAGAACCTGGTAAGAAATTGCCATACTCAAGATGAGGTGATGGCATACATTTTCTTAAAAGTACAAAATGGAGGAATGAAAGATAAAAAATAAATGTGAATGAATCTTCAGTGTTAATGAAAACTCATACATTATGCTTTTACTAACACTAAAATGTACTTACAGTTGTGAGAGCACTGGGGGATTATCACTGCAATGTTGAAATACTCGAAGCAAATCCCACAACGAAGCAAATCATCTATTGTCTGAAATATAAAAGCATGTCAGCAACAGCAGAATCAATACCTGGCACACAACTTTCCCTCTATTTCCCCTAAAATTAATTCCATAACACTTATTTGTGAGTTATATATATTCAAAACTCTAACTACAGGTAAACAACAACGTATCATGACAAATAGAGAAAAAAATGATGCCACAAATATTCAAATTTTCTGGGTTTGTGGCGCATATCTTTAATCCCAGAACTCAGGAGGCAGAGACAGGTGGATCTCTTCAAATCTGAGGCCAGCCTAGTCTACAGAGTAGACTCTTACATAGAGAAACCTTGTCTTGAAAAACCAAAATTAAATAAATAGAAATCAAAAACTTCAAACTTCAGGTCTGGACAGTTGGTGCTGCAGGTTCCTGTGCCATACTGCTGTTAGCCCTTCACGAAGGGCTCCCACATTCCTATTCTTCTCCCGTTTCTCTCTCTTCAGAACCCATTCTCTGGCATAAGGTCACCACTAGTGGAAGGTATCAACAATCAGTCTCCACACAGCTTAAGAACCAAGTTGGAGACTAGTAAAGCCAACCATTAAAACGTCTCTAGTAGGGTATGGTCACATGCACCTGTAATCCTAGACTTCGGAGGCTGAGGTAGGATTCTGAGACCGAAATTGCCATCCTCCTCATGGTAGTTCAATACCTTCTGCATGATACACCACAGCGCAGTTGAATGAGGAAGCCTTCAAAATAGCTAGCTACAATCAGTGTCAATTCAGACAACAAGCTAAACAGAACAGGATTTATTTTGCAACTTAAAATCTTTTAAACTGTTTAAGAAAGGTACCAATAGCCGGGCGCTGTGGCACACGCCTTTAATCCCAGCACTCGGGAGGCAGAGGCTCTGTGAGTTCGAGACCTGCCTGGACTACCAAGTGAGTTCCAGGACAGCCTCCAAAGCCACAGAGAAACCCTGTCTCGAAAAACCAAAAAAAAAAAAAAAAAAGAAAGGTACCAATAGTAACTATGGTAGGCTGCTTTATTCTCAAGAAATAAAGGTGTGGGAAGCTGAGGGGTTAGCTGAAGGGCGGAGTCTTTGTCTGGCATGGAAGTGGCCCTGGTTGCCATCCTGAGCTACAAACACACACACACACACACACACACACATTTTCCAGCACTTGGGAGGCAGAAAGGAGGATCTCTGAGTTCAAGACCAGTCTGATCTACATAGTTAGTTTCAGGACGGCCAGAACTATACAGTGAGACAGAAGAAGAAGAAGAGGAAGAGGAAGAGGAAGAGGAAGAGGAAGAAGAAGAAGAAGAAGAAGAAGAAGAAGAAGAAGAAGAAGAAGCAAAAGTAGAATGTATTCCAGAAGAAGAACAAGAACAAGAAAAATAAGAACAAGAACAAGAAGAACAAGAACAAGAACAAGAAAAATAAGAACAAGAACAAGAAGAACAAAAACAAGAAGCAAAAGCAGAATGTATTCCATAATTCCATATATGAAAAAAATCCTGAAAAGATACAACAAAGTGATAAATCATAGCTACTAAGATCAGGGAACTGGACAATGAGGGAAATGGCAGGAAGGAGATCTGTTTCATTTTATGTATTTCCTAAACCATATGAATCTATTACTTAAAAATTGTAGAGTCCGGCCTGGCAGTGGTAGCTGCAGTCCCAGCACTCAGGAGGCAGAGGCAGGCAGATCTCTGTGAGTTCTCAGCTAGCCTGGTCTACAGAGTGAGTTCCAGGACAGCCAAGGCTGTTACACAGAGAAACCCTGTCAAGATTAAAAAAAAAAAAAAATGTAAAGACCGAACAGATGGCTGAGCAGTGAAGAGCACCAGCTGCTCTTGCGGAAGACCTGGGTTGGATTCCTGGCACCCATACCATGGCTCACGACCATCTAGGATTCCAGTTCCTCTTCTGTCCTCTACAAGCACCAGGATGCACACAGAGCACAGACATGCACGCAGGCAAAATACTCAATGCACAAAATAAAATAACTGTTTAAAGAAATGTAAACATAAGCAAATACCATTATGGTGGCACCTATTTTTAAACCTAGCACTTCAGAGGCAGGAGCAGGAGGATCCAAAGCTAGATGCCAGCTTGGGCTAGGTAGCAAGCTCCAAGCCTGACTCAAAATCAAACACAAACAAACAAAAGATTGCCATTAACAATCCATATGTGAAATATTACATAGCTCTTAAAAGCCTGCTTGTCCTGAGCAGTGGTGGCAGACATCTTTAATTCCAGGGCTCGGAGGCTGAGGTCAAGGGAGTTCCAGAACAGCCAGGGATACACAGAGAAACCCTGTCATCTAAAACAAAACAAACAAAAAACCTGCTTGCAAAGATTAATCGTCACAGGGAAATGCATTGTATTTAAGAAAAGCAAGGGAAAAACCTACACTCAGGGGGCAGAGGCAGGAGAGCTACCCAATGATTCTTAGTCAAAAGACCAAAACCAAAAAATATCCACCCAAGTAAATGTTACTTAAATGAAATAATTCAGTGTGTAATAATTCCTTAAAATCAAAGGCTGAGTGCTAGACCTAGGTCCTGATCTCTGTTTTAAAAAGATGTGTGCCAGGGGATGGCCAGTGGCCCATGACTTTAAACCCGGTGCTCAGGATGCTTGAGCAGGTGGCTCTTTGAGTTGGAGACTAGCCTGGACTACTGACCAGGCAAGGGCTAGAGTAAGACGTTGTCTCATGAATTAATAAAATAAATAAAAGTCAAATAAAAGAGAATTGTGTCAGTATTGAGAAAGGCAGGGCACATCAGGGAGAAACCGGTTGCAAGTGTGCCAAGAACGAGGAGCACTTCTGAACCTTGGCGAGAAATGGAAAGCCATGGTAAGCAGATCCCCTGCTTTGCTGCTGGATTATAAAAATGTCATCCGATGCACGGTCCACCCAAATCTCGCGTGACGTCACTGATAACACAGGAAATCCTCGGAGGATGAGCTGTCACCATTGTTGACACTGCGTTACAGTGACTTTATCCTGACGACGAGGTGGTTGTGACAGAAACCCAGAGCATCGGGATCGTTAGGGCGGCCATCCCGGGCTCATCGCGTACGGCCGCAGCGTGTTCCCGGACCGTCTCGGGAGTTGGAAACTGAGGCGCGGCGTCGCGAGGCCGGCCAGGGTAGGGCCAGACCGAGGCGCGCGGCCGGGGCCGCCCCGCTGGCACCACTGCCGTCCGCACCCCGGCCTCCCTGGGACACTCACCTTCATCATCGCCAGCCCGGGAGGCCACCGCGGCTCCGCCAGGGCCTCCATGGTCGCACCTGACATGCCCGCCAGCTACCGGCCTGCCGCGTAGCTCCTATACTCGAAATTCCCCGCGCTACAGCATACGTCAGCAACGCGCGACGCGCTCGAGGCGAGCGCACAGCATGCTGGGAGCTGTAGTTAGCATGAGCGGTTTTTTGGAAGCCCGCAGGGGGAAATTGAGAATTCCAGGGCGCAACCTGGAGTGGTATAGTCCTTAGACTCTGGGAGACAAGCGGATGATTGGAAGATGGAGAGCAGTTTGTATGTGTCTTAGAAAATAAATAAAAAAGATTCCAGAAGGTGACCGATTATTAGGAAAAGTCAGGAACCAAATGAAGTCTTAAGCCTTGATAGATCTTTCAAAGTCTAGGCTCTTGTCTTCCCCACAGGTTGTACTGTCTTGTTATTGAGATCTGTCCTGCTCCTTGCAAACATCTAAAGTTACACTTCTGTCTCAACTCCGCTTTCTGTGAGAGATGGTGGCATCCACCAGAGCCACATGATCTAAATAGGAACTCTTGCTTTTTTAAGTCGGGGGACTGGGGGGGGGGACACGTCAAAAACAGTCTTATCCTCACTAAGCACGCGCTCTACCACTTACCTACCTACCTACACACACACACACACCTCTAAAATTTTAATTTAAAATTACTACTATTCTTCAGAAATAACCACTGTTAATACTGACAGTTCACAGATGTTTCCCATGCAGACTGACAAAGAGCTTCTCCTTGACCAAACTTAAGTTCGGCTCTTGAACCATCTCCTAGCCAATGTTCCTCATAAGGCCCAGTTTTGGCAAAGAGTAACTCAGTCAGTTTAGCAGGAACCTACATTCCTCATATCAAATCACTCCCGCTATGTGCTTGGTTCCTCATCCTCGTCCATCTCCTAGGTGATGCCTTCTCACCCTGACCTGTCTCCAGCAAGAATCCTCTTAGGCTGCTTTAACCAGAGCCCCATTCATCATCTAGATGTGGAATGGGACCAGCACATGACCAGCCTGACTGCTCAGCTCAGTATTCATCCTCTGCCTTCCTTGGGCCTCCTCTTCACTAAGTCTCAGGGGCCACAAGTTAGTCCGGCTGCCACCCAAGACAGAACCCTGCAGCTTGCTGTGTCACTGACACCCATGTTGCCCATGCATTCACTCGTGTAACATGTTTGTCTTGAAGGCTTACAATGGGCCAGACATGTGAGGTCTCCTGGGAAATAGGCAGAGGTTGTCATAAACACTTTACGAATGTGAAAACCGAGGCCCGACAGGTCAGGGCTCCGTTCTTTTGAGTTTTCTTCATCAAGGGACCTCTGCACTCTGAGCCAACAGATTTTTCTTAGCCTACACTCACATATGGATTGTGCAATGATGACATGAACAGCATTTAGACAATAGACTTTTATGTCTGTATTGCAGGTAAGTAGAAGCAGGGTTTGAACTCAGGCTGCCTGGCTTTTGAAAATATACCGACTACTACATCTTGTAAAAATCCAGTCAAAGCAGTTCTTCTCACTGACAGATATAAGAACAGAGTAACAGAACAGCAAAGTGATTCATCAACGTCACGTAATTTTGCCAGTGTCAACGCTCAGGCTTGATCCAGATTTTTAACTTAAACCCAAAGAGATTACCAGAGACACTTTATTGAGCAGACAAGCGCACACAGAGCAGCGTCAAGTCTGAGAATCCTAGACACTGGATAACAAGCCAGCACACAGAGAATAAGCGAGGTTTAAGTGCCTGGTGCATTTGTGCCATCCAACCAGAGAAGAGTGTTCAAATAAACTCTAGGTTGAGTTGAATGCTGTTGGATAGTTGTGGGTGCATCAGGAGCAGGTATCTGTGCAAAGGCAGGGCCATATGCTAAAACCAGTGTGCAGCAGTTATTCCTTTAGAGTCCTCGTTGGACACTGGGTAATTAAGCTGACAAATAGCTGGGGAATTAAAAAAAACGAGAAAAGAGGTAAGAATGGGGAAGGGAGGGAGGGAGATGGAGGAAGGAAGTGGGGAGGGGAGGGGTGAGGTGGCACTCCCTTCCCTGCAGAGCCTCAAGGCCAGGCCCTATGCCATTCATCTCTGAGGCCTTACTACCAGCCACTTGGTGAGATGGGATGAATCACCAGGGAGCTCACTTTCTTATGCTGTCTTTTCTTCCTGAGCTGAATGTTTCTCTCCTGTCCTCTTTAGCCGCAACCAGGAGCTAAACACTACTCCAGGTCACCTCTGGACCTGGGGAGGAAAGTTCAGGGTACAAGCAGGTTCCAGAAGGCCACCACGAGCTCCGAACCATCCACTGATGCCTCCAGCTTCCCTTTCCTTAAGCCTCAAGATCCATTCTTCTGTACCACGCTGCCATCTGCCTCTGAGAAGTCTGTCCTTCTTTTAGATCAATGAAGAGTTTGTTCTTCTTCATTAAGGAGCAAAAACAAAATGTTCTGAATTTACAAAGCAGACTAGAGTCAGCAGGATCTCCCTCAACACTTAGCACCAAGTGAAGAGCCAGGATAGAATAGCTCCATAAAAAACAGGTGCCCACTAAACTTGAATTTCAGATACACAGCAGATAACTTTGAAGTATAGTATTTCATAAACATTGCACACAACATACTTACACTTTTAAAAGCATTTCATGTTTATCTGAAGCTAATTTGTAACCTGTGTAACCTGGTCATCCTGTGCTTTTATTTGTCAAATCTGACGATTCTAATCAGAGCAAAGTCTTCCTAGCCAAGTGGGGGCCTGTCTTGGACTCACCCACTCACCCTTGATGTTTCATGGCCCTGGGCACCTGCCAAAAGCATCCTCGAATCTTGCATTCCTCTCTGCCCTCCATCCCCTCTCCTTCTAGGACCTGCTTCACTCTCTTAAAGGGCTAACCCTTCCTTCCTGTCTTCTTTCTCTCTCCCTTCCTTTCTTCCACTCTTGTTTTTATTGCTGTTTGTCTGTTTGTTTGCAGTACTAGTGATCAAACCCAAGGCCTTGAGTGAACTAGACAAGCACTTTACCACAGTGCTACATCCTCAGTCCCTCCACCCTCTCCCCCAACACACACACACACACACACACACACACACACACACACACACACACACACACACACACACACGCACACTTGAAGGTTTGGTTATTTTGCATCTGAGTGTCTGTCTGTGAACCACTTGAATGTCTGGTGTTTACAGAGGCTGAAAGAGGGCGCTGAACCCCATGGATCTGGAATTATAGACGGTTGTAAACTACCATAAAGATGCTGGAATTTGAATCTGGGTCCTCTGGAAGAGCAGTAAGTTCTCTTAACCACTGAGTCACCTTGTCTTGTTTTTAAGACAAGGTCTGGCTATGACACCCAGAGTATCTGCTTTTACTTCTCAAGTGCCAATGCTCCAAGCTGTTGGGCACTACAAGACCCAACCCCTCTATTCATTTTACTAAATGTTTCCAGCTCTGCCCCCCCTGCATCTTTGCCAGGGCATGAACTACAGAAGAGAACAAATCAGATGTGATCCCTAATCTTGAGGACCAGGGAATGAGAGTGGACAAGGATTACCAAAAAATAAAATAAAATAAAAAATAAAAAATAAAGTGAATGAACACGAATTTCCTAACATGGAAAATGGGTGTCAATACAATAAAAGCTGATGGTCCAATGGAAGATACCATGAATTAGATGACCTGAAAAGTCTCCTATAGAAGATAACACGTGCATAGTGACCCATTTTGGAAAAGACATAGCAGTCATATTAAAACCTAGGATGAGAAGTTCCTGGCCTTGGCAAGGTGCCTGGATTTCAGTGCATGCTCACTTGAGCAAATAGTTGAGCCTCTCTATGCCTCAGTTTTCTCTTTGTAAAATGAGTGGATCATAGAATTTGCTTGAATGGGACTTTTAAGATTTATGCTAATGAATTGCAATGGTATTTGGAATTCAAATGCAAATAGAACACAGAAAACATACATTATTTTATAATCTGAGTGATAGATATAACTAATTAACTACATTACTCCCTGCATTATTCTAAATTTTTGAAAATTTCCATCAAAATTACTAGTTACTGTCTGTCATTTTACAAGTGGCCACATGGGGGCAACAGAGTACTATGCAAGAGCAGTACTCAAACAGGCTGAAACAGATGGCCATTTATCCATAATTCATTTATATATTGTCTTTTCATTTAATTGATTTTAACGAGTTCTGAGTAAGTCCTGGGTCCTTTTTTGAACCTATAGAAGAAAAAGAATCAGGGCGTGGTGAGAACCACCTTTAATCCCATCCCTCAGGAAGCAGAAGCAGGCAGATCTCCAGGAGTTCAAGGCCAGCCACTGCTACATAATGAGACCCTGTCAAGAAAGCATAAAAAAGGAGAGGGGGGAAAAAGAAGGGAAAGAAGGATCCCCCTTCCTCATGCCTGCCTTCCTGAGGTCATGTGTGTAGTTTCTGGAAGACAGGAAGGGGGCTGTTACTAGGAGGTTTGGCCTGGATTTGCTCAAGTACTGGTGTAATAGAGATGTGGCCAGGCATTTTGGAGAGAAACAGATTATTCTGAGAAGCAGAGACAGCTGGTCACTTGTCCTGTGAGTGGACCTCCTGATGTCCAAGCATGGTTTCAGGAAAGTTACCCTGCCTCTCTGAACCTGGGGTTAAAAGTAGTTTGACTTTATAGCTTTCCTGCTGGGTGAGAACAAGACAGTCTGTGAGACTCTTTTAGAACAGTGCCTGCAGAATCTGGAGATATGGCCCAGGTTCAGTCCACAGCACCATGTGATGAGGTCTTACAACTCTCAGTAACTCCAGTCCCGGGTGATCTGATGCCCTTCTCTGGCCTCTGAGGGTACAAGACATTAACAAAATGCACTTACATACGTGCCGGCAATAAAATAAAAATTAACAAATAAATGAATAAAATTTTAAGTACCTGGTATTGTGGAGTCATCTTTTTGTATACTGTGAAGATGTGTCATCCTGATTGGTTTAATACAAAGCTTAACGACCAATAGCTAGGCAGGATTTCCAGGCACAGAGAATGCTGGGAAGAAGGGCGGAGTGGAAGGGAGACACCAGGGGTACAGAGCAAGCAGCATGGGCATTACAAATGAGAAGTAACCAAACCATGTAAAAGAATATAAATTAAAAGGTATGGGCTAATTTAAGTTCTAAGAGCTGGGTAGAAACAAGCCTGAGCTATAGGCTGAGCTTTCATAATCGATAGTAAATTTCCATGTGATTATTTGGGAGCCCGTTGGCAGGACAGAGAAAGACTCTACAGCCTGGCTCAGTTCTGTTGGTGGAGTGCCTATGCAGCATGCACAAAGCCCAGATCTTAAACTCTAGCACTATAACACTAGGCATGGCGGCACAAGCCTATAATCCCAGCACTCAGGAAGCAGAGGCAGGAGGATGAAAAGTTCATACCAGCATGGTGAGTCTAGATCCAATCTCAAACAAGGAACCAAACCAAACAAACAAACCCACCATCTTGGAGCAGTGTCTGACCAGATGTTGTTAGGATTCAGGCATTCTGCTGGCCTGCCTCCTGTCACCTGACAGGATGCATTCAAGCAGTACCTTGGCCAGCCCAGGATCCTATGGCTGCTACTATGCATGCAGGTGCAAAGAACCCTTTAAGAGAAATCTCCACCTACTTCCATTCTCTTTTCCGCTGTTCCTCTGAAGGGGCAGACAGGGCTTTTCCTGTCTCCTCTTCCTCTTCCTCCTCTTCCTCCTCTTCCTCCTCTTCCTCCTCCTTTTCCTCCTCCTCCTCCTCTTTCTCCTCCTCCTCTTTCTCCTCCTCCTCCTCTTTCTCTTCCTCCTCTTCCTCTTCCTCCTCTTCCTCCTCCTCCTCCTCCTTTCTCCTCTTCCTCTTCCTCCTCCTTCTCTCTCTCTCTCTCTCTCTCTCTCTCTCTCTCTCTCTCTCTCTCTCTCTCTTGTTCTCTCGCTCTTTCTCCCTCCCTTTCCCTTCTCACCCCTCTCCCTTCCATTTCTCCCAATAAAACTTCCTCCCATTTAAGCTCTGTCTGCCTGGTGTGTTTGTCCCTCGCCTGCCATCCTGCCATGGAATCCGCCAAGGTCCCCCACGTGCCTTATAACGGGTGTAGCTTCTTCCTGAGAAACATTTACATTTCTGAATGTCCCCACTTAGAGCTATGGAACAGAAGCAGGCCACAAAAGACCCCATGTCTTTAAGAGTGGGACCCTAGAATTAAGCCTCTTTAAAGGCATAATTGTAACTGTTGTATTCATTGAGGGTTTTCTCTGTGTCACCACTAACCTAATAACAAGCCTATAAGGGACTGTTGCCGTCCCTCCTTAAGGGATGAGGATTCTGGGAAATTAAAGTCCTTTCCTTGTTGGAGGTTATTCCTGAAGAGAGGCTAGGAGTATAAGAGCCAGAGATTGGGGATGATTGGAGCAAAACAGTCTTCTGGAGAGGATATGTCTACTGCTCTCAGGAATGCACTGCACACGATCAAGACGGTCAACCTTCCAGCATGGAGGGGCTTGGGCTTACTCCGGAGTGAGGAGCTGTAGACAGTTGACAGCGCTGACAGGAGGGACAGTCAGTCTTATTTATGGGTGTAGCCTCTGGTGGGTCAATCAGCCTCAGGGGATGGCCTCACCCATGAGTACAGCACAAGCTGTACTTGGCAGGTTCTTTTAAAAAGAGAGAGAGGGCAGGAAGCTGGAAGGGGATAGGGAAGTGGGGAATGGATCTGGGAAGAGTAGGGGGAGGATTGAGGGTATGAATACGATTAAAATACGCTGCATGCATGAAATTCTTAAAGAACAAAAATTCTGATTTTTTTTTAAGACTTCCTTAGCCGGGCGTTGGTGGCGCACGCCTTTAATCCCAGCACTCGGGAGGCAGAGGCAGTCGGATCTCTGAGTTCGAGGCCAGCCTGGTTGACCGAGCGAGTTCCAGGACAGGCTCCAAAATACAGAGAAACTCTGTTTCGAGAAAAAAAAAAAAAAAAACTTCCCTGTGGCTTCCCGGGAATCTGGGACCTAAATACAAGCGTACAAGCAGCCAGGGCTCAGAGAACCTCTCTGGTGACTACCCCACTGCTGCACCAGCATGGGCTGGGGTGTGCACCGCTGTGATGAGCAAGGATGCAGTAAAGAGATGAGCTGCTGGAGGGTGTGAAGGGGCCGGTCCTGCAAAACCAAAGCTGCAGGACCTCCATGACACAGGACAGCTGAGAGTAATCTTGGTGAGGGTCCAGTATTGACAGTGAAGCAGAAGCCACAGGCCTCAAACCAGAGCCAGGAAGATGGATAGAGAGAAACACAGGAAGGAAAGAAAGATTCTGAAGACTTTTGGGTTTGGGACCAGTGGAGAGAAGCTCTCTTGCTGGGTCTCCGGCCAAAAAGGAAGGTCAGCTGGTTGCTTTTCAGCTTCTCTGATGTAGCAGATTTTCACCCCGATATCTGACTCCTGAGTCTTTATTGGTAACTAGAACAATTTAGATAAAAACAACACAGTCCTTTGTCCCGCCAGGGCAAATATCCCTTCCCCTTCTCCCTTGGTCCTTTTCCCTCCTGGTTCATTCTCTGTCTCCTGTGTTTGTCTCTGATACCTTGTCCTTGGTCCCTCTGGGGCAAACAAGGCTCCTTTGTGTTGAGATCTTGGTCTTGGTGTGTCCTGTGCCAGCTCCAGTACTTTCAGTGAACCATTGACCTCCAGAGTGAGGAGTGTGAATCGGTCCCTTGGAGGGCAAGATACATCTACAGTCATCAGAAGATAACTTCCGTGTGTGTGTGTGTGTGTGTGTGTGTGTGTGTGTGTGTGTGTGTGTGTGGTAGGTATATGCTATTCTTGATTATTGGTTGTCAGTTGGTTAACTGTGTGAGACAGGGTCTCTCTCAGCAGTTTAGGCATGAATAGAGCACTGGCCTTGAGCTTGAGAGAATCCTCTCCCTCCCTCTGTCTCTCAAGTACTCAGATTTCAAGTGTGAGTTAGCACACCTGGATACTCCCTTCTTCATACTTCAGGTAAGAAACAGCTCTTCCTTTGTAATACAGGACCCAAGACTATATCAAAGCCTCATGCTACACCCAAATCCCGAGCAACATACCTTCCACTTCTGAAGATTAGCTGAGGTCTATAAGGTGGGTTTTTTGTTTGCTTGTTTGGTTGGTTGGTTTTGGTGTTTTGAGACAAGGTCACTATGTAGACCAGGCTGCCCTTGAACTTGAGACCTCCTGACACACCCAACCTTAGCAATATGTTTTTACTTTTAGTTTTTTTTTTCAATTTTGTATGTGTGAGTATTTTGCCTGTATGTATGGACATATACTACCTGCATTCCCGGGACCCACAGAGGTGAGAAGAAGGTGAGTGTCTGGAACTGAAGTTACAGGTGACTGTGAATCACCATGTGGATGCTCGGAACCAAACTCAGGTCCTCTTTGAGAGCAACAGGTGCTCTTAACTGCTGAGCCATCTCTCCAGCACCTACCAATAATGTTTTAACAACAATAAAGAGGATAAATACTCCGACTATAACCTTCCAAGGGCTTCTCACTCTCAGAATAATTTCACGATCCCTACCCTGGCTTGAAAGCCACGAGCACTCCCTTCCCCCCCCCCACTTCTAAGTCTGTTTCATATTTTTGCCTCTGCTCTAGGCTCTTTGGCTTTTTCCATTCTTCCCACACAGCAGGATTTTTCAACATTCACTTGCCTGTGCATCCCTCCAGTGGCCTCATCCATCTTAAGATTCCTCTTCTCTGGCCAGGCGGTAGTAGGGCACACCTTTTATCCAAGCACTCAGGAGGCAGAGGCAGGCCGATCTCTGGGAGTTCAAGGCCAGCCTGGTCTATAGTGAGAGTACCAGGACAGCTAGGGCTGTTTCACAGAGAAACCCTGTCTTGAAAAACCAAAGAAGAACAAGAGGAAGAGGGAAGAGGAAGAGGAGGAGGAGGAGGAGGAGGAGGAGGAGGAGGAGGAGGAGAAGAAGAAGAAGAAGAAGAAGAAGAAGAAGAAGAAGAAGAAGAAGAAGAAGAAGAAGAAGAAGAAGACTCCTCTTCTCAAAGTGGCAGTCTCAACCTCTCAGTTTAGAGCTGAACTCAGTATTTGCCCATTCTCTTACACCTTTGGTGTTTCTTGATGATGGTACCGTTTGATCTCCAGCAGTTGACCCAGTGGATAGGCATTTTGGTCCACTTTGCTCATTGCTGTGTTTCCCAACCCACAGCATACCTGGCACATGTGGTGGTTAATATTATCAACATGACAAGATCTTGAATCACCAGATGAACCTCTGGGTACACCTGTGAGGGATTACTTAGTCCATTAACTTGGGGCAGCACCATCCTATAGAGTTGGATCTTGGGACAATAAAAAGTTGACAACTTGCTGAGCATTACAGCTCATCACTGTCTACCCCCTGACTATGGAGGCAATGTGACTTCAAACTGTTGTCACCATGATTTCTCTGCCATGATTGACTATATCCTTCAACTGTGAGCTAAGATAAACCCTCAATAGACCTTTGTGGGGCATTGTATCACAGCAACAAGGAAGGAAAACTAACCTGGCATACAATGGGCTCTCAGGAAATATCTGTGAAACCTGTGATTGATAGTAACAACTACGACTCCATTCAAAAACAGCATTTGGTCCCTCACTGTGGACAGACACTCATTTCATCCCTCAGCATTTATTAAGCCTCTCCTATGTGCTGGGCACCAGATTTCTTGTTCAGGATATTTGTTGACCCTGTGTGAAGATGTGTCTGTGTTTTGTCTCACCTGCCTAAGGCACCTGATTGGTTTAATAAAGAGCTGAATGTTCAATAGCTAGGCAGGAGAAAATAAGTGGGACTTCTGGGCAGAGAGAGAACTCAGGGTTAGAATCTGGCATGGCAAGAGATGCCAGGATGCCAGTGAGACACTGAAAAAGTCAGACATACAGAAAAAAGCCACATAGATTAATAGAACACACAGTAATAGAAATAGGTTAATTTAAGATATAAGCCTAAGTTAAAAGCCAAGCATTCATAATTAATAATAAATCTCCATGCCATTATTTAGGGACTGGTGGTCCAAAAAAAAAGCCCAACAAGAAAGTCCTACTATGGAGCTGGAAAGATGGCTCAGTGGTTAAAAGCACTGGCTGCCCTTCTAGAGGACCTAAGTTCAATTCCCAGCACCCGCATGGCAGCTCACAGCTGTCTGTAACTCCAGTTCCAGCAGAGCTGGCATCCTCACACAGACATATATACAAGCAAAACATCAATGCACAGAAAAATAAATAAATTAAAAAATAAAGAAAGTCCTACTACAGATTTCTACCTGGAGACAGTGTGGAGAAAACAAACAAAACCCCAGACTCTCTAGAACTTAGCTTCTAGGTTGGAGGAAGCAACAATACAAACACAATAATTCTGATGGTAACTGTGAGAAAGAGAATAGAGTCTGTCACCTAGTGGTGACTGGGGAAGGGCCCTCTCTAGGCAAAGTAGTCAGCTGAGGCTATCTGAGTCAATTACTAGAGGCTGAAGGAAGGGGGAGGCAGGCAGAGAGCCTGGGAAAGAGTGTTCCAGACCAAGGACTGAGCCAGGACAGAGGCTGTCTGAGCTCAGAGGGACAAAGACTTACGTAGCCAAGGGAGTGAAGAATGGCTGGGAAATGCAGAGAGGTTGAAAAAAAAACAGGCTGTTTTGATTAGGGTTTCTATTGCAGTGATAAATGCCATAACCAAAAGCAACTTGGAGAGGAAATAGTTTATTTCATTTACACTCTCTGATCATCGCTGAGGGAAGTCAAGTCAGGAACTAATGGCAAGAACCTAGAGGCTGAACCTGATGCAGAGACCATGGAAGCATGCTGCTGACTAGCTTTCTCCCTGTGGCTTGCTCATCCTGCTTTATTACATCACCCAGGACCATCAATCAGCCCAGGAATAGAACTGCCCATATCAATCATTAATCAAGAAAATGCACCACAGGCTTGTCCACAGGTCAGTCTGGTGGGGGCATTTTCTCAATTGGGTCCCTCTTTCCAAATGAGACTATTGTGTGTCAAATTGACATAAAACTATCCAGCACATGTATCTTTGGTCCAAGAAGCAAAACTGGGAGTTGTGCCCTCGGCTACGTTCTGATTACATGACCCTGTTTGGTCCTCAGCATTGAGGGAGAAGGGCAAAGACTGGGTTACAGGGTGATGCTCTGAATCAGCCCCAACCCTGTGCTTCTTAGCAGTGGTCCTACTGCAGACCTCCCAACCTCTCCAGGCTGTTTATTCATTGACTGGATAGACAAGAGGACTAAAAGAACACATTAAGGCTCAGAATCTCAGCTATAACCATTGACTTCCTTTTTTTTTTCCTTTTCCATTTTAATTATTACTTAATTATTTATTGGGGTGTGGCTTGGTGCGCCACAGTGTATACCTAGATGTCAAAGGACAACTTTGGGGAGTCCTGATTTTCTTTTTCTGCCATGTGGGTCCTGTGGATCAAAATCAAGTAGTTGGGCTTGGATGCCAGCATCTTCATCTGATGAGCCATTGTGCTGGATCCCTTCTTGGTCCTCCCAATTACAAGATAACAGAAACTACTCAAGTTATACTGAGAAAAGGGGAGGGGGAAGCCTCTCAGTGATTTCATGGCAGTGGAGACACACAGGTTATTCTGATGTCAGGTCCATAGGACTTTGCTCTTGGAGGCTCTGGCCTCCTTCATGGCCTTCCTGCAACCAACCATTAGCTGTGTTCACTCCATCTCACCCTCATAACTTCAGTCTCCTGTTGTCCATAAGTACCGCTTCTCTCTACATCTGACCTTGTCAGTGTGGCCTTTTGTCTTTTGCTCCTCCCACTAACCAACCACCCAGCATTTTGCAACTTCTGCTCAAACTTCCTGGAAAAAAAAAGAGAGGCATCTATTGGCTCAAGGAACAGAGTTACTACTATCCAATTGACAAACTTCCTGTTGGGTCATCAGTGGCCATCTATGCCTCAGTCCATTGGAACCAGGAAGTTGATACCAAAAGTGTTTTCTGAAGTCATCAGGCATCAGGCTACTTCCGGCTACTTCCTTTAACAAGCATGGTGAGCAGAGCAGGGATGATTGACAGTCCCCCTGTGATTCTGCAGCCTCTGACCATACAGCAAGTAGGCACGCAGAGCAGGAAGAAATAATATCAGCTTCCCCAGCTCCTTGTCTTAGACATAGGAGACAGCTAGCCTGGGAAAGAAACTTCCTCCAGTTAGTGGCCAGTAAATGGTAGAATTTGAACTAAAGCTTTTCCCTTGAAGCTATTTTGACGCAGCCAGTCATTAGAAACCCAGCAGCTTGCTCTTCCTTTCCACAGAGCACAGAGATGAAGCAGGTGACAGTGTCACCAGGGCCTGTGGCCACAGGACTTGGGTGGTCTATGTGTGTGCTACAGATAGTCCTTTCCAAACTATTGTGTTGAGACACAGCCTCTTCTTAGCCACATGTATCCTAACAAAGGGAGGTTCCATGGGTTGTGACACTTGCCAAGGTCATTTATTGATGTCAATCAAAGGTGAGATCTACAGACCCCAGAGCCTTTGCATACATACTCATGACGGAAGCTTGCCAACACTGAAAGCAGGAGCTGTGTAAGACTGGAGTGGGAAAGCTCGGTGTGTGGAAGAGTGGTGAGGGGCGGGGAGCAAGGCCTTGTCAGGATGACCAGAGGCCTCATTTCTCCCTGCTCCGGGTAGCTTTTTGTTTGTTTGTTTTGGTCAACTTTTGTCAGCATATGCTGTTATTTGGGAAGAGGGAAGTCAACTGAGGTGGCCTATAAGCAAGTCTGTGAGGTATTTTTCTTTTCTTTCCTTTTTTCTTTTTGATTGGTGGGATCATCTGAAGTGGCCTGTAGGTAAGTCTGTGAAGCATTTTTTTTTTATTGGTGGTTGACGTAGGAGGGCCCAGGGCACTGTGGGAGATGTGGTCCCAGGTTATAGAAGAAGGTAGTTGTGCTAGGCCACTTCCTTCATCTGAACTAGAGACTTGGGTCTGAAACCTCTCCTGTCTTCAGCTTCCCCTCTCATTTTTCAACAATCTATCTAATGCAAACCCATATGGTCTGTGAGGAGCTAAAGTGGAAAAAGAGAGAGAACAGAAAGTGTTCTTATAATAGTAAAGACCAACAAGGTATAAATGCAGAGAATCAATCAAAATTACCCCTAATATCAGCATTTAAAGGAAATTAATAAAGGATTGATTTATTCCCCCAGAAGAAGCTGGAGCACACTTAACTCATTAAGTGGTTCTGAGAGCAACCCAGCCTCCCAACAATCGGGCACTTGGTGACCACAGAATCCTGGGAACTGTGTCCTACAGCAAGCAAGGTAGCAGAAACGACACTGTGGAGTCCTAGTTGTGAGTTTCAGTTTCCTCAGTTGTAAAGCAGGGAAACAGAACTTACCTCCATTAGTGCTTGTATGGTTGCAGGGAGGGAAGGCATGTGTGTTGCTTTGAAAGAAAATGACCCCAAAGGGAGTGGCACTATTACAAGGTGTGACCCTGTTGGAGGAGGTGTGTCACTGTGGAGGCCTTACATATGCTCAAGCCACATTCAGTGCCAGACTACTTCCTGTTATCTTATGATCAAGATGTAGCCAGCACCATGTCTGCCTGCACGCTGTCATGCTCCCCACCACAATAATGGACTGAACCTCTGAAACTGTAAGCAAAGTGCCCCAATTCTGTTTTCCTTTCTAAGAGTTGCCATGGTCATGGTGTCTCTTCACAGCAATAGAAACCCTAACCACGCCAGCATGTGAAACACTCTGCATAGAGCACAAACTTGATGGATGTCATCAGTGGTAAATGGAAAACTTTAGTGCATTTGATTGAGCATTTTGTAATGTATCAGTTAGTCTAACTACCACCCTAAAACTGAGTGGGGCTGAAAACCATTGCTGTTTCTTATTACTCTTGCGCCTACAGAATAAGGCAGCCCTCGGGATCTCCTGTGGGAGGCTATTCTATGCTGATAGAGGTGACAGTACCCTTGTATCTAGGGGACTGTCTACTCCTACTTACAGTTGTCTATTCCCACTCTTGAGTTACTTTAGGAGTGGGCCTGTGGCTCAGTTCTAAGCACGGAGAATCAGGCCCAAGATGTTTGTTCTCCTGAGGCTGAGGAGGTGCAGGTAGTAGAAGCTTTTAGCATCATTGAGTAGGCACCATATGAGACAGGCTGTGGTGGGCTAATGAGAGAAATAGCCCAAGAAGGTGCCCATTTCATCCTTGCCTCCTCTCAAACTTTAAGACAGCTCTAGTCTGCCGTGTCTAATGTGGTAGCCAATTCCCTCTTGCTTGGGGTCACTTAGGTTGGGGAGTTTGTCATTCATAAACCAAAAATTCTTAAACAGATCTGAGCAGGAAGCAAACAGTTCAGCTCCCGATCGTGTGTACTTGCAGCAAAGCAGCCGGACAACTAAAATTTGCCCTTTGTGCAAATTCTGTGTCTCAGAGTTAGAGGCACAGTTCTGCGAATTGTTGAGTCCGAGTTGATTGGGGTGATTGTTTTGTGCAATCTCAAGCTGTGAGCAGCTTGAGAGCTGGAGGGTAGAAACCGGGTCTCATCCATCTGTGTCCCTGACAGCTAACTTAGGGCCAGGCACATAAAAAGATACTCGACGGATGAAAGGCTTCTGATTTGGGGCTCCTGGATGAGCACCGTTGCTATGACAAGTAAACGGACTGTGGAATGCATTAGATGTGTTCCATAGCCAAAGAGTCTGGCTTAGCAAGAGGTCACCATAGAACGTGGGATATGCATGGGTATGGTAGGCTCTGGGAATGTGAAAAACACCCATTCTCTTTGGTTTGGAGACTGTTACATGAAGATCCACGGGCAGGGGCAGCTTCCAGCCCTGAAGTCTTCCTTGACTGCAGCAGGTGGCTACAAGACACTTTCTAAGAATCCTGGACCCAGTTTGGGGTCATGAATACATAGAGGCAGCACAGGGCTTGGTCAACAGATGGTTCAAATCTTTGCTCCCACATTTTCTATGCGAATCTTGGCTAGGCAAGCCAGTTAGCCTCCAGGAGCCTCTGCTTCACCTCTTGTAGGCCTGAGTCTGATAGCAACTACCTGCAATGGCTGTTTTGAAAATTAAATGAGAAATTTCCGGGGGGGGGAGGTGTAATCTAGTACTTTGGGACAGAAATCACTGGTTAATGGCACACATATATGCACAATCCACACCTATGCCTATCTTAAAGATCCAAGAGGCTGTTTTATGCTTAGACTACAAATGCTGAAATTTTGCATATGCCTTATACTAGACATCAGCGCTCTGTGGCTCCGGAAGTATGTCCTTAAATTTTTAGGATACTTGTTAGAATATCAAACAGCTCCTGCTTCCCTTGGTCTTAGTTATTCACTGCCCTGTCCTGTTTCTAGTCATATTCTTAACTCTCCACACGTGAAGCAGTCAACTTCTTGCAACTTTGGCTTTCAGCTAAAGTGTATTTTCAGGATGGCTGATGGAGGTAGCATACAAACAGAGTGGACTGAAGGGTAGGAATGCCACGCTGGGCCCTCTACCCACACTGGTCAAGTTACCCTTGCAAACAACCACAGAGTACGTTTGAGAAAAGAAGTTAAGCTGTTTTATTTCACAGGATAGCTCCACATCAAACCAGCAGGCACCATCAGAATACGCAACAGAGGATCCAATCAGACACTCTATAGGACGGGCATTTGGTCATAAGGTAGAGAAATGATACCCAGAAGAGGGCAACACAGCATCACATGGGGACAGGTAACCAGCAATTTCTTGGGGTGGTTTCAGTTTTTTTTCCTGTCACAATTTGAGGGGAGAAGAAAAGCAAAGAAAACAAAATAGACCAGCCACTCTGAAGCAATCAGAAGCAAACCTATTGCCAAACCATGTAAACAGTCACACTGCCTGGAATGAGGGCCTGGACAGCAGAGCTAGCCTCGACCCACTTCCATCTAGGGAAGGAAAGTGCACTCTGGCGGTTCCACTTCAAGGAACAGCTTTGTGATTTGCCTGGGACAGTTCACACAGAAAGGAGGTGTCAACAAGGGGCAGCAATGGCCGCTTGGCCAGTCCCAGATGATGGGACAATAGAATGCTGGCAGATCAACCTCAGAGAGGCCAGGAGGTCTCAGACTGACAGTGGAGTCCTTCTGGCAGTTTCCCTGGGCAGCTTTGAGTACGTGGAACTCTCCACTTGCAATCCAGCTCAGTGGAGAAGAGACCCCAGAGAACCGGGGAAGTTGACCTACACTGTCCGCATTAACACAGGAGAAAATCAGCTAAGCGACGTCTCAGCTCACCCCTTCCTGCTTTTCTCCCTGTCACTCCTTTCCCTTCCAGCCCAGTAGGACTCATTATCACAGCTAGAAGCACCAGCCCCCTCCACTCCTTTCTGGGTTTCTCAAGAGAACGAGGCCTTTGCTCTAGTGTGGAGCCATCTGGAAGATAAGAAGTTGGACATAGAGAGGCTTAAGAGGGAGGTCATTGTGTGAGTCCTCAGGGTTTTCCATCAATTGTTTCGAATGTATGTGCACTGGCCACTCAACGATGACCAGGTACCAGGTCACGAGATGTCCTCTGCATCCATGACTCCTGAATAAGAAAGGAATGCACCCAACAAGGCACTCCAGAAGGTGCCAAAGAAGGGAGCCCCGTGTACAGGTTTCTCTCCCACCAGCTCCCCCTCCTTGTGTACCACAAGTGTTTTAAGTGTTTATAAGGCAGATCTCTGAACTGCTGGTTCCAGCCAGTAGCCAATGGATGGCTCCATTTCCCTGTGTCTCTTCCCACTCCAATTTGATTTCTTCTCTAGACATAAACCTTTCTGTTCCTTGGGAATCCATTTCTCTCCTGACCCCTGGTTTAGTGACTTCAGAGAAAAGACTCTCTAGTCTTAACTCCCAAGCCCACAATTCCCTCCAGCTGTGTGCTCTGTCCGGGGTTCAAAAGGCGCTTCAAGGTGAAAAGTTAGCACTGAAAACAAGGAAAGACGACAGTTGTTCACAGGATCCACAGCTCAGAGCAGCTCGACGAGGAAAAGAGAAGGGAGGGCAGGGAGGGCGAGTGGGGTCGGAAGCACAGCTTGTTCTCAAATTGATCGGAGAAAGGTCTTTAGTGGCAGCTGGGCCACACAGTGCCCAGGAAACTAGACCAGGAATTAATGGTCTTTGGTCAGTTTTAATTAAATGAACATCTTGCTGGTTCATTCCTAAAACAGACTGAACACCGGTTATACATAAAGACAAAAGGCTTGATCTCGGATGAGTTGGAAGTTAAGAAATCATTCTGTGAAGCCAAAATAATTTTTTTAAATGCCCGTTATCAACTAACTGATCAGCACAGCTTTCAATAATGGTGATGAACATTGGTAGACACCACTTCCCCTCGTACGCTTGGCTATATTGAGGACTACTAACTATGTTACTACACCCCCCACCCCAATCACTGTACAATTAGGTTTCTGGTATTTGTTTTTACATTGATCTATCTACTAGGTGCAAAGATTTGGTGAGTGGCATTGGCTATAATAATGTAATTGTAGCCTTCTTTAAAAAAATTACAGTTTCACATTTTAACAGTTACTTTCCAGCATTTAACAAATACAGCGATATATAGTGGACTAAAAACAGGCAGGAGTTGGAAGGGAGATGCTCACACTCGATAGACACGGATGGGACTGAGTTGGGGCCTGGGGGTGGCTGAGACATGCAGGGGACCAGATGAAGTGTGAGTTGGGAATGGGGGTGGACAGTGTTTTTCCATTTGTTCTGCATCAAAGCTCAGATTGGGGGTTGGAGGGGTTGGGGACTCGACTGCCATCTGTGCATGCTCTTCCCTAAATGTGAACTCATCAGCCACTTGCCGATGGGGAAAAAATAGATGCTTAAGGAAAACAGCTGAGGCTCTGCTCTTGGGACATTTGGGGAGAGGCAGCAAGGAAAACTGAAATAAGTCAACGCAGAGACAGATCTGCATAGCCTAACTGGTGTTAGGTGTGTCAGGGAATGGATTTGTAAACTCAATTTTGCTTGTATCCAGTATTCAGGCAGCGGATGTTGCATTTTGCCTGGGAGGTAAGTAGAATTAAAAATCTGGGGATAGCTAGCCCTGGGATACAAAAGAGACATCTTATCTCCTGGGTGCATAGCAGAGATAGCAGACACTTGGAAATGAGGGCTTCCAGAACCTGACCTGATGTAGCCCACTAGGCCATCTGCCATATCTTGCACAGGTTCCAGCCCACTCCCCAGGCCTTACTCTCTTCAACTATAAAATGGAGATTTATGAGCTCAAAGACAGAGGGCCCATTATAGCAATGGTTGAGAGGGAAGAAGGCATGGTGGCTCGGCCTCTCCCTGACATTCTCATTTTGTGCCCATTCTTGATTCCACATTCTACCCAGCCCTGATCCTACAGGCAAAGCAGAAAGTGATCCTTCCCACACCCAAGTACCAGTGCCACACCAGGTTCCCTCCCTGGGAAGAGGGAAGTTTCCTTTTAATGGAGGACCAAAGAGATGGTGGAAGCAAGCCCAATGGGAAGAAAAGCCAAGGATGGCATTTCAAAGTGTCTGTAGGTAACAGGAGTGCTGTATCCAAGGGTCACACAGATCCTATCTGGTGGGAGCTGTTACTCAAATTCTGAGTTTTGTACCGTAAAACTCAGAGGCAGGCAGAGAGCCAGCCAGAAGGTGTGTGTGTGTGTGTGTGTGTGAGAGAGAGAGAGAGAGAGAGAGAGAGAGAGAGAGAGAGAGAGAGAGAGAGAGAGAGAGAGAGAGAGAGAGAGAGAGAGAGAACAGGGAGATTCTTTGTTTGGCATAAGGAGGGAGAGCAGAAATGGTCCCATCAGGATTAGATTTGCCCGTGACACATTGCCAGAAAATCTGGAAGTATCTGGAAAATGGAGACAGCAAAAGTGCAGGTAAAATGGAACCAAAGAGCCATGCGGAAGGCTTTCGTCCTATTGCGATCACGAGCTTCGTTTCTACCACCATGTTTTGTCTACATTAACTGCTTTAGAAGAAAGGGAGGAAGAGGGAGGGAGGGTGGGGAGCACTCCCACTTCCATAAAACCCTGCCCTGTGGTGTTTCCTAGCACAGCGCTCCTAGGACGGAGGTAAAGGGCTGCCTGGGCACTGGAGGCTCCGGTGGGGAAGCACAGTGTGCTGTGGCCTAATTTCAAAAGAAATGGTGTGACTCGACACCTCCTTGCCCATTTCCTTCCAAATCTGACATAGCATAATTAGTAGAAAAAGAAGAAAACCATTAAATATTGTGAAGATAAGAGAAGTAAACTTCTATAGTCACCACAGATTTGTCCCTACAGCATGTCTAGGGTGTGAAATATTCCATACTACTGTTTGGTTTTTGTAGGGTTTTTGTTCATTTTTCCCTAACCACAGGTAATGCTGTGCTATGATGGGGCATAGCATCTCACCACCCGGATTCTGTGCTATGATGGGGCATAGCATCTTACCACCCGGATTCTGTGCTATGGTGGGGCATAGCATCTCACCACCCGGATTCTGCATACAAACCCAAGGGTCTTCACACCAACCTCCTCTGTGCCTTTTAGGGTGCAGTTGACCTTTGGCCTCCGGGTGGCAGGGCAGGGTCTCTGGGGTGGATGAAGGGTTTTCTATGAAGGGTCCCCCACCTTTAGGAGCAGCCTGCTTGGGGGTACCGCCTGCCCCACCCTTCCTTGAGGGGCAGACTGTTCTGAAAGGCCACGACTTCTGGAGACAGCTGGAGACTGTTTCTGGTTTTGTGTCTCTGCAGGTTAGTGGTATATTGCTTCGTTCGCAGTTACTGTGGGGCCTCTAAGTTCTCCCAGATAAGTCCCTGCAAATCCCACCGAGTAACAGTGGGAGATGTTTGGTGGCATGGGTCTGAGGTAAATCTAAGTTTCATAAAAAGAAAAAAAGGAGCGTCTATATACAGTTAGCATGTGTGTATGTCCAGCTCTCTAGTATATGTATATAGATGCATAAATATATATACACACACACCTACAGACACATACGTACACATATGCGTATATATGCACGTATTTATATACACACACATATATACGTATGTAGAGAATATCGAGAGAATAATTTTCCAGTGACAATATTTGAGCTGGTAAGCATCTGCCTCAATGTTAGGAAACACTGTCCTTGGGACTGATCTTGCTCCAGCATTCCTCGGCATGTCTATTTGCCCACAAGAGGTCTGTGGCATTCACATGGCTGAGTAGGAGGTGTAGCTAACACCTGGGCCTCTGCTCTCCACAGACAGGCTGACCTTCTAGGATCTGCCTCCAAGGCCAGGAGATTCCTGGAAAGCAAGTGGAAGCCACCAAGGCCACCCTAGGCCATGGTGTGCAGCAGTAGGCCATGGCGGTATCACCGGTCCTGCAGGTCACATAGTGCCAGACTTGTCTGAGGAGCTATTGGGGAACATCTTCTCGGTAGGTGTCACAGCTGGGCTGCCCACGCCCGAGCTGCTGCTGCTGGAGGATCGGTGCTGGACCACGGGTCTGACTGGACGCATTGGGGGTGGACGCAGCTGGGCACCAGCCAAGCGAGCCGACAGGGCAGGCTTGAAAGTGGTCATCATCTCGGTGGATGAGCTGCTGCTGCGGCGCATGGCAGCGTCAGGGTCTCGGATGACAATGGTGTGCAGGGGGCTAGCAGGCTCCGAGCTGATAGGGCCTGGTGGATTCTTCAGGGGCTCCAGGGTGTCCAGCACCACATCTGGCGCCTGCTTGACTGTGTTCTGTCTCTCAAGTTCCCGCAACTCATGCAAAGCTGTGCTCATGGTCTTCTCGATGTCCTGGGAACAGAGAGGGCTCTGGTCAACACAGGGGCTTCAGAGCTGCTAACTAGTTCAAGGCCTTCCAGAGATGTTTCCTGGGAGCCCCATTTCCCAGAGGGAGACCAGACCCCGACGTTATTTTGTAACCAACACGGGAATCAACATGAGCATCCCCTGTTCCTGTCCTGTACAAGAAGTCACCATCATAAGGGTAGGTCACCTTGTGTCAGACAGCTATTCGTTCAAAAACTGACTATGCTCTTCCTTGCTATTGAACTGCATGTACCTCTCCAAGCCTGAGAATTCTCACTGCTAAGCTGCAGACACTTATAATACTTACCTCAGAGGGTTGATGAAGGCACACAATGATCATATCCATGCAAAGAGATTGGCATGGCACCTGCCACTCAAAAACAGTAGTAATGATCCCCATAACAATGGTACTTAATGTTGAGCACTGATCCAAAGCTTTTAATAAACTGAAGCTCAGACTAGTCAAATACCTTGCTCAGGGTCACACAGCTAAATAATAACACAGTCCAACCCAGGTGGTCTAGCTCCAGGGTCTCTGCCTAGCCATGGTTTTTGTTTTCTTAAAAGTCCTTCATTTTAGGGGTAGAGAGATGGGTTGGTGGTTAAAAGCACTGGCTAATTTTCCAAAGGACCCAGGTTCAATTCCCAGCACCCACACAGTGGCTTTATAAAAGGCTATACCTCCAGTCCCTGGGATCTGTCACCCTCGTCTGCCTCTGCAGGCACTGCACACATGTGGTACACGTATGCATGCAGGCAAAACACACATACATGAAATCAAATGGAAAACAATGTCCTTCATCTTAACACACACAGATATTGAGAGACTTCACACTCCATCCTATATAATCATGTAGCTATATGGCAGTTTCAAAAATTAAGAGAAAAACCAAAAAAAAAAAAAAGCAGGGCGTTGGTGGTGCATGCCTTTAATCCCAGCATTCAGGAGGCAGAGGCAGGTGGATCTCTGAGAATTCGAGACCAGCCTGGTCTACAGAGCAAGTTCCAGGACAGCCTCCAAAACAATATAGAGAAACCAAAAAAAAAAAAAAATAAGGGAAATCTTTACCCATAGAGAAATGACTAACTACAGAACATGTGGAATGCATCCTAGAGTGTCAGGAAGACCACTTTCCTCTCAGCATTATGATATAAAGGCTCATTTCTTGTTTTAAAAAGTGGGAAAAAATTAAATGGCACACAGGACATCATATCTGCAGGCTCATCAGAAAGAGGAATACCTCAGGAGACAGATGTGAGGCACATCAGGCCAGCCTGAGTTCCTTGTATCCCCAATCCAGGACAGGGCTGTGGCTGGAAGGTAGCACTGATCTGGAAGCTGGGGGAACTGGGCTAGCACCGGCCACTCTGAGCTGCATTGTATCCATCGGTTGAAAGCCCGCATTTGCTGTGAAGATGTGGCCAAAGGATGGACACGAAAACTATGCCACACAGTGGTCATCCAACTCCTCAGAGCACAGAAGACCTTGTTCATGGGCACTTTAAGGGGCTGCCTCCACGAGTATGAGTGGCTGCTCAGACTAAGCATATCCAGAACCCATGGAGGGTACAACAAGGAACCTGGCTTAAAACCTTCACTTGCAGGCACCATGCCCAATCTAAGCAACAGTGGCTCTAAGGGATGCTTGCTCTACAGCAGTATGAGGCCAGTTCTGGAAGAAATGCATGGCTCCTAGGGGACAGATGGGGCTGGAGCCTAGAGCTACTGTAGAGGCCTCTATCCATCCGAGCCTTCATCCTCTCCTTCCTGGATCTGCAGGCAGACTCCAGTACGCCCAGGGCATGTCCCCACACAGCCTCTTGCTCATCCCACTATCCCAGTCTATCCCATTTGCTTTCTATGCCCTGCTAATGACTAATACCAGCATTTATGCTCCCCCACCGTGTTTAACCCTTTGCCCACCATGCTGGCAGTTTTAAGAAGGGGCCTTCAGGAGAGTCTTTATCCAGAGGCTCAGTTACAGGTGACTCTGCAGGAAGGGCTCTTCTGTCTATTGTATACTCACAGGGTCACCAAAGCTTCCACCATTGTTCTGGGATTTAGTCTCCTATTGCCCCCCACTCACCCATTTGCTCCCATCCAAAGGGAGCTGAAGGTAAAAATGTCAATAGCTAAAATGTAATTTTCTCATCTCCCCCATCCCTGGTAGAGTGTGAATGGGAAAGACAGAAAGCTCAGAGAAAGGTGGGCTGAGGAGTTTAGGCTGCAGCCTTGCATTAGTCTGATGAGGGATGCGTAAGTCTGCCAGGTGAAGGTGCAGGGAGGCACTGGGGACTGGGACGCGGCTGGGAAGCTACTTGTTTCTCCCCTCCTCCCCAATGTGACAGTATTGCACATCTCCAAAACAGCCTCTTTACCTGGGCTTCAAATCTACTTTGTTGAAGACATTTGAAGACCAGAGGATCTAGGGTGACTCCATCTACTGTTTGGGGTTCTCCACACCACCTCCCCCCTTTGACTCCAACAAAGTCAAGGGCTCCTCAGAGACGAAGCTGAGCAAGTGGGTGGCTGTCCCGTGTCTTCTTGACTGCTTTTCCTGAGCTTCAGTTTCACTTCCATCCACGAAACTATCCACTTAGAGTGGGAGTGTATACTGATAACACACTTAGTATTGCTAAGTGTATTTCCTGAGTCAGGCTAACAAATGCTCCTCAGATAAAAACTCCAGAAGTCTGGAGATGGGATATACCCTGTTCTTGCTAAGATCCACAGTGCAAAGCAAACTATTTCAAGGTTCTAAAATGCCTGTAAATACGTCTTTCTACTTGGTCAGAGTGCCACAGCATAAATGATGCTCTGAGTTCACTGGCATCTCACAGTAGTCCAAGATGCATTAGGCACAGTGCCCCTGACTGTGTTTGCTTGCCCATGTAAAGGACCGAGAGCCAGCCTCAGGAAGCCCCTGCCTTGTTGTGATGGCACTCTTTAAGTATGAGGGTGATGGTTCTCAAGAGGAGAGCCTTCAAGGATGGAAGGTCAGATTGGCTGTCTCCTCTGCTTGGTCCATGCAAAGCACTAACCCCAAGGACTCCCTGGAAATGGACATAAGGATGTGAGGTAAAGGCCTTGTGTGGAGTTCCAACTGGCACTGCATTGCTTCTAGCCAGGGTATTCTGTGAGGATCTTCCCTTGAGTCTTGTAAGGACATGCAAAGAGGCTGATACAGTCACCTCATCCCCCTCCAAATGGTATTGGTAAAGGCCATCTGCACAGCAGATTCCCCCAGCCTATGGGATCTGCTCGGCCCTGTCTGCTATCATCTCTTAAATGAGAGACAACATTGAGGGAGGTGCATAATGGACCCTTGCCCAAAATGACAGCTAGTGTAATAACAAGGGAAACTTCTGGAAATATGATGTCAAAACCAGACACGACCAGTGATGCTATGTGGTTTGCAAACAAACTGGTTCTGTTCATCTGGCCAATGGGGGAAAAATCATCCAAACAGAAAACACTCTGGAAGAGCCTGGAATATTGTCCATTGTGCTTCAGCTGTCTAGTCCTGCCCTCCTTGGCCTGGGCCTTACCCTCCGGGGGAATTATTTCCAAACGATAGACTCTCAAAATGTGATATTAACTCCTTGCTTATCAAAGACACCCATCCCAGCTGCCATTTCGGGTTGGCAGTTCTCCTTAACTATAAACTCTTGTAGCATGGCCAAAGGACATCCAGTCTCCACTGTACGACACTGTGCATGGTGAGTGTCACATAACAGATGCCTAGGCAAGACTCATCAATAAATGAATAAGTAATGAATGAAAGATGGATGGAGGCATGCATTGGTGGATACATGGACTCAATCATAGCATCTTGTGTGGAGAGGACTGCCATTGCCTCATTCCCTTAATCACAGCTACCCCCTCTCCAGCCGGAACCCTGTGGGGTCTTCAAGTCTTTATAGGAGCTCTAGCTAGTGGCATAGAAAGGAAGTCAATTCACTGTCTTGTTGTCTGGCTCAGTCTCAAGTTCCACCAAGGCCACTGTGGTTGCCCACTCAGTAGTTCCCACCCCTGTCCCACTGGGTGTCTCACTGGCCTGACTGGCTTCGTGGGGCCCTTACTTCTGCCAGGGCCTCAGCCTCCAGGGACTTGTGGTCCCCTAGGCTGCTGTGCCGGGTGGAGCCGCAAGTTGACCTCATGGAGAGCCCTTCTGCCAGCGCCTTCTTGTCAGGATAGTTGATGCTGCCAGCGCTCCCGAATGTCGCCATCCTCCTCTTCTCAGGGCTCTCAATCCGTCCCCGGCTGAGGGGGATTTTGTGGGGACTGCTGGGACAGGCAGCAGCACGGGGTGGTGTGTCTATGCTGGGACCCAAGCCCCGGGGTGGGCTGTGTGTGTCGCCCCCGCTTCGGCGCCTGGGGATGGCCGCTCCGTCAGACCGTAGTCGCACTCTGCAAAGGAGCCAGGGGCAGGGAGCATGGGGCAGAAGTCAACCCTAGCCAGTCTCAGAATGGGCCAGCCAACCCCCATGTCATAACTGCTTGCTAATCTAGAGGAGCTAGCTAGCACAGTGAAGCCTCATTCAGTCAGACTGTACACTTTGGTAATGAAAGGGCCAGCTCAGACCCGTGACATTAAAGAGGCAAAGTAACTTGGCCCAGGGAGGAAAGCTTAAGAGTGGGAGCCAGGCTGGCTGCACTGCAAACCAAATTCTAAGTCAGGTCCTGGCAGGAAGATTCCAAACTGGAAATGCTGTGGCTAGCTGTGGTCATATATAGTCTGAAGCCATTCAGACTCCAGCTGGTTTGAAACACTAAGGCTTGATTTTACCAAAAGGCCACAGTAAGCACAGGAGGGGACCCCTGGGAATGAAACACCTGCTCACCATTGTCACCCACCAACCTCCCAAGAGCAGGCTTCTATACGGCGTTCCCAGATCTTGGAAAACAACTCATTGAAGAGTGAACACCTCTTCACCCTGTGTCTGTGGTACCTCCTCCACCTCCAGGGCTTTACTGGTACAAAAGCGCCTGAGCTGCTTATTAGTAGGACAAGTCTTTGACTCACGTCTGCCACAAGCTTTCCTGTATTCTCCCAAATCCATTCTGTGAATCCGCTACAATGATGGCCTATCCCTCATCTGCCCAAATTTGAAAGGTTTTGAGAACAACTTCAAGACTGCTGTGTCATATGGAGGTCACCCAAGGTACAGAGGCCTTCATGAGGGGAGGAAAGGCTGGATGCGGATGAGGGTAGGGAGGGATGGTGGCTGGGAATGGACCAAGTTCCATGGGATTGGTGGCGATTCAAACCCTTGCAAAGCTAAGCAAGCCTGTGGATGTCCCAACAGGATCAAAGCATAGGTGTTGGGGAGGAAAGAGGCTTTGAGAAAGAAAAGAAAAGGTTGAGAGAGGGAAAACGGGGAGGGGGAGGAGAGAGGCAGGAGATGGTATGGTCCTCCTAGGAGCTGGGGACCATGCCATTCTCATCCATGGACCTAGCCTTTGACTTCCCCTCCCCTGGATTCTATCATCTTGCTGTGTCCAAAGCTGAATTAAGTAGAAGTCACTAAATAGAGGCCTCAGGACCTCAAGTAACATACATTCTTAAGTATGCTCCCATTGTATGCTGCCATGGGCATCTCTTGCTCTTTCTGAAAAGATTGGGTTGATCACACGACCCTTCAGGCTACAATGGAGGGGGGAGGGGACAGACTTTGACATTCTAAGAGGACAAGGAGTTGGGGGTGAAGCAGAGCGAGACTGTTAGCTTTTTCTGTGTTCCTGTTCCCAGGATGACTTGCACAGCTCCTTGCTGGCATATGGGTCACGTGACACAGCCAGTCTCTGTGAAGAAACTGGTATATCTGCTCCCCACAAACAGGCGGGTGGAGTCGGGTATCAGCTTTCACAGAAGAAGGTGTGAACTCTCTGTTTAAGTGGTGTGTTCCAGGCATGGGGGGCTGTGGGAGCTTTACATCTAAAAACTGTTGTGTAACAACAGAAAGCTGGGAGGAGGTGCAGGAGCTGGGGAGAGAAAGAAAAGTACTTGCCAAGTTTTCTCTCGCGTGTTTGTGTCTCTATTATTACATTAAAATTTTAAGACAGTCTCACTATGTAGCCCAGTCTGGCCTATGATTATTTAAAATAAAAAGTTCTGCGATGCCAGCATATGTCTTCCTCTTCTCTAATAGAGCCCTACTCAAAGCTGAGTCTGTTCACACTGGAGTCCTTGGGTCACTCTGGCCAGCCCACCAAGACGTACTCAGGGTGCTCAGGGCTTGCAGAATCAAGGTGCTGTACGAATCTCCTCGTCCCCTCCTGCCCTCTTACTTTTCCCAGTTCATACACACACAAACTAACAAAGGGGGCACTAGCAGGACAAAAATGAACCCACATTTCCTACCGGCCCATCACCCCCCCAAAGCCGTAATCAGAGATGTGCTCTGTGGGGGACTGGAGGTCATTCTTGGAGGAGGCCTTGTCATCGAGCAGTGGCCCACTGCTGGCCTCACTGTCAGCCTTTTGGCTCAGGCTGTCGGAGAAGGCATCGTCCCTGGAGAGAAGAGAGACATGAATTGGAGATAGTCCCTGTCCTCTGGAGGAAGGCCCCGGGTGCCCAGAGCTCCTCCAAAGCTGTCTGCACACACCTATGGCCACCTGTACCAGCAGCCCAGTCTGAACACCTTCTCCCCACAAATGCCTACCACAGTGCTCCAATAGCCAGGCTTTCTTGTGGGTGGTTCCCTTGTATCCATCCCTGTTCCACTGCTTCTTTCCCCTTTTCTAGCTGTTCTCTCTCCTAGACCCTCTCAGTAATGGAGACAGGGTGGAGAAACGGGGGTTGGAGTCTGCAAGCTGAGCACAGGGTGCTGAGTGCTAAGTCTCCTAGCACAGGGTGCTGTATGCTGAGTTTCCTATGGTTCCATGAGAAGTGGTTCAGAGCCGAGCAAGCAGGGAAGAGCTACCCCCATCCGTTCCATCCCTATCTGGAGAGCGGGATACTTGTGAGGTGGCCCTCTATTACAGCATCCCCTTTCTCATATGCTTGGCCTTGGTCTTTGCTCAAGCTCCAACTTTCTCTCCTGCATCGTAACATAGGCTCAGGGTTCCCTTCCTGTGGAGCTCAGTGCTATGGCTGCTTCTAGGACAAGTCAGCTCTGCTGAGTCAATCCAAGCTGGAAGGGAATGAGAGCCCAGGAAAAAACCTCACACCAAGTGCTGACTTCTTGAACATTCTGAAAGGGCCAGCTATTGGGAGGTGTGGCAGTTTTAGCTTCTTAAATCATTAAAAATGACACCTGGTTAAATGAAACCAGGAAGTTGTGTTTCTCCATCCTCTGAGAAGGTCACATCTGCAGTGGAGGGTTACAGGCATTAAGGGGTGGTGAGCTGGTCACTGGCTACAGGGAAAGCTCAGGATAGTGGAGGGATATAAAAATCTATGGGATGCTAGTGACCATGGTGGATGGTGAGTGCCCTGATTGTGACTCATGGGTCTTGATGGTGGCCCTGGACTTAATACTATCTCTGAATGGTCTGAAGGATGAGCAATGTGCATATTTCTTCTGTGGATATTTCCACGTAAAGTTAGAAAAAAGAGCCCATTCTTAGAGATCATCAAGATTTGATACTGATCCCAGGAGAACAAATTGCCAGCATACAGCCCAGTATTCCCCTTCTACTGCCCATTGCAGACATCACTAATCTATTACCTCATTCTTCACAGAAGGCCCCAGTTCTCACTCACATGTCCTGTACAACTATGTACTGATGAGGGATGAGTCCATCCACACCATTGTGACGGCCCTCCCACCAGTCCTCTGAGGCACGGTGGTACAGGAGCAATGAGGCCCCTTTTTTGAAGGACAGCTCACGAGGGGACCGCCCCACATAGTCAAACTTGGCGATGGCCTCGATCTGCTCCACTTCTGAAAGAAAATCAGGAGAAGGAGCATCTATGAGGTCAGAGACGTGGTCCAAGACTTAGATAGCCTGGGCTTCAGTGAGGATGATGGGCAGCAGGTTTGATGAGCACATGTGGAATGGTGATTGGGACCCCAGCACTTTAATTTCAGACTCCTCCCCACTGCTTGATCTTAGGCAATCCATGTAACTTCTCAGAATGTCCAGTGAGTACCAGGCTCAGTAGTGTAGACATGGAATCTCAGCATTCTGAACCGTAGGGCAGGACAACTATGAATTGGTAATTAGGCTATAAAACAATAGCAATCTCTTAAAAATTAAATAAACCATGAAGTATAAAATGTCCACAGGGAGCTGGCATGCCAGACCCTCATTTTCCATTGCATGATTATTGAAGCCAGTTTGGCTAGGTGTGGCAATACATACCTATAATCCAAGTACTTGGGAGGTGGAGGCAGGATAACAGGAGTTTGAGGCTAGCCTGAGCTACATAACCATGTATCAAATGTGTATGTGTGCATTTGAAGAAATTTCTTTCCTTCTACACCTCAGCATACATTCTACACCCACTTTCCCATGAGCCCTTTTCTTTCTTGTCCAGTTACACGTAAGTATCACATAATGCCTGCAGGACTAGATTTCCATTTCTGTTCACTCACAACACTTTCAGGGGATCTTCAGCTTCCAAATGGTGAATGGAAATAAGGACACAGCCCAGCCAAAACTCATGGCTGCAGCTACAGCTTAGGTAGAAATTTAGAGTTGCAAATGATTGTGCTAAGAAAAATCCTAAATCAGTAACTGCCACCCTCACCTTAAAAAAAAAAGGAAGAGCAGGGCTGGAGAGATGGCTCAGTGGTTAAGAGGAGGCTTCTCTTCCAGAGGACCTGGGTTTGATTCCCAGCACCTACAAGTCAGCTCCGATTCCAAAGGCTCTAATGCTCTCTTCTGACCTCCAAGCACACTGCATGCACACAAGCATACATGCACCTCATACACATAAACTAAAACAAATGTAAATCATAAAAAGTTAAAGACATTAGAAGTGCAAGCTAAAGCTACAGCAAGTAGAGAGTGGGGAGTAATACAGATTAGGTAGAATTAAATGAGATAAAGACTAGGGAAACAGACGAGGTCCAAGCTGCTTCTTTGAAAAAGATCAATGAAATTAACAAATGTTTAGCTAAATAAACTAATAAGATAATAATCACATTAATAAGATGTAAAATCAGGAATGAAAGGGATACATTAATATGATTACTTTGAAGGAAAAGAGGTATCATAAAGAAATATTACCAACAATTACATGCCAACAAATTAGATAAGTTGGATGAAACAGGCACATTGCTTTAAAATGTAGACTACTGAAACAGATTTGAGAAATAGAATATCTGGGGCCAATGGGGTGGCTCAGCAGGACATGGTACTTGCCACCAAGCCCAACAATGTGTTCGATCCCTGAGTCCTGGATGGTAGAAGGAAGGAACCAACTCCTGCATGTTTTCCTCCAACCTCAGATGTACAAATCACAGTATAAGCACCCCTCCCACAATACACAAATCTAAAAAGCAAAAAGTAGAACATCTGGGGCCAGTAAGATGGCTTGTGGGTAAAAGTGCTTGTTGTGCAAGTCTAATGACCTCAGTTCTCTTATTAAGCCATATAGAAAAATAAAAAGCTGGATACAGTGGTCCACATCTATAATCCAGCACCCTTGTGGTGAGATGGGAAGAAGAGACAAGAGAATCACCCAGAAGCACACAGGCCAAATATCCTGCAGCATGCAGTGGCAGAAACAAGAGAAGCCCTATCACAACAAGATGAAGGAGAAAGCTGTCCTCTGACTTCTATGTGCATGCCACATCATGCATATACCTGCCAGTCATCATGCACATGTATACACTACAAAATAGGACATTCTGTAAAAAGAAATAGGAAACCTAAATGAGTCTCCAAGAATGTGAGCCGACCACCAAAGCACTACTCAGAAAAAAAAAAGCCCAGTCCCATAAGTTTTCCCTGTTGAATTCCAACAAACACAGTAATAATTACTCACCGAGTCTTCCAAAAAAAGCACAAGAGGAGGAAACATTTAGCAACACATTTCATGAGGCAAGTATTATCTAACACAAAACCTGGAATATATCACCAGAAAACTGCAGACTGACATCTTTTATGAATATAGATGAATTTTTTTCTCTACAAAATATTAGCAAACTGGATGTAGGGGTATGTAAAAGAAATTGTTGTCCATACCTGAGAAGAATTTATCCCAGGAATGTAAAACTTGTTTACTATCTAAAAATTCAACAAATCTTATCAGAAAAATAAAAAGAAAAAAAGGACCCAACCATCTCAACAGATGATGAAAAGCATTTGGCAAACATTAACATCTTTTCCAAACAAAACACTCCACCTCACTGCTGGGTGGGAGAGATGGCTTAGCCTTTAAGAGCACTTGCTGTACTCTCGTGAGGACTTGAGTTCAGATCCCAGTATCCATGGGACAAGTCAGGCATCAGGCACACTCTTGAGAACTCAACTCTGAGATAGGTGGAGACAGAGGTCCCTGAGGCTTACTTGGCTTCTAGGTCAGCAGAAAATATGTAAGTCCAGGTTCAGAATTTTACCTTAAAGAAATAGTCTTATGTGTGTGCCAGGCATGAGTACACATGCACAAATATGCATGGAAACACACTCTCACAGACACTTATGGAAAAAAAGAAAACAAAAACCTTGACAGCTAATATTGTATCTTTTAGTAAAATGCTGGCTGCTTTCTCTGTGTGGTGGTTTGAAATGAGAACGGCCTCCATAAGTTTGTATGTTTGAATATTTGGTCCCTAGTTAGTGGAACTGTTTGGGAAGAAATATGATGAGTGGCCTTGTTGGAGAAGGTGTATCACTAGGGGTTGGCTTTGGAGTCTAACTTTCTGACACTGTAAACCCCAAAATAAACTTTTTCTTTTATTAAGTTGCCTTGACCATGATGTCTTATCACAGTAATTTAAAGTAACTAAGACACCTCGAAAGAAAGAAGGCAAGGCAAGGGCCTTCATGAATATAGTCAAAACAACAAAAATAAAACTGGATAAATTGGACTCAATCAAAATTAAAACCTTTTGTGCATCAAAGGACAACATTTGGAAAGCAATAAGCAAGTCTCATAATAGAAGAAAACACTGGAAAATCATGTCTGAGATAAGAAACTTATATTTAGAATATGTAAACAGCCGTTACAACTCAATACTAAAAAGACAAATTTAAAATGGGCAACAGGCATAAAGGTAGAATATTTATTGCTGCGTTTCCAGGAGACAGAAGTTTAGTGTTGTCCCTCAGCACCCTGGGTCCTCAGGTATTGAAGGGCAGCTGTGCTGGTTGGAGAGCTGTGGGTCTGTGGGAACTGGCCCTGTGGCTGACTCCAATAGGCATGAGAGCCCCCTGTGAGATTTTTTACCTAGTCTCTGCCTACTATGACTTAGTAGGTAAGGAGGCCTGAGCCCATTTTACTCAGATTGTCATCTGTGTGGTCTGATTTCCATGGAAACCAGCATGACTCACTGTTCCTCATCTGGCAAGAGTAGAGGAATCAGCTAGATGGTCCCTTCCTCTAAAGACACAGACACACACACACACAGACACACACACAGACACACACAGACACACACAGACACACACACACACACACACACACACACACACACACACACACACACACACACTTCTGTTTCTCTCCATGCTCCTAATTATTGGAGCAATTCTCAGGTGCCCCTACACCAGAAATGTCCCTTTAATCTCACATTGTCAGTTGGTTCCTAAGGAGCTGCTTCCAATCTGTTGAGGTCTGCTGCGAGATCAATCAGGAACTCCCTGAGGACCTACCTCATTCATCACCAGGTCCCAGGTCCCAGGCCCCAGGTCCCAGCAAAGACCTGGTGTAGAGTAGATCCTTGAGCTGGGGCCAGGAGCAGTGGAGGGATGGGAATGCTTTCCTATTAGACACTTGTCTCTGAGGATTTGCACTGATCCAAGCAGGACACACAGAGGATGCCATGGGCAAGGAGTGGTATGCAGTAAACACACAGCACACACCAGGACCTTCTCTATGCTGGGACCTTGATACAAGGCATGTATTAAGGCTTTTCTGGGTCCCTCTCATGCTGAAGGGCAGCTGTGCTACTTGGAGAGCTGTGTGGCTATGGGGACTGGCCCTGTGGCTGGCTTGAGTAAGCATGAGAGCCCCTGTGAGGTTTTTTTGTTTTGTTTTTTGTTTGTTTGTTTTTAGCCTAGATGCTCCCCCTACTCACCTTCATCACTGGTGTGAGGCTCTGTGCCATTGTCATGATCAACTTCATCAATGGTCCCTGGCTCACTGTGTGGGCTGTCACTGCAATCAAACATAGGAAGAGGACTTGTTGGGGACTTTCCTGAATACTCCCTTAGTGACCCCTAGCTCTGGAATTGACTAGATTGTCAAAGGCTTGAGTATGTGGCCCACGTGTATTAGAAACATCACCCCCCAACACCATGGTGTTGGGAGGTTCAATCTAAGCACAGGTAACTAGGCCACAAGGGCTGTGTTGTCAGAAACGGATCAGTGTTGATCAAGGTTAGTTATTTGAGAGCAGACTTACTGTGCTAGCCCCACCCTTTGGGGCTATCTTGCTTGTTCTCACACGTTCTTTCCCTCTGCCTTCCACCATGGGTATACCTCATGTGGTATACCTCTTAGTTTTCAGAACCTTGAGCTACAGAGATGTCAGTTCATTATAGATGACACAGTCTCAAGTACAGTAGCAGATATGAGCTGAAATGATATGAGTTCAATGAGATTCAGATGGCAGAGGGAAACTGCAAGCATCTGGAGGCCAGGGGTGTGTGTGTGTGTGTGTGTGTGTGTGTGTGTGTGTGTGTGTGTGTGTGTGTGTGTGTGTGTGTGTTTCATCACAATACTAGGTTCTAATATACACCACTGTATTAAGTAGGGAGGATTCAATGACAAATCAAGTAGACCAGGTCCCTGACCTCACTGCTCACATTCTAGGGAGAGAAAACAGCCCAGGTAATGAGGCCAGTGCATAAAACAGTTGCAAGATGAAACAATGATTT
The DNA here is from genome assembly GCF_017639785.1 of Mesocricetus auratus. Taxonomy (NCBI): domain Eukaryota; kingdom Metazoa; phylum Chordata; class Mammalia; order Rodentia; family Cricetidae; genus Mesocricetus; species Mesocricetus auratus. Next base: position 173,102,965 of record NW_024429266.1, read on the forward strand.
ATAAGAGAGAAACAGGCTGAGATAAGAGTAGCAGACAGGACCAACATGGAGTGATCTGGATAGTTTTTAAGAGGAGGTGACATTTATGATGTCATTAAAAAAATAGAGAGCTCTAGGCAGCTCAGCTGGCAGTGTCTAGAGTGTACAAAGGCCTGCCTTCTCTCCCTGGCACCACACAAACCTGGCCTGGCAGTGCATGTCTGTAATTCCAGCTCTCAGTGGGTAAATGCAGGAGGATGAGAGGCTCAAGTGAGCTTTGGCTATATAATGAGTTTGGGGCCAGTCTGGGCTCCACGAGACTGTTTTAAAAAGAACAAACTAGAAATAGAGACTACATTGGAAAATTCCCCGTTGCCACCAGGATTAGATCCAAATCAAGGCTGCCAGAACCCACCTCCAGCCGACCTGTGTAGCCTGGTACCTCAGCGCCCTCCTGTCACACACCCCACCTCAACAAGCTGAGCCTCTTTTCACTCTTTTCTAACGTTCTTGGCCCAGACCTCTGTGAACTGGCCCCAGTTTAAGCTGCTGGTTTGAATCTTTCTTTACCTCCTTGGGAAGCCTTTTCCGGTGGCTTGTGGTTGGCTCAGGGGCCCCTTCTGAAACAGTTTGCTTCAGTCCTCTTAACACTCCCCCCTCCTCACTGAAGCTAATCTTGCTCTGGCACCACCCCTGCCACCTGGAGACCTGGAGACCCAGTCCCCAGAGGACTGCGTGGTGGAGGTGGGGATTGGACTGTTGAATGAGTGGATTTTGTCCACTGTACTGAGACCCTCAGCTTCATCTCCCTTTTTAGTTTTGAAAATACCTTCAAAATGGCCATGTAATTGCTAATTTTCCAGTCTCATGGGATATGAAGAAAAGTATTAAGAGTTGAGGGTATATTGTAAATTTGTAATTTGGGTGTTTATCTTCTCTTTGTGCTGAAATTGTGCTTTCTAGCTAAGTAAGGGCCCTGTACGGTGTTAGGACAGGGAACTGTGACCAGATGCCACTGTGACCAGACACCCTTGTGGCCCTTCATGTCTATTTGGAGAAGAATTTGCAGAGACAGAGGAGCCTCTTTGAAGCAGTTGCCCAGTAAACCTAGAGAACAGAGGCAATTGAAGCATCAAGGCATACTATAACCAAAAGCCAAATTCCCACTGGGCATGGTAGATCAAGTCTATGATTCCAGCACTTACTGAGGTAGGATCAGACTGGGCTAAATGGTGAAACTCTGTTTCAAAACACCAGGCTGAAATGCCTAAGTTCCCTGCAGGCTTCTGGCAGAAGGACTTAAGTGTATTTCTGTGTTGACCTGGAGTGGGGACAATATGACAGCTAGAACATTTAACTAGTCTCAAGCAGTGTGCTTAATTTTCTCTTCTCTGCACCCCCCATTACTAAAAATGTAATTGGTAGAAAAGGCATACAAATTACACATTTGTGGGGTACCACGTGATCATTCAATATATGCACACATCGTGTGATGTTTAAATTGGAGTGAACATGTCCATTTCCTTAAATGCTTACTTTAAAAATATTTATCTTATTTTAAAAGTTAGTTGTATGTGGGGGGTGGCATGAGGGGATATGTGTATGTATGAGTGCAGGTGCCTGTGGAGGGCAGAAGAGGGCATCAGATCACCTGGAGCTGGAGTTACAGACAGCTGTGAGCTGCCTGGCACGTGCTGGGAACTGAGCCAGGATCCTCTGTAAAAGCAATGCATACTCTTAACTGCTGAGCCGTCACTCCAGCCCCAGTACTGATCTTTTTTATTTTGTTTTTGTGATAAGGATCCCATGCAGTAAGTATATGGCTAACCACTGAACTATACATCCCGAGTTTCTCTAACACTTTTTCCATGTGAAAACTTTCCTTCATTCTAGTTTCTGGAAACATCTAGTATGATGGCACTGCCTACAGTCACTCTTTCATTACAATTTAAACACACATCCATCTTCACTCTTCCAGGCTTAGCTTGGGGGAAGGTAGCCAGGCCTGGTTCCTAAAAATTCTTAACTAGTTCTCCTAATACAGGAGTCATAACAGCTGAGAGAGCTACCCAACTAATGCTCATTGACCTGAGGTGGGACATTCAAAGATATGAAGCTCTGGAAGAGAGAACTCCTGGGTGAGAGAGGTTGGTGACAGGGGTGTCACTTTCAGCTGTTGAGGTTCATGTGGGGATACCCTCTCCTCTGCTTCCTGAGATAGGCCTCACATCTGGCCAGCCACGACATTATGAGAGCTCCTCAGGCTCAAATGGAGCCCTGAAACAACGCCTGGAAACATCCTATTGGAACATCTGGAAAGAGAAGCTCTGTTTTGGTTGGGCTGCAGCAAACAGGTGATGAAGCCGGAGCTGCTTGCTGGCTGCCTTCTAACAGCCACCAAGAGAAAGGCTGCCTGAGGCCGAAGCCAGCGCAGAAGTAAGCAAAGCCAGGGTGGAGACCGCAGGGCCGGGCCCTGCTGACAACAGCTGAGCCGCTGGACCCAGCCACACCTGGAGACACAGCCTTCAATATTTCAGTTAAGTAAACTGCAAATGCACATTTGGAGTAGGCTATCTGGAGGTGAGTTTTATTCCTTATAACTTACACAATCTTGGCTGATGTATGTGTCACTCAGATGGGACTGCTGTCAAACTATGTATGATGCAGGGACCCTACTGTAATGAGAAAACTGGAAGGCTTCTGACTGCTCTTAACCATGTTAGGATGGTGCTAACAGTAACATCAAGAGGAAGGGTGCCTTACCAGTACTCTTCCCCTCCAGCCATGCATTTTTCGTACACAGGTCCCTCTAGCTCCCGCGGGCTGGGGAAGATGGCTTCATGGTGGATGATGATGGTTTTGATGACTTCATTGACATGCGCCTGGCAGGATACAGGGTCCTGCCCATCAGGGATGTGCATGAGGGTGGGCCCGAAGCAGATGGCCAAGTTGTAGGGATCCATCATGTTCTCATCACTGTACTGGGAAAGGCTAGGAGAGAGCAGGTATCCACCATTCACCCAAAAGGCAAATCCTCCCCCACAATGGTTTCTTTCTTTTTGGGGGGAAGGATGGACTCGACTCAAATGCAGGAAGGTTCTATAGTCCAATTTATGACAGTAGCATTCATAAGAGCCTTGGGACTCCCCTCCCAGAGGACGCCAGTCACAGAGGGCTTCCCAGCCCAGGTACTCACTGATTGAGGAAAGCAAAGAGGTATCTCATGACCACGATGACCACGCGGGGCAGGGTGATGAGGATCTGCTGGATTGGGTGCACCCTGTCAGCTGGGTTCTCCAGTTCTGTAAGGCACAGGGGGTTCAGGGTGTCTGTTACCCTGAGAGCAAGGCAGCAGACATCTCCAGGCCCCACCTCTCCCTTCAGCTACAGGGACCAGTCAACATGGCTGTACTCCCAGTTGAGATTTGAGTGAGAGCCTGGCAAGAGCCAATCAGAATAAGACAGGTTGGTTGGGGGTTAGCATGTTCAGAACCTCTTGAAGCTGGTCTGGAGGACTGTGGAGAAACCTGCCTGGAACTTGACTAGCAGAAAATCTGGAGCAGCCAGGGACTTACTTCTAGGAAAGAGCATCCTGTCTGGGGATCAAAGGAGTGACACAAATCCCAGAGTGGACATGTGAAGTCCAAAATGGATAGGTCTAAAGTTTTCCAGTAGAGGAATTGACATAATTTGTTGTATGGACTCAGATAGTTTAAGTTTCTGTCACTGTCAACCTTGGAGTTCTGATGACACAGGCAAGGATGGTGGTTTAGTAAAATGACAGGCACCAGCCACAGCACAGGCCTGGCCCACGGCAGTCACTCAGAAAATAAAAGTGCAAACATTGGCTCCTCTTGAGTGACCTACTGACTAGATGGCTTGGCACATGCCCAGGATCTCATCTGGGATCTGTTCTCAGATGAACCCTAGAGAGTCAAATGCTGGTATTATGGCCTGGAAAGACACAGCAGTACCTATGGACTTGGCAACCTAGAACTATAAGAAGTGAGGTCCCGGTGCTGTGTACAGGGCTGACATGCCACATGTTGTCAGTGATGTTTTCCTCACAGAACCCCAGCTTCCTAAAGCCCTCGTTCTCCCAGCAGTCAATATGACGGAGCTACAGACACTCTTGCTTGCTTCCCCAGAGTCTGCAGATTGTCTAGAGCCAAGCTTCTCCATGAAGTGCTATGCCAAAGCTGGGGTTCTTGCTTCCTGACAAGGCATTGTGTGGGGGTGCACAGCAAATGGAAGTTCATTCTGGAATCAGAACCCACATGCCCTGACTGTGGAGGGCACACAAATAGATGTTGCCTGCCTTAAATTTCAATCCATCCCTCTAACTCACCTTCAAGACCTGGCTAGAGGAAGCCTCACCCAAGTCAGACCACAGTCAAGTTTTTATGCATAAACAAATTCCACTGTCCCTCTACAAATCCTCTGGGCCCTCCTGTCAATCACCTACGCCAGGTACCCCTCTATGACTACTAACTACATTGTAGTTCTTAATGACATTTTTTAAAATGATGTATTTATTATGCATACAGTGTTCTGCCTACATGCATGCCTGCAGGCCAGAAGAGGGCACTAGATCTCATTATAGATGGTTGTGAGCCACCACGTTGTTACTGGGAATTGAACTCAGGACTTCTGGAAGGCCAGGCGGTGGTGGGAATGCCTTTAATCCCAGCACTCGAGAGGCAGAGGCAGATGGATCTCTGTGAGTTCAAGACCAGCCTGGACAGCCTCCAAAGCCACAGAGAAACTCTGTCTCAAAAAACCAAATAAGTAAATAAAAGGACTCTGAAAGAACAACCAGTGCTCTTAACTTCTGAGTCATCTCTCCAGCCCTTAAAGATTATTTTTTAAAAAAGAACTTATATTACTCAGTTATGAGAAAAAAGGAGAAACTCTTGTTGCAATTAGGAGGTAACATACAAATATGTAACAGTTGGGATATGTTTTAAGATATGCTGAAGGCAAGGACAATGTCAGACCCTGTCTGCATTATATCCCTTTAGCATATATACGTTTGATAAATGTTACCTCATGAAATAGACATGGGTAGATACTAACAATTAATAATGAAAGGTAACAGTTATAGCAGTACACCAGATAAAGGTCACTTAAAACTTAGGCATTATTTCTAGGGTTTCCTGTTCAAAACCCCCACACTGCAGCCAACTGGGGGGTAAAAGCAACTCTGGAAATCAAAAGCACAGAGGGGGCTATTGTTCAATAAACACAAGGGGGCGCCACTAACAAACAGGCAGACTCTGTTTACAAAGGCTTCTGAAGATGGCCCTGGCCATTGTGTTTGGAGGGAGGTTTATGTGTTTAGGTTTCTCTGTAATATACCCATAACCCTGGACAGAACACAGGAGGCCCTCTCACCAGGTGACTCTGGCCAGACACTGTCACAGCCCATGCTGGGATTGTCCTCCTTATCCACTCATTGCCCTGTACAGGACCTGAATTATGGGGATTTGTTCTAATGATGCTGGCTAAGCCAGTGACATGGGGCCCAGACAGGATGGAGCCTTTGTGGTCTGGGATTTAGAGAGTGTCTTAGAGTTTGGCATAGATCTTAAAAGATGAGCAGGAAGGAAACACTGAGGAAGCTGATGGTAAGCATGCCCTTTCTTCTGTCCTACCCCTGGAACACACCCTGACTGCCAGTGTCCCCTCTGTTGGTCAAGTACTCTCATGGCTAGCAGTGTAAAGATAATCTCTCAGTCAGTTAACTATCACCATTTCTCTTGTCTGCTGACCTGATCCCCAAACCTTCCATGCATCCCTACCACCCAACAGACAAAGTTGTGGGGTCCTTCAAAGACATTCAGATCTACTTCTCTCGCTACATCGGACTGCACCAACCTCTTACACCAAGTGGTCCACTGTCCCCAACCCTTCCAGGCTTCCCTGTGTCCCCCTCTCTTGGCAGGCCTGCTCACATCCCTCCTCCAGGTCTATTCTGACCCCAGGTTCCCTATGCTTCTCCCCTTAGCTCTGTCGCACCTAGGGAGTGCACCATGTCTATTAGTCTGTTATGCCATCTATCAGCTGGGTCTTTAAGCTCTCTGAGGACCCTTTCTCTCACAGTTTCCCTCTCCTGTGCCAGACAGGATAAAGAGCCAGCCCGTCACTACCTACAAAGACCTGTGGAGCAATGGGCTTTCCATCTGGAAAATACTTACTAATAGTAGATATCAAATCTTGAAACCTTTCCTTAGGAAAGAGTGGGTTTTCCAGTCCTCGGAAATACAGTTTTAAAACACCAGCGACTGAATTGATATCTCGCTCATTTTGGTCGTCCACAAGGGGGTCTTCACCTGTGTGGAGATAAAGTTTTAGGCCGGTGAGGAAAGAGAATCTATCTCAGATATTAGAAGATAATTTGTTCTCAGATGGAATAGGAAACGACCTGGCCAGCCTGGATGGGAGAAAAAGAGGATGGGATGAGCCCGAGAACCTATGACCCTCAGTCTCCGCATGTTTTAAATTTCCTATTAGAAAATGTTCAAATCCTCCGAAAAGGGGTAAGCATCCAATCATGAATGTCCAACGCCCTTTACTCGCCCCTCTCCTAAGTCTTCTCTTTATTATATACACCGTGGCTCAAAGATTTGAGAACTTTTGACATCATAACACATTCTTCTCAAGAATCAATTCTCAGATAACAATGATAACTTTATCTAACCCAAGAAAGAGACAATCCCTCCAAAAATAACATTGCACACAGCCCACATTCAAAGTCCACCCACTACGTCTGCCATGGAATTTTGTTCTCAACATAATAAGCACTATTTTGAGTTCCCACAATTCATTTGGTAGTTGGCAGTTGTTCCATTTGTTTGTTTGTTTGTTTGTTTATTTGAGACATGGTCTCCGTGTATCCCTGGATGGCTGGAACTTGGGACAATCCTGCTTTGGCTCCCAAATGCTGAGGTTTCAGGCATGTGCTGGGATGCCTGGCTTGATGGCTGCTGCTTTGGTTTTATAAGTATAAAATAAACTTCAATTTTTTTTTGAGTGCTAAGTTTGTATTTGATGATGTAGTCCTTTCCGTCTTGTAGAAGACAGAACTGCCTCATATTCTGGCTTTCTCTCATTTTCCTCATGACTCAATTCAGGGTGACTGCTTTGGACAAGAATACAGAGATACATATGCCACATGTACCCTGCTACTGGTGACACAGAACACTGGGTTAAGGTGGTAACCTTTTTTTCTTCTTTAAACATCACAAAAGTATTTCCTTTTATGTTTTGTTTTGTTTTGAGACAGGGTTTCTCTGTGTAGCCCTAGCTGACCTGGAACTAGTTCTGTAGACCAGGCTGGTCTCGAACTCACAAAGATCCACCTGCCTCTGCCTCCTGAGTGCTGGAATTAAAGGCATGCACCACTACTTCCCAGAGGTATTTCCGTTTTGTAACAAACAGGAAACCTGTGAAGTGAGATTAGAAGTCCTGGCACTTTAAGCCTGCCTATGAGTCGCTGTGGTCAGCATGACACACCCCCATGGAGTCAGTCTCCAGTGATAGCTCTTGTCTTGTTACCCTAGGAGCTCACTGCTTCAGTTAGCCTGGCTGGCCTGTGAGCTCCAGATAGCCACTTGTCTGGGTTCCCCAACACTGGGGATTCAGAAACCTGCTACTGCTCCTGGCTTCTGCATGGATGCTGGGCATCTGAACTCGGGCCCCCAAAACCAGATTTAAAGTTTCTCAGAGAGAAGGCTCATTTTTACCCTTTCCTTCCCATCTTACGCATCACCATTTTCTTTAGTCTGACTTGTCTGCTGTGTCTCCTTCTACAGCAGACACATGTACAGTCATCCCTACTCACAAGTTGCACATCCATGGGTTCAACAAAAGCTAATGAAAATATTTTAAAGAAAAGATTGCCTCTGGGGGCTAGGGAGATGGATCACTGGGTGGCTTGCTGCACAGCATGAGCTCCTGACTTTGATCTGTAGCATCCATATAAAAAGACAGATGTGGTAGTGTGTGTGACCCAGCACTGAGGAGAGGCAGATAGGAGAATCCGTACAACTCATAGGCCAGTCAGTTTAGGCAATCGCCACACTAAAGAGATTGCCTGCACTGAACTCATGCAAGCTTTTTTTTTGGGTCTCTCTTCCCTAAACAATTTAACCACCACTTATATGATGTTTCCATTGTGTTGAGCATCGTGAGTCATCTGCAGAGGATGGGTGGACGTGCCCGCTGTGGGGGGGGCAATAAGAATGCCACATTTCTGAAATGCACTTGAGCACTGCTGTATTGTCTTCTAGGGTGCTTCTTGAGCCAGCACTCTAAAGATGGGAACAGCTGTCTGTGTTCTTTACTGACCCTTACTTCTTACACAGAATGGCATTCACTCCTACATAACCTTGTTCCTTAGCTTCAACAACAAATCCTGGAAATCTCTCCACATTACTTCCCAGAAGTCTTCTCTCTTTCTCATGGTGGTGAAGAACCATGTCACACAGGGAGACCACACTTCATTCACTTGGCCTCTTACAGGTCTACACTGAACTTAACTTTTAAAGTATAATTGTTTATTTAGTTATCTGTATGTCTATAACAGGGCACACACCCTGAGGTCAGAGGACACCTTGCAGAAGTCGATTCTCTCTTCCATAAGGGACCCAGCAGTCAAACTTAGAAACAAGTGCCTTTCTCTATTGAGCCATGTCACCAGCCCCACATTTGACTTCTTTCAGTCTTTTGCTGTGATAAACACAGCCATGGTGAATGCCCTGCATGTGTGCATTTGTATCTGTGAGGGCAGGTCTCCCTTATGTTCCTGAAAATGGGCACAGTTTCTCACCTATATTCAAAGCCCTCTCTCATTGGGGGTCGCATCTTTGTACTCCTGCTAGTGACATCCTCTTGAGGAAGCTGTCTTCTCCAGCTCTGCCCATGGCAGTCTTTTGAATTTTGTTAGTCGGATGGGGAAATAGGGCATTCAGAGGAGTGGCTCTCTGCAGTGGAACTGGGGCTGCTAAACTGGTAACAACTGGGAATTTTCCAGGGGAAGGTGAAAGGAAGCAGAGAGTTACATGGGGAGAGGAACCTAAACCTTAATTAGTGACTAATGTGGAAAGGCCCAGCCGATTGTGGGCGATGTGACCCCTGGTAGGTGGTCCTGGGTTGAATAAGAAATCAGGCTGAGCCAGGAGGACTCAGCAGGATTTCCATCTCCAGGTTCCTGCCCTGACTTCTCCCAGTGATGGAGTGTGACCTGAGAGCAGTAAGCCAAAATAAACCCTTTCCTCCTCAAGTTGCTTTTGGTTATAGTACTTTATCATAGCAATAAAAACCCTAACTAAGATAACAGGGTATGGGAAGCCCAGGCTCATGATAATCTACCTGAGACTGTCTCAAAACACAATGAAAGACAGGCTGGAGACACAACTTAGTTGATAAAGTTCTTGCCATATATAATAAGGACTTGAGTTTGATCCCCTAAATCCATCTGTGTAAAAAATAAAGTAAAAAAAGTACAAACAAAAATACAAAAAAACAAACAACAAAATCAACCAAACAAACAAACCAAAAACTGGTTGAGCTCTGGGCCAGTGAGAGATACCTTGACTCAAAAAACACAGCGGCAGCACCTGTGGGAGGACACCTTTGACCTCCACAAACAGTATGCGTTGCACATTCAAACACCACAGACACACACACATTCACAAGTGCATATGTATACCTATATATACACGTACACTCACACAATCATGTAACCACACACAGTTCATGGAAAGTCAGGCATGATAACTCACACCTGTAATCTCAGCAGTTGGAAAGTAGAGACAGGAGTATCAGCAAGAGTTTAAGGGTAGTCTAGACACTATTCCCAAAAATAAAATAAAGCAATAAAACATATCAAACACTAAAATGGGTAGGGCCAGAAGCTTTGGAATTTTAGAATTTTGGTGTCTTGGGGTAAGTTCAAATATCTACATAAAAATTCACCTGAATTGCACACACAGCCTGATGGTAATCTGACAAGGTATCATTTGTGTAGCTGCATCTGTCTCTTGAAGTATGGAGCTTTCCAGTAGTGTGTTACTTCAACACTCAAATGTTTGGATGTAGAACATGGGATTAGGAATGCTCAGCACGCAATAAAAGGGAAAGGGGGAAGAACTGGATGCTTAGAAGAAAACTTTAAAAAAATATCTTGGGGTTTGCCAATTTCTGTGATGTAAACACTCCCAATATGGCTGATTTCCAGGGACCATCACAGTGTTATAGAATACAAAGTTAAGAAGAGTATGAGCATACAGCTCTTGAAAGCCACTGGGCCAAGAGCCCCTGTGAACTACTGGCTCTGAGGCCTATGCTACCCCTGGCTTTTCCTTCCCACAAGCTTGAGATGGCCAGTCCACACTCACCTCTCTCAAAGGAATTCTTGATGTCATTGACTTCAACCTGAGACCCTGGAACTCTGAATATCCCCTGCTGCTGGAGTCCTACAAAAGAAATAACAAACAAGCAAACAGCAAGTGTAAATAACACGAGCCTAGAGTTCACCTGGCTATTGGATGTTTGGTGATTCTCTCCCATGCTTACCTCTTTCTCCTTCCATCTTTTATAGTAAGCATTCCTGGTGACAAGCTCCTAGCTGAAACCCCAAATGGGCCTTGACAATGGACTACAGCTGGACCAAATACTCAGACACATGCAGAGTCTCATGTCTGTGAACTTACTCCTGGGTCTAAAGGAAGATGCTATCAACTTTTCCTTCCCTCTCCCACTTGGGTAACTTCTTGCCTTAAGAAAATCTAAACTTCCAAGTACATCCTGGCCTGATTGGGGAAGTCAGAAAGTTCGAGGCATATCTCAGTGGCAAAGTGCTTTGTCTTGTGGACACTAGGCCCTGGGTTAGGTCCCCAGCACCAAAAATGATTAAATACAATAAGCTGGTTGGCTGGGCAGAATTGCTCATATTATAATCCCAGTATTTTCAAGGCTGAAATTGAGGCAGGAGGATTTTGCAGAGTTCAAGGTCAGCCGGGGCTACAGATGAAAGAGTGGGGACTCAATAGAGCCACACTATCCCCCCCAAAGAAAAACAAAACAAAAAAATTAGTTTCCATGAGACAATAGCAAAGTGGAACCCTTGACACCTTGTAGCTCTGAGGACCTAACACAATTGCAGAAATCAAAGGATCTGCCTCTTTCAAATGAAAATTATTATAGACACTGGGTACCTTTTCCTGTCTCAGTAGTTTTGGGTAGAACAATTCTTCATGCTACAGTTTCTTGTTTCCCTTAAAAGTAAGGGTTTGGTGGACATTTAGCATGGACATGCTATGTGCTTTGGTTGTTTTTTGTCCAGCCTTTTCCACTAGATGGCCAGGGGCTGACACAACAGCTTCTAAAACATCTTCATGTGTCATGTTCACTGTTAAATAAGGTATGCACCTGGATATTTGTGACGTGATGTGCCCAAGCTGACCTCCAACTTACTAGGTAGCCTAGGTCAGCCTCCAATTCTTGGTGACCCAATGCTGAGATGACAGGCATATACAACCATGAGTGTAGCTTGCTTAGCATTTCTACTACCCACAGTCTTCTCTCACTCTTCTGGGCCATTATCCCCAACCACCATACTGCCCTTCCTTCCACCTACCACTCCCCATCCTCCCCACCCCAGTTGCATGGCCGCTTTCCTTGGGGCTCTTCCCACTCTTTAGTCAAAGCCTGGCCCCAAAGTCACTATCTACCCTCCTTTTAATTAGTTTCATGGCGGTGTCACTATGAGAAATTATATTACAGTCTACTATATTCATGAGCTACTATATTTAGTGACTCAACTAACAGTTACATCTGTACTACACGTGTAGATTACTGTTTTACTATTCCCCAAACAATATGATTATTTCCATAGCATTTACATAGGATTTCATCCTATCTGTCTCTCTAGTGGATTACTGTCTATGGGAAGATTACATGGGTGATGTGTAAAAACCACAGCATTTACACAATGAATCTTGGAGTCTGCTGATCTGGAGGTCTGCAGTGATCCTAGATCTAATCCCTAGAGAAGCTAACGGGCGTCTACAATTCTTCTCCTGCTGTTGACTTCCTTGTTCTTCTGAGAATGTAGCCCTGCAGGAGTAATATGGTGATTGCCTCTATTGCTCCTGAATTCTTCACAGCCAAAAGTGAGCCTGTTACAGTTTGAGGTGACTGAGTAGTTAAACATGACCCCATTCCCTTTGTGGAGCTTACAGCCTATCAACCCGAGTGACTCTGAGTGAAGACAGAGCTGGAGTAGTCCTTCTGTCCATGCTATAGCTGCTCCCCCATGAACTGAAGTTCTGGGTCCCCCAAACAACCTTCTTTCTTTCACCCTGGGCACAGACATGCAGACTCCATGTCTTAGCTCTGAGTAACAGCCAGAGCTGGAGCAGAGCAAGGACAGGAAGTCTTTCAAGATGACTGAGAATATCACTTTCTCCCAGAAAAGTCCAGCACCTATTCCACAGTGAACTGAACACTTTGAGCTGAGATGGCGCTTACCATATAAATTGATGAAGCGGATACAGCTCTCCACTACAAGTGGTATAGCTTGTCCTGAATCCTTAAGAAAGAAAACAATGTGAGTTTTATCAGGTTTGGCATCCAACCATAGGCAAAAGACATCGCAAACATGATAACCCAGTCAAGCCAGGAGATTAGTACCACGTGATTAGTAGGAAAACAAGCAAGGAACTGCTAACTCTAGACTCCAGGAATAGTTAACAGCCTTCGGTTAAGTGCAGAAGAAGGCATAGCTAGGATGAATTCAAAGAAATGCTCTCTCTTCTTACCCAGCTGGCAAGGAACTGGGCTGAGCTTGATAGGCACACTGGGGGCAGGAGAGGTGGAAGCCAGTGTGTGGAGGTGGCTGGAGTCTGACCTTCAAGGATGACCTGCCTTCTCCCAACCCCACTTTGCCCAAACTCAGCATCTTTCCCCAGGACTTGGGGATGAAGAGATGGGATCAATGCCTCTCCCTATTACTGAGGTATCTCATGTCAGAACACATTGTGGGCGAAGAAGGTCTGGCCCTTACAAGCCCTGTGAGGTTCTAAGAAGGGAATGAATCTTATTCATAATGTCTCAATTTAAATACTCCGGTAAATATTTTGCTTAACAATAAGCATGGTACATGGGGACTTCTAAAAAATGCTAATATCAGACATTGGCCATCTGGTGACTAGTCTCAATTAAAAGGGCCGAATAGAATGTAATTTAAATAGTTGTACCTGGGATGGGAAAGGACATTCAATCATACTTTTCTAGATTAGTCTACAGTTCCTAGTGGTTGGGCAAGGGTCAATTTTCTTTCAGGATTCTGAAACTGGGTGACCTGTTGTTACTTCAGGTCATGTCATGAGTACCATTTACAAGACAAAACAAACCTTTCTTTTTAAGGCCATATTAAACCACTAGCCTCCCCAGAAGGCTAGTAACTTGGTGGGCTCTTGGGTTTGCCACACCCCCCACCTGCTGATGGAGAGGATAGGAAACAGGCCCACCAAGCAACAGGGAACAAGGACCCTGCTCGAGAAGGCATTGGATCTACTAGTTGCATGGGGCTTGTGGGCCTAGCTAGTAAATACCTGGTTCCTGGTTCGAGCATTTCTTCTTCCTCTGATAACAAAAAAAGAAACAGGCAGCAAAGCAGGAGAAAAAGAAAAGATTATGCAGGAGTAAGATCAGTTAGAGTGTGCAGATCCTTCAGAGTCCGTGAATGCCAAAACGCAATGGCAGCCAGCAATGGTCCTGGGGCATTTGCCCAATAGCCTGCCCATGGGGAGGGGCCTCAGCCTTGGGGCCTCCTAGGACTTCTGGAGCAGTCCCCAGCCAGCCTTCCAATAGGCTGCCTAGCCTCTTTCCCAGATATCAGTGATGGAAGGGCCTCTTTCATTCCTTGTTAATATGTAGGAAATGTGTATCAACAGCATTCCTGGATCTGTGTCTAGTTGCTCTTAAACATCAGGGATTCACCAGTGAGCAAGAGTACACTGAAGATCTACAAGGTTAGCCCATCTGCTCACAGAAGGGATCCTTCATGAATATTATAAGCTGCTCCTAGAATTAATCTCTGGAATCCTCATTCTTGGACAGATGCTCTACTTCACAAGATCTCCTTAGACAGGATCCCAGCAGGTAGTAACAGATTCCAGACTCTAAACATACCCAACACCTTGATAATCTTCTCTGTGTGGAAGCGTGGCTCTGCTCCCTTCCCAACCTCTTACTGTCACCCTGGCACTGAGACCCTCTAGGAACATAGAAGCTGGGAAAGATGATGATGAGGGAAAGAGTAAGTTGGAACAACTTTGTGACCTTGAGGGTGCACTGAAATTTTGTCCCCATGTTGAGAGAGCCTGCCTGATTTTTCTGATCACGTGGGCAGTGACTCAAGAGTCTAAGTGGTAACTGAGTCTCATTCTCACCCAAGTTCAGTGAAGAAGCCAAGATGACTAAGAGAAATGTGCCTCCCTGGGGCACAAAATGCCCAATCTGCCATCTCAACGATTGGGATCTGAGTTGCTATGATGTCAGTTAAGCCCACATGGATTCTTGAGCTCAGCAATAGCCTGGTCCAAGGAACTCTTGAGATGGCGTCCTAAAATTATTAACAGGCTTAAACAATGCCAGGAGTGTTCTAGATACATACATGGAGTAGCTCACTCTATGCTCTCCTAAACTCACAGGGCAGAAGATTGCTCTCATTTTATAATAATATAAATGGAGTCTCCTTAAGTTTGAGAGGAGAAAAACACCAAGTTTTTGGTTTCTTTATAAGAAGAGTCAGGGAGGTTCCTAAGTCTCAATCCACAAATACTTCTTTATAATAAACTTGGAGCTTCTCTCTTTGTCCTGCTGAGGCATCATAATCACAGCAACATAGTGGGATTGTTTGACCAAAAATCCTTTCCTAGGCCTGGATTTTCAAAGCTGGGGACTCTGTTGTAGATTCAGACATGTGAGAATTGGCATAGACTTCAGTTCTACTCTTGGCAGCTGAAGGAGTAACTACAGATGCTGTCTTTCATTCTCTGGACTCTGGAATCCTTTAGAATAAGTCTGTGTCATACAGAACTAATGTCCTCATGCTTGCATGACATGCTTTGTAATTATCATGTCATTACCTCAGCCCTGTGGAGGTTTTAATTCTGGTGGACCAAAGTATCCATTCTAACAAGAAGTTCTGGCACCAATGATAAAGGCTATGCAACAGGTTCTAACGAAGATTAGCCAAAATACCATTGGGGGCTTGGTGATGTAGCAGAATAGTAAGAAGGCTTCCCAAAGTAAGCACCTGAAGAGGCAAACAAACACTCATGGAGTTGAACAAGGTCTAAAGTGTTTGTCAGGTGTACAGTCAAGTTGCTTTATAGTCACACGAGGAAGATACTCAGTTCCCACTTTCAAATAGTGTCAAATGAGGGCCAGTTTCTTCCATGTATGCTAACTGATCTCCCGTTTCCCAAGATCAGAGAGACTCAGGGGGTCCCCATCTCAGATCTCATTGCATCTTTCACTCCTTCGGGGACTCTTGTCCTGCTCCTCCCTCATCCCTCCCCATCCTTCCAAGTCCCTGGCAAGGCCACCTGGGCCCCAGCTCACAGCTCTTCTTGCTCTGAATTGCAACAGCATGCTCCTGTAGGACTTCCCATGTGCCCCGCCCCCTGCACTCTTGGCCCCATGCTAGGCTCTGTAAAGATGGAACATGATCAGCCAGCTCCTTTGCAGCTCAGCTGGGACAAGGGTGAGTGAGAAGGAAGTACAGGAGAAGACAGAGGGGTGATGAAGAAACGAGGCACTCTTTGACATAGCCCCTGCCTGCCATGACCTACTGAGTGGCTCTCAACGAGTCACACAGTTCCTGAGGGACCTCTGACTTGGGGCCTTCAGTCCTATGAAGCATCCTAAGGCATCCCCCACTGTCCTTGCTTGGGGGAAATTGCTCTTTCTCTATCTCTAGCTCTTTTGTTTTGTTCTGAGGATTCAGTCTATAGAGGTGTCCTTTGACCTAGGATGGTCCTGCCTACCTGACCTATCCCCGAGGCTGGTCATCTGCATGTCTGTAGCCCTTCCCTGTACTCCAGGTCTGGTAGGAGCCTGCCAGAAGATAGAGAGCTGGACCATGGGACAGCCAAAACCATTACTGATGCCACAAGACTCTATCCTTCCCATGACCTATGCCAATCCTCTTTTCTGCAGGAATTGTCCTCATTGGCTGGTGGTGGGCTTTCAAATAACTGCTGAAGACCTCCCCTTCTCTTTCCACAAGAACACATCTTGATTCTAGCACCATCTTTGCCTTGTTCAGTTTGATTCTGGATGTCTTGATTTTATACACACTGGAGGTGGGGGACAGGAAAAATTAGCTTACTTAGCTAAAACACTTAAATTTTTAACTTAAGCTCAACGTCAAGGGTTAACCTGACATTTAGAAGGACTACTTCAACTCTACTCCCACATTTCAAGTCAACCACCAAAAGTCAAATTAAGTGGAAGGAACTCTTTTTTATGAAAACTCTGTGGCTTCCCATGCTAGTAGACACTTAGCTAACAAAGTGTAGTTGCCTTTATAGAAACCCACAAGGGCTATCTTTGTGCTGTTCTCAGTCTCCTATTGCAGGAGGAGGGGGTGAAGCTGAGTAATAGGATTTCCTCAACTGCCCTTCAGGAGTTAGGACGGCAGCTCCTGCATCAACGAGGTCAGCTGGCTGGGATCCCTGTGCTGATGGCCCACCACTTTTCTGCTTGAGTGATCAGATCCTGACCCATATGGCTGAGAATGATGAGTGGCCACTTAGGGGCCACTAGTCAAAAGCAGAATTCTCCAATGGAATAACTCACTGAAGCCAAGAATAGACTGCAGTGACAAGCTAGCTCTGTGGGACCTGACTATGAAGTTGACGGGGCTGTTAGCTGGAAGGGACAGGGAGAAGAGAGGCTGCCATTACTTTGGACTCATTCGCGGACTCCACGGCTCCCCAGCAAGTACCTTAATGAATGCTTCCATACTGCCGTTAAAGAGTTTATGGCTATACACTGAAAGAGGCCTAGGTCTCCTCATTTTCTGTGGTTTAGGGGGAAGACAGGGGGGCCTAGGGGAAAATGGAACAAAAGAAATCAAGAAAGCAACCAACATAAACATACCACTGGGAGAGATGTTCTTCAAACCCATAACTGGAGGAAAATACAAAACACAGGGGGGGATCCTGTGGCCCCCAACACACTGGTTTCCCATGTTCCACCTGAAGGCCTCTGGATGTTTTAGATCTTAGTTTACCCACAATGCCAAGCAGGAGCAACCCTCACAAAACACAAATGCATTCTACATTATGGGGGATGGGATGAATCCAAGAAGGCCCTGCAATGCCAATCTGAGGTTGGCATCCTGCAGACCAGATGGAGGGTGTGGCTCAGGAGAGGGAGGTGTCATCTGTAGCCCAAGAAAGCAAGAGACTTTCAAACATAACCAAGAGAGTTAATTTTCATAATTTTGGCTTAAGCCTTTCATCAATACCCAACTCCCAATGTACTGGGGGCACTGTCTTCCTAATGCCTCTTGGCATTTCAAAGACATATGACTCATGTTTATTGCATAGATCTGAGATCCAGACAGCTGGATGCCAGGAGGCAAGCCGCAGCTTCTTTAGGATCTGTAGGTGGTCTGGGATGCTATTATCCCACTCATCAAACAAGTACATTTTTGATTGGAGCACTGTCAAATCCATTATCACACTTAACCCAGTATCTTCCCATTACATATGGTTCTGTTTTACAGAAACTAGAGCCCAGAGAGATTACCAGTCAGACCCACCTCTATCCCCCTTCCTCTTCAAGTCCAGGTTTTGTTGTTTTTTAGAGGGGGTATTTTTGTTTCATTTTTTAATTTCAAGTCATAGGCATGGTACTGGGACATCTTGTCATTTTAAACTGAGACTCATTTGCCCCATCAGTCCTTGTCACAGAGGTCAAGTTGAAAGTATCTTGCTTTGCTTTCAGATCTCCATTCCCTGTGTTCTGCTGTTATCCACAGGGAGGGGAAACCTTATACCACCAGGAACAATGAAATGGCCACAGACACTAGACCCGTGTCCATAGTTGCTCGCCATGCATAAGCCTGGGTTGGCTTATTTGCTCATTTCACTACATACACTGGCCTGATTCAATGCTGCTGGCCTTTAGGGAAAAGTTAGGAGGAAGCACCCTTACCAAACAAAGCAGTTCATTCTCAAATGGTTTGATTCAAACTTTGGGAGCAACAGTACATACTGAGTCAGGCAGATAATGGTTATAAGGAGAAGCAAAGACTTGCCCCTTCCCCAAGTCTTGATTTATTTCTGTATATGGGCAAGAATCTTGTTTGTTTGTTTCTGAGACAGGGTCTCATGTAGTCCAGGGTGGCTTCTAACTTGTAATGTACCTGAGTTTGACCTCATACTCCTGATCCTCCTGCCTCGGGGCTGGGATTCCAGGCATGCACCTCCACACTGGGTTTTATGTGGTGCTAACAATTGAACTCAGGGCCTCATGCATGCTAAGCAAGCATTCTGTCAACTAAGGCACATCCCCAGCCCACAGGCAAGATTCCTATGGGCTGTGGAAGCAATCAAAATGAACAAGGGTTGCCCTGCCTCTCTCCCACGGGTTTATTGTACTCAGGTCCTTTAACAGTCCAGCCATGCAGGACACTTTAGCCAAGTCCTCCTGGATGGTTAAGTATTGAGCAAAGGCTGCAAACTCCAGGACATGCATGGGCAAAGACACAGTTGAGTCCAAATAGCATGCCACCCAGTCAAGAAAAAAACCAAAAGAACAGCACGACCAAAACTTTGAAGAGAAACAACAAGCAAGATTATCTTCAGCCCATCTTGGAGCTGTGTGAATTTGGTTAGCTAAGTCCATGTCATTTCCATTAAAAATATACTACATCTTTTTTGAGGATGTGTGAAAACAGGGAGGGGGAATCTCATACAGGGGATCTGCTTTTGAGTTTTCAAATGTAAAAGCCAAAAAAAAAAATATTGTAAAAAAATGTGACACAAAGCCATAGAATGAAATTTAGGGATTAAGGACAAGGAGGATAGCAATGTCGCCATTTGCTTTTGTAGTATTTTGGACTCCATGGCCATTGTTTTTAATCTTACATCGCATGTTTAACCTCCTCATGAGCTTGGGAGGCAAAGGAGCCCATGAGAGATTTTGTCCAAGGCCACACAAATAGGATCCATCAGGAGCTGGGAGTTGGTGAATGCAGTTCCCCCTACCAGAGGCTCCAGCATAAGTACAAAGGTGAGGGAGTGATCTTGTGGCCGGCCAGAGTGAGGATCTTGGCACAGGTACTAAAGATACAGAACCAAAGCCCTAGGGCACTCAGTTGGGGAGTTTTCATAAAAGAACGCATAGGGTTTCTGGGTTTCGTTTGTTAATTTTTTGCAGAGTAAAATAAAAGGGAGGAAGCGTGGAGTACGCTTCCCCGTTTTCCCTGCCAAATCCAGAGTGTAAAAGAAAAGTCCTTATGTCCCCCCATGGTGCACTGGGCACTGCCTGGAGTCTCTGACAAGGAAACATAGCTATCCCAACTTTGAACGACATCAAATCTGTATCAACTTACGGGAATGCTGGGTGGGGCACAAAGTGGGGAGCAGGGGGACAGCTCAGCCAAGGAAAGTGGGGCAGCCTAAGCCTTCCATCTCTTCTGCCGCTCAGATGCAGAGCAAAAAAAAAAAAAAAAAAAAGGGAAGAAAGAGAGAAGCCGGGAAGACAGGAACAGAGAAGGCCACAGAGGGGAGGGAAAGGAAGCCAGAGACCAATGTCCCCTTTCTGCCTTTCAGCTAGGATGAAAATTTTAGCATACGCTGGCCTTGGAATCAGTCTGTGACCAAAAGCAAGCGATTAAGAATTTCCCTAAACATCCCAACAGATGTGGGTGCCACACTAATATTCAAGGGCAGGTGGGCTCTTGGAAGCTGGGGTTGGATATGCCCTGAGCTGCATCTGATGGGTCATGGAATCAACTAGTTCCCCTCTAATCAGGACTAGAGCCTCTTGTCAACCTGGTTAAGGAGGCCAACCCCTCTTCAAATCACAATTAACAACTACTGCTTACACTCATTTTACCATTTTTAACAATTCTTCAAAATACATGAGCACATCTGATCAGCCTACGTCCCAGCTCTATGTGAATTGAGGCCATTCAAAAGTACAATGCTTAAATGTGAGAAAAGGGCCATTTGGACAAGGGCAAGAGCAACTTGGCTGAGGGAATCTGCTCTAACGATGGTCCCAGATGACTCAACTGTGTGTGAGAATCTACAGTTGGCACAGCCAAGATGCAGAGACATCACCCATGGTCTCTGAGACTCATTTTAAAACCACTTTCAGGCTGACAATGAGGTCCATAAGTTCAATAATGAGCCAGAAAGTATCTTTCTAGGTCTGAAATTTAGGACAGGATGCCTAAGTGAGAGGTCTAGCAACCTGAACTTGGATTTTCCAGAACCTAGGCCAAAGCAGGTGAGGAAGACACTATTTCAGAGGTGTTTATTAAAAAAAGGAGGGGGCAGCGAGCCATGGCCCAGTTCATCTCACTTTGGTGTCAAACAGGGCTTTTGCCCTCTTAGGACGATAGTAACATTCTCCTACCAGAAAAAAAAAAAAACCAGTAACAACTTTGTGTTCTTCAAAAGTGACCTGCACATCTGCTGTTCTACATGTGGGAGAGTCCTTGCCTGTGAGTCATCTCTAAGTTCCCAAACTGCCTGGGCTCAGATAACAGCTGGATTCCTGGAAAGCCCTATATCTCCAGATCCACCATATTAAAATCCAAAGCTTCCTAAGCCATTGCCCGCCTACTCACTTCCCCAAGAGAGTTGAAGGGTCATCTTCACTCTTGCCAAGTAGGACAGCTTTTCAGGATTCTGAGCCATTGGAAAGAATTGATTTGGAAGGAAAGAATGTCACTGGGTCACTGAGCCCCACTGAGTGAGGTAAAAAGTAGCTCCCAACTAAAAACTAGCCACATGTGACAGAGGGCAGACCTCTGGGTCACTGCTAGACTCATGGTGAAAACTCAGACACCAGGGCAGTGCTGGCTGCTTAGGCATCTAAAGCCTACGGAAGGCTGAAAGCTGCTGAGTGAAAGTGTTCACTGGCTCTGGTGTGCTCAGGGAAAGCACAAAGGGAGATGCGGAAGGAGCTAGAAGGAAGCATGAGTTGCCTATATGACTGGCCTCTCCAGTCCATCCAAGTTCCCACTGAACTTCAAGCCAAAGTATGATGGGCAATGCAGGGGGGAGCAGGTAATCTGGGCACACGTCCACGTGTATGCGGCATGCACCTGGCCATCTGTGCACAATACCAGCCAACCCCCAAAAGCCTTAGCAACTGAGGATCCAGGCTGAACCTGGATCACCTAGAGGGCAGTTTGGGCAGTGACCATATAACAGATTCAAGAGAAGAAAACAACCATCCTATAGCCTGTGGCGTCTGCTAGCACTGTTGGCCACCCTAGAATCAACTACCCTCCCACTGAACAGGCCGTGTCCCACTGTCCTGAAGCAGCTATGAAAGCTCCCTCCCTATGGCCAGAATGCCAGAGAGTGGCTTCTCCAGTCTAAAGCAAAAACAAGCAACGCCACCTCAGTAGCCACTGTGCCCTCCCCAATCACTCTGAAGCCCCCAGAGGTGGTGAAAACCATCCAGCTTCTCTAGTTCCCAAGAGACTATCTTCATCCTACACATCTGCCCACCCACCACATCCTCTCAGACTTCAGGCAGCCAGTACAGGGACACAAGATTCTCCAACTCTCACCTGGTTGTGCCGCACTCTGCTCTCTCCCCTGGAGAAAGAAAACAAAATTGTATGTTGATGTTTAGTTGGCTTTGGCTGTTATCTTACCCAGAGAACGTTCTTTCCCTTAAAACAACAACACTATCAGAAAGACCTGATGTGCTCATCCAAAGTCATTCTCTATTCCTGCCTCCTTCCCTGTCTCTGCAGGTTTGATAGGCATTTCCTAAAAAGAGAATCACTCTCTGTGTGGTTTCTCTCCTGAATCTTATCATAATTTTTCTGCAGTTCATCCGAGATCACAATTCAGTAGTTCATTTATTTTTATTTACCTACTTGTCAGTAACTACCTGTTGTATAATAGGCTCTCTTAGCTTGAAGCATTCCATTCTTCAGAGAAGCTCCTTCACCAGGAAGGTAAACAATTGTAAGTAGCTTCAGGAAGTGCCTGAAACTGAGCAGATTCCCTAGGCTTTCCCTACCAGAGTAAATATAAAAGCTGAGAATCCCTCTTAGATTGGAAGCCAACCTACAAAGAAGACTTGATTGAGATCATACCAACTGCCTTGAAGAAGCAGAAACCAACCATAGATCCATGGAAGAGGTTTAGACCAAATGAGATACCTGGAAAGGACACTCTAACTTGTTGAGCAGACTTAAGGCTGTACACATGCTCCAGGTTCCCAGCTTAGTGACCTGTTACCCAAGCTGGGGTGGGCGTTGGTGATGCAGCTGTCTGTGAGTAATTTCTGCTTCTGTAAGTAACCCCTCACCCATATTCCTGTTAGTAACCCCAGTAAAACTCACGGTTCACCAAGTTGGACTTTGGTCTGCCATGGTAGCCCTATATGGTTTGAGTCATACAACACTGCCCCTCAAAGATCTCATACTTTAAATATTCCCCCAAATGCTTTTCCCATGCCCCCAAACTATCCTGTCCAAGTCTTTAACATTTCTGCAAGTGGACCACCACCTGGCCACTTCAGTTGAAAATCAGAAAATGGCTCTTCAGAGCTATCTGTCCTTCTCAATTTCAATGGCCCACTTCCCTCCATCCCAGCCCACTTCCCTCCATCCCAGTCCATTCCCTCCATCCCAGTCCATTCCCTCCATCTCAGTCCACTTCCCTCCATCCCAGTCCATTCCCTCCATCCCAGCCCACTTCCCTCCATCCCAGCCCACTTCCCTCCATCCCAGCCCACTTCCCTCCATCCCAGTCCATTCCCTCCATCCCAGTCCATTCCCTCCATCCCAGCCCATTCCCTCCATCTCAGTCCACTTCCCTCCATCCCAGTCCATTCCCTCCATCCCAGCCCACTTCCCTCCATCCCAGCCCACTTCCCTCCATCCCAGTCCATTCCCTCCATCTCAGTCTACTTCCCTGCATCTCAGCCCACTTCCCTGCATTACACTTGGGCCTGACAAGGCTATGTTCCATCTCTGTTACAGATAATAAACACTTGAAGATCTTCAGTAAAATGGAAATGGGTGAGCACCTCAGGTAGTAACACTGGAACTTCCAGAACACCCACACCCAGAATGACAGGAAAGTCACAGGAAAAAGACACAGGGACAACAACAAACTGAATTCTCGAGGCAATGAAATGACTACCACACAGCCAGTGTCAGACTGGGAGTATGTGCTCCAAGAACGGCAACGCCAATCTGTTGGGTACCTAGCAGCTTTTTTAAAAGTTCTCTTGTAAACGAAAGTGACCTGTGCTGCTTTTAACTGACAGGCTCCTTGAGTCACACTGTCAAAGGACTGCTTTGAAGAAACAGAGGCATGTGATACCATTAAAACAAAACAAAACTGCAACCAACCAGCCAAACAAACAAACAAAAAACCCAGCTTAAATCCTTTTGAATATTCCCTGGGGACCGTATTTCTCATTTGTTTTTAACGTTTTCATGCCATTTCTCTCAACTTGAAATGGCTCTCTGATGACAGGAGAGGACCAATGATGAGACACAACCACACACGAAGCCTGCACTTATTCAGTGACCTACTGAGTGAAGATCAAACTGTCCAGGTGGGGGTAAGGTGAGGCCAGCATTAAAATTTAGAAGGATAGGCCTGACATGGTGGCACACACCTTTAATTCCAGTACTAGGGAGGCAGAGGTAGGTGGATCTGTGAGTTCAAGGCCAGCCTGATCTACACAGCAAGCTCCAGGCCATCCAGAGCTATATAGTGACATCCTGTCTCAACAAAAAACAAAAGAAAAACTTAGAAGAGTGGGTTTGATAATGTTCTGAGTTCTGGCTGCCCTGTTTGGCTCAAATTCTCTTGGTTGTTTCATGTGATGCCCTAAGAATCTACAATATGCCTATGGTAGGTCAAAGATATGTGAAATAAACAGAGATTTGGTGTAAACTTACTCAGGTTCTCTGTTTTTGGTAATTCAGTGCCTTATTAACTTTAGTCTATATTAGTGTACCAAACACAGGCACAGTGGCACAGGCTTGTAGTCCCAGCACTGAGGAAGCAGAAGAATCAAGAATTCAGGCTTATCCTTGAATTCAAGGCTACATTTCAAATTTGAGGCTAGCCTGGTCTACATAAGACCCTGTCTCAAAAAACCAAAATAATGTATTTATATTCACTAATTGTGGCATACATACTGATATAAGATATTAATAAAGGGGAGTTGAGGATGGACTGTCTGAGAACTTTACAATTTTTCAACTTTCCTGTAAATTAAAACCCATTCTAAACCAGACATTCACTTAGAAGAAGAGTATCTTCCCTAGAACTGTCCCCACTGTCAATGGAAGCACACTGGGCTTTCTGTGTCTGACACACTAGAAAACACCCGCTGCAGCTTCCAGGTGCCTCTAGCTGCTCCTCCACTTCAGAAGCAACATTTTCCCAGAGGTATTCTTGCCATCTGATCAAAACTCAGAAGGCAGACTTCAGAGTTCACATCTCAGAGTTGATAAAACCCAGAAGAACAAATGGACCAGGAGCCATGTCTGCCAAAACGTTATGATCGAACTAAGGCCATGCAGACAAGGTCAGTAACAGGTTAGCACTCAGAGGGGACAGGGAAGAGAAGCCGCACTACCCCACAGGCCAAGGATCCAACCAGGATTTTAAAAAGTACTTAGGTTCTAAACCTGGGAAATCTAATTCCAAAACACCAGTGGCCACCAAATCACAATGGACCCACCCCTCTCAATACTGGCCCAATACTGAGATGTCAGGGTGGGCAGAACTTAACAGATGCAGGGAAGGCTCCCTGCAGCAAACTCCTCCATATCTGCAATCCTAGCACTTTGCAGGCCTGAGGTAGGAGGATTATAAAGTTAAAGTCATGATGGTCTATATAGTCAGAATCTAGGAAAGCAAAGGGGGAGGGGTGGGCATGAAGGCGAGGACGAGGCTGTGTGTGTGTGTGTGTGTGTGTGTGTGTGTGTGTGTGTGTTTAGGAATCAGATCAGTGGTTTGCTTGGGACAGAGAATGGAAGGACTGACTACAAAAGGGACATGAGGACTTCTTGAGGCTAATGGAAATGTTTTATATCCCAAGCCAGGAGATGTTTCCATATGGAGATTCAAAGACAACCGAAATAAACCGAAAATTTTAAAAGGCCCAGGCATGCCTAGCCTGGCTGGAGCACACTAAGGGAGGGGAGGATATTGGACAGGGCCAGAGAAGAGACAGAGGGCCTGTGTGCTCTTCATAGCTGGGGTTTTACTCCAGTGCCATTGGAAGCTTCTGGATGGCTTCAAGCCTAGTTTTCTGGTCTCTTAAAGACTGAATCCTACCATGTATATATTTTTCTTCTCTGGACCTACAACCTTGGTGATGTGTGCTGAGAACACTGGTCACTGTGTCCTTGAATTCCCACCTCCTACACATGGGGATCCATCCACCACTTGACCTTGCCCCTTCTTGCAGGACCGACGTCAGCCCCTGTACCAAAGTGGTTTTCCAGGCCTTCCTAGTGAAGGCACCAGGGTCCAGCATCAGGTCTTTCCCTGCCCAGTGCTGGGTGTCTTGACCGGAAGTGGCTCAGCAGCTCTGGGCCACACAGCAGTCCCCCTTGAATTCCCTCCCACCTGACTCACCTTCACCCAGTGTCTGCTTGAGTAAGTCATGCTTGGCTTGTAACTTGGTGATGAGGTTACTGCCATTCACATATTCTTTAAATTTCTGTAAAACACACAAGCATAAGGAAATTAAAGGGCACACAACCAAGTGATAAGAGAGTCTCTAATTTCACCCCCCCCCACACCTAGCAGGGAAATCAAATAGATGTCAGGCTATCCAGGACCTGATAATGGGGACAGGCAGGACTTTGTACCTGCTCTGAGCTATTCCAAGTGGCTGTCTAATTCTTGGGGATCCCCTGGCCATACAGGTTGGGTTGGACACGCAGAGGCAGGAGAGTGCGGCAGTAGTGGAGGCTGCTTCTGCAGTGAGGATGTGGGCAGCACTAGACAAAGGGTCCTTTGGTCACCAAATCTTTACTATGCTTCTGGGACCAAAGCAATAAGGAAGAGAGCCATGCAGATCCCTGCAGGCAAGGCCAAGAGCTACCAGAGCAGAGCTAAAGATGAGCCTTTCTTCCAAGTGAGGAAGAGCTCTGCAGGCCACTGAGAAACCTTCCATCAATAGGTTTATCGCTGCACTGGGGGACATGGTTTCCTAGTTGGATGAGATAAAGAGGGGTGTACATAAAGTACTTTGTCCCAAGTGTGTGTGTGTGTGTGTGTATGTGTGTGTGTGTGAGAGAGAGAGAGAGAGAGAGAGAGAGAGAGAGAGAGAGAGAGAGAGAGAGAGAGAGAGAGAGAGAGAGAGGAGCTCTCCATGATCTTGGTGGGCTAATGGGAAAAGCTTGATCATAGGTATTCTAAGGAAACAGAAACCCAGAGTTAGGCTCATTGCTGTGCAGCCTGGAGTAGAGCTCCGCCCATTTCTAGCCCCTCATTAGCTCCTTGAGGTAAGCTGACAGTAGACTTTGGATATCTCTCCAAATGTGGAGCAGAAGACCAGCAGCCTCGTCACGGGTTGGGAAGACTGTTAACACGCAAATTTCCTTTTCATGTTACCTCAAATCTAACCCTTCATTTCTCACTTGGGGAGGAATCACAGGGGCCTTAAGCTTCCAAGTTTCAGAGCCATGCTGAGGAAGATAGGAAATGAAGCGCTTGAATTTTAGCTGAGTTCCTGGCTCTGGGTAACACACACCTTGGCTTCAGTCAGTAAGTACTGGCTTACCGGCTGGCAGAGGAGGCTTCTAACAACACCATCCTCTGACTTCATCACCTGTCTAAGAATTAATAAAAGCCAGAGGTGAGGTGTGCACACAAAAGGTCGGTCATGCCTGAAGTTGCTTTCTGGCCTCTGGAAGACAGACAATTGCACACACGCAGACACACACACACACACTTGCATGTACACATATCAATGTGCATATAAATATATGCATACACAAAAGAAAAAACATAACATCTTCTTATCCTTGGTCAAAGACACTAGATTTCTTTAAATATAAGCGGGCTGTGTCCCTTCCTCTGCTTCTGCTTCCCAGATTTTGTTATACTGCTGAAGTGACTTTCTATTTATCCCCATCTGCACTCCCTGCCCCTTTAAGGCAATAACTTCTCCTTGTCAACACAGTAAGGCCTCTAACAGAAGTAGTAGATGCCAAGAGTCATGAAGACTAGCTTTATTTTCTTTCTTGACAAGGTCAAAGAATATTGAAGTATATGTCAACTATTGTATTGTAGCAGGGTTTTGATTACAGCTTATCAATTATAGCATTGGATACCAGAACTGGGTTGACTTGTGACACATTCTGTGAGTATAATCCAGTCAACATCAGCCTAGCTGTGTGTCTGTAGTGACCTGATTGTCAGCCTTGGCAGTAGCCCAGCATAGCTATCATATTTTCTTACTAGCAAACTTTAAGGTGATGAACGCCATGCTTCCTGAGTCTGCATATCATATAAGATCTGAAAAGGGCATGGGGGTCAATTAGGTTAGGATGCTGACAATCTGGACCTGTGTCATGACTCCATCAAGAGGACAGCTCAGAGAGACCTTCCTACATTTTTACCTACGGGGCCTTTAAGAGGAGGTAGACCTGGCTGTATACAGAGGAGAATTAGCTAAGAATTATTTTTAAGCTAAGGACACCACCTTAGCTAAAAAATAAAATAACAAGGGCCAGGTGTGGTAATGCATGTCTTCAGGGAGTTTTGTTGTAGACATTCAAAGAGAAAGTATTCAGGAGGGAGTTACTAGGGTGCTGAGGCTGCTTGGAACCAAAGTTTACAAGGTAGGGCTAGAAGAATCAGGGCATTCAGCACGGAGGAAGGAAACCCCAGAATTCTAAAGGCAGGGAAGGACCATCAGGTAACATCAGCTTCACTCTGGTCACCAAAGAAAACAGCATCAAGACCAATGGCCAGGAATCCTAGGGTGGTAGATTTCCCAAAGATAACAAAGAAAAGCTCCAGCCACAACTCCAGCAGGAGAACTACTGGGTGGAAGAGAGCTTTTCACAGTGGGCATTTGAGCAGAGTCCCTATGAGTTTTTTGTGGGATGTACACCAGATGAAAGGTAAGTCCCTTACAGCCCCAATCTCCATGTTCAACAAGCCCAATTTTAACTAAAGCCTCAATTCCCCTTCCACACTTTCCTCCTGACCCCTGGCCAAAATGGAGGTCTGTAACCTGGGATTTTACAGGATGGACTAGCAACTCCTGAATAGCTTACTTGCAATGTTGAGGTCCTCATTTTCAAAGCTTAGTCACCAATTTAAGACAATAGCATACACATAACTCTAGGTTGTCCATGTTCTTTTAACCCAGCAGTTTTTAACCTTCCTAATTCTGTGACCCTTTAATACAATTCCTCATGTTGTGGTGACCTCCAACTGTAAAATATTTCCATTGATACTTCATAACTGTAATTTTGCTATTGTTATGAATCATAATGTAAGTATCTGATATGCAGGATGACTTTAGGAGACCCCTGTAAACCACTGCTCTAACCCAACTGAATAGAACTCTTTCTTTGGTTTTTTCCAAAAGCATTAGTGACCATCACTCAAGAGTAACATGAAATCACCCACTAGTGAGTCACTTTCTCCTCTTCAGAAAACCAAGCCAAGCAACCTTATGTTAAAGACCATTAGGAGATTCATGTCATATAATTCTGTTGACCCTCTCATTTGTTCAGACTGCTTCCAAAGCCACAGGCAGGGGTCAACAGTGGGCTCTGGGTCCCAGATGCCACTTACTGTGAAATAAAACATTTCTGTTTCCTGCTGGTTGGCTCTCCTTTTGGCTATGTTGATTTTACTCATGTAGGTCTCAGATGCAGCCGACTTGACAGACTCTGTAGAGCGGCTGTGTTGGAAGGCGTCAGAGACATCAAAGTCCTCCACGGTCAGCATGTCCTGTAAGGTCTGCATAGTGGCATCTAGGGTTTTCCTAACCTAGGGAAAATTAGCACAAACACCTTTATTCTCATAAAGCCTCTGTTGCACTAAGTCCTCTTCCTGACAGAGGCTTTGTTCTTATCATTGTCACTCCAAGTCTCTTTTACTGTTCCAGCTGAAATATCATGTCATAATGGTGTCAGGCCCCCTAGCACGTGCCATTCATGGTCTAGTGTTTTTGCATATGCAGTCACTTATTGGTTTTCATGTTTCAATTTCGGGTGTTTTCTCATCAGAAAGAGGAAAAACACTATGACACTGTGTTCCTTTGATTTATTCTCTATCTAGGATAATGTTTAGCATGTATTATGTGAATAAATATTACAAATAAATACTTGTTGAATAAATAAGTGAATAACTCAAAATCAATTCTTTTTTCCAACACAGACTAGTGGAAGTTGATTCAAGGATACAATTATCCAAGCCCATCCACAGCCCACAGAGACGACTGTGTGCCTCATTCTCCTCCCTGTGGCTCTGATTTCCATTTAAATTCCATTAATGGCATTATACATGTGAACCATTTAAAATCCTTTGGGGGAAGACAGAAGATAAACAGAAAGTAAGTCAGCATTCTGCCTCACTCCTTCCTGTCTCTCTCTTGCCAGGTTTAAAAGACCAGTCAGTTTGTCTTCTTATGACCTTCCTTAGATCTGCTTTGATTTACGTCAACGTAGCTCTGTCCTGGCTCTGCCCTTTGCAGGGATACCAGGCACAACTGTCCCTATTGTCCTGGACAGCCTGAATGAGATTTGAAGACAGTGGCCATGCCTTCTCACCTTCCACCATGACTGTACTTCTTGGGGAGAAGTTTGTCACACAGTCTTGAGTAGCACTGCCCAGATCCTGAGGTTCTTTCCCCAGGGCTGGAGGGTTGGCTGACACTCCTCCTCTGGGTGGGGTATCTAGGTCTTAGTAGTACACTCTCTACCTGACCTCTTCAGTTCATGTTACAATGGCCCAACCCAATGTGATGCTGTACCACTAGGCAATATGGGAGGAACACTGGGCTGGTGAGATTGACCCATTCCCTGGGGCTTAAAATCCACAATACATTAGGGCAGCCTGGGATATCTATTTCCAGTGATTGTGAATACTTACTCTGATGATACAACATCTTCCTGCAGAGAATGAGGCAGGAAAGCACCAAGTCAGTAGTAACCACCAATCACTCTTAGAGCTGAGACACAGCCAAGGTTCACATTTTGAAACATTTTTCCTGCAGGCCTTTCTCTATGCCTGCAAATCTGCAATCACTCTAAACAGAGAGTCCCACTTCCTCTTGTTTCCCATTCATCTGAGCTCTTGTAAGCATCCTTCAGGCCATTAAAGATTCTTAGCACAGATAGGTTGTGTAGTTGTATAGTCTCTCACCGATGAACCATTGTTTCCTATATAGTCCAGGGCACGAGACCCCCAGCAGCTTACTAGGGACTAGACCGAGAGCAGCAGCTCACTCACCTCTTCATTCTCGATCTTGAGAGTGGCCAGCCTGGACTGCAGCTGGTGGTACCGCATAAGCAGCTCCGTTTGGACGGGTTGCTGGGCACTGACCTGGCACACCTGTAGAAAGAAACCAGATCATTGCAGCTGCATGGAGCCTATCATTAATATTCCATCTGGAGCCCAGGGAACAGGTCCAGCAAGGCAGAGTGACCTACCCCAGGTCACCCATGTTGAATACAGCAAAGGCAGTACCAGATGGAAACTAGGGTCCTCTTACTCCAGAGTCTACCCTCTTGCTGTGGCCAGTGCGGCTTTCCAGTCACAATCTTCCATGTTTGCACAGTAATTGTGGGCTTACAGAGACCTTCAGCATAATCTTGGCAAACCAAACTAATTAATTGCAAGGCAGGAAGTTGTGGGATGAAAGCAACTACTTGAACAGCCAGTAGCAAGTATAATGAACCAGAAGCAGTTGACAAGTGATCCTGTCACCACAGGGATGCATAAAGATATATCAGAAAGACAACTTTGATGATTACACTGTTGGTCCTCTATGTCCACAAGTTTCCTGTCCACAAATTCAGTCAACCAGGGACAGAAAGCATATATAGGGAGAAACTAAAAAAAAAAAAACCAAACCCCTAGACTGAATGCAGGCAGGCATTTTCTTCTTATCATCCCTCAAAGTGTAGAGTACAACTATGGAAACATTTGCATAGTGTTAGGTATGTGAAGTAATGCAGAGATGATTTCAAGTACGGAGGAGGATTGCATAGGTTCTTTGTAACCACTGTGCCGTTTTGTATAAGGTGCTCAGTACCTTTGGATTTATACACTACAGCGCCGCTGCCAGCCCCCCCCCCCCCCCCCAAGTCCTGGAAGCAGTTTCCCACAGATACCAAGAGCAGCTGTGCTATTCTTCTGGAGTCTTCCTTTCAAAAGGTGTTAACACCTGTGGGCAGGGCTACTTGGTATACTGTGGTTTCTCACCCCTTCTAGGAACACAGCTAAGATCATGAAGGATAATAAGGCTGTTTAGTGAGCTAGCTATTCACTGCTAACTGCTAACTAGGTAGCCAAGCTTCAAGTAAACAGTTAGCCCCAGAATCTTCAGGTATAGGTGACATGCCAAATGGCAGACCTGGGACAGCGGGACACCCCAGAAAGAGTGGTGTCACCTTGTACAAGTCCTCTCTTGTGCAAATGAAGGAAGTGGGCAGAGCCATGTAGACGGTGCAGCTGTGGTCATCTTCTAAGCTGTTCCCCGTCCCTCCCTAAAAGCAGATGCTACACGTAACCCAGCTGAGCTCCTCCTTAGCTTCCGAGGCTGACTGGTTTTACTCTCCTGTGGTTCTGCACCCACCTGCCTCCCAACTCCCAGAGTGAAAATGATCCAGGAAAGTACAGGGAGCTACCTTCTACGTGGGGAACAGAAGATAGTGTCAAGAGCCTTCTGCACACTCCTTGTTCGTTTTCCAGACCTCAGCAAGGGTCTGGGCAGCACAAGCATGGAAGGAAAGTCAGTTGTCTGGTGTTTCAAAGGCTCACAGTGCTGTAGAGGGCACCTAAGACCTAAGGAGATAGGAGACTATTCCTAGGCAGACTGGAGCATCTTTGAGGACATCTAAGAGAGAGTCTAAGGAAAGCCAAAGTCCCACAGTTCTGTAGGTGGGGACGTTAGCCAACAAGACAAGATCATCTGAGAGTTGATCCTAGGCCTCTGCATATGTACTCAAGGTTTTTTTTTTCCTCCTCCCACAATGCTCTAGGAGCATGGCAGAGAACAGAAGCAGTAGCTATGATGCTAATACGCCCTACTCCCAAATTTGAAGCATGGGAAGCTTATTCTCAAAATCACGTACAAACAGCATTTGGAGGTGGGGCTGCTGGGCAGTGATTAGGATGAGATGAGGTGGTGAGGGTAAGGCCACCATGATAGCATTTATGGCTCATCAGAAGTAGACAAAAGACAGACTTGAGCTACACGCTTGCTCTGCCTTGCTGTGTGGCAGCCATGCCATGTAGCAGTATGGCCCTCATGAGATGCCAAGTAGATGCTGGCACCTACTTTTAGACTTCCTAGCTTTCCTCCCTATGAGCTGAAGAGCCTCTATTCCAGTGGTGCTCAACCCTCCTAATGCTGCAACTTAACAGAGCTCCTCATGTTGTGGTGACCCCTAACCATAAAGTTATTTTTTAAGATTTATTTATTTAGTATGCAGTGTTCTGTCTGCATGTGTCTCTGCAGGCCAGAAGAGGGCATCAGATCTCATTAGATAGTTGTGAGCTATCATGTGGTTATGGGGAATTGAACTCAGGACCTCTGGAAGAGCAGCCAGTGCTCTTAACTTCTGAGCCATCTCTCCAGCCCAAGTTATTTTTTTTAAATAATGTTTCTGTTCTGTTTTAGTTTGGTTTGGTTTTTTGAGACAGGGTTTCTCTGTATTGTTTTGGAGGAGGCTGTCCTGGAATTCCCTCTGTAGACCAGGCTGGCCTCGAACTCACAGAGATCCTCCTGCCTCTGCCTCCCGAGTGCTGGGATTAAAGGTGTGCACCACCAACGCCCGGCATAAAGTTATTTTCGATGCTACTTCATAACTGTAATTTTGCTATTGTAATGTAAATATTTTTGGAGATAGATGGTTGCCAAAGGGGTTGCAACCCACAGAATGAGAACCACTGCTCTATTCTGAGTTATTCAGACTTAGGTACTTTCATATGGTAGTGGAAACTAGACTCATACAGCTGCCCCCCAAGCAGGGTTCTGGCAGGAAGCCTACCTCATCCCCCATGTGGGGCTGGAACTCAAACTTGAGTGGCGGGCAGAAGACCTGGCTGCACATGTCCATGACCGTGTGCTTGTCACTCCGGGAGTCCAGGTTGTCCACTGCATTCTCTATGACGTCCAGGCCCTCATGTCGAGAGGTTTCCAGGTTATATTCTGCTGAGAGGTAGGTCCGAAAGGTGCGGGCCAGACTGGCATGAAAGCCCAAATCACAGCACTTGGGGAAAGGCAAGGACAGAAAGGTACCAATGAGAGCTGGGGTGCTGACCTATGGTCACCTTTCACAGCACTAGGGAGGCCTGAACAAGCCATATCACACCCCTCGGAGAGCTGAGAGCCGAAATGTGGGTACCGACAGAGTTTTTTTCAGCTCCTCAGGCCCCACCACAGTCTCATCTCCAGGTTTTCTCCATCTACTCTCTCTGCCTAGATGGTTTCCATCTGCCATTTAGTTTACAGGCTGTTTCCTTCTAGAAGTTTCCCTTGATATTCTCCATACCGAGTTTTGGGCAGAGATCCACATGCCTCCCTCACTGTGACCCTTGCTACTGGACACCATAATTGTCTATTAACGTGCCCTAGGCAGGTGTGCTCCATGGGCCTGCTGGCTCTTGCCCACCACTGAGCCTCAAGTCCTAGCCCATGGTAAGGTGCCCGGTAAACATTTGGCAAACAAATAGACACAAAGGCTAAAAGGTGAAAGGGGAGCTGAGAGCAAGGAAAGAGGGGTGGCTTTAAGCCATTGAAGACTGAGTAGGCTGCCCCCCACTCCCACCCCCACGCCCTGACTTCCAGAAAAGGATATACAGGGTTAGAGGAAAAGAATCCAGCAACCAATACCAAACCTCTACGGAGCACCTATAGGAATGGATCCCCCATTTATCATGGAAGGGGAGAAAGAGAAACAGTCCCAGCTATAATGTAGGTGACTGTCCCCCATTACTGCCACTCACAGTGTCCTTCTTTAAGCCTGGTGTTCTCCAGGGAACCCTGCACAGTCAGCTCCCCAGAGTCAGTGTTCTGCTCTTCAGTGATCAAACTCATCCTTCCCAGGAGAATTCCCCCACAGCAAAAGATTCTGTGCCATTCTCTCTCTCCAGTGACTTTCCCATGGTGTACACCTGGTTGGCGGGACCCTGGGGTTCTGAATGAATGGCTCCCTCTCCTCTTCCACACCAGCAGCCCCTAAGGGTGTGAACTGTATATAGTTCTCCCCTGTGTCCTCACACCCATCAGAGGCCCTGGTGCACACGAGATGACTTTGGAAGTGGCTATTGGTTATCTAACTAATGAAGCTATGGGGTGGGGGGTTGTCAACCAGAACTTACTCTATCCATGGAAAGTATGACCATGCATTATTTCATACCACAGCAACAAACACTTACAGTCCTTCTGCTCTAACAGGGTCACAAAAGCTTGGCCGGCTCACATGCCAACTGAGGACCATGGTCAACCCCATCTTCCCCTAGCTCATGAGATGTTTCAGCCTGCATGTAGCCCCACCCAGCAACCCAGGTTGCTCACATCAATGAGATCAGAAACATCGTGGATGTAGTATTTGCTGATAGCTGCGTTGGTGGCTGCCAGATTCAGCAGGTAGTCATTGCGAGCCTTCGTGCACTTGAGCTTGTTCTCCGAGTATTTGGCCTGCCTCTGGAGGGAGAAGAGGTAAACATCAGAGCCAAGCAGCTGGAGGGAGGATCTATGATCTCCATGGGAACTGTCTGACCGTGAGTCCCACCTCCCAACTATGGGATACTTCTGTGTCATGGGAGCTCTATTGGACCCTGAACTCAGCAATACACCTTATGTAGCACAGGTGCAGGCAGCAATGATGTCATTTGTTACACAGCAGCTTTCAGGTGGTCTCTACCAGGTGGGTTAGAGATAAGATACCCTACCTTCAGTACCCTCCATGGGCTTCCCAAAATGCTTTCAATTAGCAACCACCCCAGGCCACCATCCCAGCCCCATCTTTCTGTGTCCTCCCCTTCTCTCGCCCAACCTCTTTTGTCCATTTTCAAGAGACCAAGTTCGATTCTGTGTTGAGTCCTTCTTATAGTCACATCCTGGACCTCTGTGTGGTCTGTTCCTTGATGTCACCCAAGTGATAGCCACACAGTCACTGGTGGTGGCTTTGTCTGATATGTATCTCTTGCATCTCTACTCCTCTCCCCTTGCCCTGTTCTGTTTTCATAAGCTCTTTGTTTATTTGTTGGAGACTGGTCCTCCCACAAGAAAGTGAACTCCATGAAGTCAGTGCCATAACTTGCCTCGCTTGTGGGTGGTGGATCTGTAGCACCCAAACAGACCAACTAAGGTAAGTCTTGGGCCATTTTTAAAAGGGAAAAGTGGAGGGAGAAGAGAAGAAGAAAAAAGAGGAGCAAGTCTGGGACTAAGTGGCAGGAGGAGTAGGGCAGAGTACCCAGAATTTTGGCAAAGCAGGTTTTGTCCTGGGTCAAACCAAAAGGGAGGAGTACAGGAGGCACAATGGACAACTGCCCCTGCCCTTTCAGAGGGATGAGTCTTGGCACTGGGTCTCTTTAAAGAAACCATGCCAGCAGGTGATGGTGGTGCACGCATTTAATCCCAGCACTTGGGAGGCAGAGGCAGGAAGATCTCCATGAGTTCAAGGCCAGCCTGGTCTACAGAGCAAGTTCCAGGACAGGCTCCAAAGCTACACAGAGAAACTCTGTCTCGAAAAAACAAAAACAAAGAAAAGAAGCCATGCCTCTTAGTTCAGCTAGATGTTCTTTCCATTTCCCATTCCATGTGAGATCTAGCTTTGGATTAGACCAGTCCCACCATCAACCTTTCAGTGTCCGCAGGCATCTTAGGTTTTCTTACTCTGGGACCACTCAGCAGGTGTCTCCTGGAACTCATATCCTATGCCATCCAGGCACCTATCCACAGAAGGTCTGAACACTCCTGACCCTACCTAGGAGCTCATTATGGTCCTGAGACTGTTTATCTGGATCAGCTTCATTTTACAATTGAAGAGGACAATCATGGCATCTTAGCTGAACTCATCTATTTATAGGTAGGAGATGAGAGCTGAAGAAGAAAAGTGGCTTGTCCGTGAGCCAAGCAGCTAATTAGCACATGGCTGCACCAAGAATGAGCCTCTAGAATCCCAGCCAGTATCTTTCCACCACAGCATTTCCTCTGGAGAGAAACCTTGCACCAACGAGCAGCCATTGTCATCCCCCTCTCCCTCAGATCCAGAATACCAACAATCTACTTTCTGTGTCCATGGGAGTGTGTATTCTGGACATTTTACAAAAATTAATCTGTACAGTTTATGCCTTTTGTGCCTGGCTTCTTTCACTTAGCATAATGTCTTTGGGGTTCATCCACATTGTGGCATGTATCAGGACCTCATTCCTTTTCATGGCTGGGTTATATTTGTCAGTAGCTGAATGTTCGAGTTGTTTCCATCTTTTGACTACTGTGAATATTCACATACAAATTTTTTGCAAATATGTTTTCATACCTCTGGGGCAGATACTCAGTGGCACAAACTAAGTCACATAGTAGCCTGGTCCATGTATATCCAACACTTGAAGAGCTGCCAGATGACTTTCCACAGTGACAGAATCACTCACATACACAGCCTGCCCCTGACAGCAGTGAAAGATTTCCTAATTCCCATATCTTTGTCCCTGCTTCTTCCCCCAACCTTTTTATCCTGGTCCTTCGGGTAGTTGTGAAGCACTATTGTATTGTGGTTTTCATTTGCATTTGCCTCTTTGATAATGATGCTGAGCAGATTGCTCTGTATCTATTAGCCACTTAGAGATTCTTAGGAATTCACTATTCTAAGAGATGGCTCAGCAGTGAAGAGTGCTGGCTCTTCTTCTAGAGGACACAGGTTCAATTCCCATCACCCACATGATGGCTCACAACTGTCTGTAACTCCAGTTGCAGGGGATCCAACACCCTCTTCTAGTCTCTGAGGGCACCAGGTATAAAAGTGGGACATTTACATACATGCTGAACAAAACACCCATAAATAAAACAATTTAAAAAAGAAATGTCTATTTAAATTCCTTGCCCGTTTTGGTATAAAGTCTTTGACTGGATTTTATATTTTCCTCACTTTCAAAAATTATACCAGGATACACACACACACACACACACACACACACACACACACACACTTTTATATGCTTTCCAGTTTACCCAGGTTCTGTTACACTTTGTTCCCACCAGTCTATAATTTCTAGAGCTAAAGAACCCTGTAATCATAGAATTAGACCCATGGAAGAACAGATAAACATCTGATGCAATGGCTTGCAGATAGAAGAACTCTGCAAATGTTTCCTGGTTGTGGAGAGTAGATGGATATGGAGAATTCAGGAAGAAGATGATAGCCTTTGAAGAAAAAAGGAGAGCTGGAAGTCACAGATGGGTCCCACACTTCAAAACTCCCTGGCTATAGCAGACATCATTAAGTGATCTTAGCACCTTTTCAACTAAGCCTTGATAAAGCTTTGGAATCCTCAACAGAGCACTCTGGGCAGCCACTATCAATATATCAGAGCCAACATGAGCAATAAGATTTATTTATCAGACTTGAAAACTGAAGCTCAGGGAGAGGTGTTAATGTAGCATGTAAAACCCCCAGCTGAGGTGCTGGGGGGAGGGCTCAAGGGTAAAGTGGTTGCTGTGTGCATGAAGACCTGCTTGGATCCCTAGCTCCATGTGAAAACTGAACTCAGGTCTGTAACCCCAGAGCTGGGGGAGAGATAGGAGACTCCTTGGGCTTGATGGCCAGCTGATCTAGCCAATCAGTGCACTACAGGTTCAGAGACAGACCATGCCTCAAAGAGTAAGGCAGAGAGAGCAACAGAGGAAGACACTTGATCTCAACCTCTGGCCTCTACATACACGGATGAGGAGCACACCTGCATACAAATGTGTACACACTTGCATACAACATACATAAGTAAACAAGCAAACTAACCCCAGGCTATCAGACTCGGAATCTTGAGCTCTGTCCACCACACCTACAAAAAGGCTTTGTAGCTCCCATACACAGTGAGTCAGAAGCTATGGTCTTTGACAAGGCTGCGACAATTTCACAACGGGCCTGTGATGGCTTTAAATGTCAACCTGACACAACCTAGAAAATTACCTGGGAAGAGAGCTTCAATGAGGAATTGTCTACATTGGGTTGCACTCTGGGCATACCTGTAGGAGACTGTCTTAATTGAGTGAAATAAAATGAGAGGATCCACCCTGAATGTGTGTGACAGTATTTCATTGGTTGGGTCCAGAACTTTTTGTTAAGTGAATAAAGCTAGCTTAGCATAAGCAAGTGATGGAGTCTGCTCTGGACTCTGGATGTGATATGACTAGCCATTTTCAGTGCCTGCCACTTGGATGTCCCTGCTGTCATGGGCTGTAACTGGAACTGTGAGCTGAAGTAAACTGTTTCTCCCTTAAGTTGCTTTCTGTCAGACTATTTTATCACAGCAGCACAAATGGAACCAGGACAGGGCTCTTTCTCTTTCCCACAAAGGGGAAGGCAATTCTGCATCTGAGCGTTTGGCTCTCCTCTTCATGCCTTGTCCCTTTTCTCCCACTCACCTTCTCCTTCATCTTCTCAATCTTCTTCACAGAGCTGCGGCGCTGGGGCCGGTCCTCATGCCGGAGCAGGTTCATGCTGAGGTCTCCTGACTTGTTGAACTGTTTCTCCTCCTGCTTCTCAGCCTCCTTCAGCTTGCTTTCTGCACTGATGCTCTCTGCGTGGTACATGTGGTAGGTTTTCATGACCTGGGGACACATTTGTACAAGAAACCAGCAGCCTGTTAGGGATCAGCATGGTACATCCTGTTCCTGGCCCTGCCCCAAGTTCTACATAACTTTCTTCCTCCCCATTACACATTCATCTTAGTTTCTTTACTTCTGCTTAGACTCCCCGAGGACTGGAAATGAAGTTCCTCAGGTGTGCTGACTTTATCATGAGTGACATCATCATCACCCTTTTCTTCATTATCATCATCAATATCATTGAGGCCCTACAAGCATGAGCTAGTAAACGGGAAATTAAGAAGAGCCACCACAACCCACAGGTGGAATGGCAAGCTGGGCCCTTGTTGGCTGTCCTCTCTAGTCCTGCTAGCTGTGACCCTTATATCCTTCCTCTTCATCTCTACCCCCAAGTCAATGGGAAAGCCCTTAAAAAGGGCTTTTGCAAACTGCCCTGTTATATAACTTAATAGATACTCTGTGGTCCCTGGAATACATTCAACCTCAGCTATACAAAGAATTCCAACAAAGCAAATTGCACTCTGCTACTCATCTCCTATAACAAAACAGGATATGATTATAACAGGGGGAATTCTGCGCCCAAAGTTTCATCCTGAAACCTTTCCAAACTTGCAAAGTGACCTATGAATGAGACATGAAGTCAGCATTTCCTCTCAGATCTTAATGGAGACTTTTCTGCAGCCCACCCACGTGGCTCACTTCCAGTTTCCCCCAAAGCCACGAGAACCCACTTCTCACAGATTTCATCCATTCCAGTATGCCAGTTCCAATAAACACTTGCAAACCCTCACAGCCCATAAAGAGTCCCTGCTGGTACATGCTTGACATCTAGTGGCCAGAAGGAATGACTGCAAGCTTAGCAGGTGAGCAAAGAGGTCCTATTATCCCCAAGGGTCTTTAGGCCATAGTTGACAGAAAGATCATGTGGTCAAGCAATGGAAGCATCTACTGGTCTTCTTGGGGTGCCTACCTTCCCCTATGATGCTCCCCCATCCCTCTGTGCTCAGAGGCACTCAGTTCTGGGCTTTGATGTCATGTTGTTAATGCTCTTTGGATCTAGA
This sequence comes from Mesocricetus auratus, assembly GCF_017639785.1. NCBI lineage: Eukaryota > Metazoa > Chordata > Mammalia > Rodentia > Cricetidae > Mesocricetus > Mesocricetus auratus. Next base: position 173,143,290 of record NW_024429266.1, read on the forward strand.
CACATACCCCTCCTGGGTTTAGTGACGATTGCTACATCAAATCTTCTTCTTCAGTTTTCCAGGTCTGCACATCTCAGCAGCAACCTATCATCTGTACTGGGCCGTTCCCACTGGTGCGGGAAGCATTTCGATGTGTGTCTAGATCGTGACCCCTTTGGTTGAACAACCCTTTCACGGGATTCACCCAAGGCCACCAGAAAACACAGATATATTTACAATATGATTCATAGAACTATCAAGAATACAGTTCAGATGTAGTATCGAAAACAATTTTATGGTTGGGGGTCACGGCAACATGAGGAACTATATTAAAAGGTCACAGCATTGGGAAGGTTGAGAACCACTGTCTAAATCAGTCATTCAACTGTGCATCTGTTTAAACGAACCAAGGTGGCATCCCAGCAGGGTGTCCTCACTTTCCACGATTTCACCTGCCTTGGTCTCTTTCACCTCCACATTGCATCATTTTCTTTCACTCCTCTTAAGTCACAGCGTTCTTTCCATGTCCTTCAAGCTAAACTTCCAGGACTGTCCTAAAATCCCCATACATGAACAATAGAGCCCCCAGAACATAGGCCCCAACTGCCTGTGATCCCACTGGATCCTGATCCCAAAGATAGTAGGGAATTCAATTGTACAGGGTGACATGCCAGACAGCTGCCACTGAAGAGCTTGTTTGCAGACCACTCTGAAATGAGTTTATTTATACCGGAACCCTCAAGTGTTGCCTTTATTTAATTACAGTTATCCTTTGATATTCACGAAGGACTGGTTCTCAGCATTCCCCATGGATGCCAAAATCTGCAAATGCTCATCTCTTATATAAAACTGTATAAAGCCTGAGTATGTCCTTCTGAAGACCTTAAGTCATCTTCAGATCATTTGCAATAAATGGTATATAATAGATGCTATACTATGCTGAGAATAATTATAAGGAGAAAGTCTGCCCACATTCAGTATGGACATTTTTTTCTGAATATTTCCTGAAGTTTCCTGACTATTTCCACAAATACAGAACTGGCAGATACCCAGAGCTAACCGGACCGGAAACACAGGCTTCAGCAGGGAAAGACTTCAATTCAATAGCCTAGAAAAATCTGTATGCTGTTGCCAATTCAGGATGTGTGAAGTCGTATTTAAGCTTATCCGGTACTTCAGAGTTTACAAACATCTTCAGTTATCTGCTTCTACTGAAGGAGCGTTTCAAACCACCCTTAGCGAGTGTGATATCAATTAAAATGGCAATAGCGGCTAAGACTGACTGAGCACCTCCTATGAGTCTTCACCTATGCTCCACATACGCCACACTATTGATTTCTCACTCACTCACACACACACACACACACACACACCCATGGCAAAGGCATCTGCGATCTCTGATTTACAGGTGAGGACCTAAAACCAGTTCAGTCTGCTTCCTTGAGGTCAAAATGCTAGCACAGGTGGAGGGAGACAAGGTTCAAAGCCAAGCTGGCTGACCCCCTGGGGGAGTCTAATGGGCTCATATCTGTAGCTCCCTCTTGGTCCACCTTCCTCTACCATGCAAAGGGATGACAGGGTCCTAAAGCTCACTAGGCTTCAGAAGAACTTGGAGTCTCAACCATCCTACTAAATCCTAGGTGTCTATGGAGAGGATGTGTGTCTTCATGCCCTCCTGGTGATGTTCAGACAGGGGCAGACATAGACATTTTAGAAACAGGGTGTGCATTTGCACACTAGGATAGGGCATGTGTGTGTGTGTGTGGTCCAGAGGACCCCAAACCACATGATATCGATATCTAGCATTGAGGGTCTAGGGAACAACCTCAAAGGGACACAGAAGTTGGGACACTGTCTTGGACTTGTGTGTTCTCAGAATGTAAGAGCCAGGAGGTCCTCAAGAAATCTTGTTTAATAATTCTTCATTCAAAGAAACTGAGGCTGGAAGCTGGGTCTTTGGCCCCCAGGCTTGGCCTTTTCTTTTGTTGTATTCACCTGCCTTTCACAGCTTCCCAAACGCCAGATCCGGAATGAGGGAAGTGGAGGAGAACTTTTAGACCCTCATTTAAATGCAAAAGGTAACAGATAACTTGGAAGTTAATAGCATCCATAAGGAGGCATGCTTTATAGGACTTCAAGAGGATCAGCTGCCAGGAAACAATTTCTCAAACTTGTGCTTTGATCCTCGGGTAGGGCCAACCCAAGGCACAGTGACTTCTGTCTGCAGCGTTTGAGTGTGGGTGAACTCCTGGGCCAAGCTGTTACAAAGACATCCAAGAAAGAGGGGAAGTTCCACAGTTTGTTTGATCACCCACTGAAGTGACTTAGGATATCTACAGAACTTGATATCTATTTTCACTTTCTCATTTTTCATGTCTAGAGACTATCTTGTCCCAATGCCCTGAGGTAGGGCCCTGCCTCATTTACTAGAGCATGGACAGGTGTCACTGTACATCTGTATGCATGCATGAATGTGTAGATGTAGATGGTTGATGGTAGATGGATGGGTAGGTGGAAGGGTGAATGGAAGGCTGCATGGATGGGAGGTAAGGGAAAGGGACGAAAGGGAGAGGAAAGTAGGGGAGGAAGGTAAAATGCCAAAGATACAGTTAATTCTACTGCTTTTGATCTGATGACACTATGTGAGGATGAGAAGTTACATCCTTCATCATTAAATACCGATTAAATACTTCTTATGTAGCCAGTACTATACCAGGAAATACTACAAAGAATAAGACATATGGAATCTAATAGAATGTACACTGTGGTAGCAACATCAGCAATGATACCAGCTACTATCACAGGATGTGGTAAGAGATGTGATGTGAGGAGTGCAGGCACTACAGGAAAGCTTCTAGGACATGATAGCTAAACCAAGCCTTGAGGAAGGGGTTGCTGTTATCTGTACGAGCAGGGCTCACGACACAGGTGGGTGTCTTAGACAAAGAGACATTAGCCCAAGAGAAGCAAGAGCTGAACAGGACTGAGGAATAGCTGATGCATAGAAAAGTATCAGGACACTGGTCATCAGAGCCACTGCCTTATCCTTCCCCTCCTTCCCCTGCTGTCCCCTCGGTGCACATCTGTTGTTTTTCCTCTGCCTGGGATCATCTAGTCCCCCTCCAACAACAGCTTCCTGATTTTATTTGAGGAAACCCCCAAAATTCCCCTCCATTATTCTCATTCAGTCCATGGAGTTCGTGGGAAACTGACACGACCTCCAATCCTGGCAGTGGCCATGATTGGCCTGGCCAATTGACAAACATCATTTCAATCTGGTCATAATGATGGGGGCCAATGATCTATAATAGCCCACTTAGATGGTACCTTGTGGACCTTATTTGAAATACTGAGAGTGGCACTGTGGTATTAGGAGGAGGGTAGGAGATCGAGAGGGCAAATGTGATAGGAGACACTCACACAGAGGAAAACTAAATCAAAAGGAGCTACATGCTGGTTTCCAAATAAGAACGGAAGGAAGGAATGATAGATGAATAGATAAATGGGTAGGTAGATGGACGCATAATGAATGGGTGGATTACAAAGGATCAAAGGATGGATGGATGGATGGATGGGTGGATGGATGGATGGATGGATGGGAGAGAGACAATAGAGAAGGAGAGGAAGAAAGGAAAGAAGGAGCAAAAGGATTGAGGCAAAGCTCTCCCTCCTTAGAGCTAGTGAGTATATTGGAAGTGTGGGAGAGCTACACTTCACTATGCTTAAATATTTATCAAACAGCTGTGTGCCAGGATCATACCTGATGTCCTCAAAATATTATAGTACAGATGGCAGACAGAGTCTCTGTCCTCAAAGAACACACTGTATTGTTGAGATGGACCATGATATGATAGACAAGTCTCTGGGTCCAGATATGCCTGAGCCACCAGGCATGTTCACATAACTGGTGCTGTGATGTGAATGGATCCTCCAAAGTTCCCCAGTGTGATTATGTTGAGAGGTGATTAATGTGGCCATTGCTAGAGTGGGCTGGTTATTGCAAATGAACTTAATGTGCTATAAAACAGATCCAGACTCCTTCTCACTATCTGTGGTGGCCCTTTCTGGGCCTCCGTTTTCTGCCACAGATGGCACAGTATGAGGCACTCACCAGGTGCCAGCGTCATGCTCACGGACCTCCCAGATTCCAGAGCCTTATACCAAATAGCATCTATTTTCAAATATTTTCACCTACCTAGCCTTAGATACTAAAACCACCACTAAAACTGAAACAGCCCCTGTCTGCGCTGGAGTCCTGTCTCTTGCCAAATTCCTAAAGGCAGATTTCCTCCCCTTCTAGCTTCCCAGATACCCACATCAGTCCTGATCTCAACTCATCAAGCTTAAGACAGGCTCCTCCCACATGCCAGCAGCTGCCTCCCTGCTGTTTCTTGTGGCCACTGCCCCTCCTCCTCATGCTCTGTCAAATGCCATCTCATCCCTGTTGACTTTCTACTCAAAGATTTCATCAGGCCACCCCACTTCTCACATTCCCTCACACCGTGTCACATGCCCACGGAGGAGTTCTCTTCAGTGTCTAGCCACATCTCATCATCCACACACAGATAAGCAGCAACGGGTGCATCTGTGTCTGAACAAGCATCTCACAGGACAGCTGCAAGAAGCCAGAAGGCCACCCAGAGAGAGACCTTACCTCGGGTGAAAGTACACCCATACCCCAGTTGGCAGGTGGTGGCCTGACAGAGCGACATCCCTCTGAGTCTAGACTCACTCATCACATGTTCCCACATGGGCAGGGTGGCATAAAGGCAGAAGTACAAACAAACAAACAAAAGCCCTCCATGTGCCCAAACCCCAGTACTTCAATCCTCCAAATGGGACGTACGAGAACCCAGGCTAGTTGACTGTGTATGGTCAGGGTTTCCGCACATGCGGTGGAGAAGTTACTCATGTAAACAAGGTGATTCTCAGTGTCCCTAGTGTGTTTTGAACCCCCTTCAATGCTCTTGGGACCCTTTTGGTGCAGGTGGGAAGGCCACATGGGAATTAAGCCTCACACTGATGCATCTTTAGTGCTTGTTTCTGAATGCAGCCATCCAACTACTAGGTGAGGCTAAGATTCATGGCTGGTGCAGAATGCTTCTTGTATAGCATTCTGCTGCTTGGGTGAACTATATTGTCTCCTTCTGAAGTCCGTCTATGGAAGTCCAGTGGCCTTCATGGTCAATCCACTGCAGATTAAAAATAATCAGAAACTGTTTGCATTCCTACTCAGCATGGACATTTGTCTTCCTTTTGGTTATCCCCTAAATAATAGAGCATAACAACTGTTTGTATAGTGTTTACTTACATTGAACATTATACATAAGCAAGTGTATCTAAAGGATACGGAGGGTTTGTGTAGGTTCTATGCAAATACTGCTGTTTCATGTAAGGAACCGTGTTCTCAGATTTTGATATCTGTGAGGGTCCTGGAACAAGTCCCCTATAATTACTTGGGGACAACTGTAGTTAGCATATATTTATATAATCAAGTAATATATTTCCTTAAGACATTCAGGGATGGGTGCTTTTGAGCCTTAGCGACTCTGGCACAGGCTCAGCCACTCCCCAGCTGGGTGACCCTGGGTTTGCTGCCTGACTCTTCTATGCCTCAGACCCATAATATTGTGTATACCTTCTCTTTCTAAAGGTCACGGTGAGAACAAAACTGAATCAGTACAACAGGAGCATTCAGACCAGCACCTAGCCTGTGCCCAGCACCTAGCCTGTGCCCAGCACCATATGTGGGAAAACAAAAAACAATGACCATAGGAAGAGTATACGGGAACAGTGGCTCCCACTCATGTGCACTCGGTGTGTGAGGCATGTTAGACATGTGCACTGGCTTGGAAAAAATAGCTCTGGAAGGAGACCCCACTAACAAGACTCTAGTAGCCTAGCAACTGAGGTGGTGTGGGGGCAGGGAGAGAGAGCCAGGCAATGCAATGAGAGACTTCCTACTATGCCTCTTTCTGTAGCAGTTTAATTATTGTTGTTTCCATTGTTTATGGAGAATCTATATTAGTCTATTTCTAAACTTTTAAGAAATGAAGCCTTTTTTCCATTTGAATGTGTGGTGTGCATGTATGTATATACATATTTGCATATAAGAGCCTGAGGTTGATATTAGCAATCATCCTCCAACACTCTCTCACTTATTCAATGAGGCAGGGAGTCTCAATCAAACCCAGAGCTCTCTGATAGCCACTGAGCTCCTCATCCATCTCCAGAAGAGGAGCTGGAAATAACCTTCCTGGAAATGTGTTCCCAGGAAGAAGAATCAGGGGCTCTCCTGTTGGGGCTTATAAAGTCTGTTTGCCAATGTACAAGGCTGCTTTTCTACTAATTAATTAGGACAGGGAGGATTTAAGGAAGAAGGGGGCTGGATTTGGACAATTTAAAGAAAAGCATTAAATGAGTTGGAGGGCCCGATGGCATGTCGAAATGATGAGGGTTGTATTTAAATGTCATTCTAGAAGATGCAAGGGCTCTCTGGCCAGCCAGCCCAGTCTCCTCTGTAAACTCCTCAAAAAAAAAAAAAAAGGTGGACTGTGCCTGGGGAATGACATCTGCAGTTGTTTTCTGTCCTCTGCATGTGTGCACACACATGTACACGCACATACATGTGTACTGTCATACAAACACACATACATAGATATACACATGTAAAATAAAAAGAAAGACACACAGAGGGCCTGGGTAGAGTTGGGACTAGAACTCAGGTTCAGGGCCCCTTAGTGTGAGGCCCTCTACCCTACCCCATCAGGAAAGAGACAATATTACAAATGGTTTACTGGAGGCCCAGAGTGGATTTCATACCCTCACCTGACACACAACCAAATCAAGCTTGACTCTGTATAAATATAGCCTTTTCATTACTCCAGTTAGTATCCTCAGTCACTAGCCGCTGCTTCGTGAGGACACCTGACGCCCTCTCCATTTTGCTCTCAACGACGAAACAGGGTTCCTCCTGCAGCCAGAGTAGAGCTACTGAGCACAAGGGAGGGGCTGAAGAGTCCTGCCCAGGGTACCAGTCAGTTACCAAAACAACAGCTGTATCTCATGACCTAGAAATATAATGAAAACCTAGACATAGTTTTAGCTGAAGTTTGTTGTTTTGGTTTGTTTTTGTTCCTTTGGAAGGATTGCACCATGATCCACAATTTCACTCTGTGTTCTTCTTTTCTTCCAGGTCAATATGTGATCAAAGACTATAATACGGAGGGCTGATGGGAGCTGGGAGAAGGGAGGGGCTGACTAACAGATGATGGAATTATCACCATCATCATTACCCTCAGCAGGGCCCCTACACAGACAACTTCTTCCACAGAACATTGAGAAGGAAAAGAATGAGGCTGAATGCATAGCTCTTCTCTACCTCATTCATTCCTTAGTTACTATGCCTGTGAGACCAGGGCCCAGAAACAAAGGGAGCTGGGAAGGTGTGAACCAGGATGTTAAGTAGAAACTTCTAGCAGTGAAGTCCAGGAAGTCCCAGAAGCTGGGTGGCTGAGGGAGAGCCATACATTGCTTAGGCATGACTTTAGCATGTGACTGCAGAAAAACAGGGAATCTATTTTTCTATCTCATGACTTGAGGCTTGACTGTTACTTGCTTTGTCTATTAGCAAAAGTGGTTACTAGCAGAAGTTTGTATACTGGACTCTACTCACTTTGGGTTCCTTTTCTTAATCATCCAGAAAACCGCCACCACATGACTGGTTACAATTGAGCCCAGCTCAAGCTGCCAACCCAGAGACTCGAGCAAATAACATGGTAGGTTTGAAGCCATCGAGTTTGGAGGCTATGTTTTAAAGAAGCAGTTGAGCAAGCAGCACACTCGGCTTCACGTTCCGTCACCAGTACATGCCCTTTATTCTTGCCGGTATGCTCAAATCTAACACTCCTGGCAGCAAAACCCATGACCGTCACTGTCCATGCACCACTTCCTCATTCCTTTGCTCCAATCAGCACCACGGGAGCATCAAGGATGGGGAAGATGCTGATAGAGACCAACTCTAAAATGTTCCCAGTTCCCCGACAGCAAAGAGTCTGTGCTGCCACAGTGGAAGGCCCTGAACATAGGGATTTCTAAGTAACCGTGGTCATCCCTCAGTAGCTATGGTGATGGTTTCAGGATACTCGTTCATATACATCCAGATACCAAATTCCACGGGTGTTCAAATCCCTTATATAAAACAGCACAATGATTATAAAGAACCTACACACCTCCTCCCTACTTCGGATCACCTTGAGAGTCCTCATAACTAACACAATGTTTTGCTGTATAAATGGGCCTCATACTGTTCTGCAGTGCTTAGAAAATAACAAAATATCTGCATGTGTTTATTAAGATACTATATTTATAAAAAACATTTTTGACCCAAGGTTGGTTGGACCTATGTATGTTAATTATCTTTTTGTCACTGTGGAAATGCTAGAGAGAAATTAAAGGAAGAAAAATTAACTTTGGTCCATGGTTTCAGAAATTCCTCTGTTGTAAGCTTGTGGTGACACAGAACATCATGGGTCAAGAATGTGGGCCAAGGCAAAGTGGCTCACTTCATAGCAATCAGGAAGCAGAGAGACAGGAAGGGGTCAGGAACAAGACACCTTTTAAGGGCATGTCCTCAGTGACCTTCTTCCTGCAATCAGGCCCCACCTTCCCATGTTGTCATCAAATAAAGCTGCACCAAACCTTTAGCATGTGAGCTTTGGGAGTATTTCAAACTCACTGGTGCGGGACCTATGGACACAGAGGGCCACGGTTAGCAATATGGAATATTTATAGTTGGTACCTGAAGCCCCTTCTCCTTCACACACAATGAAAGAAGAGAGAGCTGGGAGGCACTAGACCCTTCCTCTCTACCAGCTCCTAGAGTACCACCAGCAGGCCACCATGAGCATAGCATGGCAGCAAGAGCCTTGTCATGGGATAAGTCAGTCACCTATGTGCATGTCTGATGCCAATAGTGTTTCTTCCCTAACCTGTGGACAGAATGGGCAGTTATATCCACAGAACCTGCTGGGTTCAGGGCACCAGTACCTTGAGGGACAGGAGATGGCATTATCCTTTCGATCTTTGACACCACCTAGCACTATTGAGTTTACAAACCCCAGTTTTCACAAACAAAACTGAAGTAATGTTGTCAGTGCCACACAGTCTTTGAGTATTTAGTGCTGTGCCACTCATCAGCCAAGACCTGACTCCAGAGAGGTCACTCTACATCAAAGGAACAGGTGCAGACAACGAAGACACAAGGTTTTTATATGACGACAATAGGACTCAAAGTCCAGAGCTGGCATTTTTCTAAAGGTGGACAAAGTTGGACAAACGAGTATGAGTCAGATGAACAAGGGATAAAAGCACACAGGCCACAATAGGCAAGGACAACTGCAGGGGTGAAGAAGCAGAGGAGAAGATACTAGGGTAAGTATAGCCAGTTTCCTGGTTAGTTTGGTTGTCAATTAACCATAACCTAGAGTACCTGGGAAGAGGGAACCTCAACTGAAGAGATGCCTCAGTCAGATTGTCATGTGGGTTTTTCTGTGAGAGTATCTTGCTTGATGATTGACATAGGAGGGCCCAGCCCACTGTAGGTAGCACCATCCCCTAGGCATGTGGGCCTGGGACAGCAAGCTGAGTATGAGCAAGCAAGTGATCTGCAGAACAAGGCAGTAAACAGTAGTTCTCTATAGTTTCCATTCAAGCTCCTACCTTTAGTTTCTGCCCTGAATGCCCGCAGTGATGGCTTGTGACCTGGAAGCCTAAGTCAAATAAACTGTTTTCTCCCCAAGTTGTTTTTGGTCAAGTTGTTTTATCACAGCAACAGAAAGCAAACAAGAACAGCCAGACAAAATGAGGTTCCCAGCTGGAGGCTGGAGGGAAGGCTAGAGACCCAGGCAGAAACAGTGAGGCCCTGTGCCTAGAGCTATGGCGCAGGACAGCTGTGGAGAAAGCATCATTCACAGAGGAACTGAAGGAACATAGGAAAGCCACAGCCTGTAATGACAGTGCGGGGAAATTCTCTACAGAATCCTAAGCTAGACAATCAATTCATTCACTAACTTTACACACTCATCACTGACCCCACCCCTATGAGTACAGACGACAGCCTATCACATTCATTGAGGGTGACATAATAATGACAGTCATGATTAATGGCACACAGACTCTCTGTCACATTATATACGCTTTTGTACGAGCAATGCTTTATGTGTGGCCCCTTCGGTGCAGTTGGTCCTCTATAGCTGTGTACTACACATCGATGGAGTCAACCAACTGCAGGTTGAAAATATTTGGGGAAGAAATACCAAGCATGAACAGACTTTTTCTCATCACTAAACAACACAGCGTAACAACTGTCTTCATCATACTGATACTGTATTAGCTATAGTAAACAATTTAGGGATGGCTTAAAGTACCTGGGAGGATGTGTGACATGACACCACTTTATACAGAGACCTGAGCATCCGCAGAGTCCCTGTGTCCATGAGGCTTTCAAGAACCAATCCCTACAGAGCTGTGGGAGGATTTCACTGTTCTTTCCAGTTGAAAATTAGATTTGACCCAGATTCTGACTTCAGAGTGTCTGCCTTCTCTTCACCTCTTTTCTCTGTGGTATTGGAGTGAGCCGAAGGCCCTGAGCATACTGGGTAAGAGCTCTTATCACTCATCTATAAACCCAGACCTATCTTTATTTTTGCATTATTATATTTTATATGTTTTAGTACATGTATTATTATATATTATATATTATAGGGTAAGGTCTCACTAAGTTTCCCAGGCTTTGCCTATACTCTGTAGCCTGAGCTAACCTCTAACTTGTAATCCTCCTGCCTCAGCTTCCTAAATAGATTGGTATCACAGGTCTGTCTGTCTGTCTATCTATCTATCTGTCTGTCTGTCTGTCTGTCTGTCTATTCTGAAGCAAAGTTGGAACACACTCTCCCTATTTGAGATCATTAAAACAAAAGTCTTACCCTAGGTCCCACAGCTGTTGGGGCCTACACTGGGCCTTCCACCTGAAATATAGACCCTGGACCCAGGCTCTCAGCCCCTGATGAACCCATTGCTACTGCCATGGGTGTAAATATAGAAAGACAGTAATAACAAAGAGAAAGGGCTCCATGCAGCCTGCGCTTATTTACATGTTAAATCAGGACTGGTATAAGGAACCCCTGCATAATAAAATATAACAGTTCTATCTGGCACTTTACCTGTTGGGCCTTCCCTACACTGTACCCAGGGCTATCTATGGGGCTCTCCATTACTCTTATCAAGGAAGCCAAAGTATATTCTTGCCCTACAGCCTAGGCAGTGTGCTCTCTACCCCACTGCCTGCCTCGGTTCTAAAGCCCATCTCAAGTGTGGCGAGGCCTTGGCTCGAAAGCAGGTAGCAAGGTCAGCTATGGGCTAAACTGTGATGTTCTCCACTGGAAACAGTCAGTCATGCTCACTATTTCACTCCAAGTTATTCCCAGAGCAGGGTTCCGTTCTACAGACAATGACAAAGGGGTCTAGGCAAGCTCCGAGCCTGTCTAAAATCACAGTCACTAAGGAGCACTCTGTCTGGAGCCTGTGACAGCTGACACCCTCTGGGGACTTCACACCCATGTGTTCTTCCATCCTCCAGGACCTGTGTGCTCATGAGTAACACATCCTATATCTGGAAGATCATGTTACTCTCTCACATACGTGAACTTACTAAACATGTCCAGGACCCATTCCAAACATAAGGAATCAGGAGCTGGGGTCATGAGTCATTACATGCCTTCATGATGACCCACTGTCACTCCAAATTCTTCCCTGCCTCCCTCCAGACATGGGTGCTGAAGAGACCCAAACAACTAGCAATGGTCCTGGCAGAACTTACTGTGTAGAGCTCATTGGTCACCTTCAGCAGCTCCTCGTGCATCTGCAGGCCAATCTCTTTGCTCTGGAATATGAAAGAACAAATGTCAACATACAGAAATGGTCTGATTGCCCCTTCAAAGTCAAACTGCCCAAATAGTAACACACATACTCCCAGTCCCTTGATTTTGAAGTAGGAGATAACATCTTCCAAGAAACTTTAGAGTTACCTCATAGACTTTTTATTATCCCTTCTCCTCAATTCAGTCTGTCACCATGTCCTACCTACAAACTGCCCAATCCTTTACACTTCATAGCAGGAACTGGGGGTTCAATCCCATCACCTATCTCCACTCTTCCTAATTCCTAGTAGAACCATGCAGATGGTCTGCATTTCTCCTTCAAGCCCAGTTCTTCCAGGGAACTTCATCCTAACTCCACATGGTGAATTGCTCTTTGTGCTGATATAGTCCTGGGCTGACTTAACTAGACAGAGAAGCGGAATTTTCTGCAAGTGCAAGCAAAACTCCACACAGCCCAGTTGGTACCAGCAGGCATATAAAAACAGAAAGAGGTGCTGCCTTAGGAAGGCAGAGTAAAACCTGCTTCCTTTCATTACTATCTGAGCACTGATTGAGTCCCTAGTCTCCATCTACTTCTGTGGCTTAAGACATGTTCATTTACATTCTCCTGCTACTGTAGCTAGGGCATCCTAATACACACTCTCATCTTCCATCACCAGTTCCTAGAATAAGACATCCTTACTATAGGCCCAGGGTTCTAAAGCTGCCTTCTTTGCCTAGACTGGGGTTATATCACAGAGGCTGGTAAGGCTCTGGCTTCATTCAGAGCAGAACTGAGACCCACTGAAGGCTTTTGAGTGGGAGAATAGGACGCTCAAGGTTGTACATCAGGACAAGGAACATGCACAGAGCATGGACAATGGGGTGGGGAATGACGTGGCGCTGGAGGCATGTCCTTGTATTTCCTCAAGAGAACTATAGACCACCACATGGAACCTGCTGAGTCTCAGCTTGTCACCTCCTGGGAACCTCCCTGGAGCAGCCAGAAAGTTGATGCTTGGTAGGCAACTCTTGAAGCATCTTTATTATTGTTATTATTATTATTATTTTTAGCTGGAGTTGGTTAGGGAAGGAAAATATTCCTTTTCCTTTTTACAGTTCCAAATACTACTGAGTAAAGAGCCCAAACCAAACATTCCACCAGGGACAGGAGGCCAAAACCAAGACAATCTTCAATAAGCCACCACACCCAAACCTTGGGGACTCAAGTGACAACATATTGGGCCTTGCTGACCACATTTCTTTTTGCATTATTTTCATGCCTACAAAGGACATTGGATGGAAGGCACTTCCTTCACATACAAGGTTGAGCCAGAGAAGGCTCAATCAGCCCAGACTCACCTTTCTGACAAACTGACAGAAAACAGGGTAGCCAGTCACAAGGGCCAGCCATCAGGAAGCAGGTGTTCCCAGACTCTTTCTCCTCAAAAGTTAATCCTAGCTAAACTTCCTTAGGGACAACTAACTCTTTGTCTGGGACACATTCCTAAGAATGGATGACAAGATGATGGGCAGCCTGCCTGACTCTTCCTAGGAGCAATTCATACCTTTAGCCTGAAGTTGTGACCACCACAATCATTTCTAGACATTGCCAAAAGTCCTGGGCAGCTAAAACCATCTCTCAGCAAAATACTGTCTAAGGCAAGGCCTCCAAGCAGCAGCTTTTCTGGCCCGCAGACATATTTTGTTTGGCCACTTGGAGCTTCTAGGAAATCTGAACATTTTTTCAGCATTTAACAATCAATATATTTCCCTCATAAGCCCAAATTTTCAGCTACTCTAGGAAGACAAGATGGCTTAGTATTCCAAGCCCTGTGTCAACTACAGCAGTCTCATGCTATCCAGATGACCATGGGACCCAGGACCTCTGTTCACCAGGCCATGACCTCAGCTTGGCCCACAGAGGTGTTTCAACTTATGATTCAGAAAGCAGAAGTCATTTCAGAAAGGAGTGGCCATCTGCTCCTCCAGGTGCTCACCAGGATGACAGCTGCAGCGCCAGGACATCTGAGGTGTGAGCGGATCTTTCACCGCCAGCATTCATCCCACTCTCGGGTGCATCCAACCCACAGTCCATGGGCTGCCTACACTCCAGGGGAGCTGTGAATCTAACCCAGCAAAAACTACAAACGTGCTCAACACATTAGGACATTTCTTTTTGGAACTGGTTTCTTTCTGTAACTCAACTGGGTAGATCTCAATCCTGAATTTTGTATACAGCCACAATGTGTGGCAGTGTCAAAAAGTGGGACACTCCTAGGAGCTTCTGACTGTGTGGTCGCTGAAAACACACTCTTGTGACTCTGCAGTGGACCCCAGCACCATGAGCCATGTGGATTCACAGTACACTGAAACCCTGCGTGAGCCTGTGGCATCTCTTCTAGTCCTGCCCTCGCTCCAGGTCCCTTCGCACATGCATGGAGCTTCTAGCAGAGAGCAGCCTCTACCATGCACTGCAGACAAAGCTGAGCAGGAAAGCCCTGCTTCCTTTTTTCTTTTTTCTTTTTTCTTTTTGGTTTTTCAAGACAGGATTCTCTGTATTGTTTTGGAGACTGTCCTGGAACTCGCTCTGTAGACCAGGCTGGCCTCGAACTCACAGAGATTCGCCTGCCTCTGCCTCCCGAGTGCTGGGATTAAAGATGTGCTCCGCCAATGCCCAGCAGGAAAGCCCAGCTTTCAAGCAGTATCTAGCAACAGCATTCATGGACATCTTCCATTTGCTTGATACTATTCGGAGTCCCTAACAAGCATTGTCTAATTTAAACCTTTAAGGTAGCTACTACTATCGTTCTCTTTGACACATGGGAAGAGCTAGAGGTTCAGAAAGGCTGCGTACCTTGCCCAAGATGGCACAACTGGAAAAAGGCAGAGCCCAGAATCAGCTTTTGGTTGGTATGGCTCAAAAGCCTGGTCTATTTCTTCAGGACTTGGGGTGCCATGAGAAGACACAGGTAAAAAGCAGCCACTGCAAAGATGCAATGGATACAAGTCCAGGCCTCAGGCAGGTGGGAGGGAGGCCAAACCCACGGGACACTGCCTATGTCTCTGATGTACCCTCTCTGTCCACTCAGGTATTGCCTCGAAGGCCATGTCCATAACGCTCAAAGCAAGTCTGGTTCCTTTTGCTCTGCTCGGGACACATCAGCATCAATGACTATCATTTGCTTCTCTATTCCTCCAAGAGATGTGGGTGGGACTGGCCTGTGTCTGGCTGCTCCACCAGACATGGGCTGGCTGTGACAGGGTCAACTGGAAACTTGTCTCAGGGATTGGATCACAGAAAGAATTGTGGCTCAGGCTAAACCAAGAAGCTTTATCCTTAGGGGCATTTTCTGTGACATGTTGAGCACAAAGACTTGTATACAAGAGAAACTCTATAAATGCCCTCACATACTCTCATGGATACAATTTAAAGTTAGAGAGAATTTTTACCCTTCTTCATCAAAACAAGCAAACATCAATTTACATCAACATGAGGTGAAATGACAAAATTTCTCTTGCAATGACACAGTTCCTAAGTGAAATCAATTCCATTGCTATGAAAATCTTGCCATGTGTGACTTGATTTAGTTTTTAATGCAGGGCTCATTATGTTTTTGAGGGGAAACCCTTACAACTTTATTATAGAACTGAGATGTAGCTCAGAAGTTGAATGAGTGCTTAGTATGCAGAGGATCTGGGTTCAGTCTCCAGTACCACACCTCAAAACAATACCCCCAAAATAGGTCTGCCTTAATAAACACCCTAGGACTTTATAAGTTGCATTTGAAAAGCTCTGGGGGTTTTTTGTTTGTTTTTTGAAACAGGGTTTCTCTGTATTGTTTTAGAGGCTGTCCTGGAACTCGCTCTGTAGACCAGGCTGGCGTCGAACTCACAGAGATCTGCCTGCCTCTGCCTCCAGAGTGCTGGGATTAAAGGTGTGTGCCACCAACACCCAATGAAAAGTTCTGTTCTTAAGGCGTCCATCCATATCCCCATCTAACTAAGTCAAAGGTGGGCCATTTCTAACACTAATGTCATCTATGCTTCTATCCCCACCCAAACCCATGCAGAAACCCAAGCTCAAAGCCATGTGGTAATAATATTGAAGGTAGTTAGGATTAGTCAAGGTTAGCAGGATGAGGTCCCCCATAACAGGATTAGTGCCTTTGCACAAGAAGAAAGAGATCCCAGGTGGCACCGCCTACTCCGCCTTGCCATGTGACCTTTGCACAACCTTGGGGTTCTGAAAAGTTCCCATCAACAAGAAGGCCTTCATGAGTTACAGCCCTCCAACCTTGGGCTTCCAGCCTTCATAACTGTGAGCAGAGCAAACCTCAACTCTTTGTAAATTACCTACTCTATATGTCTTTCTGATATAGTAACACAAAACAGACTAGGAAGATATCTAAAAACAGCACTAATTATGTTGAGTAAGGTCTCACCTAGGTCAAAAAGCCAACAACCACATGTTCTCTCTCATATGCAGATCCTAACTTTGAATCTTTTTGTTTTGTGTGTTTAACCTGCAGGTGGAAGCCAGGAAACAGGCTACTAGATATGAGTGGATGCTTGGAGAGGGAATCGTAAAACACAGGTAAAATAGAGTAAGAAGTAGAGACCCTGGGAGGTTTAAGGAAAGATCCAAGTGTGAGGGGATGGGAGGGTGAGGGGATGGTTAAGCTGAGGGCTTAACCAAAATGAAGGGCGTATGAGAAAAAGGAATGTGGAAACCTACAATCTTATGACACAAGAAAACATTTCAATTAGTGTAGAAAACACAAGAGTCATGAAAAGAGCCAGGAGAAACACCCTGAGTGGAGAAAGGGGGGTTGAGGAGAGGGGAGCATAGAGGATAGTCAAGCCAAGGATCCATGAAAAATCCCTAATAAGCATTTGTTAAAAGAGTTTGAACACAAGCACCCTACATGGGTGGACAATGATGCTAGTAAAATATATGGCGTATTAATGAAAATCTCAGTGCCAAGCATGGGCTACCTCTCTATGAGTTATTAGTCAGGAAGGCCCCAAAGGCCTCCAAAACAACACAGGCTGTTACCATTGCTCTTGTTTGTTCACCATAACTGCATGGGAAGATCATACTGCTGAAGACATACTCACTGCAGAAGCCAGACATAGAGAAATCAACCTGACCAGGAAACTCTCCCTGCTGACTAATTTGCATAGTAATAGAAGGTGCCTTGTAGGTTGGGGAGCAGGGAGAGGGTAGCAGGGTAGTAGAAGGAGTTGGAGGACGGTGGTGTTGTACTGTATAAATGTAGAAAATTTTCAAAGAAAAGTATTTTTAAAAATACAAATTCATACTGTCTAAAAATGTTGGATTGGGAGATAGAGAGATGGCTCAGAAGGTAAAACCACAAAGCCTGGCAACCTTAGCTGTCACCTGTAATCCACATGTGGGACAAGAGAACTAATTCCTGCTAGTTGTCCTCTGATCTCCACATGTGTGCTATCATACATGTGCGTGTATGCATGCATACACACACACACCAATCAACCAAACAATTACATTTTTTAAATGTTGACCTAAATAATAAGACTCATCCCTTCATTTCTCGAAGGAGACCATTGTAAATGGTTCTTTAGTACATCCTTGGTCAGGAACAATTTCAGTTGACGCTGTCATCTCTGGGGGTCTCTCCTCTGTCTGACCAATCCTCTCTGCAGTTAGGTCTGTCTCTCTTTCCTTGCCTTTGCTTGAGTAGATGTTCTCATGCTAGGCCACCTCCAGGGCCATTCTAGAATCTTCCTCATTCTGGAGTTCCAAATAAACAAAAGTGAACTAATACAACAGTCCTAAACCCCAACATATCCTTCTACTGTCTTCCATCCTCTGAGTTGCTTGCCCATCAAATCACAAACTTAAGACTTAAAGGCATGTCCCAGAGGGTGTAGGTATCCCGCTTGTCCTGGAAGGTCAGGGTACCCCTGAACACTGCTTTCTAGATGGGTCTTAAGTCACCAATAGCAAGGCTTTGTGTGTTGTTACCTCATCCCCCTCAGAACACATTCCTAAGTCTGGTTCCCACCCAGACCCTAAATGACATTTTTTTAATTTTAATTTTAAATAGCTTGTTTTACATGTCAATCCCAGTTCCCTCTCCCTCCCCTCCTCCCGCACCCCCCCCCAGCCTCCCACCCTATTGCCAATTCCTTCCACATAGGGGATATCTAGAGTCTGTCATTTCACTCAGGGTAGGGTCCAGGCACTCCCCTAAGAGTCCAGGCTGAGAGAGCATCCCTCTTTGTGCTATGGGCACATGATGTCTGTCTTACTCCTGCCAGAATGGCTAAAATCAAAAACACCAAAGACAATTTATGCTGGAGAGGATGTGGAGAGAGGGGAACACTCCTCCACTGCGGGTGGGAGTGCCAACTCGTACAGCCTAAATGACATTTTTAAGTCATTTTATTTATTATGTATACCGTGTTCTACCTGCGTGTATCCCCACAGGCCAGAAAAGACACCAGATCTCATTACAGATGGTTCTGAGTCATCATGTGGTTGCTGGGAATTGAACTCATGACCTCTGGAAGTCCAGCCAGTACTCTTAACCTCTGAGCCATCTCTCCAGCCCCAGACCTTAGATAATCTTCTACCTACCCTGTTCTTGAGCACCCTTAGAGTTCATCTTTTCTCAGCAGGAACGTGTGTTTCCTGCTGCTGTAGCTCCAAATAGGATCATTTCTGTTTGCACAGCAGACCTGGACTCAAGTCTCCCCCCACCCCCACCTCCTTCTTCTCTTCCTCCAACTCAGCAGTGCTCCTCAGTATCTCCTGGGGACATCTTCGACCATGAAAGTTTCCATTTCAGAACTGCTGAAATAGCTGGTCCCTTACAGCTGTGCTTTGAATGTACAAAGGCCTTCTAGGCTCCTGCAGTTGAGCTTGTTTCCTAGCTGGTGACACTGTTGGGTTGTGAAGCCTGAGAAGGTAGAGCCTTGCTAGAGGATGTGGGTCATCAGAAGTGGGTCTTAAAATACTATAAATTAACCCTACTGCCTGTCCTCTCTCTGCTCCCTAAGTCTGGTACAAGGTTAGCAACTGTTTTATACTCCTGCCGCCATGCCTTCTGCACCACAACAGACTGCATTCCATCTCCAGCTGCACCTACAGGAAACCCCTCTCTTAAGAGCCTTCTTGGTGGGTATTTGGCCACAGGGATGAGAAAGTAACTAACATAGCTATGAAACAGTGACTGACAGGTCAGTATAGAAGTTTCTGGATCTTGAGTACTGCTACTATACTATTGATCACAATACCTGCTATCACCACTCATAACAGTGTTTAGTGCTATTACTAGGAATGGTACTTATATTTGTAGATAATGACATTACTAGCCATGTTTCTGGGTCGCCTGTGTTATGCTGAGCACGACGCTAACTGCTTTTCTTAGGTGATGCCTGTGTGAGCCTAGATCAGTCCTTTTTGGGAGGCACTGATACAGACCCCTAGGATACTAGAATGTATAGGTTATCAGACTACTACAATATATAGGTTATTACATTAAAATCTCAGTGCCAAACATGGGCCCTCGAGTTAGTCAGGAGACCCCAAAGGCCTCTAGAACAAGACAGGCTGTTGCCACTGTCAACCATAACTACATGGTAAGATCATACTGCTGGAGACATTTTCACTGCTGAAGCCAGACAGAAAGCAACCTCACTCTGAAGATGAGGATGCAGAGTCTCAATAAAGGGACATGATTTGCCTATTGTACTGGAATAGTAAGTGTGCCATTCTCAGATGTTCCATTCTATTGCCTCAGTAAGAAAGCTTTTTTTCTTTTCTGTTTGCTTGTTGGCTGTTTTTTGGAAATATTCAAAAATAATCATAGCACATGGATGTCTCTCTGCCTTGGTCTAGAAAGCACACCAATCCAGTCCTCAGTGCCATCTTGTAAAATCATTGTCATTGGTAAACAAGTCCCTGACCAACCTCTGACTTTCCTGCAAGCAGAGATGGTGTAGAATGCTGGGCTGTATCTCTGTGGGCATAGAACTTGCCAGAAGTAATGTTTTTTGGTTATGTCCTGATGGTGGCTGACAATCTTCCATTTTCTTTTCTGTTTTTATGCTAGAATCTCTTACAGATGAGAAACTAATATCTGAGAGTGGGAGAGCTTCCTGTCCTGGGAGTAGGCAAGACCAATTTCTTATGAAAACCTTTAGCTCCTCAGTTGAGTCTGATGTTTTCTCCCTCTCAGTGCTAGCTTCAAGCCTATGGATGCTCTTGGGTTTATTTGTTCCATTCAAAACACTGTCCATCATCTATTACCAATAAGTTGCTGACCTAAGTTGCTTTAACTCCCCATCACTTTACAACATGATCTTCTATTTGTTCGCATTGTTTGTAGACAGAAGAATGAGAATTTCATTGGCATTTCAAAAATGCCTTTACACATGTGTTTCACCCATCCATCCATCCATCCACTTATCTATACATGGTTATTCACCCCACCCACCCATTCATCCATGCCCCCACCCATCCATCCATCCATCCATCGTCCATCCATCCACCCACCCACTTATCTGAGAATATTCTGCCACTACTGTGCATGTAAGAAAATACATGTAGCAACATGTAACTCTCCCCCTTTGGCTCAGCATTTCTATCTCCAAAGATATAAAATGTACATGTCAAATTAGTCACCCTTTAGCGTGACTGAGCACTTCGCTAGTGAAATAGAATCCTTGAATGAGTAACACCCCGTCAACAATTTCTAGTGGGTCTCTGATGTCTAGAAAACACACCCTGACTTCAGTCTGTCTGACTCTAAAGAGCCTTCTGGACCCAGCCTGCTTTACTGATTTCCACTCTCACTTTAAATTCCCCAATGCTTAAAACATGCAGAAAGCAGAGAACACACTACTTGAGTTTAACCATTATGAAGATGTGGGTAATTTTTCCTTTCCTTTTCTCTATAAAAAGTGAAATTTTATAGAGACAGTTGAAGTCTTTGGGTCTTTCCCAAGACAAGAGAAGCCCTTGGGTCTGTCCTCCCTCGTCATTCCTCAATGACTGTTCTATGGCCTGTGTGTGTTCTTACAGGTTCTTAGCCTCCTGGCCTTATTCCAGAGAGGTCTAATAACATGAACAATATAAATTTTTTATCCAGGCTCTATATTGTACTAAACTGCTGCTCTATATTTGAGGGAGACAGTTGAGAGCTCTCTAGCTCGCACTGACTTCAAACTCAAAATCCCTTGTGTGTAATTCTCTCAAGTGCTGGGATTATATCTGCACCGCAATGCCAGGAAAAATATAATACTTGACCCTTCTTTTCCCACTTAACATCATATTTTAAGTTTTATCCAAATGGATATTAGCAGATGTAGATTTATGCTGTTCTAGAATTTGACTGCCTATAGCTTATTCAATTAACCATTCACTTACTGGGCACTGAGCCACCTTGCAGATGCTGTGCAAGAGTAGCCAGTGCTCTTAACCTCAGAGCCATCTCTCCAGCCCACACAGCAGAGGCTCAACAAGGAATGATCTAAATCAAGGTGAATAGTGGGTATGTTTGT
The DNA here is from genome assembly GCF_017639785.1 of Mesocricetus auratus. Taxonomy (NCBI): domain Eukaryota; kingdom Metazoa; phylum Chordata; class Mammalia; order Rodentia; family Cricetidae; genus Mesocricetus; species Mesocricetus auratus. Next base: position 173,164,739 of record NW_024429266.1, read on the forward strand.
GAGGCATTGTCCTGATTGGTCATTGCCCCAGGGCCCTGTGGGCAGCACATTTCCTAGGCAGGGGCCTAAATTGAATAAGAGTGAAGGATAAGCCAGGATAAGTAAGCCGGCAGCATGGATCCCCACCTTCTCTCTGTTCTTGACTGTGATGGGACTGCGGAGATTCCTGCCTTGATTTCCCTGAAATGACTATAACCTACAATTGTAAGCCCAATATTAAACTAGTTATAGAAAACATCTCCATAAAAAGTCGCATGTGTGCAAATGGCTTAGGACATCTTCATAGTATACTTAAAAGTGGAACTGCTTGTTTGCAGACCCTGTAATTCTTCCTCTATTGATACTAGATTTATATCCTCCATTGATAATAGACAATTCATAATCCTATGACAATCCCTAGCACTTTACATACTGTTCCCCATCAGGGACTGCTTTGTCAATCCACCAAGCAGCAAGTTGTGTCTTAACCATCTTGTGATTACCAGTATGAGCATCTTTTCTCATTTTTTAGTATTGCAGTTACATCTTCTGTGACCTGCACAGTTGTATCTCTTACCCACATTCCTACTGAGATGTTTGCTCTTTTCTTATATACTTGTAAAAGCTGATTTTATTTTTCTGGATATTAAAATTTTAATAAGTCTGTGAAAACCAAATATCTTCTCCCCTTGTCTCAAACGTATCTTATCTATCAATCTATTAATTTGTATTTGTTGCTGTATGGACAGCTCTAAAAATTATATAATAGAATTTAGTAATATTTTTCTTTTGGAGTATATATTAATTTTTTTTTAATTTAGGGTGTTGGGGAGATGGCTCAGCAGTTAAGAGCACATACTGCTCTTGCAGAGAACCCAAGTTTCATTCCCAGCATCCACAATTCCCTGTAAACTCAGATCCAGGGGATCTGATGCCCTTTTCGACTCCACAGGCATTGGCACTTAATGTGTATGTACCACAAATCAATCTCTCTCTCTCTCTCTCTCTCTCTCTCTCTCTCTCTCTCTCTCTCTCTCTCTCTCGTGAGCACACACACACACACACACACACACACAATCTCCCAATCTCCAAAATTTTTTTCCAATCAAGTTTTTTCTATTTATCTTTAGCATTCTAATTTATTTGAAAGACACTTTGGGGAAATAACATACAGGATTTGGGGGTGGTATATAAAAATGTAGGCATGCCCGTGCATGTGTGTGTGTGTATGATATGCAGTGTGCGTGCAGAATCTGTTTCTATAACTAAAAAGAAAAAAGACAGCAGCCAGTTGGTGCTACTCATCTGCTAAACTGTCTTCCTTTCTCTTCCCTTTGTCATACTGCTGCCATGTACCAGGTTCCCTGAAAGCCTGTTTGCTCTAAGCTCTGTTCTGTCCCTTTCACTTTTCTAGTCAGGCTCTAGGGCTATTGACTATCCCTTTAGAGGAACTATCAATATTTGATAAGCCCAATACCCCACAAGCACCTAAATTTCTTTTTTTAACTATAGATAATCTTTAAGAGTCATTTATTTTATGTATATGAGTGTTTTGCCTGCTGTATATATGGATGTGCACCCCATGCATGCCTGATACCCTCAGAGATGTGAAGAGGGTGTTGGATTCTCTGAAACTGGAGTCATTGAAGGTCATGAGCCACTGTGTGGGTGCTAGGAACTGAACCCATATCCTCTGTAAGAACAGGAAATGTTCCTAACTGCTGAGCCATATCTCCAGTCCAAACTCACAATAAAGCTAGAAATTTAAAATAATACATAAAAGTAAAAATATTTGAGATGTCCAGGCATGGTGGCTTATAAGTTTAATCCCAACACTTGGGAGGTAGAGCCAGACAGATTTCTGTGAGTTCAAAGCCAGCCTACTCTGCATATCAAGCTCTGGGCCAGCTAGGGATACACAGTGAGACCCTGCCTCGAAAACAAAACAAAAATATTTGAAATGAGGAGAGAAAGCCCATAATTTTAAACAACTCATGAGAAATGAAGAAATTACAATGGGAACTATGAGCTATTTATATCTGAATGGCAATGACAGCCCCATATACCAAAACTCTTGGGATGTAGCTAATTTGTGCATCAACAGCATTAATCTGCAATCATTCTTCTCTTTCCATGTATGAATTTTAATAGCACTTCCTAACTGAATAGGATTGATACCCAGGAGCATTATTAACTTGTGCATATTAATCACATGAGCAGACATGAAGCAAGAAGCATGATTTTCTGGTGGTACCCCCTTCATTCGGCTGTGGGTGATCTTAAGTGGGTCCAGTTTTCCCAACCTTTTTCTTAAATGGTAAGAAGTTAGAAGCATGTTGTACAGGCTAGATAGAGGTGCTGGTCAAACTAATAAAGCAAGAAAAAGAAATGAGGTTAGAGAAGAAGAGACAAACCTGTCATCTTTTAGAAGTTACTGGTGAGCATCTTCCCAAGATTTGCTTATCCTGTGGACCACAAATAAAACCTTACCAGCATCCCTCCCATCTCCAGTCTTGCCTCGCTTAATTCCTTCTCAAAGACCTACAAACAATCCTATTAGCCACTATCATGTATTGGCTATTGTGTGCTAGCTGGGCATTTCATAGCATCCTTTAATCTTGTACCAGCCATTGGAAGGAGATTTCCATTAGCTGCATTCTGAAAACTGACAAAACAGAGTGGAAGGGATCAAGCTGTACTCATGTGGCTGAAGGCCGCAGAGACTGGGGTGGAGTCGCTAAGCTCAGCCATGGTACTAGGCGACCACAGCACTGGTCCGCCTTTCCTACCCATTCAACTTTGCCTCTCTCTCTCTCTCTCTCTCTCTCTCTCTCTCTCTCTCTCTCTCTCTCTCTCTCTCTCTCTCTCTCTCTCTCTCTCTCTCTCTCTTTTTGGGGGGTTTTTCGAGACAGGGTTTCTCTGCATTGTTTTGGAGGCTGTCCTGGAACTTGCTCTGTAGACCAGGCTGGCCTCGAACTCTCAGAGATCCGCCTGCCGACACCAACTCCCAGCTCAACTTCGTCCTAGGAAATGCTACCCATAGACACCATGGTTGGAGGAGCAACCTGACTAAGCATGTGCAACCCCCTTCTAGAGACAACCCACAAGTACGAGGGTAAAAGGCCCAACCTCTAGGCACAACTCTGCAGGCCCATCTCAGTTTCTTTGACTCCACCACACACTGGACCCCTTGATGCCTCCTGCTTTCCGTCCCTTTTCTCCTGCAGGTGGGACCACAACCCAACCTGCACTGTATCTCCATGAGAGTCAGCTTCCCACGGAAGCCATGCTGAGATCGACTCTAACCATCAAGATTCACAGTAGCACTGAATCCTCAACATCATGCCTTCCTTGACCCTCCCTTGGAATAAATTTGGGTAGGGATGACTACCCCTCCCCGCTGCATCCAAACAAATCATTTCCTTGTATCTACTTCAATGTCTATACTGCTCAATAACTCCCCAGGGAAGAGCATTGTGTTTAAATTGTTTCTCTGTTTTACTCATCACCTGGCTCGACCACTGAGTTGGATACGTCTGAAGTACAACCACAGCCTCTACCTGTTTGACTTTGCTTACCTGTAAAGTGGGATAATGACCGTATGGTCCTCTCAGACTTGAAAAATTCAGTACATACAGAGCGCTTACGGCCTTGGACAGAATAAGCACTCACTGATTGTTTCTTTGCTACAGTTGCTTATCTGCCACACACCAGCACCGGCACATGGGTACTGAACGAGTGGGAAAGCCTGCTGAGGCCCACTTCACAGGCTGTCTCCCTGGGAGACAGCGGAGACGGGCTAAGGTCCCTCATCTCTTTGTTCTCCCTGCCCCAGAGCAGACTGCACCGCTGGACCCTCCAGCGTGCAAACCCTCACTTTCTCCTGCAAGAAAAAAAAATGAAAAATAAACTTGGCTTTGAATCCAAGGCCACGGCTGCTTTTGATCTCTGTTACAAAGCAAAGCAATTATTGGACACAAAAGCCCTGATTTATTTATGAAATGCGATGGACATCTTCGAGGCGGGGACGAGAAAACTCACTGAAGACCAAGTCCTTGTTGCCACACAGTGAATGGCTGCTTTCAAACACAGGCCCCCCAAATGCCCTCTCGTCTAGGCTGAGAGTCTCTCCTCATTAGCGTGTCTTCCAGAATGCTGCAGCTTCCAACAATCAAATTCACATCACGGCCAGGGCAAGTAATTAAATTCTACAGGCATCGGAGTGCAGAATAATGGATGGCTATTGTGAAGGGAGCCGAAGAAAACAGAATGAGGCTGCAAATGGGATGGGCTTCAATACCTAGTCTTAGAAACAGCCAGGGGTAAAGAGGAGTGAGTGTGACACACAGTGACCCTCCCAGCTGGTGTGGTGAATAGCGTTGGATTCAGAGCTGGCTCAAATACCTGGGTTTGGGGAATGCTATTTCCTTAGCAGACACGGGCCTCAGTTTCCTTGATGGTAAAACAAGGAGGCTACACTGGAAGTTTCCACGATAAGCTGAGAATTTGTTAGAAATACAGATTCTCGTGCCACACTCTAGAGATCTACTGGCTTGGCAAATGTGACTGCGGAGCCCAGCAATCTGCTCCTAACACATCTCCAGGGGACTCCAACCCAGGCTAGACTATGACACCCACTGGCAGGTGATGTCTAAGGGGGAGGCCACAAACTCAAAGGCAGGAAAGGCATCAATACATCATACTGGACAACACTAGGGAGGCCGGGCAATAGAGGGCTGTTTTGTTTGGTTTTGTGAGAGTGCCTCAAGTAGCTAGGCTTGTCGAAAATTCACTATGTAGCTAAGGCTGGCCTTGAACTCCTGATTCTCCGGCCCCCATCTCCCAAGTGCTAGAATTATAAGCAAGTGCCACCACACCTGGTATGAAACCTCCAAGTTTTAAAATGTTTTATCTTAATGTAGTAGTTCTCCACCTGTCGGTCGTGATCCCTTTTGGGTCAAACAACACTTTCATTCACAGGGCCACCTGAGACTATCAGAAAACAGATATTTATATTACAATTCATAACAGTAGCAAAATATAGTTAGGAAGTAGAAATGAAAAATTTTATGGTTGGGGGTCACAGCCACCACAACATGAGGAAATGTATTAAAGGGTCACACACAGCATTAGGAAGGGCAAGAACCACTGTCTTAACGTAATGATGAAGCAGATTATGTTTAAGAGCTGAATTCAGCTTAGACTGCTGTCTGTACCCTCAGTTCTGGTGTACCTTTGACCTCCATCATGATCTATCTGTTCTGCCTCCTGAGCTCTCCCAACCCCCTTCTCTCACTTTTACCCTTCAACACCCTCACTGTTAACTCATTCTCAAGTCTCAGACCCATTTTTGACATCCCAACAGAGCAGACTGAAACACAGAGGCAACAAATTGCCAATAAAAGGAGTACAGGTTACTTTTCTATTGCCGTGGTAACACCAGGACTTATAGAGGAAGGGTTTAATTGGGCTTATGGTTCCAGTGAGTTAGAGGCTGTGACGGCAGAGTGAGGGCTTGGGGGCAGAAACGGCTAAGAGCTCACATCTCCAACCACACACAGGAGGCAGAGAAAAGAGGTCTCTTGAAACCTCAGACCCTGACCCCAGGCACATCCTTCCTCCAGCAAGGCCACACTTTCAAATCCTTTTCAAGCAGCTACCAGATGGGAACCAGTGCTCAAGGCTTGTGGTGTAACAGGACTCCAGACCTTAGCACAACTGACTCCATGATGGAAGTACCATTCAGGCTGTAAAACTCAGCACCTAGACAGCACCACCTGCCAAAACTACAACAAAGGCCTAATCCACCATAGTTCATAGCTCTGGGAAAGTCTCTAACGGTACTAACCTTGTTTTTTTAGCTTCTGACTGTAGTTCTGCTTCTGGCTAACTGTTCTTGCTAACTGAAGTATGTCAACCTAGAACATGGGTTTTTGTACTTAGAAACTTACCCTAAGAAGGGCTCAGTGCTACACTGGGATCCTGAATGCCCAGTGTATTCTTGGGCTGGCTAATAAAGATTCTGGCTTAAACCCATGTCCAAGCAGTCTTCTCTGGTAAATACCCCACAACAAGGGGAGACATCTTGTTCATCTCACCACAGAAAGGAAGACATGTAAGGATGACATGAATCTGATAAGATGAAGTGTTTTTGTTTTTGTTTTTGTTTTACGAGACAGGGTTTCTCTGTATTGTTTTGGAGGCTATTGGTCCAGCCCGGCCTCAAACTCACAGAGATCTGCCTGCCTCTGCCTCCCAAGTGCTGGGATTAAAGGCGTGCGCCACCACCGCCGGGCTTAGGATGAAGTTTTAAAGAGACAAACATGGGGGGTGGCAATTCAGGCCAGATTTAAAATGCTGATGCAAAACTATCTGGAGATTTCAGCTGAGACCTAAGTGTCAATCATGAATTGAGACAGCCACCAGAAAGGCAAGCATTTTCTTTCTTGGTGGTGTTAGAGTTGAAGTGTTGATATAGCCCTCTCTATTCCAAGCTGGCCAATCCTTTCTCCTGAATGCTTCTCACCACACACTACTACAGGTCAGAGAAAACTCAGCAAGATTCATGGTGAGCAGCTTCTGGGGAGACCACAAGCAAACTACAGAGAAGATCTGAGTGAACTGCAATGCTCATTTCTAAGCAGCAAAGACCTGAGAAGACCATTTTGATTTCTGTGTCCAAGCCACGAACAGGTTTCTGCACTTATTGGATATTTGTGGCCCTCAAGGACCCAAGAGCAAAAAACATGTAATATGTTCTGCATTGAAGGACTGTATATTGATCACAGCTGTTCCCAGACAGGGTGGGCAGTCCTGAGAGGTAAGGTGCATCCTTTGTTGAGGGACAACACCTAGCTCAATACGATAAAAGGGCTGGAGTAGAGAGCCCAATGGACATCTATTACCTCTTATCACAAGGACATCCCAACCAAGTTGCCTTGGTCCTGATGTTTTATCGAAGTTCCTGGGGAGCCACCCTCACTCATCCTCAGCCCTGTGGATTAGCAGAGCTGAGCACCTCTTGCTCCAGAGGTAGGCATCTTTCCTACACTTAGTCAGATGCAGTGGCAAGGGAGATCACATGTCTGTGCTGGACCAATCAGTGCTTAGAAGATCTAATGCTAGATAAAAAAACAGATAAGATTCAAGCCGGGGGCTGCTGGGAGCCACCTGGTCATCAAAGTGGGACAAACTAAGAAAAAGGCTCTTCATCAAAACTCTGCCCTGAAAATTGAGAAACAGACACCAGAGCTGCATGGCAGAAAAATTTTCTGAAAATAATTTTTGTATCCTTAGAAGAACCCCCAAGCCTGAAGCCAAGGTCATCTTGAAAAAGCTGAAAAGCCCTTTCCCCACTTCAAGCAGGTTGAACTATATTTCTGTTGCCAACAGGCACAGGTCCTGACCATTCCAGATCGCCTCTAAGATCTTATTCAGTCCTGCTTTGCTCTGTCTGAGCCGGACCCCTCCCCTTACAGCCAGACACCTCCACCAGCTTCCAGAGTGCCTTTCCTAGTGCTGGGGACTGAATGCTGGGCTAGTCATGCATGCTAGTCAAGTGCCCAGTCTCTGAGCTACATCTCGAGCCTTCTGCTGTCAAACTGGGAGCAGGGGTATAGCAATCTGTGCCCAAGTCAGGTCCAGCAACCTGCCCTCAATAACCCAAGAAGAGCCAATTGAAAAGTGGAAAGTCAAAAAAGGAGAGATTTATTCAATGCCACACCGAGAAGAAGGACAAAGAGTTACAGAAAAACCCTCAAGTCCATCTTTGGGGTTCTGAAGTGAGATGGAAGTTTAAATAGAGGGCCAAAGATGTACACATCTAACATGTCCCAGTCAAGGTGTGGTCCCACCCACTGACTCATCTTTGTCTGGAATTCAGTCTCATTCTGAAAGGCATTCTGACAAGTTGTTATTACTGTGTGAAGTATCATTCAAGGAGACAAGTACACACATACACATATACACACACACGCACACAGCCATACATGCACTCAAGCACACACACTCCCAAACACATAAGCAAGCACTCATGCATGCACACACACACACACACACACACACTCATGCACTTGTGCTCACACACACACACATTTTCCTTCTGCTACATGAAATTCCTGGGGAAATCCCTATTTCTTTGGGGTCCATTGTTTCAGTGATTTGATAGTCAGATTGAAAGACACAAGTGTCTCTTTAGAATATCTTCATTTCTGACAAGATCGGGTATGTTCAGGGTGATATGGCCGTAGACGAATATCTTCATTTCTGACAAGCCAGTTATACTCCTTTGTGTTTTTGAGACAGGGTCTCATTAAGTTGACCAGGTTAGTCTTGAATTCACTCTGTAGCCTGAGCTGGCCTTGAATTTATAGATGAACTCATGATTACTCAGTCACCTGAGCAGCTAGATGACAGATCTGCACCTCTAAGTGACATAAGTTTCTGGAGTTTATAATGCTACTACTCCTTAGAACAGAGTCTCCATGGGCTAGGGAGTGGCTCAGTAGTTAAGAGCACATTCTGCTCTTGCTGAGGACCCAGGTTCAGTTCCCAGCACCCACGCTACTCTCACAACAGCTTGTAGCTCCCATTCCAGAGGATCCAGTGCCCTCTTCTGTTCTCCATAGGCACTGCATGCACACGACAGACAACACACATGTAGACTAAACATTTATGCACATAAAATAAAACATTTTTAAAATGACCAAATCAAATCAAGACAAACAAATAAATAAAAGCCAGACTCTATGAAAGAGAGAGCAGAGAATGGGAAAGCGTGAGAGTAAAGTGAGGTGGCATAATGTTCTGTGAGAAGATGGCAGGCAGGGCAACTATTTGACGCCCATAGCAACCACTCCTGGCCTCCTGCAGCTTGACCAACAGAGCAAGGTTGGGTGGGTGGTGAGAAAGACCCCGCCAAGCACTAGCACCCCACACTGGCCACACACTTCCACTCCATTATCAAGCTTCCGTTTCTTGAGTATGTTCTGAGCGCCACACCCTATGTTGGCACTTGACCTGCCTCTGCTCTTCCAAGTGGTCCCCAGTGTGGTCATTGTTCCAGACCTACTTCCTAGATGAGAAAATTGTGGGTTAAAAACATTGGCCAGGGTGCTCAGTGACAAACTCTAAAAACCCTGTCTCACTGATGGTAAGGAGCTAAAGCCACATTGATGCTCTCTTTGAAGCTGCCCAAGGCTTTCTCCCATCTCTATAAAATAGGGTGTGCACCCCGCATTTCCCCAGGACTTAGTCCTGGAGTGGTTGAGATAGATATAAGAATTCTCCCTATATAAGAAGCGCGGGACTTAGCTCTGAGCTATATATACTGTGGACAAAACAAAAGGGCCTCACTGGGCTAAATGAGCCAGGCACACTTGTTCCCAGCACTCTCCCAGCCCACAGGGGCCAGGTCAGTTCCTTTGTTCTACAGGACAGGCCTGGTAACAAGGCAGCCAGGAGCTCAGCTGTGGACATTTTTCATTATTTTCCACCCTGTTAACCTCCATCACAAGTCAGGCTGCTGTCAGGCTAAATGAGAACTGCAAAGATTTATCTCACTTGTCCCAGGGCTCAGCTCAGGAAAAAACAGCCTTCGTTTCCTAAAGGCCTTGACGACCCTTTCTCTCTGAGTCATTCCCACCCAGGAAAAGGCTGTGACAGCGGCAGGCAAGGGCCATCCCAGGATCAGGACTCCAAAGCAGCAGACATCTAAAGCTTGTCGCCTGGCCTCTGTGAAGCACTGTGGGATGATTTTTTTTGGCTCTGTATTTACCTTTCTAATTATGTTTGCTTATGCAAATATTAAACTCAGACCACATGTCATAAACACAGCATCAAGAAGAAACCAGAAGTGTATTGTGCAGCAGGAGGCCATGAGGCAACAAGCACAGTTCTTCTGCAGAAATCATCCTCAAAGCGGGCAATGCAAGCACAGACCTTAAGAGATGATGCGACTTTAAGTCAGCAGCCTGTCCCCTTCCTTGAGTGTCTAGCCCCCCTGGGTCACCAGATCACTAAATTGGTACCTGGGAAGAAGAGCTAAGCTGTACTGAGTAACAGTCACTGCTGTCCTAGGACCACAGCCAGCTTTCACAGAGCAAGGCCAGGGTAGCCTATGCTGCCAATGCCCCTCAGGGTGTTTCTACCCATTTCACAAGTGAGAAAACCGAGGCACAGGAAATTTAAGTCATCAGCCCAGAGATACATAGATCACACGAGAATGACATATCCCATCTAACACCAGCTGGGATGGTCTGTGAGCATTTCACAAATGAGGAAACCAGGGTGCAGGCTTAAGTCACAAGCCTGAAGATATACAGGACACATGGGTTTTTAAAGGAATAGCACCAGGATTATTTTCTTTCTAAAATACTAAGGACTCTAGTTTTCTGCTATGGTCCATCCCCACAGGACAGCACGTCTGACCTTCACACGGGGCCCCCAAAAGCAGCCAATTTCAGCCTCACTCAACAGACTAAGAGAAGGCTAAATGACACACCCATTTTACAGAAAATTGAATTCTTCACACATTCACATAGAGCCTCCATTGTGACAGGCATTGTTTAAGATGCTTTGGATAAGCTGGGTGGTGGTAGCACACGCCTTTAATCCCAGCACTCGGGAGGCAGAGGCAGGCAGATCTCTGTGAGTTCGAGGCCAGGCTGGACCGACAGCCTCCAAAACAATACAGAGAACCCCTGTCTTGTAAAACCAAAAAAAAAAAAAAAAGAAGCTTTGGACAAAGGCTTCAGGGGACATAAAAAGTGATGACTCTTTTCACCCTTGGCTACTGGATATTTCCCTGGGTAAAACCTTTCTTTTAGCAATGGAGTATTCCACTAACACCTTAAAAGTAAACCAACTTTTGAGCCTATGGTTCCCATTGTGAAAACCGATCCTAAGTAACAACCAGTGTGGGGGAAAGCTCATAGTGGGGCTCTTTGTAACATAAAATCATGGCATTTATCAAAGTATTCAACAGAAAGAGATGAGGCACATAGGTCAGGGTAGGTCAATATAACAAAATGCTGTGCAGTCATTCAAAACAGAAGTAAATTTTCAATGTGGGAAATTTTTGACAGAGAGCATTACCTAAGTTTGTCAGGTGACAAAAGTAGGCAGTAATATCAACTATACAGTATGATCTTACACAGGGGGAAATGTGTATACATTCTAGAATATGCACAAATTATAGGCACTCACAGGAAATATATCGATACAGGTATACACAGAGAAATTCTTAGAATTTCCAAGTGATTGACTGGTAAAATTTCTGTTGATTTAAATTTCTGGGCCCATGTCCACTTCCATTTTTCCAGATTGCCTATGATACACGTATACTACACATTTAGCCATGTAAAGGTTCTTACTCTTGTGTACATAGGTGCTAAAGTGACTGAGTACACACAGTCTCTCAAAGGCAAATACAGAGGTCAAATTTGGACTGGAGAGTATAGTGTGGCCCTCAGCCCCCTGTATCATTCAACACCTGCCTTTCTGGTCCCTTATCCCCAAATACATCTCACCATGTTGATAGAATATTGTCATGGCCAGTCTAGGACAGAGACCTAGGGCAGAATAGGCAGCTGACCTTTTTGAAGAGTCTGATGACATCCTCACTGATCTGGGAAAGGCGGACGATGACATTGTTCATGAAGATGTCATTGAGGGTGGCATGGTCTCGGCTCTCCCGCCGGGTCTGATGCAGTACCAGATACCAGCAGTTCACTGGCGAGAGGAGATATTGATCCTTCCTGTGGGAACCAAGATGGCTCAAGTCAGCTTCATGTCAGTTCCCATGGTCACTCAATTTTACTCTCACAGCCACCTTCAAAGTCAATCTTATTACACTTTGTACAACTATGGAAACAGGCCAGAGAACCAAAGTGATACTCCATGGTTATAGAGTAGCTCTAGAGCTAGACCTTGGGCATTGACTCTGTCTCTATCCTGGGCCATCTACATTCCCTTTGACTGCGGCACTTGTCATGTTCCCTTCCCTCTTCTAGAAACAATCTATCTTAATGGGGCAGAGAAATACTAAATAGATTGTTCCGAACTATTTCATGGTTTCTAGCTCTATGCAGTGGAAAAACAAGAAGATACTTCCTCTCCGCTAACCTGTCTCCAATAACCCACAGAGTCCCCCGGGCTCTTGACACCTTTGTCCTTCCCTAGGGAGCTCCTGACATCCTAGAAACCAGTATGACAATAATGATGCTTGAAAGAGCTGGTGAGCATCGGCCTGAAGGGGTCAGGTTCTGCATGTGGAAAGAGAGGCAAAGGAAGATACACGTACTTACGGGACAAATAAGCCTTTGTCCTATAGCGATTGATGGGTTCTCAGACTGACTCTAGCTGGACACGGGGCTAAAATGGGATGTCACACTGTGATCCCCTGAAAACATCAGAAATGCACGTTCCAGCCTTGCAGAATCAGAACACTGGGGTTGGGCCCAGCAGTCTGGGTTTGAGAAGCTTGCCTGGGCACTCTGATATGAGCTGAAGTCTGTGTATCTCTGTGTATCACTGCTTCCCAAGCTAATGAAACAATAGACAAGTCACTGTCTTGACTCTGCTTTCCCAAAGACCCCCTCTTGTCAGGCTCAGGAAAAAGTATACATGCTCTTCTGTAAGAAAAAAGGCAAATAAAATCCTAAACACAGACGCAATCGATGACCCCATCTTGACACACAGCATACCTGAGCTGGGTTCTCCTTCTACAAGCCCCAATCTTTCTCTTACCATGCTTTCTAGTGCAGAAAGAAAAATCAGAAGCAAAGCCCAGCCCTTTTCTCTTCAGAAATTGACTCTCATGGAATCCCTCATGGTTACAGAAGGCTGCCCGATAATATTCTGCCCACCTCTACCTTCCTGGGAGCCCCTAGAGAGCAGGTACTGTTTCTCTTGTACTCACTGTGCTCAGGGCCCAGCAAGGTGGCAACCACAGAGTGGATGCTGTGGTAGAGTGACCCTTGAGAAAAGATCTCATTTGTACTGGGCTTTTGAAGGATGAATATGGGGTTTCCAATCACAAGTGCATGTGCCCACACGCGTGTGTGCGTGCTTGTGTGTGTGTGAGAGAGAGTGAGAGAGACAGAGACAGAGACAGAGAGAGACTGAATAACAAATTATCTAAGGAAACCCTGAATTCTGAGAATAGTACTGAAAGCATGTTGGTCATGAGGCTGGGAAACAGGATAGAGGCTTGACTGCAGCAGGTATGGAATGTAAGGCCAAAGTAGTTGGGATTCTGCCATCTAGGCTATGTTTGAGTCCGTTGTAACACTGTAGAATAGCCTCAGGAACTTATAACAGGACAAAGTGAGTTTGATGCTCTAGGGTTGAACCTGCTATTAGTATTTTAAAAAACATTCTTCAAAAGATTTTACTCTGTAATCAGAATTCAGAATTTCTCTTCCAAGATATGGGAAGTCACAGAGGTTATACAAGTATAACTAGTGTGTGTTTCCGAAAAAAATCAGTGAGGGGAAATTGGAGGGACAGTAGGATGGATTCATACAATGGACAGATGGATGGGTAGATGAATGAGTTGGATAGATATGTAGGTAGATAGCTGGAGTGGATGGATGGATGGATAATGGATGGATGGGTGGATATGGATGAACAATGGATAGATGGATAGACAGACAGACAGACAGACAGACAGACAGACAGACAGAGGTTAGATGTGTGGGTAGGTAGATGGATAGAAGATATGGATGATGAATGCATAGATGGATGAGCAGGTGGGTAAGTACAGACATAAATGTGAGGCTAGAGATAGGAGTACCACTCATGAAGGAATCTCAGTTCAGGCAAAGGGAGTTGGTAAATGCTGGGTGTAGCACAGGGATTACCGAAGTCTAGACAAGCACTCCTCAGTGGGGTACATCTCATCTTGAAGAGTTGCTGGAAATAGGAGTGGGAGTAGAAGGAGAGAGTGGTGATTCTGAGATTTGGCTTTCAGGCGACTGGGAGGAAGCCAATGGCACAGACTAAGAGGAGCTGCAGGGAAAGAAGCAGGTTTGGACAGAGAACATCCCATCTCACTTTCTACTGCTTCCTGGGTGGTGAAGGGAATCAAAGGATTAAAGGAGAGCTGCCATAATTGAGCTGTTACTGAAATTGCTTCAGGGGCTTAGCTCAATCTGGGATGCAAGAATTGAACAGCATCTGGGGAATTAAATGTGTAAAATTATGGATGTTTAAGAGGAAAGCAAAAAGACAAGTGATTTTGAAACAACTCGGAAGTGCTAGATTGACTTAATGATGGCCTTTAATTAGGTTGCCCGGCCAGAGGAAAATGGTAGCAGACAGACAGAAAGGACAGATCTGTGGGCCAGGAGGTGGCACAGCCCAAGAATGGGATGAGGAAGAGGGTAGGAGGGAGGAGGGGGGAGGACAGGAAGAGGAGGAAAAGGAAGAGGGACAGGAGGAGGGGAAAGAGAAGGAAGGGAGATACAGCAGCAGCTAACTTGTGTTAAAGAGAGGTCTGGGGTTCCTTCGGGCTTTCATTCATTGTCTCTCTGTGGGTGCATGCACTCACACGTATTCACATGTGTGGGTACATGTGTTTGCATGTGTTCACATGCACTAGTTCACCCAGGTGCTGTGTGTGTGAAGCTCATATTCTCTGGCGAGTCTCTACCTGGCCTTCTACTTAAGTAAGAGGGATGCAAGAGAGACAGGAGATGATGCTGTAGCCTCACTAGTGTATCCATAGGATGGAGACCGCAGAGCCTCCCCATAGCAGACCCAGAAGTAAGGTGGTCTGTGCTGTCTTCCTTCAGATAGCACTTTCTAGACTGAGGATCGAGGGCTGAAGTGGACATTCCCAGAGCAGAACCTGCTGGGTGGAGAACTATTGCCAAAGAATGGGCCGGCAAGAAGGAGAAACATGCCAGTGAGCTGAAGGGCAGGTTAGGGGCCTCACCCAAAGCTCTGGGTGAGACCCAGGGTGACAAATGTGGCTGGGGAATATGGTGGAATATGGGGAATAAAAAAGGGTCTTTAAGTGCCATCTGAGAGTTTGTTCTTCATCCTGAATCATCAGGGAGCGATAGAAGGATCCAGGGCAGTGATTCTCAGCCTTCACCCTTTAAAACAGTCCTCATGTTGTGGTGAACCACAACCATAAAGTTATTTTCACTGCTTCTTCATAACTGTAATTTAGCTACTGTTATTAATCATAATGTAAATATCTGTGTTTTCTGATGGTCTTAGGTGGCCCCTGTGAAATGGTCATTCAACTGGTGACCCGCATTGAGAAGCACTGATCTAGAGCAAAGGAGTACAGGGGTCAAAGTGTCTCTTCACTTTATAGTGGGACCCTAGGAGGACGCGGGGTGATATCCAGGGGCCGGGTTGAAGGATTCAGTGCCTGGGTGTTGACTGAATTTGGGGGCCAACTGAGAAGGTGGGGATGGGGAGGGAGACTCCTGGATGACACTCATTTTCTGGTTGTGCCCCCAGGGAAGTAGAAGTGGCCTTCGAGGAATGAAGCAAAGGTTAGAGGTATGGCTGGAGGGAGACAACCCCACCCCCTGAGAGTTTGACAAGGCTGCACTCAGAGAGAGGCAACTCTCTTGACTCCCATGACTAGGAACAAGGAAGGGACAGGCAAAGACAGAGAGCCGTATCTGCCTGCACAAGCAACATGCCCACTCTGAAGCCCTGCCTAGCATGGGAAACAGCTGGCCCTGCCTTCCCATCTCATCCCTGCCCTGTTTCCACTCAGATGTTTGGGGCCCAGCTCACACAAACAAAAAGCTAGGCATGGTGGTTTGAATGAGAAATGTCCCCCATCGCTCCTCTGTCTGAACACCTGGTCCCTGGTTGGGTGCTGTCCGGGGAGGTGCAGCCTTGCTGGATGAAGTGCATCACTGGGGACAGGTTTGGGGAGTTTGTAATCTCACCCCACTTACAGTGCTTACTCTTTGCCTTGTGTTTGTGGTTGAAGATGCGATTGCTCAGCTTTCTGCTATGGTCGTCTGCTGCCATGCCTTCTCAGACATGGCCTCCCTCTCAGAACCATAAGCCAACAAAGCAAACTTCTTCCATAGGTTGCCTTTGGTCATGGTGTTTATCACAGCAACCAAAAGCAGCTAACATGCCAGGTGGGCCATCCACAGTCAGGAAAGTTAGAGCTGGCCCTTCTGTAGAAGGCTGGCATCTGTGACCTCAGCGACAATGGTACTAGACCATTACTACCTCACTGGGCCATCAATAAGAGCCACTAAGGTGAAACAGAAAGAAAGACTCTTGGACCTGGGGGTCTTGAGGCCTGACTTTGAGGCTCACTGAAGTGTCTATGAGAAAGGAGTAGGTAAGGTAGGGTGGTACTCTCCTATGTCTACTTTCTAGCAGTATGACACTACATAGATCACCTATGCGTGTGGGCCTAGCTACTCAAACCATGCCACTTAACGCCAGCAAAGAGATCCCTGGTCATTGTTCACTAGCGCATCTGTGCAGTGCCTTTATGGTGTGCATTCTGTAGGGTCAGGCCCCAAGATGAGCTTGAGCACATGTTCTCCACATAGTAGACAGTGTACTGGGGGAAGACAGAATCACTGGGGGCATCTAAGGTGTGTGTAGAATCAGATTGGGAGAAAGTGCTAGAGTAAAGGGGCATACCGTACCACAAGAGCCCAGAGCAAGGGTCTTGAGGCCTGGCTTTGAGGTTCACTGAAGTGTCTATGAGGAAAGAGAGGGTAAGGCAGGCTTCTAAGAAGAATTAGAGGGGATTAAGGGGAAAAAGCGTGGCCTCCCTTAGGGGCAGGGAATTTGGTGCATGAATTTAAGGGACAAGGTAAAGACCAGCGTGGATGAGCATAAGCATCAAGATGGTTAGGATAAGAGTGGTGCATGGTGAGGCTGGAAGCCTGCAGGGCTGCTGGGCCCTGGGGTGCCTGCGGCCTCATCCCATGCACCATCCGCATTGCATGGGTTGCAGAAAGCAATATCTGGATTACAGGTGACAGATCAGGAAGACGGTCCTCAAGAACCTCTGCTTCCACTCTCCTTTCCCTGGGGTCCCCTGTTCCTTTCCCTGGGGTCCCCTGGGCCTAATACCTAGCTTCCTCAGCTACCTTCACTTGCTGTAATCCCCTTTTTAAAAGACAACAAAATGAAGTGAGCCGGCCTTCCCTCTCTCAGGCCCACTGTGAGTGACTCTTTTGCTTTTCCCGTCTTGTATCCAAGCCTCTCTTCGGCAGGCAGAAGCTGCTGAGCTAGGACATAAGGGCAGAACTTCCGCAGATGTACATATTTTTCCTTTTTTATGGCTAGAAGCTAGCAATGAACATTTCTGGTGAGTCACAGCTTGCTTGCTTTCTTTGGCTAAGAAAGGTGGGAATTAGGTTCCAAGAGACTGAAGCTGGAGAGGCCAAGCTTTGCCAAGCTGGTAAGTTAGGAAAATGAAATTAGCAGCAAGCTATCTCTGCCAGCTTCCCGGTTGGGGGCTGGAAAATTCCGCTTAGCAAACAGAACCCAGATTCAAGCCTGCAGAATCCCAGAGGCGCGTAGCTCTAAATCCTGTGTCCTGGGATCTTGGGATTTAGAGAGCAGAAGTACCTGCAGTTGACACCATCTTCACGCACCAGAGTTCCATCTTTGGTCAAGTACTAAAATAAAAATCCCTGCTCCATTAGAAAACACCTGGGCAATCTCTTTCCCTGCAAGCCTCTGTGCCTCAGTTTATCTAACAGAAAAATGGATGTGACATATGGTTTATATAGAACCAAACAGAGGAAGAGCCTACCCAAGGCTCATCTGGCCAGTTATTTCATCCTTCAACTGTGGGTCCTGAGTTAGGACCCACCGTGCCTAGCCTCCAAGTCCCTTGTCTGTCCAAGAGGGGTGATGACACCTCCTCTGACTCTCTGTGTTCCACCAGAATTCTTAGAAGGATATGTGAGCTAAAGGTTTGGGAATGAATTTGCAAAGTAAGGGTCCTATATAGTCCTTAAAATCCGCTATTATCCTACCTACCTAAAGAATGGAGAAAAAACTAAACTCCTACATGTATCATGCCCTTTAAATCTACTCATCATTCTTAATACATAAGTAGGGTGCTGTTGATGCCCATGTGATATATACATATGTGTGTACACACACAAATAAGTCCCAACCTGGTTAAGAGTGTGTGATTCACTGATTATGATCTGAGGAGTCCAGGGAACGCGTGTGGGAGCAGTGAAAACCAGAAGGAAAACTAAGAAGAGGAGAAGAGGCTGCAGCCATCATGAAGAGCACATTGCAAGGTGAGCTTCAAGAGCCCTGCCACGGACCCGGCCAGGGAAACTGGTGCTAATGAAAGGGAGAATACGGGAGGTGGGAGATGGTGAAAGGTGGGAGGCAGAGGATGGCGGGAGGTGGAGGATGGGAGGCGGGAGGTAGGAATTAGAAGTGACTGAAGGTATCAAGTGGAAAACAGATGCTCGAGATACAGGTGATGACATCTGGAGCTGACGGATGTGGAGGACGGATGATGTAAATGACAGAAGATGGATTTTAAAGGTAGAATACAGAGAGTGGAGATGGCGAAGGGTGGAAGAAGGTGGAGATGGCAAAAAGAGAGGACGAAGGTGAAGACGGAAGGGGGCGGTGACACGTAGTGGAGATGACAGAAGGGGCAGGATAGAAGGTGGAAATGACAGAAGCGGGAAGAGTGATGTTGGAGGTGAGGGAGGGTGGGCATTCTGTTTCTACATTTGAGCTGATAGAAGCTGCGGGATGAAGTTAGAGGTGAGGGAAGGTGATAATTTTTCTACAAGGGACTAGAAATGGCCCCCAGTGTGAGCTTTTTGCTAACACCAGGATTATCACATTCCAAAACCCAGGCTCAGTATCTCCCTTTCATTTTAAGTGTGTGCCTGCGTGAGTGAGTGTGCGTGTGGTGTGCACACAGAGGACACAGGTATCCTACCCTACCCCTCTACATTTCATCCCCTTGGAGCAAGGCCTCCCGCTGAACTTAGAGACAGGTTGGCACCCAGCCTGGGTAGTCCTCCTGATTCCTCCCTCTCTGAAGTGCTGCCCTAGGCATGTGTAAGCACACCTGGTCGTTATGTGGGTTTTGTGAATTTGAACTCGGCTCTCCACGCTCAGATACAGAATGTTCTTACCTATGGAGCCATTTCTCCACTATTGTTGTCTTTTTCTAAAGACATTTACAAAGAATTTTCCCTAGTCATAGATTTCTTTTTTAAGATGCTTGCCATAAATAGAAGGTACCTGAGAAAGTAACTTTAAAGGAAACAAACAGTGTAATGCATTCTCAGGCAGGTGCTGAAGCCTGAAGATTGCTGAAAGATTAGAGAGGCGTTATCAACACAGTAACATCAAGGAGGCTTTCTCCTCAAGGCTGAATGAGAATTGGACAGTTATGACTCAGGGAGCACCAGTGAGCTTTCCTTTATTCTGAGGAGCACTGATCAGTTCTATATTGTTCTATAACAGAGAAATAGACAAAGGGGCAGAGATAGACAAAGAGACAGAGACAGAGAGATTAGAAATGCCCCCTTTGCTTTCAAATGCTTAGCAGGATGAAGGTGGCATGCCAGATCTACAAACTGTTTGGTTCCTTGCTAATCTGACCTGAACTTTGTGAGACCCGAGACTAGCCAAGCCATAACAGAGGCTTTTCATAAGAGCCTTTCCCAGATCCCTGATGCTCACACAGGTCTGGTTAGATGATGACTCTCAGCAAGCATTAACCTATGCAGAGAGGCAAGGAAACAGACAGAGGCTGTGAGGGAACCTAGAAAATGCAACAACTTATTGGTGTGATTCGGGCCATGGGAGCAATTATAACTATCAGTAGAGACACAAGCCCCACATGAAGAAGGCTTCCTGCATCCCTACCTCTCCTGCCCAGACCTCTCCACCCCAGGTCCTCGGCACACCAACTTTAAATTACACATTGCAAAAATGCTTTTCTGACAAGCAATAGCCTGGAAGGCTAAATCTCAATTCTACTATCATTTTAAGACACACTGCAGCTGTGAAAACTGTGGCACTTCTTCCCCAGGAAAAGTGTTTTCATGGAAATGAAGCCAGTTGGGATCCTCCCTCTAACTGCTCTGTGAAGCTGGAAGACAACTCCCAACTGTGCTGGCACTGAATATCTGCATAGCCAAGCACCACCCAGCTCTTCCCAAACTCTGACTTTCCCCCCAAATATTTCTAATGTGTTTGAACAAAACTTTGTGGGCCACAGAGCAGTCAGCATCACTTAACCCTGGACAGGGAATTGTCATGAGGCATAGTCCCCTGAAAGGTAAGAACTACCAACAACCAAAGGAATCAGAATAAAGGGGCCCTGTCACCCCAAATACAGAGCACTATTTGAGTGGAACGTCACTACACTATGGGGTTTGTGTAGAACAGAGTTTTGCAAATGGGGCCCCAGGGAGCACTAGTTTGTAAAGTATAACTATTTATCCTGGGGAGGGGAAGTTCTATGGTCATATATAGCTTTCAGAAAGAAGACAGCAGGCTTAGTACAAACCTCTCAGAGCCTTGCACACGCTGTGCTGGGAACATCTTAGGGACTCATTAAGAGTAGTCAATGGGCTCGGCACAGCAATGCGCACCTTTAGTCCCAGCACTCAAGAGGCAGAGATGGGTAGATCTCTGTGAGTTCAAGGCCAGTCTGGTCTACACAGTGAGTTCCAGAATAGTCAGTGATTTCCAAATATAGAATTCATTTTATTTTTTCATTTTTGTTTTTCTTCCCCCACCAAGTGTCCCAAAGTATTGGTGTTTTAGAATATACAGCTCTTGGGAAGAGCCTTGGTCACAGGAAACCTCTGCCTCTGCAGACCTAGCCAGCTTGTTTGGACCAGACCACCCATCCTCCTGAGAAGCAGGGCAGGGCACCTATGTGCTGACCTTCATGGCATCTTCCTGCCCAGGGTACCTCTGGTTCCAGACCATCAGAAGGAAATGTGAGGCTCCTCTAGGCCTGCTTCCCAAAGGGCAAGAATGTGACTATTATGCTGGTGACAAGGAAGGCAGCTCAGCATAGCCCACAAAAAAGACTGAAACAATTTGCCATCTAGAAAACCACCTAAGTGATTGGTCACCAGAACTCCCAGAAAGGCTTACTGATGCCCCAGAGCTTCTGATGCCGGAGACTGGGGACTCTGCATTTTGGAAAAGCCTCTACTTGACCAACCTCCACTCTCCAACCAGAAGGCTACTGTCAAGGTCACTCTGTCCTCACAGCAATGTAGCACCAAATGCCAGGTGGGAAGCACTTTGCTCAAATGGTTTTCACCAATGTAATGAAGTCAAAATACAAACTGCCCACTAGAGCAACTCTAATTACCAGTGAATATTTACTCAAGAAACATTTGTACCAACCACGGATCAATCCTTTTACTAGGTTTTAGAAACCCTTGTTCACTGGCCATCTTCTCTTTCAGACTTTGAAACCCAGTGCTCATCCACAGAGGACAGACAAAGCCTCAGTCCAGGATGCTGGCTCTGCCTCATTCCCATCATAAACCCTCCCCATCCTGAGTCAGTGAACAATGACAATCTGGATCCCCCTCCTTCTCTACAATGTCCAAACTCCCCCAGGGGAACCCAGGAACCAGCAGCAAGCCTGTGGACATAGGGGACAAGAAATCAGTTCTCTCTTTCTGCCATATGGGTTCTGGGGATGGAACACAAGTTGCCAGACCCTTAAGCTGTTGAGCTGCCATGATAGCCCCTAGGCTTTTCTTTAAAACATGTGCCACATGGAACTGGACCCAGCTAGGTCTGGCCCTAAATTTAGCACCTTCCACAACTGTAAACATCCCCAGAGCCCAGGCAGATTGGGAAAAACTTGGGCCTTAGGGAGAAGTACCCACAGGACAAAAGAAAACACCCTGACCTAGAGCAGAAGGACCTGGGTTTCTGTCCCAATTCTGTTCCCCACTTGCTGCGGCATCTTCAGAAAATCAATTCTCTCTCTGAGCCAAGTCTCTCAACTCAAGTAAACTGTGCGAACCAAGAATTAATAAGTTCCCTCCTCCCAGGAGCTCCTTCCCTGTTCTTTCCTTTCCCTCCCCCTCTTCCCTTCCTCAGCTGGCTCACTGCAGTGACGATAAAACAAGCCCTAGGCCTCTCCTCCAGTCCCGAGAAGCAACCTGGCACTTTGGGCACCCTGAAGTGAAGAATCTATGAGACAGCCTGGCTTCTCGGGACGTCTAGGCTAACGGACCAGAGCACAGCACAGACCCTGTAATCGGAAGCGGCAGCCAGGTCACTGGACATCCTGGAGTCAAAGGTGAATTAGCCTTCCTGGAAAACTCAACTTCCAAAAGCCATCAGGCTGGACCATCACATTAGCATCATGCAGAGGGTCTACCCCAGCTGCACTGGCCTGGGTGACCCCCTAATTAGACTTTCATAGTGAGACAAGAAGCCCACTTGGTCCGACTGACAGCTGGGGCTCCCATCCGTCTGGTGGATGAGTTAATGAACCCATGAGGGGCTAGTGAGGCTCATTACAGACAAGGTGAGGGAATAAGGGACCCCTGTGTCCTCAAGGCCTGTCCTCCCCCACCCCTCCATGCTCTCACTTAGGATATGAGGGGAGCTGGTTTCAAATCAAGAGGAAGGAGGGGCAGGTGATGAGACCCCAGCTGTGCACCCCCGCTGTGGGTAGCTCCAGCAGCAATTTAGGGTAACTGGAGGCCTTCAGAACCTGCCTGGTCAGTTAGCTTGGGGTGTGAGCAGTTAGGATATCGGAGGGTCTGTGTGTCATAATTAAGAAGGTAGGAAAGTGTTTGGCTACTGAGGTCCGGAGCAGCAAGGAAGAGGGATGCTCTGTGGACCCAGTCTATTCGACGACATTCTAAGGAAATAGAAGCTGAGCTGGTACCCAATTAAAACCCAACCAGTTAAAGTCAGAACGTGCTGAAATGAGATACAAGTCTCAGCTGTGCGTAAATGAAGGCAGCTCCATGCCACCCATCTACTCCCTACAGCATGGAAGTCATTTCCATCTTCACTTGGTGCGTGAGAACAATTAGCTCCTGGAAGCTGCAGTACCCCACCTTGCAGGACCTTGCAGGACCTTCCAGGTCAAGGTCCAGTCCTGGCTCCTCATCCACTCTTGGCCTCCTTTGTTCATGGCCTCTGCCAACAGCCCTCCTGCCCAGCACCACCTCCCATCCCAGGACCCACAGCCAACTTCTCACTTGAACTGGTGTTCCCGGGAGCTGCGGATCTTGGAGGAGAAGCGCTCGGCCAGCTTCTCCAGGCTGCGGGAATACTCCAACTCGATCTCAGCTTTCCTGCGGAAGAACTCCTGCAGGTCTTGCAGCAGCTGCAGCCGCGACTCTGACTGCTGCTCCAGGCATTTGAACTGCTCCACCAGCTGCATGCGGATCTCTGCAGGAGGCAAGGAGCTGAGCATCAGGCTGTGGCTGGAGACAGCAGTGGACCCATACTCCAGAACCCAGACAGAGCCCTGGCTTTGCTATGCAGAGATTTGGCAAGGGCCCCTTTCAGTCTAACCTACTGTTTCCGTGACTTCAGTTAGTCCATGTTGCCATCAAGGTTTCTAACTGATGTACAGGCCACTGGCTACATTGTTACTCCCCATGATTAGCAAATTGATTAACTTTTCTCGCAGGAATGAATTTGCTTAAACTAAAAGGCTATATATATCCATCACCCCAGAAAAGGGGGAGCCCTTACAGCCTGAGATATCAGAAATGAGTTCTGTGAAAATAACATTTTTAAGTCCTATTTACACACCACGACTAGGGCTTGCAAAAGGACCAGAGGCCTTACCCAAGAGGCTTATTCTTTGTCAACAAAATGGAAGTGGCCCAGGGAGAAGGGGTAAGATTTTTCTCATTAGTGCAGGCAGGACCCAGAGGGCATCAGAAGTTATCTGGAGCTCCAGTGCTCTCTGAGTCCTGCCTATACTGCTTTCAATTACCCTAAGCTCCTAACATCTCAAGTACCACTAGAAGAATCTAGTCCACGCTTGGACAAGCATCAACTGATGGAGCTGGGTCTGGGCAACCAGGAAGAATGTTCAAAAGCTGGGAGTCAAGGAAAAAACAAAACAAAACAAAAAACCTCACCTCAGTCCTTAAAACTCTTAACAACCTCAACACATCCTGGTGTCCTAACGGTGACAGCCCAACATTTTGTCAAGTCCTAACACTGTCACTGCCAAGGTTCAGGTGCAGCAACCCCTTCCTGGGTCCTCAATAGATCCAGCTCTTCAAGATGACCCATTTGCTCTTCACTGACAACCTCAAAAATACTCCAGGTTCCCCTCTGCCTAAGGGTTACATTCACCTCTTTAGCATGGGTTCCCTCCCCTTCCAAACCCATGAATCACTCAGGCCCACCCTTGAATGGCCCAGTGTTCCTTTCCTATCAGCATCATCTAAGAGCAGGTGTGCAAACCGGCACAGAGCCACCGGGGACATAGCAGGACTTCCCAATGGGTTTGCAGACAGGTGTACGGAAAATCAACATGAGGGCCTCATTCCCATAGCTATGCTCTCCAGCTGTGCCTGGGAATGCCACCCCCTTCCCACCTCACCCTTCACAATGGTTCTGTTCCCTATTTTCCAGAAGAAAAACCAATGCTTCATTCACCCAGAGTCTAACTATGATGGAAGACCCCAAAATAGCAAAAATGTCTGGGTGTCCCAAAAAGAGCAATTTCAAATATTAGTGCTAGAATCCCTTCCTTGAGTCAAGGGACCACAAACCCTCTGTGCTCTGATTAATTAGCAAATTAAATGTAACTTTAAAATCAAAATGTCTATTTTAATTGTATATATTAAAAAGAAATACAATAATCAATTTATAGTTTTAAGCATAAATCTATATTAAGATAAAATGTTGTGGAGAAAATTGAAGGGAAATATGAATTCAAAAAGATAAGAAATTATGTAAAAAGTTTTATACCTTTGGGTTCTCTCTTGGATGGACAGTGGAGAATACTGATGAATTGCAAAATTCTTCCTATGACCTGGCAATTCCACTCAGACAAATACCCAAAAGAAGTCAGTCCACCCAAAAATATGTTCAAGAATCAGAGCTGTTAGCTGGGCGTTGGTGGCACACGCCTTTAATCCCAGCACTTGGGAGGCAGAGGCAGGTGGATCTCTGTGAGTTCGAAGCCAGCCTGGTCTACAGGGTGAGTTCCAGAACAGCCTCCAAAGCCACAGAGAAACCCTGTCTTGAAAAACCAAAAAAAAAAAAAAAAAAGAATCAGAGCTTTTTTAAAAAGATTTATTTATTATGTATGCAGTGTTCTGTCTGCATGTATCCCTGCAGGTCAGAAGCAGACACCAGATCTCATTACAGATGGTTGTGCGTCACCATGTGGTTGCTGGGAATTGAACTCAGGACCTCTGGGAGAGCAGTCAGTGCTCTTAACCTCTGAGCCATCTCTCCAGCCCCTGTAAGAGCTTTTTAACCAAGTATTAGAAGTAGTCACCTTCAGGGGCATATTGACTCCGAGGAAGAAAAGTTTGCCTTCTGGGGTTCTGGGCATGCCTGGGCAGAACATGGGCCAGATGAATGGAATTGCACCCTAGATGTGTATTTTTCTGGATTATGTAACACTTCAGGAGAAGACAACTGAAATTGAGTGTTATTGAGTTTAGTTTAATTTACTTTTAAGAAAATGGTGCAATGTTATTCTAAAATGCCAATATTTAAAACATGACAGAAATATATCCATTTTAAATGTTAGCTAGAACTGTGGGACAGCAGAGATTTTTGAGCTCATCCTGAGGGCAGACAGCAGGAGCCCCACACTGCTGCTTTGCAGCCCTGGCAGGAGGGCCTCCTTCCAGCAAGACCTGGTGGCCCCACGGGTCCACCACCAACCCCAGCACAATGTAGGACTCCTGGCATCACAGACAGATGATGGCTGTTTTCATTCATGCAAACCCTATGTGACGTCTCCACATGTGAAATCCAAGCTCTGAGTGTGGATTCTCCCAGAGCAAAATAGATCCATCAGAACACAGTACCTGTCCAACAAATTGCTACTAATGCTTATCACATTCCTCTGCCCAGCCCACAAAGCAGCTAACTGTGAGCACCTCACTTGACACACAAACACACACTCATGTCAACACAAAGTTCATGCACAGAACATAGTACATGCCACATACATAGCATTAACCATACACTACTTACCAAACCCTCAGCAAGGCACACTTAGACAAAAGTCACATTCCAACACATGCCATACATGTACACATACCTATACACACACACACACCACATTCACACACACAGCATGTATATACATGTCACACATACATTCACACACACATATATGCACACACATATACACACCACGTACATAAACATATGCATACGCACATACACCACATGCACACACAAATACATACATATACACATGTACATACACCACACACACTTGGTATGGCTCTCGCTCACTATCAGTTTTTACATACAAGCACAGAGTGTGACTCTGGCTCATCAGTTTCTACAGAAGAAGAACAAAGGCTTTGTGCAAACTAGGCTCGGAGGCTTGGCAAAGATCACATCATGAACTATCACCAGCTGCACAGGCATGTGATTTCATAGGCCCATGTGTATAAACGGATGGAAATGCTGTCACTTGTAAGACCCGGCTGCTGTATCAATACACAGCTGTGACATCCTGTTCAGATATCCTCCTTCCAACTTTCAGACCCTCCACTGTTAGAACCATCTCGATGATGCTAGTGTTTCAAGGCACTTCTCATGTAAACCACGGGGCATCCTAGGAGGAGGGTACTACTAATGTCCCCAACTTTACCTCTGTAGGTGAGGGGGTAGTAGCTCAGAAGAAACCATCAGGTCATAGTCCCAAATGCTAGTGCAAAGCCGAACTAAGAATTAAACTCATCCCTCAGAAGGTGACAATAAAGCTTTGGATACTATGATAGACTGAGATCCACTAAGAGCTTGGTGTTTTCCATGTTAAAACAAAACAAAGCACAGCCCACTGTGAATTCCCCCTCTTCTGCCCCTAGCATCCTGTGCATAACAAGAAGATGTCATTTATTAGACCACTACAGGGCAGCATCAACAGCCAGTGTTCTCATGTTTTGAAGGAAAAGCTCATAAATCATACTGCAGTGACAGGAGACAGTTTGGAAGAGGCAGAGATGCCTCCCCTAATGTACACAGCCAGCTAGAGCCTCTAAAGGGGCATGCAGAGAACCTCCTCCCATCCCCTTCTGCAGCCTATCCCCCTCTGTAACCCCAAGGGAGTTACTTCCCAGTCTCCTCATCTCCCCTCCATGAGGTTGCTAGGGGCAGGCTAGCCCTTAGCTTTCCTCCTTGAAGACTTCAAAGAAAGAAAAACCAAATCAAATCAAAAGGAGCTGCTCCCCAGGCATAGCCTTGTGCAGTAGATGCCCCGCCCCAAGGGGGAGGCATCCAACCAAAGCATGGCACAGTGAGACAGAAAAATCAAGGGGGTGGGGCAGGGAGAGGGAGGGGTTGGGAAGTTGGGCCAGGCTTTGGCCTCAGCCCCTCCAGGCTGAAGACAACTTCCCTGACTCCTGGGTACAGCCTTCTAATTCTTCAGATGGGGGGGGGGGAGCTGGGCGAGGGGACCCAGGCCTCCTGAAGCATCCGTCTCCCCATGTCACTGTCTTGGTGTATTTCTCAGTAGCCACACACCCCCCCAGTTGCTTATAGGGTAAAGGCCACATGTCTCTGGCATTCGAACCCTGTGAATCTACAGCTTGCCCACCTAGTCACATTCCAGCTCACTCTCCAGGCCACGGTCTCACCAAGGCTGCCACCCACAGCAATAGGCAGGGCCATGCACTGTGCTTCACAGCCACAGCCTCCCAGGCAGAAGATCCATGGAATTAGGAATTGGAACTTTTCTTTCCTTTGTTTCTTTTTCCTTTTGTGTTTTGTTTTGTTTGTTTGTTTTCCGAGACAGGGTCTCTCTGAGTAGCCTTGGCTGTCCTGAAACTCACTTTATAGACCAGGCCAGCCTCTAACTCACAGAGATTCACCTATCTCTGCCTCCCGAGCGCTGGGATTAAAGGTGTGCGCCACCACGGGCAGCTCAAGCTTTTCTTACTGAAAAAACTACATCGGGCAAATTCAGGTTTGCCCAGACCCTGGCAGGCGGTGCAGGGAGCGCCCATGGACTCCACCCGCCGCAGCTTCTCTTCTCATTTTGATTTTTAAAGTTACATTTAATTTGCTAATTAATCAGAGCACAGAGGATTTGTGGTCCCTTGACTCAAGGAAGGTCTTCTAGCACCAATATTTGAAATTGCTCTTTTTGGGACACCCAGACATTTTTGCCATTTTGGGGTCTTCCATCATAGTTAGACTCTGGGTGAATGAAGTATTGGTTTTTCTTCTGGAAAATAGGGAACAGAACCATTGTGAAGGGTGAGGCATTTTTACTGGCACACTACATTTGTTCCACTGAAGAACTAGCCTAAATACGCTCTCATTTTGAGCCTTATTTTATCTCGGTGCTCTGTCTTCTGAAGAGTTTAGACTGTAGTTTTTAATTGACAAGTGACACCATTATCACCCCATGCCACACAGCTAGTTTCACTGCCCTCGAGTGAGCTGTGGTGTGCCTCGTCACCCTTTCTGTAACCCCTTCCTGTGCCCACCCTATCCCCTCACCACCCATGTGTTTTCCTGTATCCCTCAGTCTTACATGCCCCAGCACACCTAGAGCTTGACCCTTTCAGCGGACAGACTTCCTGACCAGCTGTTTCTCAGCAACGTGCATTTAGAATGTTCCTATATCATTCTGTAACTTGACGATTCATTTCTTTTTATCATAGAATAATATTCCAATGTACGGGTGACTGTTCCGTTTGTTTATTTGTTTATGTACTGAAGGGCATGTTGAGTGCTTCCTAGTGTAGGCAACAATGAACGAGCTGTCACAGTGATCCAGATGAAGGTGTTTGAATAAACATATATCTTCAACTCATCCGGGCAAAAGACCCTTTCAAAAGACAAGGTTCGTGGTGGTGCACACCTTTGATCTCAGCACTCAGGAGACAAAGGCAGGCAGATCTCTATGGGTCTGAGGCCAGTTTGATCTGTGCAGCAAGTTCCAGGCCACCTAGGACTACACAGTGAGACTCTGTCTCAAAACAACAAAAACTCGGGGGGGGGGGGTTCAATTTTTGAGAATTTTTTAGGTTTATGGAAAAAAAAGGATTGCACTTTTCTAAAATTTTGGGTTAATTAGTTTCATATGTATGAGTGCTTTGCCTGCATTTACATGTGTTCACCATGTATGTGCATACCAGCTACCTGTCCACAGAAGTCAGGAGACAGGGCTGGATCCCCTGGAACTGGAGCTACAGATTCTGGTAGTGAGCCAAACCCCGGTCCTCTGCAAAAGCAGTAAGCGCTGTGCACCACTGAGCCTCTTCAGCCCAAAGAATTGTACTGTTCCGTAGAAAAATATGTGGCAATTTTATAAATGTTTAACATGGTCATCTTCAGTTGTACTAACTGTCTACAGTTGAAAGCATTCTCATCCTGCTTTCAGTCCCATAAATTCCAGCACAGAACTTCCAAGCCAAGCCGAAGAAAGGGCTCAGCAGATAAAGGCGCTTGCCACCAAGCCTGATAACCTGAATTCAATCCCTGGAACCCGCTAACCTGCAAGTCGCCCTCTGACCTGCTCGATCGCGCACAGGCACCTACGAATGCACATGCGCGTTGGGCTGCTTAGATTTGCTTCCTCATAACCCTAGGCTGCGGGGCGGAGGATGGAAGTTTGCAGTCAAGCAGAGCTGGCCCCAGCTGAAGTTTAGCTGTTGTGGAAGATGTGCGGGTGGCAGAGCAAGTGATAGGGCTCGCCTTGCTCTTGTTATTGGTTGGTTGTGCTCATCTTGCTCTTGTTTTTGGTTGGTTGTGGTTATTTCCCACAAGAAAGGGAAGGAAAATAGCAACCCAACCTGAAACTTGATGCCAAGCTGAGTTCTGGGGAACAGGTCTGGCGAGTGAGACCTGCCAGCTTGCCTGAAGGCCCCTGGCGCCAGCCTGCAGATCGCCTCTTGGGTTACGAACAAGCCTACCAGCTAAAAAAACGACATACCAGCTAAAAGAGCATTTTAAATGCAGCTCCCAGCTCCTGCCTGATCTGCTCTGTGAGACCTGTCTTAGGAATTCAGGGGTCATCCTGTAACCCTAGCACTGAAAGGTCTTTCACGGTTTGAACATCTCAAAAAGCAAGATAGTCTGCCCTCACCCAATCTCAGTTTCCCAGACCTTATCAGGATGGCAAGCTAATGGGGCCTTGCCTCCGTGTGTAACTCTCCTGGTTGTCATGATCTTTTTGCAAGACTGTTGGTATTGTCTCCCCACTCTGTAGATTAATCAACTAAGTCTTGGGAGGAGAAGACATTTGCCCAGAGCCACCTAGAAAGTGGCAGAACCAGCTCTCAAAGGGATCAAGGGACCGACAAGATCAGGACTCGTCCCTCACAGGATCTTGCCCCACTTCCTGTCTCCACCCCACCTAGGTGTGTGTGAGCACAGGGCCTGGGCCTGACTGTCCATCCCAAAGCATTCTGACTTTGAAGGACAGACCCTCCTGTGGCGAAGGTCCTCAGCTCTGTGGGACAGCAAAACAGGCTTTGGGGACCTGTTCATGTGTTCAGCATTGAGCTGGAGCAGGTTTCCTTTGTGAAATGGAGATAATACAATCAGCCCTGTATTGTTGCTACAACAACAACAAATAATAATAATAATAACTTAGAGACGTCTCCTGGCTCTGTGTTTGACATTTGTTAACACCATGTTACCTGACTAACTCAGTAGCCACTAGCCATGGATGGCTGTTGAAATTTTATTTCACTTTTACATGCATGTGTGATGTATGTGTGTGTCCACATATATGGGGTGCGTGTGAAGACACAAGGTTGATGTTGAGTGTCTTCCTTCATTGCTCTCCACCTTATTTACTGAGGCAGGATCTCTCACTGAACTCAGAACTACCCATTCCAGCTAATCTGGTCTGCTAATCTGCTCCAGGGGCACACACCTCCTACACACTAAGACTGTAGGTAAGCCACTATACCTACCCAGCGTTTATATCGGTCCTAAGATCCAAACTATGGTCCTCACACTTGCATGGCAAGCACTTCACTGGCTGACTCATGCCCCCAGTTCTAACTTTTATTAAAACTAAGATCATTCTGCCACCACACGGACCTCATCTCACGCTCTCAGACTCACACGTGGCAAGTATACTGCAGACTGCTTCCATGGGAGAGCGCTGATGTAAGACTCAACAGAATTTACTCATTGTACCCATTTCCTTGCACAGCAGCAGAAACCCTGAGACAGCAGGATAGCACTGGATCCCATCACTCACATGTGTATACATCTGCTCCAATGAGAGCAGGTAGTGAGGTCCACAAACTCCCAGAATATCAGGGTGAAGAAGACCTTCATTGCCCAGCCCCAAACCAAGCATCCTGACAGGGCCCCTGCCCTCTCATTCCAACCCCAGAGGAAATGGTGTGGCCAGTCAAATCATCCATCCAGTGTCACTGAAAATTACCTTACCTATCCTCACCTATCCTATCACCACTCTAAAGCCTGGGTGTCCAGTTACTGAAGAGGGTAGGTGACTCTACCTGTCCTGCAGTGTTGATGCCACATTGGACTAGAAATAACATGCCAGGCACCTAAGGGACTCTAGGCACATTGCATCTGACAGGTTCTGGGGACAGCCAGCCTGCTTTCTAAATCTGCTTGCCAATGGTGAGAACTGGTACGTGCATAAAGCATTTCACACGGTACCTGGCACACAGTAGGGATGCAGTGAAGGAAACATCACCGCTGTCATCATGTACCAAGAGCACCAAAGGCTCTGGTCACAGAGCTATCCCCCAGAGTCCACTTCTGTTTCAGCTGCCCACAGCCCCACAAGGAAGGCTATGTGATCCCACCAACATCCTTTCTCCAGCCTCCCTTACATGGAGAAGCAGCTTTCCCTTGGCAGCCCCCTGACCAACTCTGTGGCCTCCTGGCAACCAAGGGCCTCAGCTGCAAGGTCCCAGGCAGCTGCTGCAGCAGTTACCCTGGCAACCTGGGTCCAGGCCCAGATGCATTTGCTTTGTCTTTGAGCAGCAGGGAGCAGCCCAAGAGACCAGGAGACTGCCCCTCTATGAGTGGGTCCCTTCGGATCCTTCTCTGCCCAGGCTAGCCAGTCCCTGGCAATTTATACTGTCTCCTCTCCCTCCTTCCTCTGTCCAAGGGTCTCTACTTTCCGTCGTTAGCTTTTACCAAGCTAGGCAGGTTAGCAGCCACCAGCACTCTGGCCATGGAAGAGGTAGTTATCACAGCATTCCATAGGTGAAAAAACTGAGCAAAACAAAGCGAAGAATTCACAGGATACAAACCAGACTGACCCGGAACCACTGGAGGCTCTGCCAGGTACAGCCAGGGTTTAGCAGGGCTCCCCAAGGGAATCAGCCCCAAGATGAAGCTGTCTCTCTAGCCCGGATAAATGGGTGCTATAGTGGCCAAAGACAGGTATGGCATCAAACTTGGCTGCACTCAGAGCTTGGCCTGGACACTATCAAGTCATGTGACCTTGAGCAAGCCACTGCATCTCTGGCCTGTGGTTTTCTCGTTTGCAAACGGGAGGGAATTAAAAGCAGGCATTTGTGGAATTTAGTATTTTCCATGGATCTCGGCTACAGCCTTGGGAGACAGCTTTCCATTTCACAGAGGAGAAAGGGGCACAGACAGGAGGTGGCTTGACTAGCTTCACCTGACACTGAATCTTTGGGCTGCCTGTCTTATATCGTGTGCCAGAGATCTTCCCCGAACACGTCAGATGTGCTACCCATCAGCCTGCTGATG
Source organism: Mesocricetus auratus (assembly GCF_017639785.1). Lineage (NCBI taxonomy): Eukaryota > Metazoa > Chordata > Mammalia > Rodentia > Cricetidae > Mesocricetus > Mesocricetus auratus. Next base: position 173,197,607 of record NW_024429266.1, read on the forward strand.
CGTCGTCATTACTCCTTGGGGAAGCAGAGAATCAAAGCCTAGCAACTCCAGGGGCTTTGTTGAAGCAAATCCTATCTGCTTGCAGCTTTCTGAGCAGGTGGGTCCGCACACGCTGGGAAGGAGCTGAGTGACATAATTTGCACTTATTGCTCCACTTCTCACCCCCACCCACAAAAGACCATGGTCTGCGGGATAGCACTTTAAAAGGTAAGAGTTCTTTTGTAATGATGCTGGTGCGGGATAGCACTTTAAAAGGCAAGAGTTCTTTTGTAATGACGCTGGAGACGCTAACCAGGAAGATCTTCCTCATGTAAGAGGAAGGCGTGCGTTCCCCAGAGCCCCCCCCCTCAATAATTAGCATCTCATATACATATCTGTGGCCAGGAGATGGGGACAGGAGAGTCACACTTCGTACAACCATCCAAACAGGGAGATTCAGTTCTGCAGTTCCTGCAAGCAGGAAGCCATCTGCAAAAAGATGCCATCGAAATCTGATGAAGTGGGAGAGAGAATTTCCCCTAACATCTGCACTGTGTCCAAATAATAGCCAGTCCCTGCCTTGAAGTAAGACTTCTCTGCATTCCAGATGTTCAGTGAAAGGCAAAGGACAGGCAGGGCAAAGCCAGACCTCCTCCTACCCAAGTCCCTGAGTTAAAGTCGGCTGCGATCAATCTCAACACCAGATTAATATTCACAACTCTGATGCCCAGTGGTCCCTAAAGGATCAGATGCACTGAAATGAGAAAAAATGAGAAGTCATTAAGGCTGAGAGCATCCAGCTGTGGCCTCTGACTCACGATGCCTCGCTTTAAGTGGAAGAAGCAGAGAGCGAATTGTCAGTCTGGAGGTTTCTGAGTGGATCACAGACCTCATATGCTCAGTAGGTGATCTCTTCAGGAATAACTTGTCCTAAGCTTACTCAACTCATGGTGGTTTTGTTTGTTTCGTTTTGTGGGAGGTTTCAATACAGGTTCTCTCTGTGTGGCTGTGGCTGTCCTGAAACTTATGTATACCAGACTGGCCTTGAACTCACAGATCTCCATCTGCCTCTGCCTACCAAGTGCTGGGATTAAAGGTGTGTGCTACTATGCCTGGCTTGATTCATATTTTCTAAATCATTACCCTTTCATCTTATCTTTCAGTACCAAGAACTGAACCTAGGGCTTCTCAAACGCCAGGCAAATACTCTACCACTGAGCCCTATCTCCAAATCATCTTCTTGTTTTTATGGGATGCTCTACGGTACTGCCATCAGTGGCAGAAAGGGGGTAGCTGTAAAAATAAATACAGCAAACATAAAATAGGGTTAGTAAGTTCTCTAGGATTCTACAGCCTGTGATCTGCTTCCTTTTTTGATTAAAGAGGTTTGGCAAGGGTGAGAAGTGTTGAAGACACGCTGGAGGCAAGCAGAGACTCTGTCGGGTAAACAGAGAGGTAGAGAGCAAACGGAAAAGGGAAAAACTGTCCCTGTGTGTGAGTCAGTGAGGCCGCTGTGTCTTGGCGGGCCACCTGAGGTCATCCTACAAAATGCCATCCTACGACTTGACCTTCACCTCAGTTAACAGTGACTGGTTGCACCGTTAGTTCACAATAGGGAAAAGCAAATTTATCATCTAAACCGAGGTAGCATAAGAGCTTGGGTACCCATGAGTCTCAGTGTACAAAGTCTATGTTTGGCTCTCTTACCCAAGCCCTTTTTGCATCATTGTTACAAAAGTCAGTTAGCACAGACCCAGAACCAGCTTGTGTTGTTTTTTGAGATAGGGTCTTGTTCTTGAAGTGCCAAATAGACTAAAAGTGTACACCACCACACTCAGCCTCATACATATTTCCAAACGAATAAAAAATGATGCCCTGGTAGGATAACAATGATCCCCTAAAGATACTTAGTTTCTAATTCTGTGACACCCAAATGGTACCTTTAGGGGCAATAAAGGATATTGCAGATGTGACTAGACTAATAATGTCCAAATGGACCCTTAATGCAATGACATATGTCTTTACTAGACAGAGGAAGAGAGAGATTTGGCACAGAAGAGAAGGTCGTGCAACCATGAAACATCCCTGATGAGGCTACAAGCCAAGGAATGCCAGTAGCCAACAAGAAGAGACAAGGAAGAGATTCTCACCCTGAGTCTCTAGTGGAAGCAAACTCTGCTAACATACAGATTTTCACTAGTGAGATGGATTGGGATTCCTGGCTTCCAGATCTAGCAAAGAATAAATGTGTATTTTAAGTCAGCAGAACTAACAACAACAGCCATTGGAAACATAATAGGCATTGAACAATCTTGAAAACCTCCATAAATTATCAGCATGTAGTCTAAGAAATGAGAGTAGAAAACATGCCACCAAACATTTAATAACTGCTTGCTACATCTGTACAAGAGAGAGAAAGAGCAAAGACACAACCATGCATACAACAAGAAATGCCCAACTGGCTAGGCATGATGGTATATGTCTATAACCTCAGCATTTGGAAGGGGGAAGCAGGAAGACCAGGAGGTTAAACTTATCCTCCGCTATGCAGTGAGTTTAAGAGAAGCCTGGCCTAGATGAGATCCATTTTTAAAAAATTAAACAACAGAAGAACCCAGACAAACACAGAAAGTCCCTATGTGATAGAAAGACAAGAAATACCTAATTAAAATAAAGTACTAATGATTTAAAATGGAATAATCTCTCACCTGGGTTCAGACACATTATAAACATACACACAAATAAACAATGTATATATGAGGATATTTATCAGAATTGTCTATAAAAGGTAAAAATGGACTACAACATAATTATACAGAACTGCTTCAATAATCCTGTTACACATATATAATATTCTCCTATGAGAAGAGTCTGTGCACTAAAACATACCCCGCATATATATGTATATATATGTATATATATATATATATAAGTAACAAAAGAAGGGTACAGAAATGGGATTATGGTTAAATGCTGCTTAAACAAGAAGGGAAGACTGAAGAGCCCATCTTGGAAAATCAACCATGATCATCTTTCAGCACAGTCATAGATCAGACCATTCCCTCAGTAGATATTTCCTAGGAATTTATGTGATTTACTGGGATTTGGCAAACTTCCTCCAGAAGTCAGAGAACACATATTTTAGGCTTTGCAGACTCAGCTTATATAGCAACTGCTTGATACAGCCTTTGTGGGATAATAGTAGCAGCAGACAATAAAGAAATGAATGTACATGTCTGTTTCAATAAAACTTTATTTTAAAAAGTGGGCAACTGGTCAGACTCACGTTGAGGGCCAGAGGATGCCAACTCCTATTCCATTTGCTGTTTTGTTTTGCTTTCATTTTCCAAAGCTTCTTCACAATAGACATTATTCCTGATATAAAGAGAGGCATCAAAGTTTGCAAAATATCAATGGGAGCTGGGAATCCACTCCTACCACTATAGGACAGCATCTCCTCTGGGGGTGAAATCTCCAAACATCCCCCTGGAGACACCAGTGTAAAATAGTGTGAAGAGCACACTTTTGAACAGAATATGTGCAAACATGTTTAGTATATGGGAGTCTTCAGTTTATAACTTTAGGAAAGCAGAGCAGAGTGTCTCCCTACTTCGGACAGCTGTCTCCAGGTCGCCTCCAGCCAGTGTGCATTCACCTGACAGTATTGGCACAAAGGATGAATTTCCTTGACCTTCTGATGAAAATGCCACTCAGAAGGCTATCCACACTCATGGTGAAGGGCAAATACTCTATGCACATTGTGGCTACTGCTCGTAGAGGCTCGCTCGCCATGGCTGGAAAGCTGTTCCAGCAGGCTGCATGATTTATGCTTCTGAGAGCCACATGAATTATGATCCATGACCTCATTCTCTCATTCTGACAACTGTGCACTTTCTTCCCAATTGGTTTTTAGAAAGGAAAGGAGAAACAAGAAGGATCTTGTTTCGTGTGTGTGTGTGTGTGTGTGTGTGTGTGTGTGTGTGTGTGTGTGTGCGCGCGCGCACTTTCTCTTTATTTAGCATTGTAAAAGTCTGCAATGATTCTCAAAGGGGACCTCAATTCATTCCATAACAGGACTACATGTTAGATTCTGAGGTCAGCAAATGGTGCCTGATTACCTGAGTGGGTCTAGCTTACTGTTTACATCAATCAAGCTCATTCACCCACCATTACCAAATCTTATCACCCATCACTGAACCCTCAAAGTGAACTCTTCAGGGGATCCTCTCTACCTTTGGGAATAGACAGAATAAAGTAAAATGTAATGAAAGGGATTCGAATAAGTGTGTCCTCAAACTCCAACTTCAGCAACTTTAAGGATAAGCCTGGCGGGAAGGAATGACAAAATCATCACAGTCTAGCAGCTTCCTAATGTGTGAAAAGCTTCAGGGCAGAGAATAGACTATCCCCCAGTGCCACAGTCTGGAAAGGCTTGGTGTTGCTCAGCTTGTTGTTACTGTAACAAATATCCCAGATAAATCAACTTAAGAAGAGGGAAGGTTTACTTCAGCACTGGTTTTTGAGGTGTCATTGGGTAGTCACCAGGGGCGAGGCATCAGGGGATATGTAGGAGAGGAAACTTCTCCAAGACATGTGACATCAAGGAAGGAAAAGAGAAACAGAAAATATGCAGAGGCCTAATATCCTAGTCAAGGACATACTTTAATGACACCTATCTAAGAATTGTGGTAAAGATTTAAATTGGGGTTTCTATGTATACGAGCATATGGTGTGTGTGTGTGTGTGTGTGTGTGTGTGTGTGTGTGTACCTACACATATATGAAAGAGTGCCTTAAATAGTAAAAGATAGACAAATGAATTTAATTCTTTTGGTATGTTTATTATTTGTTGCACAGGACTATAGTTCAAACTGTCACCATTATCATGACTTCAGCTGGGCACACTTGCAAAAGATCATCACAGTTGGGTTTGTTGACAGTTGATGTCCCCTCTTAGGAGGGGTGGGGAGGGCTGTGGGCCCCTCACCTGAGTGTCCAGCCACTCCTCTCAACCAGTTGTTCGCAATTCTGTCCTAACTACATCTGACCTCTGGGAGAGGCTGGAATATACAAGCTGAGAAGGACTAGGGGAGGGGTCTCCATCTATGCAACCATGGCGCAGCCATTATCCGTGCTGGGTGCAGACCTTCCAGCGAGACCGCCCTTAGGCCGCCCATGTGCCTGCCATAACCCCTCACCCACTGCACTGTGGGAGGCCTAATAAACATCTGTTCCCCAGAGTGAACTTTGGTGGAATCCACATCAGCTTATTGTTGGGACCGGGGAAGGAAGGGTGACTTTGTTCACTCCCTCAGTGAGGCATTTCAGCAATGTTACTACTTTATTTGACACCCCTCCCCCTGGGGATGCAGCTCAGCTGGTAAAGTGCCTCTCCAGCATGCACAAGGTACTGGCTCTAATCCCCAGCCCCATATAAACCAGGTCAGGTGGTACTCTGTAATCCCAGTGCTTTGGAAGGTAAAGACAGGGCTGATCAGAAGTTCAAGGTCATCCTTAACTCCATAACAAGTTTGAGGCCAGTATGAACCACCTGAGACCTTGTTTCTAAACAAAACAAAAGCATACCGCCTTCAGATTAGCATAAATTATGTTTGCATATTAAGTAACTATGATCGTGACCCAAGATCCATCATCAAAGAAGAGTTTATAGCTCTCTTCTAGACATCTCTCTCAGTATTGTAGCAAATTAGAATGGTCAGACTGAAGTCCAGCCATTAACTGTGGCACTCAGGGTAAGATCTAACCACCCCCACTTAAATCCATTTGTCCTTTTCACACAATATGGAATTCTTTGCCAAGCACCAATATTTCAGGTCCTGGGTCCTGAACCACAGTAGAGGCAATCTCGCTCCAGAGTGTCATCTTGTCACTTGACAGCACTGTGCCTGGGCAGTCACCCTTCAGAAGACTTCAGGCAGATGGCTTTACTGCTCTAAGTCAGAAAGTGGGATTCCTCAGAAGGTGGGAAAGTCCACCCCCACTAAGAACCAAGTGAGCAGTCCCTCAACACACCTGTGTGCAGCACTTGTGTCCAAATCGGGTAAGATGCACTGCAGCCTGCAGAATCACCGCCAGCCAGGAGCCTCCCACCTGCACTTATACATGGCCACGAGTGCCTACCTACCTGGCCTCGCTTCCCTCTCCCTGGCCTCTACTCATTTCTCCCCAGCACCAGTGTGGGTTTCCCGGTACAGACTGCTCTAGCAGGAGCTCAGTGACAGATCCTAACTTCTGCTGTACTGCATGTTCCCTTCTGTCTGCCTGTCTTACATTTGCCCTTCTGAATGAGAGAGATTGTTGGGGGTTGACTTAGTGGGGGAAATGAATGGATGATATGCTACTAAAGCCTTCTGCTCTCTAAAGAGACTTCAGAATAGGAAATACATATGGTTAACAAATAAAAATAGCAGAGTCACAAAAGTCAGCGACACCTGATGTTTGCTGGGGTCTGTTGAAAGTTCAAGGGACACTGAGAAAAATTCTGATCATTATTGGGCTCTAAGCCCACCTTTCCCCCAGAAAAAGGACATAAGATGCCCAGACAAGCCACTGATCGAAGAGAGGTGAGCTAGGCAGAGGGATCACAAGTTCTTAAACCAACCTAGGCTACCTAGAGAGACTCTGTACACGGAGGGAAGGAAGAGGGAGGGCTGAAGTGGAGAGAGAAAGGAGAAAGGGAGAAAGGGAGGGAGGGAGGGAGGGAGGGAGGGAGGGAGGGAGGGAGGGAGGGAGGGAGGGAGGAACCAAATGAATTCTAGGGACCCCAGTGACTCTCAAAGTCAGAATTTCCTTCTAGGAAGTTACATAAAAGCCTGCATTTGTGAGCTAGCCTCACCCATTCCTACCCTAGACCCTTCTCCACCCTACACCCACTCCCTAGCTGAGGAAAATGCACCTCAGCTCCCCTGTGAGTGCCCAGTACCCACAGGCGATAAGACCAGAGGTGTATGGGCTGTGACTTTAACCCAGCCAGACCCTGTTTATGTTATTTCTAAGTTTCCATATCACAAAGAAAATACAACTCCCATTTCCAAGATGAACCTGAAGTTCAGAAATTAAATAATTTGTGAAGGACACACCCTCACTTTGGCTCTCCACCCACCCAATCTCTAACCAGATGTAAATATACACAATTAATTAATTAATCAGTTTAATTAAATAGAACACCCTGGCCAGATGTGGAGGCACATGCCTTTAATCCCAGCACTCCAGAAGCAGAGGCAAACAGATCTGTGTGAGTCTGAGGCCAGCCTGGTCTACACTGAGAATTGCAGGGCTCTAGGGCTGTACAGTGAAAGCCTGCCCAAAACAACAAAAACAAAAAACCCTTTCTAGAGGCTGGCCCCTGCTGTCTGTTTGACTTCCTCTTCCAGAGAAATGAGCAAGATGGGGGGGGGGGTGTCAGGACAGCCACCAGGGACTAGGGTAGGGAGTCATAAGGGTAAAAGCTAATGGCCAGTCCATTCCCAAGCCCATCTGCAGGGCAGTTCATACATCTCACGCCTTTAAAGTGACCATGAACCCTAAAGAACTTATGGCTAAACAAAGTGCGGAGTTCTGAGCTCTAAAATTCTACAATGTTGCAGCCGCATTCTGAGTGAGCCCAGGGCTATATTTCCCCAACCCCCTTGAAGTCTCAGTTGCTGTGTCTGGTGGGTGAGGCAGATTCCCTGACTGTGGGGACAGGATCAATTATCCAGTTGAACCCTCGCTGGGAAGATGCCAGGCAAAATGATTCATGAAAGAGGGAAGAGAAAAATAATAATACGCTCTCGGTGAGAAGCACTCAGGCGCTTCCTTTCACGCTGCGGGAACTGGCCACATTTGGGCCCAGGTGCTTCCACAAGGTCATCCAAGGGCCAGCCTCTGGAGATATGTGATGGCTTGTGGAGAAAAGAATGCAGCCTTGGATGACACGGGGATGACAGTGGCCCAGACCCTGAGAACACATAACCCAGATCACCACACAAGGCTTTTGCTCCCATCCTGAAAGGTCTTTGAAAATGCCTTTTCTGTGCCTGGGGGAAGAGGCCTCAAACACTGCCTTCCGCCCCCAAGCCAGAATGGGTTTTCAGAATTACTAGCTTTGTCCTCCAAAGCCAATGACAAAAATGCCTATGGGTCCAGTTTAGGCCCAGGGTCCACCCGAATCTCTTGTTTCCACTGCAGAGAAGTCATTGCTCATCATCAAAGGTCATAACTTTTCAGGAGGGGAGAAATGCCTGCCTCACCAGCATCCCTGGAAGGAGAAACTACTCCTGAGAAATGATCAAGTCCAACATTTCTATACCCTGGGTAGATGACCCTGGAAGAACACAGGGTATAATCACAGATATTGCATATAGAGTCATCCCCACCCTCCCAGGGTTTACGCAGAAAAAAAAAGAACACTCAGGGCATCTTCCTTATCCTTTTCTTGGACAGCAAGAATATCTTTTCAAGCCAGTTTGTCCCCCAACTTTTCATCTGAACAAAGGAAGTGTCAACGGGTGAAGCCTACTCTGGCCAAGGTGGTACCCATCCCCACTAATACCTTATAACCACACAATATGTGACGCTTTTCAAAACTCATTACATCCATTATTTATGAGAGCCCACAGGGCTTCCCATTACCAGGGAACTCAGCTGTCGGAAGCCTGGGTTGCCGCCGGGCCAGTGGGCATGTTTTTGGTCTCACCACACACCCTCTGTCCACTACCCCACATCCTTGCTAGTGCTGTCGGCCAATCTAGCAGGCAATCTAGCTAGTCTGTCATAGCACTTAATCGTTTGCAACCCTTCCCCAGTCTGAGAGGATGCTAGAGAAAGAGTAAACAGAAACTACTTAATGACATGAGAAAAGTGAATTGTGGTGATGTCTTGTTTATATTCTAACAAATAATGCTTGCCTAAAGATTAGAGGGAGGAGCTAGCCACTAGTTAACCATAGAGGTCTGGAGGTCTGTACTGATAGACAGGAAGTGATATGGCTGGGTGGAGAGAGGAAGTAATAAGGTGGGAGGAGGCTGGAGCTCACTCCCTGTTCGACTGGTAAGTTGAGTAGGTAAAGTGGCTGAGGTTTTGCTCCTTTGTCTCTGATCTCTCAGCATTCTCCCCCATATATGAATCTGGGCTTTTATTATTAAGACCTATTAAAACTCATGTTATAGCGAATGGCACTCAGGAGCCCAGCAGACAGCTTCGATACCTAAAGGCTCCAGGAGTAAACTCCAGCCCAGCCTTTTGATGCTTTGGTAAAAGGGTACTTCCAGAATGGCTGACTCCTTCCACCCCTCCTTGTAACCCACCTTCATCATGTGAGATCTACTCTTTGCCCTTGGATCTGAGCTGACCTTTGTTACAGAGAATGTAGTGTGACTATTCCTACCCAGGCCCCCAAGAGGACATGCGTCCACTTATCCTTGGCCATCACCGGAAGTTTTCTCAACGTAAGCTGTGGAGCAATATTGCTCTGCTCACCTTAGCGAAAAGAACCAAGCTCAACATGCAAGCCAGCGCAACCGAGATCAACAGAGCTGCCTAGCTGAACCCCCGAAGAATGCCAGAAGAACAAGAAATAAACAACTGTGACCAAATGCCACTGGGGTTCTGCAGCTGTCAAACACAGTTCTGTGGCAGGTGCTGAACCATACATACCACTTAGCGTCTGCGTCACCTACCACCCACCAGTTCCTGCACCACCCACACCTCAATGCTTTCATGGGGTACATGTGTGCTAAGTGCTTGTCATGTGTCCAGCATGGTGCAGACATTGGGGAGACAAGCAGACCTTGGGGGAAGACAGGGAGTGGAAGCCCGGGGTAGGGCAAGCATAGTGTCACTGGGACCCTGGGATGGGAACCTAATAAAATGAGGTCAGAAGAGGTTCCTGAAAGATATGACAGCTAATCTGAAGTCTAAAGTCCCAAGAGGACCTGGATTGTGATACTTGGAGAGAGATGTTGGAGAGAATATTCCAGAAACAGTCTGACAACCCAGGTACCTCTGAAATACTCACACCAGTCTTCCATATCTACAGGTCCCTATATTCAGACAACTGCAGACCAAAGATACAGTTAGGCATGTTCTGGCAGTGTCTACATTAAACAAGTGTACACTTCATTTTTCATCATTCCCCAAGAAACAGCAGCTATTGGCACAGTTCTTGAATTGTGCTGGGTAGTATATGTTATCTATAGATGATTTACACTATACCAAAAGATGAACCTATGTTGTCTGCAAATCCTACCCCATACTTGATATAGCATGGCTTGAGCATCCATAGTGAGGCAGGGAGAAGTGTACGTCTGAGCACCAGTCCCTGGAGAATGCTGAGCTCTGACAGGAGCAGCCTTCTGAAGGTTCAACTCAAGATAGTGGTCCAGCCTTAGGGGCATCTGCAGATCTGCTGTTTCTCACATGGGGCCTGCGACAGGAAATGAAGAAGTGCTGGAATCTTCAATGCTGTTTTAAAGCAACCAGTCAACCAGAAGGTAAAGCTATACTTCACCTTCATGGAGCAAAAGAGACTCGCAAGGAAAGCTGCACACTGGCACTCACCATTCACTCAGCATCTGGCTCCAAAGCAGTCTCTAGCTGGCCACGGTTTTGCAAGCCTTCCATTGCATGCTATGAAGGACTTAAAGATGACTGGGACCCCCAATTAGAAGAAACCAAGGCAACTCCAGATGCTCAGTGCAGGGCGGTACTTGTTTGAAGCAGACATTGGGGAATCTGTCTTGAAGCTGGTGGAGAACAGGAAGGTTCTACTTTCAACTTGGTTTTGTATTTACCTGGGATGGCTTGGCAAGGGCAGACTGGAGTTGCCCCCTACCCAGGCCACCTGTAGATCAACGTGTAGCAAGGAGTAGCTAGCAAATGGTAAAGTGCAGAGAGAGGTTCAGAGGGAGCTGGAGGACCTCAGAGGAGGAAGACAAAGTGGACCACACCAGGCTAAGACAATCAGAAAGATGGGTCAAGCCTTGAGGAGAATGGAAGAAGAAAAATGGGATGTGGTTCTGGATAGACACGAAAGGCATAAAGCCTGGATGTCACAACTCGTTCTGAATCCTTTAGTGCAGCCATTAAGGACATGGAAACATGAGCTGAAAGCGATGGCTCAGCACTTAGGAGCACTGGATACTCTTGCAGTGGAGCCTGGTTCAATTCCCAGTAACCACATGGCAGATCACAACCTTCTAAAACTCCAGTCCAAGGAGGTCCATCAACCAATTCTGACTTCCCAGGGTACCAGGCACACTAGTGCTGCATCAAGCTTAACACCCATAAACAATTTTTTTGTTTGTTTCTCAAGACAGGGTTTCTCTAAATCGCTTTGGAGGTTGTCCTGAAACTCACTCTGTAGACCAGGCTGGCCTCGAACTCACAGAGATTCACCCGCCTCTGCCTCCCGAGTGCTGGGATTTAAGGCGTGCGCCACCAATGCCCGGCTCCCATAAGCAATTTTTAAATTAAAAGAATATGGAAACCGTGGAAAGGCAGCTGGAGAGGAAAGGGGAAGCCAGCCCAGGGACGTTCTGAGATGCCAGGAGAAGGAGGGGACATTCTGCCCAGAAGGTAATAGTGAATGCAGGACAGGACATCAGGGTGCATTTCAGGAATATTAATCTGGCTGACTAATGAGATAGGTTGGAAAGGAGAAAGTAAAGCCAGGAGGAACCATGCCAGTTCTGTGAAAAGCAGACAGATGTGGGCAGACAGAACCAGATTCGCACAACTGGACAGCGGCTGGATGGAAAAACAGCCAAACATCCCAAGGTTTTCTGTCTATGAGGACAGCTGTGAAGTTCACTGTAACAGAAAACCAAGAGGGGGCATGATGCTGCCAGCTGTGGTGAGACTGTCTGGGCGGCAGTCAGCAAACTGCTAAATGCAGGCCAGAGATACGGAAAGGCAGGGGACCCCAGGATGGGGCTAGAGACTGCGGAGGGAAGGACAGGGTCAGGAGGGAGATTATTGAAGCCGCACAGAGAGAGGAGACAAGGAGAGGTCAGGTCCTAGGGGAAGCTCTCCTGTTGCTCCGAAGTGGTCCCACCTCTGTTTTGATTACGTCCTGTGGAGAATGTGCCCTGCTGAGCGCAGGGCTTATTACCTGTTAGACTCTCTAGCACATCGTAAGTGCGTGGTGAGCCCTTGTTTTGCAGTGCATGTGTAGTGATATCCACCTCCACACCAGGGGCAGACATGACCGGTGGTAAGGATTAGGTTTGGGGTTTGGGAGCTCTCTTACTTCCTGCTCGGGTCTCGGAGAGAATCCGGGTGGCATGGTCGGCATCCTTGGAGTGGGAACCACGGCAGTCATCTGTTTCCTGTGTAAGCACATTCTCCCTGAATAAATTTCACATCACCTGTACTGAGTCTAGTGGATCCTGCTTCCCACGCCCATATTTGGGTGTGGCCAGTGCTACAGGTGCGGAGGTGGATACCACTACAGGCATGAGCTGACAAACCCCTGGAAAGGGGAGGTTATGGGATTCCTGCTGCCATCCTTCCAGTGATGAGGCCTGGAGTAGGGGGTGGGTGGCAATCCAAATTAGGGACAGGGTATCCACAGCCTGATTGTGTCTTCCCCTCTCCACCCTAGCCCCAGCCCATTAAAACATGAGTTGAAATCAACTGTGACGGGCACTAAAGCCTGGACTGGTGGCCACATACCAAACAGTTAGAAGGAGTCAGTACAGAGACTGAGGACAGAAAAATGGGCAGACAGAAGCAGAGACAAAACACACACAGGCCCCAAGACATGAGGAGAGCGACTTCCCTTCCTAACCTTCCAGGTTCTTCACAGGAACAGGCTAAGCTTTGTTCTCAGAGCTTGAAGGTCGTGGTGGACACCATCATGGCTAGAAAACTATTTGACCTACCAACCTTCTATGGAAACTGTCTTCCAGTGGCCACCCATATCCATGGCCCACCATGACTTAGTGTATGCGATACAACACAGGAACATTTACATATACATAGTGAATACCTTAATACATTGCGGAGTTACATGCAGAGAGACAATTATGTAAATTACCTCTTCATTGCCCTTTTTTCCCCCAAGTGTCTATTCGATGTTTGTATAAGACACATTATGAATAAAGGCTCAGGACTCCTGCTCCAACTCAAGACAACAGAGTGCTCCATGGCAACTCAAGCTGGCTGAGCCCTTGATTGGGCCAGAGCTTAACCTCCCACTCCTACCGCCCATGCCTGGCTTTCACAGATTACAAACCCATATTCAACCCAGGCAACTCCTCCTGCAGTCCTGAGCGCTTGCTGCAACACTTAGCCAATAGTAACAAAAGCAGTCATAATTTGTAACATTTACTGGGCAAATCTTATATACCAGGTATTATGCTCTTGATCTTCAAGTGCCCCTCTCTCTGTAAGGCAGATGTCATCATTCACAAGAGAAAAAAGTCCCCTTTGCCAGTGTCACATGGCACCCACCCAGCACAGAACCTGTGTCCTTACCAAATTCCATCTTGCCTCTTGTGATGCTGACAGTGATTCAGAGACATTAAATTGCCAGTTGCCAATCAATTGCTAATGTCATTTTACTTCACAGAGCTCCAAGGAAATTATTTTCTTTTAATGCTCAAGGTCATAAAATGAAGCAGCAGCATAAACATCCAAGTATTTAAATTATATGTAATCAAAATATGCATGTGGTAAACATGAACGAAACAAAAGTCGGAAGAACACGATGAACTTGCTGCAGGCACTCTGTGGGACGTGCGCACACAGTCTGTATCCCTGTGTTAGTCCTGGACACCCTGCGTCATTCTGAAGGCAGTTTCAGGGATTGGGGGCTGACGTGCTGACCTTGGAATCTGATCTTCCAGAGAGGCAGATCCCGCCTCTGGGGAAACCTATAGCAAGAGCAGAGTGACAACCTGAGGCTCTTGACTGGCCCTCCAGTCTCCCTCAGTCACTCCTACTCACATCGCCACCACCTGTGCATCAGCTTTGATTTCAAAGAGACTGAGCCCTGCTGTTTAGAGAGAGCCAGAGCCTGAGCCAGAGTTTTCGAGAAATTCCTGTGAATTACCACACTGTCACCACACTGTGGACAGCACTGTTTCCAATTACAGGGCTGGACACATGACGCAGCCCCTTGGGAAGCGGCCCACACCATCTCCTGAGTGTCCCTGGCTGTCTCCCTTTCTTACCCTCATCCTCACCTCTGTTACCCAATAGTGTTCATATCTTCCCCACACACCTGCTAGGGAATGAGCAAAGTCACTAAACAGCAGAACTTAGAACGGCCCAGCTTCCAGCTTGCATGCACTCAATTTGACATGAGTGCAGTCATCTTGAGTTGCTACGGCTGTGACTGCTCCTGACTGGGTTTTCCGGCGGTTTCCCAGCAAACTACGGTCAGACTGGTGTGTGCAGCTAGGCCTCCCTCAGGTTGCATCTAACACATAGCAGTTTAAGAAAACCAAGTCCTTCCCAACTTGCACTAACACCTTTGTCCTGACCTCCCCCATCCCACCCAAATTACAGAGATCTAACTGGCCCTGCTGCCGCCCAAGGCCACAGTCTGCCCTTCCCTCAGCAAGTCTCTCAATACATTGCATTCTGTGCAACGCTAGATCCGCTTGCCTCTCTTCACCTCAGAGACAGTCCTTAGACAATAAGATGGGTTTATCTGGCACACAGCTCTTAAGGAGAAAAGGCATGAAAAATACTGAGGACAATATTCAAATGTCTCCAGGACAACCCATCCCACCCCCAGCAAATATGGTTCCTCCTAAGAGGTTCCTGGGCGGTTCCTACCTACAGGTCTGACAGCCCACCCCCTCTCTACTTACTCAAATTCCTTCCTGCCATTCCTAGAGCAAGCACCAGCTCCCCTTTGAAGACTTTCCTGCTCATGGGACAGACACTGGAGAGCTGAGGTGACACTAAATGTCACTTTCTGTAGGGCAAAGAGTTGTCTTAAGTTCTATTTAACCTACAAGGTGTTGAAGAGCTTGGTATGCTAAATATTTTTGCTGCAAGCTCTCAAAAGTCAGGAAACGTCACATAAAAGTCCTGGCTTTCTGGGTTGTCTTAAAGAACCAAGATCTGGAAACACCAGGCTTCCTTCCTAAGGAAGGCAACAATCGGATGAAAGCCCTGCCCGCTGCTTTTTAGAACTCGTTTGTTTTTGTAAACAAAGTTTCACTTTTTCTTTTTCTTTTTCTTTTTTTTTAAGACAGCCAGTAGTCATGTAACTTTTTGCACCAGTACCTAGACTAAAGGTTTGATTTATTGATTGATTGATTGACTGATTTTTTGAGTCAGGGTCTCATGTAACCCAGGCTGCCCCTGACTCACTATGTCACTAAGGACAACCTTAGACTTTCAATCCTCCTGCTGGGATTACAGACAGGGTCTCCACTAGTTCATGAAGACTAGGAAAGACCCTGGGCTTCCAGCATGCTAGACAACTACTCTACCAACTGAGCTACATCCCCAGCCCCAGCAACATGCCTAGGTTTTTATTTTAATTTCATCCTTTTAGCCTTAATATTCTTTAACTGTCTAGATATTTTACTATAAGTCCCTTTTCTATTGCTTTAACAAAACACTGGAGGCTGAGCACTTGCTAATAGGAAGTACAAGATAGAGAGCCTCCTGCATTCAGTCACCATGGAGGAAACCTGGGCTGCATCACAGTGTGATCAATGACATCACAAGACAGCATGCAAGAGGAAGAAACCACACAAGGGGAAGAGGGATTCAGGCTCAGCTTGCTCTTTCATAGTAACTCACTCTCATAGACACCCACCCTGGTCCTGGAAAAACTACATTTTCCTTTTCTGAGGCTGGCTCTTCTCCTAGGTCTCACCCCTTAAAAGCCCAACCTACATGCCGACACTGAGGACCAAACTTCCTAGTCATGACCCATAGGGACACAGTCAAACCCTATCCAACCCCAGCCATCCTGCAGTGTTTCTCTGAGCTGTGTCACTGCATATTGAATGCTCTTCCTTTTGTAGCATTGAAAATGCTCTGACTGCAGCCCTGGGGCTGTGTGCCAGCAGAACTGAGCATGGACTCGACAGCTGAGTTTCCTCTGTGTGAACTTTCAAGGTTCCTCCGGGACCGTCAGCACTTGCTCCTGCTGTCAGTCCAGGTGTCTTTCTTTGGAGGAGTGCTACTAAGAAAGTGTTTTTGAGGTTCTGAAGTGGCAGTTGATATGTTTGTTATTTATTTATTTATTCACTCATTCATTCATTTGGAACAGGGTATCACTGTGTAGACCAGGCAGACCTGGAACTCATACAGATCCACCTGCCTCTGACTCCCCAGCACAAGGATTAAAGGCGTGCACCAACATGCCTCTGCCCATGGAGATTTGTTTTTTGTATGTCACTCAGGGCGCTTTTGAAATCATAGGACTAACGCTTTTCCTTGGTCATAAAAAAGATTTATCTTTGGTAGCTTATCAAATACTGATTCTTATGCATTCTCTCTTCTCTCTTCACCCCCCACTGAAGAACACTGGACCTTGCAGAGACTCTCCATGTCTCTTAACTGCTCTTTCATTCTTTCATGCTGTCCCTCTGGGTTATATCCCTCAGAATTGACTTCCAATTCAATAATTTTTTCTTCAGTTATGTCAGATTGAGCTGACTCCATCTTTTGAAGTATTTTTATTTTATTTTTAAAAGTGTATTTTTCGGGACTGGAGAGATGGCTCAGAGGTTAAGAGCACTGACTGCTCTTCAAGAGGACCTGGGTTCAATTCCTAGCACCCACATGGCAGCTCACAACTGTCTGTAACACCAAGATCTGACACCCTCACACAGACATACATTCAGGCAAAACATCAATGTGCATAAAATAAGAATAAATAATTTTTTAAAAGTTTATTTTTCATTTTACATACCAACTCCAGTTCCTCCTCCCTCACCTTCTCCTACCCCGCCTCCTCATCTATTTAAGTTTTATTAATGAATCCAAAATGATATTCTATACTTACTGATTTCTAGTTGATTCTTTTTAGATCTTGTGTTCTTGTTTCATTTCTACCTGTTCTCTCTTTCATTATTTCTTAACATTTTATAGATGCTATTCTTTCCCTTAGCTCTTTGGGGATTCTTGACCTACACATTTGAGGTTATGATTTTTTTTTACTTGTCTCTTATAGCCTGAGGTGACTCTGTCTGCCTACCGTTGATCATGCTAGTTAGTCAATGCATTCATTTTCCTTAGTAACAGTTTTCCTCACAAATGGTTTTCATTTGGAATGGCTATCATATGAGTGGGAGGTTTGCTGGGTGGCTAGGCCAGGGATTGTCCACAGGGCACACTTGAATTTGCCACAGCCTTCAGAAGCAATCAAAAGAAGAGTTTTAGAAACTCCCATCCCAGATGAGAAAACCCACTCCAACCAGATATCAAGCCATGAGCCTGGATGCAGTGTCCCACTTCTCGTGGGGTACTCTGAGACCTGATTCCCTGCCACGATGTATTGCAAACAAGGCTACCACTTGGTCTTGTCACCAAAGCACTGAGTTCTCGTCAGCTTAGAACAGGAAAGAATTGCACTGGTCAGGCACTAAGATCAGGTGACATACTTCCCCAGGGATTTGGGTTATTTCTGGGAAAGTGAAGGCAGGGGGGATATACTTCAGAATATGTTTCAACAAGCAGGGTACATGTGAGTAAAGAAAGACCTGACCCCTCAAAGGGTACCTCTCACTTCTTCATTTCCAAGTGGATAAAAATATTAATATCCTACTTGGTTTAAAAAAAACTAAAACATTTTCTGTTAAGTTTGAGTGTATCCCTCAAATTTTTATGCACTGGGACCCTAATTCCTCAGTGACAGTGGTAGATGGTGACACCTAGTGAGAGGTGCCTGGGTCATAAAGGTGACCCCTTCAAATGGATCGATGCCTTCTCACAAGAGTGAACTCTTGATCTCTTGAGTCTTGATTAGTTATCAAGGGGGCCGGTTGTTACAAAGTAAGGCTGTTCCTGGGTTCTTTGTTGCCTGCCATCACCTATATGGTCCTCCACTGTGTGCTATGTGCTGAAACAGCGTGAGGCTCCCACCTGCAGCTAAGCAGAAGTGGCACTTTGCCCTTAGGTTTCTCCACCTCCAAAGCTATTTGTCAAAATAGGCTTCTTTCCTTATAGATTATCAAGCTTCAGTTAGTGTATTGCAGCAACAGAAATGGACTAAGACAGGATCCGTGGGCTTATCTGAACTCTTCAAGATGTTTTGGGTTGGGGAATAAATTTGGGGGTTGGCATTACATTTCATAAATGCCACTTGAACAATGACAAGTGGTATTTCTTGAGTGTTCACTACGCTTTAGACTTCAGAGCCATCTAAGCACTCTGTGTATAACAGCAGCTCTGAGCCTCAAAATAACCTTGTGAGACAGATACTTTGTTATCCTCATTTCATAGAAGGAAACAGAAGCTTGCCTATGGCCCATCACCAATAATGATGGAGTCTGTTCCCAGGGCTCCACCAGTTGGAGTGATGCTGCAAGGTTGAGCTCTCTGAATCATATTAGCGGACAGTAAAAATTAAAGTAAGAGAATCCCAAAAGCCAATGAAACCCAGGCCCAGGGCCTGAAGACAACTTATACATCTCTGACCCACATGTATGTGGGAACCACACAGATGAAGCATAAACTGCTTCAGGCAAAAGGGAAAACTAAAGATATAACACAGGAAGTTACCCGGAGAAGTGATCCTGGAATATTATCTTTCCACTCGAGGGAAGGTTCTTCAAGGGGAAAGAGACTCAGAGGATGTTCTCTTGTTAGTCAATGAGTAATAGCCGGCGTTATTTGCACCTGGTCCTTATAGTGTCTCTATATAAGTCCAGCCAATGACTGACAGGTCTGGGGATATGGTTCATGGGCCCTAAGCATATGCCAGGTCCTCCATTTAATCCAAATCATACACACACACTTGTGTGCATACACTCTCTCTTTTATTAATTAATTTTTACATTCCAATCCCAGTTCCCCCTCCCTTTTCTCCTCCTGCTCCCCCTACTCCCACCCCCCACCTCTTATCTGCTCCTCAGAGAGGGTAAGGCCTCTCCTAGGAAGTCTACTAAGATATTCTGTCTCTCTTAGGCACACGAGTGTGTGTGTGTGTGTAAGAAACAATCCTGTCAGGCATTATCTGTTGTGACAGCAGTGAGGCTGGGCCCCCAAGGGCAGCTCAAGGCTCTATTGAAACCACAAGAACAAGGCCCATTTCTAGCTAGGATGGATGGGAAACCACAGTTCCTTCAGGCTCTCACATCCACCCCAGCCTCCAAAGGCTCTATACAACCCTTTCATAGACCACACCAGCCTTTTACAAAGAGTTGGGGGAGGGGAGAGGCTGCTGGAAAACTAAAGGTTTTCTTCACCAGGTTTCCCCCTGAGGTTTTACTCAAGAGCTATGCAGGACCAAGAAGCCTGTCATTACGCAGCTATCCTGCCAGTATGACTTACGAAGGTCACGGTGTAAGGAGGCATCCTTCGGCTGTCACCAGCTTTCAGTTCTCACTGGGTAAAATCTATTTTGCAGTCACATTCCCTGGGGTTCACATAGAACTTGTCTGTATGAACAATTATATTCACATGTGTGATTGAAATGATCACCTAAAAACCCCAGGAGGTGGGTATTAATTATCCCCGTGTCCCAAACGGGGAATTGCCCTGTGCCATCTGCCTAAGGTCCCACAAGCAAGAAGTGGCAAAGAGAGCTCAGCTGGCTACCTTGAGCTACATCTGTAGAGAATGTTAGGAGCTCTCCCACGTGTTAGCACGGGGGCAAAGCCTAGAACTGTAGCCTGGCTTCTACAGCAGTTGTCTCACTGGCGGGCCAGGCCTGGGTTTCTACCGAGATAGTTAACCCTGAATACCCCTTGACAGCAGGTTAGCCCAAACTCTCTAGTCCCTGTTATTCTCAGCTGACTGCAACACAGCCAGGTCCAAAACACAAGCTGATGGAGAGATCTGAGTCAGAACTACTCAGAGAAGCTAGCTTGTTCTTGATTCCTGATCTATAAAGGATGTGTGGCACCATGTTTGTGGTTTTAACCTGCTCTGTATTGCTATGACCTTGCAACAATAAATAGCCATTTCCTGTGTGAAGCCATGGTGTAAGTAAAGCATGAACAGAGACACCAGTGCCCGACACATAGAAAGTACTCAGTTACTCTATGTCAAAATCACACTGAGTAGAGTTCCCAATTTTAAAAATGTAGAAGGGGACTGGCGAGATGGCTCAGTGTGTAAAGCACATGCTGTGCAACTGTGGGAACCTGAGTTTGAATCCCTGGA
Organism: Mesocricetus auratus; assembly: GCF_017639785.1. NCBI lineage: Eukaryota > Metazoa > Chordata > Mammalia > Rodentia > Cricetidae > Mesocricetus > Mesocricetus auratus. Next base: position 173,217,889 of record NW_024429266.1, read on the forward strand.
ACCCACATAAGAAAGCTGGGAGAGGGGGCTGGAGAGATGGCTCAGAGGTCTCAAATTCAGTTCCCAGCACCCCACGTGATGGACTACAACCGTCTATAATTCCAGTTTTAGGAGATCTGACACCCTTTGGCCAGGTAGGGATAGCCTTTAATCCCAGCACTTAGGAGGCAGAGGCAAGTGGATCTCTGAGTTTGAGGCCAGCCTGGTCTACAAGATGAGTTCTAGGACAGCCAATGCTACATAGAGAAACCTTGTCCCAAAAAAAAAAAAAAACGAAAGAAAAAGATCTGGGAGTGGTGGCACACATCTGCAAGCCCAGCGCTCCTACAGTCAGATGGAGGCAGAGACAGGAGAATGCCCAGAAGCTTTCAGGCCAGCCAGCCTGGCCTCCACAGCAGTGAACAACAAAAGAGAGACCCTGCCTCAAACAAGGTGCGAAGCAAGGACCAACAACTGAGCTTATCCTCTACACATACATGTCATGGCACATGTGTGCCCACATTCACACATGATCATGCATATACATGCACACACATCATACACCAAAAAAAAAAAAAAAACACTGAAGAGGTGATATGATCACAAAATCACAGTTCAACAAAGCTCAGGGCCCAAACTAGAGAATGAAAGTTCGACTCAGAAGAGAATGTTCTAAAGGAGTTCCCACAAAATTCGTACTAAATACTAATTAATGACTAAGAATAAATACTTGCTAATTAAGTTTATAGTGGAGAAACCTAGCAGAACCTATCTAAATCAACGATAAATGTACATACCACCAGAAATGGGGTAAATTTGCTCCTCGTATCACTCACTGAGAAGAACATACAGCCACTGTTCACCTCAATATGCTCAGTAGTTGGTCTAGTGGCAGCCCTGAGTCCACCCAGACAGTGGAGTATCACCAGCTGTCACAAGGAAGGAAACTCTAACACCAGCAACCGTGTGGAGAAATTGAACAGACACAAAAGGATAGTCATTTGAGGTCTTTAAAGTGCTCAAATTCACAAATGAAGCCAGGTGGTGGTGGTGCACGCCTTTAATCCCAGCACTCAGGAGGCTGAGGAAGGCAGGTCTCTGTGAGTTCGAGACCAGCCTAGTCTACAAGAGCTAGTTCCAGCACAGCCTCCAAAGCCACTGAGAAACCCTGTCTTGAGACACCAAAAAAAAAAAAAATCACAAATGAAGAACTAGATGGTGGTTGGCAGAGCTGGGAAGAGGAGATGGGGGGTGGTCGATGTATTTAATGGAGACAGGGTTTCTGTCTGAGAAGATGAAAAAGCTCTGGGCAGGGATAATTGTCATGGTAGTGCAGTGCTGGCATGCACTCAATGCCACTGAGCATGGTGGCTTAGTGTGGCTGAGATGACAAATTTAATGGTACGTATTTTAATTGTGTATGTATCTATATACACATACATATCACACACACACACACACACACACATGTGCATGCCATAACACACGCACACCTGCACTCACACACACATACACACACACACACACACACACCATACACACAATAAACAAACACATAGATGTTTATCTCCGCAATGAAACAAACAACCCATTAAATGTGATGAGGCAAAACAAGGAGAATCAAGTATTAAAATGCCCTTTAATTTCCACCAAGGTGACTGTCAAGATTCCTCATTGCCAAAGGGCATGTGGACTATTTTGGGCCTAGCGTTTGAGGACCTGAGAGCCATGTCTGCTTGTGGGGCTTTACTGACACAAGTTTGAATCTTGAGAAGCCCCTGTGCCCTCTGTTTCACTTGCAGGCCACTGTGATAAAGCACCCAAGATGAACTACAGTGAGGACAACACTTCCAGGCCCCAGACAGGTGGCTGAGATGATCTGAGAGGACATACACATGGAGGTGGACATGGCTAAGAAGCATGAGCCCACAGCCTCGCAGGCAACACGGCCGACCTCATCATTCCGCAGGGTCCTCTCCAGACCCTGGGTGAGGAGTCAGCCTCTGTGAGCCTTGGTTCTGCAGTTACACAATGGCATCAGTCAGAACTTCTACCTCCTAGTGTGCTGAGGCTCCAGACGGTGTGTGTAAAAACATCTGATGTGTAAAACTGTCTGCTTCCAAACACCACTGTAACAGAGGCAGTACCTGTGTGGTGAATGGACAGGCCTCACCAGCAGTCTCAGCTTATTTTATGAGCCACTGTGTGATTTTGAAAACAGTCTCCATCCTGCCTGGGTTTCATTTTCCTCACTTCTAAAAAAGGATGTGGAGACCTCCCCTTCTCCTTCGGCTGTTAAGAGTAAGAGAATCCACACAGGTAACTAACAGGAGCTCTGTCGACAAGTCTACACCAGGCCTCCATCTGACCAGGCTCCCTAGAGCAGCAGCCCTACTGAGACAAAAATGGCCAGAGCCCTCATGACGGGCTGAGCTGTGTGAGTCAAACCCAGGGCAGACCCAGCCAAACCAAACAGCGGCCACAGGGGTGCTCCCACCACCCAGCGCCCACTCCCAGGGGATAGACCACTTCCGACTGGCCACTCTCCAGGGCAGTTCAACCAAGGGAGATGAAGGAGAAGGAAATAAGATTGTTTGCCAGGCCTCCCTCAAAAACAAGCTGAGGGCGTAGGCCCTTTGCCGGGCTAACGTTTGCTGCACTTATGGTCTGGACCATAGGTATTTTGAAAATGTAGAACCCATTGGCTTTCCCCTTGGTCTTTTCCTGTGGCTCACCACTAAAGCCAGAGGACTAAATTTAGGTCACTCAGCTGCCAGACCCAGCTGGAAGGCTGCCATTATCAAAGCAGAGGGGGAGGCCAGGTGGGCCCATAGGGACAGACATATAGAGCCTAAAGACCTTCCGGACATACAGATCCTGGTCACCAGCCTGACCTGACCTATGCAGGACTGTCCCCTCCGTGCCCCTGCCTGTAACAGGTGGGGACGCCTGTGTAGTGAGGGCTAAGTGAGTCAAAGACCCCAGGATGGCACCAGTGAGAAACACTAGTAGGAAACCCTGATTCTCACTGGGGAAATCTTTGTCATTGTCACCACCAGGACAGACTCAGCTCACAATTTTGCAGATGAGGAAGTTGGGGTTAACTGCTTTGCTTCCACTGACCCCATACCCATTTCATATAAGGCACTGCACAATGCACCATCATGACATCTTCCAAGTGATGCCTTCAGCATCCCCAGAAGCTGTGAGCATTTCTGTGTTGTCATTACAGGCCACACAGCGAGTAAATCACACAGCAGGGTTTGACACTCGCTGGCCTTTTGTAGGACCCTGTGCATTTAGACACTGTAATCGGCCACATACACTGGGAACCCAGCAGCTAAAGGTCACCCAGCAACTGCTGTTGGTGCTAAGCTTGGACCCCGACTTCCGGACACCAGACTGTTACTGTGCACACTCACACCTGCACACAGGAGGAACCTGCTTCTGCAGGCAGGAAAACAATGCAGTCCACACTTAGCAATCCGCACACGGGTCTTCTGGGGCTGCGGGGAGTGCCCAGCCCCATCTGATGTACCAGGAAGTTGCAGTCACTAGTCCCACTGAATGTACAGCCTGCTACTCCCGGTACTGGATGAAGAGCTTCACATGGGGCATCATTCTATCACCCCTCCCTTGCCCTGTCGGTGTGCCTCCGGGTGAGTGAAGTTTCACAAACCCACTGTGTGTTTTTGAGCCAGTGTCTGCCTTTGGTTTCCCACTGGTTCACAGACAAGCTGGCATGAGTAGGGTAGAAGACCAAGCCCTTGTTTGGCTGGGGAGGACTCTGTGTTCCTGGGTCCTCCCTTGTGCTATGCTCAGAGGGATAGAGGGGCCTCCTCCTGGGAAGGGAGGGTCACACCGGCTGACTTTGAGAAGGGACTCATGCTGAGTAAACCACTGTGTCAGTGTTTTCCATCACTGTAAGGAAACACCGGAGAGTCGACTTAAAGAAAGGAGGTTATCTCTGCTCAGTCTCAGCTCATGGTCGCTTGGCTCTGCGGGCCTTCATGACAGGAGCGTGTGGTAAAGGAAATCTGTTCACCACATGGTAATCAAGAAGCAAAGACAGGGAAAGAGAAACCGGGGTCCCAGTCTGCCATTCATGGACATGCCCCCAATGACTAAAGACTTCCCATCAAGCCGCATATCTAGAGGCCCCAACATCTCCCAACAGCTCTTCAAGCCTATGATAGATGCATGGGACTCTAGGAGACACGTCCAGGTCATTGTGGGCACCTCCCATGATAGCCATTAAATCAGGCACCTGGGGAGCCCTCCCAGGGAAGGCCTCATGTCCAGCTGCACATCCCAGCTCCGTGGAAGCCAGGGTGAACGAGCCCTTCTCCAGCCATTCCTCTGCTCCTTGCCTCCTCCCCCATCATCCTTGTGAGCCACAAAGGCCACCCAGTGAGTCATCTCTGCATCCTTCCTGACCCCTTCTGTCTTCTGTTTGCCTCTCATGCATCGCCCTTGCCAGGGCCCTGATCATGTTTCCTGTCTCCATAGAACCTATCTATGGATGGTTCTTTCCTTTCTAGTTTTGTATCGCATTTGTTTGTTTGCTTGGAAGGAGCATGACATGGCTCACATGTAAGGTCTGTTACTGGTGTCTGTTCTCTTCTTCTACCAAGTGGGTTTTGGAGATGGAACTAAGGTCATCAGCCTTGGAGACAGGTACCACTAAGCCGTTTCTCCAGCCCTGTTACCCTGGTTCTTAAGAAAAAGGCTCAAATCCTTAACAGAGCCATCAAATTCCTATGTGTACTTGCCTCTGACTAAATTCTTCTGTTTTGAATGGGAAATGTCACCACAGGCTCATAAGGTCGAACACTTGGTCTCCATCTAACGGCACTGTTGTGGGAGGTTACAGAACCTTTGTGGAGGTGGGTCTAGCTGGAAGAGGTGGGTTGCTACAAGATGGGCCTATGGGTTAGGATTTGGCTTGGGTTTTACTGAAGGTCTCTCCTCCTCCTGGATGTCTTTACAACGATGTAACCACCTGCCTCATGCTCCCTTATATTCCTGCTACTGTTCACTGCCATGCCTTCCTTGCCAGGAAACTGGAGTCAAACCCTTCCTATCTTAGGTTCTTTTTATTGGGCATTCTGTCCCAGCAATAATGTAAATGGCTAATGCACCTTCCAGTGTCTCTCCCGCCAGCCATCACCACCCTGCTCCCACCACCAGGCTGCTCCTCAGTCCTTCTCAGCACCTGCTGTTCTTTCTCTCTGGAGCAAATACTTTTTTTCAAGGCTACTGACTCCTCCCCTCTTCCTCTCTCTCTTTCCTTCTTCTACTCCTCTTTCTTCTCCTCTACTTTTTTAGAGAGTGTCTCTCTAGGCAACCCTGGCTAAGCTAAAAGTCACACCCTACCTGCTTCTACTTCCTGGGTCCCAGGTTAACAGGCTCCCTTCATTTTTCAGATGCTCATTTGCTGGTCTCCACACCCTCAGTGTGGGTCAGATGCCCTTTTAAATGCACTCACAAAACTGGGTACCACTCCTTCAAAGCCTTATCTCTAATTGTAATTGTTCACACCGTATGTGTGATTATCTCAATTACAAGAAAGAAAGCCCAATTAGGGAGAAAAAACCTCACGAGAAGGGACATTACTCCATTATTCCAAATCCTCCCATCCAAAAATGTTTGCTATGATGTGAACACAAGTCAACCCTATGATACCTCCATTCCTGTCCCAGCCCTCATCTCTGACAGTTTCTGTTCTCAGAGTTGAGTCTACAGCCTTCTCTGATGACCATGACATTCAGCTGACCCTCTCTACTAACCAGCCATGAGCACCATGTCTGTCTCCTGTAATTCAGATACATAATATAGTATTCAGTAATTCTTGCTGGATGGGTACCTTCCATCCTTTATGCTATTTTAACCAGACTGCAGGACTTCTCCCCATTTCTCCTCATCTTCATCCACAGAGAAAGAAATTGGGCCCATCACTCCACCCAGAGAAAACTCCCTAAGTCTTCTCTACAGCCAAGGGTGACCATATGAGTATTTTCCAGAAGAACATGAATAAATGAAATGGTGATGACCCCAAACTCATGGATAGGTGAATGCAATCCCTTAGAACATAGAAAAGGAGCAATGTGGAAGGAAACCAAGGCCCTCGGTGACCTTCTGGAGCCTGAAATTCCTTGATGGCTTCATCACACCCACTGAACTATGGATGAGGGAAAAAAATCAACTTCTGATTTAGTCGAGCATAGTACATCAGCTGTTCACTCCTTAATGTCCCATTATTTATAGATACTCTGCCACCACCACTATTACCACTCAGGAACACATATGTCAGCTGTGCTGACACAGTCTCCCTCATGACATACATTCTGGCCACTGTCTGGCGCCATTTTATAGCCACACTGACAGTCAGTTACCATCCTGACTTCATCTCACCTCACTAACCTGAGTGTCTTCTAGTCCATATCCCCTCCAAAGCTACCTATGCTCTTCAGCCTCCTGGGAATGGCAGCCCTGGCATCTTACTCCTTTCTGAACCAACAGCAATGAGAGCCTTGACCTATCCCCCAGCAGCTGTAAACCTATATAGCAGGAGGAGATCTCTGAGGGGCATGTTGCCCTCTAATGGGCACTGTCCATGTCCCTTCTGCCTGCCTTCATCTTGGCCTTGCCCCAACCACTGATCTCTCCCATGAGTCCAATTCTGGTCAAAATACAAGAGCTCTGATAGATATATCTTGCTGGTGATCTCTCTAATTCTCTGTCTCTCTCTCTCTGTCTCTCTCTGTGTGTCTCTGTCTCTGTCTGTCTCTCTCTCCATTATGAATTCCCACTTACATATTTGACACTTGGCATTCTCCAACATCCATCTCACATCCTTCTACTAAGTTCCAAGGCCTAGATACCCCACTGTCTCCAGGACAGCTGCCAGACACCCTGCATTACACCCAAACAAAGCCTACCCCCGCTGCTCTCCAGTGAGCCTTCTCCAGATTCCAGGCCTTGGGCAATGGCAGTCCCTACGTACTTGTGGACTGGTTGAAGGTGTGCATCGTTCTGAGGACTGGTTTGACTTGGATATCATGGGAAGTGTGTACTGGGTAGAGCGAGAGTGAAAGGGAGAGTTGGAGTCGATGCAGCTGATAGATTTCAAAGACCAGCCGAGAAGGAGTGGGAAGCTGGACCTGTATCCTTTGCCAAGTCCTTAGCTTTGGGTTGGCTGTGTCCTTGGAAAGTGCTGATTTTGAGGAACATCCCCAGACATCACAGATACAACTCATGGAAAGAGAAGGCAACTGTGAACTCTCCCTCCATTTCCCAACAAGAACACAACTCAGAAATCTTCCAGCCCTCAGACTGCCTGGCTGCCCAGCCCCCCAACCTCACTCCTCCCTTCATACCACCCCCAGGCATACTCAGCAGATGCAGCCTGGAGCAAAATGCCTCCAGGGATGACCAAGAAACCTCCTAATGACAAACCATGGCAGTTACAGCGTGGGCAGTCCTTCCCAGGCCACAATGTGCTTTCTTCACAAACATCTGCTCACTGTCTCCCGGCCACCAGCCTAGGCAGGAGGTGACATTCTCTCCCTTCTTCGGGGGGGACTAAACAGAAGCTCAGAGGGGTGAAGAGACCCATGGGTGGTTGCAAAGGGAGTCAGAAGTGAGCACCAAAATGCATGCTTCCCTTCTCAGCTAGAGAGCCAGTGAGAACACTGGCCTGACTTCCCCAGCACTTTGCTCAGAACCACACAGACTCAGACATTTCATCCCAAAGCCCTATTGTGCCTGTATCCCAAACCTAACTATCACTTGGCTGCCCTGAGTAAGGAGCGGACGGTGACTGGCTGGGCAGTGGCCACCCACCCCAACTCAGGCCTTGCTGGGAGGAACCCTGCTGGAGAACCCAGAGCTCACACAGAACCATAGCCAATGTGAGCACATGACTCAGAAGGCACAATTCCCAAAGCTGATTTCAAAATGAACTCCTTGTTTCAGATCAGCTGAGCTTCTGAATACTCCTCGGACAACTTTCCAAGGTTCAGAGGTGGCAGAATAGGAATTGCTGGATATAACAGACTCTGTAACTGTTAGAGTGCCACACGAAGAGACCAGAGATCATCCTGGGTTTTTGCTGTTTCTTTGTTTCTGTGTACCTGGTACAAGGCCACCAACTGTTAAGAAGCAATTCTTGTACCAAGTAGCCTGTGAAGTGAACTATTAGTCTTGCCCACATGCATAAAGACTAGAAGAAGAAAAAGAGAATGACTATTGTCTTATAATCTCCCATTCATTCATTTTTGGGGTTTTCTGCCCCGTGCTAGATACTGGTGATACAAATATACATATTTATATTCTGCTATGTTGCAATGGTTCAGAACAGCACCCTGACATCAAGCCTCATGGTGGTTGTGTATGAGTCAGAAAAAAGAATGCATTTTCACAGTTCCACAGCAAGGTGATAAAATTTTAGCCTCAGGTGACCCCTCCCACCCGATTCACCCCATGCAGTCACAGCCAGATGTCAGTCTGGGGCTTCAGTCCAGATTCTGCTTCCTATTACACAAGCCCAGGCAAATTCTATGCCTCACTGTGAGTTGAGGACAACAATAGTTAGCATCTCTGAAGGCCGTGGAGGATAGAATTAAATAAATCATAGAAGTGACAAACACAACGGCTTACTGCAAAGAGGCCTGTACAGGTGATGAGGTGGCATCCCCCAAAGCCACTGTGAACGGAAACTATGATATATTACACATTCACATTACACCTAAGCCACCAAACATCTATTAGACACACAGACAATAGTGTTAACCTACACTAGATGAGCAAAGTCATCTAATGCAAAGCCTGTTCCATAATAAAGCATTGAGCATCTCATGTAATTCACTGACTTCTGTACTAGAAGTGACAAACAGAATGGCTCTACAGGCACACTTGATACCACTGCATAGTCAAAAGAACTCATGTTGAACTGCCTTGAGTGAGGCACTAACTAAACCATTCTAGCAATCCCACATAAGATGCAACTCCTGCCCTCAGGGGATGTGCCGTCTAGTGGGAAGGGCATATTGCAATAATAGTATATGTTTATGTGCAGAATTGTAGGCAGATGTGACAGGACAAAGATCAGAAAACTGAGGGTTTTTTGTTGTTGTTGTTATCAATTTGTTCATAAGACTTAGTTTTATTTTATGTGCATGAGTGTTTTGTCTGCATGTATGTATATGCACCACTAATATGCAGAACCTGGAGAGGACAGAGATGGTGTGAAACATCCTGTAACTGGGATTATAGACAACTGTGAAACACCATGTGGGTGCTGGGAATTAAACCTGGGTCCTCTGCAAAAGCTGTCAGTGTTCCTAACCACTAAGCCATCTATCTCTCCAGGCCCAGGACACTGTTCTTGAAAAATAAATCGCACAGAAGAGGCCATTACAAATGCCCTGCTGTGTCCTCTCCTCACAGCTCTGTTCACTGAAGCAGAGGCTCTTGTGGGGTCATGCTCACAAGTGTAGGGCCTGAGGCTCAGAGAGGGGGAGGAACTCCCCTGGGTTCCACACAGCACAGGCTCACACTTTGCCTCCGACTCTATCCTACCCAGGCGTCTGTCTCCCTCAGCCTTTCATGTGGGGGGAGAGGAGTGAGGTTTTTGCAGCTCCAAAGAACACTGTGAATGCCTCTGGACAACATGCTGCTATCCTGAGACTCAGCTCTATCCTGCCCCTCATCAGGAGACAGTTCACAAGCCTGAAGATGCCAATCTCACCCCTGAGCAGCCGACTCCTACTTCCTGTGTCTATAATCTCAAAGTCCTACAGCAGGTTACTGTGGAATGTTCTCACCAGGAACCTCTGAGGCCCCCACTGGCCTCCACAAAGTCACCAAGAAGCCCTTGATAGGTCCTGACAGGTAGATGTCCCCTCTTCCTCGATTCCAAGGAAAGATCAGGGAATGTCCCCTTCATTCTCCAGACAAAGGTTCAGTAACCGTTATACCATCAGATCTACTCCACGTTCAAGTCCACCTGTGAGTTCATGGCCAGGATGTGAGGCTGAGTAACGTAAGCCTTTAGATTTACCACTGCCACATCTGTGATGCTAGAGCACAGTGACAGGGTCACCCTACACATCCCACAGGGTAATGAAGGATGGGTTTTTTTGCATGTAAAATCAAACACCTTCCAATAACACATATGACATTGAGGTTCTCATTGCTGAACTGGAAGGATATGGAAACATTTTTGTTGGGATATTATTAAAACTCTTATTATTCTTCGAAAAGGGATATTATTTTATTATTATTATTATTATTATTATTATTACACTCTATGCTTAGATGCTTCAAAACAGTCCCCATGTCAAAATTCAACATGACATGTGCTGACCCACAACCAGATGGTAGGAGGGCTGGGTGCCCCAGTGCTATACTCATTTTCTTGGCTACCCCACCAAGGCATAGTAGACCATGTGACCTCAGCACCAGAGATGTATGGCCTTTGTTCTGGGAGCTGAATGTCTGAGATGATGCCACGGGCAGGGTTGGTTTCTTCCAGGTATGTGAGAGAAAGCCTGTTCTAGACCCTTCTCCCTGCTCCCTGTGGGTCTACCAGCAATGTGAACATTTCTGGGCTTCTGCACTGCCACCTTCATCCCTGACTTCCAGTTCTCCCCAGCCGTGGCTGACTGGCTGGCTCAATGACCCCCTCTCAGAAGGACCCCAAGCCTTTTGCAGTAGAGCACACCCTAATGAGATCTTTATCCTTTGTTTGTCTCTGTAAAGATGCCGTATCCAAATATGGTCATATTCATGGCTACTGGTCATGGGACTTGAAGGAGAAAATCTTTAGGTGGGTTATAATGCAAGAACACGTAACAGACATTCTCCCTCGATTCCAGACCCACATCCCAGCTCACATTCACCTCTCCATGTCTCTGCCTCGCCTGTTTCCAGTCAAGCTCTGGGTTGGCACTGTACAGTGTTTGTCCCATAACTTCAAGTCCTACTGGTCTCTGACCCTGGCAACATCCTTCCCCGTCACTAGGTGGAAAAACCAAAGCTACAAGGCCAGAGGTTTAGAAGGACCAAGCACTCGACTCTCCACTCACATGGTGGAGAGAGCTGGGTGTGGAAGTTACGCACACAGAGTAGAAGGGCCCCCCCAGGACTGGCAACACTCTGGAAGAACCCCAGGAAGGCTTCGTTGCAGAATTTGGGTCTAATGCAGACTAGACTAAAGATGGTAACACCCCAAGCAGGGAGGCCAGGGGGAGGGATAAACACAGGCAGACTGCAAGTTATCAAGAACACCTTGAATGTTGGCAGAGTGTGGCTCACGGACACAACTGCCAGAGAGCTGGGCTGGGAAGACTAGTCGGCTGGCTGGAGTGTGGGTGTGAGGGTTAATGCTGGAGGCTTGGCCACGGGAAGCCCACTGTGAGCGGGGAGGCGGGGTCCCCACACTCCTACGGAGCAGAGATGCTTCAGTCAACCACACAGGCAGCATGGCACCATGGCAGGTCACATGTGTCTGTGTACTGCGGTCTGACACAGAGAACATGCTCTGTGATGATGTGAAAGTCCTCATGCTTGTTCCAAGCACAACCCTGAGTCCCCAGATGCCAGAGGCCCTGTCTCTCCCTGTTTTGATGGTCTCAGGCATTTATACGGAAAAGGCTGACCTTTGACCTCCTTGAGAAGATGCAGCTTGAGTGTGAAGGACCCCTACGAAGATACTTGAGGTTGGGCTGAAATGAACACAAAACAGTTCCTGTACTCTGGCAGCTCTCTGGCTCGTGGGAAAGACAGACAGTCAAAGGGAAAGTTAGGACTGACTGGAACAAGAGCCAGGGCAAAGAGCAGGTAAGGGAAAACAATCCCTGGGCTCCCTTTAGCAAGAGGCTCCCTGCAGGAGTTCACAATGAAATGGTCGCCTACGGGCCAGCTTCATCAAGTCTCTCCAACTCCCTCCAATTCACAGTAGCTTCACACGAGTGACTCCTTAGCTCCTTCTACTTGACCCCTCCCCATCGTGTCTCCTCTCTCCATCCTTCTGGCTGGAAACTGCCCTTTGCCTTCACAGAACAGAACCAATCTCATGCACTGGACAAGTGCATAAACAAAAATGATGTCCTGCAGAGCAAAATACTATTGAGGCTCGGAAGTGCTGACCCTTACCACAACACGGATAACCCTTAAGGACATTGTGCTAGCTGAAGAAAGCCAGTCACAAAGGACAGATGCTGTATAATTGCACCTGTGTGAGGATCCTAAATGAGTCACATTCACAGACAGAAAGAGATTCTAACGGGATTGCTAGAGGCTGGCAGAGGTGGGAAAGGGGAATTAGAACTTTCTGAGGACACAAACCACTGCTCAGCTACTCGAGACGAAAAGTTCCTGGACATGGATGGTGGGGGCACTGACTCAGTGTGAGCTGAATGCCCTGTACATCTAAGAATAGTTAGGGTGAAGGCTGGAGAGATGGCTCAGTGGTTAGGAATAGTTAAGGTGCTAACTTAAGGCTGTATGGGGTGAACCACAGCTAAAATCATTTTTAAATGAGGGTAGTGTTTGTCAAACGATTAAATAAGGAAGTAAGAGTGTCAAGGAGGGAGACAGGAGGAGAGAAGGGGAGGGGAGGGAGCAAAGTGAAGTAGGAAGTAGGGGGGGGGACTGCAGGCAGAGGAGCAGGATCACAGGAGACAGGGGTATCCCTGCCACTTCATTCACCCTTATTTTGCAGCAAGCCCCACACAAAAGTCTTCATACTGTGGATCTTAGCTACTTTTCCTATTGTTGTGATAAAATAGTTTGGCAGAAGTAACTTCAGGGAGAAAGGGTTAATTTTGGCTCACAGTTTGCAGCTCCAGTCTCAGCAGCAGAAGCTTGAAGCAGGTGGTCACTCTACATCCACAGTTCAGAAGCCATAGAGAGAGATGCGTGTGTGCTCAGCTCACTTTCCCCTTTTCATACAGTCCAAGATCCCAGCCCAGGCAGGGGAACGGTGCTACCCACAGTTGATAGGTCGCCCCACTTCAATCAGCCCAGTTAAGATAATGCCCCCAAGAAATGTGGACAGGCCCATTTCAGGTGACTCTAGATGGCATCAACTTGACAACTGACACCAGCCATCACACTAAGCACGACATGTAACGAACCAGCAAAGGCCCAGAAACAAGAGCCACAGAGCATACCAGGAACCAAGAAAGAATCCCCACCTGACCGGAATTTGCCTGTGTGTACCAGAAGGGCACAGAGGTCAAGGAGGCCATTGTCTTCTACTTCCCCAGTGGAACTCTTTTGGGTCCCTGGCAAGGCAAGAACAGTCCAGGACATCTATGAAGGTCCACTGCACATTTGACCCTCCCACACGCTTTAGGAAGAACAATCATGATGCCATTTGAAAGGGAAGAAACTGAGGCCAGTGAAACTCAAGCATGGGCTGATCCTTGAGGCTCCTGTGTAAGCCCAAGACATGAAGAGGACCCCCATGGGCAGAGTGGGTGATGTGAAGGGGTAAGAACAGATGGGCATTGACTAACTGGCTGGCACTAGCCAAGGAAACCCTCAGAGCCAGCCCCCCTCAACCTCACACAAACCCCACAATTCCCTGGAATGCTTAGGAACATCAAACTGTCCTCTCCCCTGTCCGCCAAACATCCAGGAGGCTGGTAAATGGCTGGCCCACTATCCAGATGTTCTTGCAATATTTAGGCAGAAGCTTAAATCCCAAACCAAAATTAGTTTTGTTAATTAAAGAGAGAAAAAGAAATCCTTCCCATCTCTGGCCTCCCATGGCAGGTTGGTTTATCTCTCTAATGAAGGCACCCCATGGCCACCTTCTGCTTTTATTATTATGGCTTTGTATGACTAGTACTGTCTCCTGGCCAAGTGACGGGCATGGAGGAAAAAGAGGTCACAGTTTTTCTTTCCTTTTTTTGTACTCAATTCATATTCCAGGGCCAGAGGCCACAGAAAGTTCCCCATAAACATTTACAGAGTTAACTTGCATTTCACGCTGAACTAACTCCTGAAAGGGATGGGGAGCAGCACTCCAGGGGGAGGGAAGACACAGCGGGATGTCTGAGAAGAGCTGGTGAAATGTGAACGCCACAGGTGGTTGGGGCAGCCTAGGTCTGACAATGAGATGCACTTCCTGTCCTTGTTTCTGGCGCTCTAAGCACCATGCCTGGTACAGGAGACGCTCAGAAAATATTTGTGGAATTGGGGCCATGCCAGACCTACATTCTTCTGATATTGGTCCTGGGCAGTATAAACCCAGCCCTTTGCCAGCACGTCCCAAAGTAGGTGTGACCCTTAAGATGCTCTGTGCATTTGGAGAGAGACAAAGATAAGTTAAACAGAGGCCAGCTGGTCCCACTGTAGGATGGGTCACATTTTCAGTGACTAAAGAGTTTGGACACATACCAGATCTACTGCTGCCTACTCAGTAGTTGGAGATTCATAACCTTCCAAGGGTTGTTTCCCTTCACCTGGTGTTTGCTGCACACAGTCATTATGGAATGACACGGGACAATAACATGTGACTGTAGTTTAGATCTGGAATGCTACACAAGAACCGATTGGTATTTTTGGGAGGTAGTTGTACATTTACAAGGCAGGGTCTCCTAATGAGAGGCCTTAAACTGTCAGAGGTATGCCCCAAATGTGGATTATGGAACCCTAATTCCTTATTCTTTCTGATTGCTTCTTGGTGCAGGGATCGATTCTACCCCCATCAGGCATGCTGCCCTGATATGCTGCCACAGGCCTAAATGCTCACAGCTGGAAACCTCCAAATTGTAAGTCAAAACAAACCTCCTTCTAATTTGCTTTATCTTGGGTTGTTGAGAAGACAGAAAACACCGGTACCCAGGACACAGATCCCCCAATAAATGTTAGTGACAGTCACAATCATTGCAAATACATGTGATTATTAACATAAACAGTGGCTCTCTTAGAGAAGGGTGTATTAGGTTACACATTCTTTCTCATATTTATCTGAACATGGATTTTCACACACAGCCAATCACGGAGGAGCCTCCACTAAGGACACATCAGGATGAGTCTGTGGTTGTTAGCTTATGTCTGGGAGGTCCTTGCTTTCCTAGACCTGCTGCGGGAAAGCTGTCTAACGTTTTGCTGTAGTTAGTTACTTTCTCATCACTGTGACAAAAATTCCTAACAAAAGCAATGTAAGCAAGACCCAGATAGTTTACATAAGCTCAGAGTTTGGGGTGTATCCTAGCATGTCAGGGAAGGCAGGGTAGCTGGCCACATGGTATCCATGGTCGGGAAGCAGAGAGACATGAATGTTGGTTACTCAACACTGTCTTCTTTTTATTTGGTCAAAGCCCTGGCCCACTTGCTGGGCAAGTGCAATATTACTAAGTTATACTCCAGCCCATGTTCTGAGATTCTTTTGTTTTGTTTGGTTTGGTTTTTTGAGACAGGTTTCTCTATGTAGCTCTGGCTATCCTAGAATTCTCTGTAGACCTGGCTGGCCTCAGACTCAGAGACCCATCCACCTGTCTCTGCCTCCTGAGTGCTAGGATTAAAGTTGTGCGCCATCACCACACAGCCTATTGTGAGATTCTTAACATGAAGTTCAGAGACTGACTCTAGGGAGACATGCCACTAAGCGTCTAGAGAAACTGAGAGCATGTACTTCCCTCTTTACTCTTAGGCAGCCAGCTGTCTGTCCAATGCTCTATCAAGTCTTGTGCATACCAAAGGCAAGCCCACCCTTCCCTTTACAGAGTCCCCATTAGGCGGGAGACAGTGGCACCAACCAGTCATATAAAATATAACTTTTAAACTCATCACTATTTTAGCTGTACAAATTCATGAGCCATAGTAAATGATAATCTGATTCAGTGTATAATGGTCATGTCAGAGAAGAAATCATTTCTAACTTCCTAAACATTTTAACATATTCGATAATACATAGAAATTGTATATATTTGTGAGAGGGTGTGATGTTCTAATACACTGAGTATGGAATTGTCAAGTCAGATGATTAACATGTCCTTCTTTTATCATTACCATGTGATCAGAGTCCTCCAGTTACTCCTCTAAGAATTCATAAAATATATATTAGGCTATGTGTGTATTAAAATTTAAAGCTGCAGTTGAAATAAGTTTGGGGAAAGGTTCAAAGAGCCAAAAAGACACGAATGGGAGGCATCAACCAGGTGAGGGAACATCAAGTTCCGTGCCCTCTCAGGTTTGAGGAGGAGCCAGCCGACTGAAGTAAGTAACCGTGAGGCCGCTGGGGCAGTCTGGGAGCTCAGAGGCCTCGCTTAGGAATCTGAAGTGTGTCTTTCTAGGGAAGAGGTTTTCACTGTATTCTCCAGGGGCTCCATGACTCCAGCTGAGCTTCAAGGAGCCCATTGTCAAAGGCTCGTTGCAGATTCCCAGGTCATTGGCTTCTTTCATGAACTGACCTTACCAAATATCCACATCCCTTTTCTTACCCCACCCCATACTTAGGCCTTATTGTTGCTGGGAAACTAACTCTACTTTTAACTCTAGGAAAGATCATGTGGCCCTAGACTGGCCAGTAAGAGAAATGCAACCCTACTCTGAGATAGACCTGTGACCAAGCAGGACCAATGGACTCAGTGCTGGAGGAACTCCTAAACCAAGCTCTCCTGGATATTTTGAGGTTAGTAGACATCAAGCCTGAAGCAGTTAGAAGTCACCTTGAGAGCTCCAAGGGTAAAGGCTGCCTGTAACAGAAGTCCTCAAACCTGGAGGGGGAGCCTCCCCTGACAACACAAGTGAATCATCAGATTCAGACTGCCCATAATCAGAACGCTCCCTTTTCAAACACACGAGTCACAGAGTGTCTCTTTCCAGCACTTCTGAATTATATTTCTACAGCCAATGTTTCTTACTGATACATCTCAGCTTTAAAGGAATAGATACTGAAATTCACAGCCATGTAGATGCATAGCACTGGGCCCCTCTCGGGCCAGGCTTGCTCCCTGGGCTGAACTCCATTCTGCTCCCTCCTCCTCTCAGACTTTAGGGAGAAGCAGGCCTGTGGCCTCTTCTTTCCTAAGCTCATAGACCTAGAAAGAGAAACAAGTAGGGGTATGATGTTTGTTCCCCTTACAGTCCGGGGAGATGGCCCCAGGGACAGGTTTCCTTCTGTGGCTGGGACAGGAACAGCCTGGCAAACCCTCAGGCCACAGCTGAAATGGCTGCTTGAACCAACGTCAGCTCCCTGAGCACGGCCCATCGTCTCTCTCATGACTCACCAGTCACAGCTTCTCCTGCCAGGTTCCTCGTCCATATCAGCCTCTGCCTTTCTCTTCTCTTTCCTTTTTTCAAATTGTAATTCTCACAACCTTTTACTTAGCTAAACAATGCATTGACTGACATAGTCAATTGCCCAAGGTTTAACAAATGCCCTTAAAACCCACTCTCCACAATCAGTTAAGTGATTTCAGAAATCAAAAGAGATCTGCAAATATTTCACACTTTCTCTCAACTTAATTTCCTAACTTTATTGGGCTAAGCAAGTCCCTACCTGGCCTGAACCTAGGTTCTTCTATCTCCCCTGACAGGAAAGTCACCTCTTCCTGACCCTGAGATCTCAGTTGTCTGGTCACTCCTCTTGTAGGGGCCTAACTACTGCCAGTCTGCCTGGCCTCCCCACTGCTTTCTGAATGCTTTTATGGCTATCCCAGGTAGGAGGGATGAACTGCCCAACTACATAAGCAAGTAACACTCTGGAGCCGGACATACCTGAGTTGGATTCCTAGAAAAGTGGCCTGGCAGAGTTACTCATCCCAGCTAAGTCTCAAGTATCGCATCTGGGAGGTGAGAATAATCAAAGGCATAAAATGGCTGGGTGTTGATTGTTGATACTGTTGTTAAAGATGTCACCCAAGATAGTCACTGATGGGCTCCTAGTAGGTGCAGCCACAGCATAAAATGAGTCTATAAACAAGAAGCTGGACACTGAGTTCCTGAACTCCCTCTGTCTTCACTTTTTCACTATACAATGGGCTGTGTCTGTCTCAGAGGCCAAGAGAGATGACCAATGAGAGAACAGAGCTACACCAACCCGTAGAGTGTTGCAGGCTCTCCAGTGCCATCCATGTCCTATAAGACAAGGCTGTGAAGTGAAGGGCACAGGGATACACAACTAGCAAGTGATCAGAAAGTCTGGTCCAGGACACAAAGTCAAGAAATACTTCATCTCCCTCTACATGCCATGCTACCCCCAGGGTGAGGGCTGCCAGGCCAACATTTCAGAGTATCTGTCTCATTTCTTGACACAGTGAAGAGAAGATGATGTGTCAAAAAGACTCTCAAAGAGAACAATGCTTCAGGATACATGGGAGATTACAGTTAGTAGAGTGCTTACCTATCAGGCATGAAGCACAGACTTGGTTCCCTAACACTCCATAAACTGAGTGTGCCTATATGCCTATGATCCCAGCACTTACAATAAGGTAGAAGCAGGAGGGTCAAGGTCATCCCTAGGTACAGGGTGAGTTTGAGGCCAACCTAGGCTAAACAAGAGCCTTTCTTTAAGGGGGGGGGGCATGGCAATGAAGTCTCCTCTACTGACCTTCATAACCCCAAAAGCAGGCTAGCTTGAGGAAGATAAAGACAAAGGAAGGGACACCCAAATACAAGAAGTGGTAAATACTAGGGAACCTTTGATGGCAGAACTCTATCTTTAAAACATAGGCTTCTGGGTTTCCACCCACAGAAAGACAAGTTAAAGAGGGCTAAGGGTGAGATAAGCTGGCAACCACAGGAAGTGAGGCGAAGTGTGAAGTTCTGGGTCTGTGTATTCCCCTTGTCCCTCTTCTCTCTCCCCACACTCCGTCTAGACAACAGAAGCTGGCGATCACACTCTGTATCCTCGTCACCATGAAAGATGCAGGTTGAAGGTGTCAGGATAGTCCCAGACACTGTGAGGTACATGAACTTCAGGTCTGAACCCCTGCCTGTGGACAAGTGTCATCAAAGTGACTAGAGTAAGAAGGCATGGGCAAAAAAGCATACCCTATAATCACACCAGAAACCCAAAGCCAGCAAGCTTCCCAAAGTCCAACCAATTCTTCAGAGCCTTGCTGAGTCCAGACTACTCTGTGAAGTTACCCTGGCTCATGAAGTTGCCAGAGAATGTCCCCTGTGAGAAGGAAACACAAAGTATCCTCCTACCCTGAGATGAACAGACCAATGGGGTACCCGCGGTACCCGCCACACATTCCCTTTGCAGGGTGAAGAGGTTTTTCTCAGTGACCCAAGTAAACTGCCCAGTGGCTCCTGTACCAGAAAGTGTCAGCTGTACTGGGTGAGTGACATCATTCAAAGATTCAGAACAGTAGACATGAAGCCCCAAGAAGTTCCTAGTACTTGGGTTTAAGGGATAGAAAGGCCAACCAAAGGGGGAAAGTATCTATGTTCATTTTCTGTTCCTCCTGGAACAAAGTTGCACAGACTTGCAACTTAATAGGACCCAAATGTATTGTCTCACAGCTCCATGGGCCATTAGTCCAGACAGAGCCCAGTTTTCAGTAAGAGTCTTACAAGGCTGAAATCAAGGTGCTAGCTACCTAAACTCTTGTTGGAAGGTTCTGGAAGACTTATCTGGGTGGATTATGGTTGCTGAAGAATCTACTTCCTTGCAGTTACAGAGAGGCTCTCCATTTCCTGATGAGCTGCCAGCTTGGGGAAGACACCCTTAGCTCTTCAGACCTCTCTCCATTCCTGTATCTCATAGCCAAGGATGGAAATACAGAGCCTGCTAATTGCAATCCTTCCTCCCGATTTCTCTCTTCCTTCCAGTCCACCTCCTTCTCAGTTTGGTTTGGTTTGGTTTGGTTTGATTGATTGAGGTGGTCCTATACAGCCCAGGTTGGCCCCCAACTCAAAATCCTCCTACCTCATCATCCCAAGTCCTGCTACAAGTATGGGCCACCTCACCCAGCTGGTATCCTCTGCTTCTAGCCAGAGAAAATTCTCAGCTTTCAAGGGTGATCCAGGATGACCTTTATAGTTTCAAACTCTTTAAGGGTACCCTGAGTCCCCCACAAAGGTAGACTGAAGTTCTGATTTCCAAGGTCTCTAAATGTGATCATTAATCATAAGGTCTTACAGAGGTGATCAAAATATAATGAAGCCATCCAGACAGGTCCTGATCCAATATGACTCATACCCTCAGATACCACAGAAGAGAGATGGCACGAAGTCACAGGAAGAAGATGGCCATGAACTAGAAGGAGGCAGCTGCAAGCCAACAGCTCCAAGGATTGCTGGCATGTACCCAAGGCTGGAAGAGGCAAGGAAGTATTCTCTCCTAGAGCCGTCAGCAAGACCATGCTTCCAGACTTCTAGTCTCCAGGACAGAGAAGCAAGGCATTTCAATTGGTTTTAGGCCAAGCAGTCTGGATGTCTGTCTCACTGCAGCAAGTACCTTCCTCAGTAGTTCTTCTGCTCTTACTGGGTCTTAACCATTCTCTAAGAACCATGTGTTTACAACTTTGATCCCCACGGTGGTGTTACTTGGAAGTGGTGGGACCTTCAGGAGGTCCTCGCATCATTTTCCACATGTATGATGGGATTATGGGACTGCAGGCCCTTCCTCTTTCTTTTATTTCCTAGGTGTGGGGTGTCTGTGTCTGCTCTGCCAAGATTCCTGCCATGCTGTACCTTCTGAAAAACAATAAGGACAACCCACCAGGTACTAAAACCTCAGAAACTGTGAGGTGAAATAACCCTTTTCTCTCTATAAATTAACTATCCAGAGCATCTGCTATAGTAACAGAAATATGACTAACATACTTCCCCAGGAAAGGCCACTGCACGTAAACTACTGTACACAAACATGTACAAACCCAAGCCTGAGAGAGCATATTCTAAGATGGTAAGTGAGCATCTGAGACAGGTAACATGGGCTTTCCATTTATATGCCTCTAGAATATCTGAACATTTATAGCAAGCATGTACTGTTTTTACAATCTTAAACTATTCTTAATTCAAGCACATACCTCCCCCAGAGACAGTTGAGCATGTCCTTCTACACCCACATGGTTATGCTATCATGTTAAAACACAAATTTGCTATCACAGATGCACACTGCAACACTTGCCTGAAGACCTCCTCACCAGCATCAGCCCTAACCCCCACCTCCCAGCCCAGCCCCTGCAGCCCCTCCAGCTGTACCCAGAGCTGAAACCCAATCCTCTGTGGCTTGTCTCTTTTGTACAGCCAGACGCAGTACTGACTCCAGCCCCTCTCGGTTCTCAGCTTGCTAGTTCCTGCCTCCTCTAGGAGCTGCGTTCTGAAAGGCTCTTTGTTGCCAGGCAGAATGCTTTTTGGGGCAGTCTGAAAAACACTCTGCAGACATTTCCATCTGCTCTCAGGAGGCTCCTCTCCAAAGAGGTTGAAGGAAGAAAAGGAACTTCACCAGTGCCCCCTCCCCCCAACCCTGTGCCCCCACCCCACCCCCACGGCCCCATGCTGCCTGCATCCACCACCTCCTCCCCGCTCAAGCCATCAATTCATTCATCTACAGAGGGATGGAACAAGGTGGTGCCAGAGGCCGTGGTGAGAAGCATGACAATGCGCCTCCTCTCAGTCAAGGCCTTTACACTAGTTTCCAGGGACTGAAATGACCGGTTCACAGCAAAGCACAGGGTTAAAAGTGGGGCTTTGTAGTAGGGCAAAGGTGATAGGTGGCTTCAATCCTAGCACCTGCCTAGTAGAGGCAGTCAGACGGGTAGCACAAGACCAGCCTGGCTACAAGGGATCCTGTCTCAAAGCATCAAAAATAAATAAATACACTGACTTTGCATCTGCCTTGATGCAAATCTAGGTGGCAGTGGGTACCAGCTGTGGGATCTTCGGGCTCGGGTGTTAGGTTTTGTGAGCCTCAGTTTCTTCCAACAGAAAAGAATAGAACTCAGGCTCCATGTGAGGCCTGAGGTGACTGCTCTCAGCAGATGCTCACCGCTCTCAGGAATGCTATTATTGTCATCAGATATGCAGCCACAGGTCCTGCCCTGCAGGCGGCTATGGTCCGGAATGGGAGCCAGGCAGTCACTGTGTAAAAGGCATTATATGGAAGCTAAGATCCAGTGGATGATTAAGAGATCATTTACAGCTTTATAGGAAATGTTGGAAGAGGTGATCCAACCAGCCCGGGTCCTCATGCTGGCACCGCTTCTCAAGAGCCTCCTCCCCACCTCCAAAACCTGCCCCTAAGCAAGAAGGTCTAAAAGAGCCCCAGCCCTGCCCTGCGTCTTCCACAGCAAACAGCCAGGCTCCCTCCTGAGTTCTTGTCTGCTGGTTGAACATGTAACTTGTCATCATCTCCAGACCACAGTCTTCCCCTTTGATTCCCAAGAGTTCCTGGCCCCGACTCATCCTGTGCTGTGTTCTGTTAACATACTGCACCTACTAACACCTACATCTGCCTGCACGTCCAGCTCTCTAGCAGCTGAGAACCCTTGAATACCATATACCTTTTCCACCAAGCGGAGCTTCTCCATCCCCCCATCTACTTGGTCTCAGCCATTTCCAATCCCTGTCATTAGACGTCCTGGGCTCCAGAAAAGGGAAGAGGGGATGGAGGATGGAGTGGTCCAGGAAGAAAGCTCAGAGGAATCATCTGTGAATGAGACTCAGTAAAGAAGAGGCGGGTGCATCATGGCTTTCCACTTATAAGGGGGTTGCTGGGCATATGTTGAGAAGTTTTGATGCATGAGATGAGAAGAATAAAGAACAGAAACTGGGGCTGGAGAGATGTCCCAGCAGTTAAAAGCATTGACTGCTCTTTCAGAGGACCTAGGTTTAATTCCTAGCAATCGCATAGCAGCTCACAATCATCTATAACTCCAATCCCAAGAGATCTGATCAGCTCTTCTGGCTTCTGAAGGCAGCAGGCATTCACATGATGTACACGCAGAGGAATCACTCATATAGAGTAACTAAATAAATAATTTTAAAAAGAAGAATACAAACAGACTAAGAAGAGCTTGGGTATGGACTGGCAAGATGGCTAAGTGGATAAGGGTGCTTATAACCAAATTTGATGACCTGAGTTCAATCCCTGGGACCCACATGGTAGTAGGAAAGAACCAGCTCCCAAATTCATCTTCTGATTTCAAGCTTGCTCCCTTCCAGAAGGCTCCCAGGGGCACTGCGTGGAGGGGCAGGCAGTGAGCAGATGGTGCTGTGCCTGGTTAACCTGTACTCCTACGCTCCACGGACTGCCTGACAACTCAGCATTGCTCAGCCACACTGCTCTTTACAAACTCCGGGGCACCTACAAATAATCACCAACTCCTACTTGACCAAGGCTGTGCCCTACCATTCCCATCACCTCAAAGAATAACAAACTGTCAGAACCCCATGACCTATAGACTTGCAGTCTCCCATGCCTCCCTCTTCTAAGAGTCCTCTAAGGGAGCCTGGCCTGCCTCTTCCAGAGAGATTCTGTCTTTTCTCCTTATCTGTGGTCTCATGGTATCCTAAGTTCCCTCCATTACCTTTGCCACACTGCCTTGCGATTACTTCCTGAGGACAGTCCTCCCTCTCCCCTGTTTCTCCCTCCCTCCCTCCTTCTCTCTCTCTCTCTGTCTCTCTCTCTCTCTGTCTGTCTCTCTCTGTCTCTGTCTCTCTGCCTTTCTGCCTCTCTCTCTCTGTCTGTCTCTGTCTCTGTCTCTCTGTCTCTCTGTCTCTCTCTCTCTCTCTCTCTCTCTCTCACACACACACACACACACCAAAATCCATGGCTGTGCAAGTTCCTTATAGGAAATGTAGGAAATGGCACATATGTGAATAGAATCTATACACTTAACCCTCCCGTGGACTTCCAGTTTCCTGTTGATTATTTATGTCTAATACAAGTAAATAAGATGTCAGCAATCACTGCATCATAATGTTTCAGGGATGCTGACAAGGAAAGCAGTCTGTTCTTGACCAGTATGGATGTTTTTGTTTTGTTTTTAAAATATATTTGAAAGATCAGTTGAGTTTGTAAGTACAAAAACCTGTATATAAGGGAGGTTTTTTGTATTAGTCTTCCTTACCAAATTGGTAATGCCTCCAGCACAAGGATGCTATGCTATTCATTCTGAACACTCCATAAGTGCTTGATGGCCATATTCTTCATTTTTATTTATTCCTTTTGGGGGGATGCAGATTTTGTGATAGGGTTTCTCTGTGTAACAGTTCTGGCTGTTCTGGAACTCACTTTGTAGACCAGGTTGGCCTCAGACTTTTTTTTTTTTTGAGGATTACATTCCTAATGCCAACTTGTGCTAAATGTATGTCTTGGAGGTTAACTACCACTGTCTTCATGAGATCAGATGTGCCTACTTGTTAAAGTTCATCAGCATCTGGCCCATGGACTGTTAGCATTCCCTCAGAGGAGGCCTAGGGAGGGAGGGCCATTGGACCCTCACCTGATATTCCAACCTCTCTTTCCAGCCATTTGCCTGCAGGTTTGCCTTAATTTCATGTAGCTTTGGGGCCTTGGGGATGTGCTAGAGTATATAGACTGGGGAAGACTAAGGGAAAAGGGGTCATTTTGTGTAACTATGGGGAAGCCATCATCTATGCAGCTGCTCTGTAAGTAAGCCCAATGAACTCATTGGTTCATTGGGGCACTCTGTGGTGGAGCTGGGCTTTGTTTTGTTGGTAGGACCTTAGGAGAAGAGGGTAGATGCTGTTTACATCTCCCCCAAGGTAGGAATGTTGGCAGCAGCACTAAGCACAAGATAAACACCACACTTAGGCCTTATATAAGATCACTTACCCCATTTTACAGGTACAGAGCTCAGCTAAAAGTGAGACAAAAGAACAAAACAAGATAAACTCAAACCCGAGCTGCCTATCTGGCCCTGGGAACAATCACCCTGCATCCTTAGGTGGCCCTGAGTAGACACTTTATTTACAGTTACTGAAATCTACAAAATTTGGGTCAGCCCAGTCAATAAGCTCCATTTGAATAAACACTGGGGGGCAGGCAGTGTGCTCTACAGAGGAGCAGCTTGCTATTCTGACAACCCATAGCAAGGTTAATTAGCCCTTCCTATCGCCAATGAACACTGAATTCTCCCTATACCTTATTTTTTTCTTAGGCAAACACAGTTTTCATAGCAATCTTTTTGTAGCATAGCAATGTACCTTTGAGATTAAAAGTCCCAGAGAGACAGGAAACTGGGTAGATTAGCTGAGGGAAGGGTAGGGGATAGGGTTTAATCATCGTCACTTTGAGAGTAGATGGACAGTAATTAAGGGGGAACCACACCAACGTAGGCACAAACCCCTATGCTGTGTGCCTAGCATTCATCCTGTCCACCTGTCATTTTTCCTGTAACTCTGGAGCCAGGGCAGTCTCTACCACCCTCCTCATCACCAACCCACTCCAGCAGCCAGCACACATATCTTTCTGTCCCTGCCCTCGGCCCCCTCGGCCTTCATATTCCAAACTGCTGCCCCTTCCTCTTGTCACTCTGTAATGATGGAGTATGTTCCCTGTCACTTTTTTTTTCTGCCAATCTCTTTGATCTCTTTGGCCTTCTCTTCAGCCTCCTCGTGTCTCCTGGCCATGTGCTCCCCAGGAGATCTCATGCAAGCCACATAAGATGTGGCTTATATCATCCATGACATCCTCTGAGCACCTTCATATCTCAAGAGTCACCAAAAACAGGAACAGAACTCAGATCCATAGGCAAACCTTGCACTCACCCAGCAAACTGCCCCCTTTCCAGAAGCCTATGGAGGCAACAGACCCGACCCAGGACCCTTTCTGTGGCCATCCCACATCAGAAGGAAGTAGAGGAAGGAAAGAAGGTGGTCCTAAACTACCAAGCACAGGCAGCAGGGTGTGGCAGCACACACCTGTGAAGCAGATATTTGGAAAGTTATAAACGTAATCGGAGTTCAAGGTCATCCTCGGGTACCTAACTAATAGGAGGCCAGCCTGGGCTCCATGAGAGCATTTCAAAACACAACAAACAAGAGACTGCAAGCAGCAGCCTGCACAGATAAACAGTTTCCTGTATGTATCTTATACTTCAATAACAGTCACAAAAAAGCACACGGCTTGGATTAGTACTGCACAACTGTAGCAGAATAGAGAAATAAAAATGTTAATTCGCTTTTCTAGTCCTAATAATGTCCTAGGGAAGCCTGCACAAGGGAACTGTATGGACTATGAGCAGGTAATTGCCTCCATTTGTGATGATATACAATCATCTGTCTTCAAAAAAACCTGGCAGAGTGGAAGGCCTAAAGGGAGGGGCACAAAAGATCATCTGAGCTACCTTTCCCTTGTCCAAAGGAGGAGGCTCAGCAAAAGGAGTCTGGCTCAGTTCAGCATCCTCTGCCCCTCCCCCTCTTCCTTTTCTTCTATTCCAGTGCTGACAAAGGGTGAGGTTACCAAGGCGGCGAAGGGCTGGGGGAGCTCAGAAAGACCTTCCCATGGTTCCTGGGTAGCCTAACAAGGCCAGTTACAGCACAGCACATTTTTCTCCCTTTGATGTATGATCACTTAATTCCCTCCTTGATTGCTTTTCAAAAGCAACGTAAATTAATGCGAGCCCACACTGGGAGCCCACAAAGGGCAAGGCTCTCTGCGAATCATTAGTACATGATAATAAATGCAAATAGGGAAAGATGCAAAAGATGGCCCCAAATCTAGCACCTCCTTATCCCAGGCCACCCTCTTCTCACTGGGAATTCTCTCTGCACCACTCAAGAAAAGGTTTCCAAGAAACTTGAACACAGTGATTCTTGACTAGGCAGCTGGGCTCACTGAAAAAAAAAAAATGACAAGAGAAGGAAAACCAGATGCTGAGAGCATCAAGTGACTGCTACAAGGTTGTAGTGGTTAACCTTCACTGCCAGTCACCATGGAAACACATTCTGGGCGCGCATGAAGGTGAGCCATGCATTGGGTTGGGTTCCCAGACTGAGTAAAAAGGATGGAGCAGGCTGAATGTCTGCATTCCTCTCTTTGCTTCCTGACTGTAGTTGCAATGTGACCAACTGCCTTTCACTCCCTGCCATGATGGTCTGCACCTCACCCTGGAGCCAAAATAAACCCTTCCTTCCTTCTTTCCTAAGCTGCTTCCTCCGGTTTTTGTAACAGCAACAAAGGGAACTACTGCTTGTCTAGATGTGCGTCACTTAAAGGACGTACTGTCACAGTCAAGGACTCACCATAACTTTGTCCCATTTTCCCTATAAACCCTAGTACTGCCAATCTTGTCCACTTTCTCTTCTTGGCCAAGGCCAAATGGTTTCTGCCTTGGTAGGCCTGCATGTAGTTTGAGCACGCTGTCCCGCCTCTCACCCCCACCCCCACCCCAAAGGTTTGTGTTTAAAAGCTTGGTCCTTAGTGTGCCAATGTTAAAAGATCTAGGAGCATCAGAAGGTGGGTCTAGCGGGAGGTTCTAGGTAATTAGGAACATTCCCTCAGAAGGGATTAATACAGTTCTCAGGGGATCCTGAGTTACCTCTCTCAAGAGTAAGTTAGCAAAACAGAGCCCCCCTCTTTACTCTGGTGCTCTGTGTGGTAATGTGGCCCTTCCTCCTGCACCTGTCATTGGGGTGCCATTCACTCACCATGAATACCTCACAAAGTCAAACTGGTCCTACAGAACTGTGACCTTGGGGCCACCTCTTTTGCCTTGTGACGTTTTTGTTATGGTAGCAGTAAACAGACTACTGTAGACCTCCCTATTCTTCCTGTCTAGTGCGCCTTCCCTCTTGCTCTCTAACATGGTCAAATCCTATACCCTTTTCACAGCTTTCTGAAACCTCTTGAGAGTCTTCTCAATATCTCAACTTTTCAGAGGAGTCTCCTGTTATTTTAGTGTGTGTAGCAGAAATTGCTAGAGCCCACCACTGTTTGCATTTCTGTCTTTTTCACACACTTGGGCTGCATTTCCTAGCCTTCTTTGCAGCCAGATGTGATCATGGGCCTGAGCTCTGGACAATGATATCATAACATAGTAGGGAACATCTCTTCAGGGCCCACCCCACATAGAATTCTCAGGTGTTACTCTTTCTCTGGAAATTCTTCAGGCTTTGAAGTACAGTCCAGCCACATGCTGGAAGAAGCTTGGGTCTCTAAATGACTACATGGAGTCGATCTTTCCCCACCAATTTAAAATGGGTTTGCCATAAACTTTTTTGTTGTTTGTTTCTCAAGGTTTTAATAATGATTTGTTAGAGCACATGTTTGGCATATCTTAGTACATGACAGCACACTGATTTTGTTTCATCTGTCGTTCTTGACTATGGCCATGACTACCATGTTGGGGATTGTTAGGTAACAACTGAGCTATCAACAAAAGACTGTTATATCTGCCGGGGGCAAAATTTTTTTAAATTTATTTTTAAGTTTAAATTTAGATTAGAAACAAGGTTGCTTCACAAGTCAGTTCCGGGGGCAAAAATTAACCTGAAAAAAAAAAGGGTAAAGAAAGCCAGGTATGTTGAGAAATCCAGATGACACAAGACCATGTCTCAAACTCTCTGCATAGCTGAGCTCTGCCTTAAACTCCTGATCCTCCTGCCTCCACCTCCTAAGTGCTGGGATTACAGGCACACACCACCATACCTGGTTTGCTTCAATTTTCAGTGGCTCCTTGATGGTTGTGTTCATAAGATCCTGTCTATCTGGGTCCAGCAGGAAAAAAGTGACAATGTCTGGGCAGGAGGCATCCTTTACTGTTTCTTGTCTCTGAACTAACCCTCCTATCAGTTTATTCTGACCAAGCTAAGATGGAAGAGGAGAAGTTGACTTTAGTATCCCAGATAAATTTCTAGAAAACCTAGGGTTCTTACCCAGCTCTCCCAGCACCTCCCTCACACTGTTCTGTAGTGGAAAGAAAGGAGTTAAATCCAACAGAACAACCATAACCCTCATAACCATTTCTAAATGTTTACACGCCTGTGAAACAAGGATGTCCTCATTCAATATTAACAGAACACCAAGAAAGGTACTATGATAACCCTACTTCACAGCTAGTGTGGAGGGTGAGTAACCTCCAGTGCCAGGATGTGGCAGGCTGAATTTAAACACAGTAAGAAGGAAGGTATTAGGAAACAGACTTGGATTTAGAAGCATCCTGGAAGATGCTGGAAATTTCACCAGAACAAAGCCACATTGAACAAAATGCCCCACTGAGGCTTGGCGAACAGGAATAAAATGTCCTAGTTGCCATATCAGCAGTGAAGGAAGGATTGGGCAGGAAGAGGGTACAGGCTTCACTATGATGTCAACTGAGACAAGCTGGCCTCCAAAAGTCGAATTTGCTCAAATGATGCCCTAGAAGGACAACTGTGGCACAATGGAATATCACAGGCTGGCTCCTGGCCCCGGGGCTTGCTGCTTCAGAAGAGAGAGCAACCCATCCATGTATTTATAGGCCTCAGGCTGGCACGAACCAAAGCCACCTGGGGTCACTTGACATCTGCGTTAGTGCACATTTCCCTGTGTTTTTGTTTGTGTCGTTTGGCTTTAATCAGCCTGCTATTTGGAGCCTCACTTAGAATTTCACACATATCCAGATCCAAATGACCAAGAATCTTAAAGATGCCTCATAACCAAAACAGAACTTGAGACAAGAGGTTCAGCAAGGTCAGCCCCAACTTAGGATCAAAGAGGAGTCCAGTAACATGTTACATTTGGAGGTAGGAGTCTTGGGGACAGGGGAGCACACCACATCAGCTTCCACCAGCCATCTCTTTTGTCCTACAACCTCACCCTAGAAAGTTGCCTTTTAGTCTTTGAGCAAAATCCTAAATTCTTCCAAGGTCTAGCCTAAGAATCCACACATTTGGAAAGACTTCTTGGAGCTTGTGCCTACACCGTCTCCACGTCCTGCAGAGAGGAAGAAGATGAGTTCTTTACTTCCTCTATACTCTGGCCACTCACACACACAGAAGTGGGCACACGTGTGGAGCTTCCCTGGTTCCCAGCCTCAGAGAGATTTAGTTGACAACCAGCAAGACACGGAGGCAGAGCTAGGACCACACCCCATGGTCACCATGACTACGCACTGAGGAGACAAGCCTGAAATTGAATGTGCTGTTCGTATTCCTCCATCACAAGCAAGCACTGCTTTTATAAGTACAAAACCAATCTTTTCTAATGAACCACGTGTTCCCCACACTAAACAAGTTCACGGTGTATTCCACTGCATGGGAAACAGACATGCAACCTATTCACAGAACATGAAATGACCTGCTGATGGCAAGAGACATAGACAGAGTGCTTTGGGCACACAGGAAGTGAGGAAGTATGCCTGCAGGGGTCAGGAAAGGTTTCACAATTATTTCCCTGCGGACTTAGGGGATGACTAAAAGTTCTTTCCTAGTCTACGAAGAGGAAGGTGGAAGAAAATGCTGGGCAGACATGAATCAGAGTGTAGGTTAAACGATATGGCTAGAATGTCAGGAACTGTGTAAGAGAGACCACTGGATGTGAGACTGGAAAGTATGGAAGGAAGGGATTATCCACAGGCTTCAGGGTGGTCATCAAATTCTGCACATTCCAAAGAAGGGTTCTGGACCAGAACCCTTAGTCCTGCATACCTCTGCAACTGTCCCCAAAAAGAAATCCTGGATACTGGGGCACAGGAGCGTTTCTGTAGCTACAATACTTTTCAGGTAATGTCTTACATAGGTGCTGGGTCACACCATGTGTGGGACCACCCAGAAGAAACTTTTCAAAAACTTTTATCATTTCTAGACTTGGAGCTATGCACTTTTGTCCTTGGCTGACTTCAATGCATCTTTTGTTGCAATAAACTATAACACAAGAACAGCTTTTCTGAGTTTCGTTGAGTCCTATATTATCATCAAACATGAGGAGGGATCTTAGAGGTCCCCGCTCTGGAGGATCAGTGAGAGATAGGGTGAGAGGCACTTTGCCTAAAAGGTCTGAATTTACCCTGAGTTAGCTGGGATGGAACTGAAGGTCTGAGCCCTGGGCTGGCATGTCCAAGTCAAATGTACATTTTCAGAATATTCTTCAGGCTACAAGTAGAAATGGGTGGATGGGAGGGGCAGGACTAAAGCAGGGAGGCCAAGACTAGGGGTGAGATGGATGAGCCAGTCCAGGAGAGAGCTGATAAGCCCTTCATACAGACAGGAGCTGCAGAAGAGAGCTGAGCTCACGGCATGCTGCAAGAGATAACTAGTTACACTCTGTGGGGAGTGCCACCAAGCTGGGACGACTCACAGACCACTGACAGATGATGAACCAAGAACTGAAGTGGAGCTGAGGCTTGGGGGGGTATACCCTACCACCCAGGTCTAGCCTGATGTCTTTCACAGTATTCATCCTCCAGACCAGAGCACAGCAGGGCACTTCATCTATACTTTTTTCTCTCCTGGAAGTCGTCTCTCCAGTCCTCTGCCCTTAATGGTCACCAGCTTCATTCGCGCTCCCTTAAAAGTCTCTCAGAAGAGAAGCACTTGGCCAGTCTCTCTGACCTTGATTTTCTTGCTGGAAGAATCACAAGAAAGGCATCAGAAGCTCCATGAAATAGCGGTGAGGGCAGTGGACTACAGACATATCAGCAGATTTCAGACATCAAGATGGGAACCTGGGTGTGATACCAGGGAGGGGAGACTGTGATCCCTGGGATCCTGGAGTAGGATACATTGGGGAGCTAAGTAGTGAGAAAGAAGAGTTCTCTGGTCTATGTAGAAACTGTCCACTTGGCTAGGGCTTAGTGGAACCATCTGAATCCCCATAAAAGACTCCATGAGAGCTGTGGTCCATCCAGTATCACATGTGCCACACTTTCAGGATTAATTTGCTCCAACTTGTCACCAAGTCCAGAAATGAGTCCATAACTCCTGGCATTTCTGGAATGGCTCCAACAGTCCCCACAAGCAATGTAGAGGTCTCTTAGAGGCAGCCCTTAGGGAGTGCTCATTCCAGGCCTTCTTTGTTCTCTGTGCTGTCCCATCTGCCCTCCAAACAACACACTGAACACACAGTTAGCTTTGGTCCTCCTGGCCTTCTTCCTTCCTTTGCTTACTCTACAGTGACAAGGCTACAAAGGGAATGACAGCCTATTCTACCCAAAGGAGGGCCGAGAAGGAGCAAGGCAGAACAGGTGAAACGAGGGATGGGGCCCACCAGTCTCTGGATCTCAAATGGAAACCTTGAAAAGAGCCTCTTACATAGTTTTAAGTGAGGCAGTAGAGTAGATGGTCGAAAGCAGAGGCTCTGGAATGGAGACATCATGGACTGGGATCCAAGCAGGCAATGCAGCTGTGGACCAGGCAAATCACTATGCATTTCTGACTCTCAGTTTTCTCATCTGTACAATATGGAGCAAAGCCTGCTTCTCAGGTAGACCATGGATTTAGTGAGCTGAAGCCTAAAGCACATTGCTTACACTATGGGTTCGGTGAACAGCATTTGTTTTTATTGTTGACTCACTAAGCCTGGGGGTTTGAGTAGAGACTTCTGAGCTTCAAGGTCTACGGGTCCCACAGGGAGGCAGGCTCTGTACTGGTATTTCTTAGTCAGGCAGAATGGTTAAGGGCACACAGTCTCAGCCCAGCACAGCTGGAAACTTCTGGAGAGGTTCTGTGATCCCCACTTTGACAGGTGAGTAAACAGCCTGGAAAGAGGTATTTGGACAGAGGACTAATACTGTCCTCTATAGCCACCATGTACCATTTGTCCACACTCTGACTTGAGGCACCCCAGTCTTCTTGTTTTAATGAGTTTCCCTGGAGAGAAACAGACAACGAAATAAAGTTCCTTAGCCTAGAATTCTGGTCTGGGCTTTGTCATTGCTTAGCGATATAGTCTGAGAACTAGTCTACATCTCCATGTCACCCCTCCAGGGTTTTCTGGAAGGATGCTCTTCAATAGAGGACAATACCCAGGACCTAGGAAGAACAACTTCCAGAAAGACAGCAGAAAAGACCACCATGGTTTTGTGTGGATGATGGGATGCTTCTAAAGGAGGCAGGCTCCCAAGAGTGAGTGGGCTTTAGGACTGGAAAGAAAGGTAGGAGGGTACTCCAGGCATGGGAGCAGGTTAACCCAACTCAAACCAACAATGGTGCATTTGATGGATCTGTCTATCAGAATCACAGCACCTCCTAGAAATAAGAACCCTGGACTACCCATGAGGATGTCACCAAAATAGGAGGAGGGCACATTTCCATGGCTATAATGTGACAAAAAAAAAGTTAGATTATGGTCTACCAAGATGTATGGCACCCTGGGGGATGTGGCATATGCCTTTAAGTCCTAACACTTGGGAAGTAGAGGCTGGAGGATAATAAGGTCCAGGACTGCTTAGGATACATAAAAAAGTTCTGACACACACAGGCCACATAATAAGACTCCATCTCTAAGAGACTTATTTATTGTTGGAAGTTCTTTTGGTTTGGTTTTGTTTTTAGATTTATTTTGTGTATATGATTGTTTGGCCTGCATATATGCATGTGTATAACGTGTATACCTGGTACCTATGAAGGCCAGAAGAAGACACTGGATCCCCTGGAATGGGGATGACTGTGAACTACCATGTGAGTGCCCAGGAATGAAACCTTCCGAAAGAGCAGCAACTGTTCTAACTGCACTGCAGACCCATCTCTCGTGTCCTGTTTTTGGTTTTGATTTTTGTTTGTTTGTTTGTTTTGTTTTTTTGTTTTTGACATGGGCTCAAGTAACCTAGCCTAGTCAGGAACTCAACATGTAGCCAAAGCTGACCTTGAACTTCTGGTTCTCCTGTCTCTACTTCCCAAGTGTTCAACTGCAAGCACTTACTTCCATGCCCAGTTCCTTAAAAAAATTGCAAATTAAAAAAAAAAAAAAGCATGGCTTTTTGGCAAGGTCTTTTTTTTTTTTTTTTTTTTTTTTTTGGTTTTTTTCAAGACAGGGTTTCTCTGTATTGTTTTGGAGCCTGTCCTGGAACTCGCTCAGTAGACCAGGCTTTGTCTCGAACTCACAAAGATCCGCCTACCTCTGCCTCTCGAGTGCTGGGATTAAAGGCGTGCGCCATCAACGCCCAGCTGGCAAGGTCTTTAAGGTGCCATTTGTACTGAAGCATCTTCTGTACCAGAAGCTCTGGGACTCGAAGGTCCTTTCTGGTTATCTATCACACTGACAAACCAGAGTTTTGAGGTAGGGAAATGTTTTGGGATATTTGTACATTGTGTGGGACTTTCAGGTAGAGAGAGGAAGAGGAGATAATTGAGGCACCCTGGAGATGCCATCTAGACACAGAACAAGTAGGACACACAAAATGGAAAAAGAGGTAAAAGCCACATGGTAGAATGTAAATTAATAAGAATATGAGTTAATTTAAGTTATAGGAGCTAGTGGGAGAAGCCTAAGCTAGAGCCAAGCTTTCATAATTAATAATAAGTCTATGTGTTATTATTTGGGAGCTGGCTGGTGGGACAGAGGAAGCTTTGTTACAGGGAAAGTGTCAACACTATTTCTTTTCTAACAGTGCTGCGTTGCTCTTTTTCATTTGTTTGTTTGTTTGATTGGTTTTAAATTTTTAGTTGCAGAATATATACACCAGGAACAATCCTTTCTTTGGTACTTTTCCAGAGGCCTTAAACTACAGCAAGAAGTCTATAATGTTTCCTCTTAAAATGACAGGTAGAAAGTGAGTGAGAGACAATGCAGGTG
Organism: Mesocricetus auratus; assembly: GCF_017639785.1. NCBI lineage: Eukaryota > Metazoa > Chordata > Mammalia > Rodentia > Cricetidae > Mesocricetus > Mesocricetus auratus. The sequence continues at coordinate 173,252,522 of NW_024429266.1, forward strand.
CTACAGAAAGACACAGGAACCTTCAGCTTTCAAAGCTAGCACCATCTATACTCTAGTCTTAATGGCCACACAGTCCAGAGAGGGAGGGAGCCACCAAAGGCCACACATCAATTACAGACACGAGATTAGAATTTGGGTCGTATCATTCCTGGTTGTACTCTTCCACTTTTGCCTTGCTCCCCCAGAAGGGAGGCAAAGAAACTGTGTGTTCTTCTCTAGGACACATGCCTGCCCTCCTCTGGAAGACACATAGCAGACAACCCAGCAGGCTCCTTCTCATTGTGACTGAAGAAGCCATCTTTCCTTTTACATCAGCCTCAGAGATGCTCTCCTAGGGGAAAGGAGGGTTCAGATGTCAGAGAGTGCAGCCTGGAGAGGACACAAATTCTGGAGAAATCTGTCACTCCCGAATTCATCGTTCTGTAAACATCACTTATCAATGCCGGGAAGGAAAGGGAAGTTGGCATTTTGATGCCAGTGTCAGCCTCTAGCTATTGCCCAGGCCTTGTCAAAGGAGTGGCCTGTTTTTCAAACAAGCATGTACAAGCAGAATTGGCTCAAAACTTGTGAGACCAATTTGGGCCTCATCATCACGCTGAGATTATAAACCAGGAGATTGGCTTGGATGCTAGATGGCTATGGGACCCCAGACATCCTTCTGAGACTCTCAAGGCCTCAGTGCACCCACCTTCAAATAAAGAATAATTCCAGGTAGTTTTGATATTTCAAAAGTCACCAGTTTATGATTCTTGGACTAGACCACACACATAATATATAATATAAACATACATATTACATGTTAAAGAGAAAGAGTTATCACTGATTTCTAGTGTGGTATTAGCTTTGAACCACACTGTTGTTAAAAAGCTGAGTTTCCTTACTGACATGGAGCCCTACAGGTGAACCCCGAGAGGGAGTGCATGCAAATAGAATATGAATGTGAACCCTTTCCAAACTGATCTATCAAATCAGTCTACAGAGACAGAAACTGACTCCAGCATAAAATCCAGAGGGTGTTTCAGGCATGAAACTACCTATCCTGGTGACCCTGGTGTCATCACTGCTTTAGGTTGAGCTGTCCATTGTTCTCTAGAAGCAGGTGACTGCCCTCCCTAAGAAGGCCCATCTTGCAGGCCTGGAAGTATTAAACTGATCATTGTACTTCTTCCAGGAGTGAATCTCTGCATGGCACCGCCTCTCAGCATCATCTACTATGTGCTGGTGCTTTCAGAGTGGTTGAACAGTTGTAAAAGTCCTCATAGCCTCCTCTGTATGTGTCCATCGATATTTAGATATGTTCCTTTTCATCTGGGGTCTATTCCTTTTTGGCCCACTGAGTCAAGAAAGAAACTTTCCTTTTATTCCTACATGCAGCAAAAAGGAAGGTGGACGGAATAAGGAGAGAAAAACTCACTCTCTTTATACAAAGTCCCCTCAAAAAGACATTTCCAGGCCATGTGACACGTGCAGCCACCTAGCTCCTAGCACTGTCTAAAAATTCCACTTGTGAACGGGGAGTTGCAGAGTTTCTTGGTTTTTTTTCCGAGTCCTGCACATCATGTAGCAGGATTCAAACGACCATGGTTAATAGTACACTCCCGGAAAGATCACACGTCCACCTCCAGTGTTGCCTCTAGCACGAGAAAGTACAAACTGTGTACAGAGAGAATCCTCCCGAGCAAGGCGAGGCCGCAGAGGCAGGGCCTTCCTCTTTGCTCTGAACATTCCCATGTCACCATGCAAGGAGAAACACTCACATGTGAGCTGGAGGAACAGGCCAGCACACATTAAAACTCAGCCTGTAGAAAGGCAAGGAAAAGAAAGACAGGGAGCAGGCAGGTGTACTGTCCTCTCCATAAACAACGGGACATTCTCCAGCACTTCTCCAAGCAATTTCAGCAAAGAACCTTAGCTGGAATCTGATACGTTTTCCTTCCTGTCCCCATCCAATATCTGCCCACCCCCTCCTTTCCTTCCTAAGCCAGCTATCTCCCATCCCCAGCACCTCTCAGCTGCTAAAAGCCTGAAAGGCTTAATCTCCAAGAAGGATGCTCAGGGGCCCTGCTATCAGGCCTGCTTAATTCTGCCTTTGCCAGCTGCTTAATCATCTGCATCAGACCGCACTCGTGACTCAGCCACTCACACTCAGTTTAAAGGAGCAGGGCCGAGCTTTGTTACAGCTTCCTCAGCCCCTCAACACACTCATCAGCACAAAAGCAGACTGGCAAGGCTGGAGGCAGGTGCAGTTTTGTCTTGTTTGTCAATAACCGTAAGGTTCCAGACGGCTGATTGAATTTTTTTAATGCCATGGCATTTCATCTCTCCACCGTCAATCAAATGGTTTCAAAGACCTGTGCTTCTTTGTTCATTTTGTGTCATGGTTATGATGGTTCTCTCTGAGCTGCCACATAACCTTCACAGGTCTCATTCCTAATGGCTTCAGCATATTCCCTGAAATGGCTGCGGCTGTGCAACGTGTAACCAGTCCCCTCATCTGGGCATTATTACATACATTCTGCTTCTCTTCATTTTTTTTAAGGGACACATAAAATAAGTGCATACTAGTGGACATGACAATCACAATTTCCCAGTACTAGGACATGTTAGGGTGTCAGGTAACTGCAGTCTATGCCCAGTGAGAAAAGCAGCTGTTTTGTTAGTGCTTGTACCCAAGAGGCAGTGCAGATGGCCCTTGGGAACAGCAAATGCTTTGCCTATGGTTTATCATTCTACAGAGTCCATGGTTCCAAGTGCAAGGGTCCAGACAGCTTTAGCTTCTCCTCCATTCTTCAGTGACACACTGATGACTATTCTAACCAGTTAGACAGATACCCAGCCCCGGGAGTCAACATGGCTGTCAGTGTCAATCACTTGTTTGGAGACTCAAAGGCTAGCATGGCTATGGCCTATGGAAGCTAAATTGTATGCTACGAGAAGGACATGGTGCCCAGGAGTAGCACCATTTTGCACCTGTGAACAAACTCTGTAGGGAGAGATGTTACGTATCCAGTACCCATGGCGCTGACCACGCCTGTTTGGGCGTGGTCCAGGTACATGGGGGGGGGTAAAAGAGCTGGGGGTAAGGAGACACTCTCTCTTTGGGTTCCAGTTGTGTCCTGGAGAGCAGCATGCAGACCTTTGGTTCTCAACTTTTCTTGGCTTCTCATGTAGGTGACTTCTTCCTCAATAAAATAATCATAGGTCATCCCTACTTTGTGTAGCTTAATATTTCCATGATAAAAAATCAAGTATTGTTTCACTGTGGACATAGACGTGACCAACAAGTTGGGGCTACCAGTCTCCCCTCCACTCATTAGAACTTGGAAGTACAGTTGTGACATGCCCTTACAGCAAGACCTCTGGGCCCCCATGTAGTCCTTACTATCTAAATTTTGGGGCTGGGAAGGCACTGGAAATTCAGAAAAGGCTCTCCCTGCCAGGCATACACCTATGTGCAAGACAGTGCTGGTGTAGATGGTGCTGGAGACGTTGGACTTGCTTCTGTGCCTGTCCCTGGCCACTGCACACAGTGACTGAGTGCCTTGAACCTGCTGACTTACAGCAGCTGTACAGATACATGGAGATGAGCCTCAGTGTGTCCATGGGGATGCTGTTCAGCAGCGAAGGCTATGACAAGGACCTGGCCTGGATACAGTCTCGAGTATGTACTTTATTGTGCGTTCTTCATGAACTGCAGTGCGGGCATGGGGTCCTCAGTCCCTCAACAGTGTCTCTAACTCTACCTGACTCTGGGAGCTGTCATCTTCCTGCCCTTCCTCAGATACTGGCTAACCTTCCACCTGACCTGGTGACCTCTTCGTCGTGGGTGGCACTGATTTCTCCATACATTGAAGATTTGGTTTCCTTGGGAATTAAAAAAGAAAGGTATATGCTATGGGCAACCATGTGATATCTTGATACCTAGGTACAATGTAATATCCAAGACAGGGTAAGGTTATCTGTCTAACATCTGTCATTTCTTTGTGGTAAGAGCTTTCAAATCTTTCCACCTAGTTTTTCTGAAATATATGGTATGTTATCATTCAGTATAGTCACCTTGCTGGACAAAAGACCCTGGTTTGGATTTTGGCAATGTTATTACTTTTGGGAGTCTGGAATTCAAGTTTTGGCTGTGTGTCTTACTGGCTAGTGAGACCCTAAGGAGAAGCAGGGTGACTCATAGCATGGTGGACAGAAAGTATCTTATGGGTTACATAAACATTCTACAAGTATTTGTTGTCTCCTAATTTATCGGACCCTGCTCTAAAGGAATCCCTAACACTTGCTCCTGCCCCCTGAAAGCCTGACATCAAAATTAAGCAGAAAGCTTAAAAACAAAAACCCATTTTGAGTTAAGTGTCCTCATTAAACAAGTGGAGTTTTCAGAAGGGCTTTATGAGTCACAAGGTACAGTACCATGCTGGGGATTGGCTAGTAATCAATAAAATCACATTTAAAGGCAATCTGACAAGAGTAGAGCAGACATTGTAGAAGTTGTACACATGGTTTATGGACTTAGAAGGAGGAACATCTACTATCAGGAAGAAAAACTACATCCCTTAGGGTTAGCATCACAAGCTGTGGAAAGACAATGTATGTATCCTTTAAATACAACCAATGTAGTTTGTTTTTATGATAAATAAGCTATATTACAGAAAGTAAATTGCCTTATTTGAATAGACTTTAGAAAGACCCCCTATACTCTGAACTATATTACATGGGAGGAAGTTGGCAAGGATCCTTCTGCTCAGCCCATGAATGATTGGCACCTATGATAGGCTCTTCACTTAATCCTGGGATAAATAGAAAGATAAATGGCCCATCCCCCAAGATTATTCCCTTGACTAGCTGAATATCATGTAGGGGTCCAGCAATCAGCAACTTACTAGGGTCACTGTCACATAGACTGAAATATGAAAACCATCAATACCAGTGACGGCATGGTACTTTCCTGATGCAACCCAAGCCAAACCTGTAGCCTGAGATCACTGGCTATAGGTGATTTGACAATATACAGTGCAGGCTGTGAAGTAAGTGTAATGTGAGCCTGGTGTACCTCCTTCAAGCCAAGTCTGAGACCCCCACCCTCTGCCTTAGAGAGACAGCCAATGCTGGTCCAGATGGATAGATTGCCTAATCTGGCACACACCATTTTCATATCTTAAAATTGGGTTTCTAACAGGAATAGTCAGTAACATCAGATCAACAGGAAGGACAATGACAGAAGCCAGCTGTGCCCACTGTTGCCATCTTTCAACCACTGCTTCTACCTCGCTCAGCTCAAGCTAGCAGACCCCTAAGATCTGGACAAGCAGGCAGTGTGGGCTCCTCTGAACCCATGGATGATGAAACCTGTGTTGATGCTCAGGTGACAGGAAAAACCTTGAAGCCAAGACAGATGCTCAACCAAATGAAGCAGCTCTAGGAGAAAATGAAAGCTTGCCCACTAAGACATCTGCTGTTCATTAACCTCCTAAGCAGAACTACAGCAGAGCCATCTGCTGGAACAGACTCCAGAGGCAGACTTCCCCACCCCTGGGTATCTCTGTAAGCTCCCAGAAAAGGCCTGGCCTCGAGCAGAAAGAGAAAGAACAATTCCATTTGTTCTCAAAGCTCTCTGACTCCTTCCCAAGTTGGGAGCTGCCAAAACTATGGTCAGGCGACATCTCACAGAAATGCCATCACCAAACTATGGTCAGGCGACATCTCACAGAAATGCCATCACAAAACTATGGTCAGGCGACATCTCACAGAAATGCCATCACAAAACTATGGTCAGGCGACATCTCACAGAAATGCCATCACAAAACTTGATGTTTGCCATGAGGCAAGCAACCTGACACGAAGGAAGAGTTTATTCCACGACAAGCACATGTGATACTCAAGGAGACAAGGAATGAAGAGGAAGGGTGATGTTGGGACAAAGTGACTCCTAAGAGGCCCAACTAACAGAGAAGAGGAAAACCATCATGTCTTGAGATTCCCCCATAGGCCAGGCAATGGGCTAGGCTGTTTCAGAATGATTTTGTCAGTTTTGTATTCATAAATCTATGTCCTAAGGTTTATTACTTGCCTTTTACAAATGACTGAGCAGGGTTTCAAACTCACCAACTTCCATAAAAAGCAGCTGGCTTCTTTCACTTGTGATTGTGCCACCAAAGCCACTGTCTTTGGTTTGGGAGGATGGGTGGGAAGGGTGGGAAGAACCTACAACAAAAGCTATTTATGGGGCTCTAACAAAAGATTATGCATGGATGGGGCTCAGTGCTTTTGATGCTTTTCAAGATGGCCAGACGGAGGCTTGAAATGTATCCATGGAAACAGCCATGGTTAGGAAACAGCCGAATCAGTTCCCCCTGAGGCAGTTGGGATAGGGAACCCTGGAAACTTCCTGGGTGAAGAGAAAGACTGGTGGCAGCTCCCACTTTATTGCTAGGTTTAGCCTTCCCTGTCCCCATAGCTGAGACACTTGAAGAGCAACCAATGCAGACACCAGGCTTTCTATTATTTCAAGCCTTTATCTCCCTTTAAGATCCCCAGTTCCAGGGAGCCCAAAGACCCCTTAAAGTGGTCCCAGGATAATCTCTCTAGTTTGCTCTGCTCTAGCAAGACCAGGTCCTAATCATGATCTCTCCTCTAGAGTAGAGGTTCCCGCCCCCAACCTCTAGTCCCCTTGTACCTCATTCATATGCCTCCTCCTGCATTCTGACCCACTGTGCCTCACCCCCGGAAGCTTCATTTCCAAGATCGTCTCAAAGTAACACCGGGCCAAATCTCCACAGAGCCTGCAGTCCATGCACTTGGCACCTTGCAGCCTGGCCTCTACTGATCTTTCTGGTGAGAGTTCACCCCCTTTCAGGGCAGGAGTATCATGTCCCTAGCCTCCACAGTGGGGAATAGTTAGTTAATGGCTCCCCGTTGAGCCTTTCTCCAGATATGCTGCCCTATGCAGAAGAGCCGCCTCTCTTCAGGTTACAGGCCTTGGAAGAAATGTTGACTGTAAAGTACAGAGCTGAGCCACATCTATCCATTCAGTCCATCTCTGAAGGTCATACTCATCTCAGCTGCCCCTGAGACTACATCAGAGTCCTGCCTCTTCTCCTGTCCAGTCTTGCCACCTTCCCTACTTGTGCAGATTTTCATCTCCAGTGAACTTGCCTAGAAGTCTAAAATCACAGACTGGTCCCCAGAGAACCCAGTGCTGGACACCCTGAGGAATTACTTAACCTCTCTGAACCAGTTTCTTAGCTATAAACTGTTCACTGAATACTGGAATGGTTGCCCTGGCAGCTCATAGCAATTTAAATTATATTACTCATTTGTCATTTACTGAAAACCTGCAATCTAGCCTAAATGCCACTGCTTCCCAGAAGCCCTCCCCAGCCCTAACACTAGAACAGGTAACTTCGTTTTACATTCCTGCAGTGCCTGGCCATACCACACTATCGCTCTTACTTACTACATTTTAATAATCTGATTTTTGCCAAGGAGCTCCAGGAGGAAATGTGGCTATGCACTCGGTGTCCCGTTGTGTCAAGCTCAGAGTCTGGCACATGCTGGTACTTCAAAAATATCTGGCTGGATAGAAGGCTCAGCAGACAAAAAGCCCTTGCTTCACACATAAGGACTAGAACTCAGATGTGTAGAACCATGTAAATGCCTGGCAGGTGTAATATGCCTAGCACTCAGCAGCCAGACACAGTGGATCATGGGAGCAAGCTGGCTAACTAGACTACCCATACCTGCAAGCTCTGGGTTCAGTTGAAAGACCTCAGTAAACATGGTGGAGAGTGACTGAGGAAAATTCTTGATGTCAGCTTTGGGCCTCTACACACACACACACACACACACACACACACACACACAAATACACACACACACACCTGCATGTACCCACATAGGCAAACGCACATCCACACATGCATACACATCACACATGCCACACATGGCTTACTAAGCAATGAAGCAAGAGAACCCTGGCATCGACTCAACCCTTTACAAATGATTTTCATAGGTCAAGACTGCATTTGTATTCCATGGCAACCTTGTACCCCTTCTGGCTGATGAAGACTCAAAGAGCACACCCGGATGGAGTCAGATAGGCACAGGGCTTCCTCCCCTTCCCCCACTGCAGACCAGTCTCTGCCAGCTGGCCCACTCCTGCTTCATCTGGAGATCACCACCCTAGCAGTGAGTGAGTGAAGAGACTATGGGAGAGCTGGAATTTGGAAGCCACTTAAACCCCAAGTCAGAATACTTCATGTGTCAAAATCCCAGCCAACAGGATCTTGTGACAGCTGGGGCAGGCAGAGAGCCTAATGGAAAAGCCAGAGGCACAAAATCCTGGGACTCACACACACACACACACACACACACACACACGCACACGCACACGCACACGCACACGCACACGCACACACAGCTTTGGGTTGAGCACTAACAGGCAGCCTCAACAGCAACATCAGAATGGGGGAGCTCAGTCCTCTTCCCCAGTGTATACACCCCCACCTTCCATTACGGCTGCCACCCAGCTCCCTCCTGGACCTGAACTAGATGTGTTTTGTCATCCGGTGGCTTCAGCTCTGAACTTAGCTGTTTCTGTGTTGAACATAGCTGTCTCCACTCCCTGAATACCCTATCAGTCAAGAGATAAAATGGGAGGAAAAGGAGGGGCTGGCACACAAAAGCCCTTTTCCAGCTTCAAAATAAAAATCTTCTCTCGTCTGCCCCATGGGAGGGGGGCAATTCTACACCCAAAAGGCGGTACCAAGCAGATCTTAACTCTCCCTAAGGTCTCTTTTTTTTTTCAAGTGCTAATCGAATGCATGATTTTCCCCTAAAGAAACTGTGATAATACAATTAGTGATACACAGAGACCTAAGCTGGGAAAGACTGGTCCTCCCCACCCCCAGCCTCAGCAGCCATAGGAGTGAGGCTTTGAAATGAAGAATTCTATTGTCTCTGGGAAGCTAAGTCACAAATCCCAGCAGAGTGGGGATGCTGGGAAGCTCCCTTTGTAGAAGGCAGCCAAGGGCTGTGCAGTACAGGCTTCAGAGGCAGTCGCGCCCAGGCTTATTCTCCCGGTGACTTGTTTAAGCTTCCCCCGGCCATAAATATTGACCCCCATTCGGAATATAAGGCCTTAGCAGTGTAAACTATTTGTGGGTTTGAACTACCAGGGAAGACTCTCCTTTCAGACCCCAGAATGGGGAAGGAACACCCAGGCATGGCTGATTCTCATCCAACGATATATGGGGAACTCCAGACAGGGTACCACCCCATTGATAACACCAAGTAAGTCATACTTGTCATTTCCATTCAGATGCTCCAGTAGCCACATTACCAAAAAAAAAAGAGTTGAGATTCATGTTAATGTTAATGCTACATTCTTTACCCTGAATAGTCAAATTGTTACTACTTACATAGGTAATAAGTATAAACATTTTATATTCGTGTGTGTGTGTGTGTGTGTGTGTATACATGTGTGTGACCACATGTGGAAGCCAGAGGTCAACCTCCACTCTCATTCCTTAGACACTGTCCACCTCGTTTTTCGAGACAGAATCTCTTACTGACCTGGAGCTTGCTACTAGTCCGGGCTGGTTAGCCAGTGACCCCCCAGAGATCCACCTGCCTCTGCCTCCCAGGAGAAGGAAGAAAAGCACACAGCACAACACCCAGCTTTTCGACATGGATTCTGGAGTCTAAACTCAGGTGTCCAGGTTGGTGCAGTAACTGCTTTCCCACACGAACTGACTCCCCGGTCCCCATTCTTTGTATTCTGTATTTAGCATACAAATTTGTTCCATATTTTATGACTTATAACCATGTCTACCAGCTCTTGTCTACTTACCAATCCCTTATGGCTGATGGCTACTAAACTGAACAAAACTTTGAAGTCTTATTAAAGCTGGTATCTAATTTGACTTTTGTAACTGGCCCTTGAATTAGGCATTAGCATCTCCATTTCAGAGATGAGAGAATCTAGGCTCTAAAAAATAAATGAGCTGGTATCAAAACAATGCACCATCTACACCACCTGCTTCCTAGTCCTACATGCTTGCCATTTCCCTGCACTCAAGCACAGCAGAATAAAAATAATAATAGCAATAATATATCCAGTGTGAATAAAATACAGGTGTCGTATGTCTGCCAAAGGATGGAAGCAACCAAAATGTCATTATCATATCAATGGGTAAAGAAAACATGGCCTATCCCTACAACAGACCTTTAGTTTTAAACAGGAGAGGGATTCTAACACACACTACCAAGAGTTGGACCTTGAGGATATTAAGCAAAGTGAAAGGAGTCAGAGACAAAAATAATTCTACCTGCGGCGCTCATCCTCTGAATTCTGCCTGGCCAGCTCCTCCTGCCTTTCAGACCTGTACTCCAGGAGTCTGGTTTTTCCTCCTTCAGAACAGGACACACTTTTGGTCCTCAGCCCAACACCCATCCCCCCATTCTCTTCATTCTTCACACTATCTATCATTGCTTGGTGGTGTAGTGTGCTCTGCTTCTCTGTTTCATGACACTGAAGCTCCTCTGCTAGAAGGTATCTTGAATATCTGCTTTTTGTGACAAGAGCAGCTAAAATTTACTTAGCAAAAATGACTAGAATTCCTTTATGGTGAGAAGCCTCTTGGTGGGCGCAATTCTATTAATTACCGTGCCCATGTTGTACACCAAACCTCGCACTTTTCCTCCTCCACACGTTATTTTCTGTTCTCTGCCCAGCTCCCATACCACCCCATTCCTAGTCACCACTCTCTTATTCTCCACCTTTGTACTATGGGCTTTTAAAGGATTTCACATGTGACTTTTATTCCCTGTCTCAGTGTTCTTAATTTTCTTTTGTTTCATATATTTTTACTTTTAATATTTCATGTTTTTATTCCCTAGCTCTATTTTTTTACCTTATAAATAAGATCAGGTAATATTCTGCTTTCTGTATCTATCTTATTTCATCAACATGATGTTCCCCAGATCCTTCTTTGTTGCAGCAAATGCAGGATCTGAACCTATTTCTACCACTAAACAGCATTTCAGTGTATATGTGTCTGTACATAGACAGATATTTATGTGTAAGTTCTTTTCTATCCCCATCATCAGAAACTTAGCTTATCTCTATATCTCTGATACTTACGATTATGCTCTACAAGCACAAGCTCACAGTACAGGCACACTCTCAAGGTGGGGGTCTCATCTCTTCAGAGTCTATGCACAGGGATCCAACAAGCTACTTTTATGACTCCATAGAAAGGCTGTGCTTCTGGCTAACCCAGATTCAGAAAATATAGAACCACCCCAGGCCAAGACTCTGTGGTGAGAATGGGCTCAGATCATCTCTGTACTGTGGACTGTCTGGGAAGCAGGCCCCGAGATGGAGACCCCATGCCCGAAGTGGGTTAGCATGAGCTTTCAGCTTCAAACTCTATGGAAAGGTAGAGAAGTAAGAGGGATCAGGCAGCGTGAGAAGCCTGACTATGGAACAGAACCAGTGAGGCCTCAGAAGACTCACAAAGGAAGCCTGAGCCTGGAATGACACCACACAGCTGGTCCAGGCTGGGGTGAAGGGGCCAGGACTCTGAGAAGGGGCATGTTCTTGAGTGACTTTGTTTTCACCCATGTGGTGGGGATTACAGGTGGGCGCTATCACACCTGGCCAGACCTCCACATCTGTTACAAGTAGCACAGACAGTGAGTGCCCAACCAATAATGTGTTAAGTCTCGGCTGCACTCTAGGCTCCCTCTGTTCTCCCTCAGTCCTTTGTCTGAGCCTCTCCTGTCAACTCTGCTCGCAGTGGAATAGCTTCTGAATGGATCCCATCTTTCCAACAGATAGTAAGCTCCACATCTGACTCACTTTGGTCCCTCCCACAGACGCATAAGGCACACTTCGCTTGCTGGGCACTTTCTAAATGAAGTGCCTCTCTTCTCCCAGATCTCTGAGACTCCTGTGGATTTTGACTATGGTCTTCCTAAGCCCTCCTTATCACCACTGCTGCTCAGCTTAGCATTCACACCCACAGCATGCCCCGTAGCCAAACTGTACCCAGGAAAAGCAATGCTCACCTAGAAACCTCTAGGCTCTGCAGCTGAGGCTTGACCCTCCCTACCATCCATTTTCTTTTGTTACTCCATCCTCTCTCCATAGGGCAGTGTCAAACTCCATTTGCCAACAGACAGACAGGGTCAGAAAACCCAAAGTGTCTAAGGGACTTGTCCCTTCTCCTGTGGTTACAGCAATCTGGGCTAATATCATGGGATTTCTATTTTCTTTACAAGGAGAGAAAAGGGAGGGTTAGGATTACAACCCAGATATCCTGCCAGTCAAGCTTCAATTAGCCACTTTCTCACTACAGCGCCTTCCTCGGGATCTTGGTCCTTCTCACAAGCCCTGATGTTGGAGGACATGAGGCCAGTTCATCCAACGCTTTTTGGTGGAAGAGGAGGAGGGTGAGAATACAGTGTGCTGTCAGCCAGACCTGTGTCAAAATTCCAGCAAACATTTGCTACAAAGCTTATAGCAAGTCACTTCTGTCTGTTCTGTGAGAAGGAGAGGGACCTCTCTTACAGTTACCTCAAGGATTGAATAGACAAACAGCACACAGTGTGCCTTCAGTTCACACACAGTGTGCCTTCAATTCCTGTTGACTGCCAGCACTGTAACCAGCAAGGGGCTGGAAGGCAACAAATACACAAATGCCTTTCTCTGATTTCACAATGATACGTGGAGGCTGTGTTTATGTGACACCAAAACAACTAAAAAACAAAACAAACAAAAAACCCCCCCCACACACAAAGTTAGCAAAGTTCTCTCCATCATCCAGATGCTTGTCGGATGGAGTCATAAAGCGTTCCTCAGCTTTCTCCTCATCACTATTTTACCTTCTCAGTTCCTCCAGAGGGTATCATTGCTAATCACTAAGTGGTACTGTATGACATGGCCAAGGTTCTTTTCCTGATGTATCTGATGACTTTAAGATGTAGGACATCCACACAGATGACTACCATGAACAGAGTGGGGGGTTGTGGACAAACAGATAACTAATGTCAGAATCTTACAGTGGGTTTTCAAGGATTACAGCCAACCTCTCAGAACACTTCTCTCTTTTTTTAAGATGTATTTATTTATTACATATACAGTGTTCTGCCTACATGTCAGAAGAGGGCACCAGATTGAATTGTAGATGGTTGTGAGCCACCATGTGGTTGCTAGGAATTGAACTCAGGACCTCTGGAAGAACAGTCAGTGCTCTTAATCTCTGAGCCCATCTAACTAGCCCAGAACACTTCTCTTGTTACTGTTTTTTTATTTTGTTTTGTTTTTGTTTTTGTTTGGTTTTTTATTTTTTTCAAGACAGAGTTTCTCTATTTAAAGCCCAGGCTGTCTCGGAACTTGCTCTGTAGACCAGGCTGGCCTGGAACTCAATAGAGATCCACCTGCCTCTGCCTCCCAAGTGTTGGGATTAAAGGCTGCGCCACCACCTCCCGGCCCTAAAGATCCACTTGCTTTTTATTCATGTTTATGTACGTCTGTCTTCATGAGTGTATACACATATACACTCAGTGCCTTTCGAGCATGAGATTCCCTAGGGGTAGACTTATAGACAATTGTGGACCATCCAAGGTCGGTGTTGGGAACTGAACTCAGGTTCTCTGATAGAGCAACAAGCATTCTTAATGGTGAGCCAACTCTCCACTCCATTTTCTTCCTTCCATAGCCTCCTCCCTCTCCTCTTTTTCTTACACCCCTCTTGTTTCACCTCCCTAGTGCTCAGATTACTGGCCTGAATGCTGGGTAAGCATGCTACAGCTGAGCTATATCCCAGAGCCCCACCCCTCCTTTTGATTTTTAAAATTTTTGAGACAGGGTTACCAAGACTGTTCTTCAACTCACTCTGAAGCCCAGATATGTCCTGAACTTCCTATATCCTTGCTTCAGCCTCCCAAACAGATAGAATTATGCACCTGATCCACCAGGCCCAGGCCCAGCTTGATTTCTTGGCTATATGTTAGAGCATTTTGTCAACAAAATGTTATGAGAAGAAGTAGTATTACTTTTATAATCTAAAATGGACACCCAGGTGTCGGAGGTGTAGCATAGAGCTAGTGCTTTGCTCTTAACACACACATGGGCCTAGATTCGAACCTCCGCACTGAGCATGCACACACACACAGAGACACAGACAGACAGAAAGACAGAAAGACAGACACGCACGCGTGTGTGCGCACACACACACACTAAAATAAACAGGTAAATGAAAAGGGGTTGTTGAAAGCTGACTGCTCTGATAGTGCCTGGTCTCGAGCTAAAGATAGCCCATCTGGTCACAAGCTGTATGGAATCCCTAATTCTCCAGCCCTCACCACAGTCTGGAAAAGGAAGTCTGAAAACCACCCAGCTTGTCTTTCTCTCACTCCAAGATCCCTAGACAAAGTATGACTAATTCTGCTTCCCAGCCACCTTGAAGCTGGAGAGAATGAGCAAGCCCTTAGTGCAGTGGTCCTCAAGCCTTCCTAATGCTATGACCCTATAATACAGTTCCTCATGTTGTGGTGACCCCTAACCATAGAATGATTTTCATTGCTACTTCATAACCATAATTTTGCTATTGTTATGAATATAATATAAATATCTATGTCTTCTGAGGCAACCCCTGTGAAAGATCATTCAACACCCTCATCAAGGGGTCTTGACCCACAGGTTGAAAACCACTGTCTTAGAGAGGTTTGTCACCAGCACATACCATCTTGGGATAGCATAGTTTACAAAGCAACACCTTGTGGAGTCCTCAAAGGCTGGTAGAATGAGCTAATTACTCGCAGCCAAGACAAGGGATGCCAGGAAGTCATGATGGATATGGTCAAGCCATCGCTCTGTCTGGCAAGAAATATGGTTTATACTGATGTGAACTCAGTGCCTGGTGCATAGTAGACACTTGATAAATGTCTTGATGTTGGGGGGAAGTCCTATGTATATGTCAATAAAGCACTGCTGGCCAATAGGAATCTAGATAGGTGGGACTAGGAGTCCAGGAGGACTCTGGGAACGAGAAACACAAGAGAGTCAAGATGTAACGCCATGGGGTAGGAAGCCCGGAAACTTCTCCAGTAAGAGATATACTTAGATTAACAATTATGGGGTAATTACTTAAGTCAGAGCTAGCCAGTAAGAAACAAGCAAGGCCAACAGCTTCATAATTAATATAGCCTCCTGTGTGTTTATTTGGGACTGATGTGGCTCTAGAACCAGGCTGGCGGGAAGGCTTCTCTCAAGGAAAAGGCCTCCCTTTACAAATGGTGTCAGGAGTGGGATAAAAATAAATGTTTTGGGGCCAGAAGAGGGAAGTTGAAGGCAGAACATCCAGGAGAGCCAGTCCACAAGGCAGAAATCCCAGGGCTTGGGAAGGGATGGTGCTAACTCAAACGGGTCTTAAAGGCAATAGGAAGGCACTCACTTCTCCTAGGTCATGCGACTCCATACCAGATCAAGCTCCTTGGTGAGCAGCATCTCAGCTGGAGTAGAGGGCTGGTGCCCTTCCATAGGGGACAACCTGCTCAGCCAAGTCAGTGTCCTGTATTATGTTACTTCTTTCCTTTGAGGCCATTTGCAAATGCCCACGGTCCTTGCCAGGCTTCTGGCTCAGTTTGTCCACCCAGAAGTAAAAACCAAAGTCCTGGAAAGATATCCTTTTAGTCAACAGACATTTACCAATGAAAGATAGAAACCTAAAGCCCCAAATTTTGTACCTCTGAAAAGGAATGCAGAATTCACCACTGCCCACCTCCTCAGCTCTCCACTGTGCTTCTCAAACAAAAACCACTATTTATGTTTCACACCTGTATACACTGAGGACATTGCATCTCTACTCTTGTGTCCCCTCCAACAACCCCTGGCTGGCCTTTCTTCATCTACTCACCTACCGACAGCCTACATCCACATTCTAAAAGGGATCCTTCCAAAGCAGAAATTTGATCATGTCACCGCTCTGCTCAGAACCTCAGTGGCTGTCTATCCCTAATCTGTTCAGTGCTGAACAAAGAGGATATGGGATATGGTGTGAGGACCTCACCCCTGCCAGGGTTGAGCTGCATCCAACCCCGCCTTTACCACTGACTCACCAGAGGAACTTAGAAAACTCTCCTCCCTTCTCTGGGCCTCCTGGGTCACAAGAGGGCTTTGGAGAAGGTGGCTCCAGGGTTTGAAGGCAAAGTGGCTTAGATTTCAGTGAGACCAAAGAAGAGCGGCTGCCTCCCTCCCATGCTAGGGTTGAAGATGAAATCTAATAGGGAAGCAGGAGCTGGAAAGGCTAACCTGCTCCCTCCCCCCAGGTCTTTTACTTTGATTGTTTAGATGCAAAATGAGGACACATGATAACCCTGAAAACATACATAATGAGTTACAAGCAGAAAGGACATGAGTTTGCCTCCTGACTACCCAGCTCTCCAGCTCATCCCTCAGAAATATTAGATCCTCATTTTCTTTGAGCCAGGCTGGGGGTGGGGCAGTTTTAAACACGTCTTGGTTTTTTTTTTTTTATTCCAATTAACTTGTGGACTGAAGGATGAGAAACCCAATTCTCTTGCAGTGTGTGGTGAGTTTCCTACAATGAATCCTCCTCATTAGTCATACATAGGTCTTTTCTGCATCTCGTGGTTGGAGACACAGTCCATTTCCCTCTCTCTTCAGTCTCTGCTCTGAGTTCTCTGGCCTTCTCTGGAATGGGGGATTCCACAAGCACAGATGAAAACTGAGATATATCTGCATGCCCAACCGAGGGGCTTGTTAGTGGGTTTGGTGGTTTCTGAACTGATCTCAAAGCTGTGTGCTTCCTTTTGCCTTGGTGATTAATATAATTCTGTACGTAACACTGTTCTTCAGACTGTATTAGGAAGGTTTTTGTAGGGAAACTTGTATGGGAAACTTGGTCAGATGTTAGCAGTCAACCAAGGGGAAGAGCTCAGGATTCCGAGACAGAAACCCAGATTTGTGTGCAAAGCAAGTGTCTTTCCGGACTACGACATCAAAACTGCTCCACTGGGCAGATTCTCCAGGAGCTGTGACAGTGTTCTCCTGGGATCTCAGGCATTGAGTTGAGAAGGATCTCTTCCCGGCTTCTCTGCTTCTGATTCCTTCAGGCTTGTACTGAGTATCGATGGCAACTTCCCTGGTTCTCCAGCTTGCACACAACCTAGTATGGGATTTCTCTGCCTCTGCTGTCACATGAGCAAATTCCCCAAGTAAATGCTTCCTAGAACGTGTGTCCGGTAGTTCTGTCTAGCCAGAGAACATTGCCCAACACCATCACTCAGAAGTCCTGAACACCAACTGATAGATATGCTTTAAAACAGTGGGTCTCAACCTTCCTAAATGCTGTGACCTCTTAATATAGTTCCTCATGTTATAGTGACACCCTCCCAACCATAAAATTATTTTCATTGCTACTTCATAACTGTGATTTTGATACTATTGTGAATCATCATATAAACATGTTTTCTGATGGTTTTAGGTGACCCCCGTGAAAAGATTATTCTCCCACCAGGTTGAAAACTGCTATTTTATAAGTATCCACCCTCAACAGCCTCTTCCCTTAGCCTTTTCTTTCCCTTACTATATCTGCTTATTGACTCCACCCTAGAAACAGATAGCCTCTGTTGCTTAACTGGAGGCCGGGCCAGTCCCGGCCCCAAGAGAATAGAGACTGTGTGGGGTATGTTTGAGGCTGCAACAATGGCAAGAGATGGGCCAGGAGGATACTAAATAACCCCCACTGAAGTGGAAGTTTACCCTGTCCCAAAGCCTCTCTGTAATGCCACCTCCATCATCACCTCTCCTTGGCTTCTCAGAATCCTCTCCCACCTGCTTCCTATGCCGCAGGCTGGCAGAGCTGAACATCTAGAGTAGCTGCTGATGCAGATAACTGAGTGCATTCTGCAAGAATGACACTAATGAGCAAAATCTGATGGAGTTCTGACACTCCATACTGTCACAGCAATCCTAGCAACCATCCAAGGAAAAGCATGCCTTCTGACTTAATGGATGACTAAATGAAGGTACACAGAAGCTAGACACTTGTCAAAGCCATAGCTAAACACTGACAAGACCACCTCCTCATTCCCAATCGCCTAAATGGGAAAGTGATTCAAGAACTTTCTGACACACAAATGGACATTCAAAGTGTGGTGTATCCATGGAATATCACTCAGCCTTGTAAAGGAAGGGATTTCACACATGCTGCCAGATAGATGGACTTTGAAGAACTATATCAAGTGATGTCAGAATTACGGTTTGTTGCTTTTTTTAAACATGTAACATCCTTATTTATTGCTTGTAAGTATATGTGGATATGCATGTGAGTGTGGAGGTTGGATGACAACTTACAGGAGTTGGTTCTCTCCTTCCACCGTGTGGGTCCCAGGGATCAAACTCGGGTCATCAGGTTTGGTGGCAAGCACATGTCCCTACTGAGCCATCTCATCTGCCCCCAGAGTGATTGAGGCTTTCACAGGAGGTGTGTAGCATTCTCATGCCCTTACCTGGGACAAAACTATGGGTTTCAAACCACATTTCACAGTTCAATAAAATTCTAATTTCCTCTAAAATGGGAGATGTAGTAATAAAATAATTTTATGACCGGGGGTCACCACAACCTGAGGAACTGTATCAAAGGGTTGCAGCATTAGGAAGGTTGAGAAGCACTGGTCTAAGGAGTATGGGAATGAACAAGGGAAAAAGAGCAGAGGTGGAAAAATGAGCCACATAACTCATGGTGATAGAGTTTAAGCCTGAGAAAGCTTAGCAGGGAAAAATTGCCTATTCCACTGCAATGCCCTGAGTTCAGAGCCCATAGGACAGTCTTTCCTGTAAACCATGAACACAGCCTGAGAATCCTTCTCAACATAGCACTGGTGACTGCTACATGCACATCTCACTAGGCATATCAGATATGAACTACAAGTCCATAAGAGTTGCCTTCAATGATGGAAAGATCCATCATAGTCCAGCAGCTTAGACTGTTTTTGGATTGTTCTAGCAGACAGAGGCATCTTGCAGTTCTATTCAGGAAGACCTTTCTACCCACCTACCTACAAGAAGTCAGCCTGATTTTGAAGTAGTGAGTCCCTTGCAACCATTAATAGATCTTCTAACCATGAACTACATGGCTGTCAAGGGTCCTACATTAGCCAGGCACCCAGGTAAACACTGTGAGGCAAATAAGGACTCACGGTTCAGACACAGCACAGACTGAGCACCTATGGTGCAGTGGGCATGGCCACTGGGTTATTGCGGTGGCTATTACTGTTTCCGTTTGTAGAATAGGACATGGAAAAACTTCACAGCTCCAGGGCCTTCACCCTTTCTGCCTGCCTCTATGAGAGGCTAAAGACATCATAAATGGCCTCCCAGAAGCTAACCATCCTCAATGGCGTCTATACTAGTTGTTCTTTCATCACTGAAGATGCTGCCCAGAGTGTGAGGCCATGACCCAACAGCTGCTGTTTTAAATACATTCAGGGGTAGGGTTTGCCTCCCTCACTGCTGGTCAGCAGGCATCTTGTTTGATCACTACAACCCCAAACAAGAGCTCACTTCACACAGGAGCACAGATGGCACCTTGACACTTGGCTTAGCGTCTGTATCCTAAAATCCCAAGCACTATCCTGTTGTGTCAAGGCATTCCAGGCATTTGTGCCAAAGCAAAGGTCACTAAATTGGTACAGAATCTCAAGCCACACCAACTACAGACTCTTGAGACAATCAACTAAGCTAGGCTGTGAGTCCTAAGCCACTGGGCCAGACAATAGGAAGGTTCCCTCAAGAGGAAAGATGGCTAGAAAAAAAGAGAAAGGCAGTGACTACGTTTTCCTTGCTAGCCTGTTGCTACCCCGTGGTCTACTACTGATTCCCAGGGGAATCTTACTCTGCAGCCCCCCTTCTTTCAAACTCCACCTTGCACTACTCTGAAGGCAATGTGTGTCCTTTTGTCCCCAGTATCTGAGTCTTGTCCCTGAAATTCCCCAGCTCCACGGTCACGCCAGCTTGGATTTTCTTTTGCATGTACACAGAGCTAGTAGTCTAGAAGATCCTCTGTTACTGTTAACAAATAACTGTGGCCTGAGTCTTTTGCCACAGTGTCTACTTTCCTGGGTGTATTTCTCATTGCCTTCTAGAGTTAGTTAACAACACTTAGCTCTGGCCAAGGACCCTTCCAACTTAGTCCTTTTGTCTAGAGTCCACCTGCATGTACTATTAGGGGTTTATCCTTGCTGACCTCCCTTGTCAAAACTCTGCTTCCTGATGCCTTTGAGAATGAATACTTGCTGCAGAAAGCCTTCCTTGGGTACACAATTGTATAAGACTATGCTTGGACCCACATTGCCATCTTGTTCAGGAGTTCTGCAGAGCCTACAGTCAAAAGATCATTACAGCGGGCCTGTTGGCTGTTTACCTTCCCTCATAGAAGGAAGGGATGTGGAGAGTCAAGGGACCCTCCCTGAGTATTTAGACCACCTCCCAACCAATTGTATGTAATTCTGCCTTACTTGCACATGGTCTTGGGTGGGGCTAGAAGATACAGATGTGGAAGGATGAGGGAATGGTGCTCCATCTATGCAGCCCTGGGGAAGCCATCATCCCTGTGGGGTGCAGACCTTCTAGTGTGGCTACTTCAAGGTCACCTATGCTCCTGCCTGTAACCCCTCATCCATTGCTCTGTAACGAAGCCTAATGAGTGTATTGCTTCCCCTGGGCGAAATCTGATAGACTTGCATCTTAGGAAGAGGGATAGACATTGCCTAATTCTCTCACAGAAAAGGAATTTTAGCAACAACATCTAAAGGGAGTGAACTCATCATGTTGAAGAGATACCCTCACTATTCACACCAGTCAAGATAAATCCTCTAGCTACCCATTAGTAGATGAGAAGATAAGGGAAATGGGGGTGGTACATATTCACAATGGAATGCTGTGTTGCAACAAAAAATACTGCAGTCCTATTATTTACAGCAAGGTAGGTGAACCTGGAAGGCAATGTGTTAAGTGAAATATGCTAGGCAAAGAAAGACAAATACAGAGGGTTTTCATTTTGTGTGTGTGTGTGGAATCTGACAATATTGTTCTTGGAGAAAGAAAACAGTGGCTACCAGAGGCTGGGAGGGGAGGCTGAATAAAGGATAAAGAGAGATTGGTAAAGTCATCGTCTCCACTGTCGAGTGAAATGCTCTAGAACATCTGACAGCATTATTACTCCTAGGTGTTTGTTTTATTCCCACTAGTCTATAAAACTAGAACGAATAAAAGAATTCCACTTGGCTTTGCATCTACTCTGTGGGCCTTCCTCTAAATTGCCTGCCCCACCAGTGAGTAGGATAGGATTCTGGCTGACACAGTTCTGTCATTAATCTCAAGTCAGCAACAGGTTCAGGGTTGACTTAAGTTGAGCCAATGAAAATTCCCTTCACTGCAAATGCTGAAGTTGAGGAGAGGAAAAGTCAGGATAAAGAGGAAGAGGGAAGGAGAAAGAGAGAAAGGATAGGGAGGACAGTTTTAGAGTCAGTGGGTAAACACTGTCTACCATACATGGGGTCTAAATATAAAGCTGGTTTCCTCAGGAAGAATGAAGCAGATGTGTAGATAAAAGAAAGAAACTAGAGCAAACATAGTTACTGTTATCTGGAACATGCCAGGGTTCCCCAGCACCCCAGTTCCTGGTGGTAGGCCATCCCAGGACCATCTGCATTTTGTTATCTGAGTTTCCCGGGGCAACCCACATCCCTGTAGCTAATTCTCTTTGCACTACCACCAGACCCTGCTGTATTCTGCTGCTTTCAGCCTGAGTTCTGAGCAAAGGCTCACACTAAGTGCTCTGTGTGAACTCTAGTACACTGGCTGACTGTGTTCCCGATTCATCACACAGATTGAGATCCCACCAGGCCCAGGGAGGCTTCTGTCTACTGTCTTCCACTAAGTGTTTTGAAATAAAGACCTCTAACTAGGTGATGTCCCTGTTGTCACCTTCATGCTTAATGACACAAATACCAGCCACACAGATGCCAGCTTCCATACAACACCTTCATGCACCTATGCACACATCACCACTGTGTGAAGCAAACAATATAAGCATCTTGCTCCCACCCCACCTGTCTTTTGCTCCAAAGGAGCTACAAATGAAAAAGAATTATGATTCATAGTCATGAGCCCAGAGACATACAAATCTGTGACAACCATTAATAGCCACATACCCTGAACAAGGCATTTGACCTCTGCTGTGCTCATCCAGGAAAGACACTGTCACCCAGACCAACTGATCTGAGGGTAGAGCACCTAGTTAGTTCCCGTCTAGGACCCTCTGCCATTTAGAGCAGCAGGAATGTACTGAGGAATGTTCTGGAATGGAGATGAGGATGGCAAACACAGTTCATGAGTCAAATCTGGCCCCCAGCTTGTTTTATAAATCAAGTTTTATGGAACACAACCTCATCCACTCATTTCTCTATCGTCCATGGATGTTTCTGTGTGTAGAGGAATTATGACCAAAACTATATATTCCACAAAACCTCAAATATTTACTCTCTGGTGTTTTCCAGAAGTTTGTGTGTCTAGAGGACGCTAACAGGCACATCATAAAGACAAAATAGCTAGCATATAAGCTAACAAATACAAGAAATAACTAACTAGATTTCTTTTAAATTCATTCATATATATATATATATATATATATATATATATATATATATATATACACACACACATATAGTGCAGGAGCTGAAGGACAACTTGGGAGAGAGGTTCTCTCCTCCTTCAATGTGGGTTCTAGGGACCAAACCTGGGTCATAAACAAGAGCTTTTGCTCACTAGCTAACTCTCTGGCCCTAAGTTCTTTTCCTATATAGGACTTATCAGTACCTTTAAGAGATAAATAAAAGCTAGTAACCTCAAGAAGAAACTCACCTGAGTGTTGCCTACACTCATCTGAACAGAGAGTCCTTTTCTCAGTGACCTCTCAAGGGGTCAGTGACCCAAAGTCTGAGGAGGTCCTCATCTGTCAACCGGAGACAAAGTCGCCCCCAGATGCTGTTGGAAAAACCAAGTGCATGGGCAGGGGTGTGCCCTGCAGTCCACAGGGCCTGTGGCAGCCGTCCCTCCCCTCCCCTGGCTCCCTATCAGCTGCTGCAAAGACAGACTGTCTCCTCTCACCAGTAGCCGCTGAGGACAGACTCAGGCTTCAAGGAGTCACCTGTCTGTCTCCAAGACCCTGCTGATTGTGAAGTGCCCCTTGGCCCTCATAGAAAAGTGCCTGATAGAGAGTATAGCAGGTGCAGCTGCAGTTTTACCCCTTCTGTGAGAGAACATCACTTTCCCATTACAGAATACCTGGGTGGCAGACAGGCTTCTCTCCCGGGGTCACTAGCTCCCCACACTGCCCAGGAGTGAAATGGGTGAACTCAAAGTTTCCCTGCGCAAAGTCATTTCACAAGCTTCGGGGCTCTGAAAGGGTCAGGTGCTTCTGCCAAAGTGCCAGACCACTTCCTCAGTCACCCTACAACAGACCCCTCTTCGTGTGTTCTCAGGGCTCTTCCACATAATACCTGCAGCAAAGGTGGGGCATTGTCACCAAGTGTCACCCAACCCAATTCATACAACAACTCATTTAGAAACAAGCTGTCTCTACTTTCTGACAGAGACCTGCAGGCATACCTAGGGAAGACAGAGACAAGAGGTCAGGGAAAAATGACCAAGACTCTAAAACAAGCAGGATGTTAGTGTTAAGATGCCATGCCATTTACAAGTGGAGGGGCAGGCCAACTCCAGATGGCCCTGGGCTAGTTCTTCTGAATAAATCCTGGAGAAGTGTGAGAGCTGGGCTGGAGAGAAGAAAGCAAGGAGTAGGAAGACGCGGAGATCACAGTCCACTCTGCCACAGTCCCGCCAACTGAGCTCTCTCCAGGCAGATTGGATGGTACTGTCTATCTCCACCCTCCCTCCCCCAAAACCCCAGCATCTTCCAGATGCCAAGTAATCATGGGGTGCCCAGCTAGTCCCAAGAGGTAATACCTTCCTGAAAACTACCACGGTTCACAGAACCCTTCATGTCATGGAAGAAGCATCTTCAGTAGTACAAATCCTTGAAAACAAAGGTGAGTCTGGGGCTGGAGGCATGGCTCACTGATTAGATGCACTGGCTGCTCTTGCAGAAGACCAGGGTTGGGTTCCCAGCACCCACAAGGCAGCTCACAACCGTCTGTCACTGCAGTTCCAGAGGATCCAATGCCCTCTTCTGGCTTCTAGGGGTGCTGCATGCATGTGATGCACACCCCTCCCTGCCCTGCATTTGGGCAAACTGCCCATACACATAAAATTAGATAGATAGATAGACTGATAGATAGATAGAAAGAACTTTTTTTTAAACATCAGGGAAAGAAAAAAGGGAATTGAGACTCAAATGATGACTCACTAAAAGAAAATGCTACTGATCAAGACCCCCTGAATCTGGGTGTCAGTGATGAGGCCTAGGTAATCTATTGAGCCTTGGGCAGCGGATCAGTACCCATCCCAAGTATACACACGGACTTTGGACTCCCATAGAACAATGTGAGGTGCACTCTCACCCTGAACTCTTGGGGAAGGGTCTAGGCCCTGCCCTATATGAAATGACAGACTATGGACACCCCCATGGAGGGCCTCACCCTCCCTGGGGGAATGAGGGGATAACGGGGGAGGGGGGGTTGGGGGGAGGGCACGGGAGGAGGGGAGGGAAAGGGAGAGGGACCTGGAACTGACTTGTGAAGCAACCTTGTTTCTTATCTAAATTTAAACTGGAAAATAAAATAAAATATAAAAAAAAGAAAATGCTGAGATAATTGCAATAAAAAAATCCAAAATCAGCCAGGTGGTGGTGGTGCATGCCTTTAATCCTAGCACTTGGGAGGCAGAAGCAGGCAGATCTCTGTGAGTTCGAGGCTAACCTGGTCTACAGAGTGAGTTCCAGGACAGGTTCCAAAGTTATGAAGAAACCCTGTTTCAAAAAACAAACAAAACAAAAATCCAAAATGGCCACCAGATAGCTATACTGGAGAGAACCAGACAAGTAGGCCCTGTGTCTAAACTAAACAATCAGAGCAGCAGGACATTTCCTAAGTGACAAGCCTGAAAGCCTAGCAAGGACTAGCTATACCAGGCAATGTTAGAAGGTATCCCAAGAACTTCAAAGTCCCAAGTTGAACAATGTTTGTCTGAGAACTCAAGAGCAAAGAGACAGACACAGAAGAGTAGAAGTCCAGCCAAATCCATCATGGAGCAGGGAAGCTGACCATCAAGGCTGAGGGAGGCCTTGACCCCTGGACTCCTGCTTTGGATTAAGTTTCTGTGATTGCTGCCACCAAATCCAAACTTTCCCAGCTAGAGTCAGCTCTTCTCTGGCCCCTCCTAGACCCCAGCAGCCAGAAGACACGCTCTGAGCCGAAAAATGGGCAGCTCTTAGAGAGGGTGGTGGGTGCTTGAGTAGAAACCCCATCTCAGGTCTTCCCACTCTGTCATACTTGAGACACCAGATGTGGGAAAAGAGGTGTCCTATGTGTCAATCTCACAAGCAATTCCCATTCGACTCAACTCACAGCACACACACACACACACACACACACACACACACACACACACACACACACACACACACACACACCTGGAGATAGCCTTAGGTCCCCATCACCCATGCTAATCATAAGCTCCACGTTGTTTCTCCTGTGTTTCTGCCTATAAATCAGGGTTCCCTCAACCCGCTCCTACACCCCGTTAATTCGCCACAGTGTCTGACAGAACTAGGAGACACTTGTGCCCAGTGGTACACCATGAACCCTAGCCACCAGAGCTCAGAAGAGAGGCAGAAGGCGAGGAATGTGTATGAGGCATGCCATCCTCCTGGAGCCTTCCTTTGGCCTTCAAGGAAACTTCATGATGGAGGTATTACAATTGTGTCACTGGCCATTGGTAAGCCACTCTATTCCTCTTCCTCTTTGGAACTGGAGGTAGGGCGGAGCTGAAAGTCTCAACCCTCTAACCCTGCCTGGGTTAAGATGTCTATACAAGACTCCTTTGGAAACCAGCAGCCAGCCTACCTAAACCTACAGAAAGGCTGCCAGCCACCAAACAGCTCATTAGCATACAAAAATCCTTTGAAAATTCCAAGGAATTTAGAAGTTGTAAGTCAGGAAAGAGACAAAGGCCAAATACATATGTCTCACTACCACAGCGCTCCATGTGAAACCTGGGGCCTGTGAGCGGAAGCCTAGCTAAGGGTCTGCCTGAGAGCAACTATGCCAGGCCTTGTAGCCCCTCCTTCCTACATTCCCTCAGAACAAGGACAGTCAGCCAGCTCCCCAAATGGAAGATCAACATCTATGTGCGAACAGCTAAAGGGATTTGCTGCAGAAAAGGTGGCCAGCCCCCACTATAGAAGTCCGGAGTATGAAGATTTGGGCCAATCCAGGGATAAACACTGGGTGCCTCGGATCCAATCAAAGGATACATGGGGTCATTTTCTGGGAATTGGTTGTGTAGAAACCATAGGGACTGTTTGTGCCCTCCCCAGTGGACTCCCAACTGCCCACACCACTGAGCAGGTGAGCAGGCGGGGTCAAGGATGGTTCCCTAAGGAAG
This sequence comes from Mesocricetus auratus, assembly GCF_017639785.1. Classification (NCBI taxonomy): domain Eukaryota; kingdom Metazoa; phylum Chordata; class Mammalia; order Rodentia; family Cricetidae; genus Mesocricetus; species Mesocricetus auratus. The sequence continues at coordinate 173,279,181 of NW_024429266.1, forward strand.
TCCCCAACACCCCCCAAAATAACCATGATGCTAAGGTCATTAACTGTAATCCGTACAGTGGCTACCACATAGAGCCCAACAGGTCACATAAGCAGGTGGAGAACAATGGCCAAGGGAGAGCTCAAGTCATTCGGCACTCAACCTCAGCTGAAGCTGCCACGCAGGAACGCCAGGCCAGCAGGAACGCCAGGCCAGTGCTGCCAGCCCCTCTGACTCTTTGCAAAGGTGCCGGGAGGCCAGATTTTATGTGAAATCTTCTCATTTTTACATGTTGGCATCAAATTCGCATTTTTAAAAGACACGGTCTAGGCCAAATAAAACATCTGAGTCTGTACTTGGCCCACATGCTGTCTGACTAAAAGCTGGCCTAGGAGTCCAGTTTGTAAAAATTACCAGTAATGTATATAACAGCTCCTGTCCCCTGCATCTCCAAGGAGTCAGGCAAGCAGCCAGAGGGTAAAGCAGGGGCAGGAGGACGGACAGTGACCTCCGCTGTCCAAATTACTTGGTGAGAAACAGTCCTTCATATTCCCATTTTGAGCACGCAGCTGCACCCAGTCAGCCTCTGCGATGCATGCTGCTTTCTTCTCCTCCTGAAAGCAAGTCGTGCCCATTTGTCACAGGAAGCATTCTCCTCTGCTGGGCTGCTCAGGGTTGACAGCAACCTTCCATGTCACCTATAACAAATCTTCTGAAGCCTCAATCCCCCACTGTGACAATCTTGGGCAAAGACACCTCACTAAGCCTCAAACACCTCCTACCCGGGAGAGATCAAGGCTTCCTGAGGCCTCCTGCCTGTCTCTTCAAAACCGTTCTGTTAGAAAGATCTTCCAGACACTAGACTTCTATAAACATAGCCCTAGATCAGATTAGGTTTGCTGGCAGCTGTCCTAGTGACTCACATTGAAAGTCACCGTCAAGGCGAACCTAAGTCTTTTTCACAAGGGCTGTCGTTGAGCACACCGCTAACAACCTGCACTTGGTACAGGGATTTTTAGCCACAAGGGTAAGACTTTACACTTTTTCCCTATTTAATTTCAGCCCACCTACATGTTGCAATTGAGTGGGCTCTCACTCATAGATACAAATCGAACCCCTTTTAAAAGGACCAAGCCCCTGCTTCCACCCTGTAGATTGTTGAGGCCAACGGCTCTGCATTTCGTGATTCTTTTAATCGATAATACAGATGGCACAGTGGACCCCTGCCAGTAAATGCAACCTTCACTCTACTTCTCCCAAGCCATCTGCAGGAGATCATATTTATAGAGTGCTGACTCCAGGTTGATCCATTCCTCCAAGATCAAAGATCTCAGATGCCCCAATGAGCCAAGCAGACAGCGGGGAGTGAAACAGGCCCATGGACACTAGAACAAGTGTGAACCCCTGTCCCTGGGAAGAGGACAGCCATTATGCTTCCCTCTAAGAATGATCATCCTATTTTGTGAGAAATGCCAAAAATCTGGACTTTTATGTGAACACTCCTGTTTTTTCTCTTTTTAAAGAAACCCTCTTGGTTTTTAAATGTTGGAAATGAATCCGTTTCTGTAAGTGCTACAGAGCCAAAGAAAATATGCTAGTGAGTCTAACTTGCCTGCAAGCTGCCATGGTTGCTGTAACTGTTCTAAATTTCATTCTTGGATCCAATTAAAACCTGAAAATCTGGGTACGAACAATAACAGAGTATTCACATCGAGTGCAGCCCACCCTGCAGACACTGGAGAAGAACGGAGCCTGGACCCTGTTACCTAATCCTCACAAGAGTCCAGTGAGGTAACCAGGAAGGAGAAACTGAGGCAATGATAGAAAATGGGCTTGCCGGAAGCCAAGAAAGTACTATCTGCTGAATGTGGTCTCTGACTTTGACAGTCCAGTCAGAGTTCTTGGGCCAGGCTGGACAGAATCCTTCTTTGTTGAGTATGCAATGGTATTAAAATTGTCACCTTAGATTAAAGGAATTTTAATTACCAAAGACATATCATGGAGGTTATGAGGTAGTTGTCATTATAATGCTTGCCACACAGCATGAGTTCAATTCTGAATGCCTATGTAAGCCAGGCATGGTAACACGTACCTGTAATCTTATTTCCAGGGAGGCAGAGACAAGAGGATCCCTAGGGCTTATTGGTCACACATCTAGCCAAAAGAGTGAGCTGAAGATTCAGTAAGAGACTCTGCCTCAAAAATTAGGTAGAGAGCACTGATTGATTAAAGATACTCCACATCTACCTCTGGCTTCCACATACATACATATATACATACATACATACACAAAAAGACATATTATGATAATGATTACATGAATTATTAAGGACACCATCCACCACATCACTAGGTCTTCAGTGGCCTCCAGCAGCTTCAAGTTTATCCCCAATCCTCCTCAGTCTTTGACCAACAGCATCCTGCTCTTGACCCCAACTTCAAACTCATCCTCAAGAGACATACAGTTTTGCACCATTTGTTGATGAGGAGACACGTGGAGAAATGAACACTTACTGGACAGTCTCACTGTGCAAACATTAATTCCACTGTGTAAATATTATTGGACAATCTCACTGTGAAAACATCAGAGTATGAACTTACACAAACGAAGATGGCTATAAAACCACCAGGTAGTGTCACATGGGACAAAGTTGTATATGTGGTCTGTTGGTTGAAACCTCGTTCTTTGGCAAATGACAATAATGATGACATTTCTGCTGTGAAATTTTGAAAGATAATGGCAACTTGGAGGCATTCTCTTATCAAAGACATGGAATTGTGCGGTACAGTGGCACGCTATGCTCATTTTACAAGCCAATCTAGAGAAGCTCTTTTGAGATAGAAAAGAAAGTAGAATGTCTTAGCCTGACCCAGAAGTGGAAAATCATAGGTCTAGAGAAACTAGACAGCGTCGGTGAATATATGAAGCAGCAGGTGTGAGATAAGGGATTATGGGCACCGTCATGGCTAATCTTGATTGGCAACCTGATTTGATGTAGAATCACCATGGAAACACACCTAAGAGATTTAACTGAGGAGGGGAGAGCCATTGTGCATGTGGATAGCCTTGGCTCCTCGCTAGGAGCTGTGTTTCTTGACTGTGGGCTGCCCCATGCTCTTGTTGCCATGCCTTCCCCACCATGATGGGCTGTCCCCTTAAAACCACAAGTCCAAGTCAATTCTTCCTTGTTTAAGTTGCTTTTGTCACAGAAATGAAAAAATTAACAAATACAGGGAGGGAACCACTCCTGGCCAAGAAAATGACAGCATCCTATGAACTGGTGGCAACTGGTCACCTCCGACCTGATCTCCCGATCTGAAAGAGTCAGAGGTGTGTGCATGTATATGAAGTTGACACCTCTGTTAGCATCTCAACAGCACAAGTCACTAGCCCACAGACCATCTCTTGCTTGGTGCTCGGTGTCAGTTTGGGGCAGCAGTGGGGTGGGAGTGGAATCAATTCTTTTTATTTTTTTTTCCTCCTGGTGCAGTGGTTCTCAACCTTCCTAATATTATGGTCTTTTAATACAGTTCCTCATGTTGTGGTGACCCCCAACCATAAAGCTATTTTCGTTGCTACTTTATAACTGTAACTTTGCTACTGTTATGAATTGTAGTGTAAATACCTGTCTTTTCTGATGGTCTCAGGTGACCCCTGTGCAAGGGTTGTGGGGTTGCCTTTTGGTTAAGAACCACTGTCCTATTGGATCATTTCAAGAACATGAAGAGAGCCAGAAATGTCCAAGAGGCACTGTTTAATCTTTAAGGGCTACATGACCCAGCTGTTGGCTTCAAGGCACAGGCCAGACCTTCCTGAGAGCTCAGCCTAGGCTAAGCTGTGAAATTCTCAGGACCAGTAGAAGATCAGTGAGATTGGAACAGGAGAGGAAGAGGGGTCCTGAACTCCAGTGAGCTCAAGGCCAGTTCTATTTGCTCCTTTGCCAATTAAGGTCATAGAAAGCTATTCACTGAGTTGGATGTGGTGGCACAGGCCTGTAAGCACAGCACTCAGAAGACAGAAACTGATAGATCACCACGAGCTCAAGGCCAGTCTGGTTTACATAGCAAGACTCTGCCTCTAACAATAATAGTAGTAATAATAATAATAATAATAATAATAATAATAATAATAATAAATCTACCCACAGGAAGGAAAGATTAGATCTATGGACCAGCTAGTTCATAAGATAGCTTTATGAACCAAAATCCTGGGGAGTGTGTTTTCAAGGGGGTCAAAGGTAAAACCTGGATAGTCCAGACCCTCTCCGTTTTTTTCTGTGGCTGGTTGAGTCTGGTAAAGTTTTGGAAAGAGGAATAAGTGTCCACGCTGGTTCCTACAGGAAGGGATCAGGCTCTCCAGATTTCCACATGAACTCACAGACTCCAGACCTGTTTTAGTTACCCTAGAATAACAGAGCAATGACTCAAGCATGTTTGGAATGGGGGGCACTTGGTGCCCACCCTACCCACAGCCAAGGAGTTCTCCATGTGAAGAGCAGTGCACTGGTGTCCCTCTCCCCGTCTCTTCTGGTTTGAATGGAAAAGGACTTGGTGGTTCTCTAAATAGCTGCTCAATACTGTGTGTTAAGCATCTCCCACATGTCTGTTCTGCCTGATGCTCTACAGTGATGCCCAAGTGTATTTGCATCACGGTCCCTCTTGAAAAGCAAGAAACTGAGCCTCGGAGAGACAGAGCTTTCCCATTATCTAATAAAAGGTAGAACTGTTATTTGAGCCCAGATCTTTTAGACTTCAGAGGCTGCATTTTTGTAATTATTAGTAAAAATGGGTAGCATCGTTTGAGTCTTTACAGTGTGCAAGGCACCATGCTAGAGATTTTGTGTATTACATCATTTCAGCTAGGCAGATTGTTGTCTTCACCTAACAGACAAGGGCACTGAGGCTCAAAAGGTGGCAAGACTCCCAAGACACACAGCCAGAAGCTAGCAGTCCTGAGCCACGACCATCTTCACTTCAACATCAGCAATCATGTCTCTGAATGGGATGATTTGTTTTTAACTTGACAATGGTGTGAACACAGCAGAAAACTGTACATCTAATTTTGAATTTTATCTTTCCCAAGGTTAGAAATGTGTGGTGACAATACTGAGTTGTTTGTTTGTTTGTTTGAGGCAGGTTTTCTCTGTGTAACTGCTCTGGCTGTCCTGGAACTCACTCTGTAGAACGGGCTGGCCTCAAAGTCACAGAGATCCAACTGTCTCTTCCTCCTGAGTTTTTCAATGCTGGGCAACCGCAGCAAGCCACAGCTCCCAAGATCACCAGAAAAAAACAACGCTCCAATGTAGAGGCTTCTACATACCAGCATCCAACAAATTCTATGAGATGCTAAGTACTCTGTTACAACCTAGGCTTTGTGCTAGATAATTTTGCCAACTGTAGGCCGCTGTAGGTGTTCAGAGCATATTCAAGGTAGGCGGGACATGGCTGCAATGTTAGTAGGTTTAACTTAACCATATTTTTAACTTATCGTGAGTTTATCAAGACACTGAGCCTCTGTGCCAAGCCTGCCTTCATTGGCCCCTTGCCACTCAAACCAGATAGGCATGCTAACACCCTTATCCAAGCATCCAATTAAAATCCCAAGCAATATAGAGCCTTTTGGCAGCTACGATAGGCTTCACCTAGGCGAACTGCAGTCCGTATAAAACAGGCATGTATCTAAGCAACCATGAACTTGTCTGATGGTGCTCAGTCCGGCCTGTACTGAGACAACTGGTAAGGGAAAACAGGAAAAAGTGCAGGTTGGGCATTACATGGACAAGGACGCAAGTATCAAAGTCTGGCTTGGGCCTCTTTGCTAACAGCAGGACTGCCCCCCAGGGACTCTAGTGGATTTGCACTGGTGACCTCACTTGCCATTATGGACAACAATTATCAGGATCTTGGAAACAATAGAGTCCCCCCTCAGTCAGGGTACACAGAATCCTTCCAACTTCGTCAGGCAACTGGAATTTGTCCCACTTGTGGGGGACATGTTTTTACCACCAAAGTCTGGAGTAAAGGCCAAGGAGGGCCTTTGTCTGAGGATCCCTGAGAAGGCTTTCTCCGGCCTCCGACAGACAATGAGAGAAACTGGGGACTGTGTGTGTAGGTGGGGGGGGGGATGGATTCCTGTTTCTTGGGAGATCACTCTCCAGAAGGAGCAGGATTTGCTTTTCATAGACTCTTTTCATGCACTCCGCTCCCCTTGGAAACTGCACATGCATTTGATTGGTTGGGGAGGGGGGCACTGCTATCTCTTTACAAAACTGGCCTCATTTTCCATGCTGGAGTTCCTGCTTCTTCTCTCCTAGCAATAACACTTCTGCTTAGGGTTTAGGCTGATCTTTTAAATTCTTTTAAAGGCGTGAAAGGTAACGTTTCCTAGAAAACAGTCTTAACATTTTCATGGGATTATGCTGAATTATTTGCTCTTCCTTCTCGTTTGTTTGTTTGTTTGTTTGTTTTGCTTTTGATAGTCCAAAACTTTTGAATGTCTCCCAAGTGGCAGGCTCTAAGCCCAAGGATTCGAGAATGAATAAAACGAGGCCCCTGTATTCAATGAACTCACAGGGAAATGGACATGTAAACAAGGCCACTGTGCAGCAACCATGTCCCTGGGAGGAGCCAGACAAAAAATAGAAATAATAAGCATTGTGTCGCCCAGTGGAGTTCTCACATGCCACCTCATCTCACCGCAACTACGATTTGGGCCAGACAAGCCCTCTGTTAGCAGCCAGTGGGGCCGGATAGAGAACAGAGGTGTAGCTTATCCAAAAGACAGACCAGGAAAAGACAACTAGGTCTTAGGACTGTCCTCCCCTGCTCTGGCCCACAGCACTTTTCACGTTCCCTGACTTAAGTCAGAGTTAAAAGATCTGATGTGAGCTTTTACTCCTATATCTATCTATCATTTAGGAGTCTGAAAAAAGTGTGTGGATGGGGGAAAATGTTCTCCCGACATGGAATCTCAATTTGCTACTCAGTCCTCCCAAGTGGTCCAGAAACCATGCTAGAGAAGGCAAAGTAAACAGTAAGCTACCCACCACTTACCAGAACTTGCTTTTGTCAGAAACCCCTGCTGGGAACTTTTGGTACTTTATCTACTTTACAACAGCTCAGGTTCACAGTCCAGGGTGTGGAATGCTGGCACCCGACCTGAATTAGTTAACATTTTCATGGTTTTCAAATGCCACTGTGTACCAAGGATTGTGCTGGAAATTATGATGTGTCATGTTAATTGACACACGCACACACCCATGTGTGTGCACACACACAAACACACACACACACACACACACACTGTGAGGTATTGTGACCCTCCTTTCTCAAGTGGAAAAACCAATGCACAGAAAATCTAATGCCTTTTCATCTGTTGTGAACTTCTCCTTGGTCTGACTGGCCAGGAGCTACAATTCAAGCCGTGCAGAGCATGGTGTGTGCATCGTTAACACAGTCTTCTACATTTTAGAATCTATCACACATCCAGTGTGGCTTTTGCTTAATTCTACACAGCCACAGTGCTTTTCACGTCTTTGGTCGATTCACAGCCTTTTCACCTTAGAAGCACCTACTCCGTGACTGTACTCACCACCATGAGAACGGCTATCAGATTGTCCTCTTTCTTAGAAGCACCTACTCCGTGACTGTATTCACCACCATGAATCAGAGTGTCCTCTTTCTGAAACTATTTTGATCGTTCACACCTGCAGTTGTGTTTTTCTCTTGGAAGCACTTAGACCTACTTACCGATCCCTTAAATACTTGGATGACCTCTGACCCTTTTCTAAATGGAAGGATGATTCTGTCTGGATCTCAAGGAGCACTGGAAATAATTGCAGTGATATAGGTTTGCCCAGTAAGATCCAGCCGTACAGATCAATATCAGAAAATCGCCAACAGCACTTGCAACCATTTAGATCTGCCTGTTACAGGTTCTCCCTGTATTCTGCACAGCCCCTTACATAACATTCAGCACTTTAGTAATTACAAGTTACAAGGTGTATTCCCCATAGAATGATATAAAGTCTATGAACGCAAACACAGCAGGCGCTCAATAAATACTTGTTAAACTAAATCAACTGCGGTGGGCCGCCACACTCTCAGCATTTCCCTCACACTAATTCCAGTACCATAATTCTGTGTTTCTGGCAGAGAGTACTCAGGCCTCTGCCACTTTTGAAACAGAGTTTCAGTGGAAATACTATACCAAACAGAAGCAAAAGACGCAGAGATGCTCGGCGTGAGGCCTGAACTACGAGGACCAGGCAGGGACAGAGTCCCAGAGGAGGGCAAGGGACAAGAGCCCAGATGGCAAGGGCAAGAGAGCAATCCTTTATCAGACATCTGGGGCCAGGGACTAAGTGTTGGTCTGCCTCAGTTTCCCCAAGGTGGCACATCATGAGAGACCCATAGCACCCTATCTAAAGAAGCCACTGATCAAAGTAAAGGCAATGCTATTGGCCAACAATACTAATGACTGCATCTCTGACCAAAACACCTGGCAGAATCACCTTAATGGAAAGAGGGGTCATTCTGACTGACACTTTTAGAGAGATTCCAGTCCATCATGGCCAGGAAGGCACACCAGCAGGAGTGTGAGTGGCAGCTATTCCCACTGTGTAGACAGGAAGCAGACTGTACCAGAGGCAAATCAAACCTTCAAAGGCCTGCCCCTAGAGACTACCACCACCAGTTGGACCCCACCTCCTAAAAAGCTCCATAGTCTTCAAGACAGCGTTTCCAACTGGGACCAAGCTCTCATTGGTGGCCTGTGGGGGACTTGACACATTCAAACCATAACACTAACTCTGCCTGAAAATGTCTTGGTGGAAAAAGGATAGCAAGTTGCAACCTCTTAGAGCTGTCTTTAAAAATTTTTTTTAATATTTTATTAATTTATTGTGTATACAGCCTTCTGCCTGCATGCCAGCAGAGGGTACCAGATCTCATTCAAGGTGGTTGTGAGCTACCCTGTGGTTGCTGGGAACTGAACTCAGGACCTCTGGAAGAACAGTCAGTGTAGAGCTGTCTTATATTGCTTTCTATTGCTTTGATAAACACCATGACCAAAAGAAAGGAAGAAAGGGTTTATTTCAACACACAGTTTACAATCTGTCATGATGGGAAGTCAGGGTAGGAACTAAAGGCAGACCCTGAAGACAGGAACTAAAGCAGAGGCCATGGAGAAACACTACTTTCTTTTTTCTTTAAAGAGGCACTCTTATCCCTAACCCTCCCATCCCCCTGTGCTCCCCACCGACCCCCCAACCCACCCCCACCCACTCTCCAAGGATAGTGAGGCCCTCCACAGAGACCATCAAAGTTCGTCACATCATTTGGGGGAGGGCCTAGGCCCTCTTTCTTGTATCTGGGTTGCAATAGTATCCCTCCATAGAGAATGGGCTCCCAAAGTCCATTTGTGCCCTAGGGATAAACACTGGCTCCACTGTTAGAGCTTCCACCTGGCCTCCTTAGCTGACACCCACATTCAGAGGGCTTGGTTGGGTCAAATGCTGGTTCCCCAGCTTTACAACTAGGATTTTCGTGCTCTCACTAGGTCAGGTCAGATGTTTGTGTGGGTTTCTCCAGCACAGTCTTGGCTCCTGAGGAACACTACTTTCTGACTTGCCAGCATGCTGTCTCTTACCTCCTGGGATCAGCACACCCAATATGCTGAGCCCTCCCACACCAATCATTGGTCAGGAAAACACACAAACTTATCTATAAGCCAATTTGATGAAGACTTTTTCTCAGTTGAGGTTCCCTCATCCCAGATGACTCTAGCTTGCGTGAAGCTGATAAACCCTAACCAGTACAGGAGCTATGAGGCCATCAGCAGTGAGTAGAGGAGCCACAGATGGGTGCAACAGGAAAGGAATGGTGTTCCACAGAAAGGCAGTCAGTGGTGAAGGTGAGCGGCCGTGGAGCACGGCCATTTTCCTCAGGCGAAGCTCCCCTTTGAAAACTCCCTGCTGGAAACAGGAACTGTCTCTGGGGCCAGGAGGGGAGTGAGACTGGAAAAGGCGAGGACGGGACATTCAAGCTGGAAGCAGCCACAGTAGCTGTGGGCATGGCTCTTAATGAGAAAGCTTGGTTTTACATACATTTTGTTTGTTTTTAAAGTCTGCAGAGAGCTGGGCCAGAAATGGTCAAGAGAAGCCATATACCTAATAGAACAAGCCCCAGCATCCTTCTGACACTCCCTAAAAGACCCATCCAAATGCACAAGCCCCTCCCTCACCTGGATGGTTGATTGGTCACCGTTAGGCTGTGCTTTATAAGCCCTAGGCCTGTATCCCTGTCTATTAGATTTATTTTTATAAGTTTGCATCAAAGATCCTTGGTCTTGTTCTTGCTACATACAGATATAAAACAGATTTGAGAGAGGAGAGACACGTGAGATCTAAAAAGAATTACACTTAGTTCATGTAGTAGTTACCTCAAGAGTGGCTTCTAGATTTTTCTCCTTTCTATATTTTTCTTTATTTTCAACGATTTGAAATAATGAATGTGTAACACACCCATAACCAAAAGTGAAGTGGCTTTTGTGATCAAACACGTTGTTTAAAACAGCAGTAACCAGCCCAGCGGTGGTGGCACATGCCTTTAATCCCAGTACTCGAGAGGCAGAGGCAGGTGGATCTCTGTGAGTTCCAGGCCAGGATGGTCTACAAAGCTACACAGAAAAACCCTGTCTCAAAAAAACAAAAAGTAAAACAGACCAGCAGTATCCATAATATTTAAAACATAGGAAGTACCCACTGTCTAAAACAAGTGCAGTATCCACTGACAAACACACTGATAAACAAAATGTCATCTGCCTGCACCATGGAAAGATAACTAGCTTTTAAAAGTAGAAAACCTCGGCAGGTAAAGGTGCTGTCGCCAAGAACCCCCAAGACAGAGGAACTCACAGCAGTTGTCCTCTGACCTCCCATGCTCACATGGCACACACCACCGCGCATACATTGATACATGCGTGCATACATATATAAATGGAATTTGAATTTTTTAAATAAAAATGTTAAAGCAGGAAAATTCTGATAACGACATAGATGAGTTTCCACATTGGGGAAATAGGCTAAACTCATCTTTCATTGCACCTTCTGCACTGTCAAAGTGTCAGAGGACTTCAGTCTCTCCAAGACAGACTCCATTCTCTTTCACCCACTCTGGGTTTCACACATCAAACACCTCAGCATTTCCCAAGTACCCAGGCCCTTTTGTGATCTCTAAGCCCTGGGTACATTTTATTCTCGATTCACAAAATGCCTTCCACAACCTGGAGAGCTTCTTACCCTCCAAAATCCTACCCCAAAAGTCTTGCTTCTATAATAACTTCTCCAGTCTTCCTAGGCATCAACTTAACTTCATGTCTGAATTTCCACAAGGCTCTGATACTCTTAGCATAGTTTATCTCATTGTTTTGTCCCTTTGTAGAGCCATCGTTCTAGAAAACTATGAGTTTGTGAAAGAAGGGCATGAGGAATACACTTTGTACTTTCCATGCTCCAATCTCACATATATTAAGAATTCAACTAATAGACTGTATTCAGTTCCCTGAAGCATTCCTACAAGTAACCACCTAAGTCATGTATTAGTTAGGTGGCTCTGCATGGGCGCAAGAGGCCCATCTCAACTCTCCGTCTTATCTCACAGCTGCGCTGAGGGAAGCCTGGGTCTGCTTCACTCTGGCCACTCAATCTACACAATCACAAAATCCATCACCAGGGTACCTACACTCAAGCAGTCGACAAACATCAGAAGCACCTGTTAGACACCAGGAGAAGCTTTGCATGCTAGAAACACACAAACAAGAGACATCAAAGTCCTGATTTTGTTTGCCTCCAATTTGCCAAACCCCTGATTCAACCTTTTGAGGCTGGAAAGACAAGTATGAGCCACTACAGGCAGCCTTCAGCTTCATTCTTGGAGCTTTAGCTCTAGAAAAGAGAATAAATAAACACAGGAGGGAAATCACTGTGTAGTCCAAGTGCTAGAGAATTCAAGTCAGCTGATCAATGAATAGCTACTGCATGGCTGTGCTGTTGGATAGTCTGGAGGTGACACATAAGCAGAGTTGAGTACCAAAGAGCCAAGCATGTGGCTATCCAGAGAAAGAGCATTCTGGAAAGAGGGGAAATTGGAGAAGTCGAGGAATCAGCAGAGACCAAGAGAACAGGAAGTGAAGACAAAAGAGAATAGACAGCCAAGACCATGGCTTTGTAAATACAGTCCAGGGTCCCTAATGAGAGACTCCATGGGACACTACTGAGGGGTTTAAACAGAGGTCATCAGACATCAACTATAAGGACATCCGCTAGATGCCCTAGGGAAAACAGGCCATGGGGACAACAGGAGAAGTAGGGAGACCAATTAAAGTATAGCTCTCAACTGGGGTAAGTTTGTCCTTTGGAAGTAAGTCATTTGGTAAGAGCTGGAGAAATGTTTGGTTGTCACAAATTGGGGCAGGTTGGCCACTGATATCTAGCAGGCAGAAGCCACATTGTACAGCTAAGCTCCCTTAACCAAGAAAGTCCCAGGTCACACATCCATAAGAATCCATGAATTTGGAAGTTGTTGCCTCGTCCCAGCAAGAGCTAATCGATGTCACACCACAGCAGTGAAGATGGAGAAGGAAGGAAAGTGCCACATGCTGGAATAGTCAAAGGTTTCTCTCATACATCCTTAGGCCACTCTGGTCCTTCTCAATCCAGAGTACATTCCATGCTCAGGGATAGTATGCAGAGAGTCACTTCTAGCCTTTGGGCTTTCAAATGCTTAGTCCTTGGGAAGAGGAGAAAGAATGTGGACTGGCCAGAGATGTAACTCAGCATTTGCCTAGCATACATGAGGCCCTAGGTCCAACAAGGTCAAGCATATATGACACCCTGTCTTAGACAAAACAAAACATGAAGAGGTCTGGAGAGACCTCTAGATGTAGTGGTTAAGAGTGCTTACAACTCTTGCACAGGAACCAAGTTCAGTTCCCAGCACTCATATCAGGTAGCTCACAAATGCCTGTACTCAAGCTACAGGGGATCTGTGACCCTCTTCTGAACTCCTCAGACACCTGCACTCACACATACACATGCACACACATACACACATACACATACATACACACATACATATACACACATAGGTACACACACACGTATATATACACACATGCACACAAAAATAAATCTTTAAAAAAGGAAATCTGAGCCGGGCGTTGGTGGTGCACGCCTTTAATCCCAGCACTCGGGAGGCAGAGGCAGGCGGATCTCTGTGAGTTCGAGGCCAGCCTGGTCTACAGAGCGAGTTCCAGGACAGCCTCCAAAGCCACAGAGAAACCCTGTCTCGAAAAAAAAAAAAAAAAGGAAATCTGATCTCATGACATGAGGATATCACCTTTTCCTCTTGTTTTATGCTATGTACGTACACCCATGAATACATGCATGCATGTACAAGTATGCACACATATGCAAATAAAGATTCCCTATACCAAAGAAGAAAGTAAGTAAAATAATATGACTGTACTTGTCACAGGTTTATAAGGAAAAAAAATTCTGTTCTCTGCTCCACGCCTCACAAGGGAGGGAAGGTGTAGTAGTTACCAAACAGATTCATGGGAACTGAAAAGAAACAAGATTTCTGTTAAAGCAAAGATCAAGGCTCATAGGGACAACCAAGATGGGCCACGGACAATAGTCCAGAGTCAGCATGGGTGTAAATGACATGATGCCTCCCCCATTCCTGTGCAATGTGGTAGTGTGAATGTAATTGGCCCTCATAAGAACTGGCACTGTGAGGAGATATAGCTTTCTTGGAGTAGGTATGGCCTTGTTGGAGGAAGTGTGTCACTGAGGGGGTAGGTTTTGAGGTCTCATATATACGCCCAAGCCACACCTAGAGCCTAAGTCTACTTCCTGTTGCCTTCTGATAAAGATGTAGCGAGTACCATGTCTGTCTGCACACGGCCATGCTCCCCGCCATCATGATAATGAGCTAAACCTGTGAATCTGTAAGCTGCCATCTTAATTAAATGTTTTCCTTTCCAACAGTTGCTGTAGTCATGATGTCACTTCACAGCAATAGAAACTCTAACTAAAGACAGAAGTTGAGATTTTCTCTGGCAAAAAGAAAATGCCTCCCAAACGGAGTGGCAGTATTAGGAAGTATGGCATTGTTGAAGTAGGTGTGCCTTGTTGAAGCAAGTGTGTCACTGTGGGAACATGCTTTGAGGTCTCCTTTGCTCAAGTTACTGCCAGTGAGACAGTTCATTTCCTGCTGCCTTCTGATCAAGATGTAGTCAGCACCATGTCTGCCTGCATGCCACCATGTTCCCCGCCATGTTGACAATGAATTGAACTCCTAAAACTGTAAGCAACCCACCCCATTTAAATGTTTTACTTTATAAGAGTTGCTGTGGTCATGTTGTCTCTTCACAGCAATAGAAACTCTAAGACAGTTACCAAACAGATTTGTGGGAACTGAAAAGAGACAAGATTTCTGTTACAACAGAAATCAAGGCTCATAGGAACAACCAAGATGGGCCAGGGACAATCGTCCAGAGTCAGCATGGGTGTAAATGACATGATGCCCCCCAATCCCTGCATATTACATACAAGAGGATGAGGAAAGAGGGCACACAAGGAACAAAGAACAACTGACCAATGAAAACCCAATAGGAAAAATGACACCCCAGCTCTGTAGTCGCCAAACTCGACTGACAGTAAATTACAACCAGTGGTTTACAATCTCACTGGCACTGCCCAAGTTCCTCTGGATCTTAGATCATGATCCCGAACAGTAGAGAGGTCTCAAATTGGCTCAGATGTATCTCTGTCACCACCCAGAAAAACAGAGATATGAAATGGAAACCAAGTGACAGAAAAAAAGAAAGGGTATTTCCTGTGCCTCAGGTTGTGGCCAAGGTTGGCTCATTCAGAGCTGCAGGAGCCATTGACTCTCCAGTTTTTATCTGCACTGTTGTCACTAGGCACAAACCAGACAATTCCAGGACCAGTGCAAAGTCCACTCAAGGCACCTTGACCATCCCCCCATCACCATGCTCACACACCCCACTGTCATACACAGACAAACACACCACGCACAGCAGCACATGCTGATCAGAACATGGCTGTCTCCAAATTGCCACATAAATCAGTAGTTGAGCACTGTGGTGTTGAAAATGGCAAAACTCACGTGGTCTAAGTGACCACAAGGCAGCACGTTGACATTACTTAGCAGATGTGGGCGTGCATTTGTTTCCCTGCGCCCATCTCCAAACCGTCTCCAGAGAAAAGCACTGAAGGGATCGGGGAATGTGTAATGAACAAAGTTTGGGAAGACTGTCCTGACTCTACAGTTCTTTCCCAGCACTGCCAAGACTGTCTGAAGCCCTGAGGGAAACAGGCCACTTTCAGCTAGTTTATCTTAGAATTTTCAAGACCTATTGGAGCATACAACTATTTCCTCTCACCCAACGCCTCTTACATCCAATTTCATTTGATACACTTCAGGAAACATTACCCCAGACACAAGCTGGTAGGATGAGTCAACAAATTAGAACATACCCAAAGTCCAGTTCCTGGCCAGCCAAGGTACTCTTCAAAAACCAGTGAGCTACCCAGAACGAGCTACTTCCCAGTGAATGCAAGGCTGGGACACCACGTCCTGGGTACTGTCTGAGGTCACAGGTTGGTTTTTGTTTTTTTTTTTTTTTTAGCTCAGTACCTTAAACACAACAACCCTGTCCCCTTCCCAGCAGCTACCCAGGGAAGGACTCAACTTTAGGAACCCCAATCTCTCCAATCACCCCCATCCTACACATCCCCCCATGCCTTGCAGCTCTGCCACCCCAAGTACCCACCTCCCACCAGGGCGATGCCCCCACTGAAGTGTGCTCGGTTGTCCCTGAGATGGCAGGCACTAACTAGGCCACAGCACCAAGCCATGGTCACTGTGCCCAGCCTCTCGATGAAGGAACCCTGGATTGCAACACCATGTTGCCTTCAGGCACATTTCGTCTTCCTGTGCCAACAGAAGTTGGAAAGATTCCTTTTTGAACCTAGCTTTGCTGTGGCTCCCTGAGAAATCTAATGCAAATTATTCTATTTCTCTAAACTTCAGCTCTTCATCTAGAAAAGGGATGAATGTCTTACAGAGGCAGAGGGATCACAAAACAAGTGAAAAATACAAATTGCCTCCGTCTGCTAAAAAAAAAAAAAAGCTATATAACCCAAAGCAACTCTGATGGGGAAACAAACTCAGGAAATGACCAATGTGGACCCTCAGATCCACTGAAGGGTGGCCAGAAGGAAAGCCAACTAGACTGCACCCCATCAGAACTTGTTGAAGACCCACTGACTTCGAGCGCATCGTTCACCAAATCTCCACAGTAACAAGCACCAGAGGCAAAGTAGTAAACCCAGCAAAGCAGGAGTGCTTCTTTGCACAGGAAAGCGCCTCCTCTCGGTGGAACGGGAAGAATGATACTCAAGACCAAGTGTTTGTGGCCTCCACAAAGCATGTGTGAACCCCATCCCTACCCCTGAGAGGTGAGGGGCAGATTATGGGCCCCTCCAGGTGTGACTGTACCCTTCCAAGAAGAAGTTTCACCTCTGTGAGCCCGGTGCTCTGAAGAGTGGCCAGCGAGGGCACAACAGGAGCTGTCTATGAGCCAGGAAGTGGCCTCTCACAGAAACCTAATTCGCTGGCACCTTGATCTTGGAATTGCCAGTCTCCTGAGGGAAAAGCCACGCAGCTGGTGTGTTTCACTGAGCCAGTCCAGGCTAAGGGAGGGGGCAAAGGAAACACTTCCAGTCACTCTCAACTACCTGTGCACTAAGCACACCGAAGACACAAAGATGGCTACACCCATTTTTGCTCTTAGGCCATCGATGAGGGCCTAAACACTAGATTTTGATGAAGAGTAACAACGCTAAGGGTAGTGAGGCAGATAGAGGGAACTGTTAGTTCTGCCTAGGAGAGCTGGGAAGGCATCATATGTGGAGGATGGTCACCTGAGTAGACTTTGAAGGAGGGCGGGGGTTAGTGGAAGCGTTGGAAGGAGGGCAAAGGCAGGCATAAGAAGAGGTTAGTGGGTTTCAGTTCAGCTGTCCTCCCAACAGCAGGAGAACTGCCCATCGTGGGCTCGAATTCCAGCCAGGCAATGACAAGCTGGAGTACACCGCACTTGTCCCTCTAGAACTGCCCTTTTGACCATAGTCCCCACCACTCCCCACGGTTCCCCCATCCAGGGCGCTTTCCTTCTCTTATCCTGATGAAATGCCTGTGCATCCTAAGGAGGCTCCAGGCCTCCTAAGGAGCATGTAGGAAGCTCTCTGCAAGACTGAGCTCATTCTAGCACTCAATTGCAAGGTTGTATTGTGGGGCTCTTCAGTTTCCTTATTTTACTATAATTTGCCAAGGAAGGTCTTGGAAGATAAATAGTGTAATGTATGGATATAGATATACATATATATTTGAATGAATACATGAACAAGTAAGTAATATACATTCTTGCATGTTTATCCCCAAACCAGCTCTTCTTTCCACCATTTTTTTCACTTTTACTATTAAAAAGTTCTCCTAAGATGAATATGAGTATTCCTAAAGTCAATCACAGTGCTTCTGTTTCACACTTCTATTGGGTTGAAATGGAAACAGGAACGCCATCGTGAATGTGGAACACACCATTATGTCTGGCAGTGAGATCAATTAGAGCTCAGGGTATGAGAATGCAACAGATAAGATCCCCAAATGCTATCAGTGCTCTCCGAGGACACTGTGGAGGACAGGAGAGGCGCCAAGAAGCATTGAGACAGGCAAATGTTCTGATTTTCAAAACGGGAACCGAGTGACAGCCTGCCAGTTTCCCAATGGCAGAATGTAATTTCACTCTCAGGCAAGGTTCGCAAGCAGATTGTAAAGGGACACTGAGAAGCCTCTAAGACAGGAAGTAATGTCTGTTTGGAGCCAGCGTGAGGGAACCAAGAACAAGTCAAGGCAGATTCATTGTGTTGCTAACAAGACCCCTAGACTAGGAGAGCAGAGATACCCGACAGGCATGCACGGTGTAAGTAATGAGCAGTGCAAAGCCCTAATGGAACACCTTACAGGCAGCATTAAAGGAGAGGACATTGATGGCTTTCTTCCTCCATATTGACAAAGTATTGAGAGTCAAATCTTCGGGTGTCTTTTTGGCAAAACTTCTTTGAAAACATGAAGCTTTCCTGCAGGTTACTGATATCTATGGAAAAATTAAGAGATGTAGGTGGGCTTAAAAATGGCAACAAATGCCTGGTAGTGGCGCATGCCTTTAGTCACAGCACTCGGGAGGCAGAAGCAGGCGGATCTCTGTGAGTTCGAGGTCAGCCTGTTCTACAGAGCAAGTTCCAGGACAGGTTCTAAAGCTACAGAGAAACCCTGTCTTGGAAAACAAAAAACAAAACAAACAAACAAAAAAGTGGCAACAAATGGTTACACTCAAGTATGACTGCATTTGGACAGGATGTGTGCCCTCAAATCTGTCATAACTGTCATCACCCCTTCTACTGCTGTCAGTAAGGTGTGCCACCTGCCACAAACCATCTTCATTCTACCCTCCAAGCACTCAACACATTACAGCAAGTCCTGGGTTTAATCCCCAACATAGCTTATATAAACCCAGCATGGTGATAAGTACTGTAACCACAGTACTTAGGAGGCAGGAGCATCAGGAGTTCAAAGTCATCCATGGCTAAATAGTACAAGACTATCCTGGGGCACATGAGAAACTCCCCACAATCCTCAAATAGACAAGTGAAACAATGAAGACAGTAAATGGTAGTGGGCCTTGTTACCAAAGCAAATAAGGCTAACTACAGTCAGGGGTACATTCAGAGGCTCCCAACACCCAAATGTATAGGCAGTCACAGAAAAGTGTCTATCCTGTTCCAAGAAGTCCCCAAGAAGAAGAAATTATAGAACCAATGGGTAGATGATGCCATCTAAGAAAAAATCCTATGAGTCACAGCTGTCCAAACTTAAAGTATGTAGGCCTGGAGGACACTGAGTTTTTCGTCCCTGGAATACACAAACACAAGTATATAGTCAAGAGATTGATTCAGGTATCTGGGGAGGCAAGAGAAGACTCGAATCTAACAATGTTTATAATAGAAATGCTATATGAAAGTATGCGTCCTTTGTTAAGTCAGTAAATGCCTTAATTAGAGACAAGAAGGAGAAAGCCAACAGAGAACTCAACACTGTTTTGAAAAATCCTAAGTTGCCCTCACAAAATTTGCAATCTATGAGACCTGTTTAATGAAGTAGGCTGGTTGCACCAACCTGACCAAATGCCAGGAAGAAAGTAATTGGCACAGAGCTTTATTTTGCTCAGTTGGTCAAACATCCCTCAGAGACAAGCCACAAAGGCAGAGGGAAGAAAATGAGAGGGGAAACAATGGGACACCATCAAGAGGCTGCCAGTCAGTCCCCAGCACAACGCTGCCATCTGGTACTGACATCAATCCTTCAAGGGGCTGTGTCAGCCAAACAATGTACCAGGGACACCAAGCCTGGGAAGATAACGGCCTTGCGACCTTGGGTAAGTCACTGAACACTGCCAGAGCTCGGCTCCTTATCTCTGAACTGGGTTCATACTAACCCTTTTGCATACTATGCAGGCCAAGAGCAGTGATGTCTGGGAGTGAGTCCCAGAAGCTAGAGGTCCCTGGGTACATCAATCCTAACGCCAGTGATTAACAAACAAGGCTGTGGATGGAAGCCCTGGAGCATGCTAGGCCAGTGCTCCACCACCGAGCTACACACAGGGTCAATAAATAAAACACTGAAAGAAAAGGTTTCAAAGGGCTTCAGGTACAACGATCCTACAATCTAAGTCTTAAAGATACAACTACAGAGGGGGGGAAATTAACCAAATTTAAACCAAAGAGACCAGATCTTTTGAACCAATTTCCTGAAGAAATTCATTACCATGGCCTGGTATTTGTTGGTTAGTTGTTAAAATAAAGGTGAAAGGTGAATAGGAAGTGAATTAGCTGGAGCACCTGATGCTCTGAGGATCCCCAGGAGAGGCTGACTGGCTTGGTGGTGGCAACATTCTTTAAAGAGGAGATAAGCAGATTTCCTATCGGGACCACTGTCCAAACATCCCCTTCTCTTCTCTGTCGTAATGTTTTTATGGGACTCTCAGTAAAAAAAAAAAAAAAAAAAAAAAAAAGCAGTCAATATAGTCTCAAAAAATATATAAACTCCTTAAAAAGTAGATATACAAAATGGAAAATCAGCTTTTGTTCTGAGCAGTTGTGTGAATCCCAATATCTGGCAGCTGAAGGATTTGTTTCTAAATTGTCAGCAAGGCTGATACATCTCAGGCACTGTTTCTGACACTGAATTAAAAACTAAGGAGGAGGTCAAGGAAGTGAAGAGATTTCTCTTCCTTTCACCTTGGGACCCACCCAGGGGCCATCAGCATGCTGCCCTGGCCCAAAACTAAAAGACAAGGAAAACACAACCCCCCACCCCATTCTGCATGCCTGCTCCCTCACAAAGCTTCCCCCCCCCCAATATCTGAAGGTTGAAAGCCACAGGGACAAGCCAGCAGGCTGCCTGAGGCCACTGACTTCCTGGGGCGTGGAGCCCTCAGGCAGCACTAGTAAGTAACAGGCGTGGCCTCCTCAGGTCACTAGAACCTCAAAGCAGCTCGACGCTACACAGCCTCAAAGCAGCTCGCCCTACACTGCCTCAAAGCCAGGCCTCCACACCCACTGAAGATGCATTTTGCCCACTCCATATGAAAGCACAACACACCCTGTGTCGCAGCAAGGAGAACCAAGGACCAAAAAGAAAACGGGTGCTTGGAGCCACAGCTGGGACCTCTCTGAGGGCACAGGCTCTGCAAAGGGGAAGCAGGGCAAGGTGCCTTCAGATCTCCCTGCCGATGCTGTGCTTAGAAAGCCCACCATCTGGCCTGAGGGCGGATGCTGCTTGCCTGCATTTAGCTGTACAACCGCAGCCCTTCTCTTCCTCAGCTAGCATGGATTTAGGGAGCGGCTTCTGCAAGAAGTGTGGGTTCTATGCCACCAAATCTGGAACCAGCACCCAAAGGTCATCTTGCTCTCCCAGCAGGCAGACTTTCTCCAGAACCATGGGAGCCACGCAGCACCTACCAGTCCAGGTATTGGCTTTGAACCAAAGCCAATGACCCGAAACAACCATGTACAGAAAGACCAGCACATAATACATTTTGTACACGGAACTCTCTCTTTATGCCTAAATGCCTGCATTGGTCTAGATCAATATGTCCCGTAACAGTTAATCCATGGCAACTCAGACCAGGCAAGAGATGCTACTGACAAAGAAGGGCTGCTTAAGGACGCTGTGCCCCCCACAGCCCATACTCGTGCATTTGAATTTCAGCCCAGGGAAAGCAGCAGAGGCAGAAATAACCACCCACAAAAGCCAAAAGAAGGGGTGGGGGAGTGGGTCAGAAAATATATACATAAATAGCAAAGGGCTTTCACATCGGCAGTGAAGGGAGGAGGCCTTGACTATCAAAATGGCCTTAGAGTGACATATCACCGCCAAGATGATGGAGTACCAGTGACACTCCTAAAGTCAGGCGTAGGATCCTCCTCACACACCTGCAATGCAGAGATTTCTGCCCTTTCTGTAATTCACGCTCCCAGCCCAGGCGCTATCTGCAGTGGGAGCCAGTCTGGACTTGTGCAGCCGCCGCTGCTCCTCCTTACAATAAGATTATTGCTGCATAGCAACTTCTCACCAAGGCAAGGAGGCAAAGGAGACAGCAGAGGGAGAGACAAGGGAAGGGAGAGAAGGCAAAGTCCCTCAGCCCCACAGCTCACCTTTTATTTGGGCTTCATATTCGGCGATGATCTCTTTGTCTTTCTTGAACTTAGTTTGAGATGACATCTTCCGACGTGGCAAAAAGAACTGACAGGCTGTTTGATTTATTTCTCCTTTTCTTTCCAAGTCCTCTCCCAAGCCTGGGTAATCACACAGCGATAGTCGATTTCACAGGTTTCAAGGCTAAGCTCTTTCACTTGGCTACAGAGCTGGGCAGAAATCCTTCTTCTGGGAGGAAAATGCTCTCTGCTGGCAGGGAAATGGCTCTGGTAGCTTCCTCCGGTCAGCTCCTCTTGCAAAAGGAGAAATCACCCTGGGAGTACCATAACCTGCCCCAGTTTTCCAGGATTTTTCTTCCAAAATAATAATAATAATAGCAGCCAAGAGCACGAGCACACACACAAACACACTCACAAGTGCACCCTCACCCGGACACGCTTACACGCAATTGTGCTGTGCACACACCCATCCGCACCACAAGCACTCACATACACACACGCATGCACACACTCACTCACACACACACACTCCCTCACACACCCTCACTCACTCACACATGCACACACCCGCTTTCTCACTCATACACACACATCCACAAGAGGCGCGGCGCCTCCTGGGTCGTGTGGCCAGCCTCCGGTTCTCTTTGGAAGGCTCTGCTGAGGAGATGGTCAGGTTGCCAAAGGACCGGTCATCTCTCATCCTCCCTCAGGTCGGTCGGCGCCTGGAGTCTGCTGTCCGGTGAGGATCAAAGCCAGGAGAGGGAGATGGAAGTTTTCTGGCTGTAGCGTCTTAGCTCCTCCGGACCCAGGGATGGACTGTTCACCCCGCAGGGCTGGTGGAGCTCTCCCCCACTGCCCTCGTCACTAGACTCCGCCTCCCGGATTTTATAACAACTGACACATTGTAGCCTACAGGAGAGCTGAACTGGCTGCAAGCAAAAAGGGGAAGAAACGTTTCACAAAAGGAAGGCGGCAGGAGGGGAGAAAATCAGGTTGGGAAGGCCTGGGAGGCTCCCGCAAACTCCAGCTAGTAGTAGCTGGGCTAGAAATTTTTCTAACAAACACTGGAAGATTCTTTTTCATCGCATGGTGAAAATCAATTCAAGCCCTTAAACCATCGGCTGTATGACAAGTTGTTACTCTGCCAAGACTAGCAGAGGGCCTGATACACGCGGTGAAGAGCACTAATATTTTTGGAGGAATAATTTGATCAGAGGGGCAATGCCAGTTTTGTAAGGGGTGGCGCGGGGGGGGCGAGGGCCGGCTGCAAACAGGTTCAGAGAGGGTGGGACAGTACAATTCTACCTCCCTGTGCCTCGTTTCCTTTACCAGTAAAATGGGCTCTGTTTGGAGGCTCTTTTATACACACTTTCAACAGATATATACCAAAGCCTACTCAAGGGCCCACTAGAGTTTACAAGGTGAGAGGCTCCGTACAATGGCAAGGCAAGAATTGAGCTACATGAGTGAATAACAGAAGGTGGTAGAAAATGTCAAGTGCTAAGGAGAATTAAAAACATTGCAGAGCACCGTGAATGTAAAGGGCTTTGGAGCAATTGAGTAAGAACAGAAACTTAGCTTGGCCCAGTACCTGGATACGTAAGCCCCCTATAAATATTGGCAATTATGGTTAACACAACATCCTAGGGGGTACATCCCATATAAGCACCAAAGTAAGTGTTCTCTCACAGGTAAAAGAGTGCAGATCTACATGATGGGAAATTACTTACCCAGGGTCCCCAGGGTTCCAACCCAGACAACAGAATCCACCAGTATTATATGCTCCATAGGCGTCTTCAGCATTTAAAAAGCCCAGTTATGTGTCAAACTATAGGATCGCTCACCACTGGAATTCCACAGTAAGGCTGTCATAAGAGTGTCTTGACCCTAAAAGTTCCCTGAAGAAAACATCTATCACTTTCTCAAAATAAGTATCATCTTCCACTTGTCTTTCTGGAGTGATCCAGTGTGTCCTTTGGCTTGGACTTAGACATGGACAGGCTATCCACACCAGCTCCTAAGAGCTCCCCAAGGGAGAGCCCAACTAGAATGGGCCTGGAGAGGTAGGTGAAGTGAGACGGGGTCTTCCTACTGAATGAGCAGGGAGTGAGCACCGAGAGTTGCCTGAGCAGAAGTCCACCTGGTGAATCATCAGGCTTATTATAGCTCTGGACCTAGAGACAAGAGGTCACAAAGTTCATAAACAGATGCCACAGCCCACATCCTCCTGCCTCACCCGTCCCAGGGACATGCTAGGGCCCTCGTAGTGTCATTAGAGGAAGATATACTCAGAGATTAGCCTCTCTGCCTCAAGCCTAAATCATCAAAGAAAAATGGAGTTAGTGTCCTATGCCCTGGAATGTGAATAAGCAACTAACCGAATTCCTTCCTGTCTCTTCTATGAGCCTGGAGCCTATAGGGCTGGATAAGGTGACTCTGACTGCTCTCTGCACCTACTGGGGGCAGGAACCCAGTAAATGGCAGTTTTAGCCATGAGGACAATTTTAAAACCACACATGTGTATCAGAGACTCACACAGGGCACTGAGCCATGGGAATGTCCCAAGAAGCCATATGACAATGAAGCAAACTGTGTCAGAAAACCCCTGTTGAACAGCAAGGGATGGGTCTCTGTGCAAGAAGGATGGTGACATACAGTCTGTGTAGGGGCTGTAAGTGGCCTCCATGCCTTCTCAGAACTTCAGCGTCCTCTTCTATCAAATGGCAGTCCCATGGGGACCCCACCAAGGGGACCAAGCATCAGATCTTGGGGCTTCCCAGAGAGAGGGAAGGAAAAGAAAGGCTTATAAGCCATAGCCACAAAGATGTCCCCATGCATAATGAAGCTATATTGTCTCAAATCTTCTGTCCCTGGGAAGTGGTGAGTGGCCTAGGCACTGTGACCTCATCTTGTCTCTTCTAACCTTCCTCACAACTAATTGGAGTCTGGGGTCACTCAAATGCCCTTCTACAACAAGCTCTTCCAAATGGCCATTGTTCTTTGTTGAATAGGGACCAGTTGCTACTGTCAATGTTTACTCTTCACAGGACAGTAATAGAAACCAGATTCTCAACCCCACACCCCCCTCCCAGATAAATTTGTAACTGAAAAGGGGCAGTAGAATGTGATTTCATCTGTGCCCCATCCCCACCCCAACCAAGTATTAAAATACCCCTGGAAATATCCTATTTCCCACAGGCTCATTTTCTGAAGCATACTGAATTATTTTAGTGTGTGTGTGTGTGTGTGTGTGTGTGTGTGTGTGTGTGTGTGTGTGCATGACTGCCTGCCTATTGCCCAAGGAGGCCTAACGAGAGTGTCAATTCTCTAGAACTGGAGCTGTGGGCCACCAGGTGGGTACCAGGAACCAAACCTGGGTTTTCTATGAAAACAGCCAGCATTCTGAATCACTGTGTCAACCCTCTAGCCTCCAAAGTTACTTTTTAAAACATGATTTTATTTATTCTTATTTTATGTGCATTGGTATTTCACCTACATGTATATCTGTGTGGGGTGTCAGAGTCTCAGAGAGTTGTAAGCCACCATCTGGGGGCTGAGACTTGAACCCAGGTCCGTGGAAGAGCAATCAGTGCTCTTAACCACTGTACAGGGGAGAGCCCAAGCACTCCATATAGATTTTATAGAGATGGGTCCTTACCAAGACCCATTAGGTCTGGTAATACAAACGTTCTTGTTTTCAAGGAATTAACCAAAAGAGGAATCATGATCGCAATAATGGCTATCAATTCTTTACACAGCTTTTTCATTCTATGATTGTGTTTGTCTTAACCATTTCCAGTGAAAGTTTTCCACTAACCAAATTGGAGGTTAAAAATATAAGGAAAGCATCACAAATGACCATCGGTGTGACTTAAACTACAATCACCACAAAATAACACAAAACTAACCCAACCGGTTTTCTTTTCCTGGTAGAAAAAAAAAAAAGGAAAGGGGGGGAGGTGTGTGGCATTTGAAGGAAGAGTGACCAGAATAGTTTTTGGTTTAAGGCAATTATATTTTTCTGGTCAACTAGAAACACTCCCTGCCCCCGGCTCAAGATGACTAATTCTGTAACATTTTTCCACACTGCTTCCAGCTCATGCATCTACAAACAGTTCAGAGAATTCTGGGCCTCAATCTTGACTCTGCAAAATGGAAGCAGCAACATAACTCAGCCAGCTGGTGATAATGAACTGTGGATGTAGCCCATTGATAGAGTGCTCTGCCTAGCCCTGGGTTCAGTCCCCAGCAACACACACACACACACACACACACACACACACACACACCAGCATGCCTTGTGTGTATACACTGCCTATTATTCTAGAAAGTTCTTTGACTTTGTGCCTTACTTGGTCCTGCAGGTCCCTGAGAGCAAAGAGGACTCTTTCACATCTCTTTCCTTCTGTTAGAAAGTTAGTAGGTAGGTAGAAACTTTGGTGAAGGAATTATTCCATAGCCCAAATATGAGATTGGCCTCTTTAACTGTCTCAAGAGCCAGAAAAGTCTAACAAACTCAATTCTGGAACAAATTGCTTCAAGATTCTGCCTGGAAAAACTACCATAAGCCCCGGCAAGCCTCAGGAGCAGCCCAGACAGAGCAGTATAGCCAGAGGATGAGAAGGAGTGCCGGGAAATGCTGCTTTGGGGACTGACTAGGAAGTCACACTCAGGTCCACAAAGCAGTTGGTGTCACCTGCACAAGGCCTGCACAAGGTAAACCGCCCCAAATGCTGACCCAGGTGGCTCAGACGATCTCCAGGCTCTGCTCTTACTGAAGAAGTGTGTGCTGTTGATAGCTGTGAGGAAGAAGGGGGACCTTCCTTCCTTCCTTTCTTCCTTCCTTCCTTTCTTCCTTCCTTCCTTCCTTCCTTTCTTTCTTCCTTCCTTTCTTTTTCTTTCTGTTGTTTTGTTTGAGACAGGGTTTCTCTGCATAGCCCTGGCTGTCCTGGAACGCCCTCTATAGACCAGGTTGACCTTGAACTCAGAGATCCACCTGCCTCTGCCTTCTGAGTCCTGGGATTAAAGATGTGCACCACCACTCATCAGATCTTTTTATATGAAATATAGAAGGTTGGGTTTCTATACAGAAATATTGGGTTTCTTGGCAATGACACATTTTGGAAGTAAACAGAGGTGATGGCTACCATTCAATGAATGTGCTAAATGCTTTTTTTATTTCATACTTCAATATAGTTATTTTTAATTTTAATTTTAATTTTATGTATGTGGTGTTTTGCCTACATGTATTTCTGTTTACTGTGTGTGTACTTGCTGCCCATAGAGGCCATATTAGGATGTCAGCTCAGATCCCTTGGAATTGGGTTACAGATGGTCATGAGCCATTGTGTGGGTGCTGGGAACTAGACTTAGGTCCTCTGCAAGAGCACCCAGTGCTCTTAACCTGTAAGCTAGCTCTCCAGGGTCTGTGGTTAATTTTCCATATTACATATTCATTTATTTAGGTTTTCTGAAACAGGGTTTCTCTGTATGTAGCCCCTCGCTGTCCTGGAACTCTCTCTGTCAACCAGGCCAACCTCGAACTCAGAGATCCACCTGCCTCTGCCTCTCGAGTGCTGTGATTAAAGGCATGCGCCACCATCTGGCTATATTATGTATATGATCATAATTCAAGTGTATGAGAAAAACACCCACAGCCTAGAGGGAAAGTCAGTGAAGGCTGTGATTGACAGTCCACAGAAAGAACTACACACTTCATTCATGATCAGTATCTATCAGACATGGGTAGATTCAGGGGCTTTAACTGGGTCAGCGTGACACTAACTCTCCATCTTGTGGGGTGTCAGGTTTTCCCCATACAATGGTAAAGGTGACACTACCCCCTCACCTTCCCCCACCCCTACCCCTACCCCCCACCACCACCCCTCCCCCACCAGCAGCTCTAAGTTCTCTCAGCCTGGCATTCCCAGGAAGGAAGATAAAGTTCTCCCCCAGAAATTCCTGTAAACAACCTGGGAATGGTCAATTAGCCCAGGCTAGCCCTAAACCATGGCTAGCATGGCCAAGGGGTTGGAATGTTCTACATAGTGAACCCCAAGAACATAGAATAAACTGTCCCAAATAATCAACTTGGCCCCAGAGGTGGGGTGAAGTCCCCAAAAAGTTTTGACCAAGGTGCCATTCCAGAAGGAAAAGAATTTGTAAAAATCAACATCTTGTCTGCTAAGAGCTACTATGGGACATGGAAGATAGACCTGTAACGGAAGTGACACATGTGGCATGGCATCATCTAACTTTGATGTTTCTGAAGCACCTTCTCATCCAAAGACACAACCTTACCAGGTCTGTAGATTAGACTACTCCCACTTTACAGATGAGGAATTTAGGGGTCAGATATTCCATAGGTAATAAAGGGGAGATCCAGGCAAGAAATCAGCACATCTGACTCTACACTGATTTCCGACCCACCCCCACCCCCAACCCCACCCCACGTGCACGTGCACACACACACACACACACACACACACACACACACACACACACACACATTCCAGGCATCTGCTGAAAGACACCTGGATACATACTTGGCCATCAGGACCTGACACTGAGAGAATAGGGAATGCTGCAGAAGTCCTGTGCCTTTCCAGAAAGACCATGTTTCAGAGATCACAAGTAAACAATCAATTATACCTCAACTAAATGGAAAGTTCAGGGTGACACAGGGTCTCACAGTAAGACCATTTGAGGGCTGACTCAGTGGAAATAGTACTTACCTAGCCTGCAGTAACTCCTAGGTTGGAGCCCCAGTGACAAATAAAACTGGGTGTCGTAATGCACACCTATAACCCCAGTTCTAGAAAGGTGGAAGAGGGTCAGAAGTTCAAGATCAACTTGAGCCTGTCTTCAAAATAATAAAGACCAAGATGGACATGGTAATGCACACCTTTAATCCCAGCATTGAGAAGAGGCAAGTGGATCTTGGTGAGTTCAAGGCCAGCCTGATGTACAGAGCAAGTTCCAGGACAACATAGTAAGACCCTGAGAGAGAGGGAAAGACAGAGGGAGAGGGAGACAGAAAACAGCACTTCATAGTACACAGGTCTTTAATCCCAGCACTCAGGAAGCAGAGAGAGGTGGATCTCAACGAATTCCAGGCCAACCTGGTCTATAGAGCAAGTTCCAGGACAACCATAGCTACACAGAGAAACCCTACCTCAAAAAAAAAAGCAAAAAAATGGGGTACAAAAGGAAGGAAGGAAGGCAGAAAGAAAGAAAGAAGGAAGGAAGGAAAGAAAGAAAGAAACGATAGAAAGAACCTAAGTCAGATAAGATGTGTGGGTTGCACTGAAAGGGTGGGGCTTTGGAAGCACTGCCTTGCTGT
This sequence comes from Mesocricetus auratus, assembly GCF_017639785.1. NCBI lineage: Eukaryota > Metazoa > Chordata > Mammalia > Rodentia > Cricetidae > Mesocricetus > Mesocricetus auratus. The sequence goes on from NW_024429266.1 coordinate 173,308,365, forward strand.
CTCCCTGTGCCACATCAATGATGTCATCCTCTATGTGCTACTGATGTCTTTTTTTTTTTTTCTTTTCAGAAACTGCCTCAGGAACATGGCCTCCCTCTGGACTTAGCTGCTTCCTCTTTGTCTTTGGATGCCAAGACCTCCACATCTATCACAGAGAACCTTCAATAGCTCCCTACTGGCTCATCTTCCTCCATTCTTGCCTCCCTACTAACGGTTTAATCCAGGAGCCAGACTAGTATTGCAGCAAATCATTTCTCTTGTGGCCTCCACTTAGAATTGAACACATACTCTTCCCCCTTGGCCCTCATGGCTGGGCCTGTGACCCCATCTCATACCTTTCTTTCCTGCTCCCTGAGTATTGGCTTCTCAAGTAGATGTTCCTGAGACCTTTGCTGGTGTCCTCTTCTCAGAAAGCTGTGTCCACACTTCTTTCCAAATGGCAACTCTAGTATACCATTGTGTTTGCCTTTTTTCACTGCATGATAATATCTAGTTTATTACTGCTATATTTGCTCACATAATGACTGTTTCCAGACTCTCCATCTCATGTCCCCACCAGGCCAGCATGTCTAAGATAATTTTGTGTGATGATGGAAATGTCCTATACCTGTGCTATCCTCTGTGATATGATTTGAGATGTCTACTGAGTACTCCAAACACAACAGAATTGACCACAGAATGAACTTTCATCTGGGTTTTACTTTAAGGACATGAAATGTAAAGAGTTGTATGTGGCCAAGGGTTAATGTCTGTGGTGGTTTGAAAGAAAATGCCCACCCCCACCCCCACCCCTACAGGCTCATAGGGAGTGGCACTATCAGGAGGTATGACCTTGTTGAAGTAGGTGTGGCCTTGTTAAAGGAAGAATGTTACTGGGAGTGGGCTGTGAGGTTTCAAATGCTCAAGCCAGGCCCAGTGTTACTCTCTCTTCCTGCTGCCCAAAGATCCAGATGTAGAACTCTCAGCTCCTTCTCCAGCAACATGTCTGTCTACATGCTGCCATGATTCCCACCATAATAATGAACTAAACCTCTGAACTGTAAGCTAGTCCCAATTAAATGTTTTCTTTTATAAAAGTTGCCATGGTGGTGGTCTCTTCACAGCAATAAAAACCCTAACTAAGACAGTGCCCTAGCAGAATCACTGTAAGATGTAAGGAAGCAGGAGCAATGTCTGGTTGTCTCCCCTACAACAGTACCTGACATGTACCGTTTGGTTAAAAAACATGTCCACACTGCACGAATATAGACAAATGAAAACCCATGGGACTTTTACTTGGTTCTCTTTCCCACTGTAACTAAAGGCTCTGCACCCCCATATCACCATCAACCCCCAGAGTTTCTTTGCTGCACTGACCTTAGGTATTTGGCAGAAGCACCAGGTGCCAGGGCAGCAGAGTCAATTACTTCCTCCAATGCACTCCATTTGGAGCCCAACGCCCCCTGTGAGGAGGTGGGTGGTAATGGGGCCTTACCAGGCTCCAGTAAATACTGCAGCTGCTTCCTATCTAGTCATCTGGGCTTTATGGAATGTGGAAATGGCTGGGCCTATAAATCCGTGTGAATAGTTCTATTCGTCTACTCCTCCTGCTCCTCTGTGTAATGTTGGAAGACAGGAGGAGGCAGAATAAGTCAGTGTCAGGTCAAGAGGCTGAATTTAATTAAAATGGTCTTTGGACTCAATTGCTTTAGGAAATGAAATCAGCATCAGGCTGAATAATATATTTTTTTGCAAGTTAGGGTCCCTCCTGGGTTCTCTTTAAGCAGAAAGATAATTCAGAACAGACATTAAATCCAGTTTAAAGTCTACTCTGTGAGGATTAGGCCACCTACATTATCCCACAGTGCTAAGACCAAATTCCCTGGCACCACCACCCCTCCAACCCTGAGTGATGACTGAGAAAGAGTCAACACCAAAGGCTTCTAGAAAGGCTTATGAAACTGTGCCCAGGGCTATATAGGAAAAGGGTAGACACAGACACTTCAAGGTATCAACCAGAATGGAGAATCCCACAGAGTGTTGAGGCAACTGGTTAAGAGACAGGACAAACTGAGCTCAACTCCACAAAAATGGCTCAAAAGTTGTGCTTCACAGAGAAGCTTCGTCTTGTGGCAGGTAATGAGCAGCTGAAGGGGCTCTGTGCTCAGGATGGGAAGGGAACTCCTGGGCCTGTCCCAAGAGGCTGCAGTGCTCTTCTGGGGAAGTTATAGCAGTTAAACGTGACTACTCTGTTTTCTGTGGTACAGCTCTGAAAATTGCCTGTGCTGTGATCTAGGGTCCCACAGCAAAACAGTTCTCTCTCGGGGATGAATTTTTACCTGGGTCTTATTTTAAGGCTTGAGACGTAAAGAGTTGTGGGGAGCCGCCCCCACATTCTCCGTTACAAGATGGCGCCGACATCCATTGTCAGTTGGAGTAAACAACCTTGGTGCGCATGTGCCTGCTACTTTTCCATCCCTTACTCTCTGCCTCTCCGGTGGCGTCATATGGGCTGACGAGCAGGAGCCAGTCAGGAGATGACACGTCCGAGGTGGGGACTGCTGAGCTATATAAGGGTTGGGCTTTTCGCTCCCCAGGTCTCCACTCTGTAAGCTTATGCTCTCCCTCTCAAGACGCATTAAAGCTGTTCTGCAGAAGGATCCTAAATGTGCCGCGTCGTTCTTGCTGGCGAGACGGTAGCGCGGGACAAAGAGTCACATGTGGCCTAGGGTTGGCACACTGGACAGAGCCACTGCACCACTGAAAGGAGGCAGGGACCAGTGCTGTGGTTATCCCCCCCTACAACAGTGCCTGATGTGTAGCAGGCTACAAATTAGCATTTGGACAGGGAAGTGTTGGTGATGCGGTGGAATGGTGATCCTGGGTATCAGGTGCACTGAAATGTATAAAGTGGCTTTTAGGAAGCTACGACCATGTGAAAGCTTGCATACCCAGTCATTTTCAACATAATCTCAGGGAATCCCACAACAATTCTAAGATAACTATAATTTCTCCATTTCACAGATTAGGAAGGGGGCTCTGAGAGGTGATGTCACATGCCGCACTGGAGAGACTAGTGGAAAGCTGAAGCAAGGACCTGAAGCCCTCATTCCAACAGTCTATAAGAAGTGTGTCCTGTTGAAAAACCATAGACGTCATCTTAGGAGGGAACTGGCCATAGACTGAACTGTGTCCCCACAAACCAAATCCATGTATGGCTATGATGATGTTTGGAGAGGTACAGGGTCTCAGGATGGGATTAGTGTCCTTAGAGAACCAAAATGAAAAGATGGGTCTCAAATACTGATATATCAAAAAATTGCAGGGCTTTTTAACCTTTTTCTGAACACCATAATGCTGTTTAAGAGTCCTGGGAAGGGGCTGGAAATTTTATATACCTAGGTTCTGCTGAAGTTGCCAGTTTTGATACCAGACTTTGAGAACTGCTGCAAAAAACCAAGCAAACAAGACAAAACAAAAACCAAGAGGGTTAGAAAGGTAGATTAGTGAGTTCATTCCTTGCCATGCATGTACAGGACAGGAATCTGAGATAGAATCCCCAGAACCCATGTAAAGCCATGTATGGGAGTACACTCTTGGAGTCTGAGGACTCCTGTCATGAGATGAGAGGCAAGAGCAGAATTCCTGTAAGCTTGAGAGCCAGCTACTCTGGTAAGCACAACAGTGAACAAATAATGTAGACAATGAGGACTGACTCGGACCTTGTCCTTTGACCTCCACATGAACTCTGGGGTACTGTGAGATACTTGATTATACTGTGTAAAGATATGTCACTGTGGTTGGTTTAGTAAGACGCTAAATGGCAATAGCTAGGCAGGGACTTCTGAACAGAGAGAGCTCTGAGAAGAGGAATGGCAGGATAGGTAGTACAGAATAAAGGTAACTGAGACACATAAAAGAATGTAGATTAAGGGCGTTGGTGGTGCTCTTCTTTAATCCCAGCACTGGGAGGCAGAGACAGGCAGATCTCGGTGAGTCAAGGCCAGTTCCAGGGTTTCTCTGTGGCTTTCCAAAGCCACAGAGAAACCCTGTCTTGAAACCCACCCCCCAAAAAAGGCACAAGAAACTGACATAGGTGCAAAGACCTACTCATTTGCACACTCAGGAATCCCATAAAAACACTAAACTAAAATATATTATATATATGCAAAGGAACTGTAGGGTAAAGGGAGAGAAAAAATAAAAAATATAAATAAAATTCATGGTCTCTTTTTCGTTATTATTGTTACATACAAATATGCATGTATGTATAGGTACATACATATAGATTCCCAAATACAATCTGTTCAGTATGTATAACATTACTTGTAGGTATGTTTTAGGAATGACTTGTAGGTATGTTTAGGTATTTGGTACTAAATAACCAACTGGTATGCTCTTTGCTGGGTAAGATTATTTCTCCCCATCTCAATCTTCCTAAGTTGCCTTAGTTTCATATGTATGGTTGAGGCCTCCTAGGATTTCCCCAATTACTTCAGAATTTCTATTGTTGTTGTCTTTGTTCAGCTCATGTTTAGACAGTCATGCTAGTGAGGCTTTCTGGGCATAGACAGCCAGAGCGATATAGAGAGAACCTGTCCACCTTCCCCGATACACACACACACACACACACACACACACACACACACACACACACACACACACACAAAGTGCATGTATATTTTAATCAATTTAAAGCACACGAGTATAGGGCTGGAGAGATGGCTCAGACATTAAGAGCACTGGTGGCTCTTCCAGAGGTCTGAGTTCAATTCCCAGCACCCACATGGTGCTTCATAACCGTCTGTAGTGGGATCTGATGCCCTCTTCTGGCATAAAGTTGATAGAGCACTCACATACATAAAATAAATAAAGACTTTTTTAAAGTATAGGTAAAAAAACATGAGTATTATTACAGAAGTAAAAGTTAATCCTTAGATACATATGTATCAAAGTCAGTCCTATTGCATGTAAAATTAAAATTCAGACAAAACTAATCCATAGTGATCAAAATCAAACATGACTGCTATGGAGATAGAAGGCTCTATCAGAAACTGTCATAGGGAATAATGAATAAGAGAAATACTTACCTTGATAGGCATAGTATAATAGTCCCTCAGATATACATACATATGTATATATATATATATATATATATACATACATAGAGAGAGAGAGAGAGAGAGAATCTAATCAAATTGTATAAGCTCTACACAATTTTCTATGTGAAATTTAACTCATTAGAAAAACCGCTATGGGGCCAGGCATTGGTGGGGCACGCCTTTAATCCCAGCACTCGGGATGCAGAGGCAGGCGGATCTCTGTGAGTTCAAGACCAGCCTGGACTACCAAGGGAGTTCCAGGACAGCCTCCAAAGCCATAGAGAAACCCTGTCTTGAAAAAACCAAAAAAAGGAAAAAAAAAAAGAAAAACCGCTGTGACCAGCAAAAGTGTCACATATGTGGAGCATAGATATCACAGTCCATACATCTGCCTGACAGCTACAGTTATGAGTAAGCACAATTGACACATACGTAAGAGTGCTGACCAGAGCCGGGCGTTGGTGGCACACACCTTTAATCCCAGCACTGGGGAGACAGAGGCAGGCGGATCTCTGTGAGTTCAAGGCCAGCCTGGCCTACAGAGCTAGTTCCAGGACAGCCTCCAAAACAATATAGAGAAACCCTGTCTGGAAAAAAAAAAAAAAAGACTGCTGACCAGATGATAGAAGGGAGGCTTATAGTCTAATAAAACTTCATTTCTGTTTTTGTTGATACAGTATCATTTGAGCACTGATTTTTGTGTGATTTTTTAAAAATTCAGCTCCTTTTTGTTAATGCTGCTGGTGTTTTGTGCTACTGTTCCAGGAAACTTTACACTTTTGACATCAAAAATTGCAGAAAACAAAAGAAAGGATTGGCAGAGTGAGTGTAAGAGGGTGTCCTTTGTCTGGGTTTTTTATGATTGTTGTTGATGCTGGTGCATTTGGACTAAAACCCTCACTTTCCCAATGTCTCAACTGAGGCTGTCAGGAGTAGCCAACTCCAGCTCCCCGAAACTCAAACATGGGCCTGAATCTGTCCTGAGGGATAGAACCTCCCTCAGCAGGCTTTTTCAAATGACACCCAAACAGAAGACTCATACCTGGCTTTGGGTAATGCTGAAGGACCACTCCAGTGTCAGAAATTCCTGTGGGACGAGCAGTCAGCTGAGAGAAGTCCCTTGAACCTACACACATCTCTAATAATATGGAGATGGGACTCTAGTTTGGACGTTTGGCCATTTCTTGGGGGCTGGGTCTCTGTTCCACGACTGGTCTGGCTAACAAGGTGAAAAAATGCTGAAGCAAAAGCATGATGTCTAAGGAGAAAAGACACAGAGTAGCAGGACATTGCAATGTATGGGTGGTTTTATTCTTCTGTCCTGCCTCCTGGAACTTTGGCCCATAGAGGATGAGTTAAGAAAGACTAGACTGGCTCTGAAGAGATGGGTGGCTCAGCACTGGCTGTTCTTCCAATGGATCTGGCTTCAATTGCCAGCACTCACACAGCAGCTCACAACTATCCAAAACTCCAGTCCCACGGGGTGTGATACGTTCTTCTAGCCTCTGTGGTACTCCACGCACATGGAGCACACGCATGCAGGCAAAACACCCACACACATACAAAATAATAAAATAATATTTTTTAAAAGAAAAGCTGTACTTGAGTATTTCTATTATTACCACAGAAGTTTCCCTGAGCTTACGGAGTTCCTGAAAACATGGGAGGAAGACACAGCACTCTTTTCTGCGCATGAAGCCACTGCTGATGTCACTTTGCCACAATGGCTACATGCCATTGATGAGTATCCTTCCCTTCCTTTGAGAGAACAAAAAGAAGATGCCATGTGTGTATCTTTCAAACTGGAGGGGAAAATACGTCCTGAGAGTAGCCAATATTATACTAAACAGAGAAAACCTGAAAGTGTTTTGTCTAAAATCTGGAAAAGACAGTTTTTCTATTGCCATCATTCCTTTTTTCTTTTTTAATTTATTTTTATTTTACACGTATGAGTGTTTTTTCTGCATGTATATATGTGTACCACATGAATGCAGTATCCATGGAGGTCAGAAAAGGTCACCAGGTCCCCTGGAACTGGATTTACAGACCCTTAAGAGCTGCTGTGTCGGTGCTGGAACACTGAGCTGTCTCTCCAGCCCTATTCCCCCCACTTTTATATTTATTTGTTTGTTTGTTTGTTTTTTGGTTTTTAGAGACAGGGTTTCTCTGTGTAGCTTTGGAATCTGTCCTAGAACTCTCTTTGTAGACCAGGCTGGCCTCGAACTCAGAGATCTGCTTGCCTTTTCCTCACAAGTGCTGGGATTAAAGGCATGCACCACCACTTCCCAGCCCCTCCACTTTTATTCAACATTGTACTAGAAGTCTTGGTTACAGTGCTAAGACACAAGAAAGAAAGAAATGCAATATAAATTTTTAGAGAAGTCAAATTGTCCCTACTGTTATATAAATATCAAATGTTGACAAACGTGCCATTGGAGCTTGGAGAAATTATTTGTATTTTCAGATGACATAAGCCTACACTTAAAAGAACTGTAAGAGTCCACCAGAAATTCTTAGATTTTACAAACTCAGCAAAGAAGTAAGACACAAAATCACAGCTTTTTCACATATCCATATCAAACTAACCACAAAAGAAACCAGGAGCAGGGAATCCCATTCACAATAGTTTCAAAGGGAATAAAATCCTGAGGAATAATCTTGACCTCTACAATGAAAACTTTAAGGCACTGAAGAAAGCTCTGAAGAAGTCTCTAGAAGCTGGAAAGATCCCCATGTTTATGGACTGGCAGAATTAACATTGTGAAAAATGCCAATACATTATCAAGAGCAATCTACAATGTACAAAGATTAATTCAAAATATATCAAAGACCTTAATGTCAGCAAGGTGGTGGTGGCACATATCTTTAATCCTTGGAGGCAGAGATAGGTGGATCTCCCTGAGTTCGAGGCCAGCCTGGTCTACAGAGTGAGTTCTAGGGCAGGCTCCAAAGCTACAGAGAAACCCTGTATTGAAAGCCACAAAAAAAAAAAAAAAAAAAAAAAAAAAGACCTTAAAGTGAGACCTGAAACTCAAAGCACAGGAAATAACCACAAGAGTTGGTAAGTGATACTATACGAACTAAGAAAAAAACCTTCTGCATGGCAAGGTAAGTGATCACCTGAGTGCACAGTCTATGCAATGTGAGAAAATTCCTGCAGACCAAGTATTAGTAGGGCATTAATATCTAAAATTAATATTGATAACTAATATCTATAACTCAAAGATTAAGCACCCCAAACCAAATCACCCAATCAATAAATGGCTAGGGCTGTTGAGATAGCTCAGCTGGTACAGGTGCTTGCCAACAAGCCTTAAAACATAAGTTTGATCCCTGGGGCCAACATGACAGAAGACAGAAACAACTTCTATGTTGCCCCTCTGACTATATCATGTATATACACACAAAATAGATATTTATTAACAAATAAATAATAAAATGAACTGAATAGACAGTTCACAGAGAAGTAGAAATAGCCAATTAACACTTGAAAAAGTTCTCAACTTCCTTAGTCATCAGAGAAATGCTCATCAAAACTGATCTGAGGGGCTAGGGAGATAGGAAGATGGCTGTGGCAATGGTAGGCACTGGTTCCTCTTCCAGAGGATGTGGGTTCAAGCCCCGGCACCCACATGGTGGCTCACAACTGTCTGTAACTGTTTCCAAGGGATCTGACACCCTCTTCTGGCCTCCAGGGGCACCAGGCAAGCACATGTTGCATAGACATACACGCAGGTGAAGCAATCGTTCAGATAAAATAAAAATAATTATTTTAAAAATACATAAATAAATATAACTGCTTTGAGATGTCATTTCAACAGAGATGAACGACATAAAAATAATAAATGGCACTGAATGCTGGCAAGGATCTGGAAAAAAGGGGAGCCCTTACTCATTGCTGGTAGGAATATAAACTTGGGTAGCCATTATAGAAATCTGAAAACAGAACTATCAGGTGACTCAGCTGCTCCACTCCTGCATATAAGAAAAGGGCTTCCAGTCAACAGAGCACAGAGACATTGTTGTGCCACTCACAACAGCCAGGAAGTAGAGACAGAGCAGATGCCCATCAGCAGCTGAAAAGAAAAACAAAGTCATAACATATGCAGGGAAATCAGTATGTTAAAGGGAATAAGGCTCAGGAAAGAAGATGTCACGTTTTCCCTCATATATGTGTGAGCGTGCCTGTGTGTATGTATGTGTTTATAAACATGAGTGTTTGGGAGTCACAAAAACTAGGAAGGGGCCATAAGAGGGCTAGGAGGAAATTTTTGGGAGAGGAGGAAGATGGTAACAGATAAGAAAGCAGAAAGAGACTAGCCAGAGGGTGGCAGGAAGTGGGGGGGGGGGCAATGAGAAAGGGGAACAAGTGACAAAAGAAGTATAGTGAGTGCATGAAAACACTGTAATGAAACCTGTTACTTCCTATGCTAATCAAAACGATTGGGGGGGGCAGAGGAGGGGGTGGTTTCGAGACAGGGTTTCTCTGTGGTTTTGGAGGCTGTCCTGGAACTAGCTCTTGTAGACCAGGTTGGTCTCAACAATTTTTTTTTTTTGAAACAGGACCTCACTATGTAGCTCTGCCTGACCTAAAACTGGTTTTTTAAACCAAGGGGATCTTGAACTCATCAGATCCTCCTGCCTCTGCCTCCTAAGCACTAATATTAGTAGGACATTTTAGAACCACCACACCTGGCTCTAAAGCAGAAAAACAAAGATGGGCTGGAGAGAGCCAAGTCAGTAAAGTATTTGCTGCACTAGCACCAGGACCTGAGTTTGAACCCCCAGAACTCACATTTAAAAATAAAAACTAGGTGTGGTTGCATATGAGTCTAATCCTAGCTTTGCAGAGCAGCCTGGCTCACTGTGGCTCACTGGCCAGCCAGTCTATATTGATTAGTGAGTCTAGGCCACAAGGGACCCTATCTCAAAACAAAAACAAACAAGCAAACAAACAAAACGGATGGCTTGAGGAACAAACCAGACTTGACCTCTGGTCTCCACACTTACACACCCACACATATGCATGCTCAAGCTCGTGCGAGAACACACCCACACCCAGGTATACATACACACAACAAATAAACAAATACATACATACCCTACGTCTATCTCTATCTTTTATATTTCTTACATTTACATCAAAGGTATGGGTGAGTTCTACAGTTTAGCTATCTTAATGTCAAGTGACTGCGATGAGCTGGGTGTACCAGGAGACCCTTTCCTCTCAGGGCTTCAGAGCCTGAAGCAGAGAAATGAGGTGTTTGAGTTTAGTCTGAGAGACACAGCAAGTTCCAGCCCAGCTTGAGCTATCCAGGAGACCCCATCTCAGGAAAAACAAGCAAACAAAAATTTAAAGGTCTATTTTTATTATTCTTAATTCTGTATTTGTGTGTGTGTGTGTGTGTGTGTCTGTCTGTCTGTCTGTATGTACATGAATGCAATTGTCTGAGGAGGCCAGAAAAACATCTCAGATGCTCTGGAGATAGAGTTGCAGGCAGTTGTGAGCTGCCAGACGTGGTTCTAGGCAACTGGACTCAAGAGCAGAGTATGGGTTCTTTTTTTTTTTTTTTTTTTTTTTGGTTTTTGAGACAGGGTTTCTCTGTACTGTTTTGGAGGCTGTCCTGGAACTAGGTCTTGTAGACCAGGCTGGCCTCGAACTCACAGAGATCCGCCTGCCTCTGCCTCCCAAGTGCTGGGATTAAAGGCATGTGCCACCAACACCCAGCAGAGTATGGGTTCTTAACAGTGGAAAGCCATCTCTCCAGCTGCCCCTTGCTCTTTTTTTGTTTTTTAATCTAGTTGTGTGTTACTGATTTCCATCACTATAACAAGCACTTGAGACAAGAAGAGAAAAGGGTTGTTTTGGTCACAGTTTTAGAGGGTTCCACCCATGGTTGTTCAGCCCTGTTTCTTTAGGCCTATGTAAGTACTGAATAGCTCACCTAAGGGCCCTAGGAAGGAAAAAAGAAAGAAGACAAAGTCCCACGAGTCCCCCAGTGACCTCCCACTAGGCTCTCACCTTAAAGTTTTTCCACCTCTCAGCAGCACCAAGCTGGGGACCAACATGGACACTTAAAATCCTAACTACAGCAAGCTGGTTTGTTACTTCTGGGCCACAGAAACACTTGCTATAGCCTGGTTACTAACCCTCTTTCAGACACAGCATTGGCAAGCACTGTCTCCTACAGCACGGGATGTATTGCATTTCAAGTTCTGGTGTTACCTAACTTGCCTGTTCTGTTATTTTTGTCTCTGTTCTTAGTGTCATTGCCAAGAAATAATTACCAAATCAACTGACCAGATGTCAAATATCACAGATTTCCTTCATGTATTTCCATGCTTTTCTGCTTCTGAGACAGGGTCTCAGTAGGTCATCCAGATGGAGAGGAGTTTGCTATGTGGTCCTGACTGCTGTGAACTCACAATTGTCCTGCCCCCACCTCCCGAGTGCTGAGATTATGGGTGTGTACCACCGCAACTGGTCCCCTTATGTTCTCTCTAAAAGCGTAAATTTTAACTCTTACACGTGGGAGCTAACTTTTGTCTAAGGTGCAATACAAAGACACGATTTCCCTCTTTTGATTCTAGATACCTATTTTTCCCAAAAACTGTTTCTTGGAAAGACCATCTTTTCTCCACCCAGTGGTTTCTTGGTCCTTTGTTGAATAGTAAGGGGCCTTCATTTTTTTGTGTGTTGGTTTATCTGTTTTCCTATATGCAGGTGATCACTTTTAATATCCTTTCAGAATGATTCTGATTAGGGCTGGAGATGTAGCTCAGTTGGTAGAATGCTTGCCTACCATAGTCAAACACTGAGGCTCACATAGCAGCACCACACAAACCAGGCACAGTGCACACGTCTGCAATCCCAGCATTCAAACAGTGGAGGCAGGAGGATCAGATGTTCACTTCAAGCCTATGAGATTGCTCAGCAGGTAAAAAGCCTGATGACATGAGTTAAGAGTCTCAGGACCTATGGTGGAAGAAGAAACTTAACTTACAAGATGTTCTTTGACCTCAAAGTGCATGCTACAGCACATGTGTGCACATACACACATACAAAACACGAAGCACACACACACATACACAAATAATAAATAATAGGAAGTTCAAAAATCATACTGAGACAAGGCAAGACAGTGCAGAGCTTCTCCCATCCTGTATTCTTGCTGAGGCCATTTCAGGTTTCACTAGAATTTGATCTCCTTGATAGAGAATCCCATGGAAAATTACCTAACATTATTCTAGGAACCCAAGGTCATGATGCCCTAGCTAACTTAGCTTCTGTTAAACTGCCTGCTTACTTGAACCTCCCCCTCCAGCTAACTGCTTATGTTAGTTTCTGTCAAACCACTTGCTTGCTCAAAGCCCCTGCAACTGCCAAGGGAGATGCCAGGATGTGCTTTCTGCCTTTAAAACCCCTGTGTTCTGAACACTCAGTGCTACACTTCAGTCCTGAATACTTGAGTGTAGTCCCAGGGGGCTGAATAAAGACTTCGATTGACTATAAACGGTGTCTGAGTGGTCAACTCTAGTGGGCTCTTCATAACAATACTTAGCAACATAGCAAGTTTGAGGCCAGCCTGGGACACATAAAGCCCTTTCAGAAAGAAGAGGAGGAAGAAAAGGAAGGAAGAACAAATGTTCTGTTCAGCCTCCTGCAACAAAGGTTTTTCTACTCTTACCCATTCCTGTACGACTGGGCAAAAAACAAGCAAACAAACAAACAAAAAAACACAACAACTTTGTTGCCTTGGGGCCTAATGAGTATGTGGTACACAATAGGAGGGATACTTTAATGTCAACTTGTGGCATGCGCGGGCTTCTGCTTTTTTTAAAAAATATTTTATTTATTGTATATACAGCCTTCTGCCTGCATACCAGCAGAGGGCACCAGATCTCATTCAAGGTGGTTGTGAGCCACCATGTGGTTGCTGGGAATTGAACTCAGGACCTCTGGAAGAATAGTCAGTGTTGTTAACCGCTGAGCCATCTCCCTAGCCCGCGAGCTTCCACTTTTAAGTGAGCAACTTCACGTGGTTGCTCTCTCCACACTCTTACTTCTGTTGTGCCCAAATTTTGAACCCCAAAATCACCAAGAGGCCCATTTCAATGCCAAGAGGCCCATTTCGATGCAAAAGCAAAGAGTCTTTTATTGTAGATGTTTAACGAGCTAACCCATTAGCTGGGGCCCTTCACCTCACCACCATGGTGAATGGCTGGAGAAAGACCCCAAGCAACCTCGAGGCAGGGATCTTAAAGGGCAGCATAAGGGGAGTGTCTAGGGGGTATGAAACAGTCTCAGGATTGGTGGGCTTCTAAGTTTGTGTTGATTGGTCAACTGGTTGTTATGGCCCATAGGCCCTCCCAGGGCAGTTGCTATGTTCTGCACATCACTACTGTGTACTTGTCCATAAAGCACAACCAGAGCCGTAAAGCACAGCCCCGCCAGCTAACTTCTGATTGGTTCCTTGCCATGAGGAGGGCATCTGACCTTAGTGACCAGGACAGGAGCTGCAAGGTCATGCAAGCACATGGTAGCCTGTCATGGCTGCTAAGACGGCTGGTCACTGCCCTTCTCTCTTCCCTCTTGTTCTCTGCTCTCCCCTCTTGCTTCCTTCCTCTCTTGCCCTTCGCCTCCACCCTCTTCTCCCCCTCTCACTCGCTCTCCTGCCACTGGAATAAACTATGGCTGATGTACTCTCTATGGCTCGTGTTCCATCGCCCCTCTTCTAATTTTAACTTAAGCAAAAGAACAACAAGTGTGGGAAGGTCCATCCTGATGGGGGGACACCTCCTGGTGGAAGCCCAGATACAAAGGCTTCAGAAGGATATTTTCCTGTCTTTTGTGGCTTGGCCTCCCTCTTGTTGAAGAGTTGATTTACCCCATTGTTGCTGCTGTTGCTGAGTCCCTCACTGACAGGAGAAACAGTATTTCCAAGCTTGCATCATGGAATAGGGACCAGTGGCTCTCAGGAAATTTTCCAAGTGCCCAGAGCCAGATTGGGACTGCTGAAACATGCTGTCTTGTGACACAAACACATTATGGACTATAAACTGTAAAGTGAAGTAAACTCTTTCCTCTCTAAGTTTCTTTTGATCATGGTGTTTTATGACAGCAATAGAAATCAAACTGAGACAAGTGGTTAAGGTAGGGAAGAGTCTATTGCTGTGAAAATATGATTCTTCTCCATGTGGTTTATAAAGATGTGTGGAATGAATGAATGAGCCAAGAGTGTCAGCATCAAACATTAGTCAGTGTCAAGACACTATGCCTGCCAGAAGCTATAGCTCCCCTAATCCCAACCTCTTCTCCTCCCAAGTCAGCCACTCCTTAACGGGTCCTCAGTTTAGCAGAAACCACAGTAGAGCCATGGGTCTGATTAAAATGCCTGCTGCATCTCGGAGGCATTCCTTAGTTTGCTTCCCCCTGCGTGCAGGCCTGATTTCTGAGCAGCCTGTCTCTCTAAAACCTGTGTCAATATCCAGCCCTCACCCACACCCCTGTCTGCTGGTCTCTGGTCCACGGGAATCTGCACCTCTTCAGTATGGTCTCCATCCCCAAGGATCTATGCTCATGTTTCCATTCTCTCCTGACCACTGGATTCTATAGGAAGACAGAGATTCAGTTGAGTGTTACCTGACCTTGGTTCTCTTTCACAATACTATGATTAACAGCTTTCAGCCAGCATATTTGGGGGGAATACTACACTGCCACCCACAAACATCAACCTGAACAAGTCACTTGATTTGTCTGTGTCTCAGCTTTCTCGGGGGAAAACAATAGTATTATACTCACTGGCCTGAGGTTGAGTTAATACAGTCAGTGCTCCGTTCCCGTGAGCTGTTACTATTATAATATTCATGCCTGTATTGCAGCTCATGCATGCTCCTCACTTAGTTTTCACGAAAACCTCCCAATCTGAGTACTGCTCTCCCTGACAGAGAGGAAACTAGATTCAGAGAAAGTGAGTAATCTGCCCATTCTGAGCCTTTGTCCCTCCTACTCCATTCGTATGTTGAATTTGTAGCCCCAAAACAATAATACTAGGAGGTGGGGTCTTTAGGAGGTAACTAATCCTCCACCAACAGGATTAGTGCCTTTGTTACTGAGAACACAGAAAACTGCTGTTATTTTGCTAAATGAGCATGTCGCCAAACTGGTCAGAGAAGCTTCTTTTTTGAGCTGCAGCCAATGCAGAGACTCAAAAGCAGTCACAGTGCTGAGATTAAGTGACCACTGAGTGTTCCACCCTACCTCACCCCTAGGCTCAGGGAACAACAGGGAAGAAGGGGTGAAAAGAACAGAAAAGCTGGAGAACGCAGAGAAGGGCTGTGAAGCGCTGTCTTCTGGGACCAAGGCCATTGCACTCACAAGAAGCCAATCAAAAATTCCATCACTAGGCTCCACCTCTTTCTGAGGAGCTATTGACAACTGATGGCTGCTGGGAGATAGGGAGGGGTTTTCCTGCAAGGGTATGATCATTGGTATGTTGCCCTATCAACAAGTCAGAAAGAAAGGGAGGGAAGAGGTACATGAAGATAGAAGGGGAAAGGAGAAAGTATTTGGGAATTGGAAGAAGTGGGAGGGGCATTTGGATTGAATATGAGATACATTGCATATTTGTCCTGGTTAGTTTTTTTGTCAGCTTGACATAAACTATCTGGAAAGAGTCTCAGTTGAGAAAATGCGTCCATCAGATTGCCTGCAAGCAAGTCTGTTGAGCACTTTCTTGATTAGTGACCAGTGTGGGAAGAAACACCCTGGACTGAGTGGTATAACAAAGATGGCTAAGCAAAACAGGAGGAGCCAGCCAGTAAACACTCCTTCGTGGCTCAGCTTCAGTTCCTGCCTTGAGTTCCTGCCCTGCCTTCCCTCAGAAATGAACTGTGACTAGGCCATGTAAGCCAAATAAACCCTTTCCTCCCCAAGTTGCTTGGTCATGGCATTTTTAGCACAAAAACAGAAAGAAAACATACGTACATGTCAAAGAACAAATTTAAAATACTCTAGGAGACCACAGAGAAATGCCTTGTCTCTCCTACCCTCTGAGGATGTGTATTCCATGCCATAAGCAGGGCAGCTAGCCCTCAACAGACAGATAATCTGCTAGTGTCTTAGACTTCCAGCCTTTACAACAGTGAGAAACCCCTGCTATTTATAAGCTACCCATGGCATGACATTTAGGGACTTAAGGTTTTCAGCAACCTAAATGACTAAGACCAGTACAGAGGCAGTACATGTAAAACCAAGGTTTAAGTTAGGATCTGTTTGTGCAGCAAAAAGTCTTTTTCATTGTGTCAGGTTTCTGCCAAAGCCAATTATCTCCAAGGTATGCAGTGGACAAGACTTCCTTGGGGGAAAAGCTAGGCAAAAGAGGCCTCCAGCTGGGGCAATTACTAATTCTTTATGGCATACCTAGGAAGTCGTGTAGCGAAACAAAATGAATATTAAAGCAGACTTGAACTATACAGTCCTGCTTTGCCACTCACAAGCTACATGCAGACACAGCCAGTTTCAGTGCCTTCATCCCAGGAAGAGGCTGCTAATGCCATGTTTATAATAAGAATGCTACACTGCAATCCCGTGGTGGGAGAGCACAAACTGGCAGAGTGGGGAAGTTGTGGGAAGATGCCAGAGGCCCTAAAAGTTACCAGAGTGCAGGGCTGCCCTTTAAAGTTGGCATAGTGAAGGGCACACTGTCACTGCAGTCTAGGGAAACAGGGTCAAATTAGAGCACTGTGCATCCCTGGCAGGCAAGCCCACTCATTTCCGGTGTCACTGTGATGGGGCTGGATCAGACTCCTTCAGATGCCAGTGACAGGAAACTAATTCAAATAGTCATCTGTGTTAAAAGGAGGATTTCTTCAGGCCTAGAATCTGGACTCCAATGAAAGCACACATGGGCTCTGATATCACTTGTCTTCTCTGTGTTGTTGCCTTCTTTAAATAGCAGCCCTACCTACAGCTGCACATTGGGATTCCATCTGACCAACCCCACTAAAGAACCACAGGATTGCAGTACTTTCTCACCAGGACCACCAGTCTGCAAAAAATGACATAGGGACTAATTGTTAATTATGAAAGTTTGGCCTTTAGCTTAGGCTTGTCCACAAGTATCTCTTATAACTTAAATTAACCTGCTTCTATTAATCTATGTTATGCCATGTGGCTCAGTTACCTCTGCTCTGTACAGTATGTTCAACCTCTTCAGAGTCTCACTGGCCTCTTTCTGACATAATCTGTGAGCTTAGATTTCTCTCTTCTTCCTCTCTTTCCCCAGAAATCCCACCTATCTCTTCTGTCTAGTTATTGGCCATTCAGCTCTTCATTAAACCAACCACAATGACACATCTTCACATAGCGAAAAGAAATGACCACAGAGCAAGGGACTTGGTCATGAACACTCTAGGAATCATTCTTTGTCAGCTGGTCTCATGTGTCCATGTCTGGACCACCATGAGAGTTGGAGGACAAAAATCCTAACTAGCTAACCCCTGAGTGAGACGGATGGGAGGAGCTCCATCAGACCCCTGTAAACTGTGTTGGATGTGTCAGGGAGGTACATCTGGAAAACACAGGTGCTGTTACCTGGAATCGGGGAATGGATGCTGGACCAGCAGCAAAAGATATCCATGCCAGAGTGGCAGGGTACTAGGGTCAGCCCTGGTGTAAATGTGTCTTGAATATGACTAGGTAAACGTGATGAGAAAGGAGGTTAGACTTCTGCAAAGCACATTAGAGCTATTGAGAAGTCAGTGCAATGGCAAACAACATGAGTATCGCAACTGAGACAAACACAGTGGACGAAGGACTGTGGCAAACACTACATGGGACTAATCCAGGGCCAAGACTTTTCTCCCTCAAGGTCAGCTTCTTGAGGGAGAAAAGTATGGGGCTCAGGCCAGGAAGGTAGCTTGATATAATTGAGGACATAGCCAAAAGGCCTGTGCTGATGGAGCTGGTGCCTCTGGCTTTGGTTGAGTGGACAGCTTGTCCCTCTTCAAGGGCCAGGCCCAGCAGGCTAAAGAAACCATAGCAACCACAAGTTAAGAAAGACAGATGAAAAGCTTGTAAACACAGCTTCCAGCCATGTGGCATAGCTTTGGGCTCCTAGGAGACAGCCACATAAAAACCAGTCTAGCTCATGGCGACCAGGCAGAGGGTACTATTTCTGGGCACCACTGTGGGCCAACTCAGAGCCTGCAAAGCCCCCAGTCAAACAGGCAGCATAAACACATGGGTCTCCGTGGGTTGCAAATCTAGTTATTCACAAATGCTGAATGGCCAAGTTTGCTCCCTCGGCTACTGGTGATGCTATAGCTACTGTGCTGTTAAGCTACACACACCCTGGGGCACCCACCTCCCCCACCCCACCTCCTTGCAAACATCTGCTCCACCCTTCAGCCAGTGAGGAAAGTTACCCTCAGCTCAGAGTGGTAGCACCCGGGAAACCTGCTGACCAGTTCTGTGTAGCTGCATCATAAATAACCAGCTGCCTCATGCAATTTCCTGAGCTGCACAACTGGCAATGACAACCTGTGTTTCCATCCATCATGCACAGTGATGGTGGGGCCTCAGTGGGATGCTGATAACTCCATTTTTCAAGGCCATGGCCAAGCCCATTTTTCACTGCTGGAGAGTTAACTGTTTCTCTGTAGGGCTTTGTACAACAATGCCTGCTGAAAACACCATTGAGAAGGACACAAAGTCTACTTTCTCTCATTCTGATTTTCCAAAGGCAGAGCACACACATGCACGTGCATGCGCCCGTGCGCACGCGCGCACACACACACACAGAGAGAGAGAGAGAGAGAGAGAGAGAGAGAGAGAGAGAGAGAGAGAGAGAGAACTCTTTTCGTCTAATAAATACTTGAAATTTTAAGTACATCAAACCCAAATAGTAACTATGGCAACACAAATCACTCCAATAAGACTACAAGGATTATTTCAAACACAATAGCCTGGCTTGTGCTCCAAAAGCAGAGGTAATGTTGGCTGAAAGCAATTCCTGAATTGGGGTTTTAAAAAGAATCTACTAGCATTTGAAGCTTTTACACTTAGGATTCTACTTCCAGGCCCTAGGACTAGATGGCAAGATGAATTCACTACTGGATCTCTATCTTGCCTCTCCAAGAAAATGAGTGAGTCGCTTATCTCTCTTTAGTCATTCTCCAGCCTCAAGGTCATCTAAACCTCGGGAATTGAAGGAATGACACTTAGAACGCAGCTTGGGAAAAATCATAAAACCAGGCATCTTAACAGGCCCTTTGGGACCGTGCCCCTGGGAACTCGGAGGGCAAAAGGATATGCCGGAGACCTGGCCCATGGTTGAGGAAGACAGACATCTAACATCATTTGTTTCTCAGATTAGGAAACTGAGACCAACGAAGACTAGGATGCTTGGCTATGGTCACTCAGAATCAGATGGCCATACGGACTCATGCTTAAAGCCACTAGCTGTGGAGGAAAACAAGATGGCATTTGACACCATATCAAAGCTCAGAGTGGGCAAAAGCACTTGCTGAGCATGCCTGACAGCTTGAGTTTGATCTCTGGAACCTGAGGTAGAAGGAGCCACCAAGCTCCCAAAAGATCTTTTCTAGCTTCCATGTTGTACAGTGGTAAGCATACTCTCACACTCGCTTTCAGTGGACTTTGGAATTTGTTGGGCTTTCTGGCTCTGGGGGTGGAACCCTGGGCCTTGTGCACACTTAGGATGTACTCTTCCATTGAGCTACGTCCCCAGTCTCTCAGTGACCTTTTCATACTCTATTACACTACCTACCTATTAGCCACTTTATATAGACATATTTATTTATGTACCATGTGAGACAGCACATATCCATTCGTCATCACTTGGTGAAAACTTGCTCACTGAGTTACGTAGATCATCCAAATAATGCCACATTTCATTATACAAAATCATATTTAACTAAGTTAATTACTAATCTTATAAGATGGGTCTTTAAAGATTGGGATGATGTCTAGCTCACTGGAGGCAGAGATTCTAATTTTCACTTGATAACTGTAATGGAATCTTTATGACAAATACTATCAGCCATTTTCTTTGCCAGGTCCATGTTAACTGTTTCTTGGAAATTCTCTTCTAAATGCCCAATCTAAAGAACTATACCTTTCTCAAGGATAATTTTTACTGGTAAAATTATTTACTATTGTCTCTCATGATAATATAAAGCAAACACACATTAAGAAGTTAACTTGTGGCTGGGCAGTGGTGGCACAAGCCTTTAATCCCAGCATTCAGGAGGCGGATCTCTGAGTTCGAGGCCAGTTTGGTCTACAAGGCCAGTTCCAGAACAGCCAGGACTACACAAAGAAACCCAGTCTCAAAAAACCGAGAGAGAGAGAGAGAGAGAGAGAGAGAGAGAGAGAGAGAGAGAGAGAGAGAGAGAGAAAGTTAACTCAACAATTCAACAATTAAGGAACTAAGAAGATGTGTTTACAGGTTCAAAGAACAAGTTAAAAAGGTACACCTAGGGCTAGTGAAGAGACTCAGGGAGTAGGCTTGCCAGTAAGCCTGATGACCTGAGTTTGATCCCAGGGACCCACACAGAGGAAAGAGAGAACTGACTCCAGCAAGTTGTCCTTTAACCTTAGCATGTGTTCTCTCTCTCTCCCTCTCCTCTCCTCTTCCTCTCCCTCTTTCTCTATCTGTGTGTGTGTGTGTGTGTGTGTGTGTGTGTGTGTTTCTCAATGGATTTTTAATAATTTAAGGGACAACTTTATAAAGAACAGAAGAATGTTAAAGGAAAGTGTAAATGGGTAGAAAACTGGCTGTCTTCATTGGATGAGAAAAGATAACCTTGCACTAGGCAGAATTCACTTGCATATCCATAAGCAAGATAGTTTTGTTTTATTTTTAAGCCAAGGTCTTGTGTATCTCAGGCTAATGTTAAATTTTCATTGCGTAGCCATGGATGGCCTTGAACATCCTAATCCTTCTGCCCCAACTCCAGAGTGTTGAGATTACAGGCATGTGCCACCATGCCCAGTCTATATGGTGCTAGGGATCGAACCCAGGGCTTTATTTGTGCTAGTGAAGTTCTATACTACCGAGCTACACCCCAGTCAACAAGATTATTTTACATTGCTACAACTGACAGAGTTGTAAAATCTAAATCAGATTTTACACAGAATCAGAATCAGCTAAGCAGTGTGCACCAAACAATACCATGATTTGCTTTGAAGCATAAATATACCCTACAGTTTTATGCCACTCACTTTTCATGCATTGCACACACACACACACACACACATCACTTCAGTATGCCACACAGGTCCTTTATATGCACTTCCCATTTAATAAAACAGATATTGAAACAATGTGTACACATGAAGGCTGACATTAATTGAATTAATCATTTGTACTGCCTGATCAAAGACACTCAAATGAAACAAGATTTGCACTTGGATTGGTTTGATTTTATCACATTTGGCAAAGAAGAACATACTGGCTGCAGCCTTCATTTCAGGGGTTCCACACCCATGGATTCAACCCATGGGAGATGGAAAATATGTGAAGAAAAAATCCTTACATCTGTACTGAATAGACAAAGGCGTTTTCTTTGTCACTACTACCCAAATACAGAAGAACAACTGTTTACAAAACATTTGCATTGTGTTCGGATTTATATGGATCTAGATTTAGAGTCAAATGTAAACACCATGCCATTCACCTTGAGGGGTTTGAGTAGCCACATATTTGGTGGGGGAAGGGGTAACTAAAACCAACTCCTTGGGGACAGATAACAGGATGACTGCAGTCTGGTGCTACTGCTGGCTTCTGTTGTAGGGACAACTTTAACAAAAGCCTACACAGTGGGGGCCAAAAGGATGCTCAGCAGTTAAGAATGCTACTGCTCTTTCAGAGGACCAGGGTTTGGTTCCCAGCACCAATGTGGCAGCTCACAGCCAGCTGCAGCTCCAGCTCCAGGGACTCTGACACCCTCTTCTGACCTGTGCACGTCCCGGCGTGCATGTGGTGTGCAGACACACACTTGGGTACATTCACATACGCACAAAATAAAATTAGCTAAGGTTTTTAAAAAGCCAGTACCGTGAAATGGGGTCACATCACTAAATGTGAGGTCGTGAAAATTTTGCCAATAGTAAAACATATCTGAACACATGACAAACCCAATTAATTTGAAATCAAACATAGAAGGAACCTGGGGTTTCCGGAAGTTCTTGTCCAGGACACACTATACTGATTTATGGTTTTGAACACAGCATGGCTCTTCATGCTTTGCATGCCCTCGCACAGTGTGGCCACCATGAATGCCGCCCGAAGCACCTGGGTACTGGGTATCAAGTTGTTTATTTCTAGAATCTTTGGCTTTATTTCTTTACTTTTGCTTTGTTTTTTTTGTTTTGTTTTGCTTTGGAGGCTGTCCTGGAACTAGCTCTTATAGACCAGGCTGGCCTCTGAACTGACAAAGATCTGCCTGCCTCTGCCTCCCGAGTGTTGGGATTAAAGGCGTGCACCACCACGGCCCGCTGTTTTGATTTTTTGAGAAAACAGTCACACTGTTTTGCAGTGGATGACCTAGAACTCGCCCTATGAACCAGGCCGGCCTCAAACTGGAAGAAATTCATCTGTCTCTGCCTCCTGAGTCACTGGGATTAAAAGCATGTGCCACCATGCCCAGCTAGATTATCTGATTTTAAAAGTTAGTTTTAATTTCTGTCTCAAGCTTTATAAAAAAAATGGCTCAGAGAATTTTATTTTGGGACTAGGACAGAATTTCTAACAAAAACTAAATGCCCCTAAGCATGCTTGTGCCATTTTGTACTGCACATCTCTACAAAGATACTGTGTTCTCAGCATCAGTGACTATAAAATCAAAACATCAATCAGCTCTGAAGAATGTTGAAGATGCCCTTCGTCCTGCAGCATCAAATACTCAGCCAAGATCTAATTCCTCATGTAAAATAAGAACATCATCTCATTAGTATGCATATTTGTTTTCGTCTTTAATAAATGGTTAGATGCTACATACACCAAAGAATTGCTCTAAAATAAACTTCATGATCTATAAATGTTTGATTTTTTACCCATTTAATTAATCTATATATCCAGGGTCACATAAAAATTTCTCAGGAAGAATGGGCTATGAGGGGAGCATGAAGGAAAGGCAACTCAAACCATCATCTTACTCCAGATAGAATAGCCATTATCAAAGGCAAACACAAATGCTGGTGAGGATGCGAAGGAAAACTCATTTGTGGTTGGCAGAAATGTACAGCCATGAGGGAAAACAAAACAAAAGCTGCTAATAATCAGAGCTGCCAGGGAGCTCATGGGAGTGAGGTCACCATACGTGAAGCCTGAGTTCAAGTGTCCGTAAAATGGAACTGTGGTATCATCTAGCACTTCCACTGCAGGGTGTACTTACAGAAGGAAGGAAATTGGAATGTTCAAGAGATATTTACACTTCTACTTTTATCTACTCCAAAGCTATTCATAAAAGCCAAGACAAAAACTCAACCTAGGTGTCCATGAACAGACAAAAGTATGAGGAAAATGTAATACACTGCACACAGAATATCATTTTTTAAATTTAACTTCCTTATTGATTCTTTGGAAGTTTCACATCATGCACCCCAATTCCACTTACCTCCTGATCTCCCATATCCTCCCCTTACCCCTGCAGTGTCCCCCACAAAGAAAAGAAAGTAAGCAACCAAAAATAAGAACAACAACAAAATCTCAAAAAAAAAAAAACCATCAAAAACCTCTTTGTTTCTCTTTTTCTGCCTCTCCAACACCTCTTCATTTGTCCTGACGGTGTTGAGGACCTGGATTTGTCATATAGTGTACCCTTTTGTCCCATCAGCTTTGTTAGCAAATGTTCATTGTAATGAGTCACTCACTGGTCTGGTTCAAGGCCTCTGGTTTCTGGTACACCAACCTTACTGGATCCTCACCAGAACGCCCTGGAACATCCTGTTACCACTCTGAGTCTTGAAGATCCTGTGGGTATTGCTCCACAGGACCAGTTCCTTTATAAACTCCAGCTCATCCTAGATGGGGTAAATGCTAACATGGGCCACAGATATCAACACAGACCCCAGAGGCAGCTGGACCACAGACCCAGACATGGCTCTTGGTGGCAGCTTGGGCTCAGATGTCCTAGCTCTGGGTGGAAGAAATGACTGTCAGGAATCTCCAGTGTCACTCCCCCATTCCAAACCCAGCCCAGATGTTTAGCTAGGAGCTCTGCTCTGGCCCCACCTCTGTCTCTCTCCAGACTCCCCCTTTAGAAAGCCAGCAAGGACTGGAAAGATGGCTCAGTGGTTAAGAGAACTGACTGGTCTTCAGGACCACATGGAGTTCAATTCCTAGTACCCGCATGACAACTCACAATTGTCTAACTCCAGCTCCAGCGGATCCGACACCCATGACAAAACACCCATGCACATAATATTAAGTAGATAGATAGATAGATAGATAGATAGATAGATAGATAGATAGATAGAAAATCTGCAAAGCAGTGGCTCCTCCCCCTGAGATGCTCAGGACCATGCCTACAGGGTATTTAAGAAGGGGTCCCTGGACTTGCTGTGTGATTTCCCTCTTGCTCTCCCCCTCTCCCCATTACCTGGGAGTTGTTTTGCTCTGTTTGGGCTGGATTTGGTTGATTGCATCTGAGGAGAAACCCACAACTGGGGATTTTCAAAATATTTATCACCTGCTACTCAGGTTGGGATGGTTCTGGCAGCAGCACAGCCGCAGGATACCACCAAGGCCTCAGGCTGTGGCCCCATCCCTGGGCTTCTATGTGACCTTTGGTGGCAACATGGGACTCAGACTTCAGCACAGACCCCAGCTGTCGTAGGACCACAGACTCAGACGTGGTCCTCAGCAGTAGCTGGATCTGGATGTCACCACGGCCCCAGGTGGCAGTGCAGACCACTCAGATCAGCACAGGCCCCAGTGGTAGTATGGCCCTCAGACACCAGCATGGCCCTCAATCTCGGGTGTCTACACAGCCTTGGACGGTAACAGGAGACTCAGACATCAGCACAGACAGAATGTTAGTTAGATCTAAAGAATGAATGTCTGCCATGATGAGTCTAGAGAACACTATTGTTAAGGACATATAAGGTCCTTATATGTTTTCAGAGTTAAGCTTAAAACAAATAACTAGAAACAAAGTCTGTCTGCTCAAATATACCTAATAGAGAGACAGTCCTCAAATGCTCGGAGATCTGCAGAATATATCATTTAAATATTTTAATTTAAAATGTTTAATTAAAAAGCTTTTCATAAAGGAGAGACATGCCAGCTCCTGGAAGCACCCGTACTTCTTCCAAAGAAGGTAGATGGGCAGAGTAGAACTCCCCACCCGGAACTTGCTTCAAGGTTGGCAACACCAGTCACTGAGCAAAACCTGACTTTCACCTCAACTGCTGCCAAGACCCTCTTCAGGCGTGGCCAACGGGACACTGGGGAATCAACTGCCCCAACTTGCCTAAGGCAAAGGTAAGCTGGCTATCCCACAAGTTCTTAGTGTACAATAAGTCTGTTAGACCTTCTGGGGCCTAGCAGGCCTAGACCTAACAGCAGAAAACCGATGTTGCCCTCAGCGATCATGGAGGAACCTGGGATAGCTGTCTAGGTAGCCAGCAGGTATATCTCTATTATTTTCAATAACTAACTCAGGTAAAATGTATCCTTCTCAGAACTCTGATGCTATCTGACAACTAGGCTAGAGGAAGCTTTGTCAATTTAACAGCAGCAACCAAAGCTTCAGCTGCCTTCTCAGTTCTCTGTGTAAAATTCAGGTACAGGCCTCACTTTCTTAGAGCTGATACTAAGTCTAGACACAATCTACCTCGTTACCAGATTCAGAAAAGAGATAAACTCACAAAGCATATTTCAGTGCAGCTTTTACTATTCTTTTGTTTAAAGGAATTCGCTTTCAGTGACTGCTCTCAGTGGTTAGCCACCTGCATCTCCTGGTGAATTAAGATAAAAAGTGCTTTTCATTGTGCTGAAAACATCTGTCACATTTTTCCGGATGGAAGAAAGAGTGTTAATGCTTTCAACCAAAATCAGTTCTGGCATGAGTATACTGCCATTTCTACAATGTAAATTTTAGTATAGATTACAGTAGGAATGCTAATATGCCTAAAACCCTTTCCACAAACTCAAAGAATTCTTGTAAGTTCCAGAAAGTTGACTTGGATTCACCTCAAACAGGTCACTCCTCAAATTAAATACTATCAAACAGTCTAAGCCTTCCCACCCTTCCCTGGTCTTCACACACACACACACACACACACACACACACACACACACACACACACACACACACACACACCCTCAATTACCAGGACCTAAGAAAACATTTTTTCCTCAACTTAACTTTGTCCTCTGGTCTGCCAGCATCTCACCAGGTCCAAGAGACACCGGATGGTTCCACAGAGCCTGGACAGTGGTGAGGCAACTAGCAACCCCAGGACGTGGCCAGCTCCCCAGTTTTCTCAGGTCTCCCAAGATGCCAATGTCCCCAGATCATCAGGAAGTAGTCTTGATAACTTGGTGCCATCATTCCCTTATCTTGCCACGCCCCTAACTTCTCATCTTTTTAATAAACAAAAAGGGAGAAATGTTGACTTTCAGACACACCTGGTCCACACTTGGAGACCTGGCAGGCTGTGTCACCCACACACACATGCCTGGCCAGTACTAAGGCAGTACTCTGAGCTGCTCAGGGTCTTGACAACATATTCAGCTATGTAGCTACAGCTATGCCCCCTTTAAGAAGGTAGAACCCTGCCTGTTCTCTCTTCTTCTTCCTCCCTCCCCCCCCACCATACTCCATGCTCCTTTTCTCTCTCCCGCTCTCCTGTGGTGATATATTATTTTATGATTTATTAAAGCTTGCCTGAGGGTTCAGAATGCAAAGCTATCCACAAGCCATAGAGGCCAGGCAATGGTGATACACACCTTTAATCCCAGAAGCCATACTAGCAGGCCATAGAGCCAGGCAGTGGTGGCACACACCTTTAATCTGAGACAGGCAGATGGATCTCACTGAGTTCAAGGCCGCCCTGGCCTATACAAGAGTGAAGAGTCACAGAGCTCATGCCTTTGATCCCAGCACTTGGGATCACATGCCTTTAATCCCAGCACTGGGGAGGTGGAGGCAGGAGTGATATGGCTGGGCAGAAAAAGGAATATAAGGAGGGGGAGAGAGGAACTTAGTGATTTTGCCTCTGAGGATTCATGGAGACAGGATTGCTATTTCAGCTTGGCATAGGTAAGATCTACTTGCTTGGATGCTTTGCTTCTCTGATCTTCAGCTTTAAGCTTGAAGCTCAATATTTGTCTCTGGGGCTTTTATTATTCATGTTACATTCTCCCTTCCCCCTTCTCTCAATAAAACTTCCCACATGAGCTCTGCATGGTGTGTCTGTCTGTCATTCGCTGTAGGGCTCCTTGGACCCAGCCTACCAAGGCCCCTCTCATGCCATATCATGACACAGCTCAGTGGTAAAAAGCTCTGGGTTCAGTCACCAGGATTAAACAATAAAGGAAAGGAAAAATATAGATAGAAAAAAGATAAACCAGGCGCTGGCAGAGGGATAGAGAAAAGTTAAATAATGGGAAATATTGAAAGAGATAGGAGACATAAACTCTAGTGTTCTAGAACACAGCAGAATGAATATAGTTAACCCCAGTTCAGTGTGTGGAAAAAAACTCTTCCGTTTTTCTGAAAAGAGCCTCACTTGAGAGCAATATTTCCTATTCCCTGCAACTGGAACCAAAGGAACATCTTTTTCTCTGAAGGCACAGAGATCTGGAGAAGTTGAGGGAACAGGTCTGGCTCAGTTCCCACCTCGCCTCTGATCCTGGCCCTCCACCAACCTCATAGATGCGATTCTTATTTTCCACTGTCTTCAAACCCAAGTCTAAAACACACAGGGTTAGCTGTCTCTTGGTCTTGGTTTCTCAAGACTCTTGTGTCAGATAACATTATATTAAGTAAGTTTGTACGCTCTGTCTTTTTTGGAGGGCCTCACCCATAAGCCTAGGGTTGGATAGGAAAAGAGTTCTTTCCTCTTTTCCTGTTCCCCACACAATATCTTAGCAATATTGACATATATATATATCATATTCAAAATGGATCAACATCTTAATCATCTTCCACCTCAAAAAAAAAAAACAGAAAAGATTAGCTGGAGGAGGTAGAAACAGAGGCTCAGGAATTTAAAGTCATCCTTGGCTACATAGTAAGCTCAAGCTTGGCCTAGGCTACATGAGACGTTGTCTCAAAAATAAATAAGTAAATATTAAAATCCATAAAAATAAAAAAATAGAGACTATAAGTTCTGAATTTTAATTATTTCCTTGTTGCTTTTCTGTCAGCTTAGGTGTGATCCACCTGAATCTACTGACATACTGATTTTTAAAGTATAGTCAAAACCCTCCTCCTCCCCAGACCTTGGTCTGGTGGGATTTCTGGTCCCACTGCACTGACTCAGCCAAGTCCACCAAATGTAGGTTTTAACTAAGTCTCTATTGTTCTAACTACCAATAAAGCCTCAGGAGTCAGATGTTGGGGTGAAAAATCTGATAGATCAGAGAAGCCAAGAAGCTACCAACATTTCTTTTTGACAAAAGACCCAGCAAAAGAAGCATCTCTCCACTGGTCACAAACCACAAAGACCACATATCTCTAAGTTCTGTACATCTCTCTATCTGGATTCCTGGATCTTTCGTACTGTTTATGGCTAATTTCTGTCAACTAGTCACTGACACTGCCCCCTGATCCAAGATTAATTTTATCAACACAGTCTTGGAGTTTCACAGTGTGATCAAATATCCCACAACACTTCCTCTCCCAAATTCCAAATTGTTGTTTTCATATATTTTCATTCTTATCCTTTCAATCCCTCAAGACACAGGTATTGCCTTCTGGTGTGTTTTCTCTATTCATGTACGAAAACTTTCTTTGGTCCTCGCTCCTCCCACTGCAGTCCCTCCTTCTATATAAGGTCCAGTTTCATTGATAGGAAACAGGAAATGTGATTCGTTAATCAAGAGCACTTGCTGCTGTTCCAGAAGACAGTAGCTTAGTTCTCAACACCTGCACATCAGACAAATCACAACCACCTGTAACTCCAGCTTCAGGGGAGCCAAAGCCCTCTTCTGGTCACCATGGAGATGTGCATGCATGCACACACACACATACATACACACTTTTTTCAATCAGAATTTCACTGGTTATGCACTCTCTCAAACTTTGCTTATAAATACCTTCATTTCCTCCTCCTTCTGAAAAAGATTTTACTGCATAGGCAATCCCAAGAGTTTTCTTTTCTTTTGGCACATTTAAGATTTTTAGTTGTTTCAACTCTTGCTGACACAAAGAAAAGGTGTGTGTGGGGTGGTCACCATTCTCGAAAGATCTTTGTCTTCCCCTGGTCTTCAGCTTCACTTGGGATATGTGCAGGGATGCTTTTTTGTTTCTCTTATGTGAGATTCACTGGGTTCTCTGAGTATGAAGATATTTTTCATCAATACTGAAAAATTCTCAGTCACTACTTATGTTAGATCCTTTCATTCTGTCTTCCACACCTCCCAAACTCTTTTTTTTTTGCTTTCTATCTCTGTCTCTGTCTTATATTCTAATTTTTTCAGAATTCACCCCATTACCAGTTGTCTCCTCAGCTACATCTAATTAACTGTTGAATCTATATTTCTGTTTTTTAAAACTTATTTTATTCACATTGTTTTTGTTTGCACATATGTCTGTGTGAGGATATCAGATTCCCTGGAACTGGGGTTACAGAAATTGTGAGCTGCCGTGTGGGTGCTGGGAACTGAACCATCACTCCAGCCCCTATATTTCATTTCCAGAAATTATTTTTCTAAAATCAACGCCGTCATTTTCAAAGTCTCTTTACTTTCAACCATATCTCCTGTATTCTGGTGACTGATAAGTTTACAATTTGTCATCTCTGTGAGTCTCAGCCTGCTGCTTCAATGCTCCTGCTGTCTTGTTGTTTTATGTATTGTTATTCTTTTTCATCATGAGCTAACATTTCTTAAACCTCTATCAGGACAAACTCCTGTAAGCCTGAAGGAGACCAGTGAATTTGATTTTGTTGCACTTCCTTGGATTGCTACCCATCTAACAGCACCTTGTATGAATTTATGTCTTGGGTCATCAAGAGATTTGACTGACCTGTGGTTACAATTCTAATCCGCAGTTATTGCCCTTATAACCTAACTGTTTAAAATGGGCAATAATTTTCCACAGACAGAATTCTCAGTCATCCTTACAGTAAGCTACCTTTCCCCCAAAGCATGGTCATTTGAGATCAAAACGGTGAGATAGGTCATATTAGCTCCTTCCCTTGAGCAGACTCCAAGATTTGGTCTGCTGTCCCCCATGACTGAAGTCATTAAAATTCAAGGTCAAAACCCACTAAATTAAGAAAGTGTCTAAGCTTTACTTTTCTTAGTTTTTTTTTAACTTTAGAGGACTCCTTAATTTGCTGGCTCATATGTATGTATGTATGTATGTATGTATCTATCTATCTATCTATCTATCTATCTATCTATTTGGTTTTTTGATACAGAGTTTCTCTGTGTATCCCTGGCAGTCCTGGAATTCACTCTATAGACCAGACTGGCCTTGAACTCAGAGATCAAGGCATGTGCTACCACAATCTGGCTCATGTGTATTTTTTAAATAGGGGTGGTATTTTGTTTGTTTTGTGCGTGAGAGAGAGGTGTACACACATGTGTGTGCTTGTACACACATCTGTTCATGTGCAGAGAACAAAGGAGGGAGTCTGGCATCTTCCTCTATAGCTCTCCACCTATTCCTTTGAGGCAGAGTCTCTCCTGAATCTGGAGCTCCTACCCCTTTTTTTTCCCGGCTAGGCTGGCAGCTATCAAGCCCCAGCGATCATTCTGCCCCTCCCCACACTCAGTGCTGGGGTCCTCATGCTTGAGCAGCTGCTGTCTAGCTTAGCTGCTGAGCCATCTCTCCACCCCTAAACACGGCTGTTAAATATGAGCCAGCGTGTTTAGTTGCTTGCAGAGGGAGATCAGTGGAGGAACCTGTTCTGGCATGCTGCCAGAACAAAAATCCACACACCATGTGAATAATAAAGGGATTGGCATGGCGTTATTACGCACAACAGGACAAGGGGAGGGCCGTGAGACTGCACCTATACCTCTAAGTTGGGGACACACCTGAGCAGCTCTGCAGGGCCTGTGCTGTGAGGAGCACTGACTGCCATTCTTCATTTGAACTTTATCCAGCAAGTGATGAAGGAGCTTCCAGTGTTGGAGAATGATTCATAGTTTTTCACATTACATTTAGTATTTTTTCCTTTTCCCATTCCCATGTGGGTATAGTGTGTATGTTTGCATATAGATACTTTTGCACATGTATGCACATGAAAAGCCCAAGGTTGAAATCAAGAATCATCCTCTATCACTCTTCCTCCCTAGTCATTGAGGGAGGATCTCTCATTCAAACTTGGAGCTCACGATCTGGCTAATCTTGTGAGACAGCTTGCTCTGGGAGTCCCTGTCTCTGTCTTTGGAAGCTAGAATATAGGCAGATGGCATACCTGCCCAGAATTTACATGAGTTTGAGGAATTTGAACCCCAATTCTCATGCTTGCCACCTGCCCCCCATCCTGGGTTTTCCCTTTAAATAGTGTATTTCTCAAAATGTGGTCCAAGCTCTGCCGATATCAAAAACTTCTAGGTCACCCATCAAAACCTGAAGATTCAAGCCATAGGCTCCACCAAACTGGTATCCCCACAGAGAGAAATAGGAAGAAAAAAATTTCAGAATGTAGGAATTTGAATTTTAACCAGCTTTTAAGCAAACATTCTTCACTTCTTAGAACCTATGAGTCAGAGTGAAGCTTTCCAAACAGTTGAGACCATTTAGTGGGTTGGGAAATCCATTTTTATGAATTAGAGTAGAGTCAAAACTCTGAAGGATGAAGACAGCCTAAATAAGTGTGTGTGTGTGTGTACATGTGCAAATATGTATGTGCATGTGTATGCACGTGTTCATGTGTGTGTGCACGTGCATTCTAAGCTGTGTTTTCTGTACTGAGTTTTAAAAAGTTAGTGTGCCCTAGAGGACGTCTCTCCATTATTTCAATAAGATTCTACACATAACCTAAAAAATGGGGGAAAGGGATCCAGTGTAACTTCCCTCTGAATGACTCTGTCTACAGCACATCTATGTGTGTACATGTACCAATTCATCCTGGAACATCCTGACTCCAAGTAAAGTGAGCAAATGGAGCATCCATCTGAATGTGGTGTGTCTGGGAACATGTTGTTAATTGCCACTTTCCTAGGGAGGTTTCCTTGTTTTTGTCAAGACAGCACAAAGCCCATGTTCCAGCTCTCGTTACATCTCAGCAGCTTTGTACTAGAGGAAAAGGAGGACCACAAAGTTCTGACAAGATACTGTGTGCAAGATTCTGTCATACTGAGCTTGGCTCCCACAAGTAGGTTGCGGGTTACCACTGGAGCACTTTGGCTGTGTGGGAATCTTCCTTCCTTGTTCTGTTTGTTTTGATGCTTGCTACAGTCAAATGCTTCTGCAGCCTTTTCTAAAAATAAAAAAAATAAAAAGAAGGAAAGACAAACAGATCTACTCAGTCAAACATCAATACCAAATATATATGCAAACACACACCATAGACATGAAAATACATAGACACACGTGTGTATGCATACACACACATAGACACATATGCATAGGCACACACACAGAAATGCACACATAATAGACACACATGCATACACACACATACACACATATCAAACATACAAACACTTGTTTTCTTTAATATATCTCACAAGTTTTAATCATTCATTTCATGTTTGTATTTCTCATTCCCACAAACTTCTGATACAATTCTTTATCTTTTTCAAATTGTATTTATTATTAGTGTGTGTGTGTGTGTGTGTGTGTGTGTGTGTGTGTGTGTGTGTGTGAATGTGCCTGTATCATGTCATGTGCATAGAGGCCAGAGGACAACTTTGTGAAGTGGGTTCTCTCCTTCCACATTAACATAGGTTCTTGGACTCAGAATCAGTTGTCAGGTTTATGCAGCAAGTGACTTTACCAACTAAATTGTTTTCCCAGCCCATTTACCTATTTCCCATAAGTTGAGTGATATAAATAAGGTCTTCAAAAAGAATACTTTGTGCCATCCCTATAAATTGAAAACTAATATCACTTATCGAAAAAACAAAAAACAAAAAAAGGGAAGGGGCAACTGGGAAATCAATGTGAGGAGAGAGAAACATGATCACACTCAGGCTCAATTCTGTTCCTGCCTGAGCCTCTGAAATTGAGTGAAATGTGCTCTCATTGTTCCAAAATACACAGACAGAGAAAGCTTAGGTGTTTCTTCTTAAAGCCCAGTTGGCTCCAGCTGAGTCTGAGAGTGTCAGCAGATGGGAACTTGGGGAAGAAAGCATTTATCCACAGCAACCTACTCTTCTCCTTCACATCTTCAACTGACCAGGTACCTCTATGAATTACTGACTTTCATGTTAGCATCTCAGACTTGAGGAGACAATGGTAGAAACCCACATGAGCATGCCAGCCCCCTCCAAGGCCTCTTACAATCCAGATAGCTGTGCCTTGTCCCCAGAGTGGCTGATTCAGTAGGTGAAGCCTGAGAGTCTGTGTTTCCATCAAATTCCCATAAGGAACTGGGGCTGTTGGTTCATACCACTCTCTAAGAGCCACTGATTAAATAAATCCTGTCTGCCTCCCAGACCCTGCTCAGGCAAGTCTCACCTGCTTCACTCCCCATGCAGTGCCCTTCTTAACTGTCTCATCTAGTAAGGACACCTCTCTCACTGTGTCCATCCAAATAGAACATCTTCTTTTTCTCACTTCACAAAGACCATATTTTGAAATACTTTCTATCGAACAAAATACACTTATTAACTGATAAGGAATTCATTTTCTCATATTTTATTAATCAAAGGCTGCCAATCAGAGCTTCCAGTCAGCATGGGGTAACTGGTGTTTCTATACTGAGTTGATACAATTCTAGCCCCAAGCAAAGAAACCCCATGTTTTGGTTTAATTAGCCAGAGCATGTTATCGCTGGTAAATAGGCACTTCTGGGTTTAGTCTTTTTTGAAGCCTGGAAATAGCTCATAGGTCTTCACTCCTCCTCTTCCCCATCACTGCTCTCTGAGACCCTCGGGAGCCTAAGGTGCTCAGACTGGGACCACCTGATACATATCACTCCTGTAGTAATTAATCACTCGCCTTCTGTCACTTCTACTATTGTCCCTAAAGTGGAGCCATATCTGACCTTGGCTTGTAAATTGTATAATGCTTCACTTGGGGCTATAGAATAGCAACAGCCAAAAAAATTACCAAGGCAAGACAAAACAACTGATTTAAATTATATATTTGATTATAGGACATTTGTATCCAGGGAAGAACAATTCAATTAAAGGTCCTCTGCTGTAAAACAGTCCTGCACTGTAGATAGGAAAGTAAATCTCCAGTCAGCAAAAACCATGGGCCTTCTACGATTGGTACAGACTTGAAAATAACCGCTTGCCTGGGAAATAATCAGGATGTAATTCCAGTTGACAACCGTGCTGGGTACCTTCTAGAAGGATGGTAAAGGAAAACAATTGAAATGAGCCCAACTTATTCAGAAGCAAACAGCCTTTGGATGATGGGAAGATATTATTGAATCTAATATTCCTTCCTCAAGGGAATGACTTCTTCTCCAATTCTGTTTAAAAATCCTGTGCTGGTTTGAATGAAGAAGTTTTCACACAGGCTCAAGCATTTAACCCTTGGTCCCCAATTGCTGACACTGCTTGGGAAGGCCATATATAGGAAGGTGCAGCCTTGCTGGAGGACGTGTGTCACCAGGGGCAGGCTTTGAGAGTTTAAAGCCTCATCCCACTTCCAGTTCCCTCTCTGCCTCATGCTTATGTCTAAAGACATGAGTTCTCAGCTGTGTGTTCCTGCAGCCAGGCCTATAGCTTGCTATCCTGCTTCCCTGCCAAGGTAAACTTTTTTTTCATAGATTTTATTTAAATTAGAAACAATCATATTTTATATACCAATCCCAGTTCCCTCTCCCTCCCATCCTCCCATGCCCCCCAACCAACCTTCCCATCCCATCCCCCATCCACTCCCCAGGGAGGGTGAGGCCTTCCATGAGGGATCATCAAAATGTGTCAAGTCATTTGGGGCAGGACTAAGGCCCTCCCCTGTGTATCTAGGCTAAGAGAGTATCCCTCCAGGGGAAATGGGCTCCCAATGTTGGTTGGCACATTAAGGATACATCCTGGTTCCACTGCCAGAAGCCCCATATACTACCCAGTGCTCCTAGCTGACACCCAGACTGGGGCCCATGAGTTCCCACTTGCTCAGGTCAGCTGTTTCTGTGGGTTTTACTAGCGTGGTCTTGACCCCTCTGTTTGTCACTCCTCCCTCTCTGGAACTGGATTCCAGCAGTTTGGCTCAGTGCTTGGCTGTAGGTGTCTGCTTCTGCTTTCATCAGCTACTGGATAAAGGCTCTAGGATGGCATTTAAGGTAGTCATCAATCTCATTATAGGGGAAGGATATTTAAGGTAGCCTCTCCTCTATTGTTTAGGGTCCTAGTTGGGGTCATTGTTTTGGATCTCTGTATAATTCCCTAGTGCCAGATTTCTCTTTAAACCTATAGTGACTCCCTCTATTGATGTGTCTCTTTTCTTGTTCTCCTCTATTCCTCTCCCCGCTCAATCTTCCTGATTCCTCATGTTCTCCCCCCCTCTCTTCTCCCCTCCTCTTTCTCCTACCTCCCTTCCCCTCTCCCCATGCTCCCCATTTGTTCAGGGGCTCTTGTCCCTTTCTGCTTCACTGGGGAACCATGTATGCCTCTCTCCCTCAGGAATTACAAGCCAAAATAAACTCTTTCTTCCAGAAGTTGTTTTTGGTCATGATATTTTATCACAGCACCAAAAAAGCAGCTAACTTCTGCCTTCCAAAAACCAAGAAGTGATTGTCATCACACAAACCTGCTTGATTCTAGCCACACTTTCCCCTAGATCCCCTAGCAAATAATGCATGGCATTGCTATTGAAACTTCAAAGTTGCTCCCCCCACCCCATGACTGAGTCCTAAGACTTGACTTTTATAGAATAATTTCTTCATATGACAACCTAGCACATAGTAAACATCTTGAAAATTTGAAATGCCAGTAACAGCAGGCTTTTATCTCTCATGAATCTCTTCATGTGTCTTCTTGGTGTGAAGACTCCTTCAATACTATTACTAACTCTGCTTAAAATATTTCATTAAAGAAACCCCAAGAAATTCTTTGACTATCAGTGCTCTGAGGATAAGAAATGCTTTAAAAAGCAAGATTTGTGGGGTTGTTTTACTTGTTCTAAAGAGTTATTAAATTTGACTAACTATGCAGCTTGTCAACATAGATGGTTTTATGGGTGTCATGTGATGGTCTGCCCTATCATTTGTGCTTGATTAAATAATGTAAATTGAACCTGAGAAGCCCTTCTTCTAATTAGGTTCCTACTCTGGCCTGTTGCTACGGCAACTTAGGGCTCCAGTCAAGAAGACAGAAAATGTATTACACATTGCTCTGTGTTCTCTCTTCTTTAATGCCCCCAGAGCTGGTTCGTTTAGAAATACCTTATGCCTGTTACCATCCTTTTTTCCTCCAATATGGAAATCAATTGTATTTATATTTTCTACCCATCATCCCATCCATGTAGCAGGAATTTAAAAAAAAATCTTCTGGGGCTTAGTTACAGTTGGTGGAGGATGGATCCTGCAGATCCGTTCCTTTCTCTTCCTGTGACCCCACTAAAACCATAATCAAAAAAGGAAACCAGGCAGTGGTGGCACACACCTTTAATCTTAACACTCCAGAGGCAGAGGCAGGGAGGCAGGTGGATCTTTGAGTTTGAGCCCAGCCTCGTTTCTAGTGAGTTCCAGGACAGCCAGGGCTACACACAGAAAGCCTGTCTTGAAAAACACAACCAAAACACAGGAAGAGAGATTAAAAAGGGATATGTTCACATCTACCTGGAAAGTGGAAATTATTGTCACAGTGAGCTTAAGATTTTAATTCCCTCCCAATTTTGCTCCTTTCTTATGATATAAATTGTGCATAATACTAAATTTGACATTTTAGGACTGAGGACACAATTTAGTTATAGACTGCTGACCTAGAAAGTGCATGGCCCTTAGGTTTAACCCCGAGGACTTCAGAGGCAGGAAGAGAGGGGACAGGAGAGAGATAGAGGTAGAAAGATAATGAGAGAGAGAGAGAGAGAGAGAGAGAGAGAGAGACTATGAAGTCATTTTTAAATGTTCAGTTCACTGACATGATATACATTCCCATAATGTGCAAGGACCCTTGGCATACCTTCTCAAGAGCTTTCATCGTCCCAAACTGAAAATCTGCCATATTTTGTAGAACTCTGAAGTGTCTGAAGACCACCTGTCTACCTAAAATATATCTGTTTGACCTTGAAAACACACCTAACATGACTACAAGTTCAATTGTAATAGGTGACTAATTACTAACCTGCATTTCCTTATTATACTAAATAGTTGGTAATAATAACTTTCAAGGGCTAAAAATTTGCATTTTGCATTATATTGTTAATTGAGTTGCATAGGTACATTACCTTGAGCGAGATTAGAAATGTATATACAGTATGTTCTAACAAAAATAATCTTCAATTTATATCAATATACAAAAATCCCTATCAATGTAAAATATTTAAAACGAATAGTTGTTATTTTGGTTTAAAAGTAGATTCAATAATCTACCTTTTTATCCTATTTCTATATCCCTCCTTTTTCTTTTCAGAGTAGATTCAATGATCTACCCGTACATCCTATAATATCTATATCCCTTTTTTTCTTTTCAAAACAAGAACTCCAAATCTAATCTCCTTTGTTCAAATTTTTTCCTGACCATTACCAATAACAACTTATAATCAAGCATCCTAAATGATGACAAACATCCATAACCCTTTGAATGACCAACAACCACTTATCCCACCTCTTAGGAATGTGGGTTTCCTGTCTTAAATTTACTTCCTGCTATCTGGGAGTGACAGCATCTTTAGAGGATCCCGAAAAGAAACATTTTAGGTTAAATGTCAAGTCCTGGGAGAGTTAGCTGTATCATTCATTTGTTATCCAGTCTCTTTGTAATGGAAAGTGCCGAGTTTGTCTCAAGTCCTGGCTAAAGTAGTCTGTGAGGTTGGATCATCTCAACTAGTCACCTAGAAACTGTCCCGAGCAGCTTTGGTGCAAAGCTGATCTTTAGTTGATGTTTTTAAGCTTACTGGTGTTATCATAGTTTGATGCCAAGATTCTGGTGCAATTATTGTTACATCCGCATTTGTGTCTACAAGACCTTCAATGACAACATACTTATTCGTATTTTTTAGTGAATTCTTTACATTCCAAATCCCACTTCCCCCTCCCTCCTCTCCTCCCACTCCTCCCACTGCCCCCCACCTCCCATCTGCTCCTTGGAAAGGGTAAGACCTCCCCTAGGAAGTCTACTAAGTCTGTCTCATCATCTCATTGAGCAGGACCAAGGCACCTCTCCATCTCCCACACCCCTGTGTCTAGGCTGAGCAAGGTATCTCTTCATATAGAATGGGCTCCACTAAGTCAGTTAGTGCATTAGAGTCAGATTTTAGACCCACCATTAGTGACCTCATATATTGCCCCAGCCACACCATTGTCACCTATATTAAGGGAATCTAGTTCAGTCTTATGTAGGTTCCCCATTTGTCAGACCTGAGTCAGTGATCTCTCAAGAGCTCAGGTCAGCTGATTCTGTAGGTTCTTCCATCATGGTCTTGACTCTTTTGTTCATATTATTGCTCCTCCCTTACCTTGATTGTACTCCAGGAGTTTGGCCCAATGATTAGCTGTGGGTTTCTGCATATGCTTCCATCTGTTTCTAGAAGAGGGTTCTAGTATCTCTGGAGTTGTGGATTGTAGGTTGGGTATCTTTTGCTTTATGTCTGGTATCCACTTATGAGTGAGTACATACTATATTTGTCTTTCTGAGTCTGGGTTGCCTCACTCAGGATGGCTTTTTCTAGTTCTGTCCATTTGCCTGCAAATTTTAGGATCCCTCTTCAATTGAGGGGCATCTAGGTTGTTTCCAAGTTCTGTCTATTATTTATTCATATCTTTAATTTTGGTATTTGTTTATTTATAGAAGTCTTCCAAGATATTTGTTTTACAGTTTCTCCTGAATTCTTTCTCTCTTCTATAGCTTTTCTATCATCCAGAGCAGTATGATTTTTCACAATAGGAATTAGGTTCTTTAACTGTTCTGGAAAGGAGTTTCCTCCATATTAACAGGAAACAACTAAACCAAATTTGGCATGGGAACCGTTGAGAGGTCCCTCAAGGTGTTTCCTGCTAGCAAAGGGGCTACCTTGAATGTCTCTTGTTGATCTACATTCATTAGTCCAATGCTTGCCCTTGATACACTTTCTTCATAATCCAGAAGGGAGGGCTGTTCTGTTTGGATTATGCTTAGAAAAAGCATTGTTTCTAGGAATGCCCTATTTACAATTCCTTATTAGGTGACCTTGTTTACCACAATTGAAACACTTGACATTTCAATTTTTCTTCAAACCTCTGGAAATCACCTCTCCTATCCAAGCATCATCATGGTCATGAGATTCAATATTGATTGTGTCTTGAATCCATTCCTCCAAGGGTGCTTATCTTGCTTTTAACAGCCTAATTACCCTTTTGCATTGTGCATTAGCATTTTCAAAAGCCAGAGATTCAATTACTATTTGTCTAGATTCTGAATTTCATTTATTAGCCTCATTCTATTTATCGCTGAAGTCAATCTTTGTTAGAAATCCATGAAGGTTTCTTTTGGGTCCTGTATAACTTTAGTAAATGATTTAATCTCCAGACTGAAAAGAGACTAGTTCCTGTCTCCTCCCACCTTATATTCCTCTCTCTGCCCAGCGGATACCACTTCCTGTCTGTCTGTACAGACCTCCAGACCTCTATGGATAACTAGTGTCTAGCTCCACCCTCTGATCTTCAGGAAAGCTTTATTTATTAAAGTATAAACAAGGTATCATCACAGGAGAATCCACCTTAAGTAAGGATGACACCATTCTAAGTGCTAGGGAGCCTGGACTGTACACAGGAAAGGCCTGGACTGTATGGAAGGAGGGACTGGGCTGAGTGTTAGGAACTACCTCCCTTTGCTTCCTGTCTTCAGATGTGAACAACTGCCTCAAACTCCTGCTACTATGACTTCCCCATCATGATGGACCATACCCGGAATTGTAAGCCAAGGGAAACTCTTCCTTCCTTAATCTGCTTTTGTTGGTTTTGTTGTTGTTGTTGTCTTGTCACAGCAATGAGAAGTAACTAATACAACTCCCAACCAGATTTTGTGCTTTACTCTAAAACATAAAGTGATAACTAAAGGTCACCAGATATGTATAAAAAAGTCTCCATTAGAGGAGAGCCCATATGAATACTGCCCCTAAACCAGGAATAAATAGAAAAGGCCACCATTGAAAATTATAATTACTATCACCCACAGAATTTACATATTGCATCTGTTGCTTTATAAAATAAACAAACCCTTGGAAATTTAAAAGTTAATAGACTGTTTGGAAGTTATCAAAAGGCAAAATGATGGGGAAAGTTAGATGTAGCATATGGATACAGAGGTCAGAAGTCAATCCAATTTATTCAGGAAAGAGAGAGGAAAAAAATCACAAAAGAATTAACTTTAGAAAATTTTCCCTGAACCTGAAGGGCACAAGGGTCTGATTGAAAGCACTATGAAGGAGGTGTCAGTGCCAAATTCAACATACCAAGGGTATTGAGAAGAGCCTAGAAGTGTCCAGAAAGATACATCCCATACAATTGAATAAGATTAAAAGCAATATTGGACTCCTAGAAAATGCTCCCAGAACCAAGAACACACTGGGACAATACCTTCAAGGAAAAATAATTTGCAAATAATTTGAATAGAGTTCTATACAGCTGAGCTGAAAAATCAAGACAAGATAGAAACTTCAAAAGCTGTGTCTCTCCAGTACCTTTCTTAGCAAGGCTGAATGAGGTGACGTAGACCGCAGGACCCAGGAACCACAGGGTCCAAGATAAAAGCAAAGCAAAAGTAACTCCCAAAATCACAACTGGGTGAAATGTCTAAAGAAAAATCCATCTCCAGCCCAGATTTATTTATTTGTTATTGTACAGTGTTCTGTCTGCATGTATCACTACAGGCCAGAAGAGGGCACCATATCTCATTACAGATGGTTGTGAGCCACCATGTGGTTGCTGGGAATTGAACTCAGGACCTCTGGAAGAGCAACCAGTGTTCTTAACCTCTGAGCCATCTCTCCAGCCCAGAAAAATCCATCTCTATTGAAGCAGAACACCTTCACAGAAGAAAGGCCTGTATCACAGGCTACAAACTGTATGCAAAAATTATTGATACAGCCTTATAGTCACAGATAAGTGCAGTTCTCACTCCTTACTAAAGGAGATTCTGTTTGCAGCAGAGACCATCACAGAAAGCTGCAACTGGGCAAAGAACAACTGACCATGGGTGCCCAGTCCCAGCTGATACGTAAACAGCACAGCTGTATACCCATAGCTCAAGGATCATCTCAGATGAAAAGATTGTAAGAACACGAGGACCAGGACATCTGTGGTGAGATCACGTCTTCTATAGAAGACAGGGGAAGCTGCGCCCATGAAATCTCAACATTGCGGCTGCATAAATGAGATCTGAACACTGGGTGTCATACCAATGCGGATGAGGGAAATCACACAAGGCTCCACTCCCACATGAAGAACGACAGGCAATTAACGACTGCAGAGAGAGGGAGAATCCGGCTTTCCCAGGGATGAGACTCCTAATAGGCTACCCAGTACCAAG
Organism: Mesocricetus auratus; assembly: GCF_017639785.1. Taxonomy (NCBI): domain Eukaryota; kingdom Metazoa; phylum Chordata; class Mammalia; order Rodentia; family Cricetidae; genus Mesocricetus; species Mesocricetus auratus. Next base: position 173,350,447 of record NW_024429266.1, read on the forward strand.
TGGTCAGCCCTAAAAACACATATATACAAGCACTAAATGAACTCAGTAGGTCATATTGATATTGATAGTTTGTTAATGCGCGCGCGCGCGCGCGCGTGTGTGTGTGTGTGTGTGTGTGTGTGTGTGTGTGTGTGTAAAACAATAATAAAAAAGGTCACAAATTTGAAAGGGAGGAGATATGGGAAGTGTTGGAGGGAGGAGAAAGGAAATAATTCAAATATAGTACATGTATATGAATTTTTAAAGTAAATATAAATAAAATCCTTTAGGAATTAAGATTTTAAAGATTGAGAATTTTGAAAAGAAAAACAACTGGTAGGCCCATGGACGTTCTAATGGGACAGAAAAATGACAGATTTAAGGAATAATATTAAAAATGAGAGAAAGAAAACAAGACATTATTTGTTGTTTTATGTTTTACTCTTTTGGATTTTTGAGGGGCCACTACCCAGCTCCCAAATAAAGCACACACTGAAGCTTATTTTTAGTTATGAATGTCTTAGCTTGGCTTGTTTCTAGTCAGCTTTTCTTATCTTAAACTAACCTTTTCCCTCTAGGTGTTTATCTTTCTTACTTCTGTATATCTTATTTTCCTGCGTACTTTGTGGTTGGCTGGGTGGCTGGGGGTTGGGGGGCTGGGGGGGCCTGATGTCCTCTTCTTATTTTCTTGATGCTCCTCTTCCTCCTTTCTCCTTCCATTTATAGTCTCTGCCGGCCAGCCCCACCTATCCTTGCTCCTGCCTCGCTACTGTCCATTCATCTTTTTATTGGGACCACGAGGTGCTTTAGACAGGCACAATAACACAGTTTCACAGAGTTAAGCAAATGCAGCATAAACAAAAGTCACACACCTTAAAATAATATTCTACCACAATTATTGGTAAAACAAAAGGTTATACAAGGAAGGAGATGTAATCACTGCATACTTTCAGATTTTAAGCAGATAATCATTATACAATATTCAATAATATAATTGTGATTGATAAAATATATTGTTCAATAAATGTTCATTTGACTATGATTTGGTCATAGGAATTTGCAAAAAAGGGTAAGAGACAAGTACCACATTTCATCTCAGATTATCAGTAAGTTAAGAGATGATGTCTACACTGACTTATTAAGCAACAGCTTGGTTAGCATTTTCCTTTGGTATGCATCACTATGACAGCAGTTTGAACTTTTAGGCCTAGTGACTTGGATCCTTTTTGTGGAACTGGCATAAACTCATTCTCTACCTGGTTTCCAGGGACAATGTGTAAATAAACAGTTGAGAATACAGGTTTGGAGGCTGGATTGACAGCTCAGTAGGCAAAAACATTCGCCACATAAACTTCACCTGAGTTCAATCATTGGGCCCCACAATGGAAGGAGAGACTTGACTCCTGATAGTTGTCTCTTAACCTGTACATGTATGTGGTATGCTTATTCCTACATTCCCAACATACACATGCATACACACACACACACTCATACACACACATGCGTGCGTGAGTGCAAGCACGCACACACCACCATGACCACCACCATCACCACCATCTCATCATCATTATAAATTTAAAATTTTTTCTTTGTTCATCAAGACAAGGCTTCTTTGTATAGTCTTAGCTGTCCTGGAACTCGCTCTGTAAACCAGGCTGGCCGGGAACTCACAGAGGTCTGTCTGCCTCTGCCTCCTGAGTGCTGGCATTAAAGGCATATGCCACCACCACCCAGGAAACGAAATATTTTTAAAAAGAATACAGGTTTCTAATTTATTTTGGTCACATGTTCAGCTTGGTCTTGCCACTCTTTCATTTAGAGATTTCTTTTGTGTTTTGCCAGCACATGTCTGTGCACCACAGGCATTCAGCACCCAGAGAGGCCCAGAGAGGCCCAGAGAGGCCCAGAGAGGCCCAGAGCCACTGGAACTGGAATTACAGATGGTTTGTAAGCTCCCATACCGGTTCTGAAAACTGAATTCACATCCTCTACAAGAGCTTAAAGTAAGGGCTCTTTACCAATGGGCCATTTCTCCAGCACCAACTTTACAACTCATTGTTTTTTTTGTTTGAGAGCCTCTAAGGATAGCTCAGGCTAACTTTGAACTCATGATCCTCTTGCTGTTCTACCTCCCAAGTGGTAGAATTACAGACACACATCACATCTGCCAGCTCCTGTCACAGTGAATTTTTGCAGTACTTGTCACATATTCTGTGCTCCTTAAATGTAGGCTAGTATGAGTGTTGGCTTAGTGTTAAAATTCAATCACACTGGTCTTCCCAAAATAACAGAATCAAAAGGAAAGTTCATGACCTACTTGGTTGAAATTATCCAAGTTTTTTGCACTGGTTTCACAATTTATCTTCAAGGCTTTTATGGCTAATTTTTATTGTCAGCTTGAAACACCTGGAAATAAGGAAACTCAACTAAGAATTGCCTCCATTAGATTTGCCGGTGGACATGACTGTGGGGCATTCTTTTGTTATTGATGATATGGGAGGGTCCAGTCCACTGTGGGCAATGTCACCACTAAGCAGTTGGTCTTGAGTCGTATTCTAAGGGGGAGCAAGTCAATAAAGTGTCCCTCCATGACCTCCAGGTTTCTCCCTTTAACTCCTGCCCTCATTCCACTGAATGATGGACTCTAATCTGTAAACCAAACAAACCCTTTAGCCACCCAAGTTACTTTTGGTCAGTGTTTTATCACAGCAACAGGAAATAACTGGAACAATATCTTTCTAATCATCCTCTTCAATCCATTGTCTACAAGGCTGCTACAAGTTATTTCTGAAATAAAATTTTAACTGTGATAGCTAGTATCCAAAGACAGCCTCAGTTATTCCCTACCTGTATGCACAACCTATTTCCCCTCTCCCACGACCACTTTGAGCAGCACAGTGCATAGAAAATGAGGTCTGGCCGGGTGTTGGTGGTGCATGCCTTTAATCCCAGCACTCAGGAGGCAGAGGCAGACAGATCTCTGTGAGTTCGAGACCAGCCTGATCTACTGAACGAGCTCCAGGAAAGGCTCCAAAACAATGCAAAGAAACCCTGTCTCGAAAAAAAAAAAAAGAAAGAAAAGAAAAGAAAAGAAAATGAGGTCTGGGAACTTGTGGGTCTAGACATCAGGAAAACCTGGCCACTTCTAAGCCACCAGGAAGAACAGACTGAGAAAAGGGTTACAAGGGAAGACCCGGAATGATGGACAGTCATCGGGGTGCCAGACGTGCCACCCCAACCACATCAATGCCTCCTCACGAGAGACTACAAGCTAAACTAAGAACGGACTCACAAGCCGGGCGTTGGTGGCGCACGCCTTTAATCCCAGCACTCGGGAGGCAGAGGCAGGCGGATCTCTGTGAGTTTGAGGCCAACCTGGTCTACAGAGTGAGTTCCAGGACAGCCTCCAAAACAATACAGAGAAACCTTGTCTCAAAAAAAAAAAAAAAAAAGGAAGGAAGGAAGGAAGGAAGGAAGAAAGAAAGAAAGAAAGAAAGAAAGAAAGAAAGAAAGAAAGAAAGAAAGAAAGAAAGAAGTTGGTACCAGGATGTGGGGTATTGCTGTGGCAGACCTGGCTACGCTGTTTGAGGGAGGACTGTAATAGAATATCTTTGGAACTTTGAGCTAGAAAAGCCATTGAGTATTCAAAGCTTGGTGAGCTGTTGTGAGAAACTCGGAAGATGGCCTTAGAGCAATGCAGAGGATGGAGGCTGGCTTGTTTCAGAGGGAAGCAAAGACTGTCGGGGCCATTTGATATTCTGCATATAGAATCTGTAGTTCTGGTCAGCTGTGGCCAAAGATTCAGCCATGATTAACAAGAGACCAGCACCACTGAAATGAAACAATGACTTTACCAGGACAACTGATGGCTGTTAGTTGGAGCAAAGAAATTAGTGCCTAAAAAGCGAAACTCTAACTAAGACACAAAGAAAGGTCCTTTAATTTTAGTTATGTGTATGTGTGTGCATTTGCGTGTAGATATGTGCACATGTGAGTGCAGGTAACTGTAGAATCCAGAAAGGGAGTTGAATCCCCTGAAGCTAGAATTACAGGCAGTTGTGAGTGGTCCAATATGAATGCTGGTGAATGAACTCAGGTCCTCTGCAAAAGCAGTATCAACCATTTCTCTAGCCCTCAGAAAAATTTTAATACATATTTCAGGAAGGGAATGAGGAAGTAGTTACTTTTACAACAGTGATTCTCAGTAAGAGACAGGAGGGAACAATTCTCTGCCCTAAGAGACATCCAAAATATCTAGAGACATTTGGCTGTTGCATTACTGGGGGATGCCATGCTATCTGGTAGGTAGCAGACAAAGATGATGCTCATATCAGACAATGCAATGGACAAGTCATTACCTTGACATAGTTGGGATCGAGAAGGCTTGTTTAAAAGATCATCACACTCAAAAGACAGAACAGACAGACAGAGAGACAGATAGTAATGAGTGAGAAACAGTTGAATACACATATGCATACTGGCCACCTTCCTTGTGCTCACCCTTCCTTCTTCAGGTCCCATTATCCATTTTCTATACATGGTCCCTCTGGCCCTGCCCAGCACTTTCGAGCCTATGAGAGTAGCATGGTGTCTACTGTTTCTTTCCTTGCTAAAAAGCTGTGGATGCTGCACAGATTCTGTCACATGCCCAGAAGGAAAAATCCCAGAGAGTCTGGTCTGAGTCACAGAATGCTTGTGTTACATCTTGGATGGTTCAATGGACTTCACATGCCCAGGATGCAGGCTGCCTGACTGCCGAAAGAGCTGGCCTGAGGTGCACCAAAAAGTAAGATGGGGGAAGGTGACCCTTGAAGGTTCTAAATATATTCTAGGAGTCCTTGTATTTGTCACTCACAGTAGCTTGGAGAAGCAGAAAAGCATGGAGGAAATCTGCCTTTGTCCCCCAGGTTTGGAGCAGTAAGAAACTTCTCAGCACTTAAGATCACTTGCTGCTCTTCCAGAGGAGCAAAGTTTAGTCCCAACACTCGTTCTCATCAGGTGGCTCACAGCCATCTATAACTCCAGCTCCAAGGGGATCAAACACCTCTTCTGCCTTCCCCCAGGAACCCCACACACAGGTGACACATACATACAAACAATAAAAACAAGAGAAATAAATATGGCCAGGTGTGGCAGCACATGCCTTTAATCCCAGCACAGGGGAAGAAGAGACAAATGGATCTCTGAGATCAAGGCCAGCCTGCTCTAAATAGTGAGTTTCAGCCCACCCATTGCTACACTGAGAGACCCTGTCAATAAATAAATAAATCTTTTTAAATGGGTTCAGAAACATCACCCTACAGATGGGCATTTCTGGGAAGGGTATACTGCAAGAGTATCATGAGCATGGATGATTCCCACACTAAAGATGGATTTCTGTTTATTGTTTTTGCCAATTTCAAAGGAGGCAGTAGAGTGCAGAAGGAAACAGGTTAATCTTTGGCATTAGACAGGCCTGACTGTGAGGCATCCTCCTGTCACTAGGCAATGAGCCTGGAGAGATGACTTTGTGAGAGGTGAGAAAAAACTTAGTACCTACTTCCCTGAATTGGATCACGGGTTCGTTGAAAGCATGAGAGCCTAGATTTAGCACACTGCACAGCATATCCGGAATATGAGGCAGGTATCATAGAAGGATGCTGTGGCAGGAACACAGGTGAGGGGCAGTATGGGCAGCCGAGCATCCTTCCAGAAGCTCCTCTATCCAGGTAGGATGCAGTGAGCCATGCCCATAGCTCCTACCAGGTGCAGTAAGTACTTTACCTGTGTCAGCTTGCCCTCTTGATGACCTTGTGGGATAGTTTATTGCCCCCACTTTATCCATTTGTGAAAAGAGGGAGGGTTTTGAGAAAGGCAGTTGGTTTCAGGGTCCCTGGCCCTAGCCACACACATACTTCCCCTGGATGCCTCCAGTAGGGGACGAAATGACTACAGCCTGTCTACATCCTTTTCCTGCTCCCAAATACCTTCTCCATCCTTAATGGCAGAAACTGGCAAATGCCCAGCAGGGAAGCACTAACTCTGCCCTCCGGGGTCCAGTGTGAAATGATGCCTGCAAGACAAGATCTAGACGTTTCTGTGGAGAGCCATCTAGAGGTAGGAAGCAAATGAGGGTCAGAACTGAAACACTAGGACTCCACCCTAGTACCTCGTCGTGAGGAACACATGAGGCTCTTAACCCAGAGACATGCTGCCTCACCATTTTATTTCTCTGTCTGAAGCAAGGCTTAGACACAATATCCTGGCTAGCTCTACAGTGCTGGACTCTCCTTCTAGGAAAAGGCCACACTGCGTGCTGGGAATAGGGAGGTACCGAGTTTGTCGAAACCTATCTCGGTAAACGAGCGCCACCTGGTGATCATTCTGAGCATATTCCTAGTGGTTGCTCCGACCAGAGCATTGTAACCCAAGGAAGATGCTTGAATATCAGAATTTAAAAGAGTAAAGACATCGGAAGCTGGTGATGATGATAATACCTGCAATCCTTAACCTCCTCCTGCCCACACATTTTCTTACCAGTCTATTTCAAAATGGTAGTGTGTTATGAACAAAGTCAAGAATAAATCTCAGACATGGAATTATTTGTTCTGGACATGTTGATAAGTCACAAAGTCACCTCTACATTTTCCCCTTCACTTTTGTTTCCTTGGATTTTGAATGGATGTTATTATTATTGTTATTGTTTTGAGACAGGGTCCCAGTATATACCCAAGGCTGGCTGTGTAGGTCAGGCTGCCTTCAAACTCACAGAGGTCCTCTGGTCTTAGCCTCCTGAGTGCTGGGATTAAAGTCATGCACCTGTATGTTCAACTGTTTACCTGTTTGTATGTTTATTGGTTTTGGTTTTTTTGAGACAAAGTTTCTATATGTAAAAGCCCTGGCTGCCCTGGAACTCTGTAGGCCAAGCTGACCTTGAACTCAAAGAGATCCACCTGCCTCTGCCTCTGCCTTTGCCTCCTAAGTGCTGGGGTTAGAGGTGGGCACCACAACCATCACCACTCCCACTACTTTTCTCGTGGTGTTGTGCTATGTAGAGGAGGGTGGCACTAACTCTAGACATGACACTATACAGATCTTGAGACCTTACTCATCCTGAGTAACTGAAATCATACACTTATCATTTACTAATGCTGTCTGACTATTGATTATGTGATTAGCCTTGTTGGGAGTGCTTTTATTCTCATGACTTCATTTAGCCCCCTCCCCCCAAGTAACCACGTGAGTAAGGAAGGAACTGGAGGACTATACTGTTCGCTGTGTCAGCACCTAAGACAATGCCAACTTTAAGAGTTCACACTACTAGCATGTGTAATGTGAGTTACACTTGATAAACACGCACTGATTAAAGCCATGTGACGACCACAGGAGAAAGCTGCTGTTCTCACAGTCAGGAAGCTGTAAATGTACTGCAGTTTGGATCTTAAATGTCCTTCAAAGGCCCATGTGTTAAAGGGTTGGTCCCCAGCCTGTGGGGACACCAGACCTTGAGCAGAGACCCACTTCCCCTTCGGCCTGGGAGTAGGCAGCTGTAAGACAATGTTTACTAAAAACATGTTTACTAATAACAATACAATGCCCCGGGCAATAAGTTCCTGAAAAGGGCTTGCCCCTGGGAACCGCCCTGTCCTTGACCTTTTCCAAAGACTAACCGCACCTTCAGACCCACCCACATCCACCTCTGGTGTCAGGGTATATAATAACCAGCCAGGGTAGGAATAAAGAAGAGCCTTCTTGAGGAGCCTTGGGGTCTATGTGTTGTCAATCCCCGACACCCTCGCCACATTCTCGGACACAGGCTGCACAGCAGACACGGCACCAGCCTGTGCTATTGCTAGCAGGAGGGAGACCCTTCAAGATGTGGAGCCCTTAACTGGCCAGTGGTGGTGTGCCCCTTTAATCCCAGCACTCAAGAGGCAGAGGCCAGCAGATCTCTGTGAGCTTGAGACCAGCCTGGTCTACAAAACCCAGTTCCAAGACAGCCAGGACTATTCCACAGAGAAACCCTGTCTTGAAAATAAAACAAACAAAAAGATGTAGAGCCCTTATGGGAAGCTTTAGGTAATGGAGAGAGGCAAGACCCCAAAGGGAATTGTAGGGCTCTGGTCTCTTGCTTTTTCTGCACCCGAGGTAAAGGACTCCCTCCCACACCATATGCTGCTGCCATGATGTACCTCACCACAGGCTCAGAGGCGATCTTTCCTTTTGACAAGTTTATTGTCCTGGGTATGTTGGCATTCTGGAAGGCTGACTACACAGGTGGCTGCATGCCAAGCATTGTGCTGGCATCTAGAGCTGCACCTGACCAAGGTACTTGGGGGGGTCAGGGTTAGTGCTTGCAAAACTGTTCATTTGGCAGAAAACAGAGATATGACAAAGTACCCATGGGATAAATGTACTGTATGAAAGCATCTTGAAGCCAGAAGAGCTGACATGCTCTAAGGGAAGAATTGTCAAATGCCGATGTCCAGAGTGACACTCCTACAAGCATCTGAGTCCCTCCTGAAAGCTGAGTGTGCTCTGTTTTTCCCTTACCTCCCCTTCTGACGTCATGGATCCTTAACAGCACTTGTGTCCTGATTACCTAATAACCAGTGCCCAACAAGGAGAGGAACAATGGCTATTAAGTGGACATTTATTCAGAAAAAGCCTCTAATTCATCTCCATCTTCCTTTCCTCAACCTCCCTCTTGATCCCAGCACCCATAGACATTAGCCCCTAGTTCCTGAAAGGACATCTAAGGACATGGAGATTCAGAAGCAGCCACCAGCCTAAACAAGCTAATGGCACTGATGCCTCGCAGACACGGTTGTGCACTGGCTCACCTGGCACAAGGTGGGAAAGACAGTAACAATTACAGCTACCACACATACCCTTTGCCGAGCTCAGTAACTGTGCTGGCCTGCTGCTGAGACCCTGTTGCATGAACTTTTCCTGGGGAGACATGACCAATCGACTGCTCCCCCCCAAGTATTGCTAGTTAGGTGTTTTTGTCATGGTGACATAAGCTCAAATCATCTGGGAAGAAGGAATGTCAGTTGAAGGATTGCCTCAGTCATATTGCCTCTATCTTGACAGATGATTGGCAGAAGAGGGCCCAGCCCACTGTAGGTAGGGCCATCCCTGGGTAGGTGGTCCTGGGTTGCATAAGAAAGCAGGCTGAACAAGTCATGGGGAGCAAGCCAGTTCACAGCACCCCTCCATGATCTCTTCTTCAATTCCTGCCTCCAGGTTTTGGCTTCTGCCCCTGCTGTGACTTCCTCTATGATGGACTACGATCAGAACATGTAAGCCAAATAAACTTTCTTCCCCGAGTGCCTTTTAGTCCTGATGTTTATCATAGAATCAAAAAGCAAACTAGGACAAGAGCCCAGTGACAGGCCAAAGTAACCGTTCTACCCAAGTCTGGCTTGGTGAACTAACCAGTTTACCAGACTTACTTACAGAAGCATGGGTTACCCCAAAGCAGCTGCATTACTACAGGGATTTCCCCACAGCTGTATAGATGGAGTCATCTCCCCACTACCCCCTACATTCCACATTCTACGTACTCTAGTCCCTACTGAGACCATGTGCAGTTGGGAGAATTGGATACAGCTGGCAGAGAGGCACAGGCATGGGAGTGGCTGATCTCTTAGGTGAGGGCCAGTGACCCACCCCACCTGCTCCTTCTGTAAGGTAGCATCAACAGCAATCACTGCCACTCTGATGGTGATGATCGATATGTTCACAGGACAGTGCTCCACAACAGCTCTTCACAGCATAATCTCATTGTATCCTTACAGCCACCTTCAGAAACAGGGGTTGTCCCACCACCATCAGATCCCAAAGAATAAGGGATTGTCAGGTTGGACCTTCTAGAAGAAGGTGTTAAGACAGAATTAAACATGTAAGAAACATTGGGCAAAGCACTTGTAGAGGAGTGGGAGCAGGAGTATTGAGGACAGCCTTGGGGATACAGTTGTTGCGGGAGGAACACAGGCAGACAGCAGAGCTCAGAAGCCACAAGGGGAGAGGGATTCAACCATCCTCCTGTCCTGACTGAGTAGCCTCATGAGGAGGCCCAGGCCATACTCATAGAGTATCCTAAACAAACCAAAGAATGACGAGAAGAAAAAATAAAACAAACTGCGGCTGTATTACACCGTTAATTTTTTTTAAGATTTGTTTATTTATTATGTATACAGTGTTCTGCCTGCATATATTTCTGCAGATCAGAAGAGGGCACCAGGTCTCATTACAGATGGTTATGAGCCACCATGTGGTTGCTGGGAATTGAACTCAGGACCTCTGGAAGAGCAGCGAGTGCTCTTAACCTCTGAGCCATCTCTCCAACCCACACCACCAATTTCTGAAGGAGCTCCTGTGTGACGGTATGTGGGCTGTTCTTACGTCAACTTGACATACAAACTAGAGTCAGCTGAAAGGACAGAAACTTAAATGAGAAAAATGCTTCCACAAGATCTAGCTATAAGGCATTATCTTATTTAGTTATTGATGAGGGAGGGTCCATTGTGGGTGGGACCATCCCAGGCTGAGCAAGCCAGTAAACAGCATCCCTTCATGGCTTCTGTATCAGCTCCTGCTACCAGATTCCTGCCCTGTTTGAGTTTCTGTCCTGACTTCCTTTGATAATGAACAGTATTATGGAAGTCTAAGACAAACAAACCCTTTTCTTCCCAACCTTCTTTTTGGTAATGGTGTTTTGTCACAGCAATAGAAACCCTAACTAAAACAAATAACAAGTACTGAAACAGCCTCTGCAGGATATATCCCTATCACCCCACTCCTCCATATCCTGTCACCTCACCATTCTCTTCTCCTTTGCTTCCCACACTTCAGATAACCTTGGAAATGGTGTCCCTTCCTGCTCCATTTGACTGTCATCCCTAGGACACCTTTCTAATGTACATTGTGCTACAGAGAAGCCTCCCAAACTGGGCTTCAGAGAAAATCCTGAAAATGAGGGCAATGGCATTCACCTAAATTTGGAAGGAATTGAGATAAAACTCCAAGGCACAGTTAACCTCCAATGTAATGGTTACTCATTCATGCAAACAATATTTTCTGGACATTTGTTATGTGCTAGCTCACATTATTACAGCCATTAGATACAAGAGAGTACTAACATCTAATCCTTGAGGCAGGTGGAATACTACCCCAAATCCCTTTTTGCTATATTTAAAAAAAAACAAGACTTTTAAAAAAGTAAATTATTTGTCTAAGATCATTAACCAAATTAATAGCAATGCCAAACCGAGAGTTTTCCTTTCATCACAACCAACAGGTTGAAGTAAATGGGCTCCTTCCCGATGAAGATGGGTAAATAAAAGAGTTGTCAAGACTGAGTGTGATTTTATTTTTAAACTAAGCAGAAAGTATAGCGCCAATCTAGGGAACATTCGCTGTTTCACCTTTTGGCACCCACTTCTCCCTTTTCCTACTCATGGTCTCCTTATTTTTTCTTCTGATTAATTAGTGTGGGATTAACACACTTCCAACTTCATGGGCAGATCTAGTGAGCATAAGGTGTCAGAGTGTGGAGGGCATGAGGTCCTTTTGCTCACAGATAAGCACTAGGGAAACCAGGAATGTTAAACATGCAGGGTTGTCTCCTCAACAGAGAAGATGTACACCTGTTTTCTATCTAGAAAGCTGGGAATGGATGTAGTTAATAGTCTGGCGATCTATGCTCTCTGTAGGGCCAGACCACGCCTGAATCCCTAAGACTATTATGTTTATCTCAGACTCTTCCTCACTGGACCTTATCTTGAGCATTGTTTCTCAGTCAATAGAAACCATCCTTATGGGAGATGTCACTTGTAGTTTATAACAGCCAAGGTGACCTCCAAGTTATCTGTAGGACCGGTCAGGCCACTCCTGACTCACACAGACTTTTATGTTTATCTCAGTCATTCTCAATAAACCCTTATCTTGAGCATTGTTTCTGAGTCAATAGAACCTGTCTTTATGAAAGAGGCCATATGTTCTTTGTGAAGAGTTTCAATGTAAATATGTCTTAAGCTTTGTTATATACACAAAATTGAGTTAATCAGGAAACTATTTTTACAAAATTATAGTGTGCTTAAAAATGGCCAAATAAACTGCCCAGTGTCAGTTTGAACCAACATCAGCTACTGAGTCCTTGCTTCACACAGATTGTTACTCTAACAGCCCTGGTAGTCACAGAGACCCCAAAAGGAGAGTATCCCACCACTGGCCACAGTAATTGACTTAGGGGCAGACTTAAGTATCCTTCAGAAGTCATATGTTGAAGGCGTGGTTCCTAGTCTATGATGTTATTAGGAGGAGGTGGTGGAACCTTTAGGAGAGGAATTTTAATGGTGGGGGGGTAGGTCATTGGGAGTATGCCTTCGAAGGAGATACTGGAACCCAGGTCCCTTCATCTCTCTCTTATTTGCCTTCTGGCTGCTATGAGGTGAACAGGTTCTCTCCTCCACATGTTTCAGCCCTGATAGTTCCCCACTAAAGGCCCAAGGCAATGGGGATTAGCAACCAGAACTAAAACTCCTGAAACCATGGGCTAAAATAAATTTCCTCCTTTTTTTATAAGTTGATTTTTTTCAAGGTAATTTGGTAATTTCCAATTCCATAAAGTCAATGGCACTTAAGGAGATGGTTCCTGGTTTTTCTGGGAAGAGACAGTCCTATAAAGGCTAGTCAAAGAGACAGCCCATCTTTCTTTGGGTGTGGTACAAGGTGGCAAGGTGTGAGGCTGTGACAGCCAGCTGTACCTCAAGAACTTCAACTGGGCTTGGTGGTTCCAGGCCTGCAATCCAAACACTCATTAGAAGGAGGCAGATCTCTGTGATGGTGTCTAGAAAACCATCAAAGACAACCCAGGCTTTATAACAAGACCCTGTCTCAAAAACAAAACCAGAAATGGACAAACAATAACAAAAATTCAGAACAGACCACAGGGTGGATTTGGCTTTCAGACCACAGTTTCATCTGCCCCTTTAGAAAGATTTCCTGAAGTCAATGATACTTGAGAATTTGGTAAAAGTGGGAAGGGACAGCCATGGGTAGCCATTACCTACCTGATGGGGAAGTCCTGTGTATATGTCAATAAGGCCAATAAGGAAGCAAGATAGGTGGGACTAGGACTCTAGGAGGATTCTGGGAAAAGTAGTGAACTGAGCCGTCGCCATGTAATCCCCAGAGAAGAGAACACAAGTATGGCATTATCGAAAAGGTAAGTCCATATATACATACATATATATATATGATTATGGGTCAATAATTAAGTCAGAGCTAGACAATGAGAAACAATAGCAAATGGCCAACAGCTTATAGTTAATATAGTGTACTGTGTGTCATTTGGGGGTTCAGATAGCTCCGCAGGCCCCAGGTGGCTGGCAGGGAAAACTACACATTACACCTACCCTTCTGTAGACTGGGCATCTGCTGTGTGTCAGCTCTCTGCTATCAGGAGTGAAGTAGAACTGTCACACCTGCTGAGCAGCCTGCATCCGAGAATGTAGCGAGGTGGTCAGGATAGATGACACAGAGACCGGTCGGTTGCTTTAAGAAAACTTTATGCTCCCCAAGTCGGCTTAGGAGAACTCTCCAAGAAAAAACGCTTCCCTTTTTAAAGACTTCTGCCATCCATACACACACAATTCTCCAACTGAGCTCTCACACACCTCTCACAGCTCTCACAGGCCTCTCACCCTCCTGGCTGGTGGTTTAATCTCCGGCCCCAGAGTCGGGGAGAAACAGCAGGGAGCAGGAAGAAGCATCTAGCCGTAGGGGGGATCAAAGTCATGGTGTTTCAGTGAGCGAGCCCTTATCCGAGCCCTACCAAGAGCTTTATGGCACTGAATTGTTTTCAGTAAACATGTTTTCAGTAGACATTGTCTTACAGCTGCCTACTCCCAGGCCGAAGGGGAAGTGGGTCTCTGTTCAAGGTCTGGTGTCCCCACATGGAACTGTAACACTCTACTGTTGCTAGCATAATGGGCAGTTGCTACCCCTGTACACCAATGCATAGAGCAAAGCCATCCTTTGTCACTGGAAGTTCAATGACATTACATCTTCTGACATCACATCTAACCTGCACAGTCAGCTGGAGGCCCAAGGAACATGAAATCTGCCAAGGCCAAGCTGCAGACCCTGGGGGAGAAACTGGGGGCTGACAATCACATCAGGCCACCTCCTCAATGCCCAGAAAAGAGATGGCTTGATGTTGATTTCTACAGCAATCGGGTCAGGTCTGGCCTGAGACCAGAAGCACCAGACTTGGAGGTGGGGGAACCATAGGCCTCCCATGTAGGAAAATGACAAGCTCTTTCCTCGAGGAATCAATGGTAAAATAAGTCCCCATGTGGGTTCTATCTGTCTCTTTCATTGCAGGGATACTTTATGTTCTCCTCTGAGGCCCCACGGTCAGAGAATGCGTCGGTCTTGAACATCTTTCTACTCTTTTGCAGTCACTTACTTTTCATACCTGGGTTAGACATCTGTCCCCCATGCTCCCCTGTGCTCTGACCATCATGTTTATCATCATGTTTTTCATTCATTTATTCATTCATTAACAAATTTGCTTTGAGACAAGATCTCATGTAACCCAGGCTGGCTTTAAACTAGCTATGTAGCTGAAGATGATGTTAAATGTCTGATCCTTCTGCCTCCACTTCCGGAGTGCTGGGATTACAAGTGTGCATCCGCTTCTAGTTGTTTGGGCTTGGATCAAACCCAGAGTCTTGCGCATACTAGACAAACATTTTACCAACTGAGTTACATCCCTAACCTTAAATTATCCTTCAAGTTCCTTCTATGTGCCAAGTGGTGTGCCAGGCACAGCACTGACCAGCATAGTACAGAAGTAAACATGACAAAAATCACTGCCATCAAAGAGAGATATGGTAAACAAAACACATCAAGTATAACCCACACATAGCCAGAGTGGGTAAGTACAAAGGGGAAACACCAGGAAAGGGTAAGAACCACCAGGGAGAGTATTTGCAAAACTCCTGGAGAAGATAGTATTTTAAGAAAAGACTTGCAGTGGTTCTCAACCTTCCCAATGCTGCGATCCTGTAATATAGTTCTTCATGCTGTTGTGACCTCCAAACATAAACTTATTTTTGTTGCTGCTTCATCGCTGTGATGTGACAGCAATTGCTAAGGTCCTGGAGTGGATACCCAGTATGTTGGAGAAATTGCAGGGAAGCCAGTGTGCAATTAGGGTGGGTAATGTTTGGGTGTTGAATGGGTTACAGAACACCTCAAACCTTACAGTTCATGAGTAATGGAGGATCTTCAGTGGAGGAGGAGATCTTTATCTTAGTCTGTTTTAAGCTGTTGAAACAATGCTACAGACTGAGTAATTTATAAACAATAGAAGCTCATTTACCTCCTGGTTCTAGTCTGGAAAGTCCACGATAAAGGGTTGTATCCCATGATAGCCACCAGGGTCATAACTCAGAAGAAATTGCATAGCAATAGAGAGAGAGAGAGAGAGCAGGAAGCTGAACACAGTCCTACAGTCAGGGAGATCCACTCTAAAGGGCAGAGTTCTTATTACCTAATCACTTCTTAAAGGCCCCACCTCTTAATCTCAAATGACCATTAAGCATCTTTTGTTAAGATTTAACTTTATCTAATGCGTATTTTACCTGCATATAGGTCTATGTTTCACATAAGGGTAGTGCCCATGAAAATCAGAAGAAGAGGCCATTGGATCCCCAGGAATTAGAGTTATGGATGGTTGTGAGCCAGCATGCAAGGGTTAAGAACTGAATCTTGCTCCTCTAGAAGAGCAGCTAGTGCTCTTAACCACTGAACCATGTCCCCAGCCCCCAATAATTACATTTCAACATGAGTTTGGGGTGGGTTATTTCAAGCACAGCAGCACATGGCATTTTTGTTATTGTTGTTATATTAAAAGATCACTTGAGTCACAATGTTCCAAAATATCTCTGAGAAATGGACAATTAGCTGGACTGAAGTTTTGACACCTGTGTATCTAGCCAAGTGTCCAGGCCTTCCTTTGTTCATTCAACAAACTCTACTGAGTCAGACACCCAGGCAGGGTGCCAAAAGCAGCTGTGAACACCTTGGTGTGGGTCTTCACTGTCGAGAATGAACTAAGGAGCAGGGAAGACATCTCATCAGCAGCCTATCTGTCTAAGAAGAAAGTGGGGGTGTGCCCCTCACCTTGTACTTTCTGTTAATAAATGAATGGGGTAGTTCCTGAGGTGACTGTGCCTGAACTTCAGTCATAAAAGTCAAGCAGTTGATACATCCTGTCAGAATGCCTTGCTTCTGAGGGAAACACTGGATTCCTTTTTAAAGAAACTAAGAGAGAAATCCCATTATCAGTCATTTGTAATACTAAAAAAATAACAAGAACGAAGTAACTTTTATTAAAAAGCCAAACTCCAGTAAATCCACCTTTCCTTAATAAAAATATCCTGTGTGTATAGTCTGTTGCTACGCAGACACTTGCAACTTTGATAACACTGAGAAACTATTTTGGAGAAGTATTCTTTTTAATAGTTTTGCCTTGACTGCTTGATTGATCGGGGATAGAAGTCACGTCATATGCATGTGAGGTGAGAGGACAACTGGTCAGAATAGCTTCTCTCCTTCCACCATGTGGGTCCAGGAATCATACTCAGTCAAGCTCAGCAGCTCCTTTACCCACTGAGCCAGCTTGCGGTCCTTCTCTAGGTTTTTATTAACATATATTAGCTACATACCAATGGGTTTCACTATGATTTCTTCATACATGTACATAATATGTTTTGATCACATTCACCCCATGATCCCCTTCCTACTGATCCCCTTCCTCTTCCCAACTGGTCCCTGTATCCCAAAGCTTACAGTTCCCCTTCTACTTCCATGCATGTGGGGGCCAGAAACCCAGTGTGTTTAATTAATCAGAGTTGCTTACAATAGTATGGATGAGGGTTATTTATAGGAGCATGGGCATTTTACCAGTGATTATGCCACAAAGAGTATGCCTCAGCTTTCCCCAGCAATCAGTCGCTGCCTGTAGGTGCCCAAGGGAACCCTCCCCTCTCCATGAGGGAATGCTGGTGGGCCCAATCTTGTACAGGTCTTGTGTAAATAAACCCAGCTGAATAGTGAGAAATTGTTACGTCTCTATGTTTTGTCATTTAATAACAAAACAAAATTGAGAAAGGAATTGTGTCTATTATTGAAAAGCCATCTCAACAGATTCCAAAAGCCAAATTCCTCTTTGGTAATGCAGTTCTGCTCTGTCACACATATCATGAAAGTGGGTCAGTGGCTATAGCCAAAGGGTTGTTTTTTGTTTGTTTGTTTGTTTGTTTTGGGTATTTCTTTTTTTCATGTGTGATTATCTTTCCCATAGTTTTAGAAGTTGGATGTTTAAGTCAAGCCAATACTCTTGTTCTTCTGAAGGAATGCATCAGCTACATTTGTTTCAGAGCCCGCCTTCCAAGCAATGCCAAACTTAATAAAGGACATTTGATTCCATCATTGTTCTGCCTCCTCGCTACTCCCCACTAAGCATCTCAAGGCAAGAGAGGAGGCTGCAGAAAGGTTGTTTTGTCTTGTTTTGTTTTAATCCTGAGAAACTGGGACTTCCCTGCCTTTCAGAGCACAAAGGTCTATTATTTGAGGCAAGGGGCCAGGGAGGCGGAGTAATTCAATTTTGTAGGCCACCATGTACTTCCTTCTCCCTTTCTCCTGCCAAATCAAGGCTCACACCAATCCCAGTGGACCTCAAGGGGCAGTCCTCCATGAAAAAGTGAAAGCAGTCGAGGAAAAAGAAAAGGGGCCAGCCAGAAGCAGTGTCCTTCAGAGAGCCTGGGGAATGCTCGTTATAATTGAATGAAGCCCATGAAAAGGGTTTTTTTCTGAGCAGCCTTGGTGGGGCCACTGCTCAGCCCCATTGTAAATTCCATCTGTGTGTTATCACTTCCTGACCCAGAAACAGGGAGAGGTTTTGGCCACACATTTCCCTAGGAGATGTGCCAGGCCACACGAGGCTCGCAAGCTCCCAGAGATTTCATATGTAAGCTTTAAGATCATGTTGGCCTGCAATGAATTCCTTTTCCCAATTTATTTACTAAAGAGACTTTTTCTCATCTCCCCAGTTTCCTTTCAGAGACTGAAGCCTAAGTGAAGCGAAACGCAGTTCGAATCATTATGAGGAAGATTCTGGGGGAAAACAGAAGCTACCTGCTTCTCAGCAAAGCTCGTAATACACAGATCCCCCAAGCTGAAGCCAGTCAAACGTCTAATGGGAACTTGTCTGTGTCAGAGTCTGAGAGACAGGGGTGGGGGGTGTAAATTAAAATGGTGTGAAATGGTGGTTTGTCCTCAGACTCTACCATGTTTGTGGACAATGTGATAGACTGTGATTTGGTAATTCTCAGATGGGACCTGAGAATGCACATTTCTGTGTTTTCAGGGACTACATTGTGAGCGCCTCTGAAGCAGAAAGGGAAACCCCAGGCCTTGGACATTAACTAAGACATGAGAGAGAGCCAAAGGCTCAACAAAGTCTTACTCGGAGTCAATAAATGCACTGTGGTATCCAGCTATAGAAACAGGCTAAGTGCTTTATATGGGTACTGGTTACAATGCTCCATCTCACACAGATATGATGTAATCATTGTTGACTATAAAATAAAATAGTTGTGCAGATCCACTTTTAGTCTGCATCCAAACAGGATAGCAAACATGTCATCTAGTAAAGAAAGCCTCTAAGTTCTGGCACTTAGGGAAAACCACAGAGGCCAGAAGGGGTACATTCTGATCCCTGCTGAGGTCTGCCCATTGCAATAGTCAGTTGATATTATAATCACTTTATCTGGCTTATAGGCAGGCATCAGCCTTCAATAATCACTGAAACATGCCTCACCCCCAAGACTGCTTGACCCCTTCCAGCCCAGGACCCATTCTAGGCTGTTGGAACATGGTCCAGGAATGGGAACCATGCGAGAATTCTGAGTGCTTGTGAAAAAATTCCAAGAAAACAAGACAAGAGTCTTGTGACCTCAGTTTCTTCAAAACACAGACTTGTTCTTGGAATAGATTGTGTTCCTCCCAGGTACATCGGATAGGAGTGAGTTTACTTCAGATTATTCATTACAACTGGCTATTGTTATTTGTCTATATACCTCTATGAAAAACATGTTTTTGTCGCATGTGGTTTGTCCTTGTGATTGCACACTTTACTCATGTGACTCCATGCAGAAACGGGTTGCTGCTCCTACTAAAGCTGGCTGTTGCATGGGACTCTAGTTGGCCTTGTTTATCATCTCCATTCTCCCAGGTCCCACCACCTTTAGAGAAGTAAACACTAGGTCGGTCATTCTAGGAATCCCAGATCTGTTAGCCTTGTCCTTTGTGACCCAGAGAACTCTGACAAGAAGACAAAGCACAGGTTCCTGATCTCTGTGACTTCCTGTCTCTGCTATCATGACACCTTCTTCATATCTCCTCCTCCCCATCTCTACCCATTTCCTGCCCCAAACAGTGGTTTTAATTGAGTTTGTTGTTTTGGTTTGGTTTTTTGGAGACAGGATTTCTCTGTGTAGCTCTGGCTGTCCTGGAACTCAAAAGCTCCACCTGCCTCTGCCTCCCAAGTACTAGGATTAAAGGTTGGGTCACCACCCAGCTTGCACTCACTCTGTCTATCTTTATCTCTGTCTCTATCTCTGTCTTTCTGTCTCTGTCTCTGTCTGTGTGTGTGTGTGTGTATGTGTGTGTGTGTGTCTCAGTTCTGATCATATGTCAATGTTTATATATTTTTTTCAAGACAGGATTTCTCTGTGTAACAGGGTTTCTCTGGAACTTGCTTTGTACACAAGGCTGGCCTTGAACTCACAAGATCCACCTGCCTCTGCCTCCCAAATAGTGGGATTAAAAGTGTGAACCACCACCACCCAGCCCAAGTCTATATCTTTATTACATGGGGTGTGGTATGGGGTGGTGGTGGTGGTGGTGGTGGTAGTGGTGTGTGTGTGTGTGTGTGTGTGTGTGTGTGTGTGAGTGTGTGTGATGCAATTGTGCTATGGTGCGTGGGATGTAGAAGTCAGAGTATAAGCCTCAGGAGTCAATTCTTTCCTTCCATCATGTGGTCTTGGGGATCAGACTTGGATTTCAGACTTGGTAGCCCACACCCTTACCCACTGAGCCATCTCACCATCCCAATTTGGTTGTTTGTTTAGAACAGGTTCTCACACTGTAACAATCCACCCACCTCATTCAGCCTCAAATGCCAGCACAACAGGTGGGTGTGGTTTACCATACCTACCTTCCGTGTCCACCCATGTCTTGAGGTTCCTCTGAAGGCTTTAAGTTTTTGAAAACCAGAGCTGGAAAAAAAAATCTATGTTTTTTTTTTTCCTTTTCTGACATTTTCTTCCTGAGTCAATAAGCACAGAATGGTCTGTCTGTTCAAATGAACATGGCATAACAGAGAAATGCTTTGGAAGCAGGCAAAACAAATTAATTAAAGGCCCACAAATTATCATTTGGGAATCACAATTGCCAATTTGGCAACTGGGCATGGTAGTAACTCTGCAGGCTCTGCCCTGCCCTCTCTTCCAGGATAAGAAGCACAGACAGGAAGTATACCAGGCTGTTTCTTTTGGGCCAACAACCAGCTCCCAAATCATGACACAGAGACTTTTTATTAGTTATAAATGCTCGGTTTAGCTTAAGCTATTTCCCTTATCTACCTTTTGCCTTGGGCTTTTTACTTTTCTTTCCTTCTGTGTATCTTACTTTCAATGCTTCTTATATCTGGCTGGCTGATGGCTGCCTAGCTTTTTGCCCCAGAAATGTCTCTCTCTTCCTCCCCCATTTTCTTCTCCTCCTTCTCTATGTTCTCTCCTGAACCTATATTTCACTTTTTTATTCTCTCGGCCTGCCAGCCCTGCCTATCCCTCTCCTGCCTTTCAGCTTTTTATTAGACCAATCAGGTGCCAGGACTCCTTCTTTCAAGTAGATTTCCAATTCCTCAAATCTGATTTGTTTGCTTTGATGGACAGGTTATGGGAGAGGTGACACTATATAAGCACCAGCAGACTTGCAGATTTTACCTTTATAGGTAGAATTCTAAGAAACCAAAGACCATCATCATGTGACAAAGCCCCAAATAAAAGACTTGACAGGCAGCTCAGATACCCTTTGTAGCCCACATGAACCCAGCCCCCTTGCCAAACTTCCAAGTGAATGCAGCCATGAGTCCAGACAAACTAGCAGAAAATCTACCCAAAAACACACAAACACACACCTGATGATGTCTCAGTTAACAACAGACCACATATGGTGGTGATCTCACAGACTGCATTACCCAGGGAAATAGTAGTTTGTGTAAGTGTGCTACTGGATGATGTCCACACAATGAAACAGTTTCTCAGACTATATATGCATCACTAAATGACAAGTGATGTTGACTGAGGCCAGTTAACGGGGAGAAGATTTATTATGCAGCATTATCTAACTGATACAACTTGGGTTTATGAGGGAGCAAGCTGTCAAGTCACTGAAATGTCTGTGGCTGCCATGGTTATAAAAGTTACATGACATGGTACAAAACCTTGCAGTGTACCTCATACGCAAATCTAGAACAGTCTCACACTCCCTTCCAAATACTCGTCTCCAAACAAAGCAATCTACAACTAAACAGATTCTGGTGAAAAAGAGGAGATTATGAGAAATTTTCTGCTTGGAAGCAAAATGCCCAGGATAAAAAACAAACAAAAATTTTTTCCTTTGTCTATACAGCATATTGGGTTCCTGTCCCTCAAGATTTATTGGTTTTTAGATGTATTAACTATAGCAGACCAAGTTCCAGCTATGACAGAAGGCAAGGGTCATTTATCTACAATTAAATGTCTCTTCAATAACAAACTCCCAAGCAAGAGGAACTTTCAGCAAGAAGCATGTGACAGGTTTTTTTTTTTTTTTTTTTGGTTTTTTCGAGACAGGGTTTCTCTGTAGCTTTGGAGGCTGTCCTGGAACTCACTTTGTAGACCAGGCTGGCCTCGAACTCACAGAAATCCGCCTGCCTCTGCCTCCCGAGTGCTGGGATTAAAGGCGTGCGCCACCAACGCCCGGCTATGTGACAGATTGTTACAGGAGCTGTCATTCTTATCACAAATGAATAATCAGGAAATCCTGTTCTTCCCAATCACAATTCAGAACCCACTACTCATTCCAGAAGATGCTTCTTTCATGTGGGTAGTTCCCTTTCAAAATCAAGAATCACAACAGTAGGAAAAACACTCTTGCTTACTGGGGGGAGGGGAGATGGTATCTATGGTCAGTTTATAAAACACCAGCGTATCTGTTTGTATCAATTATGATAGCACTTTTTTTCTTTTTTGGTTTTTCGAGACAGGGTTTCTCTGACTTGTTTTGGAGGCTGTTCTGTAACTTGCTCTTGTAAGACCAGGCTGGCCTTGAACTCACAGAGATCCCGCCTGTCTCTGGGATTAAAGGCGTGCACCAACACTGCCTGGCCATGATAGCCTTAAAAATAAAATCATCATTAACTTTAAAATGTTTTTCCTGTTTGTATAAAGGAGGAATGAAAACAATGACAAAGCCATCAATAAAATGCTCTGGTGGTGGCTTAGGATAGGATGGTGAACCCTGATGCTGTCACTGGGCTCCTAACAGCGGTCTCTCCTGTCTTCAACCCAACAGCCACTCGGTCTCTCCTTCTAGGCCTCCTTCCTTTGCTGGTTTCAATCACTTGGCCCCTCTGGTTGGTCCTCTTCTTGACTCTCAGTCCCCTCTCCTTTCTGCCTTGCCTGACACCCCAAGGGCAAAGTTGTTCTCCACAGGACACCCTGCATTCCTCTGGTGGGGACAAAAGGAAGAGCTCTCTCAGGCTGAGTCACACAGCGATTTCTCACATCTTCCTTTCCTCAGATCACTGTCTCTGTCTCTGTCTCTCTTTCTCACCACGTATGTTTTGATTAAAGAATGAGTGTAAATTTGGTCACCAATCAGAGGAGTTCAGTAGATTTGAACCTGGATAAGTACTAGGGTTTTGTTTCTGGTTTTGTAGGGATGTCGATGAACTCAGAGCATTCTGCATGCAGCATTAAGCACTCTGCCATTGAGCTCACCCACTCATAGACAACTTTTAAACATATTATTTGTTGTTAGTTGGGGGAAGGGACACATGTGTGGAGGTCAAAGGACAACTTTGTAAAGTCAGTTTTGGGACTCAAACTCAGGTCACCAAACTTGTACAGCAAGCCTCTTTTCCCGCTGAGCCATTTTGTCAACCCATACACAAATTCCAAATGACATTTTCAAATCACGTGTGTGTGTGTGTGTGTGTGTGTGTGTGTGTGTGTGTGTAATTTTCTAAGATACTAAAATAGAAATTCAATTTAAATCAACAAGCCCCACCAGCTGCTTGTATGGGGGTGGAGCTGTGGTCCATAGTAGAACCCTTACATAGTACACAGGGCCCTGGTCTCTACCCCAGCACTACAGAAACAACAATCAGTTGTTGGATGGAAAATGGCAGACACCACCTCAGCATCTCCAGACACAAAGAAATTCTCAGGTACTCATTTAAATATGAAGATAATGAGATTGATGATATCACTTGCTTCTCAGCATTATCACCATAGAGATCAAATCAGAACACATGTGTTGTTTGGATTTTGCAATGTCCAGGGAGTCTATAATTACTGCAAAATAAAAGAGTTAAAAGAAAAACTTTAATATAGTTTAATGTGTCTTGTAACTGTATCATTTCAGTTCTACTCAATCAGCATTTACTCAGCCAGATCCTAGACTGAAGACTAGAAAAAAAAAGGTAATCCATGAACCCTGAGATAAAGCAGCCACAGAATGGAGAGACATAGCAGAGATGGAAAACGGTATGGTGTGTGCTGGGACAAAGCTACCAATTGTATAGCAGAGATTACACAACCCAGGCCAGGGAAGGAGAGCAGCATCGTGGGATACTCTGGAAATAGAGGATAATAACAGGGTAGCACAGGCTCATTAAGGCCTATGGCTAGATGTCAGATGTCAAGTATAGGACAAGCAATATTTTCAAAGAGAAACACTGGACATAGAGTTCCCTTCTTTTTAAGTTTTTTGTTACATATATGTGTGTGTGTGAATATACATACACAGATATATATACATATATACATACATGCATGTGCACACACACTCACTGTGTGTGTGTGTGTGTGTGTGTGTGTGTGTGTGTGTGTGTGTGTAAGTACATGCCGCTGTATGTATATGGAAGTCAGAGGACAAGCCATGGGATTCAGTTCTACAATGTTCAAACTCAGGTCTTCCACTTTAGCAGCAAAGACACTTACCTAAAGGGCCATCTCTTAGCCACCCTATTTCTTTTAAATTTTACTTATTACATAGGAGCATGATGTGTGTATGTGGGTGTTGGGCCCCAGGCCCCATGGGGTCTCTGTGCATTGCTTGTCATCTGATAGCCACAGGTGCATCCTGTTCTCTAGTCCAGGCTTACAGCCCCAGCCTTGCCCCACTGACATCAACATCTAGTATGAGGAAAACACGGACTCTTACACCTGGGGTTTTTCCACTGTGCTATAAGTCTGTATATAAGGCTGCTCTCTCTTTATAATAAAGACACATGCACACATTCTCTTAGCACAAGCAGCAGATGTCTCGTCTTTTATTTAAATCTCCAGGCTTTTGCCTAATATGTTAGATTTGCTCTTGGCTCAGGCACCACATGGGGACACGTGTAGAGGTCAGAGGTCAACTCAGGTTGCCCGGCTTCTGCAGCAAATGCCTTTACCTCCTGAGCCATCTCCCCTGCCCAAGGTCTCCCCTTCTTGAAAACATCCCACCCATTGATTTGCAGAGTTGGACTTTGGTGGCCACCAGAGAGAGATTAATAGTCAGCTGCCCAGATGAAGTGAGGAATGATGAAAACCGGGTGGTAGTGGCTCACGCCTTTAATCCCAGCACTTGTGAGTCAGAGGCAGGCAGATCTCTGTGAGTTCAAGACCAGCCTGATCTACAGAGCGAGTGCCAGGGCAGCCTCCAAAGCCACAGAGAAGCCCTGTCTCAAAACAAAACAAAAGTGAGGAGGTACTTGTCCTACTCTGTTACTGTGTGACTCTAGAGTGTCCCTTGGCTCTCTGATGCTCAGACTGATCATCTGCACTACGGGAACATAATTCCACCTGACATGATGAGGTCTTTGTGATAATAGGTACAGAAAATGCTTTGAGGGACTGGAGAGATGGTTTAGTTG
This sequence comes from Mesocricetus auratus, assembly GCF_017639785.1. Lineage (NCBI taxonomy): Eukaryota > Metazoa > Chordata > Mammalia > Rodentia > Cricetidae > Mesocricetus > Mesocricetus auratus. The sequence continues at coordinate 173,375,678 of NW_024429266.1, forward strand.
TTAAGATCACTTATTGCTGCTGCACAGGACCCAGGTTTGATTCCCAGTACCCACATGGTGTTTCATATCCATTCATCACTCTAGTTCCAAGGGATCTGATGCCTCTTCTGACCTCTGTAGACACCAGTATGCACGTAGTACACAAATATACATTCAGGCACACACTGGCAAAATAAAATGAATAAATCTGAGTTTTTAAAAAAAGAAAAGGCCAGGTGTGGTGGCATACACCTTTAATCCCTGCACTTTGAGGGAGGAGGGGGAGAGGCAGGCAGAGCTCTATGAGTTTGAAGCCTGCCTGGTCTACAGAGTGCCAGGACTGTTACACAGAGAAACCCTGTCTCTTAAAAGGAGGGAAGGAGGGAAGGAAGGAAGGAAGGAAGGAAGGGAGGAAGGAAGCAAGGAAGCAAGGAAGCAAGGAAGGAAGGGGAAAAGCTGGCCAGTGGTGGCTCATGCCTTTGATCCCAATACTTGGGAGGCAGAGACAGACGGATCTCTGAGTTCGAAGCCAGTCTGGTCTACAGAATTCCAGGACTACGCAAAGAAGCCTTGTTTGAAAAACCTAAAAAAAAAAAAAAAAAAAAAAGGAAAACAAAGAAAACATTGTGTGACACCACAAAACAAAACAGGGCCCTAAATTTGGACCTTGGGCACCAACTGGTAGCTGCTATGTAAAGTAATGCTTTCAGCTAATCCTTCCATGTGCATTCTCTCAGGATTTCCCCAGTCAAAGGAGTCCTCCTGGACAGAGTTTCTCCGGAGGAGACCCCAAGTAATCAGCAACACCTGAAAACTTGTTAGAAAAAACTTTGGCCCCACCCCAAGTCTACTGATGCAGACACTGTGGACAGGATCAGGCATCAGGACAACCTGGGCTAGTTCTAAACTATTTTTATGCACTGAATACACCTGGAGAACTTAACAGACTACCGATGCCATTGCCCCGCCCCTAGAGATTCTGATTTACATACCCTAGGTACAGTCCTCCCTTCAAGAACTTAAGTCTGCAAAAGACTCCAAGCTGCAGCCAGGGGACTTCACTTGGACCTTGAAACATGAGGCAAAGAGCGCTACAGATATCTCAGAGGGAAAATACTGGGAGACTGGAAGGCTAGGACCCCTCCTTGCCCCCACTCCATCCCAGTCCCACACGGGCACACCCAAAGGTGTGAATCTAACTCGAGGTCTCCCACAAGGTATCAAGTGCTCTACCCCTGAGCTACATCCCAGCCAGAGACTCATCCTTGCCACAGCTCCCTTCCAGTTGCCTTCCACAGAGTCATCTTACAATCAAACAGTTACAGGCCCAATTCTCATAATTCAGAGACTGTCCATGTGTATAAATACATATGTAGGAATTAGATTGCAAGATCATGGAGGCTTCTGATTTGCAGGTGAGGGCCAGGGAGATGGCCCAGCAGACTTGCCAGGCAAGACTGATGACCTGAGTACAATTTCTGGAATGGATGTATAGGTGGAAGAAGAGAACCTACACCACAAAGTTGTCTTCAGGCCTTCACATGCATGCTGCAGCAACACACCCGCACAAGACACATATAGTAATAATGAACAACAAAAGATCTGTAAGGTGAGTTGGAGGCCTAAGAGGAACAGGTATACAAAGAGAAAAAATGTGATCCCTGCCCAAAAGTAGCCGGGCAGGTGAGGTTGCTTGTTAGTCTTTTTTGTTCATTTAGGTAGAAGGATATACTTTACTAAGACTGCCAATTTAAATGTTAATGTTATCTAGAAACACACTCATAGATACGCCCCAAATAATGACTGACCAAAAATTTAGGCATTCCATAGCCCAGTCAAATTGACACATAACATTAATCATCACAGGGAATATGGACTTGAATTTGTGGACCACTATTTCCCAAATGCTTTTCATGAGTATCTAAGCCAATGAAATTCTCCACCAAAAAGGCCTCTGTGAAAACACAAGTCTTGGGGAACGCTGTGTAATGAGGTATATTAACATATCAAAGCTATGAATCACACCACAGAAAAGAAGTGACTCATCGCTTTCTCAACATTAGTGTTTGATCCCAGAACCTGTTTTTTACTTAACACCTATTCATTTCCCACAGAACTAAAGTGTTACAGAGCACATATTGGGAAATGCTATGCCAAGCCATGAGAATACAGATTTGGGGCATGATGTTTTAGAGGAATTTGACAGTAGTATATCGTGAAATTAAAGGAAAGCCATGTTTAAAGTGATAAAGGCTTGTTTGTGCTTAAGTGGGAATGGGCATAAAGGGAATATGATAAGATGTTTAATGGAAAAGAGCTTACATATTCAGTTATAAAAAGAAGAAATAGAAAACCCCCAAATTTGGAGTTTTTGTTAAGAAAAAATAAATAGTCACTGGTAAGAAAAAAATGAAAAGAAAAGCTGGTTCAAGGGCTGCAGAGATGGCTTAGCAGTAAGAGCACTGGCTGCTCTTCCAGAGGGTCTGGGTTCAACTCCCAGCAACCACATGGTGGCTCACAACTGTCTATAATTCCAGTTCCAGGGGATCTGGCACCTTCACACACACATGCAAGCAAAACACCAAATGCACATAAAAATAAATAAATCTTTATAAAAAAGAAAAGAAAAGTTGGTTCAGGAACAAACGTGTGGCTTAGGGCTGGAGAGATGGCTCAGAGGTTAAGAGCACTGACTGCTCTTTCAGAGGTCCTGAGTTCAATTCCCAGCAACCACATAGTGGCTCACAACCATCTACAATTCAATCTGGTGCCCTTTTCTGGTATGTAGGCAGAACACTGTATATGTAATAAAAAAAAAGAAAAGAAAAGAAAAAAGAAAGGAGGTGGGAAGACTTAAAAATAAAGTGTGGCTTATTAAGCTACAGATGTAGCTCAGTGGTAGAGTATGTGCCTGGATGAGGGAGGCCCTGAATTTGATACCTACACCCCAACACACATGCACACCTGCACACATGCACACACACAGAATGCACTGTATTTTTGATGTGTTAGTTTGAGGATCTCAGTAGGCAGAGGGCTCTAAGAAATATGCAGCAGTTTTCTTAATTCTGAGATTTATTTGCAAGACATCAAAATTATTCATCAACTTGAGACTTACCAGCATAGAGTTGGAAGCTAAGTCACTTTTACTCTCTTTCCTTCAGTCAGACTAATGCCTTCTCTTTGAAAAAGCCATGCTTTTTAAGTCAGCCTCGAGTTCTCTCGGTGGATTGTACAAAGATTTCTGATACATCCCTGTGCACTGTGGCAGGAAGAAACACTATCTTTAATGAAGGAAGCCTCAGACTCTGTATATGGAGCCCAAGTTGATTGTGGACAGAAACATTACACTCTTTCTGTTGCATGCGAAACATAACTTCTCTTCAGGGCCTTTGTATTATAGAATCCCACAGCTCTAGGTACCCAACACCAGCAGCTTTCAGATGGATTTCATGAACTGAAAATGCTTTCTTGCAGTCTCCTGGATGCTTGTACAAATGAGAATATGCTGAGCATCATTGTCAATCAATTCAGCAAGTTCTTACCAGGTACCTTCTGTGTACTTAGTTCTGAAATGATCCAAGGCCTTTTCCCTTCGCCATGCTGTCTTATTTGAATTCTAGCTGCTCCCTACTTCCCCACTAGCTGTATGAATCCAGATCAATTTCTTTAATTATTTGGGGCCTTGGCTTTCTCGATTATTTATTCATTCATGCACGCATTTATTCAACAAATGCTTCTGGGTTCCTGCCTTGTAGCTACAGTTATGTCAGGCATAGCATCCTCTCACAATGGTGAAAGATGCAGGTATGGTCCTTTAGTCATGGAGCTTAAATATCACTGCATTCTTAAGAAAAATTAGAGATGATTTATACAAATTACAAGGCATGGTGGTTTGTGTATAGAATGCAATAAATAAGTGCTGGTTTCTTTAGTTTTGATAGATGAAAGCACACAAATTCAAGTGTTTGTGGTACCCAACATGAGCATGGGCAGCAGTGAAACTATAACGATCTTATCTGTAGTGTCCCACTCAACATCAGCCCATTGTCCTAGGAACAGATATGGATCCAGATATGGATTCTTTTCTATTTTAAAGAAAAGCAGGAAAACCCCTGTTTTTAGATGTTTCAAACCTAGTGTGGGTCAAGTACAATATATCTGACTCAGGGAATATAGGTTTGCAAGCTGACCCTGAGCAGGCAGGGTTCTCAAGACACTCTCGGTTTTCATTCTCTCTGAGACATTATGCTGAAAAGCTAATGGACCCTCGAGTGAAATCCTATTTCACTCCAGCTCAATTGCAATCAATCAGCCTAACTCTCTTCACGCTCCACTGAAACAGGAACCTGGAGTGACAGGATCATTATCACAGAGGAAAGGGAAATCTCACCACGGGTCATCAGCTTGCACTGTACAAATGACTGTAAGGGCTAGATAGGAGCCCACAATGGGAGGAGGTGCAGCAGAGAGCAGTGAAGCATGGGCAGTTCAAGAATCAAATCACACTGATTGGGTTTGAAGGTATCACTGAGGGACGGTCACATGTGTAACTGAAACACTTAGTCAGCCCCTGTAAGGTGGTCCTCCGCCAGTGTGAAGCTCATTGCTTTCATCATGTCTAATTCACTCTTTCTACTTCAATCCATTTTGTTTATGGATTTAATATCTGGTTCCCTTTGAAAGAACTCACGATTTCCCTCTGTCCTCTCTTCCCCCTCCTGCTTCAGAGCAGGGCAGATGGAAAACTCATAATAAAACAACAGCAGATGCTAAAAGATAGGGATATTTGTGTTGCTGCAGTGGGGAGCCCTAAATGAAGCTAGCTTAACAAGGCAAGAGTGAAGAAGTCTCATCCCTTCTAGAAGAATCTAAGCATTCCTAATGCTGCCATTCTGCTTCATAGAAATCCAGCAAGTATAGTTCTGAGTTCATATGACCTGGTTGAAAGTTTTCTTTGTATTCAACCATGTAAGATTAACTGGACATTCTACAAGACCATGTGATCCTGTAGACCTGAGTGCACCCCTCCATCCCATCATGTGACTTGAGATATCACATGTGTCTTGTCACGTCTGCAGCGTGGCCTGTGTCCGAGAACGTGCGGAGGGTGTCGGGGATTGACAACACAGAGACTCGTTCAACGATATAAAGAGAACTTTAAACAGGCTCCAAAAAGGTTCAAGAAAAACTTCCTAAGAAAAGCTCCCACCAGAGAAACTTCTGCTCTCTCCTCTCCCCTGGCTGGTTCTGCTCTGACCCCAGAGGTGGATGTGTGTGGGTTTTTGAAGGTGCGGTTAGTCTCTGGACAAGGTCGAGGTCAGGGCGGTTTCCGTGGGAAGGCCTTTCCCAGGAACTTAGTGTATCATTTTTAGTAAACATGTTTTTACTAAACATTGTCTTACAGCTGCCTACTCCCAGGCAGAAGGGAAAGTGGCCAGGAACTTATTGTATCGTTTTTAGTAAACATGTTTTTACTAAACATTGTCTTACAGCTGCCTACTCCCAGGCAGAAGGGGAAGTGGGTCTCTGCTCAAGGTCTGGTGTTCCCACAATTCACCCCTTTTTATTTTCAAATGAGGCACTCCTGGCTTAGGTCAAGTAGGGTCACCCTCCCTTTCCCGTCTTTGGGGGACCTTGAACCCCTGTTTTAGGTGGGAGGGGTCTTCCCCACAGGTTGCCCGTCATCGGAGATACCCCAACCTTAAATCATCTGTAACCAACCTTCATGGCTATCGGGATTGCCATGGGCTAAGCTAAGCAATACTTGGTTATGGATCTCTTGTCTCTAGAACAAGGCACGTTTGAGCTCGGCATAAAGCCAGAATGCCTACCGCCACTGCCACCATTTCCAGGACCCCCATTGACATAGCGCCTCTCCATTACCATACCCATCACCAGATCTGGGCCATAACATTCTACCAGCCTTCGTCTCTTACAAGGGTAACCCGCATGTGATTTACATTTACAATTTGATAAAGTTTCCAATCGTTTCAAGATCTGCTCAGGAAAGCATTTAGAAAGTGCACTTGCACAGATACATTAGGTACAATCATTGATGTTACACATGTAGCATTATGAAAAATATGAACAATAGTTGTCACATTAGGACAAGTTGCATTTCTCCAGAAAAATACACTGGCCTAGTCGTGATTCCAGAAACAGGAACCATCAAGTGACCATGTCCTGTTCAAATACTGAAAAGAGGCTTTTGCCACTCATAGTCCATACCAATGTCCAAATACTTTAAATGGGTCCGTTTTTCCCCTAAAGGGAAAACTGGCAAAATGAATTCTGTTGTTTCAAGGTGTGTCAAGGGCAGACAGTTAGTCTTTCCAGTTCTCTGTTGGCTTCGGGATGAAAACTCACGGGTCCGGAAGGTTAATGCAGCAGGTCTGTTGAGAAACTGGAAATCTCGAACGGACTGTTTTCTTTCTTTCTTGGGCTCTAGATTCGATGACATCAAGAATCAGGAACACTGATTTAGGAGATCTCACTCAAACTGGCTTAGGTAGGCTCCCATGGTCTCAGGTCCAGTTTTTCTCTGCTCCATGACTAAATGGTCTGACAGTTGCCGAAGCTTTATTCTTTTCCTGCAAGAAAACACAAACATGCCCTCGACCCCAAATTAGGGTCTTCTCCACTGTCTAGTGCATGGATGTCTCCATTTGACCTGAGCAATGGTTGCTCAAGTTCCATCATGCCAGAATCTGTCTGAAGCTCACTGGCATTCACATTATAAAATTTTTAAATGAGGAGTGCATTATTTGATGAGTCATGTGGGGACTGGGGGCATTATTCCCCCTTTTTTATTTTCTAAAAAATTTTTTTCTTTTTTGAACTGTTGAAGCTGGACCATAACAGTAGAAGGATTTGTCTACCCTCCTTGGTTAACTATCTAGGTAAATTGGGATTACTACTTAGATTATTTGTAGATGCCCATTAAAAAGGACATATCCATTAAATATTTCCCAAAAACTTCTGAAAATCACTCAAAGATTGTAAACTATACTGTGTCCAAATAACTTTTGAAAATTATTTGAAGTCTGTAAGCAGTCTTTCCCAATCTAACCTGTAGAGCTCTCACTAGCTGACAAGGCCTCATTTGCATCTTAAATTTTTCTGTTAAAACATTAACAGACTGGCTGGATGTTCCTTTTGGCTATATATAAAGCAATCTAGGTAGCTTCTGAACTATTTTTTGAAGGGATTTAAGTATCCTTTTAATCATATAAGCAGTTCACACTCACGCATTCACAATCACATTTCATACATACCGGTGTGGCCACACCATACATTCAGAACATACATGCATCTTTCAGTCATCCTTTTTCCCTAGGTCATGATTAGTCTGTTGCAATGAAGCTCCCTTAATTGAAATCTATGTAAAAGAACAACTCCAGCCAATCCTTGAACTAAAAGGGTTAAAAAGTCCTGTATGTTCTTTATCATTCCTCCATTTGAGCTACAGTCATGGGGTACAGCTGTACCTACTCCTTGTAACTCTGTAGATGCAAGGTGGAGAGGCCAGGCTTTTGGCCAAAAGTTTTTAGAGATGACTCACAAAATAGAACTTAAATGTAAACAAAAATTTCCATTCCATATACCTTTGTCTTTTTCTTTTACTTAATACTAGTACCTCCTTTATTAACCGTTACCAATTTTCAATTCACCCACTTTTACTCCATCCTCCAACTGAGGGTGATCTCTCAGGTTCCCCTTTCTTTCCTGACCTTGGTGTCAGGCGAAGGCCTGGAGATTTAATCCAATCCACCCCCTCAACTGAGGGCGATCTCTCAGGGTCCCCTTACTTTCCTGACCTTGGTGTCAGGCAAAGGCCTGGAGATTTAATCCAATCCACCCTCTAACTTAGGGTGATCTCTCAGGTTCCCCTTTCTTTCCTGACCTTGGTGTCAGGCGAAGGCCTGGAGATTTAATCCAATCCACCCTCCAACCTAGGGTGATCTCTCAGGGTCCCCTTACTTTCCTGACCTTGGTCAGGCGAAGGCCTGGAGATTTAATCCGGTACCCCTAGCTTGGGACCCCTTTGTAACACATCCACATAGCCTTACTGGCCAGCCTTTTAGATCTCTCAGTTCCCCTTTACTTTCCTGACCCCAGTGGATCAGGCGAAAGACTGGAGATTTTTTATTTTATTTTTTATTTTACCCCTTTTTTTTTCTTTTTTTAACTCGTGATCCTCCTGCCTCTGCCTCCTTCAGCAAATCCTACCTGCGTGTGCCACCACAACCGGCTCTCTGAAAATCATGGCAAACATCCTCCCAATCTGGGACATTTAAGCCTCCCCCAATAATGAACCATGGACTTGCACGTTCAATCCATTTTAGAAAGCCTTCCATGGTTATAGTCCCCTGTTCTCCAAGTAACTTTTTTATGTGATACTGTAATTTAAACTTCCAGGGACTATTTCCCATCATTTTTTTCCTATTTTCCCCCATCTGTCCCTGGCTGGCAAAAGGGACGACCCCGTCCACTTACCTCGCTTTCACAATCTCAGTGGGACCTCCAATTGTCACGTCTGCAGCGTGGCCTGTGTCCGAGAACGTGCGGAGGGTGTCGGGGATTGACAACACAGAGACTCGTTCAACGATATAAAGAGAACTTTAAACAGGCTCCAAAAAGGTTCAAGAAAAACTTCCTAAGAAAAGCTCCCACCAGAGAAACTTCTGCTCTCTCCTCTCCCCTGGCTGGTTCTGCTCTGACCCCAGAGGTGGATGTGTGTGGGTTTTTGAAGGTGCGGTTAGTCTCTGGACAAGGTCGAGGTCAGGGCGGTTTCCGTGGGAAGGCCTTTCCCAGGAACTTAGTGTATCATTTTTAGTAAACATGTTTTTACTAAACATTGTCTTACAGCTGCCTACTCCCAGGCAGAAGGGGAAGTGGCCAGGAACTTATTGTATCGTTTTTAGTAAACATGTTTTTACTAAACATTGTCTTACAGCTGCCTACTCCCAGGCAGAAGGGGAAGTGGGTCTCTGCTCAAGGTCTGGTGTTCCCACATGTCTCATATGCTGGGAGAGTATGGGAACAATAACACTGGTACCCAGTCCCATTTCTTTTTTTTTTTTGTTTGTTTGTTTTTGTTTTTTTGGTTTTGTTTTTGTTTTTCGAGACAGGGTTTCTCTGTGGCTTTGGAGGCTGTCCTGGAACTCACTTTGTAGACCAGGCTGGCCTCAAACTCACAGAGATCCGCCTGCCTCTGCCTCCCGAGTGCTGGGATTAAAGGCATGTGCCACCAACACCCAGCCCCCAGTCCCATTTCTTGACATGCAATAAGACACATGAGTCTTATAGGTGCTGAACTCAGTTCACAATTGGAATATATAACCCTGGGTGATGAACTGAGGAGTTTTGCAGTTGGTATTTTATTCTTTTACTTTTTTGGGGCCCACCACCCAGCTCCCAAATAAATACATGGAGCCTTATTCTTATTTAAGAATGCCCAGTCTTAGCTTGACTTGTTTTTTTGGGGGGGGGTTTTGGTTTTTCGAGACAGGGTTTCTCTGTGGCTTTGGAGGCTGTCCTGGAACTCACTTGGTAGTCCAGGCTGGTCTCGAATTCACAGAGATCCGCCTGCCTCTGCCTCCCGAGTGCTGGGATTAAAGGCATGCGCCACCAATGCCCAGCTCTTCTTTCCTTTTCTTCATCCTCCCCTTCTATCTTTTCCCTAGATTTCTCCTTCTATTTATTCTTTCTACCCACCAACCCTGCCTATTTCTCTCTTACCTAGCTATTGGCTATTCAGCTCTTTTATTAGACCAATCAGGTGTTTTAGGCAGGCAAAGGAACACAGCTTTACAGAGTCAAACAAATGCAACGTAAAAGATGCAACACACCTTTGCATCATTAAACAAACATTCCATAGCATTAATGAATATAACACACCTTAAACTAATATTCCACAATAGAGTTCCTCAAAAAGAAAAAGTCTAGGCTGTCAAAAGAGTCCACCATGAATGAAAGAGTTTGGCAAATGAATGTCTCATTCACCCTGGGATGCCATAACCAAACACCATAGACCAAATGGCTTAAGTGAGAGAAATTATTTTCTCACAACTCTGGAGATTGGTTTCTGGTGAGGCTTGCAAAAGAGAATTCAAGGGGGGGGGGGGAGAGAAGAGGAGGGGGTGGAAGAGAATCTTTGTGTTAAAGCAGGGGTGCAGAAGTTCTACAGGGTTAGGGGTCCATACAATTGGTACCTCATTACACATCTTTTAACATTAATTACCTCCTAAAAATACTATGCCCACAGAGAGTCACATTGGGGGTTAGGACTTCACCGTATGAATGGTAGCATGGAGGGAGGCAGGCAATTAAGTCATAACAGTGAGCTAGTTAGAGCAGCATGATTAGATGCAGAAGTAACATCGCCTGGTTATTCCCCAAACCAGCAAGACACCCCCCCTCCCCACCGTGTTCAAGTGTTCTTTAGTTCCATGAAAGAAAACCATAAAGCAGGAAGCTATGTCACTGGGGCTAAGAGCTTAGCTACAAGAACATTCTCATGTGAAGGTTTAAGTGTCTCCCAGATGCTTAAGGAAAGAGATTGGAGATTGGTCTTCTGAGGGAAGAGACTGCCACCAACATAAGCTGTAGCCAATGATCTCTGTGTGTACAAATCAGCATCTAGAAGAGGCTAGTAGATAGTGTGGTCAGGAAATGACGAGCAGTCTGGAAATTAGTGACTCAGTGAAAGCTGGTGATGACAGTGAAAGTGAGTGGAGCACCATGCCTGTGGTCAAAGGGAATTCAAAATGTTAGAAGCAGGAGATGCCAGGCAGACAGAAAGTCTGCTGCTCCACTTATACCCAAGAGCCTCCTCTCCCCTCTCAAGGGTTTCTAACATCTCCCCTCTCCCATGCAGAGGGACTCCTTTAAGAAACGAGGAGTAGGCGCCAAGCTTTTGCTAATCATATATTAAAGTATGGCTACAAATGTCACCCTTATTTTCACCAGGGAGCCCAAAAGATGTGCACTACCTGCATTTTCCATCAACCTAAAGAGCACACACTGGCAGAGTCCTTTTTTCCAAACTGCTTGAGCCTCTAAATACAGATTTTCTTAGCATTTTGCTAACAATAGTAGGGTTTGCTATGTCTAAATTTAAAGTTAAGTCAAGAATCTAAAATAAACCTTGTGTTTCTCTTTTTTAGAAATGAGAAACGGTGATAAGAGAGATGGTTCTATGGCTAAGCACTTGCTGTACAAGTATGAGGACCAGAGTTTGGATCCCCAGAACCCAAGTGAATGTCAGTAGGGTATGGTGTTCTATCTGTAGTTGCAGTTTTGGAAGGTAGGAACAGAGATGCCCAGAGCAAATTTCCCAGTGAGACTAGCCATATGGCCAGTTCTGGGTTTGACTGAGAGACTTCAATTCAATCAATAAGATGGAAGAGCAATTAAAAATGTTACATCGCTCTTAAGTGTTGTGGAATATTAGTTGAAGATGATTACATTTGTATATGCTGTGGAACATTTGTTTAATGATGCAAAGAGGTATTGCATTCTTTTATGTTGCATTTGTTTAACTCTGTGAAGGTGTGTTACTTTACCTGTCTAAAACACCTGATTGGTCTAATAAGGAGCTAAATGGCCAATAGCTACTCAGGAGAAAGGATAGGCAGGGCTGGCAAGAAGAGAGAATAAATAGGAGGAGAAATCTGGATAGAAGATTGAGAAGGGTACTCCTGTCAGAATGGCTAAAATCAAAAACACCAAGGACAGTTCATGCTGGAGAGGATGTTGACAAAGGGGACACTCCTCCACTGCTGGTGGGAGTGCCAACTTGTACAGCCACTTTGGAAATCAGTATGGAGATTCCTCAGGAAAATGGGAATCAGTCTACCACAAGATCCAGAAATTCCACTCTTAAGTGTGGGAACACCAGACCTTGAGCAGAGACCCACTTCCCCTTCTGCCTGGGAGTAGGCAGCTGTAAGACAATGTTTACTAAAAACATGTTTACTAAAAACAATACAATGCCTGGGGGCATTAAGTTCCTGGAAAAGGCCTGCCCGCAGAAACCACCCTGACCTCGACCTTGTCCAAAGACTAACCACCTCTTCTGCCACGCCCAGATCAGTTTCTGGGGTCAGAGCAGAACCAGCCAGGGTAGAGGAGAGAGCAGAAGCTTCTCTGGTGGGAGCCTTTCTTGGGAAGTTTTCTTGAACCTTTTTGGAGCCTGCTTAAAGTTTTCTTTACATCGTTGAACGAGTTTCTGTGTTGTCAATCCCCGACACCCTCCGCACGTTCTCAGACACAGGCCTCGCAGCAGACGCGACACCCAAAAGATGTGCATTCATACAACAAGGACATCTGTTCCACTATGTTCATAGCAGCATTATTTGTAATAGTCAGAACCTGGAAGCAACCAAGATGCCCCTCAACTGAAGAGTGGATAGAGAAAATATGGTACATTTATACAACGGAGTACCACTTAGTAGAAAAAAAAAACAATGGAATCTTGAAATTTTCAGGCAAATGGAAGGAACTAGAGTGAGGTAACCCAGTAACCAAAAAAACAAACAAAAAAAACATGGCATGTACTCACTCATATATGAATTTTAGACATGGAGCAGGGGAGTGCTAGCCTACAATCCCACCACCAGAGTCTGGGAAACAGGGAGGACCCTAAGAGAGATATGCATGGTACCCTGGAGAAGGGGAATGGGGCAGGATCTCCTGAGTGGATTGTGAGCATGGAGGGAGGGGAGAGGAAGTTGGGAGAAAGAGGGAGAAAAGGAAGGGAATAGGAGGACAGGGGGAGGAGGAAGGTTGAATCAGGGGAAGAATAGAGGAGAGCAGCAGGATGAGAGATACCATAATAGAGGGAGTCATTATAGGTTTGAGGAGAGATCTGGCACTAGGGAGATTTCCAGAGAACTACAAGGATGACACCAACTGGCAATCTAAGCAATAGTGGAGAGGCTACCTTAAATGCCCTTCCTTGATAATGAGTGATGACTACCTTATATGCCATCCTAGAGCCTTCATCCAGTGGCTGATGGAAGCAGAGGCAGACACCCACAGCTAAACACTGAACTGAACTCCTGGAACCCAGTTGCAGAGAAGGAGGAGTGATGAGCAAAGGGGTCAAGACCGGACTGGTGAAACTCACAGAAACAACTGACTTGAACAAGGGGGGAGCACATGTACCCCAGACTGATTGCTGAAAGGCCAGCATGGGACTGATCCAGACCCCCCTAAATTTGGGTGTCAGTGAGGAGGCCTTGGCAATCTGTGGGGCCTCAGGTAGCAGATCAGTATTTATCCCTGGCATACGAATGGACTTTGGGAGCCCATGCCACATGGAGGGATGCTCTCTCAGCCTGAACACATGAGGGAAGGCCTAGTCTCTGCCCTGGATGATATGACAGACTTTGGAGATCCCCCATGGAGGGTCTCACCCTCTCTGGGGAGCAAAGTGTGGATTGGATGGGGAGGTGGGGGGCAGAGGAGGAGGGGAGGGAGCTGGAATTCACATGCGAGGCAAACTTGTTTCTAGTTTCAATTTTTAAAAAAGGGAGAAAAAGAAATTGTAAGAAAAAAAAAGATTGAGAAGGGGAAGGAGAAGATTCCAGGAGCCAGCCACCCAGTGACACAGCAAGCCATGGAGTGAGAAGTAAAGAAAGGTATATAGATGGGATAATTTAAGAAAAGCTGACTAGAAACAAGCCAAGCTAAGGCTGAGCATTCACAAGAAAGAATAAGCTTCTGTGTGTATTTATGTGGGAGCTGCATGGTGGGCCCCCAAAGAGCAAAGAGAAAAAAATTACACCCAGTCTTATCACAAACATGCACACATGTGCAAGTGCTTATCCACATATGAAAAATGCATACCAACACATACATGTGCACCACATACATATACATGAAAATGACTTGGTGGGACCCTGTGTTTACAGCTGCTAACAGCCTCTAAGTGGCCAGGTTGGGACTTTTCATCTTTGTGGTACTTGGCCTCTTCAACATCTGTTATGTGGATAATTCCCTGTCAGACTCTCCTCTGGTGATCTTCTCCTTCTCAACTCTTTGGCAACTGTTGGTACACCATTGTCAATCCAGGCACATGTGGAAAGGCAGGAAATTTTAAAACCACATATGCATCTATAGCACTACCACAGGTACTAAGGGCCTTGTGCACTACTCACTTGAGAGATTTCTACCTGAGAAGCAGTAAATGGAAAATCAAACATGAAGGGGGCTGCACTGACCCCGAACTGTGGCCATAGTTCCATATGAAGAACTTCCAGTTCTCCTCACTGAGCATTGGTCCCTGTGCCTGCTCCATGGCTAACCTGCAGGTATCCTAACAAGCTCAACTGCTCAGTCTTGCCATACTTTAAATCCAAACTAACCAATTAGAGGTTGACCTGTCCTGCCTTGCACTGCCTGAACTTGTGCTGCCTGAAGCACTAACCACTCAGCAGCAGCACTTCCTGCACAGCTCCTTTTGCTGCCTACTTCCAAGAAACCTGGCCATACCTCGGCTTTAGTTATGATTTGCACTGATTATTTAGACTGCTGATTCTGTGCTCCATGTCTATAGACCAGGCACCTGGGTTCCAGACTCATGGCAGCTTATAACAGGCACCACAAACCCCTTACAGCTTGTGTTTCTAAAACTAAATTCATTTATCTCCTTCCAGTCTAGCCTTCCTCATATGTTCTTCCTCGTAATTGGTTTTACCTCCATCAGTTCAGTTATACAAGCCCGAAGGCCAAAATCATCAAAGTTACCTATGTTTCTTTAAACACTCATTTGAAGAATTGCAATGATGATAATGAATCACATTGAGTCTTTTGAAAGACCAATTTTATTGCTGGCTTGAAGGTGTGGCCTAAGCTTATTGTTCTCATAGGTAGGAGTACTGAGTATGTCCAAATCAACCTTCTGAGTCATCTACACCATCTTGTTTCTCACCTGAACTGCTATAATCATTTCTCATCCAACCTCCCTTGTTCATGTCCTTTTAACTTCTGCCAAGGTATTTTTTTGTTTGTTTCTTTGAATTTTTTGTTTCGAGTAATGTAAAGATTTCTCTCATTTTGCTGAAGTAACAAAACACCTATTGTAGTGCTGAGCAGTAGTGGTGCATGCCATCAATCCCAGAACTTGGGAAGCAGAAACAGATGGATTTCTGTGAGTTAGAGGCCAGCCTGGTCTATTGAGTGAGTTCCAGGACAGGCTCCTAAACTATACAGAAACCCTGTCTCAAAAACAAACAAACAAACAAACAGGGAGTAACATGTGTAAAAAGCTAAATAAAAATTATTTTTAAAAAATAAAGATAACCATGCAAATGGTTCTAGTTTAGAGGGTTAAAAAAACAAACAAACATCTTGGGTAAAAAATCTTGTTACAGATATTCACTGTTAACATGTATGTAAATATGTATGTATGTATGTATGTATGTATATGCATGTGTATTCCAGCCTATTTCCCTCAATGGGCATACTTCTTTAGATAGAAAAGATTATATTATATACATTCTTGTATGTTCT
Source organism: Mesocricetus auratus (assembly GCF_017639785.1). Taxonomy (NCBI): domain Eukaryota; kingdom Metazoa; phylum Chordata; class Mammalia; order Rodentia; family Cricetidae; genus Mesocricetus; species Mesocricetus auratus. The sequence goes on from NW_024429266.1 coordinate 173,391,179, forward strand.
ATTTTTAAAAATCACCTTGTGTATAAATTTTTATGTAAGTCTCTTTGTTTTCATTATTAGTGAAAACATAGCATTCTATTATTAGAAACTTTAGGTTTCTTTCTGTATTTCCTAATCTTAAAAAATAAACTTGGTAAACATTTTTATACAAAGATCTTGATCATATTCATGTGTTTTTCTTACAGGTTTAAAAGAGCCACTGATGTTGCATATTTTTAAAACTCTGAAGCTGTCACCAAACACTCTGACAGAAGGGTTTGATCCGATTACATTCCCTCTGTGATCATTGTAATGTGCAAATCAGACTATGGCTGAAACTGGGAAGAAAGTTATAGGTTCAAGTACAGAAAAGAGCAGAGCAGGCTCAGAAATAAGGCATTCAGGTCAGTGTCTCTAAGCATAGCTGTGGCCCATTACAGAGTTCAGATCCCAACATCCACATCAGATGGCTCACAACAGCCTGTTACTCCAGTTCCAGGAGATCCAATGCCTTCTTATGGCCTCCTCGGGTATTACATGTGCATACACACTGCTGAGTAGTTTTTATGTCAACTTGACACAAGCTAAATTCATCAGAAAGGAGGGAACCTCAATTAAAAGAGTGCCTCTATAAGACTGGCTGTAGGCAAGGCTGTAGGACATTTTCTTCACTAGTGACTGATTGGGAGTGTCCAGCCCATTGTGGCTAGTGCCATCTCTGGGCTAGTGTTCCTGGGTTTTATAAGGAAGCAGGCTGAGCAAACCCTGAGAAGCGAGTCAATAAGCCACACTCCTCTGAGGCCTCTGCATCAGTTCCTGCCTCCAGGTTCCTGACTTGTTTGAGATGAGCTGTGATGTGGGAGAGTAAGTCAAATAAGTCTCCGTCCCAAGTTGCTTTGGTCATGGTGTTCCCTCACAGCAATGGTAACCCTAACCAGGACATACAAAGACAGACAGGCACACACACATATATGTAAATAAAAAGATTTTTAATGTGAAAATACAACTAAGCTTGGTGGTACAGACCTGTAATCCCATCTACTTGAGAAGCTAAAGCAAGATGATTGAAAATTTAAGGGCTGTCGGGAACATACAGGCTGTTTAGTTCAGTCTGGGCCACTTAGGGAAATCTTGTCTCAAGAGAGAAAAAAAAGAGGTGGAATATATCTCAGCAGTGTTTGTCTATATGCATGCATGAGCCCCTGGGATCAATTATTGCCCCCACAAAAGATTGAAAACTGCACATTTTTTATTTGATTCTTAAAGCAAACAGCACAAAAAGACCAGGGACTTTCATTTTTTACACACAACTAAGTATTCAATAGCTTTCTTTGTTAATTACTAAGGGTGATTACCTTTTTTATGTTCACAGGAAAAAAAATGAAGTACTACCAAGTGTTGAAAATTCTGGACTGCTCAGGAAGTTTGGCAATGATGGGAATTTTCTGATGCACATGTGAAAACACAGGTTGTGTGAGTTTCCACAGTCTTCCAGAAGAATTTTTTTACCTTCTCCACTGTCATTGTCTTTCTCTTCCTCCTCTTCCTCTTCCTCTTTATTCTTCTTCTTCCTGTCCTCTTTCACCTTCCCTCTCCCCACAGTATCTCTCTACAAAGCCCTGACTATCCTGATACTCAATATGTAGATCAGGCTGACTCAAACTCACAGAGTTCTGCCTACCTCTGCCTCCTGATTTCTGGAATTAAAGGCATGCACCACCACCCAGCTATTGCTCCTCTCTTATTCCTCTATTAACACCAAGTTCTGTTCCCAGCCAAGGCAGAATAGAAGCACCAGGCACATCTTATGGTCTTTGGCCCCAATAAATCAGAACCAATGGTCTGAATGGCTCAAAATCTCCATTCCCTGAAACTAGGTTGGTTTACTTGTAACATGACCAGGTGTTTTGGGGCAGAAGAAGCTGAAAGCAATCTTGACGAAAGGTCAGAGACTTGTCCTTTATCCTACCAGCTCTTGGTTTGGGAAGCACCTATCTTAGGTGATGGAAGGACATACATGGGACTCTTTAACATTAGCAGGGCTTAGAAGTCAGAGCTGAGTCTTACCAAACACAAACAAGGCTGAGTTGAGAACTGTAATAATAGTTTCATCCTGGGATGAGCTATCTCTGGCCACTGGCCTACAGATTCATAATACTGTGGATGTGAAGATAAAATGTAAGAACAAGGTAAACTGGAGAGGATGGAGTTAACTTGAAAAAGTCACCTTGAGAAATTCCCTGCGTGGCACAGGCTGATTCAGCTCCAGCCAAGGAACCATAAACAGTTCCAAGGAGCACCCAAACTGTGCCCACTCTGGACAAAGTGACCCCATCTGGGTGGTCAGACAATGACTAATTTTGGTAAGTAACATCTTCTCGTCACAACTGTCCTTGTGGGCCACTGTTAGTAAGACTTTTTTTTTTTTTTTTTTTGGTTTTTCGAGACAGGGTTTCCCTGTGGCTTTGGAGGCTGTCCTGGAACTCGCTCGGTAGACCAGGCTGGCCTCTAACTCACAGTGATCCGCCTGCCTCTGCCTCCCGAGTGCTGGGATTAAAGGCGTGCGCCACCAACACCCAGCTCCTGTTAGTAGGACTTTTGAAATTCCGCTAGCCCCCACATCAGTGAATCTACTCTTACCCAATTCTGAAGAGCCAAGGCATATACTACCCTGCTTTTGGTTTTTTCCTTTATAAACCCCTTGCAACTGAGGCCAGGCACCCTTTCCCTGCAGTTGCCGTGCCAGTTTGCTGGGCAGGGTCCCTGCCGAGGCTTGTGACGTAACATTAAACCTTGTGTGTTTGCATCTGTGAGTTGGCTCCTTGGTGGTCTTTTGGGGTCTCACGAACTTGGCATAACAAAAAGACTAGTAGGAAAGAGAAGCAAGACCTTCCTACATCAGTAACTATCTGAGGAAACAGAGCTATGCAATTGGTTCCAGCTATCAGTTTAACAAGTCTTTTCCCATCTAGCCTTGGAAGTCATGCTTCTAAGACGTATGATTACCCTGACAATCAGCTTATGAGAGAATATGGGAGTCTGATTTTCCCAAGCCTAGCTTGTATTTCAAGAGGGATTCTTAACAGAAACTGCCTGAGAAAGGACTGTTCTACTGCATTTCAGTACATTTCCATTCCTTTATCTAGAAAAAGGAGAAGAGAAAATTGGCTAATTATTCCTACTTGGTTCTGTTCACATTTCTACTGCCAAGAGTTGCTCACCAACACTAGAAACACCCACATACCAACAGACATGTTCAGTCAGGCTCTTGTCAGGCTTTCCCAGATTTCAATCAACTCACGGAAGTACCAGAATAGGGCTCACCTCAACAGCAGAGGTTTTTTTGTTTGTTTGTTGTTTTTCGTTTTTCAAGACAGGGTTTTCCTGTATAGCTTTGGAGCCTGTCCTGGAGCTCTTGTAGACCAGGCTGGTCTCAAACTCACAGAGATCTGCCTGCCTCTGCCTCCCAAGTGCTGGGATTAAAGGCAAGCTGGGTTACATAGTGAATCTGAGGCCACCCTGTGCTACACAGTAAGACCTGTTTCATGAGAAAGAGAGAAGGAAGAGGAATAAAACTAAGTGAAAGCAGGTTATAAGTAAGCAAACATTTAAAAGGTAAGTGTGAATGATCTCATATATAATATCACTGAACTGTTTTAGCTATTGAGCATAATATATGGTAAATATTACTCTATACCCATTGCTTAATTCAATGCATAGTCACCACACATGTTCTAAAGAACAAGTTCTAAAGAAAAAGTATTTTATAGAAAACAAAACATTTCCAGGTAGAACTCATTTAGGTATCCCAATAAGGAGGGAAGATAGGAAAGGCAGGAAGGTCTGAGGTATGGCAGAGTACATGCTTCTGACCCTCAGCATCAGGAAAGAGAGTAAAGAGCAAAAAGGTAAGGAGAGAAGAGGAAAACAAAATATATAAAGAGAAAACTGGGGACAAATATGTAGGGCCAGAAAAACATTGAGGGATCTCCTAGTTTTGTTTCTGTTACTGTGATAATACAGTGACTTGGGGGAGGGAACAGTTTATTTCATCTTACAGCTCACTGTCCATCATTGAGAGAAACTAAGGCAGGAACCCAAAATAGGACCTAGAGACAGGAAATAAAGCAGAGACCATGGAGAAATATGACTTACTGGCTTGCTCTCCACGGTTTGCTCAGCCTCCTTTTCTACACAGCCTAGGCTTGCCTGCCCAGGGTAGTGTCACCTATAGTGGTCTGGGACCTCCCTACATCAACCATTAATTAAGAAATGAGCTGGGTGATGACCTTTAATCCCAGCACTCTGTAGACAGAGGCAGGTGGATCTCTGTGAGTTGAAGGCCAGTATGGTTTATCTACAGAGAGAGTTCCAGGACAGGTTCCAAAGCTACACAGAGAAACCCTGCTTTTAAACACAGGGAGGGAAGGAAGGAAGGAAGGAAGGAAGGAAGGAAGGAAGGAAGGAAGGAAGGAAGGAAGGAAGGAAGGAAGGAAAGAAAGACACCCCAAAGAGATTTTGTATTTGTACACAGGCCAACCTGATGGAGGAGGCAATTCCTCAGTTGAGGTTCCCTCTTCCCAGATAACCCTAGTTTGTTCCACAAAATCCTAACCAGCACAAGGGAAGAGGGTCTAAAGGAAATTAGACCTTGTCCCAAAACAGACTCTCGAGGCTTGTCTGTCTCACACAGTAACAGAGGCAAGAGCAGTGCCAAGAGTGAAGGTGGAGGCTTCCAGGCCTCTCCTGATTCACACTTGAAACTGGTCAGTGAACCATTGCCACATTCCAGAGAACCAAATCAAATTTAGGGGTAAAAGCAAGCCATAAGCCCAGCCTACATTGTACCCCTTGTTGAGAGCAAGGATATCAGAACTGTTGGAAGTCATCTTTGTATAAACCTTTATATTACCTAAATGACTATGCACAGTCACTTATAAGACAGTCATCATTTACCCCCTAATGTATAATTAAGGAAAACTCAGACTGGGATGACTAAGTAGCCCCCTGAAAGCAGGCAGAAAATCTAAGAGTAGCTCTTCACTGCCTCAAAGTTCCACTTTACAGCTGCCCTTTAAGGTGGAGGGTAGTGGTTAAATGAATAGAACCCAATGTTCTTTCTCCGAGAGAGATGGGAAAGCAAAGTACTTAAGAGTTAAGAAGCTGGAGATCAAATCACCTTAATTTGTGTTTGAATACTTGTTTTTAACTCATTGGGTTCATGACTTGGGCTCATTAGCCTCAGTTTCACAATCTTAATAATGGAACTTGTAACTATACGCACAGTTGAAACAGTGGTGAGATAAGGTGCTGCTTAGATACACGTAGCTGGTCCTCTTTTCTCATGGGTTCTGCATTCACTGGCTCAGCCAATCACAGATAGAAAAGATTTTTAATTGCACCTGTACTACACTTGTACAGACTACTTATATTCCATTTACATTGTATTAGATATAATAGACAACCTAGGAATGTCTTAAAATATACAAATTGATGTGTGCAAATCAATACTTGTGGCATTTTATATAGGTACTTTAATATCTTTGAATTTGGGAATCTATGGGGTACATGGGATGAATCTACTGCCACATCTAAGGACCACTGTCCCCTTACTATGGTTGGTCCCGGTGTCCTAGTTATTTGCCTTGAATCAAGCACTGTATTGCAGTCTCATGACCACACTGCCCAGAGCTTTTGTGTCCTAATGATACTAAGTCCTTGTGACTTCACTGTCATTGTCCCATCATCCCTTAGGACGCTGTCTCTGAGTCAGCTTTGCCTCTGACCCTAATACTGCTGCAGTGTCTACTCCCAAGGGACTTTGTCACACTGTTGACCCTGTGTCTGCTCTTTTGTTTCACCTCTTATTCCCTTTGCAACTAGCTGTGACTTTGTGTTAGGGCCTTAAAGGCCATCCGTGTTTACCTATACATTTCCCTTTCCAGTCTCTCTCAACTCTAAGTGGACAACTGGAGGAGGAAATGGAAATTTCCAGTTTAGGACATTTGCTGTATTTTTGTTCTGTACAAGTTAATTTCTTTTCTTGTTTTCTGTGCTTTGAAAGAGCCAAAAAGTTCCGGCATGAGGAACCACTAGGTGGCAGGGGTGTTTCACTGCCTGGCTCAGTGTCTTCTTTATTCCCTTCTATGTATCAATGCAGTAAAACTACAGTTCCTTATAAATGAGTAAATTGTTTTTAAATCAACTTACTTATCAATATGAATGCTGAAGAACTAATAAAATTCACATACGTTCTTCTGAGAATCCCCTGTGAGGTCACTGGTTCCATTCAGAGTTCTCACAGGGGTCATATTACTGAAGAAGTTTTACTACCTTTGGCTTGAAGGGCGTGGGAAAAGCAAATAAACAGTGCTTGTTCAGCACTGAGCTAAAGCTAATTATTTTCCCTCCAGTTGTCAACACCCAACAGGACAAAGGTCTTTGGGTTAAGGGTTCATAGACTATTAGGCCGTTGTTCCATTAATAGGATTGTAGATGCATCTCTCATTTCCCAGTGAGAGTCCCAGACGGCTTCTTTGGAGGAGATGGAATTTCAGCTGCTTACTGAGATAGAAGCAGGTGTAGGCACATCCTTCTTTCAATTACATCCCCACAGGAATCCAACTTGCCTAGTGGGATAGCCTTTTAACAAAATGGACTAGGAGGGACAAAGAAGGGAGGAGATCTAGAATGAAGGCCAGGAATGCTAATAAAACCCTAGCCCTACAGCATGGAGGATCAAGAATTGCTTTATACAGTTGACAGGACAAGATATATAGCCAAGTGTGGTAGTATGCCCTTGTGATTCCATTACTTGGAAGGCAAGGCAGGAGGAACTTGAGTTCTAGGCCAGCCAGTGCTACTCATTGAGACCGTAAAACAAATAAACAGGTTTTTAACATATCATTTAAAGGTAAATGTAACATTAAGGTACAAACTCTTTGGGGGCTGTACTGCAAGGACAGAAGGAAGGGGAAAATGGGATGAATGCAAAGTTAACAGGGTCAACTAAGTGGTCAGCACCATCCATAGAAAATATGGAAAACTGAAAAAACAAGAAATAGGACATGTTATGTGGAACATGAAGGTAATTGACCAAAAACAACAACAACAACAAAAACAAAAAACAAAAAACCAAAAACAAAACTCACACAAAAAAACCTGAAAGCACAGAGTTAATAGACCTTGTGTCTATAGAGAAGATGAGGGAACTAGGCAACAGAGTAGCTGTACTGTGTCATTTTCTAACCATGACCTGGATTTACATTAAGAATAGACTAGGGCACCCAGGTGTTGGTGGTGCACACTTTTAATCCCAGCACTTGGGAGGCAGAGGCAGGCGGATCTCTGTGAGTTCGAGGTCAGTCTGGTCCCTTTACAATCTGAGTTCAATCCCTGGAATCCATGTAAAGACAGAATGAGACAATCAACACTTCAAAGTGCTCCTCAAACCTCCAAATGTGCATAGTGCGTGCATACACAAATCATCACCATCGTCGCTATCATCACCATTATAATCATCATCATGGAAGAATGAAGTGAAAGGCTAAGAAGTGGTAAGATGATTTGTGGGGCACAGTGCTTGCCAAGTAAGTCCAGTGACCTGAGTTCAATCCATGGAATCTACACAAAAATGGAATATGAGAACTGACCTTTGAAAATTGTCCTCTGACCTCTACACATACAGCCTGCACAAGTACATGTCATATATACACGTTTAGTAATAATAATTTGGGGGGTTGGTGAAACAGGGTTTCTCTGTGTAACAGCCCTGGCTGTCCTGGATCTCATTATGTAGACCAGGCTGGTCTCAAACTCACAGAGATCCACCTGCTTCTGCCTCTTGAGTGCAGGGATTAAAGGTGTGTGCCACCACCACCTGGCAACAATGATAATTTTTCTAAGAATAGGCTGGAAGCAGAGAAGTAGCTCAATGGAACAGCACAGCATATATGAGGACCTGATCTTAAAGCCCAGTAACCAAATAATAAATATATTGAAAAGGAAAAGAACAGGCGAAGAGAGATGTTAGTGTGAATCGGGTCCTGAAGTTTCTGGGAACAGCTTCCTCTGAGCTTTAAATTTGGTGCTTTGTATCTGATATGAGTTATGACATTTAAGCTGGGCAGAAAAATGCCTCAGGAGTTAAAAGAACTCTGATGACCTGAGTGCTGTTGCTGGAACCCACAGTGTAGAAGGAGAGAGTGAATCCCTGCCATTGTCCCCTGACCTCCACAAATACAATAATAATCATGTACACACACACACACACACACACACACACACACACACACACACAAAGGTAAAACATTTCAAGACATATTTGTTTACTTGGAAATGACTTTAGCTTAATAAAACCACTGCCAGATGCAGTGGTGCACACCTTTAATCCCTGTGCTCTGAAGGCAGAGGTAGGCAGATCTGTGGGAGTTCAAGGCCAGTCTGATCTACAAAATGAGTTCCAGGACAGCCAGGGCTGTTATACAGAGAAACCATGTCTTAACTCCCGCTCCCCCTGACACACACACACAAAGAACCACTGCTATAAGTTACAAATTAGAGTTTCATCAGTTTTCATACACATATGTAACTTGTTCAAAATAGGCATTTTCTACTAAGGATCCATTTTTGTCAGTATTTTCATAGCATGTCTTTGGGCTGTTTACAACAAACAAAAATAATAGTCCTCTTAAACAAATAGAATAAAGAGAAAATGTGCTGTTGGCTTCATTGGTGACATTTTGGCACAAGTTCCTTAGCATGGACCTATCAGCAAAATGTGGTTACCCTAAAGCAGCATATTTGGTAGGCTCTGGCCACTCACTTCCTTTTTTATCTTCTTTTGAAAACCACATCCAGTCTATCAGCAATGACTGCTATTCCTTCAGAATGTACCAGAACTTGACAACTCTCACCACATCCAACCCTGACACTCTAGTTTACTAAAGTGTTATCACCTACTACTTGGAACACTGAAATGGTCTAGTTACTGTTTTCATCCAGGTTCCAGAATGGTATTGTTTTTGTTGTTTGATTTTTGACTTTGAAACAAGCCACCAGGTAGTTCAGCCTGGCCTCAAACTTGTCATGTAGCTGAGGATGACCTTGAACTTCTATCTCTCAGATGCTAGGATTACAAGCCTGCACCATCACCACTTACTGAAGAAAAATTCAGGGATTCTGCATACCAAGCAAGCACTCTGCCAACTGAGCTACACTCCCAATCCCAGAATAGCGAATTTTTTTTACTGTGTGTGTGTGTGTGTGTGTGTGTGTGTGTGTGTGTGTGTGTGAGAGAGAGAGAGAGAGAGAGAGAGAGAGAGAGAGAGAGAGAGAGAGAGAGAGAGAGAGAGAGAGAGAGTGGAGACCAGGTCCCTTGGAGCTGGAGCTGTAGATGACTATGAGCCATCCAATATTGGTGCTGGAAATTGATCTCTGCTTTCATAATAGCAGCAAGTCTTTCTTACCACCTAGTCATCTTTCTAGCTCCAGAGTGGTTTTGTTGTTCTTTGTTTGTTTGTTTGTTTGTTTTTACTGTAAGGCATTGTGAGATTTTGTAAAACATTGGTCATTTCATCTTACACTTGACTCCTTCATGTCCTCAGCCTAACAGGCCTCCTGGCTAATTCTAGACCTTTCCAACATTTTGAACCTGTTAAAGAATATTCTTCTTCTAGATTGCTAATCAGGCTGCTCTCTTCACAGGCCCTGCTCTGTGACCTTACAAAGAAGCCTTTCCATTTCCTGTCCTGCTAACACAACACAGAATTCTTCCCTATTTCTCCAGCATTCTCTATCTGTCCCAACCCTGACTTTCCTTAGTTTTTCCAGCATATTACTGACCCTTAAAGAATGTTATTATAGCTGGGCATTGGTGGCACACACCTTTAATCCCAGCACTCAGGAGGCAGAGGCAGGCAGATCTCCGTGAGTTCAAGGCCAGCCTGGTCTACAAAGCAAGGTCCAAGACAGCCTCCAAAACAATACAGAGAAACCCTATCACCAAAACCAAAACCAAAACCAAAAAAAAAAACACAACAAAAACAAAAAAAGAATGTCATTATATATCTTTTATTATGCTGTCTTTCTCATTAGAATATAAATGCAGACACACCTAAGGATCTCTCTCTTACCTCCACTGCTATATACCCAGAGCCTAAAAAATGTCTGACATATAATGAATGGTCAATATAATCTGTGGCCTAAATTGACAGGCTCATCATATGACTGGAACCTTATTAGATAGTATAAAGACACACATAAGATACACATGAGAAGGCACTAAAATAGACCCAGAGATTCTCTCTTCAGTACTTTAATCCTTCATTATGTCATGAAGGTCTCTGTTAGTGCTTGATTATCTCTACTACCTTATCTTTTACAACTGGAAAGTGATCTGTAGATTCACAGCCTATTAAAAGTCTTTTATAATCCTAAGGTAAAATAAAGAAGCAAATGAATAAATGTTTAGGAAAATCAACATAAAAGACTTTTACACAGAATACTATCTGACTAGCATTTAGTAATTGTGTCTTCTTTTCTTTTCTCTCTCTCTCTCTTTTGATTTTGAATTTTTGAGACAGGGTATCTCTGTAGCTTTGGAGCCTGTTATGGAACTGTCTCTCCCCACACCATGTGGGTCCAGAGGATGGAACTCAGATTATCAGTCTTAGTGGCTGGCACACCCACCTGCTGAATCATGTGTTCCATTTAAGCATCCCAACAATTCTAGGAGTAAAGTATAAATTTGCAAATGAAGAAACGATAGGCGAATCTCTCAAAAGATTCAGAGCTTACTCCACTCAGATAAGCTTCACATAAAACGTGCTATTTTATTAAAATGTATAATTCAGCGTCTCTTTGTATATTTATGATGGTGTGTAACTTATCATTACTACCTAATTGCAGAACATTCTCATCCTCAGAAAAGCCAATAACCTTTACTTATCACCTCCAGTTCCCTTCCTAATCCTAAGCAATACTAATCTGCTTTCAGAGTATATATTCACCTTTCCTAGACACTGAAAATAAATGGAATTGTACCTGTTGTAGGGAAAAGGGACCAGTCAAAGAATCACACCCTGAGCAGAGCCAAAGAAACACACTTTGGCCCTGCAACCAGAACCAAAGAAATGTACCCTGACCCTGAAACCAGTGCCAAAATAACACACTTTGCCCCTGGAATCAGAGTTAGTGAAAGAAATGCACCCTGGCCCTAAAATTGGAGCCAAAAGGCTAAAAAGGACTAGAGAAAGAAACATACTTTGGCCCTGAAACCAGAGCCAAATCTGACTCTAATCCTGTGCAGAAAAGTAACCAATCCTCGAGCAGAGCTCTAGCCAATCTGAGCTCAGCACTAAAATCTGACCAATCCCCACCCTGGAAGCCCTATATAAACCCTGTGTGTGTTCAGCTTGTGGCTGTTCCCTACCTGGCTGTCCTCTGATACTCTGGCAGAGGGCAGCCACTCTCCTGGATTCTTCCCTCCCAATAAACCCCTTGGATGAGCTTTGGGTGAAGATCTTTTGCTGAGGCGGAGCAGAGAGAGCAGGGCTGTAACACTTTTGCAGGGGAAACCTTCCCTTGGCAGAAGGGAGTTGTTACACTCTGCTCTCTCTTGGCTCTCTGCTCTCCCCTTTACACTCCGCTCTCAGCTCTCCACTCTCCACTCTCCACGAGCAGAGCTGAACTGTAGCAACTTCACCTGAGAAACCTCCTGCCAAGCAAAACTGCTACACTGGGTGAACATCTCCAGCTAGAAGACCCTGTCCTGCCGGAGCAGAGCCGATACACTGGGGAAGCCTTTCCCTGAGGCTTGACTGTAAGCTGCTAAGCTTACTACAACCCATGGTAGTCCTTGGCTCTTGAGTTCCAGGATACCTTTCCACCCGAGCTGTGTAACACTCAATATTCTGTGACTCCCGAGTGCCAGAATACCTATCCCATCACGATCCAACTGAAATGCCTACACCTGTGGTTTTTCTTTTTCTTTTTTGAGACAGGGGTTCTCTGTATTGTTTTGGAGGCTGTCCTGGAACTCACTCTGTAGACCAGGCTGGCCTTGAACTTACAGAAATCCACCTGCCTCTGCCTCCCTGAGTGCTGGAATTAAAGGTGTACAGCACCAACGCCCGGGTATACCCATGGTTTTCTGAGAGTGCGCTCTCTCTCTCTCTCTCTCTCTCTCTCTCTCTCTCTCTCTCTCTCTCTCTCTCTCTCTCTCTCTTTCTCTCTCTGTCTCTCTCGTGAGTGTGTGTGTGTGTGGGTTTACTAGGGATTGGACCTATGTCCTCTCAACATACTAGGATACGAAGAACATTATCACTATATGTGATTTTTTGCATCTGCCTTTTAATTAATGTCATGAAGGTTCACACATATTATAGCATGTGTCTGTACTTTAGTACTTTTTATGGAGACTATGGAGTGTATGAGAACATGGCCATAGATCTAGGTGGTGACCTTGAAGTTCACAGATTCCTTGCCAACTCCATCTCCTTAAGAGGTGAGGCTTTCGTGAGGGCTGGCTCCATGCCCTGTTCCTACCCCACCAACAGTGTGGCTGAATCATGAGATATCAGTGTCTCCAGCCCTGAGGATTCATCTGCACAGCAGAGTCTCTGCCTCAATGAAGCCTTCAGTTGACTTTAGACACTATCATTTCATGGATATTCAGGTTGTTTCTACTTTGGTGCTATATGCAATGTATATTTGTGAACAACTTCTTGTTTGGACATGTTTCCACTTCTGAGTATATACTGGTAGAATGGGTTAGGTGGTGATTATATATCCCACCTTTTACAGAAACGCTAAGCCAAATTCTAACATTACTATAACATTTGGATCAGCAGCAGCAACATTTCATTGCTTCATTTCCTCCCTAGAACATGAGAGATGGCTCTTGCTTTTCAAACTTGCATTTGAAGAGGTATCATGAAGTTCGTGCTAATTTCCATTTCCCTAATGATTAGTGACATTTCACGTACTTATTGGTCATTTGTATTATCTTTTCCGAAAGCTCTGATGCAAGTCCTTTGTGAAGGAGGAAAGGAGAGATTACAAGCACCCAAGGAGCAAAAGGAGCCTCTTTCTCAACAGCTGAGAATCACAAATTCAAAAACAATTAGCAACTGCTTGAGGCCTTTCGCCTTTCTCATCTATAAACCTGTAATTTTCTAAGACTCTCCTCAGAAACTGCATTTATAGTAAAGTGCTTGTGCTAACCCCTTGTACAATACTAGTGGCTCCTGGTTTTATCAGATTGTAATCCCACCCAAGGATTTCTGAAGCATCATCCTATAATCTCATTTGTGAAAAATAAAAAGGGATAAGCTTTCTCATTTGAGATGTAACTTCAGAGTCACTAAGAGTTAAATTACTCTTAACTCCTAGGCTTAAAATCTATGCTATAACTGTATTTAATAAAGTGTGTTTCTTTTCAAGAAGCCCACACCTATGGTCTCAGGTGTGCTTTATTTTCCTCTTGAGTGTTTATCTGCCCCCACCAGGGGTTCCTCTGTAGATTGTGCTGGCCTTAAACTCAACAGATCTGCCTGCCACTGCCTCCCAAATGCTGAGATTAAGGAGTGCACCACCACCTCCCTGCTCCCCCCCCAACATTTATTTATGTGGGTGGGGTTCTCCTAGCTTGCATGTGGAAGTCTGTCCTTCCACCATGTGGGTTCTGGGGATGGAATTCAGATGGTCAGGCTTAGTGGCAGACACATTTTACCTGCTGAGTCATCTATGTCAGACGTCTGTTTTTAATTAGCTATAACACTCCTGGTCCCAAACTTCTTTGTTGCATGCAAGCCAAGGATGTGGTTTTACCTTATTCATTGTCCCTGCTGACAGGAACGGTCTGGTTCTGGCTCTATGTCTCTGTTGCTGCTGCAGCCACTACAACTTTAAAAAAATTTTTTTTAAGTTGGGGTCAGGGAGAGAGGGAGAATGTTCACATCATTCCTGCAGACAGGTGTGTCGGATCCCCCGGAACTAAATTTACAGGCATTTGTGGGCGCCCAATATGAGTGGGTGCTGGGAACAAAATCTGAATCCTCTGGAAGCATAGACCTTAATCTCTGAGCCCTTTCTCCAACACCATCACTTTAAAAAAAAGAAAAAAAAATAGTTTTCTTTTGTTGAGTTGTAAATTTCCTTTTTAAAATGTTACATTTGGGACTACTGAGACGTTTTAGAGGTTAAAGACAATTGCTGCTAATACTGATGACCTGAATTGGATGACTAGAACCCACGTGATGGAGAGAACCAACGCCTACAAGTTGTCCTCTGACCTCAGATGTGGCACACATGCTCCCTCCCCACACACAAGAACTAACGTGCAAGGTAACTATAAAGTGTAACCTCTGAAATATAAAGGAAAAACACGAAAATACATGAAATATACAACAGTGTAGTAACAGTCACTACCAAAATGTGGTATGAAACCAGCCCAGGCTGTGGGCTGTATTCCAGTTACAGCCCATCTTGTTGGCCCCTGGCAGAAACCAAGCCGAGTGGCACACATCGTTAATCCCAGCACTCCGAGGTACAGACAGCGACAGTGAATTTCTGAGTTCCAGGCCAGCCTGATGTACATAGAGTTCCAAGCCAGTCAGGGCTACATAGTGAAACTTCCATCCCACAAATAAAGCAAAAACTGCTATGCAAGACGGGAATGGGGAGAGATAATCTCTCTAGACCTCGTTTCTCTAACTTTAAAACGGGAATCAAGTCGTAGTGTCATCCAAATGTTTGGTGCTTGACGCAAATTACCGGGCACAACCGAAGAGCTGACTCAGCGCTTGCCATGGCAACGCCCTCCACAGAGGTTACCTCTGGGCAGGTGACCTGCCGACAGCTCTTCCTCTTCCGGTTCAGAATGCAGCCAACTGCGCACAGCTTTATGCGCACACTCGTCTCACCACGAGCCCACCCCGAGCGCGGGAGAACCATGACCCCAAAGCCTGACTTCCGTTTCCGGGGTGGCAACGCGGCTTCCGGCGGCGTGCCCAGAGCACGCTGTCCCCGCAGGTGCGGCGGCCGGAAGGGTCTGTGCCTGCAGCCGGTAACTGGCCGGGGTGGGAGTGGCCGGGTAGGCGGGACGGAGGGAGGGCAGTGGTGACTTTGTGTGAGTCGGTGCCGGGACGGAGCATCTGGCCTCTTGCTAGGCTTCATCGTGGGCGGGAGTGGGAGACCGACTTCCCTTCCGTCTGAGCCACCTATCCACCCTCCAAACTGCCTATAAAGGTGGAGTTCTGTACCCAGTGGCAACAGTGACACGGTGTAACGGTGGTAACCTGTGTGGATTGTCCTTGGTACAGCATAGGGACAGCGAAGGTGTTAGCCTAAGTCACAACTCCTTTGAAAAATCTAATGGTGGATCCTCCATCGCGGTAACACCGCTCCAGCTCCTTCAACCTGCATAAACATCCATGCAGGAAGTTTGTTCATGTATTCTCAAGGTCTCCCCTGGATGCACTTCATTGGGTTTCAACGTCACTATGTAGCGAACTTTCAGATCTTTGTAATTTAGATAGTGGAAGTTGAGCTACTCTTTATTAAATTCACTGCCCACTAGAGGGAGGAAAATCTAAAAAGTTTTGATTAGACCAGAACTGTATTATTCTCATTAAGAGAAAGGTTACTTCCCAGTTTGAGACTAGGCAGGATTAACTTGCATGAGGGTCATTTGGACCTGTGAATGTGGGAGGCAAGACTTCCAACGGTCAAAGCCTCACCCTGCTAGCTGGAAGGACGAGATGGGAGGAGGTTTTGTTTTTATGTTAACAAGTATAGTTGTAAGATGGTGCTTGTCAATTCAGATGACCCCCAAACCAAACACTGCATGCTATGGAAATGCTCTGCGTTGTCTTCTTTTCTCTTATGTGCCTGTATGTTGCTTGTTTAATCATGTTTCACTGTCTGCAATCCCTGCCCATATCTATATGACAGTACAGTTTCAATACCAGTACATGCATTTGAAATATGAAAAGAGACTGAGGTTTGTTTACTTATTTTTCTGCTCTGTATTGCCTTTAAAGGGACTGTTAGGCCTTTTAGAAACATTTCCATCATGTCTGACACTCAAGAAGCTACCAACCAACTCCTGGATATGAACCTTCATGAGAACGAGAAGTCTGTGCCCTTGATGGAAGGTGACTTCAGAAGTGAGCCTGAGCATCTCCAGGTCACTATTGGAGCCACTGTTCCTACTGGCTTTGAGCAAACAGCTGCAGATGAAGTGAGAGAGAAACTGAAGTCGTCATGCAGAATCAGCAAAGACCGGGGCAAGATATATTTTGACATTGCAGTGGAAAGTCTGGCTCAGGTTTGAACAAAACAGTATTTAAACTAGTCTTCTAACTTGGTTTGTAGACCCCCTTGGGATCCTTTGCTTTTTTTTTCTGCTCAAAGTATCTCTGGGTTTTCTTTTGTGTACTGATTTGTGAAATTGACTTTTTTTTTTGGTTTTTCGAGACAAGGTTTCTCTGTGGCTTTGGGACTTTTTTTTTTTTAGTGTACAATGCTAATGTTTATGATGTCTTTATAATGTGTATTTCAGTTTAGTACATTTTAGCATGAGTTTACTATGGTTTAGAAGTGATCATAGCAGGCCTGACAGTTGGTGGCACATGCCTTTAATCCCAGTACTCAGGAGGCAGAGGTAGGTGAATTTGAGTCAAGCCTGGTCTACAGAGCAAGGGCCGGGACAGGCTCCAAAGCTACACAGAGAAACCCTCCCTTGAAAAACCAACAATAAATAAACACATAAATAAATAAATGAATAACAAAAATTAGCAGAAGTTAAATCAAATATTCCGTTTCATCTGTGTCAGAGACATTTTTGATCAGAAGTAATTATGCATGACTGCAGGTGAGAAGTAGGGGTTAGCAAACTGACATCCGTTAGAACAAAAGCTGCAAGACGTCTCATTACCACACATGTGCCATAGGACATAGATTATTGTCTGGAGGTTTCTTTTTAGGTTTTTGTTTTTATCTTGTCAGTTTATCCCAAGCTTATAGTAGGCACCCACAAAATATTTTTGGTAAACAAGTTTGTTGGTAAACAAGTATTTTGTTGATGCCCTCAGCAATTTTGTTAAGATTGGGCACTATTACTCTTGTCATTAGTCGTTAGGTTCAAAAAGAAAAGTAGTTTGTCTTCAGTAACTCAGCCATCACAAAGTTAGAGCTTAAACCCCATGTGGGTTTTGGGGTGGTAGGAGGTTGAAACAGAAACAGTCTAATGTAACCAAGGTTAGCCTACATTTCTTTACATAGCTGAAGGTGACTTTGAACTCTTGTTCTCCCTTGCTGTACCTCCAGAATACTGGGATTGAAGGCATGCACTTGTATACCCAGCTCTCAAATCTCATGCTCTTTGCCGTTGAAGTACACAACATACCACTGCAACCCATGAAAGAAGTATGATAAAGCCCACTTGTGTTTACATTTTTCCCTTCTCCAAACCAGTATTGTTGCCCACATCTCAAACCATTGTACTTTTATCTCATTGGCCCTTTCTCTGGAAAAAAAAAAAGGGCAGGAACTGATGATCAACCAAAGAATGGAACACTCAGGACCAGAAAATTTTATGTTTATATTTTTCCCTTCTCCAAACCAATGGGAAAAGTTTTAAATATAAAAGATAGGTGTGAGCTGAGTAGTAGTGGCTCATGCCTTTAATCCCAACACTCAAGAGGCAAAGGCAGGCAGATTTCTGAGTTCAAGGCCAGACTGGTCTACAGAGTGAGTTCCTGGAAAACCAGGGCTACACAGAAAAACCCTGTCTCGAAAAACAACAACTAAGGTACAGATATGAGGTGCTTTAAAACTATGCTTGTAAATTCCAGTCCTGGGAAGACTGAGTTAGGGGAATTGTGAGCCAGAGCAACATAGTAAGACTCTTATCTCAAAACAAAAATGACACATTTTTTGTACTTTTTTCATTTTTTTAAATATTTAACTGTAGATAGCTATGGTATGCAAAAATATTTTTAGAAGTTTGTTTCTAACATCTGTTTTCCTCCCTAGGTTCATTGTCTAAGATCAGTTGATAACTTGTTTGTGGTTGTTCAGGAGTTTAAAGATTACCAGTTCAAAAATACAAAGGTGAGCTATTCCAAGCATGGTAGTTGATTCTCAGCCATCTTTCTCAAAGAGATTGTTTTTTTTTTTTTACTATTTACTACCTGTCTGTCAGTCACTTTGCTATGGGTTTGTATACAATGTTAAGAATAAAGCAAGAGCCCTGTAGGTACCAAATATGTGACCACAAGCTTTTTCATTAAAATGCAGAAATCTCTTGACAGTCCATCCCAAAAGCTGCTTTTAAAGGTCAATGTTTTAAAAAAAGCCCTGAAGTTGCTGGGCAGTGGTGGCACATGCCTTAAATCCCAGCACTGGGGAGGCAGAGGCAGGAGGATTTCTGTGAGTTTGAGGCCAGCCTGGTTTACAAAGAGAGTTCCAGGACAGTTTCCAAACCTCCAGAGAAACCCTGTCTCGAAAAACCAAAAAACCAACCAAACAAACAAACAAAACACCCAAAACAACAACAACAAAAAACCCTGAAGTTTATAGAAGGAAAAATTGACTGGAGAGTCTTAGGATTAGCTTGACCTATGGTACATATGGTTTGAAACTAGAATTTCTTCCAGCACATGAAAGAAAGAAGACACAGTAGCATTCCCTCTCCATTTTGCTTTTGTCCTGTTTTAGCTTCATGTTTTGAAGTGAAGCCAAAGCAACATTTAATACCCCTTCAGTTATTAGGACGACAGCTTTGTGTCCAGCCTGTATTTACCATCTGAGTCCTAAATATTCAGCTGCTGTTTAATGTGAAGGTTGGAAATAGGCCTCAGTAACACTTCAGGGTTTTTCCTACATCTCTTTCTGGCCAGGTTTCCAGAATCAAGTGCTTAAAACATTTTCTGTCAATGTTGTGTTAATGTCTGACTTAGAGATAATCTTTCTTAAAAGAACTGGTATGCTGTCTAATTCTCTGGTCTTTATTAATTTTCCAGATTATTTTGGATAGCCAAAGTATTCCAAAATCAGTCAAACTGATCTGGGGGGAGAAAGGGTGCTTAGAAAGCACTTTCCTTGTTAGATCTTAGTAAAAAATTTAAACCACAACAAAAAGGCTAATGGAACCCATAGCCCACAAAAAAAATTCAAACAGCTCTAAAGGCATATCCATTGAAAATAGCTAAAAATAGCCGGGCGTTGGTGGCGCACGCCTTTAATCCCAGCACTCGGGAGGCAGAGGCAGGCGGATCTCTGTGAGTTCGAGGCCAGCCTGGTCTACAGAGTGATTTCCAGGACAAACTCCAAAGCTACAGAGAAACCCTGTCTCCAAAAACCAAACCCAAACAAAAAATTCTCTTGCCTTTAAATTACCAGGGCATTATTAAATTTATTAAATTCTTGGATTTTTGTCATCTTAACATTTGTATAGTTGAGGCAATTCTGATCTTTAATTGGAGGTGAATTTGGTTGTTGTGTTATGAATCTACATGAGCTAACCTCTCAAAGTTGCTTTGGAAATCACTCACAAAAGGTTCTTGAAGGCAAAGGAGATCACTGTTGGTAAGGTTTCCTACTGCACAAGCACAAGGACCCAAGTTCAGTCCCTAGCACCTGCATAAAAGCCAAGCATGGCAGTGTGTAGGAAAGACAAGTGGAACGTCGAGTTCTAACCAGCCAACCTAGCTGGGCTTCAGTGAGATGTCCTGTCTGTCTGTCTGTCTGCCTGCCTGCCTTCCTGCCTGCCTGCCCGCCTGCCTGTCTGGTTTTTTTTTTTTTGTTTGTTTGTTTGTTTGTTTTCGGTTTTTGGTTTTTTTTTGAGACAAGGTTTCTCTGTATTGTTTTGGAGGCTGTCCTGGAACTTGATCTGTAGACCAGGCTGGCCTCGAACTCACAGAGATCGGCCTGCTTCTGTCTCCTGAGTGCTGGGATTAAAGGTGTGCACCACCAATGCCCAGCCTGTTTGATTTTTTTTAAGACAAGATTTCTCTGTGTAGCGTTGGCTGTCCTGGAACTCCCTCTGTAGACCAAGATGGCCTTGAACTCAGAGATCTAGGTTTAAAAATGTGACTACCACACCTGGCTCTTGTGTTATGCTTTTAAATAGATTAGAACTTTTAGCAGTATAAATTACAACTTGGTATTATCTATCTAATCTATTTTTGTCTATTTTTTTAATTTTGTCTTTTTTTTATATCCCTGCTATGATTGCAGATGAAATTGTCATGTTTTTCCCCATTTCCACTTCATTCTGATTTTTATTGTTTAACTTCCTTAGTGTTGTACCTGTTAATATACTCTGTCTGCTTGTACTTCTGTCCTTTGACCTGTAAGTATAAGAGATGAGGGTTGCAGCATTCTTAAATTACTTCTCTTTCCTATTGTGTGCTGTTGTGTAACTTGCTTCTGTTTTATAGTCACAATCCACACTTTATTTTTATTTTAGTCTTAAAGTCAAATGTATAAAGGTGTGCTTCTTGTCCTTCACTGTTTGCGTGGTTTGTTTTGAAGATGAAGTTTTGCTCTGTAGCCCAGGCTAGGCTTGCATTTGAAGAGATTCTCCTGTGACTGTTAGCATGAGCCTGTATTCATGGCTATTTCTTTGTTTTAGTTTTTGTATTTTTGGTTTGTTTTTTATTGTTGTTGTAAGCCACCAGCGCCCGTCTCTGTTATTTTTAATGACCCGTGTTGATGGATGTTTATCTGTATATGTTCTGTTAGCTGGAGTATAAAGAACTAGTCTTCCCTCTTAGAAAGAGCATCGGAATCAATATCATTTTTTTCTAGCAAATAATGTTGTGAAGAGTCTTGAGTTCATCTTGATAAATATTTCTCCCTTATTGTTGCTTTCTGTGTGATGACCAAAAAACAAGGGAAAAACCCAGATTTCTTTGTAGTCTTTTTAAGTTTGAGTATCTCTTATTGTTGGTAGTTTCTTGTTAGGACATGCCAGTCCACTTTAACTTTCTGGAAAATATCTTAAATTATTGTAAATTTTAGATCTCTTAGATAAATAAGTATGTGTTAATTATTTTCCTTTTTTATCATTTTCTCTTCAATTCTTTTTAACTCTATTTGCTTTTCTTTTCTCCACATCCTTTACTGTTTTTCAGTAAGATTTTATAGATACTGGTTTCAGTGTGGTCTTTACTGGTATTTATGTATACATGAGCACTCTTATTTCTACCTTATTCTCATTTTATTCTTTTATGTATATGGGTGTTTTGTCTGCATGTATGTATGTGCACCACATACATGTGCCTGGTGCACAGAGGTCAAAACAGGGGACTGGATTCCCTAGAACTGAAGCTGTGAATAAGGTGAACTCCCAGTAGGTGATGGAATCTAAACTGAAGTCCTCGACAGGTACAACAAGTGATCTTCCCACTGAGTCAACTCAAAGCTCCTCCACCTTGATTTGTGTTTGGTTTGTTTTTCATTTTTTTCTGGAGATAAGGTTTTCCTTGTAGATTTGGAGCCTGTCCTAGAACTTACTCTGTAGATTAGGCTGGCATCATACTCAGGGAGATCCACCTGCCTCTGCCTCAGGAGTGCTGGAATTAAAGGCATCTGCCACCACTGCCTGGTCAACCATATTTTTTGAGATAGGGTCTCTTGGTGAACCTAGAACTCATTTTTACCTAGGCTGGCTAGTGAGAAAACCTCAGGGATTTTCCTCTCTCCCCTACCCCAGCACTGGGATTGTGAGCACACACACCATGCCTGCTTTTTACAAAAGTGTTGAGGAATTGCTCAGGTCCTCATGCTTGTGCAGCAGTGACTTTAGCAACTGCATCATGTGCCTAACTCCCTGATTTAACTTTTATTTATTTTTTTATTTTACATTTTCTTTAAACTCTGTTCAGACTCCTTCATCTCCTGATGACTCACCTCATTTCTACTTTGAATCTGCTTATTTTTGATGTCATTGTCTTTTCTGTTTTGTCTTTAAATCATATATTTTTTGTTGTGCCTAAGTTGCTAAGATCCCCAGAGACCACCAGGAAGACAGACCCATCAAACTGCAAAAGCAAGGTTTTATTGATTGTTCATCCAACCATGACAGGGACCCCATCTGGCTAGCTGTTGCAGCAGCCTCCAGAGGGAGTGAAGTTCCCTGTCTACTGCCAGGTTTTAAAGACAAAAGTTACAGGATTACATAAGTGGGTACGGGTTGGTTTCTGATTGGTTGACATTTGAGAACAAATTAGGAGAATTTCTCAAAGTCCTATTTTGGCATGAAATACCTGTGTACCAATTATTCTCAGTGGTCAGTGCTGAGAGGGAACATTCTATGGTTTCTATGGCATTGTCTTGTTACTTGCAGGTGACCTGTTATACATAGATACCAGTAGTTTTCAGAACTATATCCTGGAGACTACAGGGGAGGTTTTGGTCCCCCCTGGAGTTTCTTTTGTGGCCAAACAGTGCCCAGGAATCAAGTATCTTGGAGGCTGGGGAGAGGGTCTGGAGTTTTTTTGTGTTCAGTTTTGGCCGTAGACTCTGGGAGGCCAGAGGATCTGGAGTTTTCCTTGTGTCAGGCCCTACGTGTCTTTTCTGTATCCTGTCATGGCTGCTAAAGTGGGGCTGAGTGAGGGTTTGGTCCCTTTATTTCTAAATTATTAAAAGTGAAGCCTTTGAGTGTAGTTTACCCCTTTCATTTTTTAAAGATTTATTTATTGATTATGTATACAGTGTTCTGCCAGCATGCCATTATAGACAGTCATAAGTCACCATGTGGTTGCTGGTAATTGAACTTGGGACCCTTGGAAGAGCAGCAGTGATCCTAACCCCTGAGCTATCTCTCCTGGCTGTATACAAATGCATTCTTTTTTTTTTTTTTTTTTTTTATTTGGTTTGGTTTTTTGAGACAGGGTTTCTCTGTAGCTTTGGAGCCTGTCCTGAAACTTACTCAGTAGACCAAGCTAGCCTCAAACTCATAGAGATCCACCTCCCGAGTAAATCGTATGTCGTAAATCTGTTCTGTGGTGGCTTTTTTTCCTTCTATTTCTTTCCTTTCCTGCTTCTGTTTGTTTCCCCTTCATCCTTTTGTTTACTTAATAAGTTTTGAACTTAAATTTGAATGAGGCAGTTTCTCTTGGGCCTGCCCTTTTTAAGAGGGTCTTGAGGGTGGGACCGAGGGCTTTCTAGACCAAGAAGAGGCTTCCCTGGACTGACTGGAGATGAACAAGTGTTTTCATCCTTTTTTTTTTATTGTTTTATTGAAGTATAAATTTTATTCCACTGAATTGTTTTAATCTTTACTTCCTCTCTGGCCTCATGGGAACAGAGGCTTTAGAGTTCATCAAGCAAAGCACACTTAACTCTTAACAACTGTAGACAAACAATATTTGAAAAAAGTGTATTGATGTGGCATGCTAACTGCTAGGTTGGAGTATAAAATGTGGCTGAAGTGACTGAGTAATTTCATTTTCTAAAGATTTTGTTTAGTTTTTAGACCAGGCTGGCCTCAAGCTCACAGAGATCCATCTGTCTCTGCCTGGGATTAAAGTTGTATACCCCCACACCGGGCTTCTGGAGCTTTTAGTCATTTAAACATCTATACTGTGGCTGTTTATATAGATTCTGTAGCTCTGTCTGACTAGTGCTTGCTCTATTGGACAGCAGCTTCCTGTACTTCACATTTAAATATCATCAGTAAGTGCTTCTTTGGTCTTTATTCCTGTAGTACTAGCAGCTGAATTTAGGACCCCATACACTGTACCACTGAGTTAGATCCCTTGGCCCTCTTACTTTTTATTTTGAGATAGGTTGTTAATAAATTATCTAGGTTGGCCTTTAACACACTCTGTAGCTCAGTAAAGCCTGAACTTGCAACTTTGCCATAGCTAGGATTACAACCCTGTGCCAGTAGACCCACCCTGGGCAGCTGTAGATTAACCACTCTTTTTATGCCTCTGCGGTTGTAGGTGTGTGGCCTGTAACTAAGGTCAAGGTAGTTTGGGTCTTTCCACCATGCATTTACAGGTGTGGCCTGGCTAGTAAACAGTACATAAACCTAGTAACCATAGATCATGCTTGGTACTGTAGGCAAACTGAAGAGCAGAACTCAGCAGGGCAGGCACCACAGAATTTACTTTTTAAAAAAGATAATCATATGAACCAGGTGTGGTGGCGCTCACCTTTAATCCAAGCACTTAGGAGGGCAGGTGGATCTCTGTGAGTTTTAGGCCAGTCTGGACAACAGAGCCAATTCCAGGACAGCCAGGGCTATAGAGAACAGGTCCTGTCTCAAAATACAAAACAAAAGATAATCACTATTTAAAATCTGGACAGATGATATTTTTAAACCTCAACAATTTTGTCCAAATTCAGAGTATCTGAAAGGAAGTCATCTAGACTGGTTGCCTTCTTCCTCTGCTACCATCCGTCCCCTGCTTCCCCTCACAGGCATTCCTCAGTGCTGTATGTCTGATTTGCCTTCTGCTCTATTATTTACAGTGGTGCAATGTTTGTATTCCCTCACTTATCATTCACACTGGGATTATTTGCTTCTGCACTCCCACACTTTTGTGGGGACCAGAACTGTCCATAAAGAAAGTAGGCATTTATTTTTTCAGTTATAATAGTGAGAAATGAAGGGTTTCATTCTCCATCCTTTGCAGGAAGAAGTTCTAAAGGACTTTGAAGAATTGGCTGGAAAGTTGCCATGGTCTGACCCTTTAAAAGTCTGGCAAATTAACACCAGTTTTAAGAAGAAGAAAGCAAAGCGCAAAAAAGCAAATCAGAGTGCAGGTAAAGAGAAGGACGACTGTGGACAAGGAGACAAAGCAGAAGAGAAAGGCAGTAAAAGGGTGCTTGGCAGCAGCACTTTAGAATCACATATCCTGGACTATTATGAAAATCCAGCCATCAAAGAAGAAGTCTCAACCTTAGTGGGTGATGTCTTGGCATCTTGCAAAGATGAGACTGGTGAAAGCTTAAGAGAAGAAACTGAACCACAAGTACAGAAGTTTAGAGTCACCTGCAATAGAGCAGGAGAGAAACATTGCTTTACCTCAAATGAGGCTGCAAGGGATTTTGGGGGTTCTGTTCAAGAGTATTTTAAGTGGAAGGCTGATATGACCAACTTTGATGTAGAGGTGGGTATTAGCTTTGATTGATGATTAATGACTGGGATGGGCCTGGGAAGATGGTTCAGTGGGTGAAGTGCTTTCTGAACAAGCATGAGAATCTGAGTTCGGATCCCTAGCACCCACACAAAAGCTGGAAACAGATGTGTTTGCATGTTGACCGTACCACTGTTAGGTAGAGACAGGCAGTACCCTGGAGCTTGTTGGGCTTTCCAGCGGAAACAATGAGAGCCAAGTTCAGTGAAAGACCCTGCCTCAAAAATAAGGTAGAATAGTAGAAAGACATTCGGTGTAAACTGGCTTCCTCATACTCACACACAAAAGAGAAAAAGGTTCTCATACATTTGTAGAATTTCCAGACTAACCTAGCAAAGGTGCAGTAAAACAATCGCCATAAAGCTAGGAGGATGTAGTTAGGAATAACATGGCCTATGGAGATAGATGGATAGGTATAGATTGACATTGTTTACTCTGAAACTCTGTAGAAATGGACAAGACTATCTCTTTGAGCCTCTGTTTCAAATGGAGCCAATAATATTATATGCCTTGAAGGTCTATACATTGTAAGGGAAATGAAATAATGGTTCAAAGTATTTGGATAGTATGTTGGTATATGCTAAATGCTCACTGGGTAGATGCTGCCAGAACTCAGGTAATGGTGGCATGCTCCCTTAATCCTAGCACTCAGGAGGCAGAGGATCTTTCATGAGTTTGAGGCAAGCCAGGCCTACACAGTGAGTTCTAGGACAACTAGGATTATGTAGAGAGCCTCTCTTGAGAAACCCTCAGTGTGCTTTGTCTCTCTGTCTCTGAACTTGGCATAGCCATGTCCAGCAGTAGATGAGTTCCTTTTTTAAATTACGATGCTGAACTCAGACCCAGGACCTTGTATATAGTAGACTCTGCTTCTAAGCTGTATCTGCCCAGTCCTCTAATTTCTAATCTAGTGTTTTTCTACATTATGAGGACTTCTAGGTTGTAAATTTACCTAAAAGAAACTTACTAAATCTTAGTTGCAGAGTTCTGAACCATAGTGAAATCTAATTTTCAGACCCTCAAGTCTGGGTTTTAGGGCTCATCTTAGTCTAGAACCAGCTCTGCTCATTTTTAAAGATGGCTGGGTTCTTAAAACCAAATGTCTCTTGTCAGTTTGATTAATTATCCTTTGACTACTGGGTGACTAATGTGAATAATAGTGATTAGAGTTCCTTAAATTTCTTGTGACTTATATAGGTCCCTAGCAGTTGACATTTTTACCAAGAAGTAAATTTCTCTTGCTTTTGGGATACTTACATCTGGGGCATATCATTTTCTTTGTAACTTTTCTTTTAAAAAAATGTCAGACTTATCCAATTCCTCATATTCCCTTATACAGCTGCCATGAGAATGAACAGGCTAAAGAACAGTCATGTTCAGAAATTAGCAAGGTGACACAGAGGACAAATCATGGAGTCACACTGCCTTGTTACATTGCAGCTCAGGCACTTGTGTGAAGGACATATGATCTGATGTCTCTTGTGTCCTAGGTCAGAGTGGTTTATAGAAAATGAAGCCATGCGAGTAAGATGTAGAGTATGGCCGTGTTTGCTGGAGTGTCAGCTCCTCACTGCTGCCTTTGGTAATGCCATGATGAGTCCATTCTAAGGCGAAGACTGGGGACACTTTATCTTCTTAGTGTATTTCTGAACTAGGAGTACTAAGAAAACAGTAGTTGATAAAGCAAATATGACACAGTGTCAACTCTGAGTAAAGGTATGTTTGAGAGTCTGCTGCGAAAGTGGGCTTGTTTTAAGTATTTCCCCCCAAAATGTAGTAATTTAAAAAATATATGTAGTCCAAGTATGTTGGCACATGCCTTTGACTCAGGAGGCAGAGATGGGCAGATCTGGCCTGGTCTATAATAGTGAGTTCCAGGCCAGCTAGAGTGCACAGTGAAATCCTGTCTGATTTTGTTGTTGTTCTTGTTGTTTTGGCTTTTTGAGACATGGTTTCTCTTTGTAACACTGGCAGTCCTAGAACTCATTCTGTAAACAAGACTGACCTCAAATTCAGAGATGACCTGCCTCTTCCTACAGAGTTCCGGGATTAAAGGTGTGTGCCACCACTGCCTTGTGTTAAACAGCAATAAAACACACAGGCACTCATACACTCATATTTTAAAGCCATGCTATCAAAATATGGTAATATAATAAAAACTGGGAGATAATCTAGTGATACCCAGCTTGTATATATAGTGAGTGAAAAGAATAAAATTTTTAAAAATTAAATGAAAATAGTTCATATACAAATATATACACATATTTCATTTCTGTGAAGTTCAAAAATGATGTAACTAATTTATAATAGTAGTGGACAGATTAATGATCACTCTGTATATTGACCAGGAAGGAAACAAAGAGAGTCTTCTTTTTTTTTTTTTTTGGTTTTATGAGACAGGGTTTCTCTGTTTTGGAGGCTGTCGGTCCAGCCTGGCCTCGAACTCACAGAGATCCGCCTGCCTCTGCCTCCCGAGTGCTGGGGTTAAAGGCGTGCGCCACCAACGCCCGGCCAAAGGGAGTCTTCTAAAGGGTACTGTATGTAGGTCAAAGCTTACTGAAATATATATGTAGTTAAGGTTTACATACCTCTGGGCTCATGAAATGGCTCAGTGGCTAGACAGACTTGCCACCAAGGCTGCTGACCTTAGTTCAATTCCTAGGACACATGGTGGAAGTTGTCCTCTGATTTCCACACCCAGGCCACACACACACACACACACACACACACACACACACACACACACACACACACACGAATTAATGAATTTTATGTACTTTACTGTGTAGTAAGCATGAAAAGTATAACTCAGAAAGTGTGTGTGGGCTGGAGAGATGGCTCAGTAGTTAAAAGAACTGACTGTTCTTTCAGAGGGTACAGGTTTAATCCCAGCACCTACATGGCAGGCAGCTCACAACTGTCTGTAACTCCAGTTCTCGAGGATCTAACATCCTTTTCTGGTCTCCATGGATACCAACTGTGCATGTGGTGCACAGATACATATTCAGGGAAAAAATAATTTTTAAAAAGAAAGTTTTTGTGCATCATGGTTATGTGTGTACAAGTCATGGGTGCTGGAGATCCAAACTCAGGTCTTCATACTTGTGAGTACTCTCTCCACTGAGTCATCTTCCCAGCCCTGGATAAGAAAGTTGTTTTGTTTTTGTTTATCTTAAGAATTCAAAAAGTCTTAATGAGGCAGACATGTCTCCTACTTGTGATCCTAGCATTTATGAGGCAGAGGCAGGAGGATTTTGAGTTTCAGTCCAGCTGTCTACATAAGAAATTCAAGCCAATCTTGAGTCTGAAGCCCTGTTTTATTTTATTCTTTTAAAATTATTTATTTATTTATTTACTTATTTATTTATTTTGAGACAGGGTCTCCTTATCTGATAGTCCTGGCTATCCTGGAACTCACTATGTAGCCCAGGCTGGCCTTGAGCTCACAGAGATCCACCTGCCCAGCACTTGGGAGGGCAGGCCCACACCTAGCTAAGGCACTGCTTTTTGGGGGGCGCATTTAAAGACCGGGTCTCTGTATAGTCCTGGCTGTCCAGGAACTCACTATGTAGACCAGCCTGGCCTCAAAAAAGGTCTTGGTAATAAGTGCAGTTTGAATAACACCAACTTTCTTTTGTCTGATTTGATGCAGGTTCTCTTGAACATTCATGATAATGAAGTTATTGTTGGCATTGCATTGACAGAGGAGAGTCTCCATCGCAGAAATATTACACATTTTGGACCTACAACTCTTAGATCAACTCTTGCCTATGGGATGCTCAGGTAACAGAAGGGGATTTTCTGTCTATATTGCAATGGACACTTTTTTCTGAATCTTGCCTTAAAACACTCATTTTCTTAAAAAAATTTTGTGGTTCCAATTACGAAGTTACCTATTTCTTCTTCAGTATTCACTGTTTGGGCTTAGATGATGTATTAGTATTCTTGATTATAAAGTGAGAGTAGTAGTGTCATGCATACCTTCAGTGGATTGGCTGTTGCTATTGAGAAAGGATATCTTTTGTTAGGAGACAGAGCTAGATTTGCTGGACTTTGTTTTTATACAGTGAAGCAGACAATGTGTAAGTGAATGGAGAACCTGTACATTGAGTGAAGGTGTTGCTATGCAGCACAGGCTAGCTAGCCTTGGTATCCTGAGTGCTGGGATAATAGTACACACTACCATATCCCACTTACTCATATTTTTAAATGTTACACTAGCAGCAGTCCAGGGATCATCTTGGGACTTTCAGAAGTACAAAGCCAACAACCCTTTGCTGTTGTCATTTTTGTTATTAGTGTCTCCTTTCTAGTTGTGTAGTGTCCATATAAATACAAAAGAAAAAGAAGAAAAGACTTATTCATTCATGCTGGAGAGATGACTCAGAGGTTTAAGAGTGCATGTTGCAGAGGACCTGAGTTTGGTTCCCAGCACTCAGGCTGTCAAATAGAGAATAATGACCTGCAACTCCACCTCCACCGGACTCAAGCTTTTGTTTTCTGCCGGCGTCAGCATTTACATGCACATACCTATCCACACATGCACACACACATACTTTAAAAACAGTGGTAGCTGACTTTGGGTTGTAGAGATGATTCAACAGGTACTAGTTCTTGCTGTTCTCCCAGAGGACCAGATTTCAATCCCCAGCACCCATGCCTGGCAGCTTACAACTGTCTTTAGTTCCCGCTCCATAATCTCTTCCAATACTCTGTTCTGGCCCCCATGGGCACTGTGCAGATGTGCATACACATGTGCACATGTACAGAGAGACAAAAATACATACACATTAGTAAAAGATAAAGTTATTTTGTTAAAAATTTGTTCATGAAAACGGAATGCAGAAACATAGACAGATTGTCTTATTCTATACAGTGCCTGGCATGTCCTAATGAGTTCTATAAGTACATTTTCTTTCTAGTCCTTGTTTCCTCTTTTATCCTGTTCATGTGTGGATTCATAGTTCCTCACAACTGGAGCATATGAAGTTGATAACAGAAAAGTTAAATTAGAAACACTCCTAAACTTCATTCATTGAACAGACATTGATTATCTGCCTCCAACTGTGATTATAGAAGCCAGCGTACAAAGAGTTATTTTGAGTGCAAGTATTAAAAAGCTAAATAGAATAAAAAAGTGATGACTGAGCTAAGGAAGTACTCAGTACAGTTTCTGCGTAAGCATAAGGTTTGACTTACCAGCAGCATATGTGTCTCTAATTCCAGTACTAAGGAGGCAGAGACAAGAGAATCCCTGAGGCTTTCTGGCCAGCCAGTCTAACTGAATTTGTGAGCTCCAGGTTGTGAGGGACCCTTTCTTAAAAACTGAAGTGAAGAGCAATTGAGAAAGATGCCCAGATAGGCATGGTGGCACACACCTTTAATCTCAGCATTTGGGAGGTAGAGGCAGACAGGTCTCTATCAATTCAAAGCCAGCCTGGTCTACATAGTAAATTCCAGGATGGATGGACAGACGGGCGGACACAGACAGACAGACAGACACACACACACACACACACACACACGAGAGATGCCCACTGACTTTCACATGCATATAGGCAAACATAAGTGTGTACTCACATGCACATTTACACACAGAGTAAGAATTATGCTGAGGATGGGGTGATTGGAGAGATGAGCAAAAATTATACCAAACCCACAAAAACTAAAAAAACTTTGAAAGCCATCTCAGGAGAGGTAGAAACTATGGGACTGGAAAGATGACACAGTGCTGTAAGAGCACGCACTGCTCTTCCAGAGGTCTTAGGTTCAATTCCTAGCACCAATGGGTGGCTCACAATTGTTTATAACTCCAATCTCAAGGGATCTGATACCTCTTCTGGCTTCAACCAGGCACTGCTCATTTGTGATGCAGATATGCATGCAAGCAATGCATCCATAAACATAAAAATTAAGAAGTGTAGAAACGAAATAGTAGAAACCTCAGGAAATTGCTTTTCTGTCTCTTGAAAGCGTATGTGCTTTTGCTCAGCTCACCTGTGTACACGGCTGCCTGCCATTTAAATATGTGTACCTCCAGTTGCACACGGCTGCCTGCCATTTAAATATGTGTACCTCCAGTTGCACACGGCTGACTAGCCCACACAACCTAGGGCTTCTTGCTCTTATTCCAAATTAGAGGATTTGAGTGACATATTTTGATCAAATGCCCAGTCCAGGCCCATTAGCAATGACTGACATTACAGGTTGCCTAAGAATCTGTTTTATGAGAGAGATAGTTAGCATGCATGGTGCAAGGTCTCAAACAGAACATGAAAAGGTTAGAACGGACAAAGCTTAGTGACCTAAGGATTGGCACTACACTACACTAGGAAAAATGTTTCTTTGCATGTTATCTGTTAAATGGTAATGGGGTTTTGGAAGGATTCAGTGAAATAAGTATAATGTTAAGGCAGTTATTTTATGTTAAAGATGTTATCTCTACAGTTAAGCACAAAATGAAAGAATACTCTGAATGTCTGGTTGTCAGCAAATGTCCACTAAAAAAAATCTTCCCATTTCAGCTTCCTGAGTTCTGGGATAACAATTCTTTTTCTTTTTCTTTCTTTCTTTTTTTTTTTTCTTTTCCAGCTTTGAGTCTGAAATCCAAAGCCTTGTATACATAGGTGAGCACTACTATTAAGTGACAGCCCAGACTGACTTTCAGACTGTAGATTGCTGCTCCTTCATACCTATGTCCTAACCTTTAGGAATCTCTATTGTGGAAGCCTCAGCTTTTAACTGATCTCACATGTGCTGATTTGTTTTCTCTCTCCAGGCTCTGTGAACCTAAACCTACTGATGTAATAGTGGATCCAATGTGTGGAACAGGGGCAATACCAATAGAGGTAATAACACCTATTTATTTTTACATAAGCAAGTAATATATCATCTATTTCAAACAGCCAAATGCCATACAAGTAGATAGTGACATTTGTTTTCTGGATCCCAGAGAAGCTGAAAATCATAAACCCTTTTCTGCGATAGATGGATGAGCCACTAGATTGAATAGCAGAGGATAACTGAAGGTATCATAAACTGGAGGAAGTTAGTTTTCGTCTCCATATAATTAGAGGTTCCTGAAGCTAACAAGTTCAATTATGGAAAGGAGAAACCACAGTGGTGTAGCTCGGTGCTGGGGTACTTGCCTGGCATGCCAGAGGTCCTGGACCTGATTTCCTGCACTGCAAAACAAAACTAGAAGCAAATCCACCACCTATGAGCATCCTTTATACTTGTTTGTTTTGAGACAGGGTCTTACTATGTAGCCCTGGTTGGCATTGAACTCACAGAGATTTGCCTATCTTTTTCTAGGATTAAGGTCACAAACTACCACACTCAGTCTTTTTACCTGTTTTCTTGTTTGTTTGTTTTTTACATGGAAAAGAAGTTTTATTGGGGGAAGAGAGAGACAGAGATCTGTCTGCCTCAGAGAAATGACAGAAAAAGTTTTCTTTTTTAAAAAATTTCTTTACATGATTTAGGAAATCTAACAGTGACCTTAAGTAATTTTCAGAATTACTACCTCATTCACAAAAATTAAAGAATTTTTATGATCCTAGCACTTGGGAGGCAGAAGCAGGTAGATCTCTGAGTTAGAGGCTAGCCCTTGTCTACAGAGTGAGTTCTAGGCCAGTCATAGATATACAGAGAAAACCTGTCTCAATAGACCAAACAAAACAAAAACTACAGAAGGCAAAACAAGAATTGGAAAGATTTTTTAAATTTTATTTTATTTTTTAGCCTTTTGAGGCAGGGTCTTGGTATGTAGCACAGGCTGGCCCTAAATTCATGGAAGTCCTCCTGCCTCAGCCTCTTCCAAATATTGGTATCACAGACATGAGCCACCACACAGTGGAAAAGGGATCTTGTAGGTAGAGAACTGTTGAGATTGAGTGAATTACATCACCTATGTGTCTGTAAGTGACTGATAGACAGGAGCTCACAGTAAAATCACTTAGTTTTGTGTGAAACATAGTGAAATATTCTAGACTATATCAAAAGCCAGTAAAAAGAAACTGCACAGAAGTACCACAGATTGTGTTGAGTGGGCAGAAATGGGACAGATGAGCAAGCCCAAAGCAACCCAAAAAGGGAAAAATAATCCAGAGTGTAATTAGAAAATCTATGGTCTGACTTTGATCAGGAGTTAAGATCCAAGAGGAAACCACATAGTCTGCATGTTCCACTAGTGTTGGCTGGGAATGACTACTGCTTGAGATCTGAACCAGAGAGCTTAGTTACAATCAAGAATTCTGGAAACAAAGCTGTAGTCTTCCAGCATTAAACCATGACTTTTCTATGAAATAACAGGTAAAGTTACCATGTGTCCAGAAACATGCAACAGAAATAGACACTCTGAGCCATTTCCATGTAAAAATAGGTGTGAGAGTACCATTGTAGAAACTTTAGCTGGGAAATGATGGGAATCGTGAAGAGTTACCAGGTATCTGTGAACATGTGTCCACTAAAGTATCAAACAGGTGTGAACACATGTGTCCATTAAAGTATCAAACATGTGGCCTGGAATGCTCTGCAATTTAGAAGTAATATGATATAAGGTAGGAAATCCAAATTGGATTACAAATTTAAAAGAAAAAAATGGTTGACAAAGATTGTTACCCATTGGAGCCACATCTCCAGTGGGTAAGAATCACCTGAGACTTTTTACTCTGTGGGTTCCTTTTGTATCCCTGCCCAGCCAGTTTCTGGCATATGGGAACATTCCTTTTGTTTGCAGTCATTGTAGAATAATAGCTAGAATATGTCAGCACCCTCAAGGGTCTGGACAAAATACAAAGTTATGCAGTACTGTATTCATGCATGTATGTCTTCGTGGCAAAAACTGTACCATTGTGTGTTGTGTCACCTCATTTCACAAGCATTTATATTCTGCTGACATTTTTTACTTAACTACAAAATCCTCTCAGAGATATATGATGGTAATCTTTTAAAAGTTAAACTCTCACAATTCAAGAGTATAGGTATGGTTAGTTTGGCTAGTGGTGGTGGGGTAGGTGTTTTGTTTTTCTGAGACAAGGTTTCTCTATATAACAGTCCTGGCTGTCCTGGCACTCGCTCTGTAGACCAAGCTGGCTTTGAAGTCACAGAGATCTGCCTGCCTCTACCTCCTGAATGTTGAGATTAAAGGCATGCACCACCAATGCCTGGCAGTTTGGTTAATTTTTTAAAATCATGTTTATTTAGGGAATATAGTCTCTCTTATGGGCTGATGTTGATATCACAGTGGATGACAGTGGATGACTTTGGAGCCATCTCCTGTGAGTGAAAATTCACCAGGCAGAAAAAGAACAGGGAGGTCATTTCTTTCTTTCTTTTTTTTTTTTTTTTTTTTTTTTTTGCTTTTTGAGACATGGTTTCTCTGTGGCTTTGGAGGCTGTCCTTGGAACTAGTTCTTGTAGACCAGGTTGGCCTTGAACTCCCTGAGATCCACCTGCCTCTGCTTCCCAAGTGCTGGGATTAAAGATGTGTACCACCACATCTGTTAAAGAAATAAATGGCACGGGGCGACATTATTGAAAATTGACCATATTGACTTCCCCTTTAATTGTAGCATATTTAACTAACATTCTTGTTTCATAGGGGGCTACTGAGTGGTCTCACTGTTACCATATTGCTGGGGACAACAACCCCTTGGCAGTGAACAGAGCAGCAAATAACATCTCATCTCTATTGACTAAGAGCCAGATTAAGGATGGGTAAGTTTAACTTCAAAGACTGCATTGCATTTTTGCAAGTCACTCTCCATACTGGCTTGGAATTATCGTCCATTGCCAGTGCTTTGCAGCATCTTTATAACTAAATGAACAGTGTGAAGAAGACACCATGTAGCTTACTGAAAATCATTCATATTTAAACTACAATTTCCATGCTTTATTGCAATTTTATTTCTCTTTTTTGTTCATTATTCATGTGTCCTTTCCCCAAACAGTATGATATAGTATAGGTTTATTTATTTTGAAAAGGTCATTTCCTATAACTGGGTCTTACCTTGAACTCACTGTATTGTGCAGCTGACCTCAGGCTCACAGTGATTTTCCTGCCTTCGCCTCTAAAGACGGGGATTGTAGACATGAGCTACCAAATGTTTACATTTGCAGTACATGGCTAGATTAATCTTAATTCACAAATTTGAAAATACTTTTAATATTTTTACTTACTTATATACAGTAATCCACACAGCAGCCTATCATACAGAACCACTACAGTTTATCTATTTAGCTTTTTTTCTAAAATAATGTGAGTTGAGCTAGGGTATGGTAACACACACCTTTAATCCCAGCACTTGGGAGGCAGAGGCGGATAGATTTGTGTGACTTCCGAGGCCTGCCTGGTGAGTTCCAGGGAAGCCAGGACTACAGAGAAAACCTGTCTAGAAAAACCAAAAAAGTAAAATAAAAATGTGAATTGAAAGAAGCATGAAAGCCATCCCCATAACTTTGAAATCACCAGTGATGTTGACTTGTGGCCCTGGCCTGTTGAAACCCTCTGATCACTTTTCCTCTGAAGCCTTTTGGATTAGTGTTTCTGTTATTTGTGTATGCGTGTGGGCCTGAGAGTGTCATGAAGCTGTGCTAGTGTAGGAGTCGGAGGAGGAGTTTCTTTTCCTCCTCCTGTGGGTCCAGGAATCAGACTTCCATTTGTCAGGCTTAGTGGCAGACACCTTTGCCAGCTGGGCCATTCCTCTGGCCTTTTAAACACTTTTTTACATGTAAACTCATTTCCCCTGGTGCTTTTTAAAATTGTGTAAAACCATACATTCTTTGGAAACCAATCTTTGTTTTTTTTTTTTTTTTGTTTTTTGTTTTGTTGTGTTTGTTTTTTGAGACAAGCTTTCTCTGTGTAACAGACCTGGTTGTCCTGAAACTCGCTCCATAGACCACCATGCTGGCCTTGAACTCACAGAGATCCCCCTGCCTCTGCCTCCCAAGTGCTGGGATCAAAGGCACGCGCCACCACTGCCCAGCTTGAAAACCAATCTCAACCATATAAAAAAACTTGTTTTTCAGTTATGGCAATATTTCTTCTTACATTTCTGTAACATTTCTTTTTAGAAAAATGATCTTTAAAAATTAATACTACAGAATGGTTTTGTTTTGTTTTACATTTATTTGTGTGTGAGCACAAGAGTGGGGGGGTTAGAGGTCAAACTGAAGGATTTAGTTCTCTTACTCCACCATGTGGGCCCCAGGAATCAAGCCCAGGTCGTCCGGCTTAATGGCAAGTGTCTTATCTGAGATGCCATCTCAATAGCCTGGGCGAGTATGTTGAAGTATCTTTTTGTTTCCATAGAAAAACATCCTGGGGGTTGCCCATTGATGCTGTTCAGTGGGATATCTGCAACCTCCCACTGAGAACTGCTTCTGTGGACATTATTGTAACAGATATGCCTTTTGGAAAAAGGTAAGAGTTTTTTTTTCTTTTTAAAATGGAGTTTGATTTCACCTATTAATGTTACTATTTTTTCATCAGTCAGAAAGATATACCATAATTCATTTCATTCATTGTGCCTCCTAGTCTGTACACTGAGAAGCACTGACTTCTTAGGCCAGATTTCTCTAGTCAGTGGTTTGACTCATGTATTTGCTTGTTGTCTTCATTAAGTTATAGTTGTAAAAAAAGAGAACAAAGTGTGCTTGGGAGGTAGAGGCAGGTGGATCTCTAGAGTTTGAGCACAGCCTGGTCTACAAAGTGAGTTCCAGGACAACCAGAGCTGTTCAACATAGAAACCTTGTCCCAAAAAACCAAAAAATGTTTAGATGGAAAACTCTGAACACTTGACTAACATAGCTTCCTTTATTGGCGTAGAATGTCAAAACTCTGGCCTCTAAAAGATGACCTCTTCATACATTGGATTTTGGTTTTGTCTCATGTAACAAACTATTTACCTTTTGCAACAGTTTATACTTGACCTTCTTTTATAGGATGGGCTCCAAGAAGAGAAACTGGAATTTATATCCAGCTTGCCTTCGGGAAATGAGCCGTGTCTGTAGACCAGGGACTGGCAGAGCTGTACTGCTTACTCAAGACAAGAAATGTTTTGCCAAGGTACTGAACATGAGTTAAAATCTCAGCTTAAGGCAACTTTAGGATTCTTAAAAGAAGGTAGTGCCGGGCAGACAAGTGGGGCCCCAGAGCTTTGCTGGCTAGCCATTGTAGCC
Organism: Mesocricetus auratus; assembly: GCF_017639785.1. Classification (NCBI taxonomy): domain Eukaryota; kingdom Metazoa; phylum Chordata; class Mammalia; order Rodentia; family Cricetidae; genus Mesocricetus; species Mesocricetus auratus. The sequence goes on from NW_024429266.1 coordinate 173,428,500, forward strand.
ATCCAGTGAGTTTCTGGGTTTAGTGAGACCCTTCCTTACTTTACACCCACACTCACCTGCCTGCATGTGTACCACATATATGCCTGCTGCCCTCAAAGGACAGAAGAGGGTATTGTATGGACCCCCTAGGATTGGAGCTATAAGATAGTTGTAGGCTGTCATGTGGGTGCCAAAAACAGAATTCAGATCCTCTGGGAAGACCAGCAAGTGCTCTTAATGTCTGAGCCAACTCTCCAATATACCATCTATTAACATTTCTTAAGTGGCAGAGATTCCAGGTTGGTTTAAAAGCAGAGTGGCAGCCTAATGACTTTTGCCTTTTGTGTGTACCAGGCATTATCTGGAATGGGACATGTGTGGCGTAAGGTTCATACAGTCTGGGTAAACATCGGAGGCCTTCATGCTGCAGTTTATCTTCTAAAACGCACGCCTCAAGTCTTTGTTCATCCTTCAGAACAAGAAGGAGGAAGACACCCTCCTTGGTAAAGCAAAGAATGAAAAGAACTATAGTATTTGTAGTTGCTAACCAACACTGGACATGCCAGCATGAAGAACTTGCTTTGGGAGAAAAATAGCAGAAAAGTAACTTAGTATTGCAGTCTACACTGCTGACTACTCCAGAACGCTTTATTGTTAGCAAGGTGACTGGTGGTATTTCTTCAGAAGCTTACATTGCTTGGCTTCTAGGTTTGAGAACATTGTAGGCCATGTTCTATCACTGTTCTGTAGCCTAAGTTCTTTCCATCACCCACAGAAACCAAAGCATCCCTTTAAGACCTATAGCTTACCATCTGCCTTAAAATAAATACACACCAAAACAGAGCAAAAATGCTTTGTGTGACCATTAGTAATAGGACATTACTAAGTGTAGAAGCGTCAGTAGATGAGGTATGGGACCAACAAGCCAAATTAAAGGAATTTTTTTCAGTATGTGTTACTTTTCAAAGCCCAATAAACAAATACTAAAAAAAAAAGTGCTGTCTTTGTGGGGAGCAAATACATTTTTAAAAGAAACCCTGACCTGGGAGGCCTGCTATTCTAGTCTAGCTCAGTCGTTCTCCAGCTGTACTGAATCCTTCCTCAGTACTATGGGAAATGAAATAACCTCAGTACTCATCAGTCCCTTAATAGTGCTTCCTAAAGAAAGCCCTGATCGAGCTTTGATGGAAGTTATTTTGTAGTCTGGCTTCATTCAGCTTAGATATTCAGTGATGTTTCTATTTAGAATAAAGGACACAGTACTTCCTTTCTTTGAAAACAGAATCCACATTGACAGTATAGTCAGTAGCCTGTTGGCTTCTTGTAACTACTCACTGGAAAATGAACTAGGATTAGGAAATTTGTAAAGGTTTTATATCCTAGATGGGCATTTTTGCAGTTGTCAAAATACATTAATGATTGAACATAAAATTTCCACTGTTGATAAAACCATTTGTTATCTCAAAGCTGGTCAGAACCAGGATGTACAAGGATAGTTGTCTGTTTTTAATCACAATTTACCAAGTCCTGACAGTGATTATTTGCTAGTGAGCATTTAATATATCCTGAACAAACTATTACTTTTTAATGCTAAGTTCTCAAGCTAATACACCAGGTTTTTGCTTGCTTCCTCACAGATTTAATTCTACTATGTATATGAAAAAAAAATCAGAGTTAAGACACTGAAAATAAAATGGGCACTATGTCATCTTCATTCATCTCTGGTTAGTAATTGTTAACCTGGTTAGTAGAATAAGAAATGAGCTATGAGCAGTTTCTTTTCTCCTCTAGATAAGGCTTTACCACATAGCCCTGGCTGGCCTCTGCCTCTCAGGTAAAAGTATTACTTTTAAATTGTGTTTGTGTGCAGGTAGGAGCAGGTGTCTATGGAGGCTAGAAGTTGGAGTTAACAGGCAGTCTGATCTGCCTAGTGTGGGTTGATGGGATCTGAACAAGTCCTCCACTACAGCTGTCTAGGCTCCACTGTTACCCTTTCTTTGCACAAGAGTGAAGTTCTTGCTAATCAGTTGTGAAGATGTAGCCATTTAAGATGCCGTTCAGTTTCAGCCCAAATTAACTTCCTGCCTGTCTTCTGTGACCCACTTAAAGTAATACACACCTTTCTCCAGTAAAACCTGCCAGTCCAGTGTACCCAATACCAGCCTTTTAGGCTTTTTAGGAGTCATTGTTTACCATGTACATCCTTCTAGAAAAGCCATTTCTCAAATTTTAAAAGCTAATTCTCACTTTTTTGTTTTGGTTTTCTGAGACAGGGTTTCTCTGTGACTTTGGAGGCTGCCCTGAAACTAGCAATTGTAGACCAGGCTGGTCTCCAGCTCACAGAGATCCGCCCGCCTGTCTCCCAAGTGCTCAATGCTGGGATTAAAGGCATGCGCCACCAAAGCCTGGCTCACACATTCTTAAAATTTTGAAACACAGTAGCATAGGATTGTGTGTGTGTGTGTGTGTGTGTGTGTGTGTGTGTGGTGGACAGCTGGTTTCAAGACTGGGCAGGGGATGTAGCTCAGTGAGAACACTAACCTGTAAGTTTGTAACTTTGAATTTCTGAGCTAAGAGGGCCAGATGTTTTTTAATCTCCTGCATTTAATTGCTAGAGGATAGGTATTGGCCAGTTGGAAAACACTCTTATCATATGTACAAGTTTCCCCAATTCTTGCTTTTACTTCAAAGTTTGCCCCCCCTTTTGTTTATACCACCAATGAGTGGCAGTGAACAGTATGTGCTTAGGCACTGCAGCCCTACCCACTTTGTTGTTCACCATTAGGACAAATGTCAACATACTTGTTCCAGATAAGCCAGAGATTAAAGTCATTCCACACTTTTGACTATTTTAGGACATAGGTTTATTGCCAAGTTTTCACATAAATACAAGCAGAGTAACAAGCCCAACTACACTTGTAGCTTCACCCATTTGTAAAGTATTACATATACATCTATGAATTATGGATTAGAGTTTGTATCTGTAGAAAAAAATCTTTATTACAAGCTACTATAGTGCTCAAAAGAACCACTTAATAGCACTTTTTTTCTCCTGGTTGATATTCAGCAATGTCAACTATATGGTTTCTAAATTTTCTTAGCAAGTAGTTTCCTGCTGAAATACTTGTTTTTAATTTTTAGTTTGAAGCTTCTGACAGTTTTGCTTTGAGATACACCAAAAAGCCAGAATTTAAAATATTCAGTAGCATTCAAAACAATCCAACATTCATTGGAATAACTCCTTTCAAAATGACTCTACAATATAGCTGGTGCCAACACTATTCAAAGTTAGTGTGTTGCAAAAGACACACCGAGTCAAATGATCTCTAAAGGCAGTATATACATTTTACTTCCTAAAAGTTTCTTGACCAACTCTTCCATGTCAGTTTTAAATAGCACCTTAAAACACAAATGGGATTAGTGGAACAATTAAGCATCTTCTTATAGAGCCACAAATATCTTTCTAAAATAGATTCTAAAGTAGCAATTTTATTATTTGGAACTTTGGAGAAATGTTTAAAACATTATGACAATAAAACACCTTTATCCTTATGCACAAAACTACAAGAGTTAAAAATAACTGCATGACACACTGCATGGATTATGGAAGGCACAACCAGAAAGAGTTAATTCATAAAAACACATACTCCATACCTATATTTAAAAAAATCCAAACTGTACAGCAGTATTTAGCATAGTAACAGTATTGTCAGTGATAATCATGTGCCTCTGCTTGCTTCGGAGAATGTAAAAGGCAACATCTTGGGATTAGGTAAAGTGTGTTGATCTCGAAGACCTGGTTCTGTTCAGGTGGCAGGGATATATATAGCCTTAAACTGTCTTGTCTTTAAGGATCAATCTAAGGAGGAAAAACAATAATTACAAAATTGCTATTCTTAATTAGATTTTAAGAGCCACAACATTCAAGTAGGACCAAATGTGGTGTAGGGGTGAGAGTATTAAGGAAGGGTTCCTTGAGATGTTCTGAAACCACTCTCAACACTTCAATTCTTTCCTCAGGGAAACCCAGTAGTCTAGTAGTTACTCTGCTTTCAAGTTTCTATAAGTCTATTAGCACCTTGTAGTACGCTATACTAGATTTCTTAAAACATTTCAATCAAAGCAAGGTAGTACAAAGCTGGTAGGAACCAAAAGTTAGACCAGTTTCTATCTTTGACCTGTATCTCCTAGCATATCCATAAGAAGTTGCTAAGTCTCACAGAGCTTTAGTTTACTCTACTATACACAGGCTGGTACCAAAACCTGTTATGGTGAGTAGTACTTCATATGGAATTTTAGTGAAGGGTCAATAAAGACCATCAAATCTCAGTGAATTAAAAATTCACCCAGTAGAGGTAGGATTAGTTAGGTAACAAGATACTCAATTTTATGATTATAACATGAAAAGATGTTACTGTTACTAAAAGGAGATCGAAACTTAAAACATTTAAATAAGCTAACACCTAGAAAACAAAGGGTGAAAAACACTAAGTAGGAAAAATTAGTCTAGGACAACAGAGAAACACAACTCCAGTTCAAGTCTAAAGGCCACTTACTGCTTTGCTTACTAATCCACTCAAGAATGGAGTCATGAGTTAAAACTAGAACACACTATACTACACTACACAAAGTCAAGGTCTCAACTTTCAAGGTCAAATGTTTGACTCCTAGAATTGTGAACAGCAAGTGCTGTATAGTTAAAGTCAAACTGGTCTTTTTCTTGGGATGCTCAAATGCAAACCACAATTATACAGTTACACCAAACATAAGATATGTTAAAAAAGCCTTACCTAGCTCAAAAATTGAAAATTAAAAACCACAAACCCTCACCTAACTTTCACATTGAGCAAATGTTTAATACACATAGCAAGTTTTTTGCCGTAAGTGTATGAAATCATATGGTACCACCTGACAAGAAACTAAGTTTATCTAAATCACCAGCCCAAGGCATGCCTAGTACAAGAACAGGATAGCTGCAGAGGATAGTTCGGGGAAACCTAATGAAGCACTTCTGAGTACAGGCAGGGAGGCCTCAGCTTCCTCCACGATAAAAGAGCATTAAGACACCTCAGTTAAGTATTAGATTCCTGCACAAGAGCTTTATCCTATAGTTCATGGACTTGATCAATTTTAAACTTGATTTCACAAATCATAAATCCCTATTTGTTTGGTTCCCAACTCTGCTTGCTTACTGAAAAAAACCCTGTGTCCTTGAAGAATGCAATTCGATGGGAGAAACACAGTATTAGATAAAAGTTGAAGGAAACATTAGGGTGTGAAATCTAACTCAAACTGTAGTTTCTTAGTTGCCTTCTGCCTTGTTTTTTGAGATCTCACCAGCGTGGAGCTTGCCAAGTAACAAGGTTTTTGTGTCAAAGAAGTCCTAGGGATACCTCAGGCATGCTCTAACATGCCGTTTTTTTTTTTTTAATGTGGGTTGCTTACAACACAAACACTTTACTAATCATCACTCAAGCCTCCTCAATATATTCCTTTTAAGAGAATCTGACCCGCATTTTGCTTTTCCCTTTCACTCAAGGTTTGTTATTGTTTGGTTGTTTTTTTAAGAGGGAAGAAGCAAGGCAATTGGTGGCGCCTTTAATCTCACCATTCTGGAGGCATAGGCAGGAGGATCTCTGTGAGTTCGAGAATACCCTGGTCTACAAGATCTAGTTCCAGGACAGCCTCCAAAGCCACAGAGAAAAAAAAAAAAGGAAGAAAAAACAGCTCAGGCTAAGGGCACACTGGTCACTTTTAACTCCAGCACTCAGGAGGCAGAAGCAGGCAGAATTCTTAAGTTTAAGGCTAGTCTGGTCTATAACTATTGAGTTGCAGGCCAGCCAGAGATACATACTGAGTGAGACCCTGTGTCTCAGGAAAAAGTCTTTATAGCTACCATTTTTATATTTACAGTAAGCAGATGAACATGGAAGGACAGCATTTTAACCTGACCTTGACTGCCCAAAATTTAAATTATATGAGCATGAGATTAGGAAACTTGAATTAAATAGCAAGACAACAGTCTATTAACAGTCACACTAAAGCCCAGATCCCTGTCCTAAACATACCATACTTTAAGAAATGTTAAATAGAAAACAAAGCCTTAAGTCTTTTAGAGGGCAGGGGCTCATTTAGTTATTAGGCCAACCTCACTCCTCATGACACTACTTAAACCTGCATGGAAGTCAGACATATGGCAGACAATAAGCTTCAGAAATAAATTTATGTTGCTTACTACATTTTACTTGTACCTGGCTACAAATCAAGCAATATAATAGGAAATTAGCACAACAGAACTCAGTGAGACAGTACGGAAGTAGCCCAGCAAAACTGTATTTAAACCAGCAATAACATGAGTGACATAATCAAGCCAGAGGCTAAGAGAAAGCACTGCTTAAATAGGAAATACAGGCTCATAGGACCTTAGGCCAGGAGAGACAACATCTGAACCTTAAGTCTGCATTCCAAAAGGAACCACCTTCTATAGATGTGTACAGTGACAAAATGTGAGTAAGCAGTAATCAATTCCATGTGACTTAAAAGATAATCGTGTATGTAGGAAATGAAAAAGTTGTCATTAGCCCATTAACGGTATTATACTCATGGAATCCACTAAAGTATTCGTCAGTAAATTTCATGTCAATTCATGTACCTTTTAATACAATCAGTCTGACCATATGTTAAGATACACCAGGTCATACTGGAGGAGATATCCATCTGGAAGCCATTTATAGGAAACAGCTCTGTTTATTAACGGTGAGAAAGGAGACAGGCATTCATGGGAGTGGAAAGAAGCTGAACTTTAGGTTGGATTCTCAATAAATCTATTGTAGTAAAGTTCCTGAAGGGGATAAAACATGAAAATCTGGGCCAACGATCAACTAAGGAGGTATAAAAGAACTGCAGGGTAAGGCCCCAGCTATAGCCTCAATTTGTGGTGTAACTAATCTGTCTGGTTTCTGACTCATCCGGCTTCTAAGATCAGGAGAGGAAGAATGCCAGTGCTCTGTCTAGGGATTGGATAAGCCAGTACTAACAAATGAAAAGGAGACAAAAATGAGAGTGTTAAAATATCTTTTGGTAGTACTGCAGAGGGAGCAGGAGGGACAGAGTAAAGTACAAGGCTCTGTAGAAAACACTAAAATCCTGTTTATGTATTCTAATTTGCGATACTATAATTTCATGATATAGCAAGGATTTCAAGTATGAGCATAAAACTCGGGTGAGCATGTCCTTAATCTAACTCGATAAAAATTACTCCAAGGAGTATTAATAATAACCTGTAGTTTCCCTGCACAAAACCCCAGGTGAGCACCTAGTCTCCCATTTCCCTTCTTTGCCCCAATTATAATCACCTCCCGAAACAAACGAAAATTCCTGAGAAGTCTCACCCCTCCAATTTTACAACAGTTCAATTTCCCCGCAGGACAACGCCCACGCACCAGGTTAGCCCTTAGGCCTGCCCAGAAGACTCCCGCCCATCTCCCAGAAAGCCTCGACTTGCAGATCACGAGGGGAGTGGGGGAAGGGATTCTTCCAGTCCCGGGGCGGTCTTTAGAAGACAGGAGGCAGCAGAGAACTCCCGGAAAGGTATTGCGGCTCTCCCCTCCCCCCGCCGAGAAGGGTGCGGCCTTCTCTCCGCCTACTCCACTGCGGCTCCCTTATTGACTGCTGCTCCCAGCCTCCAAACCTGCCCGACCGAGCCCCCGGCCCTTCCTCCACTCCCAGGAGTGCGCGATGCAAGCCCGGCTCATCCTGCCCCTCGTGAGGCAACAACTCTAGGAGAAACCGCGCTCCCCCCCGCCCCGCCGCTCAGACCTGCCCGTCCCCGCCCCCCAGCGCGCGCTTCCTGCCACGTTGCGCAGGGGCGCGGGGCCAGCCTCTGCGGCGCGGGGCCTTGGGGAGGGCCGGAACCTGCGAGCGCCTCCCTGCCGCCCCCGCCAGCCCGCGTATGGACTGAACTTGCAGGAACGCGGGCCAATTGCAAGGGCCAGTTTTCTGAGCCCCGGGAGCCAATCAGATGACGAGGCCAGGCCGGCGGCGGGTAAACCGACTCCCCCAGAGGAAGGGGAGGGTGGGAGGCCGCCTGGGCGCCAGCCACTTTCGCTGACCTTCCCTCCCCTCCCCCGCCCCGCCCGAGGCCGGCCGCGCCCGCACGTCCAGCTCTCCTCACCCCACCTACCTCCCGCCCCACCCAGTGGGCACAGCCAGGCAGCCAGCGGCTGCGCACTCCGGCACCCGTTAACTGACAGGCGCTTCACTCCAACCAAAACACGCCATTTGTGTTTTCACACACGGCGGGAGGAGAAGAGGCCAATCAGCGACGAGACGTGAGCCGGAAGCACTCCTCCGCCCCCCGTGGGAGCCATGGCCGCGTCCGGTGATTTTTCCGCTCCCTTCGCCCTCCCCCCTCCGGTTGCTGCAGGGCGGACCGTAGTCCTGAGCACCACCCGCCTGCCCCTTCCAGCCTACGAATCGTATCGAGCAGTCCCACAAGGCGGCTCCGCCATCCTCGAGGGCCCACCGCAACCGCCCGTCCCCGCCAACGCGCCGAGCCACCCTCCCGCCAGAGTCCCGATCCCCTACCTAGCCGAGGCTCTCTGAGGAGCCGGAGCCCCAGAGCACAGCCTCTTCTTTAGGCGGCCCCCGGCAGCCTCCGCTGATTGGCGGCGAGCTGGCCAATAAGTGTGGGGCGGTGGGCGGAGAGGCCAATGGCGCGGCGGGAGGGGGGCGTGTCCCGCGTGCCCCTGGCGCCGGCACTGGGAATCCCCGTGCGGTCAGTGGCGTTTCCGCTCGGGCAGCGGGCTGAGTGAGCTGCCGCTGCCGCCGCCGCTGCCGCCGCCGGGGGAGGGGCGGCCGCCGCCCGCCTGCGCTCAGAGACTCACGCAGCCCTAGTCCCGCCAGTCCGCCAACACAGTAGTGCCGGCCCCCCTCCGCCCCTGGCCCTCCCCCTCCCCGCCTTGGGCTCGCTCCGCCTTTCTGCCCCCCACCCCCACCTCACGGGTACGGGCCATTCCCGGCCAGGAAACGCCGTGGCGCCGCGTTGGGCCTAACTCGAGTCTCGCTGCCTCCCGGGAGTGCCGTGCGCCGCAGCCCGGGCCCAGGCCCCGGCAGCGCCTGGGTCAAGGTAAGGGTCCAACAGAAAAGAGACACCGAACCACACCACCGGTCCCCGGGGGAAGAAGGGTCACCTCAGTCTCCCCGCGTTCCTTCTCCTCGGGGTCGCGGGCCTGGGCCTCCCAAGGCTGGTAGCAGGAGGATGCTGCCCTTTCCTCCCTCTCGGCTACCCTTACACACCATTGCACCTCTCTTGCACAGGGAGAAAGGCTCCTCTTAATCCAGTCGACCCCACTACCCTTTTAATGTCTTCCCTGGGTCAGAACTCTTCCCCTCCCCCTACTCTGGTCTCCCCTTTTTTTTCCTGGGCACTGCCTACTCCACGTTTATACCCTTTTCAGGAGAGGCCTCTCGCAACCCTGCTCTCAAAATACACAGGCATACTTTTTTTTTCTGTCCCTGAGCCCCCACCTCCACCCCCAGTTCTCGCGGCCTTGTGACAACTCTCATCGCTTGGGGGCCCAGTCCTCCCCTCCATAATCTTCCTGAATGCCTCCCTCTGGTTCTCGAGTCCGTATCTCAGATGGCTGCTGTTTTTTCCCATGCCAAAGACATTACCTTCACCACCCCCACCTCGCATTCTTGGACTCCCTGTGGCGTATGCCCCAGTATCTCTGCGCTATCCCTGTTGAATTTGTAGGGTTCCATTCTGGAATTGAGCCAGATTTCGTCGTGTTCCGTGCCTAGGGCGTGGAGAGCGATCTTTTAAGAACGACTTTAAAGACGGGGAAAATGTGCCCCTTATGAATTCTCTTCCCTTACGCGTGCAAGCTGCGATGTGAGGTGAGCGGCAGTGGGCAGAAGCCCTGGTTTTAGTAGGTGAATCGCGCCGAGGGAAAGTTTCAACTGCTGGGAAAGCCCCTTCTGTGCTAATTTATTCTGTAGAGCGCCTTTGCCTTTTTCATCCTTGGGAATAAGGGATCCTTCTGTGTACTGATGCTGCAGCCCGCTCTGCTGCTCTGGGTCAGGGGTGCGTGTATGACCTGCATTTTCTGCTCTCTCATGTTCCTTGTGTAATGTGTTCGCCAGCAACTCATTTTCTTGCGTAGAGCTGTGGGCTCTACTGGGTTTTGTCTATACCTGAGTTTCTTTTTCCAATTTTTCCTGTGCTTAGAATACTTAAAGAATTCAGGTCCTCTAATTTCCTTCATACTTGGACTAAATAAACTGTTTTTAGATGACCAAGGTCATGTTTACATGACTTCCTTGGGCATATGTTAAATAGCCTATACTTTTGATTGTGGAAGAAAGATCCTGATGATTATTTGAGTTTTTTTTTTTCAGGAGGTTTGTGTGCAATGTATTGAGGGGAAAGTGCTTTTTATGGTTAATTTTATATTAATAATAGTCTAAGGTCGCTAGGAGGAAAGCTATAAGAGATAGTTTTAGATGTGTGTAGTCTGACCTAGGACTAAAGCAGAGAATACTGACATAATCAGAGATTTCTGAGCTTGGAGGACACAGGAATTTTTTTCCCTTGGATTTCTTCCAGTTTTCTCGGGAAGATCATTAGTTCTCTGGCCAAAATTTGTGGCCAGTTATGGGATTAGAGCCTTTAAGGTTATTCAGATTGTCGTGTGTACAATGTTGAATTATGTCCTTCGGTAGGACATGACCCAAGGCTCTTGTTCTAGCTGTAAATTTAAATTCGATTGCTGAATGTTTGAAAAATTAGCCTTCTAAAAATAAAAACCACAGCTTACTGCTTACTCCTAAATCGCTAGTTTAATTAAAAGCTAATATTTGGAATTTGGTACATGTTGATTTTTCTAATCAAAGATCTCAATTTAAAACTGACCTTAGGATTGTTTCTTTCTAAAAGCATACTTCGAGCTTTTCCAGCATGGAGCACTGATCCAAAAAAAAAAAAAAAGTGTGTTAAGAAGTGGGGGTGGGGTAAAGAGAAGGTTGCTCCTGTGTTGGATCACAGGAGTGAGTATACAAGGCGGCAGCAGCTGCTGGCTCTGGAGCTCTGGTTGCTACGTGAGAAGCTTGAGTAGTGCTGGCTGCTGTCTCCAGGGAAGGACAGCAGTGCAGCGTCCATTAATGCTGTTGGCTTCAGGGAACTGCACTTAGGCGATGGCTGTTCAGGACTGGAAAGAAACCTTGCTTGCTTTCCTGGGATAATGCACTGCTGCTGAGCTGGTTTGCTTTTTGTTAGTGAGGAGACCAGAATTAGCAATTCATAACTGTATCCATTTATGGATATCATTATCTGAAAACTGCATCAAAGTTAAAGAATTTGGGTTTTTTTGTTTGGGGAGAGGTTGACAGCTTTTTGAGGTTTTATGCTTATATGGAACTAGAAAAGTTCATTGGTGTTTTGATCTTTTTTAATCCTTTTGAAGACTAAAATAGTAAAGATTTCCCTGAGTACCAGAACAGGGTGAGGAGGATCTTTGTTTTGTTTTTACAATGCAACTGATATGTTTTTCTCTATCTCTTAATTGCTTAAGTCACTTCTGATTTGTATGTCTCTCCATATTAGACCATCTTTGCCTTTGTGAATAGATGTTATGCTCAACGTCTTAATATAATCGAAAGCCTAAACTAAAAGGAGCTACTTTCGATTAATATTTAATTTTTGCTCTTATTTTCTGTATTAATCTGTAGGCCTCTACAAATTAGGTATCTTCACTCATGTTTGACCTATAAATTGGATTAATTGTGTGTGTGTTGGGTTATAGTCTTTTCGCTGAACAAAGATGTGTCTTGACAGTAACCCATCAGAGACACAGGAACAACCAGAAGGAATATTAAGAAATTGAGTAAGTTTAGTTCAGGATAGTAAGAAGGCAGCAAGAAACCTTTCTAAGTTTTGATATCTGCCCCCAACTAAACAGAACCAGGATGATCTCTGACTAAGCCCAATAGTTTGTCTGACAGGAATATTTAAAACTGAACCATCACCCAGGCATGTGCAGTTATTGTGGTTTTTTTCTCCTTAAGATTATTATAATTTGTAGTATGTCTCTAGCATCTGTGGCAAGGAACCAAGAAACAGTGGTGAGCATTTTGTCATTTACAGATATGGTTCGTACTGTTTTTCCAGTGCTAAAAGCAGGTCTATAAAACAAAACTCTGTCAATGATTGTTTCAGGTGTTTTTAATACAATTATTACATAGGTAAGATGCATATCCCACCAGTGTGGATTCACTCTTATTGACCATTTAATATGCTTATAGTACAAAATACTTACAGTTAAAATGCAAACGTTTTTAGCTTAATTATAACATGTAACTTTCCTTAGAAAATAATGTCTGCTAGTTTTCTGTTTTTTGGAACTGGTTGTAGTCTCACTGTCATTCTCTAGCGGATCAAGAGACTATTTTCTTAGAAGGATTACTTGGACTGGCACACTTAAAAATGTTTATATCTTCTGTTACTGTTCAGTATCTAGGAGCTTGCTTGCTTTCCAAAATTATTCTGACCCTTTTGACAAGGGTGTTTATGTCAACTTTGCCTTTGGATAGGGAAATAAAATCTTCATATTGAAATAATTTTGAAACATTAGGCCATAGTAATCAGTATTTGTTGAGTGCATATCAAAGAAAAATTAGATCGTAAGTAAAACAAGATTTTACTATAACTTTCAACTAAACTCTAGTGACTTGTCAGTTTATTTTGAAATTAAGATTCCTAGCTAGCTAGGATGAACTTAAACTGCAAAGTGCCTTGAAAATGTGTATATAATAATACAACTGGTAGTCATTTATAATTTGATTTCAAATGTTCTTTTAGACAGACTCTTAGACAAGTAATGAACCTATATTATAGGTACTCTGAACTCCAGAAATTCTAACATGTCTAGTAAATGACATGACCTTCACTTGGTATTGTTTATTTTTCCCTAGTGGCTAGAATTCAGGGAAGGTTGCAAAAGGTAGAGAGAATAGCCTTTCTTTCACTTAATCTATACATACTTTGTTAAATCATGTAATCTTAGGGAAATTGTCCTATTCTGTACTTAATTATAAATTGGGTAGAGATGCCAGTAACTCTTGACTGGAGATTGTGTTAGCAAGCATCACTAGGGAATGTTCTTATTCAGCACTTGAGGAAGGGAGCTGTGAGGTAACTAAAGGGACAGTGGTGCTAAATTCAGTCAGTCGTGTGTCTTGTGTCGTCCTCCCAGTCAGAGGCCTCCCCACCCCATGGGAGAGAGAGAGAGTGCCTGTGTGTGCGCGCGCGCGTTGTTTGTTCGTTCATTCCTTCTGAGTAAGGGCTCTCAGACCCTATCCTGCCCCACTCTTTCCATTATGATTTTTTTTTCAGAGTAACTGGGGAAATGCCTTACTTAAAGTATCTTTGATATGAAGTTAGGAAAATGAATTTTTGGCTTTTTTGAATCCTTGATATTTTCAAAACCTTAAGATGATTGGTCAGTTTTTCTTGGAACATAAGTCTTTTGCTTCAATGTCTTTTCTGTCTTGTAGTATGAGACTTCCCAGAGTTTTCATGACAAATTGAAGTGGTAGTCATATGTGTACACCCAGAGTTGAGAAAACCTTTTATCCTTAATGTTATGAGGTATAATCCAAAACAAATCAGGGCCTGTAATAATTTCTGGCTAGGGAATCAAGTTTTTGATTTATACTGATGGTTCAAAGGGAAATGCCAGTTCCTTGCTGCTCTGTTTGAGAAATAGGTGGAAGTATGGGAGGAGCCACAGACCTCTGCAGCAGGATTTGGTGTGAGTAGAAAAGGAAGATTTTTGTTTGAAATGGCCAGCTGCTTATGTCAGACTGACTCCCTTATTATGCTTCCAGTAGGCCTGTCAATATGGCCAAACAGCTAGATAAGTGCGGGGCAGGACAAAGGGCTCTTTGCACAGCAGGGAAGCAGTGTTGGTGGGGGAGGGGCAGGAGGTAGGAAAAGCAAAAGGAGGTTTTTTTTCCCTCCAGGAGATTATTCACTTTGGTTTACAATTAAAGAAACTGTTTTTAGTTCCCACTTAAGCCTTGAATTTATGCCAAGTATATACTTTTAAGCCCAAATTCCATATATTCTAGAAATCTGGGAAGAATCTATCCTATCTTCCAAGGGAAAAAACCGAAAACCTCCTAGCCTTGTGTGAATTAAAGTGAGTTCCATGTTCCCTGCCTTTTTAAATGTAAGTTGCCTCCTTAGTGGACCAGGTCTAGAGCATCTGCTAGCCAGATTTTAGTAAGGATTGGAATGGCATATTCTGTGTGAATTAAATTTGTATTTCAATAACATGCAGTATGTTTAGTTGGGTTTAGATTCGACAAGGTGTCAAATACTGCGTTTTCCTTTGTTCAGTAATTACAGATTGTTAACTTTGATTTTATTTTAGTAAGAAAAAACACAGTCCAACATTCACGTTTGTTCACCATCGTGTAAAATGTGTAGAGGTTTTTATAACAGCTTTGTAACTCACATCTGTATGTCCTGTACTCAGGAAACTAAGTCAGGAGGCTCAGCCAAAGACTGATGCCAGCCTGAGCTTGTCTTAAAAAAGAAAAATAACAATAAAAACCACACACACACACACACACACACACACACACACACGGAAAGCTGCCTTATTGTTTCAGTCTTCCTCCTACTTCCTGCACAATCTGATATGCTCTAGAGATTACTGCTGCCCCCATCTTTTAGTTTAGACTCAATCCTATTAGTTTGTGCTTAGCTCTCAGTAAAAGGGGATTGCATCTAGCTGGTTACTTAGTAAGAATTATGATGTTAGAGGTGTGTAAGTTATATGTCTTATAGGCAAAACCATGAGGTACTGCCAAGTTCAGGTTCCTGTTGAAATTGTCATTAAAATATTAAGTCTGTCCTGAATCATTTCAGCTACTTTTACATTAAATGTCAAATGTTACATGCATGAGTTCTTTTTAAAAATTACATTCACAAATTAGTAGTTACTTAGATTACACAAGGATTCCTTATAAAGTAGTATTATGACAGTTCATTTCCATGAACAGTTTTTTTTTTTTTGTTTGTTTTGTTTTTGTTTTTTGGTCTTTGAAGACAGGGTTTCTCTGTGGCTTTGGAGGCTGTCCTGGAACTCACTCTGTAGACCAGGCTGGCCTCGAACTCACAGAGATCCGCCTGCCTCTGCTTCCTGAGGCGTGTGCCACCAACGCCCGGCGAACAGTTTGTTTTAAGAGAATTTAATTTTTAGAAATCTTGAACTGTTTTTCCAAGAGCACATCTGTTGCTTATATGAGATAAAGAAAACTGGAATTCTGATTTCTTTTTATGGATTGGCAAAGAAGACATGATTTTAAGCTAACATAACCACAATGTTGTATGTAATACACATTGATCAAGTTTTGTGTTATTTCTCTCTTTTGTTAAAGAATACAAATGTATTGCCCATGTAATATTTTAAGCTTGGCAATTACAACACATAGAATATTTTGATCTGAAAGGGGAAATTTTGAGAGTCTGGTGAGAAGGCTCAGTTGATGAGGTTTTTGTAAAAAGAGGACTTGAATTCTGTTCCCCAAAGTCGTGTAAAACAGCCATGTGCGTGATGGATAATGGATGCTTGTAATCCCAGCTCTGGGCAGGCAGAGACAGATCCCTGGGGCTCAATCAGCAGTCAGTCTGGCCCACTTGACCGGTTTAGGCCAGTAAGAGACCCTGTCTGAGTGTTGGGGGGAAAAACAGTGCCTAAGAAATGAAATGACGGTTTTCCTCTGCCCTGAATAGCATGCCCATGCACACACACCCAAACAAGAAGGTAAATTTGTGTCGCTATCACTGCTATAAGAAGTTTCTCATCAGCAAAATAACAGCATTAATATGAACTTTAGTGAGGTGTATTATACATTACTATAGAAATTTAAATGGCCATTTCTTTTCTTTATAGTCAATTAAGATTGATTATTTCCATAAATTTGTAGGACTAAAAGGAAGATGGTTCTAGCCTCAGTTTTCCTATTGCTAGCATTATATAGTTCCCCTAGAAAATATTAAAAATCTCTAAAAATGTAGCTTTTATTGCTCCTGTTAAACTGAATCTGACCCAAAACAGATCCTGACAAAAGTGAGAAAGTAGGAAACTACATCTTAATCCCAGTAATGTTTATAACTTAACAGCATCCCAAACAGCTAATTTCATTTTCATAAGACTGAGCAGCAGTAGGCCAACATGGAGGTGAAACACACATACACACAGCACCTCATCTTGCCGCGCAGCTGCTCCACCTTACTTCCTGCTATTATTATCCCACTACGCCTCTTCCCAGCAAAAAAAAGAAACTAGGACAAAGAGGGGAATTGAATGGGCTACTGTAGTTTATATTATGGTAGGTTGTGGATTTGTTTAAATGTTGTAAAGCTAATGCTTAAAGTCTAATGACAGATAACTTATGTCCTCCACTCTTTCCAGATCTGTTTCATATTCTTAGCTTACAGAAAGGTTTTAAAGCACATAATTTCATTGGCTATTCGTAGATACCACTACCAGAAGCCACTCTATTATAAGATGAAATCCATTGTGTATTTGCAGTTTGTAGTGGAGATTACCAATTTATACAGCTTGGTTTTATGACTAGAATTAATATTTTTAAAGTTAAACCCCTATATCTTTTGACCTCTTTACCTAATTAAATAGCTGAGTTCTTTAAGCTTTTTCCAGCCCTACTCAAAATGAAAATTTAATTTTTTATCATTTTTATTGTTGTATTCTGGTGCTGAGATTCCCCCCCTTCACTCCTGAAATGTGAAGACTTAGGACTCCCCCCATAATTTAAAATAATTTAATAAGGTGTGTGTGCTGCTGTTACTGTAAGAATGGAAACTTTGTAATTCTTAGACATTGTGATCTGTTTTAGATTTTCCAGGATTGTGCTAGCATATTTAATAATGTGGTGTCAGTCCACAGGGATTTCATTGTTTTATGTTTGCCTTCATTGTCAATTTGTATTAGGGAGTTGTTGTTTTCTCTCCCTATGTGCATGACTTAAATTTTTTTTAATTCCTGTCTTGTTTTGATCTCTAGCCCATATTGAAATTCTGTTTCCTACCACTAACCATAGCATGTAGTTTTGTGCCTTCATGGCTTTTGTGAAGGAGAGTGATCTGCAGTTAACAGTCAATTGAAGATTCTTGGTATCAAAGCCAGGTTTTACTTATGAAGAACCTTGAAGGACATGTTAGCTATTAGTTTTCCTCTGCGTATATTTATATTAAAATTTCCTTTATTTAGGGACTGTTGAGAGTTGGCTTATTTTTAGAGGAAAAACAGTTATATTTATTTCAAAAATAAATGTGGTTATTGTGACATTTGAGATATATCAAAAGAGTGTTTTTTGTTTGTTTCGTTTTTTGCAGTTTTGAAAATTGAACCCAGGACCTTGTGTGTGTTTGCAAGTGCTATCTATATATAAGACCAAAAGGACAGTTAGAAAGAAAAAACCAAAATGTTATTTTCATTCTAAGATAAGTATTTGACTTACTAAAACAGAACAAATGGGCTTTTAAGGCAGTCAGATTGACTACACAGTGACTGTAACATTAGATTGTTGTATGGATGCATTAATTTTATTTTCTCAATTCTGTGGCACAAACTACTATAGCTGTGAAAGTAAATTTGTTTCTGTGCCCACAGCTTGAAAAATGTAAGCTAGAATTCCTTTTTTTTTTTTTTTTAAAGAACAGATCTGGGAAAAATGTAGGAGCAAATTAAAATAGAAGTTTCTTTTAAAATATTTCTGTTCTTTCCAGACAACTTTAGTTTTATTTATATCAAATAGAACTTTAATTCATAGCCCAGCAAAAAAAGTACAAAATGAGGAGAGGTTGATAATGTCAAAGCACATTTAAAGATTAAGCTAAAAAAATATAAAATTGTTGGGATTTTTGTATTTGGCCTGCTTGTATTGAAAATGTATATTTAAAGTCTTCAAAACAAAATAACAAAATCATCACAGGTTAAACAATTACTTTTTTGACTACACAGTAAATAAGCAGAACAAAATTCAAATACTTTCTAAGAATCAAAACAAGTAAACATTGCTAACATCAGCTATAGTGCTCAGAAGTTACTGTTGCTATATAGCAGGTAGAACAAATAAGAAAGCTAACCCCTGGCTAGATAGAGTTGACTTGGTGCTTATGAGCATTGGCTGTTCTTCCAGAGGATCCTGGTTTAATTCCCAGTACCCACATGGCAGCTGTCTATGACTCCAGTCCAAGGGATCTGACACTTTCAAACCAATGCATGCAAAATAAAGTTTATTATTAAAGAAAGAAAGCTAACTACAAGGCACATTTACTTTGGAATTTTGGGTTCAGTTGGCCTGAACCAAATGTTTTACCTTCACTCATAGACTTGATGATTAGGTCATTAGGCTTTATAGTATAATGTTAGTCATAATGTATCAGTTCGTGATTTCATTAGCATCTAGCTAGACCATGTATGATGTTCCTGCAAAGACATGTATTTTTTGAGAAACATGACACTGGGTAGGTGTAACCTTCCTTTTATAGTTTATTGTGAACTGCTAGTATGAAAAGGAATGGCTGGAAATTTACATAGTATACAGAGCAGCTAGAAGTAGTAGGTATACCTTACTTTATAAAATAGCAAGTATGAGAGCTGGACAGTTTGGAATTAAGAGCAATTGCTTCTAGAGTGGTTCTCACCCTTCCTAATGCTGCAACTCTTTAATACAGTTGCTTATGTTGTGGTAACCCCCAACTATAAGATTATTTCCAGTGCTACTTCAAAACTGTAATTTTGCTGCTGTTATTAATTGTAATGGAAACATCTGTGTTTTCCGATGGTCTTCGGAACCCCTGTGAAAGGATTGTTAGACAACCCCCAGGAGTCTTGACCCACAGATTGAGAACCACTGTTGTAGAGGATCCCTGTTTTGTTCTCAACACACTTAAGCTCTGGGGGAGCTGATAGTCTCTTCTGGCCTCCAAGGCATATAAAATAAATCTTATACAAAATATCAATGTGCTAACCAAGGTAATTTTTTGTGGAATGCCGAAGTTTTTCCTAAATATGTAGTTGTAGTAGTGGTAGTAGTAGTAGTAATAATAATAATAATAATGCATTTCTGTGGCAAATAGTTGTGCAAAGCATTCAGCTAATTTTTAAAAATCCTATTTATCTTCTGTGTATAGGTGTACTTACTAAGTCTACATGTTTTCCCTCTTTTTTTGTGTGTCTTGTGTATATTTAAAATACTGTTTTTCTAAATTTTCTAATTTTAAAGGCTAGGTTGTCATTAATACATTTTACTGTGAGATGTCCTTCTACCTACATTTCATATAAATTAGATTTGTTATATATTTTATAATATTGTGTACTTTTTTGAGTTTCTTAGTATTTGCTTGTTATGATATTATGCAACTGTTGATATCTGTGCCTTAGATCAGCCACCCTCAAACTTTAAGGTGTTAAAAACTAAAGTTTCCCTAAAACAAGTAAGTTCTTTTCATTGATTTAATATTTGAAGTTAAAACCAAGATTAATTCTGGAGAGATGGCTTAGTGATTCAGAGCACATGCGGCTCTTCCGGAGGACCCATGTTTATTCAGTTCCAGGCAGTTATGTCAGGTGACTTCACAGATGCCTTCTTCTGACCTCCTTGAGCATACACACATATACACATACATAAAAAATAAATCTTTAAATGTTTAATTACTAATAAGATTTTTTTAAGACATTGGTTGGTTGGTTGGTAGGTTTTTTGATTGATTGATTTTGGGGTTTGTTGTTGGTTTTTTATGAGACAGGGTTTCTGTCTAAACTTGGCTGTCCTGGAACTCCCTTTGTAGAACAGGTTGGCCTTGAACTCAAAGATCCACCTGCTTCTGCCTCCCAAGTGCTGGAATTAAAGGCATGAGGTTTTTAATGAACAGAAACTCTATTTTTTTAATGACATTGTTTTACATTTTTGCAAATCTCTTCAGTATCTAAATAAAAGACAGCTGCTTTTTCAAAAGTGCTTCTGCCTTTAATTTGTTGTGATAAGCTGAAAACAGTGGACTTTTATGCCTCATATGGATATAGTCAGAAAAGGGAAGAGCCCAATGTGCCTCTTGAGGGAGTCTTAACAGATTTCAGGAGCTCTTACAACTGTGGTTGGAATCATGGGCCTAGAGCCCATTCTTCTTCATGCTTTTGAAATGGTGATATTCTATCGCCTCATTTTGTTTGGTCTGAAATATTCCCTCTCATGTAATATTGGGCGAAGTTACAGTTGAATACAAAAGGCAAGATAAGTACTTGTTTTTCATCACCCCTATTTATTGGTTTTCAAAATAATGGATTGGTAACTTAGCAACCTCAGGAGGTGATCAGTGAAGTATTACTATTTTGTGCTCATGGTTTTGAATGTGTTAGTCTCTTGTTTCTATTTTTGACATTCAGATTGTATGTATGTACTGTTGGCAGTAAATCCTTTAAATTCATTCTTAGTAGTTTGCTCAATTGTTTCGTTGCTTTCTAGTTCTAGTATGACCAAATGTTTTAGGACAATTTTACCATTTTTTCATCTCAAAACAGTTTCTGATATGTGTGGGGGGAAGGAAGTAGTGTTTTGCTTTGCTTTTGTTATAGGGCCCTGAGATACATATATATAGCACAGACTTACCTGGAGCTCAGAGAGCTTTCTTCCTTCAGATGTCTCACTCGGCCTTAGTTTGTTTTAATGGGAATTGATCCTTAGAGGCTAGGAATATTCATTGTTTTAGAATTGATGCTGTTTATAAATCTTTTAGATAAACAAGGTTTTAAAAATGCTCTTATTTTTAAAATCCCTAATCACTGGTATTTCAAATTCAGTAACACATACTTAATGTAAACTGATCTCCTTTTTTTCTGTGTCCAGCTCCCAAATTCTAGTGATACCAACATACTTCTTCACCTTTTGCCATAGTATACTAAACCAGTTTTAGATTAGCAGAACAATATGATTACTAAAAGGTGGGTGGTTTGTTTTCTTGTTTCCTCTTTTTTCTTAAAGCATATCCCTTCAGACACAGTCAATTAAATTACAGTATTTTAAAATCTCTTGGAGTGTTCTCTGTGTGGTGTGCTACCAGCTTCATACTCAGTGAAGTTAATTCTTATTTCTTTTTCAGGGATTACCTCCTGCATGATAATTAAATAAATGGAAATACTAGTTACTGTATGAAGTTTGCAAACCTGTGTATCCTGCTTCTATTCCCAATGTCTTCTTCCCTGTCCTTTCTGTCTCATACTCAAGACTCCACCTATACATTATGAACAGCACAGTGTTTTTTGCATTTACATTCATTTATGGGTAGGCATGCACATTTGCATTCGTGAAGACAAGTCAAATTGTGAGTCAGTTTTCTCTGCCATATGCATTCTGTGGCTCAAAGTCAGGTCTATAGGTTTTATGGTAAAACACTTTTTTCTGGTGAGCCATCTTGCTGGCCCTCAAGGTGGTATTTTCTCAGGATGCTTCTGTTTTAATGGAAGAAGTACTTACTTAGATTATTTTAGTTTATGTAAAAATAAATATCTCCTCTTAGATTTTTCAATAACATAGCTTCATGCCATAAAAGCAGAAGCATAGAATTTCTTCTAGGAGCTAGAATTTCTTGACTTAGTACAACTTATTTGAGGTAGGAATCTTCCTTTTTCTACTAAAAAATGTCTTGAAATGCTAGATTATGTTTATTTCTTTTGGCTTCAGGTGTACTTCAGATGCTGCTGTTCTAGTAGCTCCTCAGCAGACATTTCTTGAACAGTTCACCTTTAGGCTTGAAATTCAGGTGCTGTTCAGAAGTGCCTGTTTTACGTTATCATTTCAATTTCAAATAAATTCAAAGTTTTGTTTTTTGTTTTTTTTTTGTTTGTTTGTTTTTGGTTTTGGTTTTTTCGAGACAGGGTTTCTCTTGGCTTTGGAGGCTCTGTAGACCAGGCTGGTCTTGAACTCACAGAGATCTGCCTGCCTCTGTCCACAATAAGTGAGACAGGGATAGTGATTAGAATGGGAAGGTTCTGAAGGGGAAATGGGGCTGAGAGAGAATATGCTGAATGTATTGAATATACATCACGTATTTGTGGTACAAATTTAAATTATAAAGAAAGGAAGTGCCGGGCGTTGGTGGTGCACGCCTTTAATCCCAGCACTCGGGAGGCAGAGGCAGGTGGATCTCTGTGAGTTCGAGACCAGCCTGGACTACCAAGGGAGTTCCAGGACAGCCTCCAAAGCCACAGAGAAATCCTGTCTCGAAAAACCAAAAAAAAAAAAAAAAAAAAAAAAAGAAAGGAAGTAAGCTTACTTTGAGATTGATTTGTGGCCCTTCCCCCGTAGCTCCCACAAAAAAGACAGGGACTCTGGAATTGGATAGACCTTAATTCGTGCTCTGGTTCTGTCTTTATTAGCGTGTGTAAACACATTTTTGGGTGCTTGAGAAGACAAGAAGAAGATCCCATAGAAGTGTAGTTAATAAGTTGTGACCTGCCCCTCTTCAATGCTGGAAACTGAACTTGGGTCTTCTGCAAAAGTAGTGTGTATCCTTAACTGCTGAGCCATCTCTTCAGCCCCAGATTCTAATTTTCATTTAAAGTTTCTTGGCAAGTTTAATTCTTTGGCCTAATAGAAATAGTACCTTCATCAGAGCTGTTACTGACATTACTAAACCTTACAGGAGGTAATACATGAAAACGGAGTATAGAAACAGTGACTGGTAAGGAATAATCAGTAAACAGTAGCATTTAATTTGAAAGTTGGTATTACTTTTAGGAGTATTTAATTGACTTTCTAAACTCTGAATCAACCTTACTTAGGATTATGTTCATATGTTATAAGTAGCATCTGATTTTCATTATTGTTGATTATATGAAAAATAACTAATTGTTAACGAATGAGTAATAGGTACCTTGCTGAAATTTGAAGCTTTTTGTTTAATTTGTTGGGCGCTGTAGTCAAACCCAGGGCCTTGCATGTGCTTGCCAGTTGTTTTGCCACAGAGCTGTATCCCCAGTCCTTCCTCCTTTGAGTTAAGTCTCTGTAGCCCAGATTGACCTTGAACTTGTGAATCCAGCTAGTCAGTGGGACGATTTCAGAGATGTTATCACTGGGTGGCTTATCAGCTAAAAAAAAATTCTTGCTGTGCTAACCCTACTAGAGTTCAGTCCCCAGAACTCATTTAAAGCTGGAGGAAGAGAACCAAATCCCTAAATATGTCTTCTGATGCACCCACACATATTCATACAATAAACTTTTAAAAATTTTATTAGAAGGGCTGGAGAGGGAACTCAGAGGTTACGAAACTGACTACTCTTCCAGAAGTCATGAGTTCAGTTCCCAGCAACCACATGGTCGCTCACAACCATATGTATTGAGATCTGGTGCCCTCTTTTGGCCTTTGGGCATAAATGCAGAAGAACACTATATATGATAAATAAATCTTTTAAAAAATAGAAAAAGAAAGATTTTAATAGGAAAGGGTGCTTTAAGGACAGCTGAATCTTAGGAATTAGAGTCCTCAAAGTAACTATAGGGTACCATGTATCAGCATAGTTGTAGGGCTCATTCTTTACTGGAGTTGTCTGCCAGTGAAGTGTGAGTACTTAAAGGTACGTGCCAATGCTTGTGTACACACACCACAATTTTTTGTATTTTTTTTTTTGGTTTTTCGAGACAGGGTTTCCCTGTGGCTTTGGAGGCTGTCCTGGAACTTGCTCTGTAGACCAGGATGGCCTCGAACTCACAGAGATCTGCCTGCCTCTGCCTCCCGAGTGCTGGGATTAAAGGCATGCACCACCACCGCCTGGCAACATTTGCTTTTTAGATAAATGTACTTTTAGATAAAAATACATTTGGCAAGTTACTAAATGAATTTGGTCCCTCCCCCATCTTTTTTTTTTCTTTTTAATAATTTTGAGGTTGGAAACCGAAGAATACTAAAATTTGTATTAGATGACAGCATTTTAGATAGAGGAAATTGTGTGAAAGGACAGAATGGCAAACTAAAGTCCTTCTTCAAGCAAAAAAGGTCTTATGCATCTTTATCTTTTAAAAATATGTCCTGAAATATTTATGAAATGATGGTTGTCTGGAATTTGCTTTGGAATGAAGAGATAATAAAGGAAACAAATCAGTGGTAGGTGTTTGTGAAACTGGATAACGGACTAGATGGAGTCCTCTATACCATTTTAATTTTGTGCTTACTTGAAATTTTTCATCATAAAATGTTTTAAATGTAAAATAAAAATAGTCATAGAACTGGCCAAGTAGACAACAGTAGTAATAGAACTAGTGGATATACCTATAATCTGAACGTGACTTTATTTGTTTTAGAGACAGGATTTCTCTATGTAGTCCTGGCTGCCCTGGAACTTACTTCGTAGACTAAACTGAGATATGTCATGATTTTTAAACTTCTAAAGATGTCTACTAAGTTTAGAAGGCCTCTTTCACTGATAGATTGGGGAAGCAAATTTGTTTATTGTTAGTAGTATGTTCAATATATACTAGATCTTTATGAGTTGAATTGTTTTTTTGTTTTTCGAGGCAGGGTTTCTCTGTAGCTTTGGAGCCTGTCCTGGAGCATGCTCTGTAAACCAGACTGGTCTCAAACTCCCAGAAATCTGCCTGCCTCTGCCTCCTAGGTGCTGGAATTAAAGGTGTGCGCCACTACTGCCTGGCCCTATGAGTTGAATTTGTGAGTGTATATACTCAGGTCATAGCTAAAATTGTATTGTGTTTGAAAGTTAGTAGAAAACAAGCTAGTTAACATCCAGGAATTAATTAAAGTTGTT
The DNA here is from genome assembly GCF_017639785.1 of Mesocricetus auratus. NCBI lineage: Eukaryota > Metazoa > Chordata > Mammalia > Rodentia > Cricetidae > Mesocricetus > Mesocricetus auratus. Next base: position 173,453,333 of record NW_024429266.1, read on the forward strand.
TGAATATTGTACTAAAGCAAATGGAGGGCCAATGTGTTTGTTTCCTCTAAGAGTTGGAATTTATAATGTGAAAAGCAATCTTGAAAATTAGAAGTCCTAAATTTATGGAAGAATCGTGTTAATTTTGTCACTCTTTGTGGCAAGTGGTAATTAAGCTGTGTATAAATTGCTAGCAGTCTGTTAGGACAGAAAATAAAGGATCCTGTGCAAAAGTATTGCAAGTTATTCCATAGCATAGTTTTGGCATGTTTCTTTCTAATCAGTAGGAATAATTTTTGTGTTTTTGTCTTGTATTTTGAGACAAAGAGTCTCTTTATGTATCCCTGGAACTCTATGTAGACCCAGACAGCCTTTAACTCATAGGAGTGTTGAGATGAAAGGCATGTACCACCACACTGGCCAATTTTTACACTTTCAAGGATCTTTTTCCTCCCCTCTCAGAAAGCTGGAGTCTGCTGTTTAGTTATTAATGCTGATTTATAAGAGATCTGTTAAAATCAGAGCATGTATTTTGTTGTTGTGTGAATATGTGCATTTGCAATGTGGATGTGAGTTGGACTTCCATGTGAAGGTTAGAAGACAACTTGCTGGGGTTGGTTCTTTTCTATGTGGGTCCAGCGGATTGAACTCAAATCCTCATACTTTTCAGCACGTGTCTTTACTCACTCACCATGGGACATGGAATTTTTAGCTTCTATTGATGCTTCACTTGGGAGGTGATAATGGCAGGACAGTCGAAGAGTTCAAGGTCATCTTTAGCCAGCATATCATGTTCAAGTTCAGCAAAATAAAATCAAATCTGAGTTTTAAAGTTGGTTATAAAATAGTGGCAAAACATTCACTTGAAAATACGTTGTTCAAGAAAAATTCATAAATAGGTGTTTTAAAGAAAAAAATAGCAGATGCATGGAAATTCTAAGATATTTTCTGTCTTACTCCATTCTGTAAACTCCCTGCTCTGTTTTAGGCCATAGCCAGAAAAACAACAAATGATTCAGGAGACAATAAAATAACTACAAAAATGTTGTGGTTGTGGTTATGTTTCATATAGGAATTCATAGTAGCAAAAGTACTATTTATCAGTGCCCTGAAGCTAATTTTTTCTTATTTAGAAAAACATTCCAAATACAGTGAAATGTTTACTGTAACTGGATCAAAAATAAGTATTCATGTCAAAGCTTCAGAATCCTTTTTCATGGTAAAATCTTCTGCAAAAGTATTTGTAGCCTGTAATCTAAATGTTATTTTATGCTCTGGATGATAAGAACTGTAGATGGAAGTTTCTGTCCCACCCAGTCCTGCAGCCATTTAGTCCCAAATAAACACACAGGGCTTATATTAATTATAAACTGTTTGGCCTATTGCTCAGGCTTCTTACTGGTTAGCTCTCTTAATTATTAACCCATTTCTATTAATCTGTATCTCAATGTGGTCTTGACTTACTGGTGATGTCTGGGCCTCTTGCTTTCTTAGCAGCTACATGGCATTCTTCACTCTGCCTACTACCTTTTTCTATTCCTGTTTGGATTTCCCATCTGGCTAAATCCTGCCTGTCCATTGGCTGAAACAATAAGCTAAACATATATTCACAGCATACAGAAGGATATTCCCCCATCAAGGAACTGATAAACCAAACCACTAGCTAGCTAATCCCACTCATTCTCATTGTCTTATAGAGAAATGAACATGTTTTCCATTCCCAAACTGCATTTTTGTTAAAAATTTGCTGTGTGAATAAAATAAGCTAGTTTTTGCTAAGGCAAAGCTTACCCCAATGTTTATTCATGTTTCTTTGAGGTAGCTATTACCTTCCATTACTGTTACTTTTTAAATTACAAAGTAAGGTTAGTTTCATTGTCATCAGTACAGTTAAGGTTTACTTGGGCAGTGGGTAATGTAGTAGTATAGTTTTCATTGATGGTGCTTTTGGTCTGTTTTCTGGTAACTAGAGGCCAAAGTTATCGGGCCTTTCTTTCCATTTACAACAGGAATTGTCCAGACTGCATTTTTTTGTTTGTTTGTTTTTTCCTGTAACACTCAGCCATTGATTTCTTTTGTGTGTGTTTGTTTTTGTTTTCAGACAGGGTTTCTCTGTATGGCTTTGGAGGTTGTCCTGGAACTCGCTCTGTAGACCAGGCTGGCATGGAATTTACAGAGATCCGCCTGCCTCTGCCTCCCAACTACTGGGATTAAAGGCATGAGCCACCAATGCCCGGCTACACTCAGCCATTGTTACTGAGTTATTTTTCTATTGGGAAGTTGTCTTAGGGGTTTTTTGTTTTGGCTTTTTGAGACAGATTTTTCTCAGTGTAGCCTTGGCTGACCTGGAACTCACTCTGTAGTTCCTATCTCGGCCTCCAGAGTGCTGGGATTAAAGGTATGCACCACCGTCGCCAGGAGTCGTAGGGTTTTTGTTGCTGTGAAAAGACACTAACCATTGTAACTCTTATAAGGAAAACATTTAATTGAGGTGACTTGCTTAGAGTTTCAGCAGTTCAGTCCATTACCATTATGGTAGGAAGCATGGTGGCATGGTGGTGCTGCAGGAGAAGCTGAGAGTCTTATATCTTGCAGGCAACAGTAAGCCAATTGACTGTCAACACTGAGGGAAGCTTGAGTAAAAGAGACCTAAAAGCCCATCCCCACAGTGGCATACTTCCTAATAGTGCCACTCCCTTTGGGGGCCATCTTCTTTCAAACCATCACAGGAATAGATAAGTCTCTTTGCCTGAAGTCTGTCACCACTCAAAACCCTCCAAATTATTCAGACCACTCAAGGGCACCTGGTCACCATGATGTGATGTAATTAGTTATCTTTCCAGAAACAGTTTACAGAACACAACATGAACTTCTATCTCTTTCCTTGATTAGGGGAAGTGTTTCCTATGTTTTACTCATTTTTATGTGATGACAAACAATATATAGGAATGCTGTTCATTATTCCATATGAGAAATTCTCATTCCCAGTAATGTAAGAAACTCATATAAGATTGTTGTTTACAGTGATTTAAGGGAATTCATCCGTTGAAACAGTTTAAATAACTACTTGTGTAATTCACATCTGAACATTACTCAGCAGTCTAGTAGTTGTTGGCTTACATAAACTTAGTCATCTGAACCTTGTAAAGGAGTGATGATCTTGATTCCCTCTACAACTTTATTGTTAAGATAAGTAGGTCCCTCATATATTATCATTAGTTACATTGAGTAAGGTACATCTGCACTCAGATTATAAGATAATACTAGGATTAAATAACTTTTAGCTGTTTCACCAATGTCTGTAGGAATGTAAAGTGACTCTCATTTCTGGAGAATGGTTTATTAAAGACTATGAAACATGTTCATACTATCTTAGCAGTTCCACATAGGGACAGCTTGTCCTAAGGACTTGTGTGCATATGTGTAAAGAAAGTTCTCAGTATGAACATGAATGAATGTTCAGTACAGTACTGCAGAACACCAAAAATGAGCAGCAGTGTGAGCATCTGCTTTCAGAGGATTCTTTTAAATTATAATGAATCAGTAAGTGTGCTGTGGTATCATTGAAGAAGTACATATTTACACAAAGGTATGTCTTGTTAAATAAAACCAGCTTACAGAGCTGGTCAAGCTATTTCCTTTTTCTTTTGAGAAAGGGTTTCTCTGTCCTGGAACCTTGTAGAATAGGCTGGCTTCTAACTCACTCAGATCCACCTGCCTCTGCCTCCCAAGTGCTTGATTAAAGGCATATGTGCCACCACTGCCCAGCTACTGTTTTATTGTATGAGGATCTGTTTTGGGGGGTTTTGTTTTTTGTTTTTCTTTTAAGAGGGTCTGGGTTTTTTGTTGTTGTTGTTGTTGTTGTTGTTTTTTGGTTTGTTTTTTAATATTCTTCAAATGTTGGGTTTCTTTCAGATATGGTATCACTGTGTAGCCCTAGCCAGCCTGAAACTTGCTGTGTATACTAACCTTCTTAAACTCAAAGCAATTCACCTGCCTTTGCCTCCTCATGTTCTGGGATTACAGCCATGTGCCACCACACCCAGATTATGTTTATATATTTTTACTTATTATATACAGTGTTCTGTATGCATGTATCCCTACAGGCCAGAAGAGGGCACAAGATCTCATTACAGATGGTTGTGAGCCATCATGTGGTTGCTGGGAATTGAACTCAGGACCTCTAGAAGACCAGCTAGTGTTCTTAGCCGCTGAGCCATCTCTCTGGCCCTGTTTGTATATTTTTATAAGCATCTTTGTAATGAGTTAATTGTAAGGATCTTTATTGATAGAACCAGCCAACTTCGGTGAGGAAGCCTCTTGTACACATCAGAGTACTGAGCTTTGGGTTTCTTTAGTGTTTTATTCTTAGCTACTTTGTCAGGAATCATAGAACATGCATGGTCAAGCTCATTTCTTCTATATTCTAAGAAATCTTCCTGCCATATTTACCTTTATTCTTAAGAAAAACTTTTGTGTTTTCTCTAAATAGCATAAACTCTCCCTGGTAAACAATGTAGTGGATTGATTTAAGCAGTGGGGAGAGTTACTTTCTTTCAGAATTAGACTTAGTTACAGAAAGGAATGTACAAGGTTTGAGGTTTGGTTTGTTTGTTTGTGTATGTGGTTGTGAAAATGCAGTACTTGTCAATAGATAAGTCTAAAGAGTTAAGAAACATTTTTAGGGATCAGGTCAGGTGATGCCACACCTTAAATCCAGCATTTGGGAGGTAGAGGCAAGATCCCTGAGTTTGAGGAGTTCTAGGACAGCCAGAGCTACATAGTTAAGACCTTGTCTCAAAAAGAAAAAAGAAAAAAGTGAAGGAAGAAACATCTTCAGATGTGGCTCAGCTGTTAAGAGTGCTTGCCTACCATGCACAAAACCCTAGATTTGATTCCAAGCTCCACATAAAACTGGGTGTTTTGACACATAAATTCTTTGAGGACAAGATCTCTATTTAATTATTAGGAGCCTTGCATTTTCTTTTCTCACTTTTTTCATTTCTCTGAGAAATTTTATTGATCTTTTGAATAAAATCTAATTGCCGGGCAGGACGATCCCTTCATAATTCTTCTGGAACTAGTACATGGCTTCTTCTTTGCTGACTCTGTTTGGTCCCAACACAGTCTGTCCTGTGATTCTTTTCTGTAATACTGAATGAAACCTGACCTACCTAACACCACAAAGATGTTCAGGCCATAGATCCTAATGCTCAGGTCATATTTGATGCCTAGTTCAATGTGTTCTTGAATCCTGATATTGTTCCAATATCTAATTAGTTATTTTTCCATAACTCATACTTGTGCACTTTCAGACCTTTTCCCAGTATTTCTTCTGCTTGGCTGGATAGACTGTGAAGCAAACAGCAATCTTATCATTTCTCCTTATGCCAAAAGACCTAGGAAAGTACAGGTGTCTGGTCTGTGAGCTATTCCAACACTGTGGTCAGGGTCAGTCTGTCTCTACTCTTCTCCTTGCAGATACTGAGACAAAGCTTATGGATGTGAAGTTCTCACATGGGTTCTTCTCACCTTGATCTTGAACCTTGATAGAGAACCAGAAGAGGATATTCTTTACTATATTAGGACACAAAGTTCTTAAAGAGTCTTGCTAATTTGAGATTATATTATCTATTTTTGTTGTCACGGTATATGGTCTTACACTACTACATTTCCTACTCTTCTTTTGCTATATACAGCTCAGCCTCTATCATGACCATTATAAGTAGGAGTTTCTTTTTATTCAGTTTTAAATTGCTTCATAGTAAGCAAAGCTTTATGGACATTGACTTATATCAGGTCCAGAAATCTCCGGGAGAGAATGTAATTTAGTTAAAGAGATGAAAGGATAAACTAATGTTACAGGAAAATTAGGAGAAAAGGAAGTTTTATCTTGGCTTGAATTAGTAAACCATGTATCTGCAGTCTCTTAACTGTTTGTGTCATTCTGTCTTTTTCACTCTTTTCTTCCCAACTCCTAGACCTTTTGCCTGTATTCACTGTCTTCAGAGTTAAGCCCAACTTATTATCTAAGTTAGGTTAACTTCCCACTTTGAATATTCTTAAAAGTTTACATAATGCTTTTATCCCTTCTCTCCCTTTTGCTTTGAGACAGGGTCTTACTATGTAATGCCGATTGACCTGGGACTCACAGAGCTCTCCTTCCAAGAACTGAGATTAAAGGCCTTTACCACCATGCCCAGCCTGTGCCTTTTGTTTGGGTTTTAATGTGGGGTTGTTTACTTCTTTGTCATGTTTTCCACATTTCTTCTTCCCACATTTTTTTTTCATAGCAATATTGAAATACAGTTTGGGAAAAGTGAAAGCTGTTTTTAGCCACATTCAGGTTATTAATGATAGTTCCTCTGTCTTCATAGATTCTGACCTAATGCTACAGAGCTGTGTAAACATCCTGCTCCAAATTCTTCTGCTGCAAACTCTTCTCAATGTGCATCTTAGAGTCAGTTGGACAATATTCTTTCTGTTGGACTGACTTGAGACATTATATAGATTGCCAAGCCAGTTGAGAGTATGCCAGGATTCACAGAAATTTGAAGCAGGAAAAAAGAAAATGAGTATTTCATTTTGAGACCTTGTAGAATTCATCCTGTGTAATACAATGTTTCTGAAGTCATCAAACTAAATTGTGGGCTGCATTCCAAATTTTCTGGCTCCTTATATAATCCTTTTTCATATCATCCTTTCTCCGAAGGTAAAAAGTAATTTTATGGTATTGGCAATTTTTTTCCCTTGGAATACATGGGATTTGGCAAGAAATGAATAAACATATGATTCAAATAGTATATAAGTCCTGCAGAAAGCTGATTGTATAGGTAAAACTTGTATTTTGAACTGTTCTGTGATTTTAAAAAATAAGTAATGGGATTAAAAGCAAAAGTTGAAATTGTTGAGGGTGAACCAGGTGGTGGTGGCATGTGTGCCTTTAATCCCAGCACTCAGAGGCAGAGGGGCAGAGTTTGAGGCCAGCCTGGTCTTCAGAACTAGTTCTAGGACAGTAGCCAAGACTACACAAAACAAACAAAAACCCCAAAAAAACAAAAAATCCTGTCTCAAACCCCTACCTCCCAAAAATCCTAATAGAAAATTTCTCCACTCCTTTTTTAAAATTTATAGTCATAACAAAAACTAGTTTAAGAAAAAACTTCAATTTACATTTAAGGCATTTTAGGTAACCAGATTAAAAGATTAAATTGTAAAATTACCAGCTCTTTTTTTTTTTTTTTCAGCCCTTGTTGCAATTTTTCTGGAGGTAATTTTTTTTTTAAGATAGGGCCTCATATATTTCAGTTGACTCAAATTTTACTGTATGTAGCCTAGAATAACGTAGAACATCTGATAATTCTGCCAGTACCTCCCAAGTGCTGGGATTGAATCCGTCTTAACACCATACCAAGTTTGTGCCAGGCTAGGGATAGAACCCAGGGCTTTGTGGTGCCAGACAAGTACCCTCCCAAATTACATAACCAGTCCCTTTTTGTAAATTTTTTCTCTTATTAGCTGAGTTAAATTATTCATTAGCCTACTAAAGATTTTTGGAGCTGTGTGTAATCATGTAAATATGAGGATGAGCATGATTTCAGGATATGTCTTAGTACCTGAGTTTTGAGTTTTTAGGTTTTTTTAGTCCCAGTTTAAGAGGGTTATTTTAAAAGGAAATTTGGTTTGTGACTTCAAGCCAGCTAGAGTTCACTAATCCAAGGTCTTTAACAAGGTAAGAAACAATATTCTATGAAAAATCTGGTACTGAAACTGAAAAAGAAATTGAGCCTAAGATGATTTTTACATTGAGTGTATATTTAAGTTGGAGTCTAAGTTAATAGATTATAATCATTGACTCTAGAAAGAGCTGAAGTCATACTGTAATTCTGCCCCTTAGAAAAGTAAGAGTTGTGAATTACATTGTCTTTTATGTTGGCCTAAGCAAGAGTGGATTTTCTTCTTTTTCTCTACTAGATGACATTATTTTATGTACTGAGTTCCATATAATTTTAGAAATATAAGATAGTTATCTCTCTGGCACTAGATTAAGTTAAATACTTATTTTTGATTTTCTATCTCATAATCAGATACCAGATTTCATAGCAGTTTTCATACTTCATGAGCCCACTGTGTTACAGGTTTTTCTTAGGAGATTGAGGAAGATAACAATAATAATAAACAAAACATACTATCATTAATATGTTGAAAGAATTCTGTTCATCAAAGTAAAAATGTTCTTGGTGTTTCGTTTTACATTTAATCATGAGTAGTAAATAGTGTAAACCCAAACAAATTAAAAAGTGGGGAAAGACAAAGGAACATTCTAAAGTGGGGGGTTGAGGTATGTGGAGCGGGATATTCCCTTCATTTTATCAGAAACTGAAATTGAAGAAATTTGACATTCTGGTGGCTTATGGAAAGCTGATCAGAGATTGCTTCTTGGCTGAGTTGCTGTCTGCAAAGGCTGCTAACAATCGTTTGTCTGGCAGCAGATCTTGTTCATTAGGATTGCATCATCTCTGGGAGAGTGGCCAAGGTCCATAGCCTCAGTACAAAGACTGTCTGAAGCCTGCTCTTTCTGAAGCGGCGCTCCTCTTCCTGCCAGTCCTCTTCACAGGATGGCTAAAGCAGACTTGTTCTGTGTTTCTTTCATTGGATTGGCTGTTTATTGGACTCTTGTCTCCCAGCTGCTTCCGCCTCACCTGTCTGATGTATTTCTTCTGAAATCTCTTAAAACTCTAGAAACTACATATAAATGGTGACTCTCAGGAGTACTCTGTATTGGAAGACAAACTGGGTTTGTTTGTTGATCCCATATTCTATAGAGGTTGTTAATTGATGGGAGGGTGAAACTACCTTTTTACTTTGCCTCTGTCCTTTTTCTTACTTGCTGCTGCTGAATATTTGGCCTACTTTATTTCTTCCTTTTACTTTCAGCTTCATGCCTTTGACTTTTTAATTATGAGTATGTTTTTGAAAATATTTTTCTAAAGAGTAGTTTATTTTCCAGGTTTTTAAGAAATGGAAAGTCACCAAAAAAGAAAAAAAGAATGAAAAATGAAGTTGCCCTTTAATGGTTGGTGACTCATGAACAGCTCTCTTCCCATATTTATAACCTATTAATATTTCAGGTATGGAGAGCTCATTCTGGCCAATACTTATATCTGACTTTGTGGAGAAAACACTGATATTTAAGAAATATTCATTGCCTCTTCCCTTTCTTCCTCCTCTTTTCCCCAAATCTTACAGGTTCCTTGTTTTCCTTTCCTTTGGGAAATGTAGAGAATTGATGAGTTGACCATAATTAGAACTGATTAACTCTCCCCCTCCCACCCCCAAACGTGCCCCAACCCACTGTCAGGAATGGGATGAGGGAGAAGAAAGGAGTCATAATTTGACGTTTTTGTTAGGTCCTTGTCCAGAGTAAATCTGGTATTTGATGAAAAGAGGTCTGTGCCAGATGTGGTGGCATATGCTTTTGATAGCATTTGGGATGAGTCAGCAGGATACATATTCAAGGATGATTTGGGCTACAGAGACTTTTCAAAAAAAGGAAAAGTAAGTTTCTGAGTTTTGGGGATGGTCGATGAAGGGACCTCCCCCCCAAGGAAAAAGGAAAAAGAAACCTTTGAGGGTTCCTTGTGAAACAAGGGAGTTTTGATTTGAAGGGAAGAGATGCAGTATGATACAGTATCTCATCACCTTGGAAATCAAGGCTATTTCCTTCCTGCCCTTAGTTTATTTTGTGCACAGTGAGGTATGCAAGTTAAAAGATTAGGCTTGGTGCTAAATGGAAAGTAAAGTGATTAATAAGGCAGTGCAGCAAACAAAATTATCATTAATCTGTAGGTTTGCACTTTGTAAGCCCATCAATTTTTCTTCATATACTACTTTGTGTCTCAGACTTTTCTAGATCTTCAGGGGGACCTCAAAGGTGACTGACCCAAATCTTTTCAGTTGTTGTATTTTGAATTTTAGTAAATGCAGATATTGGTTACCATGATGAGTTTTCTTAGTAAATATTTTCTTGATCCTTCTTGATGTGTCATAGTATTTAGCCACTGGAACTATAGCAGTGGGCAAAAATATTTTTGTAAAACTCCCTGCCATTTTTTTGTGTTTTTTAGTGGTATTTGAGTGATGGAGTAAATCTTGAAAGTTATTTCTGTCTAGAGAGTTCTTCTTACACTCTTTTCAGGGCAAACTATGAGATTAAATGAATAGTTACTCTTAACTAATAAACTTGATAAACCAGAGTAAATACCTGATTTCTTATATAATATAGTGTTATAATAAAAGATTTGTGAGAGAGAGAGAGAGTCTTCAATTAACATCTAAATGGCCACATTTCACACCATATTTCAAGGAAGGTACTATATAAAGAGAATATTTGTATTATTAGAATTTGAATTAAGAAACCTTATCTTGGGGTCTGGGGAAATGGCCCAGCAGTTAAGACCCTTGACTGCTCTTTCAGAAGAAGTTCTGAGTTCCATTCCCAGAACTTAAAACTTTCTATAATTGTAGCCCTATGGGACCTGATGCCCTCTTTTGGTGTGCAGGTGTACATGCAGATGAAACAGCCATAGACATGATAAATAAATTTTAAAAAAGAAATCTCATTATTATAGAAGCATAATTTAGAACAATATGGTCAAATTGGCCTATTATAATTGCCTTCATCAGAACAGTAGCAGTAGTATAGTTATATAAAACTAGGCAAGAGGGAAAAAATTATGAAGAGAAATTAAGAGGCTAAAGATGTGTATCAACTGTCCAGATAGCTGGTGTAATAGCTCACCACTGCATTTGAGACAAGGTCTCACTATGTAGTTCAGGCATGCCCCTCTTGATCCTTCTGCCGATTGTATGCCTGGATTACATGTGTATGCCACCACACCCATTTGTTGTATTAGGATTTCATTAGGTTATGTAGAAAGATTTTTTTCATTTTGTTTTTTGTTGTTTTGTTTTTGAGACAGAATTTCTCTATGTAGCTTTGGAGCCTGTCCTGGCACTCTGTAGACCAGGCCAGCCTCGAACACACAGATGTCCACCTTCCTCCGCCTACCAAGTGCTAGGATTAAAGGCATGTGTTACCACCATCCAGATGAGTCATTTCTTTCTTTTTTTTTTTTTTTAAAGGACTTTTCTGAAAACAAAACACATGATTTGGATTTCTTTTGACTAGTCAGAGATTATGATCATCTGATAGACTTCTGGTTATCTAGTCAAACAACTTCTAGTCTTAATGAAAATTATCTAACAGTGCTAAAATTAGAAGGAATATCTACCCTTTAATATGCCCTTTTGGACTTATTTGTAGGTGGTCTCTTTGTTTTGTCACAGATCTTGTGTCATTTTCCCAATGACTTGTGTGTTTGAGAATTCTTATTTGACTACTGGGGAGGGGGGGGATTGATTTGTAAGTTGGTCCAAAAACAGCAAGAGGACCAGTCACATCTATCATGAATTATGACAATAGTAAGATTGACTTCATTTGTATTTCAATTTTCAATCTAACAGTGTCATCATGAGTTGGATGAGAATAGGTATTTTGCTATACCCTATTTGAAGAGACCCAGGTCCTACAGAAAACCATTTTAATTTATAGCTCTGTGGTAGTTTTCTGAACTAATGGTGCAAAAGTATAGGTAGCCTTAAATCTTGGACTGATTCACCATTCAGAATTAGTTTTCTTAACCACATTGATCTATCTCACTTATAAAAATAAAATTCACGGCCGGGCGGTGGTGGCGCACGCCTTTAATCCCAGCACTCGGGAGGCAGAGGCAGGCGGATCTCTGTGACTTCGAGGCCAGGCTGGACCGATAGCCTCCGAAACAATACAGAGAAACCCTGTCTCGTAAAAACCAATAAATAAATAAATAAATAAATAAATAAATACTAAAATTCACATCTCAAATCAGTAACTATTTAAAAGTCTCCGTGAATTCCTGGATTGCTTCAACCAGTATCTTATGCTTTTCATTTTATTTAGCTATTTTTAAGTAGTATTGATAATTTTTGTTTTGTTTTTTGAGACAGGGTTTCTCTGTTGTTGCCTTGAATGTGCTAGAACTCACCCTGTAGACCAGGCTAGCCTTCAAGTGCTGGGATTAAAGGCATGTGCCACCACTGCCTGGCTGATAATTATTTTACTTTCTACTGTCTTTTTGTTTGTTCTGTTGGTTTTTTGTTTTGTTTTGTTTTGTTTTTCGAGGCAGGGTTTCTCTGTGTTGTTTTGGAGCCTGTCCTGGAACTCGCTTGGTAGACCAGGGTTGGTCTCGAACTCACAGAGATCTGCCTCCCGAGTGCTGGGATTAAAGGCGTGCGCCACCACCGCCCAGCTACTTTCTACTGTTTTAGCATAAATTCATGTATCAGTTATGAGACCCTTTTTAGCCTAGACTAATATTGACTTCCAAACACACACATAAAATGCTTGTTTGCTGCTTTAGTGGCTCTTTTTACATTAATATGAAACCACTGATGTGAGTCATTTAGATTCTGCTTTTTTGTTGTTGTTGTTGTTGTTGGTTTTTTTTTTTTTTTTTGGTTTTTACGAGACAGGGTTTCTCTGTATTGTTTTCGAGGCTGTCGGTCCAGCCCCCCCTCGAACTCACAGAGATCCGCCTGCCTCTGCCTCCCGAGTGCTGGGATTAAAGGCGTGTGCCACCACCGCCCAGCTGTTTATTGCTTTTTAATGCAAAAAATCTCTAATCTTTGTCATGAAATGTTGTTTAGAGTTTTTATGTTATCTTTCACAGAGAGAAAAAGTACTCATGTATACTTTTTAAAGGCAGTTATTAAGTCAGCAAAATCGAGCAGGAACTAACAGATTTTTGTATATCCTCTGCACTTACACATGTTTACCTTTTTCCTGTGGTTTATGTTTTTATTCATATCTATCAGTATATGTTGCTGTCCAAATATAGTTTTTTGGATAATTATATCTTCTCCAAGACAAGTTAAGACTATTTAAAAGAAGTCAGAGAGAGGCTAGAGAGATGGTTCTTCTAGAGTACCCTGGGTTCAATTACCTAGTACCACAACTGTCTGAAACTCCAGTCTGAGGGGATACAATGCCCTCTTCTGGCCTGTGTGGGCACTTCATGCCTGTAGTGTGCAGACATGGCAGGTGAAACTCCCGTATACGTAAATGTATTCTTAAAAAACAAGTCAAAGCATAGAAATGGCTGTCTGATCAAAAATGAACAACTAATTTATTTCTACTGGGTTTTCTTTAGAAGTAATAACTGAGTGTTGGTAAAGCTACATTTATTGCCTAGGGAAAAATTGAAATGGAACTATGAAGGCGTAAACTAGGATATTTCTGATAACTGTCCTGAATCTTAAAGCTTGTTTGCTATGTCCTAGACTACTGGAAAACTCTGTTGGGCAATTAGAGAGGAACATGTGATTGCTAGTGAGCCAGCTATTTTTTTTCCTCTTTGGCAGAAAAGAAAATAATTAAAATAGAAATTTAAAAGTAAGCATAACTTTTTACTAACCTCAGTTGTAGAACATTAGTAAATCAGAGTGCATAGTAAACCTTTCTCTAGCATCCATGTAAAAGATGGGAAGATGTGACTTCACATACCTCTAACCAGTGTTTGTGGGAATAGAGACTAAGCCTGTTGGTCAGTCAATACTGAATAAGGTTTGAGAGCCATAGAAGAAGACATCCAGAATCCTCTTATGGCTTCCATGTGCATTCATAAATACTCTCAAGCCTACACACTTGACATGCATACACTGTGCACCATACCACAAATACACAAAAGACTTACTGAAACAGTAGAAAAACTCTACAGTGTTTAAGATAAATTTGAAAAACTCTGGTCAGTAGTTATTGTTTTCCTTTTCTGTGGCAGGATTCCTCATGTCCATAACATGTTGGCTAAGGCTCTGCAGCTCACCCCCACTCTCTGAGTGGTCAGTCTCCATTAATTGGACCCCGTGATTTCCACTCTCTGCTGTCTTGGACGTCATGAGCATTGCAATCCCTCTGGGAGTCACCACACCAGATACATCCTACTCAGATATGGCTGCTGGATCAGAGTAAGTGCTACTTCCTAGATAATAGGATTGCTTCAAGTTTGTGTGAGGATGGATTCTTCTGGGCAGTTAATAAGCTATATGTAATATTTTCTTAATTCAAACCTATCCAACTTCAGAAAACATTAGTCTTGCCCTTCCCCCACCCCAAGCTGGAGGGACAAAGGAATTAGAAGGGGGAGGAAAGGAACTTTAAAAGGAGGTATTTCTGGGTAAATAATAAGTATTATCAAAGTTGCAAAGCAATGGTTATATTTTCCTGTTTTATGGGTGGGGAAGATTGAAATGAAGTAGGTGTACCACCTCCTTCTAAAGCGTTAATGATTCTGATAAGAGAGATAGGTTTTCTTTCCAACTGATTTTCTTTGAAGGCCTCTTCCTATGTACTTGTCATTATTCTAGAGTAAAGGGGCTGAAACTATATGGGCAGTCTGCTTAACCAGCTCACTCTGGGGTAGAAGACATGGAGAGCTGTATCATCTGTTTTTACAATATTTGTTGCCTAGAAAGAGGACCTTCAAAGTCAGTGGTACCAAACTTGTTTTTCAGCTAAGAGCAGCATTAGGAATTCAGAATTTGTCGAAAATCCCAATCCCTAAAATAGACTCAGTTCTTGAAGAATTTAAATGCCAAATGACAATGAAGGTAGGCCTTCATTATACAATTTTATATATTACTCAGTTTAAAATTTTTTAGCCTTTTGTATCCCTTCTCTTTTAAGTTGTCCAAGATTGCCCCAGCTCACAGATTCCCCCCTCTTGTCCTTTTACCTCCCTTGTACCCAATCTTCCTTGCTTACAGAAAGGAAGTGGAAGCCCCCTACCTTTCAAGACGAAGTGGCACTACACCAGGATGTGAAAGTCCAGCGAAAGAGACCCAAGGGGCCTAGGGGGCAGCACACCCCCAGAAGCCAAGTCTATTCCAGGCAGTACCAGGGATTAGGGTCTGGGCTGGAAAAATCCTGGTGTTTTGAATATGTTCAGGTCCAGTTCAGACTCTTGATCCCACAGCCACTTCTTGAGTGAGGTGGGTGTTGCTCTAATTCCCGTTTCTCTTGCCATTTTCAGTCCCTGGGAATTCTTTCCCCTTCAGCAAAGCAAAGCAACTGTTCCAGAATTCTGGGTTGAATGGCATCCCTTGTTCATAGTGGTTTCCTTAAAACAGGATATTATTAAAGAGCATGTACATTTCTTCATAAAGCTTCCTATTGTTCACTATTTATTGGGTTCCTTAAAAAGGAAGACATGAAACTACCCTAGGAAGTTTCATATATATGTATAGTATTCTGGGGTAGTCTGGAATTGAAAGATGGTTTTTAAGCTTCTTCCCATATAACAATGGGAGGGGGGAGGGCATAGGAAAGTCAGTTGTCTTTATTGTAGAGGCTTTGTGTTTTGTATTGCTTGGGGGGGTTTGGTTTGGTTTGGTTTGGTTTTGTGGGGGTGGTTGGTTTGTTTGGTTTGGTTCTTTGGGTTTGTATTTTTGTTTTTCTGGGTTTTTCTTTTCTCTTTTTGCATGCCAACAAGATTTAGTTATATCTGAGACTTCCATTGTATAACTCTTTCCCAAAACAAAGTACTTAAAAGTCTTCCTGTGTTATTGGATAGCCAACTCAATTGTATAGTGGTTGTAGGCCTTAGTCAGATAATAAACTACTGCAACATTAACATATGATGTATATGTTAGACCGTATTAAAATTTATGAGAAATAAAGAGGTTAATTGAGTAAGTTTGGAATTTGTAGATAAGGAAAAGACCCAAAGCAGTCATTTTTAGAACTAGTATTTCCCTCAAAGTATAACAGTAGCTACACGCATATGTACTGTGGAATCTAGGAGTAATGCAAGAATGAACGCAGTCTAATCTGTACTATGACTGTAGTGCTGTATCCTAGGACTTTCTGAGCACTTTAATTCAGTGTCTCCCAAGTTCTAATACTAACTATCTATGGTCACAACTAATTTCACATGTCTTGTTGAGCAGTTTTACAAAGGGCATTGATGTTAATTGGTTAGCTTATGTGCTAGTCTATTAATTATTATTGATATTTGTTCTTCATCATGCCTAACCATTGTTCTGAGCACTGTTATGATTAAACCTGGTATTAAAGGAAACATCTAACCAAGAAAGAAACCTGCACCTTGCCTCATGAGATTATTAACTCTGTAGCAATGTAGCAATTTACGTTCTTCAGTACACACACAGACACACATACACTTATAGGAAAACTTACAGATATAACCAAAAAAAGATCCTTGCATCTCTTGTATGACAGAATTTCATCTATTTTCTAAGAGGTGTCATGGTAGCAAGCTGCATATTGTTCATTGAACATAATTGATAGAATATATCTGTTGTGACCTGAATTTCTCTGTGTATGCCCAACTGTTAGAACATTTTAGTCACAGAAGAAGAAAAAAAGATATAACTATTTGCATAATCTGGTTGTCTAATAAAGACATGCAGTCCTAATACTCGTGTGTGTGCGCGTGCGTGCGTGCGTGTGTGTGTGTGTGTGTGTGTGTGTGTGTGCTGTTTTTTTTTATGGTCCTGAGGCTTGAACCCAGGTCCTCAAACAGACTAGATAAGCAAGCACTCTACCACTGAGCTACATCCCCAGATCTTGATACTGTAAATTTTTAATCTGTATTTTAAAATATAAATAAAAGTCAATGTGTATATCAGTGTGTAATTGTTCAATCCCTAACCAATGTAGACATTGTAAAGATTCCTCATTAAAGATGTGTTTAAATTTTAGATTAGACATGCATAGCAATATTTTAAATGCTGTGCTTGATTACATACTACTGAACAGTAGGGTGGCCTGTTAACCTCCACAATATAAGTTTTATTTTTATTCCCTAGACTTGCACATGAAGTGCATATGTACATATTTACCCAGTTTGGAGATGGGTAAGATATAACCAACATAGCTCCATCTCCATGGCCATCTTTTATTTCATGCAACTTTTATTTTTTCCTGTCCCACAAAAAAGTTCATTTCTAATAAAATGTCTTATTTCACCCCATGTGTTTAATGGTATAAAATCTCCTACCTAAAAATATATACAACTCTTTGGATTATTTATCTAGTAACATACTTATCAATAACAATGTATAAATCCATTACTTTCTTTTAACTGTCCATCATAGAAACTAAATTCTGCCTTCATTTTATTAATGCTTGTCTGCCTTTGGTTTCATTTAGGAAACCCTAACTGTTTCCTAATACTCAGCCAGTTGCCTCAGTGACCCATGTTCAGACCATACTTTTCTCAAGAATACTGACCTGCATTCTTGATGTATTTCCTTCCCAGCCACCCCCACTACCAGTCCCATTTTGAAGACCCTGTCAGTTACTAAAGTGCATGCACCTCACTAACAGAGAATACTTTCCTCTGTCTAAGTTCCTCACCTAGAAATGACCTTTGCTGTTATTAATAAGACCCCTTCTCACAGTTGTGGAGCATAAAACTAGGTGAGTTTGATACATGTCTCAGAATTTTACTTTATCCCTCACTTATCAGTTAATGTGCTACATAGAATTGCACGCTTTACTCCTGCTCAGAGTTGTGTATTTTGTATATCTTGAAGCAGGAGCATGGTTATTTGAAGCAAACTGAATTATTTGATTCCCTAAAACCCTTCAATCTCTGGAGTTGTATTAACACTGATCCTTGGAGTTACTAATGGGTGAATCTTTGTTCTGAATAATATACATTACTGATTATTCATTTTCACTTTTGCTAAGTCATACAATTACACTCCTTATTCTTCAAAAGTCCATAAAACCTAACCAAGTAACAAAGTTGAGTAAACAGACAAAAACCTATTTTATCCTTCCCTTAAAGCCTATTTTATCTTTCACTAAGGATGCCTTTTTATTATCAAGTAAAACTTATGTTAAATTTATTACATAGAATGTATGTATGGTTCTTTAATTTTAAAAAAGTGCCTGGGTAGTTTTATTTTCTACTCACCCAGGATCAACACAAAGCTAACTCTCGGTTTCTCAATGAGCCTGGTTAGTAAAGACCTCAAATACAGTTGCTTTCAAGCAAGGCATAATGGGAAATGAGCAAGCTTTGGAGTTAGACATCTTTGTTTCAAATCCTGGCTCTGTCATCCAATGAACTTAGGAAAAATTACGTAATCTCACCACCTCAGCTTCACTTCCCTCTGTAAAAAGGGGATGTGGCCTATCATGTTTAGTAATCACAGATCTCAAATGAATTAATACATACAGACCCAGAAATAGGTGATTCATAATAGTAACTACAATTAATTACTACTTAGCATAAAACAAATCTGACTTCCAAGTTGAGTTTTGAGTATTTTGAAGTTCCATGTTATTATCATGCAGCTGTTAAACAATTGTGTCTTTGAATATGCTTGCATGTCCTTGGTGGATGAGAAATTCTAATATGTGAAAGGTATTTGGGGGTTCATCAAGATGAGAGGTGTGATAAATATAAGATGCCATTGTTTTTGCCTGTACTTTCTTCAGGGTATCCTGTCTTGGTAGTGAATGGAAGAGGGCCTGGTCCCTGGGGCAGTGCAGAAGGCACTTTCATCATCTCACTCACTGCAAATGTCATGTGAGGTTTCATGGAAGTATTAAGAGATCCAATTAAGAAGAATAGTTCTGAGTCTAAACCAGCCCAGAGTGGCTTCTCTAGGGGAAACTCCCCGCTCTGCTGGTACGTTTGTGTTTGTCATTAGGGACACCTTGTATCCCAGGTGCCTGCCTTGAGACATCTGCCTGTACTGGCTTCGTGTTACACACAAATCCACATTCAATAACACTATTATTCATAGGCTTAGTTATGTTAAATAGACTTTCACTAAGTTTCTTATTCTAGTGGCTGGTGGTTGTGGAAGGAGAAGGGGTTAGAATGGGAAGTGAACTATTAGTTTAAGGGAAGAGTAGGTGTTATGCTATCATGCGTTGCTTTTCGCCTTTGTGCAGCCCTGAATCTGTGGAGGCTAGTCCAGCAGTTAATGAGAAGAGCGTGTATTCCACTCATAATTATGGGACCACTCAGAGGCATGGGTGTCGAGGACTGCCTTATGCTGTGAGTATGCACTTGTTTCTCTCCAGAGCAGTGATCTTCCTGGATTGTAATCCATTCTTATACATTGTGACTTTCTTGAAATGTTTATATGCAGCATGACGAAGTTGCCCCTTTTGCACTTCCCTGCCTCCAGCGGACGTCTAGCCCTGCATCATTGTTCTTGTTTTTATGTCCCAGTTGACCTTGGCATTTTGTTTTATCACTTTCCTGGTTGAAGCCAAAAAACAAAGGGTACTACTTTCTTCTTTCTTTCCATATGTACCATACTTTAGGGGAGAGAGGGGCCAGTGTTTGGACACTGTTGATTTAAAAAATCTTATTTTCAGGATCATAATTACGGAGCCCCTCCTCCTCCGACACCTCCTGCTTCTCCCCCTGTCCAGACGATCATCCCTCGTTCTGACCTGAATGGCCTGCCGTCGCCCGTAGAGGAACGCTGTGGAGACAGCCCGAACTCTGAAGGAGAGACTGTTCCTACCTGGTGTCCTTGTGGTCTTTCTCAGGATGGCTTCCTTCTCAACTGTGACAAGTGCAGGTAAGATCCTGTTCCATTTAAATTCACACCTGGGTTGCTGGGATTAGGGTTTCTTATCAGTAGGGAAAAGCTCAAAGTATTCTTTCTTGTGTTTGTTAATGTAGATGATTCCTTAGTGCTCCTTGGCTCGAATTCTCTGCACTAGGTGAGAATTGCTGACAACAAGGAATGAGAGATTGATGTTAAAGCTTTTGAATTTGATATGAAATTTAATGTCCTGGAAACATTTGGTAGGTGGGAGGGAGGGGGTAGTATATGCAGAGACACTTCTCCCATGTATGATGTGATGTGCTGCATGCGACTGGAAGGACTACTTTAAGTTTATTTTCCCTCTTTAGGGGAATGAGCAGGGGGAAGGTTATTAGACTTCATCGGCGGAAGCAGGACAACATATCAGGTGAGCAGAAGGTGGGTTAAACCCACATTTTGATTAACTATTTTGTGATTTAAATTATCTTCAATAGTACATAGCTATCTCACACAAAATCCTTTTTCTTTAAGTTATTCATTTATAGTTAGTACAATGGAGTTTGGAGACTACTTTGAAGGGGAAAAATACATGGAATGTGGAATAAACCTTACATTTAATGCAACAAAAAAATCTTACTTTCAGAGGAAAGATGGGATCTAAGTTGATTTATAGATGTAGGGTTATAGTAGAAGTGATAACTTACCAGATGTGGTGCACATGGAAAGAAGGAAATGGATGTTAGTACCTGAACTGTGAAATCATCTTTTTTTTCAGGTGGGGATAGCAGTGCAACAGAAAGCTGGGATGAGGAGCTTTCTCCTTCCACTGTGTTGTACACAGCAACACAGCACACACCTACAAGCATCACCTTAACTGTTAGAAGAACCAAACCCAAGAAGCGGAAAAAGAGTCCAGAAAAGGGTCGTGCAGCACCAAAGACGAAGAAGATCAAGGTATGCATTATACATTGAATAGAAATATGTCTAAAATAGCTTAAATTTTTGAGCAAGAATACAACTAAATATTTTGATGAAATTTGATACCAGTGCTTGGTCACTTTTGTTTTTCCTTAAAAATCAGCTCTTATATGTAGACAAACCAAACTCTTGTATTTTTGGTTGTGAGCCTAGCCTTTAACGGCTGAGCCATCTCTCCAGCCCAAAACCAAACTCTTCTAACCTACTTAGCATCACCATAGGCTCAGCTTCTTCTACTCCAACCACCATCCTAGGTACGGAATTCTACCCCTACCTGGTATAATGCTGTATCAGTTGCAGCCTCAACTCTAGGCTTCCACTATCCTTAGAGCATCTCCGTACTTCTGCCCCAAAGTGATCTGAAGTTCTTTTCTTGGTTACATGGGTGGCCTCAGGTCATTAGGTTGTTTGTTTGTCCTTGTATCTAGACAAAACAGCACCAAAACTCAGAAAACATCTCTTGAATGGTCTAGGTTTCCTTGGTGTCTTGGTCACTTTCCTATACTCTTAAATAAAAGGTCTCCATAGAAACTTGTTGTGTTTTCTATTCTTTCTTTCCCATCACAACAACTCTTCGTTGCTCCCAGGTCACTTGCCCACTCTTTGTAAAGGGTGTTGGTCTTTGTTTCCTTCTTAATTTCAAGACTGATAATCTGCAATTTAAGGATTGCCATTACTTTCTGCTCAGTGTCAGGGGTATGTATAGTATTTAAGTGTTGCACGCTCTTACCTATTAGTTGTCTAGTTCTACCAAAGTATTGGAATTCTTATCTGTGTTCATTAGCCTTTGAACTGTCATTTTCCTTGGTCACAGTTTGAGGTATACCATTGTATTGGTTACACTGAGAAAATGTGACAGAATAGAGTACTAGTTAGTGCCTCAGTTTTAGTCTCATGGATTTAACTGTCATTCTTGGTACCAAGTTTTGTTTTGTTCTACTTGTTTTCCTCTTTGGGATAGGCATTTCGAGAGGGATCCGATGGAAGTCCTTGCGGATGAAGGTAAGGGGTCACCTTCCCTGATGCTGTGTTTTATGTTTGATCTTGCATTTTGGTAGGCTTCTTTCCTGACATTGATGATCTGAGAATCTTGGAGTCTGCTTTTCATGAGTTTGTAATTGTTGCCATCCGGTTTTCATAGAGCTTTTCTCCAGAGTGGATTTTCTTAGCTATTTTATGCAATATTTTCACATTTCTGTTTCATTAGCTGCCTTTGTGGTGGTGGGGTAAGTCAGAGTTTTTTATAGAGAAAATGAGACTTGTGTGTTATATTCCTGTGATTGGACTCAACCCGAGGAGTGAGGTTTTTCTACTAATGAGCCAAACTCTTGGAAACCTTCCCTGACAATATGTAGGCTTTGAATCACCATTAGGAAGGGTAACTCCTTGGGAGGAAGTTGGTGTTGTTAATATGAATTGTTATTAAATTAGCACTTTTTGGCATATCTGTTTGGTGGAGATTTATGTAATACTAGTTAACAAATAGTAGGGCTTGTGTGGCTTGATTATATGTAAGAGGGGGGGTTAGGTGGAGAATGGAGAAGTGATGTACCTTTTAGATACTGGCTGATTTGTTGTTCGTTATACTGGTTGGTTTATAAAAGTTAGCAGAAAGGAGATTTGGTTGTACTTTCTTGTATCTTCTTTTCCCTCTCCGTTTATTTTGGTTTTGGTTTTGGTTTTGGTTTTTCGAAACAGGGTTTCTCTGTATTGTTTTGGAGGCTGTCCTGGAACTTGCTCTGTAGACCAGACTGGTCTCAAACTCTCAGAGATACGCCTGCCTCTGCTTCCCGAGTGCTGGGACTAGGCGTGCGCCACCAATGTCCGGCTCCCTGCTCTCTCACAGCTCCTAAAAATTTTGTGTTCAAGATCTTTAGTTTGAATGTGTAGTTTGTTTCTTTTAAGTATTCATATCCCTTAAGTTGGCCGTTACATAAACAATGATTTCCTTAAATTAGGATAAACTTATTGAGGTTACTTTGTATTTATTTGGAGCACCAATTGATGTTATCAGTGATATCAAGTGATATTTTACCTGAAATTTGAAGGTCTGGCCTCTTGTGAAACTAGGAGACAACTTTCACAACCACATAGCTTCAGAGGCCTGAACTGTTTTTTGTAACACATGATAATCATTCTTTCTTTAATGAGATAGATCTCTTTGAGTAGCCAAATTTATTTTAACTGCTCATTTCATTTTATTTACTAAGAAGGACCTTACATAAATTTGGGTGCTAACTGTAGACCTCAACTACAAACCCTTTTTTCTACTGTTAGCTAATTATTGAAACCTAATACTTTTGAAGCCTTTAGAAAGTCATCAGTTGCTAGTCACTTTGTTTACAGTTTCAGTGTAGCCTCATAAGTGTGTCAAAATCTAAATAGAATAAAAAAGGTTTCACTGTAACTTTTAACATTGGGTTATTAAATTTTCTCCTCGAAATTACTGAGAAATTTCCTAAATATCTTAAGTATGAGCTTTGAAAATGAATAGAAAACAGCATTTGAAAGTTTAATCTCAAAGACACTTTCCTACTAGATACAAAAACCAATAGATTTGGGACAGCAAGGTGACTGAGCAGGTAAAGGCACTTTCTGCCCAGACTGACAGTCTGACTTTGATCCCTGGGACCCTCATGGCAGAAGGAGAAAATTAACTCCTCTTACCGCCTCTAGAGTATTGTTGCACTTGCACACCAGTAAAATAAATATTAAAAATAAAACAATAAAGCTAACCAATGTTTCTTCAACACATTTGGATAAATAATTCTGTATGATAGATTACATGGAATGGCAGTACATTATTCGAAGTGTGTTTGGTAATGTTCGCAAATGGTGATTTTTACTGTGGGAAGTAAGATTATGAACTAGTATTGCTAATGAAAATAATAGGTGACACAGAAACAAAATCATTCTCCTAATACAAAGGCAAACTATTTATAATGCTATACAGCTGAATGTTAATCCATTTTGAAATTTTATGCACTGTAACAAGACCCTTTTTGCCTTTTTATGAATTATTTAAGAAATTTGATATAAATCTTGATAGGAAAGTGATTTTTATAATTTATAGTGGTCATGAAATCAGTAATGGGTGAAAATACTGGCTAGATTAATTTCTCATTTTATAAGTGGGCAGACAAGTTTTCTTACTTGAAGTTGTCCAGATCCTCTGATTCTCAGTCCATTGCTCTTGTAGCACACCAACTGACAAATGAAAACAAGTATCTTGCTTATCCTGCCACCCATATCCATGAATGGTGTCTTATTGATTCACTTGGTCTTTGTTCTCTACAGAATTCTCCCTCTGAAGCACAGAATTTAGATGAAAATACCACTGAGGGCTGGGAAAATCGGATAAGACTATGGACTGATCAGTATGAAGAAGCTTTCACTAATCAGTACAGTGCAGATGTACAGAATGCCCTTGAGCAACATCTACATTCTAACAAGGAATTTGTGGGCAAACCTGCTATGTTAGACACTATTAATAAGACTGAACTGGCCTGTAATAATACAGTAATTGGTTCCCAAATGCAGGTAAGAACTAAAACATTAAAGACACTAGAAGATTGAGATGTTTTTTAATACCCAAAGATAAGAATAGATGAAATTATAGCCCCTTACAGAATAACAAATGAACTACCTACCTTACCTGCCCATCTTCTGACCAAAATCAGATTGCAGTAACTACACTGTCTTAGGTACATATTTTAGAAATGTCTTTATTTAATAAATGGCGATGAAAGTTTCTAATGCAACCTAGATAGGAATTACAAAAGAGTTATAGGAAGCTAATTCTATAGAGTAGATATAGCTCCACTGACATTGGTGGGATTTGGGGTTTTTTGTTGTTGTTTGGTTTTGTTTTTTTTTTGTTTGTTTTGTTTTTTGTTTTTTTCATCTTGCCTTTTCTGAGATCACTATTTGGAGCATGTTTCCTGGGGAAATTGAGCTATGTCAAAATGAAAATTTTCTGATTCTCCAAGCTATAACACAAAAGATAAAAACTAAAAGTGTTGGTGCCTTTTCAACAGTTAGGAAACATTGTAAAATGTTTACCAAATTGCTGTTGCTATTCTTAAATGTTAATGCTCTCTGTTTTTATTCAGTTACAGCTGGGGAGAGTCACTCGTGTTCAAAAGCACCGGAAAATCCTAAGGGCTGCAAGAGACTTGGCTTTGGACACTCTTATAATAGAATATCGTGGGAAAGTCATGTTACGACAACAATTTGAGGTCAATGGGCATTTCTTCAAAAAGTAAGAACACCATTCATTGAGCACTGAGGGCTTGCATGGTTCTGACTATGACCAGTCAGTATTGCTGTAAAAATTATCCTACTTGATGGGCTGCTTCTGAGGAAAGGCTAATGATTCAAACAAGCTCATGTCTGCCTGTTGTTGGTACAAAAGGGTGAATAAATCTGCAAAATATTTAGTATATGAAGTGGAGACCACTCCTTTCCAAGCCCAGCATTCCTTGCTTTGTGTTTATTCTTTAATGAAAAGCAGACAAGTTTGTGGTGTTTTCTAGCTTAGGCATTGCAAATGCCTCCTCCTTATGTGTCAGCATATGATTCACATTTGTAGTCGTGGGGTGGCCTTTTTGTTTGTGTTGAGAATTACAGGAATTTTAATTGTATCCCTAGACCATATCCCTTTGTGCTCTTCTACTCAAAATTCAATGGTGTAGAGATGTGTGTGGATGCTCGTACTTTCGGTAATGATGCTCGGTTCATCAGAAGATCATGTACACCAAATGCAGAGGTAAGCAATCTTTAGCAACTTACCTTTCAATGGAACCACCAAAGGACACGTATACTGAAGAAACAATCTGAAAACT
The DNA here is from genome assembly GCF_017639785.1 of Mesocricetus auratus. NCBI lineage: Eukaryota > Metazoa > Chordata > Mammalia > Rodentia > Cricetidae > Mesocricetus > Mesocricetus auratus. The sequence continues at coordinate 173,478,775 of NW_024429266.1, forward strand.
TCACTCAGACAAAGGTCTGTAGCTATTAGTTGTATGATATTTAAATGCAGATGTGTGGTGCCATATGGAGATGGGATGAGGTTGTTTCTTTAGAGAGGACAGAAATGAGATGAGGCAAGTTAGTATTTGCTAAGAAATAAGACAAACTAGATAAAAAAAAAAATCTATAAATTGGACTGGAAAAAAATAGAAAGGCAATGTGGTAGTAGTAGTCATCAGGCCCAACTAAGCCATTTGTCTTCACTCTTAAGGATTGTGGAAAACAGTGTTATAAGAATTTCTATACATTTCTAAAATTCTTCATTTGGTGCATTCACAGTAAGTGCAGTATGATCAACAGAGCTTTGTTTGCAGGCTAAGGAATTGTAATTCTCTAGCAGAATGCAGACAAGCTTTAAGATATAAAACAAATTTACCCTGATTTGTAGTGTTGGGTCTTTCTTTTTTAAAGAATTCTTAATTTTCCGTTTTCTGATGTATAATAATTTCAAATGAAATGATGGAATTAAATAACAGACTCCTCAAAATGGGCAGAAATTATTTGGCTGACAAACTTCCTATTTATGAAAATTTTGGTCTTAAAGGCAAATCTAATGATACCTTGTTCACACAGGTGAGACACATGATTGCAGATGGGATGATTCACCTGTGTATATATGCTGTATCTGCTATCACCAAGGATGCTGAAGTCACCATTGCATTTGATTATGAATATAGTAACTGGTAAGACATCAGAAACTTTACCAGCATGAATGAATGACATTATTAAGATTTTAACAGAGCTGGATGGTGGTGGTGCAAGCCTGTAATCCTGGCACTCAGGAGGCAGAGGCAGCAGATCTTGTGAATTTGAGGCCAGCCTGGTCTATGGTGTGAGTTTCAGGATCCACAGCTACACAGAAACCCTGTCTCAGGGGGGAAAAAAAGATTTTAACTGAAAGTCTGTTTTCAATCCCCTGCTTTTTTTGCCTACCTTTTATTTTCATAAGTAATGTATTTCCTGCCTAGAAGTTTTGTAATCCCAGCAGATGGGAGACAGAATCAAGTGGATCTTTGTGAATTCCAGATTACCCTGATCTACATAGGGAGTTTCATGCCAGCCAGACCCTGCCTCAAAAATGAATGAATGAATGAATGAATGAATAAGTAAAAGCTGTAAGGAGGGCTGATTTAGTGGAGGTTTGCTTTCTTTCCACTTCTGTACATAGGCTACAAGTAGAGATACACAGAAAAACAGAATATTTATTGAAATTATCACACCTACTCTAAGTTGAAAAAATTATTACACTGATGTTTCAATCAAGTGAATGGATAATGTGCCATAATATTCTGTTTTCAAGAATATTGAGACACTTTTGGTTATTTCTTTGGCATAGTAATTACAAGGTGGACTGTGCATGTCACAAGGGAAACCGGAACTGCCCTATACAGAAAAGAAATCCCAATGCTGCAGAATTGCCGCTCCCACCCCCTCCTAGCTTTCCCACCATTGGAGCAGAGACCAGACGTAGAAAAGCACGGCGGAAAGAGCTGGAAATGGAGCAACAAAATGAGGTTCCAGAAGAGAATCATAACCCGCAACCACAAGAAGTTCCAGAAAAAGTAACTGTTTCCAACGAACATGAGGTAATCTCCCTGGCCAAGTCAAGGATATCTGAACTTAGGTTGCCATGTGTTGTTTTAGAGATGCTGTACTAAAACATTTACTGCTATTTATTTCAACATGAATATACTTATTTGGGTTTTCTTTTCACTTTATGATAGTAAGAACCATGAGGCCCACCTGAGGCGTGTGGCAAATGCCTTTAATACCAACACTCAGGAGGCAGAGGCAGGTAGATCTCTATGAATTCCAGGAAAGCCAGGGTTGTTATACAGGGAAACCCTGTTTTAGAATACAAGACACATAACATGTGTCTTAGAAAGAAAAATCAATAATACTAATAATAATATCAAGAACCATCCTTTCAAGGCCTGGTATATATATAATCCCATCATCTGTAAGGCTGAGGCTGGATGATTGTGAATTTGAGGCTAGCTTACGCTGTATAATAAGACCATGTCTCATAGATCATCTGCTTAGCATGCATAAGGACCTGGAACTTAATTCTCAACATAGAGCATAGGAAAAGGTAGAGAATTAATGATGCCAGAATAAAGCAGGTTGATGTTGCTTTGAGCTTGAGTATGATTTAATAGTGCTTCTATCTTAAAGGAAGTTGACAATCCAGAAGAAAAGCCTGAAGAAGAAAAAGAAGAAGCTACAGATGACCAGGAGAGCCCAGCTCATAACAGGAGGGTAAGTAATATCTAGTGGCTGTCTCTGCATTTCTCCTAACTCTGGAATTTTACCATAATAGATTTCATTATAGTTTTTATTTATTTTTCTACATGTAGGCACAAACACAGTATTTATTTATTTATTTATTTGGTTTTACAAGACAGGGTTTCTCTGTATTGTTTTGGAAGCTGTTGGTCCAGTCTGGCCTCAAACTCACAGAGATCCGCCTGCCTCTGCCTCCCGAGTGCTGGGATTAAAGGCGTGTGCCACCACCGCCCTGCTCAGTGTTTATGGTTTTAAGATATTTCCTTCTAACAATTGGATTTCCCTAAAATTTGATGATAAAGACTAGAGTTTGTCTGATTAGGAGTTTTCTTGCTTTGTTTTATGTTTTTATATTTGAAAACCAAAATCAAGTAGAACTGAAGACAACAAAGTTATACAGCATACACAAGGTCTTGAGTTGAATCCCAAATTACTGAGAGGATGGAGAGAAAATCAACTTCGTTAGCTCTCTATCTCCATGAGAGAAATGGTTGAGAAAAACATCTTAAAGGAGGCCCACTTTACTTGGGCTTAAGTTTCACAGGTTTCAGTCAGGTCTGCTGGCTTCATTGCTTTGGAAGCAAGCAGAAATATGACAACAGGAGTCCATTGCAAAGAACAATTGCTTACCTCGTCACTAACAGGAAACACAGGAAAAAAAGAGTAAAGGGTCCAAAACAGAATATGCCCTTCCAAGACACACCCCTAGTGGCTTGCTTCATCCAAGTAGGTGCCAGTTGCTGGGATTTCCACAACCTCCCATTATTATTTACCATTTGAATTCTGAGCCTTTGGGACACATTTTATATCTAAGTCATAATACTTTTTTCTGTGAAATGAATTAAATAAGTTTTTAAATTGTGTTTATCTGTGCTTTGAAAAAGTTTAATGACAATTTACTTTGTTTTGAGCTCTGAAAATAAGACAGAAATTGGTTGTGGTTGCTTTATGTACTAAACCATGTCAATATAGCTTAGCTATTTTTAAATTTTTTAGCTTTTGAATTTGCTTTATTTTACAACTTTCCTATATTTAAAACAAAATTTTAAAATTTTGTCTTTTAGTTCAGTGATGCATGTGCTATCTTAATAATACCTTGAATAAGTTGTCATAAGCTCCACTAATGTTACTTATAAAATAACTGCGTCTGCTTCTGCTTGAACATTCCTTCTTTTTTTTCTCCAGACCCGGGAAGATAGGAAGGTTGAAGCCATCATGCATGCTTTTGAAAATTTAGAAAAAAGGAAGAAACGGCGGGATCAGCCTACAGAACAGAGCAACTCAGACATAGAGATTACTACCAGCAGTTCAGAGACAGCCATTGGAGAAGAGACAAAAACTGCAGCTCCTGAGTCTGAAGTTAGCAACCCTGTTTCAAATATTGCCATCCCAAGCACCCCACAGAGCATTGGTGTGAATACAAGGAGGTCTTCCCATGCAGGGGTAAGAGGGAGGGAAAACTGTCTGTCTGCTTATATCAACTGTCTGTTTTTTTTTTTTTTTTGAATGGTAAAAGTTAGTATTTTCAACTTGACTCTGTATGAGAATAAGTACATTTTGATCTGAACAGCTGGTTTGTGGGATGCGGGTGAAGTCAAAATTTGAATGATAAAGGCCCTCAGCACTTAACTGTCTCCCAGATAAGCAGGGTGGTGAGTTCATAGAATCATTTTGTTTGGATATTAGGTTTGGTATAGCTTAATATGAGAATGCATGCTGAGCATACACAAGGCCTCACCTACCTCAGTCTCCATCCCTAAGGGAAGCGAGCAAATCATTGGGTTTCTCCTATAGACACTCTGAATAGCCCAATTATATACCTGACCTTTCAGGGCTTCTCATGATAAGCCTATCTGTTTCTTCCCTGACTTAGCAATAACTAAGGCTTAACATAAAACTGCTGCGTGTAGAAAATAAACAAAACTTTATATTAGGTAGCTACCTTTAGCTGACTTCTGACCTATTTTTATTTTTTTTACTAGAAATAGAAGTAACTAAGCTAGACATTTGTTGTGACAGAGTCTTGCTACATAGCCCTGGCTGGCCTGAGACTTGCTTTGTGGACTAGACTGGCTTCAAATTCAGAGAGATCTGTCTGCTTCTGCCTCCTAAGTGCTGAGATTAAAGATAGGTGACACCATGCCCAGTTCCGATTTTTTTATTTTTATGTGTGAATTATTACATGTATGTATGTGCACGTGTGTGTGCCAGGTGTCCACAGAGGCCAGAAGATAGCATCTTAAAACTGGAGTTAGAAGAGGTTGTGAACTGTGTGGGTGCTAGGAACTGAACCGTGTCTTTGCTGCAAGAGCAAAGACCTCTTAATTGCTGATTCATCTTTCCAGCCCCAAAGATTACATTTAAAATGACAGTAAATAATTTTTCACCATTATTGTCATTTAGAATGCTTTCAATAGATAAACTAAATAAGACACAGGTATGAAATTTCTGATGCTGGGTGAGAGGTGGCTTGTCTAATCCCATCACTCGTGAATCTAAGGCAAGAGGATTGTAAGCTAGAGGCCAACCTGGGAGATTCTGTCTGCAAAAGAAAAGAGAAATTTCTAGTAAAATTTGGCCCTGATATTGTTTATTACAGGATGTAGCTGCAGAAAAACCAATCCCCAAACCGCCTCCAGCTAAGCCTTCTAGACCCAGACCGAAGAGTCGAATTTCTCGGTACCGGACCAGTTCAGCCCAAAGACTAAAACGCCAGAAGCAGGCCATTGCACAACAGGCAGAGCTCTCACAAGCTGCCTTGGATGAGGGAGGAAGTAACAACTCAGTAACTCCTCCTGAAGCTGGAAATATAGACAGTTCAGGAGAGAACAGACAATTAACGGGGTCTGACCCAACTGTTGTATCAGCTACTGGATCACATGTCATCCGTACTGCATCTAAATACCCCAAAACCAAAAAGGTAAGTGACTATGTAAATCTAGTCTAGCAAGGAGTGTCTTAGTAAAATAAGACATTTTATAGTCCCCAAAAAAGAAATGATTTTGGAATTATTAGATTGAATGTTCTAGATAAAAGTTATTTATACTGAAAGCTGAAACCATCTACTTTTGTTCACTTGATTTTAGACAAAACTTAAATCACTGGTAACTGAAAGTGATCTTTTGTGAGCACAGAGAGGGTAAAGGAAAGATATCCTATATCCTCGCTATGGTTGCTGCATGTGTGTTCTAGTTTTAAATGAGGGTTGTCTTTGTGAACTACACTACTGCTTTTGATAGCTGTTACATGCATTGTTAACTAATGATAGTTTTTTAACCTCAGTATCTAGTTACAGAATGGTTGAATGACAAAGCAGAGAAGCAAGAATGTCCTGTTGAGTGTCCTTTACGTATCACCACCGACCCAACTGTATTGGCAACAACATTGAACATGCTACCGGGTCTTATTCATTCCCCGTTAATTTGTACCACCCCCAAACACTACATTCGCTTTGGCTCACCCTTTATGCCTGAGAGGCGTCGAAGGCCCCTTCTGCCTGATGGCACATTCAGCTCCTGTAAGAAGGTAGGTGTTTGTATATGTGTGCCCATGCACATCTTCCTGTGAATGAAAATGTGTTTTAGCACTATTGGATGCATATAACTGTGGCATATAACATGTTTTATGTTAGTGTCTAGATGTTCATGAATTCTCTAGATAACTATGTGAGTTTTACTGTGTTAGTTGTTAGACATGAACATTGATGTATCAGGAGCCATGATGATTAAGGTTTGGAATGCATGCTGCATTTTTGGTACTCAAATTATGGCTTCGATATTGTCTCACCTGGAAGTTTTTCAGGTTACTGAGTGAGAACACAAGGCAGTTGATGGAAGGGGGTATATTTTGTAAATGGTTTTGTGGTACTGGTTAATATGGCCATTTGTGATTATTGTGTGATATTGGGCCCTAAATACTTAGAGCACTGTTGTTTCCATAAAAATAAACAGTATTGTGGTTATAACTAATCAGTCAATCACTATTACTTCTTGAAGGAGTATACAGGAAAAATTATCTCATAATTGACATAATTCCTGTTAGTTGATTAGTTAACAATGGGTTAGACTTTTTGTTCTCTAGGGTATATGGAACATGCTATAATGCTTTTCAGAAGCAGAGGACACACTTCATTAGCTCCTCCTTTAGGTGTAGAGTTCTATTCCCTGGAATACCCTTTTCTCTAATCCTCAGATCTGGATTCAAACTTCCTCCTTCAGTGTCTGCCATTGCCCTTCTCCACTGGCATCACATACATGAGGATGCTGTATGTAGCTTTATTTGATGTGATGAAGTCTCCAACTCCAGGCATGTCCTCCCTAGTTCCTCCACACTTAAAGATTTTTCTCTCTCCCCAAGAACATAAGTCATTTCTTGGGGGTCAAGGATATGAAGGAATAGCCAATGTAGCATGAGATGGAAGCAAGGAGTGCAGCGGGAGTCTACATAAAGGAAAGGCAGTGTTAATGAGTCAGTAGCACAAGCTGCAGAAGCATCAATGATACATCCTACATAAGTGTTGCAGTCACTTGCTTTGTGTGGGAAAAACTTCCACGTAGAAGAAATTCTGAGAGATTTGATCACAGGATCCCTTTTTTTTTTAATGTTTATTTATTATGTATACAGTGTTCTGTCTGCATGTATCCCTGCAGGTCAGAAGAGGACACCAGATCTCATTACAGATAGTTGTGAGCCACCATGTGGTTGCTGGGAATTGAACTCAGCACCTCTGGAAGAACAGCCAGTGCTCTTAACTTCTGAGCCATCTCTCCAGCCCCACAAGATCCTTCTTAAAGGGATTTTGCATGATACAATAACATAAGTAACTTGGTGTCATAAATGGCAACAGTTTTTGAAAAACTTTACTATAGGAGTTTTGTCTAGATAATAAAGGATTGTTGGGTCTATAGAGAATTGACTTTTACCACGTCACTTAGATCAACTAACTTGTCTTGGATCTTGAAGGGATTGTCTGAAAAGGAAAATGGTTTGTTGTACAAATCAGCGATCACTAGCTGTGGTAGTGCTTGCCTATTGTTCCATCATTCAGAAGGCTGGAACAAGGTTATTGTATTGTCAATCTGAGCTGCATAGCAAAATCTTGTCTCCAAAAAAAAGGAAGAAAAGAAAAAAAAAAAACACAAGCAGCAAAAAATAAAGCAGGATTTACTGATTATACAACTCCTAAGTATAGAATGACAAAACAGACCCAGTCTGCCTACATTGCTCAATTCTTCATTAAGAGTGATAGCTAAGAGGGAAAACACTTGCACACAAGCTTAGTAACCCCCAGAAACCGTGTAACAGTGGAAGGAGAAAACTATTCTACAACATTGTCCTCTAACATCCACATAGACATGAAATCTGCACCCATACACACAATAATATAATGAATTTCTTTTTTAATTTTCACTGTTTGGTTTTTCAAGATAGGCTTTCTCTGTGTAACAGCTCAGACTGTCCTGGAACTTGCTCTGTAGACCAGACTTGCCCCAAACTCAGCTCTGACTACCTCTGCCTCCTGAGTGCTGGGATTAAAAGCACTCACTGCCACCTCCCTGTTTTAACATTTTTGTTTTAAGGAACAGCAGAATCTTAGCAGCTTTCATGAGGAGTATTGAAAATTAGAAAAGAAAGACCCTGTCTCTTAAGGATGTATAACTCAGTTAATGGCAGGGGTGGGAAGGTTTCTTCAGTGGTAATAGGCATTAACAAGTTGCTCCTATAAACCACCCTAATTTGAAACTCTGCTCTTAAAACCTTTATTAAATAAAAATATAAATAAATAAGAAAATAGGAGTTATGTTGGTTATAGAAAGGGAAGATCAGCAAGAGTGGGATGGAATAAGAAAGAATGGAAAGGGCATGTTCAAAATATGCTATGTGTATATATGGAAAACTCACAAGACCTGTTATATATATTTAGTATATGCTAAGAAAAGCAACTTTTTAAAAAAGGACATTAGGATATAGATATAGTCTTTAAAGCATTTTCATTGAGACAGGCAGTAAAAAAAATCTATTCTAGTGTTTAAGCAGAGTTGATGGGGTCTTTGAAGAGATGGCTCAGCAGTTAAGAGCACTTGTTGTTCTTGTAGAAGACTTGGTTTTATACTCAGCACCCATGTGTTAGTCCACAAGTGTCTGTTACCCCAGTTTCAGGAGATTTTAATTCCCTCTTCTGGCCTGCATGCAGCAAACACACATATGTACATTTAAGCAAAACAGTCACATAGAAAAAAAGTATGGTTTTTACCGAAGGTTTTTAGTAGTGATTAATATAAAGATTGTTATAAATAATGTAGATAAACTTTTGAAGTGCCTTCTTGGGAATTACTATGCGGGATTGCAATCTTGTTTGCATCTTGGTTTTTCAATGAGACCCAAGCAAACAAGAAAAAGTGTTTAAAACTATGACATGATCATTAGAAAATTCATTTGTTTGATCTCCTATTTTTTGTTGTTTTGTTGCTGGGGGGATAATTCAGGTAATCAGGCATTTTTACCCACTGAACCTTCTCACCAGCCATCTTTGAGCTCCTTTTATCTGGCTGTGTTTAGAATTTTGTTTATTTACTTTTAAAGCCAGTGTCACAATAATCTTGGCTGTCCTGGAATTCTATGTAGAACAGGCTCATTTCGAACTCAGGAAGATCTGCCTGTATCTGCCTCTTGACTGCTGGCATTAAAGGCATGAACATATTGTTGAAATTTGGAGAGGGGGGCAAGAAGAGATAAGTGAATGAGTATATTTTTTAAAAATCCAGTCACTTGAATCACAGACTTGAAAATTCGGCATATTTTTCCAGTAGCTTGGTTTTAACATTGATACCTGTTTTTTTGGTTTGGCTTGGTTTGGTTTTGGTTTTAAAGCAAGATTAGGTAGGTATTCTACCATGATTCTTCTACATGCTAGATAAGCACTTTACCACCAAGTTGTAACTCCAGCCCCATATCACTATTCATAAAGAGACTATCATAGCAAGGCTGCTTCATTAAAATTGAGTTTTAATTATTTGTTCTGGCCAGTGATGTAGCTGTTGGAAGGGAGTTTGCATAGCATTCACAAAGGTGGTGGGCGTCTATCATAAACTGGAAGTGTTGGTGGTACAGATTTATCATCATAGCTCTTGAGAGAGATGAAAAGCAGAAGAATCATACAATCATCTTACTCTCCTTTCTTCCTAAAACACCTAAGTCTGCATTGGAATTCAGTTTAAATCACCGCTTTAAATTCTTTAATCCAGACTATATTATGCAGCATCCAACTTTTCCTGAACAGGTAAACTTTTTAAAAATTTCATTAACACATGCACAAAATGTTACGCCTGTATGTGTCCCTGAATGCCAGAAGAGGGTACCAGATTTCATTACGGGTCATTGGGAGCCATCGTATAGTTGCTGGGAATTGAACTCAGGATCTCTGGAAGAGCAGTTAGTGCTCTTAACCACTGAGCCGTCTCTCCAGCCCCTAAACTATGTTTTTTAAGCTAAAAATAGAAGTCTGCTTTTTCTTGTGTACAAATGTTTTCCCTACATGTATGTAAGTGTACTGTATGCATGCCTGCCTGGTACATTTGGAGGCCAGAAGGTATTGGATCACCTTGAATTGGAGTTACAGGTGGTTTTAAACCTCTGTATGAGTATTGGGAAACAAACCCAGGTTCTCTGCAAAAGCAACATGTGCTCTAAACCACTGAGCCATCTCCAACACATAGAACAGTGTGTATTTTTACTCATAGACCCAAGTCAATAGATCTCCTAAGTTAAAAGTAGTGTGTTTGTACCCAGAGTGTTCATTTGTGAGAACATTTATTAATGTCCTGGGAATGTCTAAATTCAGTTAAGTCCAGTTCCCCCCCAAAATAAATTAATGTCTTTTTTTTAATTCTTTGTTTTCTTAACATCATTGCCAATCTTTGTTCTACATTAAGTCATCTGCACATATATAAAGGATATTTGGTCTCCTGGACTCTTTAGAAATTATGTTTTACATTGTTGTTTTATTGTATGCCCTCGAAGGGTTGATAATCTGTTCCTTTAAACATAAACATATTGTTGAAATTCAGAGAGGAGGCAAGAAGAGATAAGTGCATTAAAAAAAAATCCAGTCACTTGAATCACATTGAAAAGAGAAGTTGAAAATTTGGCATATTTCCAGTATTATGCTACTAGGTTTCTTTGCATTTTTTATCTCATTTCACCAGTTTAATAACCCAGTGGAGGGGTTGGGGGTTTAGCTCAGTGGTAGAGCTGCCTAGCAAGCACAAAATCCTGTCAGTCGTCAGCTCGGGGGGGGGGGAGATAACAAAAAAGACAGAAAAAAAATAGGTAACTGGCACACACAACCTCATTCGGGCGTTGGTGGCGCACAACTTTAATCCCAGCACTCGGGAGGCAGAGGCAGGCGGATCTCTGTGAGTTGGAGACCAGCCACCACTGCCCGGCTCTGAAATTATTTTCTAATGCCCTTTTTTTCTTTAATTATGGGGAGTATAGAGATCTCAAATTTGAGTTCTTGTCATTTGCTTTGTACGGAAAAATTAATTTGAAGTAATTTGTATATAATGTAAATAAAAACTTGTATATTTATAAAGAAGGATTTTTTACTTGTATTCCCAGGCTAGTTTTCTCCCATCTATGAAGAAAGAAAAGATCAAGATGACTTCAGAGGTCTCCTCTGCATTCTAAGGAACTGTGCTTCTGATAGCCTGTGTTTTGGGACTCTGTACAAGAGCATGTCACTCTTGATCTTGGCTTTTCAGATACCTTTTCATGCCCTAGAATATTAATGTGATTCAAGTGATCCTGGGATATGTTTTTTTTAATATACCCATTCACTCATCTCTGTTTACTGTTTTTTCAATTTGATAAACATCAAAGATATGTGACAGGATTTTTCCCTGGGTTGTCTTACATTCTAAGAATCTAGCCACCACAGATCTTCCAGAACTATTCTGTTGAAGAGGGTATTTATTTACTGTATCATATATTCTCTAAAGGTGTAAAATTATAATAGTTAGCCTTTTCCTATTCGGAGATAGTCTGGCTGAAATTGATGCTTTTTGAAATTGAATCTTTCTTATGTCCGGGCAGGAGAACCACAGAATGGTGAACCGCTTACAACTGTGTATCTTTAAAAATTCCTTTTCCACAGGATACATAGTTTTACCTCATACCTTTTGCAAGTTTTCTTCTGGCCTTTCTTTTTCCTCATCCATTCAGATTGCATATTAGCCACTAAAAAAAAGTGACTGGAGGGTTCTTTATAAACATTCTACTTTTGATTTCTTCAGAACCTATAAACTATGATGGGGAAGAAGCTCATACACACATTATCACTAAAGAGTATATCTTTTCAAGTGTCGATCTATCTTTAAACAGTAATGCTGTCCTAAGTTTTTGTTGGTTGATAGGATCACATTATATAATTCAGACTGTTTCAGTTTTGCTTAGTAGAAGAAAACTGACTTGACTGTGAGGACTGAGAATGTAACTTGGCTGGTAGAATGCTTCCCTTGGCTCAGTCCCTACTACCACATAAACATGGTATAGTGGTAGAAGCCTGAAATTCTAGCTTGGAAGGTCAAGCAGAGGATCATAAATTCAAGTTCATGTTTAACAAGTTTGAGGCCAGCCTAGGCTGCATGAGATTATTTCAAGAATGATCTTCATTAAACAGAAAGAAAAGAACAGCAAAAGCCAGCCTTGTCCTGAACCACTTGACCATAAAGCCTTGTGCATGTATTTGTATTATATTTCTCATCAGTTAGTGTGTAGTGATCTGTTTAGTGCACTGAAAATATATGTTCTAAATAGTTTTAAACAGTTTTTTTTAATTCTCTGGGTTCCCCCCCCCCCATTATAGCGCTGGATAAAGCAAGCCTTGGAAGAAGGGATGACTCAGACATCATCTGTGCCCCAAGAGACTAGAACACAGCACCTATACCAAAGTAATGAGAATAGTAATTCTTCTAGTATCTGTAAAGACAATGCAGGTATGTATCTGATCTTTTTCTAAATTTGACATGAATAGCCATCATTTGAGGTTCACAGTAAAAATTTCAGTGTTGGTACTCTGATATAAAAAGAAATAGTGTGTTCTCTAAATAGTTACTTTACATCTGTCTTTACAGAGGAAGAGAAAGATCTCGAGTCAGGGATCAGTTTTCCCAGGACGACAAAGAAGGAACTAGACAGTGTACAGATAACAACAGAAATGGTTATAAAAAAGGTTAGATACGTTTAAAGTAGTAAGTTTAGGAACTCTTTATTTGTATTTTATAAGGGGAGGCAGTACAAAGTGGTGGAACACTAATATTCAGGGAAAAAATGGAAATGTTATGTGACTTGTTGGGTGGGATTTAGCTAAAGGGGCAGGAAATAATGACATTATGAAGAATCATTATTGACTTTTTTTTTAAAGGACTTGCCCCCAAGAACTATAAAACTCCTTAGATGACATGGCTTTTATTTAAATCCTCATGAGCCAGATGACTATGGAAAAAATGATCTGATCTATTATCCTTCACAGTGTTTTATTGTAGGCTTCTACCTGTGAAAGCATTGGTGATTGACTTATGCTACCCTTTTATTCTGTTTAGTGCAGGCTGGTATCAATCTCACCCTCCCTGGTACTCATATTCAAATGTATACCACCATCCCTTGTGACACAATCTTCACACACTGCCAAGCTTTGGGGGTTTTTGTTTTGTTTTGTTAATTAACTTTCTCCTTTTTCTCAAAATTATGCAATATTAGCATAATTAGTAGATCCTTGGGGTGAGAGGGTGTGGCAAAACATGTACTTTTAACTTTTGTGGTGCCACTGTTTCAGTCCCTGACCCAGACAAAGAAATAAATAAAATAAACCATTCTCTGTGATTTCCATAAGCTTACCTCTAAATCAGTTTTCTGAATATTATATAGACATAACATAGCCAAGTGTGGTGATAACACCCACCATTTGGGAGGCAAAATAAGATGAGGATTGCTGCAAGTTCAAGGCCAGCCTGGGGTACATAGCATGACCCTAGTTTACTAAAACTCATGTTAAGGCTACAGCTAACATAATACTTTGGGGTTTTGTTTTGTATTGTTTGGGGGTGTTTTTGTTTTGGGTTTTTTGTGGAGGGTTGCTTTATTTTTGTAGACTTGCTGGGTGATTATTATAAAGTTGAATTTAATTAAAAGAATTTTACTAGTAATTATATTAAAATTCTACATCCATGTAGATTTTAATCTTCATCTACTGAAACAGATTCCGTTTTGAATAAACAAAATTTTTGAGGCAGATGTCCCTCAATTATGTCAACTTTTAGGCAGTTTTTATGTTAGAGTGACTCCTATCTGGTGGGTGTGTTGTGTAGGTATATAGTTAGTCTTGGAAAATAGACTATATAGCAGTTCATTTCCTGGTTTTCACATACTTAGAAATTGTCTTTGTTGCTGCATGTCCTCAATGGAATTGAATTAGCACTGTTAGTCACCAGCCTTGATTGCATTTCTACCCTCTATTCAAGCAAGCAATGAGAAACATTCTCAGATCACACCGTGCCCTTAAGGATCAGTATAATAGAAGAAAAGCATTACATAAAGAAATCAATCCATTGTTACTACTAAAATGTGGTGTGAACCATGAGGAATTATTTTGTTGTGTTTTGTTTACAAGAATACTGAGGAAAGTGTATGAAGACAGTAGAAAGAAATCAAATAGATCTTCTTTTGAGGACTGGCTCTCTATCCTTAAAACTGTGTGATGTGCTAAATGTACATCATTTGTAAAATGAGACTAGCAATGCCTGCTTTATGAGAAACTGAATACTATATAATGTATAAAGTGCTTGGTGTAATGTCAGACCCATAGTAGAAACTGCTGCTGTCATTCTTCACAGAATATTCTTTCCTGTCAAATATGAACTACATAGATTAAAAATAAAAAAAATTCCTCTACTGTATGTAGTTGTGCCTAATATATAATCCCAGTAATCAAAACTGGTAAGGAAATCTGGTTTTTGAGGACAACCTGTAAGGAAATAGTAAGGAAAAGTCAAGGGATGCTTAAAGCTAAAATTGTATAAAAATAAGAAATATTACCATTGACATAGGAATAACAGTTGAGTAAATCTTTGATTAGAAGTAAATACCAGCCGGGCATTGGTGGTGCACGCCTTTAATCCCAGCACTTGGAAACAGAGGCAGGCAGATCTCTGTGAGTTCGAGGCCAGCCTAGTCAACCGAGTGAGTTCCAGGACAGTCTCCAAAACAATACGGAGAAACTGTGTCTTGAAAAAACAAAACAAAAAAGTAAATACCACTTAAATATGAAGACAGGGTTTTCCTCCTCAAACTTAACAAAACTAAGAAACAACCTGGGAATGGTCATACTTGGATATATGATGCAAACCATTATTGAGAAATACTTTTTAAGTTTGATTTAAGTTTGAGCATAAAGGAAATTTCATATTCACTAATGGAAAGAATAAATGCTGTGTTTTCATATTCTTATTACACCAGTAGATTCCAAGGATTCTAAGTTTATCTAAAACTTCAAATAAAATTTGAAAAGGTAGTAATCAGGTACTTTGAAAATACACAATTAGCTTCCCTGTGTCACTAACGACTGTATCATAGCTCATGTGCAAGAGCAAATGAGAATATGGAACAGGACAACTAGACTAGGCTGTGAAATAGATGTGGTAAATTACTTTGGAGTTTTCATCTACTTGAGAGATTGTAAAATTATTGGATCCTTTGCCAGTGCAAATTCTAAGTGTATTTAAATGTTTTCTTACTATTTTTGGGTTCTTTGTGTTTTGGTTGGTTTTGATTTGTTTGAGTTTATTTTTTTTTGAGACAAGGTCTCACTAGGTAATCCTGGCTAGCCTCAAGTTTGCCATCTTCTGCCTTAGTGTCCTAAGTGCTAGGGAGAGGTATGTACCACCACACCCAATACGCTAATTCAAATAGTATTAACACTTGTTTCTGTGGTCATGCTATCTTTGAGTTAACATAGTAATAAAAAGATATTCAGTAAAAATGATAGAACAGGCCGGCCAGTGGTGGCGCACGCTTTTAATTCCAGCACTTGGGAGGCAGAGGCAGACGGATCTCTGTGAGTTCGAGGCCGGGCTGGACCAACAGCCTCCAAAACAATAGAGATAAACCCTGTCTCGTAAAACAAACAAACAAAAAATGATAGAACAGTACTCCAACTAACAGTCTGTTAAGAGCCAGGTAGTGGTTGCAGAAGCAGGCGGTCAAGGGCAGCCTGGTTTACAGTGTGAGTTTTAGGACAGCCAGGGCCACACAGAGAATTTCTGTCTCCAAACAAACAAAAAACAGTCTGTTCAGAATTATCATATGCTTTAAAATATTTGTAATCCTAAACTCACTAGTTGTTTCAGGTACTATGTAAAGATGTAGACAAGCAAATATTTATGTACAAAAATACTCATAATTTCTAATAGTTACAAAATTACATAGACAAAAATTTTAAAAGCCCAAACTCCTACTGATAAAAGAGTAATAGAATTTGTCATTTGATCTGTGCTCACCTAAATTATCTTAATGAAATAATGTATACTATTATTGACATTTACTTTCTGAGCCCTTTTCATGGGCCATTTTAATTTTTATTCTTGGTTTGAGGTTGTTGCCAAGTGGTATTACTTGCCTAGCATGAGAAAAGCCTTTGGTTTGATCTCTGGTGCCACAATTTATTTTATTTTATTTTTATTTTTTTTATTTTTTTTAGTTTTTACGAATCAGGGTTTCTCTGTATTGTTTTGGAGGCTGTCGGTCCAGCCCGGCCTCGAACTCACAGAGATCTGCCTGCCTCTGCCTCCCGAGTGCTGGGATTAAAGGCGTGCGCCACCACCGCCCGGCTGGTGCCACAATTTTTAAAATAGATTGTCCTTGGTTGGTTTATCAAACCGATATAACACCACAAGAAAAGCATAGTATCACTTCTGAATTATATTTACTTAACTCCTTAAATATTCAATAGCAATATTTTGCTAGTATTTCCAAGAATATCAGTATTGCTAAATATGGTTTGTGCTTAGAATCCTAGCACTGGAGAGTTTGAGAAAGGAAAATCCTAAGTTTGAGGTCATCCTCTACATTACATGACCCTGTCTCAAAAAAGGTGTGGAGAAATGTATGTTAATATCAATTCCACATTTTACAGAAAATAGAATAACTTTCAGAAACAAGATCAGTATATTTAAAAGCCAGTAGAAATAAGCTAAGGGAGCAGTGAGGCTTAGTGGTAAGGTACTTGCCAGAAATATACAATGGCCACAAATATGTATTAAAAGTACTAGTCTAATAGAAATAAATGTGTTTTTTTAATTCAGTGAAGAAAGATTATAGTTATTTTTCAATTACAAAAGATTTGCAAAGAGGGGAAAAATGATAGTAACCTTTTACCTACAGGAAAGGTGGAGTGGAAACCAGCTCCCTAAATTTAATTATAAGTACTTCTTCCTTAAGAGTTTTATAGGGTATCAAGGGGTTGGCTAAGTGAGTAAAATTGCCTGCTGCACAAGTCTGAGGACACAAATTCAGATTCCAGAACCTTGTAAAAAGCAGGATGAATGAGATGCACCTCTAAGCCCAGCACTGCTGTAATGAGGTGAGGTGGAGACAAGCCAGAAGAGCATAGGACGGTGAGCCTGGAGTGTGCTGGGTTATAGAGGCACTGCTTCAACAAGGTGAAAGGAGAGAGCAGATTGCAAAAGTTGCCTCTGGCCTCCACACATGTGTAGTACAAATGCGCATTTTTTCCTCTTAAATATAAATTTGGGCAGGGATATAGCTAAAATGGTAAGAGTGCTTACGTAGTATGTGTCGATGTCCCACAGTTGAACCCTCAAAACAAGGTAGTGTGGTGCTTCACACCTATAATCCCAACACTTAGGAGTTTCTGGCAGGAAAATTGCCAACTGTAAGTTCCATCTCAGCCTGAACTAAATGATGGGCCACAGTGAGAGATCTGTTCTCAAACACACCCATAAACATATTGAGTTACAGACTGCTGGGCTATATATTGTTAGACCTTTAAAAAAAAATGGAGGCATGCATGCTACTAAGGCTGACAACTTGGGCTCAGTCCCTGAGACACACGTGGTGAAAGAGAGAATCAACTCCCCAAGTTGTCTTTTGACTTCCACATGCACAACATAGCATACATGCATCCATACACATTTACACATGCACATGAAATAAAATATTTTCTTAAAACAAAATAGGTGGTGGGCCAATGGATGGCATTTTCATAGTTCAGGGGTTTAGAATTGCGAAGGCATAGTAGATACATTTAGCTAATAAAAGCATTGTTACAAAAGCAATAGAAACTTTTAGGTTGTTTTTTGTGTGTGTTTAGTTTTTTGCCTATACATATCATGTACATGCACTACATAAGTCCTTGGTGCCCATGGAGTTCAGAGAGGGCATTAGATCCTCTGAAATTGGAGCTATAGATGTCTATGAGCTGCCATGTAGGTAACTGAACCTGGTTCCTCTGCAAAAGTAGCCAGTGCTCTTAACCACTACCATCTCTACAGCCCCAGTAAATACATTTTAAAAGCAAATAAACTGAAAAAGCGTATTTGTAACATTTTTGACAGTCAACTTCTTTATTTATAGAACTCTTATAAAACAAGGAAAAGATCAGCATACTGATATAATGTAAGCTGAACATGGGCAGATAATTTACACATAAATAGAAAGTTAGTAAGCATATGTAAATGTGTGAGTGCTCATGCATGAAGACCAGAGGAGGCAGTTAGCTGTCCTGTTCTATAGTTCTTCATACTGTTCCTTTGAAACATCACCTCACTGAACCTACAGGTAGGCTGGTGACCCGGAAGCCCCAGTAGTCTGGTCCACCTCCACCTCCCATACTAGGTTACTGGCAAGAGTGCCACTATATCTGGTTTTTAATATTAGTTTTGGGGATTCAAACTCACATTCTCAAGCTTGCATAGCTCCCAGGCCCATAGTCATTCTTTTTAAACAACAACAAAAGTCCTATATCCTAACAAATAACAAAACAAGTACAGAAATAAGTAGGGGAAAACATTTTTTTTAATCATTAGAGTACACTTATAATTGCATTAAAGGAAAATAACAGCACTGGTTAAATTTTGGCACTGTTGATGTCACATACCCATTTTTAAAAGGTATTCATAAATCAGACATGGTAGCACATACCTGTATTTCCAGATTTTGGAAGACAGGAGATGGATGCTAGTTTAAAGTCAGCCTGAACTACATGGCCATTTCAAGGTCAGTTCAAAATAAGACCCTATTTCAAAAACCCCATACTACCCTCAAAGAACGAGACTCTCAAAATTTTTTTCAGTATCAGGGAAATCATTTTAACTTACATGTGTGGGCTTAAATGCACGAATGTTTGTTTACATAATCTTAGGAAGTATTTAGTCAAGGTTTATCAAAATGTGTGTGTGTGTGAGGAGGAGGGAGAGAGAAGAGAGAGAATTTGACAACGGTATACATAAAGAAATAGAAAAACAGGGCAAAGACTACTGACCTATCATTCCAGCAGTCATTAGGTCTATTGAGTATAGCATCCTAAGTGTTCAGTGGATGTCATTACAAATAGATCCTTTAATCCCAGCACTGGGGAGGCAGAGGCAGGCAGATCTCTGTGAGTTCAAGGCCAGCCTGGTCTACAAAGCTACACAGAAAAACTCTGTCTCGAGAAATCAAAAGGAAAAAAGTAGATAGTTCATTCATTCATTTTATAGCAGTTCCACCCTGTTTCCCTACAATGATCTTCACAACAAAATGTGTCATCGAACTCTCAAAGAGCTCTTAAAGATTGGATTTGAAGTCTTTAGAAGTGTTTAAAAGTTACTGTGTAGATTAGTCTTGCATTACATGTTGGTTTGTTTGTTTGTATCTAAGCACGTTAAGAAGGCTAAAATAGGGGCTGGAGAGATGGCTCAAAGGTTAAGAGCACTGATTGCTCTTCCAGGGGTCCTGAGTTCAATTCCCAGCAACCACATGGTGGCTCACAACCATCTACAATTCAATCTGGTGCCCTCTTCTGGCATGTAGGCATGTGTCATAAATAAATCTTAACAACAACAAAAAAAAAAGAAGGCTAAAATAACATGCTATATAGACTGATTGAAAAAGTACTCTTTCAGTGTAGGGAAATGAAAATCCTGAAAAAGCCGAACAGTGAGTCTATTTAAACATAATCAGTGCCTCATACCTCTTTGTATCACATGCCCTGTGATACAGTGGTTTTGCTGTTCGAGTTCCATTATCACCAGAGAAATCTTCCTAAGCACATCTCTGATCATGATCCAAACTATTTAATCTTCAGCACCATATGGGGGTAGGGAAACATTGACAGGTGCTGTAATGCCTAGTCTTTCTTTTGGTACCTCAAAGTCTTCATCTTTAATACAGGGTGATGATAATAGCAGTAATGCTAGGTTTATAGACATCTTAAATTCTCGTGTCAAGCATACCATACAATGCCTGGTATACAAAAAAAAGAAACCACTTAAATAATGATGTTCTTTTGTTTTCTGAGAAATGGAATCCATAGTGCTGCTCAGGCCTAGGCTAGCTTTCAACTGTTGGACTCAAGCAGTCTTTCTACTTCAGCCACCTGAGTAACTAGGACTATAGTCCTTTGACACTGTATCTGACTTTACCCACTTTGAAGGGTGTTTAAGTGTACATTTATTTGCTTTAATTTTCATCGTTACTGAGGGGCCATGGTATGCATGTAGAGTTCAGAAGAGAACTTTTGGGAGTCGATTTTCTCCACCTTTATGTGGGCTCCTGGGATTGAACCCCAAAGCACCTTTTCTTGTCAGATCATCTCAAAGGCTCATTTTGTATCCCAGGCTGGCCTAGAATTTGCTGTGTAGACTAGGCTGACCTAAAATTTGAGGCAGTCCTGTCTCTGCTTCAAAAGTGGTGGGGTTACTGTTCAGCTTGATCATACTGACAATAAACTTAGGTTAAACATATTTTACATGTTTTCTCTAAGCTCTTTGAAAACAGAATAAATGTATAATGGCCCTTATACATCTAACTTTGCATGTAGTACATACTAACTAAATAAATGATCTTTTAGCTATAAGTACATAAAAGTACATTTTCCCTCTGAGATATGTTTTGTCCTGAAGGTCCTCTCAAAAACAAGTAACTACACTACATCAAACACAAACCACAGTCACTAAAATACTTAATATAGTAACTTGCTTTTCTAAGTGGACCTAAGAATACAGTTAGTCTAATCATAAGGAGTCTTGTGGTTTTTTTTAATAATTGAGAATTTTTCTAGCTCTTAGTGTTCAGCATTTGAACACGAGGAGCTAGATAAGGATCCAAGAATATGTGTGTGTCCTACTTAAGAGTGTTTGCTGAAAGAGCTGCTGGAAAAGTACACAGATAAATAAGAAAAGATGAACATGGGTATGATAACCTAGCAGGTGGTAGTATAGAAGTAGAGAGTGGTTTAAGCAATCATCTTGGCATTGATTGTTAAAATTGTTTAGTTTCATGTGGAATTTCTCTGGGACATGGGAAGTAGTGATTGGAAGTATGCTTAGGTATGGGGCTTGAGTAGAGGAAATCATTTAATGGGATGAGTCACAAGAAGAGTTAGGACCCATTGCAGGTTAGAGGTCGGTGCCTTTGCTACTTAGCCTTACAGTAAGATATGATTCGGCTCTCATCCAAGCTTTGTGTTTCACAGACTTACTGAGCCCATTAAAGAAATGGAAGTCTCGCTATCTGATGGAGCAGAATATCACCAAGTTGCTTCAGCCTCTGTCTCCAGTTACACCACCCCCTTCCAGCTCAGGCTCAAAGAGTCCCCAACTGTCCACACCTGGCCAGACTCACCCAGGAGAAGAGGAGTGTCGAAATGGATACAGCCTCATGTTCTCACCAATCACATCTCTTACTACTGCTAGTCGCTCCAACACTCCTCTGCAGTTTGAGGTGATTAGGGTTTGGTTGTTGGGAGTGATTGATATGAAATTATTTATACCCCTTCATTTCAAATATATCATTTCAGATGTTTCTTAACTGTCTTCATCTTAATTAAGAAAATCAGCGACCTAAGGTCACTGTGGGCTGGTAGCTGGTAGCCTCTTGTCTTGGCAGCCCTTATTCTTGCCAAAATAGGAACAGGATTACCAAGGTTCCGTTCACTTGTCTGCTTAATTTTAGGTAGTAAGCTTGCAGGATCTTCATCATATTGGTCAAAAGGGATGTGCCTGTGGTACCATTAGTTTCCCAAGCCTGGATACTCAGACTACACTGTGGGCTCACATCTGTGTTTAGGCCTCTAAAGTATTTCCCAGGTTCTTTGGTAGCTCCAGGGAACAGAGAATTAGAAATATTTGGGATTTGGCTTATGGTGAATGTGTTTGTTGTCATTCTTGTTGTTGATGTTTTGTTTTGGTTTTCCCACTCCAGGTTACTTTCCCTCCTTGTTACAATGTGTTAGGACTGAGAGGTAGTAACATACTTTAACAGTTGGATTACATTAGAAGTATATATACTAAGCTGTTCCTTACAGTTATACCCAATCACTTTAGTATTCAAGTTCAAGTGGAAGATGTGAATATAATCCATATGTATTAAAAACTCAGCTTTTACATGTTGCTTTAATTATATAGATATTCGGGGTGGGGGATGACTTGATCAGTCCACTAGAAAGTCTTGACTTTAATGTCTCTGGATGTCATCTTGAAAAGGCTGCATGTCTAACAGTTCACACTCTTGTTGAAACTTTTATGAGTGTAAGTATTAAAAACACCTGGATTTTCTAATACTAATACAAAGGAGCTAGCAACTGAAAGCAGAACAGTGTGCTCTAATTCTAATTCAATCCAGTATTCATTTACTATAGTTCAAACATTTCTGGATGGAAAAATACCATCCTGGTTACATTTAATTTTCGTAGGGAAATTATATTCCTGTTTCATTCTTTTTTAACCAGATAGATATTAAAGCAGAATTCAGACCTTTCTTTGTGTGCTTAACAGTTAAACTTTCTGTTAACATTTAGAATTTTATGGTAAGATATCCTAAGGTGAAATTGTCCCTGGAACAGGAATAGAGTTTCACCTTATCATAGCAAGTTTTATTATTAATATGAAATCATAGACACTAGAAGTCTTCCAAAACAAGTAAGTTTATACACAGCAGATTTCCTATCCCTTGAAGCATTTAATAAGTATAAAATGCTATGCAAATGCAAGGTATTTTAAGAGAGAGAACATACAGTCTAAGCATGCTTTTAAAATACCAAAAAGCAGACTAGCTCAACAGAAAAGGGACTTGAAGCCGGGCGTTGGTGGTGCAAGCCTTTAGTCCCAGCACTCGGGAGGCAGAGGCAGGTGGATCTCTGTGAGTTCGAGGCCAGACTGGTCTACAAAGAGAGTTCCAGGACAGCCTCCAAAACAATACAGAGAAACCCTGTCTTGAAAAACAAAAGAAAAAAGGCACTTGATGCCAAGCCTGACATCTGAGTTCAGCCCTTGTAAGTAGAAAACCAGCTCCCAGGTTGAACCTCTGACTTCACACAGACATAAAATAAATAAATGTAAAGTTTTAAACATGAAAACATGGAATTTAAAGACATGGCTCAGCAGTCAAGAGCTTGTTGCATTGCCAGCACCCAAATCGGGTGGGTCACAACTACCTATAACTCCAACTCCAAGGGACGGAACTCCCTCTTGTGTCTTCCTCAGGCATTTGCAATAACATGCACAGACACATACACATTCACACATAATTTTTAAAAAGAAGAGTACTTGGTGCTCTTGTCGAGGATTGGGCTTTGATTACCATCATCCACATGGTAGCTCACAATCCTCTAACTCCAGTTCCAGGGATCTGATGCCCTCTTCAACCTTCCACAGGCATATGGTGCACAAACATACATGCAGGTTTAGCACCCATACATAGTGTGCTTTAAAAAGTGAAAAAAAAAGGTAATTATTCAAAATATTATTAGGAAGGAAGGAAAGAAAATATGTTAAATAGCAAAACTTCAGGTAGGTACATGATTATAAAGTTATTATTTAAATAAGGCAGTGTCGCCATGCTCACCATTACAAAAACAACTTCATCCTACCAATCTTTGTCATCATTCTGAGAGCAACAGTCTTTCCTATATTTGAGTACAGAAAGGTTGGTTTACAAGCTTTTATCATTGAAACTGTCACACAGAGAGTTGGGACTAGGCCATATATCTATAATCCCTGCGGTTTGAAGGCACCATTAGTTTAAAAAGGAAATAATATATTGAAAGGTGATGCAATATGAGACTTACTTCTGTATTGTTCTTCTAATGTACAATTGTTATTTGGGAAAAGTAGTGTTGAAATAAAACTTTCTGTTAAAGGTTTAAAAAGTAAAATAAAATACAGGCTAAAATGCCTATAGTTAAGAGCTTTGGCTTTTCTTCCAGCAGATCCAGTTTTGAATTCCCAGCACAGCCACATGGCTCTTCACAGATCTGTAACTCCCTGGGGATGCAGTGCCCTCTTCTGATCCTTCCAGGTCCTGCATGCATGTGATACACAGACATGCAGGCAGGCAAACACATTAAGTAAAAGTAGAATCTCAAAGTTTTGGGGGGTTTTTGTTTGGTTTGGTTTAGTTTGTTTGTTTTGAAATATCAAAAAGGTGTCACAAATATAATCCAACTTAAAGTGGAGAGGCAAAACATACATTCAGGACACACCTAGTTCTAAGGGAATGAGGTACACAGTCAAAGAGAATGAGCTCTTCAGGAAGGGAAAGAATGTAGAGGAAGAGTAAAAGCAACTTGAGAGAACACATCCACTTAGCCTTGCCTTTCCCTTCTCGTGAGCTCACAGATTTATACTCTATCTTACACAGGCTCTAGCACCCTCCCCACTGAAAAACATTTACTATCCAAACCTTGTTTTGCTGAAACAGCTCCATATATCCTATTATGACATAGCGTATGTCTGCTATTAGGGCCACAGTCATTGATAGTCTGTATATTGAGAATCTTCCCCCTACCCCAGCCCATGGTACCCTAAGTCCTTGTCAGAGCTGCCATCATTACTTTCCTGTTGCCATTCATATCATCCATCAGGAGTTCACTTTTCAGTCCCCATGTGTAGAGAGGTACTGCCTCAGCTAACTGTCCTATCGTGTGTGTTCTATGTAGGTCACAGAACAAATATATACATGGTATTTGGGTGTGTGAGAGAGAGGAGGGGGGTTTGGTGGTGTTTGTTGTGTTGTTTGTTTTGTTTTGTTGTCCCCCCTAAAATACAGTGGGTTCTGACTGCTAGAGATGCTCAAGTGTAAGATGAACTGGCCATCTTTCTCTTAATGTTAGTTCCCAGGTATTCTCCTGGATAACTGATAGGCCTAAAGCTAGTAAGAAAATGAAGAAAGATAATGAAAAAAAAAAGAGGTATGAAGTGAAGGAACAGAACTCCTCTAGGAAGAAAAAGGGGAGGGTGCTCTCACCACCCCATAAGAAACACTAAGTCCTCTAAAAATAATTAACGCTTTAACATTTCACCTCTTTCTTGAGTTCTACTTAAGGTATTTATTTACAGCATGAAACATTATACCTAGCTTTCCTTAAGTTCTTTCCAAGACACCAGGAAGCATTTAGCAAATCACTTTGTCCATGGAGATGAGTTCTACAGTTAACATTTCTCCTGTCCTTTCATAAGCACACCTACCCCCACCACCAAAAAATAGTTGTGGCTAATACCCATGCTTGCCTTTACTTTCTTTTGTTTTGATTCTCGACTTGGAGTAGATGCATAACAAGATGCTTTTTCCTCCCCTAGAAAAATCTTCCCCAGAGAGTCCCCCTGTACATAGGCCTGAGTCCCTGTCACCTGGGGATAGTTATCGCACTATCTCAATCACACATGGAGGAGATTGAGAAAATAAGTATGTGAGCATGGTCCTGAATGTGTGGGAGGGCTGGGAATCTGAATGAGTGGGGTGCTGGGCTGGAGGACAGCCACTCATTCACAGCAAGTAGAGTGAATCTTCTGTATAACTAGAAATAGACGAAGGAAATTTAAGTAGCTGTGTATATGTTGTGGGGTTGGTTTAGTTGTCATTTGGGGGAAGCAGTGGCTGAAGAGTTTTTAAAGAAGAAAATCTGCAAAGGATACAGATTCTATGCTATCAAAGCCTTGTTAGAGAAAGTAATAATGTCTGCTTGTTAACAAGGAAAGTGGAGTTGGTAGGCACTGTCTCAGTATTCATCATGCTATCAACGTATTATTGGATTTAAACTGGCAGCTCTGCATTGGGCTTCGGGTGATAGTTGAGCAGCTTCCTTGAGAATCCAACTTTCCTCAGCTTTCCTTCACTTTCTCTGAAGCTCTGTACTGGGTGTAGTAAATATTCAAGAAACCTTAAGTCCACACTCTGTGTTATAGGCTCTGTTCTGCAGTGGCTGGGATATGGTTGCTGTACAAGTGATTGATACCTCTCAGGCTATCAGTACATGCTTTTGAATGTTTTTCTTGGAAACTCTTCTGCTGTAAAGATCCTAAATTCAGATTTTAGTGTTAACTCTTACTATAAACTTTAGGAAAATGTAGTAATTATTTCTATAAATCTACATGGTGCTTTTTTTCCTCTTAAAGAGAAAGTTATAATCTCTGTATCTTTTAGAAATTAATCTTTAATACTACTCACTAAAATAATTATGGCCCAACTCCCTGAGAATTGACCAAATTCTAAGTCAGTCGGATTTTAAGAAACTGAAAACATTGTGTTCCATTAGTTTACTGCTGATTTCCTGGTGTAATGAGTCCATCTTGTTGGGAAAGTAATAAGGTTGTTCTGACTTTGATTATTAAAGAGTCCTATAGAGCAGGGATTTGCTATTTGACATTGTATTTGGGTTTCTGGTACTTTTTGTAGGCAGTTGACCTAGTGGAGGAAACCTTGATGTTAGGAGATAGCAATAGTAGGTGGGTTTTTATCACCGGTGCTCTTCAATGGTAGTCATTGCAGTCCTTTGATACATTGGTAGACAGCAGAGGACACAGAAGAATTGAGCAGACATAATTGAGAAACGTAATTCAAGGTGTAAGTTAATGAAGAGCAGGTTGGTTGCTGTCTTTTTAATGCCACTCTCCTACTGAACCAGTAATTGACATGCTTGGCTTTTCAGCTATGTTCCACTTTTCTGCACCTTCCCTCGCCATCTTCCATTGATACTAATTTAGTAATGTATACTACTAGAAACCTGCAATTTAAAACCTTTCTGTGTTGTGCTTGGGGCTCAGATATGCCCCTGACTACACTGCCAGCCCCCAAGTGTGCTATCAGTTGACCAGCAACCCAAGCAGACAGAGTAGTCATGTTGTCCAGTAGTCTGGTGGGTTGACCCTTTGTTTTCTTAATGGACTTTATACATGTTAATGAGTCTCTCTCTTCTGCTCCCATCCCTCAGCTTGTACACCTGTGTTCCTTTACTTCCCTTTCTGCACATTGACTTTTCCCTTTCTGCCATGCCCCTATCTCTGATGATTTTTATCCTTTCAGCTTTGTCACCGAAAAGACCTGGATTTGACAAAAGTGGGATACCCAGACTCCAGCACTCACAGCTGTGCTGATAGGCCTTCCATGCTCAACTGCAGTCATCCTGACCTGGCTTCTCATCCCCCTGTTGCTCCAACCTCAGAGGCTGGCTTCCCAAGCAGGAGTGGAGATGGCCCTCAGACATTGTTGAGAAACTCAGACCAGGCGTTTAGGACAGAGTTCAACCTGATGTACGCCTACTCCCCTTTGAACGCTATGCCTCGAGCAGATGGACTGTATAGAGGGTCCCCCTTGGTGGGGGACAGGAAGCCTTTACATTTAGATGGAGGATATTGTTCCCCTGCAGAAGGCTTTTCCAGCAGATATGAACATGGCTTTATGAAAGATCTTTCTCGTGGATCCATGTCACCTGGTGGTGAAAGGGCCTGTGAAGGAGTCCCATCTGCTCCTCAGAATCCCCCACAAAGGAAAAAAGTAAGTATTCATGTTATATGGGGCCTCTTTTAAAGATATTAATCAGATAATTCAGAACTTTCCAAGGTCCAGTGCATAACACTGGCCTCTCTGTTGTAATCTGTGAAAAGTAGATCTTTTATGTAATTACATTTACTTCTTTGGTTTATGTGGAATGTGTGGGGCATGACCATGCCAAAGGTACATATGTGGAAGTCAGAAGATGACTTGTGGAAATCAGTTCTCTCCTTCAACCATGTGAGCCCTGAAACTGAACTTGAGTTGTCTTCAGTGTTGGCATCTCTCAGGCCCTGAGAAGTAGACTGTATTAGTACAGCTGGTAAGTGTTGTGAATAGTCAGAAGGATTGAAGTGCAATCAGAAGAGTACTTGTGTAGCATGAGTAAGGCCTTCTTCCATCTCCAGTATCCTCAATACAAATAAAATAATATCCAGCTAGGCATAGTGGCAAATAGCTATGACCCTAGCATTCTTGAGGTTGAATTGGAATTGCAAAGCTGAAGCCATACTAGCCTTTTTAAACACAGCAAATCTTAAATAGCTGTTGTGTGCAGCTGAAAGGCTAGAACACTGGAAAGAAAACTGAAAGGTGTGTTATTGCAGAACTCAGTTTGGGACACAGCTTTAAGATCATCAAATGTGTTTTCTCAGACAGATGTGGCTCACATTTATAATCTCAGCTCCCATTTGTGAAGCTGAGGCAGGAGGATTGAGTTCCATGACAGAGACTGGAGGACTCAACTTAAGTTCCCAACTTCTGGGTTAGGTGGTATACAGCTGCTTAATATTAACTCCAGCAGCCGGGCATTGGTGGCGCACGCCTTTAATCCCAGCACTCGGGAGGCAGAGGCAGGCGGATCTCTGTGAGTTCGAGGCCAGCCTGGTCTACAGAGTTGAGTTCCAGGACAGCCTCCAAAACAATACAGAGAAATCCTGTCTCAAAAAACCAAAAAAAAAAAAAAAAAAAAATTAACTCCAGCAGTACTGACTTACAAAATACATAATAACATTGGACTGGATGGGTGACTCAGTGGTTAAAGAGGACTGACTGCTTTTCTAGAGTATCTAGGTTCATTCCCAGCACACACATTGCAGCTTTCTCTGACTGTGGTTCCAGTTCTAGGGAATCCAGCATCCTTACACAGACATACTTGAAGGCAAAAGCACCATTGCATATAAAATAAAATAAGTTATTGAAAAAAAATCATATAGCATGACAAATGTCTTTGCATTTCTGGTTTCATTTGTTACATATATGGGTAATTAGAGTTTGCTTCAGAACTATTTCTAAAATAAATTGGGCACCTGTGATATGCCAAATTTTTGTACTGAATGTTAGCAATAAAAAGCCAAAGAATGGGTTACTAGAGAGATGTCTCAGCAGGTAAGAACACTTACTGATTGTCACAGAACCTTAGTTAGAACATAGATAGCACTTACATGGAATATCTCACAAACAACTATAACTCAACTCCAAGGCATCCCATATCCCCTTCTTCCCTCTGAAGCCACATAAACATACATATGGGTAAATAAAATAGTTTGGGGGTATTTTGTTTTGGTTTTGGGGCCTTTTGTTTTGTTTTGATTTTTCAGGGCAGGGTTTCTCTGTGTTGCTTTAGTTGTCCTGGAACTCACTCTTTAGACCAGGCTGTCCTCAAACTCACAGAGATCCACCTACCTTCTGCCTCCCAAGTGTTGTCATACATCTCTGCCTACCTCTGCCTTATATGTGGTGTCGTACATCTCTGTTATCTTAGTACCTGGGAGACTGAAGTATGTAAATCCTAAGTACCAGGCCTGCCTGGCCACATAGATCCTGGCCCAGAAAAAAAATAAAAATCTTGAAAAGCTAAATACTAGGCTGTAATCTATCCAAGCAGTTGGGAGGTAAAGGCAGGAATTTGAGACCATGTAGGACAACATGAAACTATCTTCAAAGAAAGACAATTCTTCCTTTCAAAAATAAAATATATGCCAGCAAGGTAAGTTTAGCAGGTAATGGCCGGACGTTGGTGGCGCACGCCTTTAATCCTAGCACTTGGGAGGCAGAGGCAGGTGGATCTCTGTGAGTTCGAGGCCTGCCTGGTCTACAGAGCGAGTTCCCAGGACAGCCTCCAAAACAATACAGAGAAACCCTATCTCGAAAAACCAAAAAAAAAAAAAAAGTTTAGTTTGATCTCTGGAACCTTCATTTAAAAAGCCAGAGCCGGGACTGGAGAGGTGGCTTGGTAGTTAAGAGCTGCTCTTTGAGAAAATAAGGCTCAATTCCCAGTACCCACAGGCTCACAGTGATCTGTTACTCCAGTCTTGGGGATCCAACACCCTCTTTTGGCCTCTGCCACCATCAGCCATGTACATGATGCACAGATACACATGCAGGCAAAACACTCATTCAAAAAAAAAAAAGACTTAATTTTTAAACCAAAGCCAGATTAAGTAGCTCAAGTCTGTAATCCCAGCCTCAGCACTTTGTAGCAAGATGCAAAGTAATGATAAAAGAATCAGACAGAAGTCCAAGGGCAGAAATAAGACTAATTCCCTCAAAAAGAGCCAACTTTAGATCAGAAAAGTTGTCCTCTAATCCCTATATATGCATCATTATATATGCTTGTATACACACACAAAGGAAAAAATTAAAAGCCCAGTAAATTTAACTTATACTTTAATTTATAGCTTAGTCAAGATTCTACAGTAGGTTCAATAAGCAATAGTACTTGGTGGACAGGAATAGGGTCTGTTGTTGACAGCAAGGGGAAAAATGGGTAAAGATTAGAAGGTGGTTTGAGAATTGGGTAAAGTTTCCAGGTTACAGATAGGTTGCTGAAGTCTATAAATGAAATAATTTCTTCTTCCTTTAAAATACTTCTATTCCCTTATGTATAATACAAATAGTCACAAATCCATGTGGTGTCAAAATTTGAGTGTAATGAGGAACATTGAAATAAGTGCTTTTGGGGGGGTTTCAAGACAGGGTTTCTCTGTGGCTTTGGAGGCTGTCCAGGAACTAGCTCTTGTAGACCAAGCTGGCCTCGAACTCACAAAGATCCGCCTGCCTCTGCCTCCCTAGTGCTGGGATTAAAGGTGTGCACCACCAATGCCCGGCTTTCTGCCCTACTCTTACAGATGCCTCCATTGTTGGGCATAACTGAAAGGTGACCAAGGTGATAGTATTCTCTCAGGTTCCTCTGAAGAAAGTCAAAGGATACAGTCTACTTAAGCACCGTTCTTCAAAACTGACATTTTCCCCCTCACCTGTTTCTTACTGGCTTGAATCTGTGGCAGTGATGACATCTCTTTTTTGCCTGAAAAAGTTGGTTATAGAGGGGCTAGAATGACCCTCTAGTGGTTAAGAGCCCATACTGCTCATCCAGAGGTTCTGAGTTCAGTTTCTAACACCCACATCATGTGGTTCACAGTTGCCTGTAATTCAAGTTTTCCAACTCAGGCACCTGCATTCAGCATACACAGATGTACATGATGGTTTTTAAAATGCAATAAAGGTTGTTGTTTTGGGGGCCTGCTTTGTTTGCATGGCTTGCTACTCTTGCCAGTAAGCCACTCACTAATGATAGTTTTTTTTTTTTTTTCCTTATCTAGGTATCCTTGCTAGAGTACCGCAAACGGAAACAAGAAGCTAAGGAGAATTCTGGAGGGGGAAATGACTCTTCACAGAGCAAAAGCAAGTCTGCAGGAGCTGGGCAAGGCAGCAGTAACTCTGTTTCTGAAAATACTGCCCATGGTGTGCAGGGATCCTCAGCCCGAACCCCCTCATCCCCTCACAGAAAATTCTCCCCCTCTCATTCCTCTACATCACATTCGGAGGCAGTAAGCCCATCAGATTCCAGGGGCACTTCTTCCTCTCATTGCAGACCTCAAGAGAACATCAGCAGTAGGTGGTAAGCTTATATCTAATTAGCTATATAATGAAATTCAGGTAGGAAGTATTTATTCCAGTCATTTCCAGCCTTGCCTAAAATGTATAGGAGCACTTACTGAGATAGGCAGCCAGTTTGCTGTCTGTCCTGTTCAACTACTTCGCTTAAGCTGCATCCTTATGTTGTAGAGTCTCGCTGGACAATGTGTAGTTGTGGGGACCCATAAGCCATTTTATTAAGAGAATTCTTTGTCTTAATTTATATGAAAGGTAAGTAAACAGTTCAGTCAAGTTGCGCGTGCGTGTGTGCGCTCAGGAAAGCGTACATATGTGCACGTGGAGGTCAGGAGGGTGTACATATGTGCAGGTCAGGAGGGTGTACATACGTGCACGTGGAGGTCAGGAGGGTGTACATATGTGCACGTGGAGGTCAGGAGAGTGTACATATGTGCACGTGGAGGTCAGAGGGCACTCCCAGGAATCAGTTCTTCCTTGCCACCATGTTGGTTTTAGAGTTTGAACTTGGATCTTAGACTTGGTTACAAACACCTTTATCTTGCTCACTCCAAGTTGGTCTAATTCAAAAAGAAATCTATCCCGTGCAGCTAGCTAGGAGACATCATAGAAATCCAAGTAAATAATAGTAATGACAAGTTCTGGGTATTGGATGAAATAGTAATACAGATTAGTTTTGTTTCCCTTTGCAATTTTTTGAGGCAGGGTCTCACTCTGTAGCCATAACTGAACTTGAATTCTGATCCACCTGCCTTTGCTTCCAGGGTACTAGAATTATAAATGTATGTCACAGTACCCGAGCTAGGGGTACAGCACTCATTCTTTGTTTTTTTTTTTTTTTTTTTTTTTTGTTGTTGTTTTTTTTCCAGAGGTGGGGTGGAGGATACATTGACATGGTACATTTGGAGGCCAGTGATCAACACTGGGTGCCTACCTCTATCACTTCCCTCTTTGTCTTACGAGACAGGATCTGATTGTACTTGGAATTCACTGACTAAGCCAGAGTCTGGCCAGTGAGCTCCAAGAACCCTCAGGTGTGTGTGGGGATCTTGAAATGATCTTGGGAAGATTATATTCATTAATCTAAGAATCCTATGTTAAACTACACTATATGTGTCAGGAACACAGCTTCACAGAAGAGAAAATTTCATGTAAGAGACTGCTGTGGCCAGCAGTGGTGGCACACACCTTTGAGGCAGGGAAATCTCTGAATTCAAGTCCAGCTTGGTATACAAAGCCAGAACTATATAGAAAAAAAACCTGTCTAGAAAGAAGAAAAAGGAGAAAGAGATTCTACTACACCATCTTTATTGTGGTTATTTGATTCAGACTCTTGCCTAATTCCCATTGCTTAAACTTACACCCTGGTACCACCTTTCAGGATGGTTCCTACATCAGTTGAACGACTCCGAGAAGGAGGAAGCATCCCTAAGGTTCTCCGAAGCAGTGTGAGAGTGGCCCAAAAGGGAGAGCCCTCTCCCACATGGGAGAGTAACATCACAGAGAAAGAGTCAGGTGAGCCAAGGTCTGCAGTTCACAACAAATGCTAGAATAAGAGAGTCCGTTTCTGACATGCTTGAGTTCTGCTCTGTGCTACTTTCCAGCTCAGTCTTGCTCTCTGAGCTACAATATTCACGAGATCTAGCATTGCTTGCTCTCTGTCTGCTCTTTTCCCAAGGGATACTTTTCTGTAACTCTCATCTCTCCAAAGTTCCGGAGCTCCAACTCCATGAAGGATGAAGAGAAAGAAGGAGACAAGAATAAGATGAGGCATTTAAAATTTAGCGCATAATTAACCACTTACTTTGCCCTCCTGGCATGCTGCGCTCATTTTATCACAGAGGGCAGCATGTGTTGATACCATTATATGATTTGAATGGATGATACCTATTTCCTATGTATTCTGAGAAGCCACAGTTGATTCTTGTAATGCATTCCAGACCCTGCAGATGGAGAAGCCCCAGAGCCGTTGAGCTCAGCACTCTCTAAAGGAGCAACTGTTTACAGCCCTTCCAGATACAGCTACCAGGTAAGTCAAAAGACTGCTGAGCTCTAGGGAGAGGGATGCCTGTGGAGTTTATTAGATGCTGTATGCCTAGTCTTGATACATCATCAGCTGCTGACGTCATATGGTGTCTAGCAGCCCTGTAAGTCAGCCATCATCTGCTTACCTCAGGGATCTTAGTAAAGCAAATGAGATAATTAGAGTCGGCCATTTGACTGCTGTTGTGTCCTTTAAAAAAATGTTTTTTCAGGGGCTAGTAAGATGGCTCAGTGGGTAAAAGCCTGATGACCTGAGTTTAATCCCCAGAACCCACACATTGGAAGGAAAAAATGGACTCCTTCTGGTTGTCCTATATCTTCCACATTAGTGTGGTAATACATACACATACACCATTTTTTAATGGAAAGGATAAAAATAGAATGCTATATCCAGATGATGGGTGGCACACGCCTTTAATCCCAGCATTTGGGAGGCAGAGAAAGGCAGATCTGTGATTCTGAGGACAGCCAGGGCTACACTGAAAAACCCTGTCTCAAAAAACCAAAATAATAATAACATGAAAGTAGAATGTTGTAAGTACTACACACTGTTGGCAGGACTATGTTAACTTCGTTATGCTTTCCTCCCTACTCTTTGAAGCTTCTGCAGTGTGACAGTCCACGGACAGAATCACAAAGCCTCCTTCAACAGAGTTCGTCCCCTTTTAGAGGACATCTCACCCAGTCTCCAGGATACAGTTATCGAACTACTGCACTGAGACCTGGAAACCCCCCTTCTCATGGTTCTTCAGAATCATCCCTCTCGTCCACATCCTACCCCAGCCCTGCCCACCCTGTGTCCACAGACTCATTGGCCCCATTTACGGGGACTGCAGGGTATTATAGCAGCCAGCCGCATTCTGGAAACAGCACTGGCAGCAATCTTCCGAGGAGGAGCTGTTCTTCGAGTGCTGCTAGCCCTACCCCACAGGGCACTTCAGACTCACCAACCTCAGACTCGGTTTCTCAGCCCAGCACAGGAACTCTGAGTTCCACCTCCTTTCCTCAGAACTCTAGGTCGTCATTGCCATCAGACTTACGGACTATCAGTCTGCCCGCTGCTGGGCAGTCAGCTGCCTACCAGGCCTCCAGGGTATCTGCGGTTTCCAATTCACAGCACTACCCACATCGTGGGAGTGGGGGTGTACACCAGTACCGACTCCAGCCACTGCAAGGGTCAGGAGTCAAGACTCAGACAGGACTTTCCTAGGGCTTCTGGATATGGGCAAACTGAACTTGATGAGCCCATAGCTGCTTCCTTCCAGCTGCCTCTGGAACCAAGGCCGAGTGTATTGCTGGGGAAGAGGGGTACAAGGTGCCAGAGGAATGGGTCTGGTCAGCAAGAAATGAGACTTGTGGTCGTGACTGGCCTCCGGCCTTGGAGAAAGATGTAAATCTTGTCTGAAGCAGAGACTATAAAGAAGCTTCTCCCTGCTGTTAAGGGTACATTGTTAACAAGCAAATGGTGTTTCGGTTAGTAACGGTTCTAAGTGCAATGACTTGTGTTGAAGCCTATGTCTCCCATCCTTGCCTGTAGCCTGTAGTCACTTGTGCAGTAAGGACATCTTTTTCAATAAAAAAAAAATATTTTTTCTTTTCAAAAGAAAAAAGTGGAAAGAGCCAATCTCAAAGCCCCAAGCCATCTGAGTAGTGTTAGGGTTTTCTGCACTTAAAAAAAAAAGGTAGGTATGTAAATGTTTGCTGTGAGACAACCATTCCAAAAGCAGGTGCATGATCAAGGTGTTTCCACCAGGAGTGCTCCCTACCTTTGTCTTAAAGCCACCAGGAGATGGGCAGAGAGGAATGTCTGCTGCCTGCTCTGGCTGAGGCTTGTCTGGCTATCTTGAGAGGAGCTGGCAGTCAGCTTCTGGTTATTGGAGCAGATTTGGGATGGATTGGGCCTCAGCTGTTACCATTCCACTGCTTCCACATGTCACGGCTTACTAATAGTGAAGTAAGTAGAGAAGGAGTGGTCTGGGGAACCTTTGAGTTTTAATTTTCCTATTCCCGGTTAATCAGGCGTTGCTGTCCTGAGAGCAGTACTGCCTCCATGGCTGAGAAACATGCACTCATGACTGCAGGGTAAGAATGGGGCAGATAGGGTTGTAGAGTGGCACCGACAGGGCTGTGATTGTGTGTGGGGTCTGCCCCACATTTCCTTGGGGGATGCTTACGTGAGAGTTAACAGGTCACCCATACCCCTAACACTGTTCTGGATGAGAGACAAGAGTAGACTGGCTTCTCCCCATCAGTGCATTGTGCCTGTTGTACACCCCTGGAGGAGCCCTGGAGCCAGCCCAGGTGGGGTACACAATCTTTTTAAATTCCATATGGTTGCCAGCTTATTTCTTTCACTTGTTTACTGTAATACCTGGCGTGTTTTTATTTATCTAATTTTGTATTCGGCTATAACCATGGTAGGGTAGTGAGTGTATGACAGTGTGATCCCTGGTGCTGCAGTGGACCGTACTTCTTTTGGACAAGATATACTGTGAGTCTCCCTCCTTACCTCTAATCTGTTTTCTTTCCCATTCCCCAGCCTCTTTCATCTCCTTCTTTTCTACCCTGACCTATAGCTATCATATGCACAGTCTTCTCTCTTTGTGTGTGACTGTTACAAAATTTCACTTTTTCAAAATTGAAATCAGGTGTTTGCTCAAATGAGGGGAGATTTTTCTGTTATGGTTTTAGATTTTTGTTTTTGATGCTGAGCCCTCAGCATAGTACTTTTCTTTTTGTTGTTTCCCCCACAAACCCATCAGTCTGGGAGAGCATTGGGAGTGGAAATCATGTTGCCTGGGATGCTGGTTTCTTTGTATATTATATAAAACGTATGTAAATGTCTCTCCATTTGGGCTGGGGTTTGCATTCTCCCCTTGGCTTTTAGCCAAGGGGAGAGGCCAGCGGGCAGGCGGCCCTCACCCTGCCTGGCACGTGCAGAGACCCCAGCCACTCTGTGTGGGCAGGGTGCTGTCAAGACCAGACCTCTGGGGGGGGGGAGGGTGGGGGGAGGGGGGCTCTTGGAAGGAAAGGAGCATCGCTTCTTCCTCAAGTGGAGTGTTTACACCTTGCTGTAACATTTGAACTTTCACAAGAGATGTAATAATTTTGATAATAAAATTCTTAACCATAATCATAATGTTGAGAATATGTTTGTTCAGTTCTGGAAGATCACTTTCCCTGATTTAACCTTACCTGACCGAGTGCAAAATGGACCCATGTCAGGAAGAGTTGCTCTTAGTGGCTTTTTGCCTATAGTGGAGCCAGAAATCCGGATTCATCTTCCTCTGGCCATCTGTGATTGGTATCAGGCCAATGTTAATGCAAATCTATGGTATTGGAACACATCTTTGAAAGCTGACTTTGTACAGTGTCCTGGTGGCTGTCATTTACTCGGCAGTTATTCATTGGTGTCCCTTATTTAAAGACAATACCAGATATTGTTTGTGGTACCACTGGTTAAAATGGAAATAGGTCTGAACAAAGCAAGATCTCTTCTCTCCTAGAGCTTATGTTCTAGGGGAGAGATATAAACCAATGTGTAATTTTAATGTTCAATACCATGTTGTTGTACTGCTTTCACCATGATGGTAAAAACAGAAGCTCCTGCCCTATCCAAACCCCAACAGATTTGGAGACCAAAGTAGACAAACAACTTTTTACCTGCCTTTCAGTAGCCCAAGACACTGACTCCAGAAGGCTCCCCAAAGAGTCTTAGAAGGGCACCTCAGGAAAACAAACAGTCACAATGCCTGCCACTGAGCCCGCATGAAGAGGCAGCATGTGTCTTCAATGATCAGTGTCAAGGCCAGTAAATAGGTAAAACTGCCTGAGGCAGCCCTATGACCTTGATCTGCCTGAGGTCAGCACCTTGCTTAGGCCTGATAGACAAGGCAAACACTCAGCTGGTTCTTGATTGTGGTGCTATTAGGTGGTGCCAGCAAAGTTGGCCCTTGCATATTGCATGAATCCCAGGATAGCTGTGAATGTGGCCCAACCCACTTGTAAACCACAGTGTCGTGTTGCAGTGTTGAAAGGTGGATACCTCTGGGAAAAACTAGGTACATATTTTTTCCCTATTATAAAACCTCAGTCCTACAGTTTTCAGAATAGATGACTAGAGTGGTTGAAAGGGCCTCTCTGATTTGTTTGGTCAGGAAAGTCTGAGGAGTTGCCACTGACCTTGGTGATGATGAGGGAGTCATTGGGTGGTGCTCATTGTTTCAGGAAGTATAAGATTCATTAGAATAAGCTTGGTTGAGATGGAGCAGGGAAAGAGTTAGCTGAAGATCTAGTGATAGAATGGAGGAGATGGGAGCCATGCCATCTGTTACCTTACTCAGCTTTTTGAAACTGTATAAAAGCAGTTATAGACAGTATGTGACCCAACTCCAGGAAAGGCACCTCCACAAATAGGTAGGTGGAAGGTTAGATTTGGTCTGAGAGCTGTAGTTTGTGGTCCCTGAACATAACGGTCTTTTTTTGGTTTGGTTTGGTTTGTGTTTTTGTTTTTTAAGACAGGGTTTCTCTGTATAACATCCCTAGCTGTTCTGGAACTAGCTCTGTAGACCAGGCTGACCTCTGCCTCCCAAGTGCTAGGCTTTAAGGCATGCTCTGCCACCGCCTGGCATGTACACATTCTAAGAAATGTGGAGAAACCTGCAAGATTTCCAGCAGAAAGGCAGTATGATCTATATGGTTGTTGCTGTTTTTCTTACAATTTCTCTTTAAGATTGTCTTGATACTGTTGAGGGAAAAGTTAATAGAAACCGAGAAAAGTTTCCAGCCACTAACAATTGTTCAGGCAAACAATGCAATGGCAATGGCAGTTGTGATGGCTATTTTGGGTTGTCAATTTGACTACATCAGGGATTAACTAAAATCTAAAAATGGAAGGCATACCTGTGAGGAATTTTTGCTTAATTTAAAGTAGGAAGATCCCCTTCTCATCTAAATCTTTGAGGTAGGAAGACATGCCTTTGGAGCTGGGAAAAGGTGTAACTTTAATCTAGGACTGGAGGCAGGCAGACACACCTTTAAACTGAGCCACACATTCTGCTGGGATCCTATATAAGGACATGGAAGAAGGAAGCTGCTGTTCTTAGCCTGCTTGCCTTTGCCTTACTAGCAAGTCCATTCGTTCATTGGCATTAGACCTTATGTCAAGATTCCAGCGTCTACTGAAGAACCACTGAGATCCAGTCTGGTGAATTGAGCAACTACTGATTTCTTGGAGCTTCTATTCACACCCAGCCATTGTTGGATTATAAGTTGTTACTCTAGAGAACCCTGACAAATACAGCAGTCTTCTATTAAAATGGCAATGCCGGAGATGAAAAGTAGCTGCAATCAGGTATGTTTTGCAGTTACATAGCAGAATTTGGCAATGGATTTGATTGGCAGAAGTTTACTCAGTATCCCTAACCAGCTGTGTTTTGTTGTATTCATAAGGTATCAAACTCGGTGTACTGGCTGGTTTTGTATGTAAATTTGACACAAACTAGAATAATCAGAGAGGAAGGAGCCTCCGTTGAGGAAATGTCTCCATGAGATCCAGCTGTACGGCATTTTCTAATTAGTGATCAATGAGAGAGGGTCCAGCCCATCGTGGGTGGTGCCATCCCTGGGCTAGTGGTCCTGCATTCTCTAAGTGAGCAGGCCAGTAAGCAGTACCCTCCATGGCCTCTGCAGCAGCTCCTCTCTCTAGGATCCTGTCCTATTTGTGTTCCTGTCCTGACTTCCTTCAGTGATGAACAGCAATGTGGAAATGTAAGTCAAATAAGCCCTTTCCTCCCCAACTTGCTTTTTGGTCATGGTGTTTCATTGCAGCAATGGAAACTCTAATACACAAGGTAACTGTATTGTTGTTAAAGTAAAGCACTCAGAAAGGTTAAGTGGCAGTTTGAAAGAAAATGGCCCCCAAAGGGAGTGTCACTATTAGGAAGTGTGGTCTTATTGGAGTAGATGTGGTCTTGGAGGAA
The DNA here is from genome assembly GCF_017639785.1 of Mesocricetus auratus. Taxonomy (NCBI): domain Eukaryota; kingdom Metazoa; phylum Chordata; class Mammalia; order Rodentia; family Cricetidae; genus Mesocricetus; species Mesocricetus auratus. The sequence continues at coordinate 173,518,060 of NW_024429266.1, forward strand.
ATATATCAGTGTGGAGGTGGACTTTGTGGTCTTATATATGCTCAAGCCTTACCTAGTGTCTCAGACCACTTCCTGTTGCCTACAAGATGTAGGACTCTCAGCTGCTTCTCCAGCACCATGTCTGCCTGCACGCCACCATGATAATGAACTGAACCTCTGAACTGTAAGTGAGCCACCCCAATTTAATGTTTTCCTTTATAAGAGTTACCATGGTCAGCCAGGCATGGTGGCTGCTTTTTGCCCTTGTCCAAAAAGTTTGCCTGAGGCTAAAGTGAATGAAGAGTTTTAGATTACTTGCCTTGGCAGAGGAAATCTCAAAACAGCCTAGTATGATAGTGTTAACTCTAATGAAGATACATAATGAAAAGGAGTAAGCTGAGCAAGGAAAAATATTTGAGGAGAAAGGGAGCTAATAGAGCTAAGTCTGAATCCTGTGTTCAAGGAGATAAAGATTAAGAGATGGAATAAAGGGAGTGGTGACCTCAGGGCAAGATCTTACCCACCTAAGTTTCCAACTTGTGAAAGGGAATTAAAGAAAAATTTAGAGCCAGCTGTGGTAGTGCACACCTTTAATCCCAGCACTCAGAAGGCAGAGGCTGGTGGATCTCTGAATTTGAGTCCAATCTGTTTTACAGAGCAAGTTCCAGAACAGTCCGGCTTAGGCAGTAAAGGAAACCATCGAAAACAGAAAGTTGGTAAAGATGTAATTGAGCAAGGGGCTATGTTCCAGCCCCAATAAGCAGCACAACTTGGCAGCTTCGGCCATGTGGTTCTGGAGTTAAGGATAAAAGGAAGGGGCTATGGAATTTGCCTCTGTGCCTAAGGAAAGCAGCTGAGGCCAGGCGTGTGTCAGGGTTATCCCTGAATGTAGTCCTAGAGAGGTCATTGCATGAAGCCGTGAAATTGAAACCTGTATTACCTGGGAAACCCCAAGATGTTGGAGATGCCAGAGCCATGGGATACTGCCCAGGAGAGCTGCTAACAGGGAGGGAACCAGCCCAAGAGAAAGAAGTGTGTTGCAGTCAACAAAGCTGAAGGGAGTTGGAGATCTGAAGAGAGTTTTGACATCAGACATGGAGGTGCAGAGTTTGAGGTTTGCTCAGCTGGTTTTTTTGTTGTGCTATGGCCCAGCGTTTCCCCACTGTGCTCCCTCCCTTCCTTCCTTCCTTTTTGGGATGATAATGTATATTCTGTGCCATTGTATGTTGGAAGTATGTGATCTGCTTTTTGATTTTGTTTTTATATCATGAGATTTTGAACTTTTGACTCTTAAATATTGTTGAGATTGATAGACTATGGGGACTTTTGAAATTGGACAAAATTGCATTTTGCATTATGATATTGTTACAGGCTGCTGGGGCCAGGGAGTGGTGCTAGTGGTGCTGTCTGAGGAGCAGCAGACGGCAACTCAAGTTCAGGTGTCAGCCCACCAGGAGGGAAATCCCTGATGGATGAATCTCGGATAGGCAAAGCCCTGAGCCCACAGACCCCAGAGTGTCTTCTGCTTCTACCGTGCCTTTAGTAAAAGCCTGGTCTACAGAGCGGGTTCCAGGACAGTCTCCAAAAAACAATACAGAGAAACCCTGTCTCAAAAGACCCCCCCCAAAAAAAGACCCCAAAAAACAATCTAAAGTTCACAAGGACACATAGGTGAGTTATAGATTCATTAGGTTAGGGTCAAAAATACAAAGCAGCCCAATTATTACTACATACTTCCTTGCTAGGATCAAAGGTTAATTCCTTCTATGTATTTTTTCCCTCAGTCTCCTGATAATAAAAAACTATTGATGAGTGGGTATTCACCCTAAAGATTTAAAATAGAGCTTCTTTGTCATGTACAAAAGTTTAGGTTTGTGATTCTTTTAAGATTCCTTACAAGATTACCTTTCAAGATAAATAATAAAGTGATTGGTCCTTTCTTTGTAACTTCAAAACGCAGCCTGCCAGTAAAGAACAGCTGAAAAAATAACTTTACTACTAACACTATTGATCTGTAACAAGTTGCTTAGGTATGTGGGTTCTTGAGGATAATTTGTTTTTCCACCTGTAATACCTAAAATGTTTAATCATGTAAGGGATATGAATAACATGCTGGTTTTTTTACTTGTATTCATTGTAATCATTCCCTTGAAAAATAGAATGTTATTGCTATTTCTTATATTGCCTCAAAGATTTTGCTGGGGTATATAAGCTGTAAGGGAAAGAATAAAGATAGATTTAGAAGTAAAACAAGAATAAAGATAAGAGAAGCAAAACATCAAGAATGAGAGAATAAGGAAGAATAAACATAGAGTTAGAAGGACAACATCAAGAGTCAGAAGAACATTTCTGGATAGAGATAGGAGAAGATAATGGAGAATACAGAAGAATAAAAAAGGAAATCATTAGAGTGTGTGTCTTTCCCCTTGCCCCTCAGATAAAAATGTCACAGTAAGCTGGCTCCGTGGATTTGCCTTTGAGCCCTGCGCTGCTGGAGGCAGCAAAAGAGTGCAGTGCGGTGGTTTGAAAGAAAATGGCCCCAAAGGGAGTGCCACTTTGAGAGGTGTGGCCTTGTTGGAATAAATGTGGTCTTGTTGGAGGAAGTGTGTCAGTGTGTAGGTGGGCTTTGAGATCTCATATTTGCCCAAACCATTCCCAGTGTCTCAGGCGTTTCTTGCAAGATGCAGGACTCTCATCTCCTTCTCCAGCACCATGTCTGCATGCACGCAACCATGCCCCACCATGGTGATAATGGACTGAACATCTGAGCCCCAGTTAAATGTTTTCCTTTATAAGAGTTGTCGTGGTCATGGTGTCTTTTCACAGCAATAGAAACCCCAACTAAGACAGCAATGATTCCTACTGCATTTTGGAGAGGATACCCTAAGAATATCTAGAAAATCTGTCATCCACCACCTAATTCTGCCTCAGGTAAGAAGAAAATAGGTTGTATAGTCCTCTTTCAAAAACAAGTGATTTTAGCGGGTGTTGTGGCACATACCTTTAATCCCAGCGTTTTGAGGCAAAGGCAGGCAGAACTCTGAATTCAAGCCAGTGTGGTCTACAAAGCAAGTTCCAGAACAGCCAGGGCTGTTACACAGACAAAACCTGTCTAAAAAAAAAAAAAAAGGAAAACCACCAAGTGATTTTGTGTTCGTTGTAATGTTTGACATAATTTTGTGAGGGACTCAGGCCAGACACTGGAGGGTGAAGGGTGAAGATGAAAACTGAGACACAATGTTGAGGTGCATTTCATGGCTTCTGATAATGAATAAACCTGTTTCCTGCCAGGTATGAAGGGTGATTTTTCTTAATCATTGATTGCTCACTTCCTGTCTGTAAAATAGGAAGGTACAACAGTTAACTGCTTATTGGGAATTAATGTACTTGCTGTTATCAAGTGCCGGCTGTGTTACTGAGTGTTTTGCTTTTCTTGTGAAGCTCCTCGTTGTGTGTGTGCACGCGTGCGTGTGTGTATTAATGTGTGCCTGCAGGTCTGTGTACCATATGTATGCCTGGAGTCCAAAAGAGAGCATCAGACCACTTGGAACTGGAGTCACAGACTGTGGTGATATCTTGCTTGTACACAAATAATGGAGCTTGCCACTAGCTAACCATAAAGGTCTGGAGGTTTGTACAGACCAGACATGAAAGAGATGGCTGGGCAGAGAGAGGATATAAGCAGGCAGAAACAGGAACTTGCTCTCTTGTCTACTGAGACGCTAAGAAGATAAGGTGTGGCTATGACTTTCTCCTTCCCATGTGGGTGCTAGGAATTGAACCCAGGTCTTCTGCAAGAGCAGCCAGTGCTTGCAGAATTGCTTCAACTTTCCAACCACAAACCTAAACAGTAGTTAAAAGTATAAACTAGCATCATGGTGGAGTTGTACAAGTTCCTAACACCTGGCTTCTTGTCCATGTCTAAAGTTATCATTTACATTTAACAGCATGTAAGAAGAATTCCCATTTCTTAATATTTTTAATTAAAATTTAGAAATACCCCAATTTTACTGCTTCCCCAGGAAAGTGTACAAACCACTAGAAATACCATGAATACAAACTGTTACTAGAAACCACTTGACTGTCGCCTTTCCTACTAGTCCTGCCCTTCTGACCTATAGAAAACTTTAGTGTTGTCCTAATGGAGTGACCATTTGCCTCAGAACAGCCCTGATAAAAACCTCCATGACCCATAGTGAGAGATGGAGACTTGGAGGAGAGAGAGGGGTAGTCATCAAAAGAAAGCCGGGCCGGGCGGTGGTGGCACACGCCTTTAATCCCAGCACTAGGGAGGCAGAGGCAGGCGGATCTCTGTGAGTTCGAGGCCAGGCTGGACGACAGCCTCCAAAACAATACAGAGAAACCCTGTGTCATAAAACCAAAAAAAAAAAAAGAAAAGAAAAGAAAAAAGAAAGAAAGAAAGCAGGTCCCGTGTTTTACCTGTACCTACATCCGTGCTACTTTGTAGCAGTTCTGAAATGACATTTGTGACCGCTTGTCTCCTAACAACATTTATTGCAGCAAAACTGAAAACTTGACAAGTTTACAGCAAACTTAGACATCTCTGGGTGCCACTAAAGCAGACAGGAGAAGAGATCAAGTGCTCTGCAAGCCCGTTGAGAAAGCTGGCTCACACTGAGCAGTGAGTTGGGGAAGTTTAGCTGGGTTTGCTGCAAAACCTAATTCTAACTTCCAGGAAGAAACTCTACACTGAAACTTCTTATGGTCCAAATTGGACAAGAAAAAGTTAAAAAATAAGGATAGGGGATGGCAGAAACTGCATTAAATAAAGGATTTTAGAAACTTGTGCAACTAGGATTGTCCCATAAAATCCAGAATGTTTATCTAAGGAGATACCTTTTTCTAAGGAGAGAAACAATCTGATGTGAAATTTCTATGCCAAATTTAAACAACTCTCATTTTCAGAGTGTGTGTTGGGGAGGGGGAATTTGGCTTTTTGAGACAGGGTTTCTATGTGTAATAGTTTTGGCTGTCTGGAACTCATTATGTAGACCAAGATGGATTCAAACTCACAGAAGTCCCCCTGCCTCTACTTCCTGAGTGCTGGAATTAGAGGTGTGAACCACCACCCTGCTTTAGTCTATATTTTTAGTAACTTACAGCCAGGTAGTGATAGCAAACACCTTTAATTCCAGCACTCAAGATGTAGAAGCAGACAGATCTCTGAGTTCGAGGCTAGCCTGGTCTACAGAGCAAGTTCCAGGACAGCTAGGACTGTTACACAGAGAAACCCTGCCTCAAAAAAACAACAAACAACAAAAAAAATCAATTTACACACAAATCAGAAAAAAAGAGTACCCTCTTTTTTGTGATATAATGCCTCCTTTCTCCAAGTGTGAGTAAACTTAATGCCCATAAAGGAGGAGGAGCTGGAAAGATGGCTCAAAGGCTCTCAGTTCAGCTCTCAGCACCCCTATGGGGGCACGCAACTGTTGTGGAGTATCATTTTAACAGGGCAAAGATGTGATCCATTTGTTTATGCTGTAGATTATTACTTTAACTGTGTAAAGGTGTGTTACATCTGTTTTTTTGCTGCCTTTATTAATGACATAAAGGTGTGTTACATTTGTTTGTGCTGCATTTGTTTAACTATGTAAAGATGTGTTGCATCTGTTTCACCTTGCCTGCCTAAGGCACCTGATTAGTCTTAATGGCCAATAGCTAGGTAGGAGAGGGATAGTCAGAGAATAAATAGGAGGAGAAATCTAGGCTCAAGAGGAAGAGAAAGAAGAAAGACTGAAGAGAATGAGGGAGACAGGGACATACCTGGAGCAAGAAGCGAGGCAGCGGCCAGCCAGACACAAGAAGCTGTGAAAGTAAGATATATAGAAGGAAAGAAAAATAAAGCCTTGAGGCAAAAAGTAGATAAAGAGAAACAGGTTAATTTAAGTTAAAAGAGCTAGCCAGAAACAAGCCTAAACTAGGCCAAGCGTTCAAAACTAGTAAGTTTCCGTGTCATGATTCGGGAGCTGGTTGGTGGCCAAAAAGAAAAGGCGTGCTGCACACAACTTTTTGTAACTCCAGTCCCAGAGGGTCTGACATCATCGTCTGGCTCCCTTATGCACCTCGGGCACAAGGTACACAGACAGATTCAGGGAAAGTGCCCACACATATAAAAATGAAGGAGAGAATAAGTAACAGGAAGTGTTCAAAGTCACATGTCATACAATCATGAGACAAAATACAACACAGTGACATCATAAAGATACAGATAAAACTAGAGATAGTCCGAGGAAACCAAAGGCAGAGACTTCGACAGCGTGGTAAGAATTAAAGTCCCAAAAGTAAATTAGAAGGACAGAATTGGAACATCAGTGCTTTGCAGCCCCTGATGAGCTAAAGATCTAAGCAATGAGCATCAACTGATACTGGCAGCACAATTTATATAATGTTTTAACAAAAAAAAATCTATGAAGAAGTAATTAAAATGTGAGTAACGGGGCCTGGAGAGATGACTCAGCAGTGAAGAGCACTGCTGCTCTTGCAGAGGACCTGGGTTTGTTTTCCAGCAACCATGTGACAGCGCACAATCATCTAGAACTCCTGTTTCAGGGGACCTGGCTCCATCTTCTGGCCTCTGGACACCAGACATACACATTGAACACAAACATGCATGCAGACAAACACCCATACACACACACACAATTTTTTTCAAGGCAGGGTTCTCCGTGGCTTTGGAGGCTGTCCTGGAACTAGCTCTTGTAGACCAGGCTGGCCTCGAATTCACAGAGATCCTCCTGCCTCTGCCTCCCGAGTGCTGGGACTAAAGGTGTGTGCCACCACCACCCGGCTCACAAAAAAAATTTTTTTAAAGTCAAACACACACATATCAGAGTCTGACAAAGCATCCAGGTCCAACTATGAATTTGCTTGAAATAACAAAAATAGAAAGAAAGAAAGGAAGAAAGGAAGAAAGGAAGAAAGGAAGAAAGGAAGAAAGGAAGAAAGAAAGAAAGAAAGAAAGAAAGAAAGAAAGAAAGAAAGAAAGAAAGAAAGAAAGAAAGAAAGAAGACAACACCCACCTCCCCACCCAGAGAATCTTCACACCGAATCGAACACCTGTCATCTTAGCAATTGGGAACAGAGGCAGGAAGATTGCTGCCCAGTTCACACCTGGTCTGCCCAGAGACCTCCAGTGCAACACAGTGATACCTGATGAAAAACAACAGACAGACATAGAAAAAAGCATAAAGCAGGCCTAGAGAGAGGACTCAGCAATTCAGAACGCTTGCTAAGGACTCGAGATCAGTTCCCAGAACACAGGTCATGGCTCAATGCCTGTAACTCCAGTCCCAGGGATTTGATGTCCTCTTCCAGCCTCCTGGGACTCTTGCACACCATTTGTACACATAAACTCACAGGTATATACACGCATTATAAATATATGTAAAACATAAAAAGAATTACCCAGCAAGAGAGAAGCCAGCCAAATTCCACTGTGAATGCTATTTAATCCCAAAGAAGTAGAGGAAGATAGTTTGTTTTTAAAAGGGCAAAGCTGTATTTTTGAGAGGCTCACTTGCAGCATAAACAGAAAATGTAAACATTTGGAAACTGACTACGATGCATGCCAAGTTGCAGTTACTCTGAAGACATGGAGGCTGCTCTTCAGTATTTGAAGGATTTCTGGGGTATCTAGCAGGATTCTCTGTGATGGTGTTTTGAAGACTGTTCCATAACTCATTAACTTGTGGGTTTGTTTCTTGCTATGTTTCTATAATGCTTAATCAAAAACAGACCATTAGAAATAGGCTCGAGATGGTTGATAAATCCACAAGTGGTGTGTTTCTGTACACCTAGGGCCGGGGTGCCTGGCCAGGGTGGACTTTGGCTGAGTGCTTTGTTGAGTGAGTAAACAAATTTGAAGACATTCCAACTCACCCAGGTTGAATGGGCATCTGGGCTGCCCTGGATCAACCTGCTCTGGGTTCCTCCAGGTGTATCTGCTGGGGCACCAGCTGCCAGCATCGTCCTGCCCTCCTTTATGTGTCTCACCGAATGAGTGTTGTGACATGCTGGCTCCCAACACTAGTCTTGCTCTGCAGCTACTTCTCCCATATACCCCTTCTCCCTCTCAGGCTTTCAGAACACCCTTTTCCTTTCCAGACAAAACTCACCTCCTTCATCTCTCTCATTGGCCATTACCAAGTGAAACACTTTATTAGGACCTCATTTCCATTGAAGATGGTGTACGCGCGCGCGTGCGCGCGTGTGTGTGTGTGTGTGTGTGTGTGTGTGTGTGTGTGTGTGTGTGTGTTGGCAGGGTCTTGTGGCGTTGTATTATTTATGATTTAATAAAGCCACTGGAGATTAAAATGCAAAGTTAGCCACAGCCATAGAGTCAGGCAGTTGTGGTACACACCTTTAATCCCAGGACTCTGGAGACAGAGGCAGACAGATCTCTGTTAGTTCAAGGCCACACTGAACTACACAAAATTGATCCAGTCTAAAAGAGACACAGCTCACACAAAGGTGATCTTGGCACTTGGGATCACAGACCTTTAATCCAAGCACTAGGGAGGTGGAGACAGGAGTGATATGGCTGGGTGGAGAGAGGAATATAAGGTGGGAGGAGACAGGAGCTCAGGGGAGTGCAGCCTGAGGCCTGGTGGAGAGCAATGCAGTCTGCATTGTACTCTGAGGAGTCATGGAGACAGGATTGACATTTCAATCTGATGTAGAGGTAAGAGCTAGTGGCTGGCTGCTTTGCTTTTCTGATATTCAGTTTGAACCCAAATATCTGTCTCTGGGTTTTTATTATTTGTGTTACTGGGTCTCATGCAGCTGAGGCTGGCTTCCTTCTCACTAGCCAAGCATGACCCTGAACTCATGACTCTCCTGTTTCTACATCCCTTGGAGGTAGAGATGAGATAGCAGGCATACACCACCTCATCCTTGCAGGCTGTCTAAATAACTTCTTGTTCCCTTCATCTTGTTGTGTCAATGTTCTCACTAAAATTTTCCAGACAACTGCATCTTGTCCCCAAGATTAAAATCACCTCCTCCAGAGGGTCTGGGTCTTTTACTATAGCTTCTAGACCAGTGGTTCTCAACCTGTGGGTCGAGTAAGACCATGGGAAGGCACAGATATTTACATTACAATTCATAACAGTAGCAAAATGACAGTTATGAAGTAGCAACAAAAATAATTGTATGGGCCAGACGTTGGTGGCACATGCCTTTAATCCCAGCACTCGGGAGACAGAGGCAGGTGGATCTCTGTGAGTTCGAGGCCAGCCTGGTCTACAGCGCAAGTTCCAGGACAGCCTCCAAAACAATACAAAGAAACCCTGTCTCGAAAAAACCAATAATAATAATAGTAATAATAGTAATTGTATGGTTGAGGGTCACCACAGCATGAGGAACTGTACTGAAGTCACAGCATTGGGAAGGTCACCACAGCATGAGGGACTGTACTGAGGTCACGGCATTGGGAAGGTCACCACAGCATGAGGAACTGTACTGAGGTCACACATTGGGAAGGCTGAGAACCACCGCTTTGGGGCTTTTCACTGCCATCATCACCATCTCACTCTCTGACCAGCCCCAACGATGTTGGACTGCTGTATGGAACCTTGTCCTCTTGTCCTCTACTCCAGCTTACGCCACCTTTCCCTGGAAAGGAACAGTGTCCCCAGGTTCCTCTCAAAGTCTTCCTGGGAATAGTCAGAGGAAGGCTAGGTTCCGTCCTCACCATCTCCTGTCCCCCTCTTGCTTCACAAAAATGTCAGTTCTTTGGTCCCTCCATTTCCCCCACCCGTAGGCCTTCTGGGCTCTCCTTTTGCAACACCCACCCCAGATTCCAAGGCAGACATATGCCCTTCTCAACCTCCCCTCCTACTGGGACTGTGGCAGAGTCACGGGCACCTGTCAGACCTTGTCTTCATGCTTAGCCTCTTCGGCATTCACTCCAAGCTTCCATGTCATCTCAGCCTCTCGGTTCACTGAGAAAATGAACTCCATCATGCCAGAGCTCCAACCACAGCCCCAAGTGACACCTTCCTACCCCCACCTCTGCACTTTGGGATGACTCCTACCCCTACAGAGCTGGTCTGCTTTGCAATCCTCTCCCACACTCTCCTTGGCCACAGCCGTGAGCTTTGGAGATATGCACGGATTTAGAGACTCTATTGCCTCTTCCGGGTACCATGCAGGTTCTCAACACCTACCAGTCATGGGTCTACTCAGTAGACCCTGAGGGAACCCAAGCCCCTCATTCTCCCTTTCCACCAAAGGACAGATTAACCTCTTCATCACCAACTGCTCTCTCAGAGCAAACCTCACTTTGGCTGTTTCCCAATGCTCCTCCCAACTTCACCAGTGACCTCCTCATCCCCAAACCAAGGTGACACATTTTTTCCCAGCCACTTAACGCTGGACTTGATCCTTGGCTTCCACGGCACCACCCTGAAGTCCTCTTAAGAGCTGGCAAGCTTCCGTGTCTTCCTCTGACTGGCCTCTATAGCAGGCGCCTTCCGGCCTCCCCTGGGGCTGCTCTCTTCACACGGTTAGTCACGCTGGGCAGGCCCATCTTGACTTCTAACTGCAGCCATGACCCATGTGCGGCTGTCCATGACCCACATCTTTCAGGAAAGCCCCACCAGGGCCTCCCACATGCAAGCTGATCACATTGAAGGTCACTGTCTTCCTTAATGCCACTTTATCTTTTATCCCCAAACCAGTTACCAAGTGTCCTCAACTGTCCCGAGCATTGACAGTCCTCCTCCTCAGATCTGCCACCCTGACCTCAATTCAGTCTGGAGCTCCCCAGCCCCCTCTTGTCCAGGCTGTCTCTTCTCTAAACTGTGTTTTGCATGCTAGCTTTGACAGTACATGTACTACACTTGGAGCAATGCAGAGATGAGTGCGGCCCCTGTTGTGAAGTATTCTGCCTTTGAACCAGACCAGTGGCTCATTGCAATGAATATTTGCAAGTAAAGCTGGCTGGACAAAGGGTACACCGTGTGACACACTGTGGCTCCCAAGGCCACCATGGTGAAAGGAGAGGTGTTGGAACGGTGGGAAAGATGGAGAATCAAAGAAGTTTTTTTTTTTTAATTTGTTTTTGTTTGCTTGATTGTTTTGGTTTGGTTTGATTTTTTAAACATTTTCTCTGGGGGGGGGGCACCACCGGGGTGATGGGAGCATATGGAGGAGCTGGGAGGCGAGTGGAATTAGGGTGCATCCAAATCAGGGTGAAATCCCAAAGATTCAATAAAGAAATCATATTTTTAAACTATTTATTTACTTTTTTGCTTATTGGGGATGCCCACAGTGCACACATGGAGGTCACATGACGACTTTTGAGAGTTGGTTCTCTCATTCTACTATGTGGGTCCTAGAGATCCAACTCAGGCCCCCAGGCTTGGCTGCATGCTCTACCCGCAGAGCCATCTCTCAAGTCAAAACCTGTTTTCTTTTTAAAAACTTTATCCTATTATTGTAAAAAGAAGCTTTTTCTTTGAGAGAAGCCTTCCCGCCAGCCTGGTTCTAGTGCCGCATCAGTCCCAAATAAACACACAGGAGGCTATATTAATTATAAAGCTGTTGGCCTTGCTTGTTTCTTACTGGCTAGCTCTGACTTAAGTAATTACCCCATAATTGTTAATCTAAGTATGTCTCTTACCGGAGAAGTTTCCGGGCTTCCTACCCCATGGCGTTACATCTCGAGTCTCTTGTGTTTCTCCTTCCCAGAGTCCTGGACTCCTAGTCCCACCTATCTAGATTCCCTATTAGCCAGACTGTGCTTTATTGACAAATGCACAGGACTTCCCCAACAAATTATTTTCTCAAAAACCTATTTGCTTTTATTTTATGTGCATTTGTGCTTTGTGTATGTCTGCGTGAGGTCATCAGACCCCTACAGACAGTTGTAAGCTGTCATGTGGGTGCTAGGAATTAAACTCAGTGAAGAGCAGTGTTCTTAACTATTGACCCCCCCCATTTTTATTTTAAATTTTTTTAGTTTACTTTTTAATTTACTGTTTTGTTTTATGGGTGTGAGTGTTTTGCCTGCATGTATATCTGTGCACCATGCGTGTGTGCCTGACGCTTTTGGAGGCCAGCAGAGGGCATCCTAACCCCTGGAACTGGAGTTACAGATGGTTGGTTGTGAACAACTGTGTGTGTGTACCATGAATTGAACCCGGGTCCCCTGGAAGAGCAGCCAGTTCTCACAACCACTGAGCCATCTCTCCAGCCTCCCAAGCTATCTCCTTATGATCCATTCATGGTCACCACAACCAAAATAATCTCCCAGAAATGTGAGCCCTGTTTAAAACACTTCTGGGAACCAGATATGGTGGCTGTGGTGGCTTGAGTGAGGTGTCCCCTATAAGTCTTACATATTTGAGTACTTGGTTCCCAGGTGGTGACTGGAGAAGATATAGGGGGTGTGTTGATGGCTTCAAAAGATCAATGCCATTCCTATACTGTTCTATGTCCAGCTTGAAAACCTACCCTCTGGAACGATAAGCCTGAAATACACTTTCCTCTATAAATTGCTTTAATCCCACTGTGTTATCACAGCAATAGGAAAGTAGCTAATACATTGGCCTGCACCTATGGTCCCAGCACTTAGGAGCTGAGGTTCAACCTAGCCCTGGCTACACACCAGGACCCTGTCTCAAAAACGAGCGATTCTTGCCAAGGGTGGTGGTGCACACCTTTAATTTCTGTACTTGGGAAGCAGAGGCAGAGTTCCAGGTCAGCCTGGTCCACATAGTGAGTTTCAGAACAGTCAGGGATACTCAGGTAGATCCTGGTCTACCTGCCCCCAATAATTAAGCAATCTCCCACTGCTCTTAAGTCTGAGCTGTTTCAGACTCATGTTAACCCCCCGGGTTCATATCTGACCCCTCCACACCTCACACTCCATGCTTCAACCTTCTAACACTGCTTTCAGACAGGCCCACCTACCTGTCTCTCAAGCTGCCTTCTTTCCCACTGTGGCCTGCCCGACTCTTGTTCCCACACGATAAAACTTCACCCTGATCCACTCAATCCACCAGGAGCCACATAATGTGCCTCCCCTAGAACATCCACAAATGCCTGGCATTTAGCAGATTCTGCCCTATTTTGGTATGTTCATCTCCACACCCAGGTGCACTTAGAGTCTTGGTGTGCTTGTAGGAATGTGTGACCCACTGTGCTCAACAGCTTACACACATTCCCTGGTCACCTTACCACTTCCTGCAACGTCGTTAACATTGTTATTTTCATCTCTTCAGTGTGGACTTTTGTTCCCCCCCCCTCCTGTCTAAGGGTTTTTCTAGAAGGAGATAATCTGACTTCCCCAAGCCCCCATAAGCACACAACCAGGTTAGAGCCTTGGTTGCTGTAGTTGGAGTCCTGAGTGCAGAATGAAGGCTTTGCTACCAGGAGTGAACAGAGTTTGCCACAGCCACTGTCTCCTTTGCCTTGTCACAGAACCCTGGTTTTATTTGGGTTGGCAACATGCCCAATTAATTTTTCCTGCCTCTCCATATGTGCCAGGTGACTCAGTTCTGTGGCATTTCCAGGCGGCTTCAAAAGGCTTATAGACTAAATGACTCGAGCAGCAGAAGTGCCACCTTGGACCAGGAGGTATTTAATTTGTTGGGTTTTCCTTTTTTTAAAAAAATCCTTCTTTCCTCTTCTCTCTTTTCCTCCCTCCCTTCCTCTATTTCTCTTCCTTTCTCTTTCTTTCTTCCTTTCTTTCATTCTCCCCTCTCTCTCCCTCCTTTCTTCCCTCCCTCCCTCTATCTCTCCCTCCCTCCCTCCCTCCCTTTCTTCCTTCCTTCCTGTATTTGGTCATGCTGTCACTATGCAGCCCTGGTTGGTATGGAACTTGCTATGTAGACCAGGCTAGTGCCAAACCAACAGAGATTCACTTGCCTCTTCCTCCCAAGTGCTGGGATAAAAGGCTTGTGCCACCATGTCTGGCTTTTAATTTTTTTATTTTAATTTAATGTGAAAGGGTGTTTTATCTCCGTGTATGTTTGTACTGACATCACATGCATGCAGTGCCCATGGAGACCAGAAGAGGGTATTAGCTCTCCTGGAACAAGAGTTGCAAATGCACATGGATGCTGGCAATTGAACCCAGGTCCTCTACAAGAGAAGCCTGTGCTTGTCGCTGCTGAGCCATCCCTTCACCCTCAACCTGACCACCAGGAGGGATTCTTGAGGAAGGAAGTGACGACTGAAAGTGACAGTGCAGACAGAACGTGGGCTCCTACTGGCACCATGGGTCACACTCCGGAAATACCCAGACTTTTTTCTTTCTTGAGACTAGATCTCTCCATGAAGCCTGATGTGGCTGTGATTTTACAGTCCTCCTGCCTCAATCTTCCAAGTGCTGAGATAATAGGCATACACCATCAGGCCCATCTTTTTTTTTAATGCCACTAAGTCACAGTGAGCATTAGGGCTCCGTGAATGTGCAGTCACTGACACAAAGGGTTGGGTTATATCCCACCTGTGAGGCCCGGGACATGATTCAGGAGCAGCAGCCAGCATGGGTGATATAAACTGTGTCTTTATTTGAACATCATTCCACCTGCACTGAAGCTCAAATCCAGCAGCAGCAGAAGGAGTCAGGACCAAAAGAAATGGTACCAAATTGGACAATGAACATCAAGGACACATTCAGACAGAACTTACTAATGGGGTGTAGACGACACCAAGCTACCCTACCACACAGCACAGGTCCTTGGAGGGCTGTTGGAGTCCTGAGGAGGGCTGGCTGTTCCTGCTCACTTCTCAGGAAAACTCCAGTCCCACCCAAAAGCTAGCTCTGAGCCAGGCAAGAACCCACAGAAGCTTCTTGTGCTAGAAGGAGCCCAGCCCCTCTGAAAAGAGGATTTCCCCTTTCCACAGGAGAGGCTGAGAAGGGCTAGTCCCCTCTGTGCTCACGTGGGACTCTTTAAAAGCCCTGGGCTCCTTCCCCGAGCTCCAGCTGCAAGCCATAATCTTGGTTCTTGCAGGTCCCAGAATGGTGTCCATCTTCCCCAACATCCTCACGCCCTTGGGAAGGCCTTCCTCCACAGCTGTGGTCCTGAGGGAGAGCTCTACTTTCCACAGCCCCAAGGACTGGTCTAACCAATGCTTTGGGCCAGAGACTGAACCACCTCAAGGTTATGGCTGCTTTCCCCACTCTCTGCCAGGAGCAAGAAAGTCAGTAATAAGAAACACCAGCACCCCCTTCCAGTCACAACTGGCTGAGGACTCTCAGGGACCTAAGCCAGGAAACTCTTGGTTGGTAATCAGAAACAGAGACATTGATCTTCACAGCCTATCCCTTCCCAAAGGCTAACACCTGCTCACCTGCCCTGACTGTACCACGACAACCGCAAGCAGATCTGTCAGAGCCCCACCTGCATTCTTGGACGAAGCATCCGTCCTCCCTGTCCCTACCTCTTCTAAATCTTCAGGACCACTGTTTGGTCTCTACCACTACTTCTTCTTTCCCCATGCTACTCTGGGGCTCCTGCAGATTCCAGCCCACCAGCCTGAAACTCCGTGATGTACCTCAAAATGCTGGGCAGTAGCTGGTTGGCTGGAGAGTGGATGGGAACGCTGTTAGACTACTCCCAAAAAGAATTGGTTTCCTTCCTCCCCATCATCTGTCTTACCCTGCTGCTGACACAGCCTGGCCTGCACACACACACACACACACACACTGGAGTGCACACACATACACATGAGTTCTCTCTCTCTCTCTCTCTCTCTCTCTCTCTCTCTCTCTCTCTCTCTCTCTCTCTCTCTCTCTCTCTCCACAAAGGAGCAGAGCTGTGTGGAGCCTCGGAGGAGTCAATTCTAGTCTGTCCACCAAAGCACAGGGTCCGCTTGGGCAGCAGCTGTCTTAGGGGAACAGACTCCTTGAGCACACACATGGCTGCCCCCCCCAGCATTTCTTCTCCCTGTCCTCCTGCCCACTCTCTGCTCTACATTTCATTCTTGCTCACTGCAAATGGCACCTCCGTTCCCCACTTCCTGTTCCTCTTCACCCACTGCCCCCTACGCCGTGGAAGACCCACTCCACCTCTCCACCTCTCTCTCCATCACGTCATCACGTGAGCTCTCTTCCTCTCTGCAACACTCCCGCCCGTCCGTCTGTCCCTCCTGTCTTTACTTCTGTGGCTCTGCTCCTGCTTCCCCACCCCGCCCCCACTGCCCCCCTCCCCCACCTAGTTCCCCATCAGTCACCGGCTCCCGGCCCCTCTCCCCTCTCCTCTGGGAATCTGAGGAACTACCTCCTGCTCCCTTCTCCTTCACACAATTCCTCCCCCCGCCCCTTTGCCCCTTTGCCCCCGTACATTCCCAGTCTCCCGGCACCTGCCCAAGACAGCTCTAATGCTGTGGCTCCAGAAATAGACTAGGTGGGGACAAGTGTGGGGTCACCAGGGCAGTGACCAAAGCTTGGGCAGAGGTATCTGTCCTGGGGGAAAGAGGGGAAGGTGGAGATGGGGTCTGGAAAATTGCAGAAATCCTTCCTGGACCCAGCATGAGACTCCAGTTAGGGTCCTGATGGGACAGTCTTGGGCATGGGTCTTGCTCAGGAATCCTAACTCTCAGCTCCAAGTCCTATGAAAATGAACACAAGGACAGCAAATCTGTGAACTAGTTGCCCTTCCAACTCTGGCTGAGGCTCACACGTGACACTCAGAAGTGATCTGCCTCCTGTGGAGCCTAAAGGGGACACACACTCCTCAACACAGGGACCAGGCAGCAGGCCATGTCCTAGGAGACATTATGTTAGATGAAGCTAGCCTGCCACCCTCCACTGGGGACAGAAGGCTTGTCCACGACTAGATGGCTCTGCCACTAGATCTATAAGGTAACCAAGGATGGTCAAAAACACACCTGGGATCTCCCTCATTTTCTCTCTGCTAAGGGGGACGGAGAAACCCCTTAGTGGGAGAAGAAGAGAGATCTTCTCATGTGCCCCTCCGTCGTAACACACACACACACACACACACACACACACACACACACACACACACACACACACGCCTCAGCTCCAAGCACTGCCCATGAGGTTGCAGACCCTGGGCGTATCGTATCACAAGGCGAGAAGTGGGCAAGGAGAAAGAGTCAGGGGCAGGGTAACAGGGCCTAGGGTGGGGACAGGGGTACCCTGTTCAGAGGTGACCTGCAAGTTCAAATTAGGCAGAAAAGTATCAAAGAGGGGGGCAAGACAGTCTCTGCCCTTGGCAGATGTCCGAGGTGTGGGAAGCGTGAGACGGAGATAGGCATCCCCTAACTCCACCTCTGAGCCCCCTCTCCAGTCACCAACCATGACAATGGGCCCGAGAAGTCTATGCTGTACAAAACAGGCCAGAGTCAAGGGTCCAGTCACTGGTGAGTTAGCCCCGTAGAGAAGAGGCCAGGCCAGCCCCAGGCTGAGAAGCTGACAAACTCCAGCTGCTGTGATCAGCTGCCCTCCTCCCCCAGCCTCCAGAGCCTGGGTCTTCCCCTCAGACTCTGAGCTGAGG
The DNA here is from genome assembly GCF_017639785.1 of Mesocricetus auratus. NCBI lineage: Eukaryota > Metazoa > Chordata > Mammalia > Rodentia > Cricetidae > Mesocricetus > Mesocricetus auratus. The sequence continues at coordinate 173,535,537 of NW_024429266.1, forward strand.
AGGGGCTACCCGCAGTGGGGAGGGAGACCCCGTGCTTTCCCCCTCAGCACCGCTCAGGTTCCTTTGAGAGCTGGATGCAGGCTTGAATGAGGGAGTCAGAAGAGGCCCCATGGGTGGGGCTGGTGGCACCTGGAGCTTTGTGGCAGATGTGGTGGGACCATCATCAGCAAATAAAAATAAAGTAGGAAAAAGTCTGGCCCTCCTGGGGCAGTGTCTTGAATAAGTCTCTTTAGGAGACCAGGACTGGGGAGGCAAGGATGCAGCAGGCAGCCGTCCAGACAGAAGGGGTCTGAGGAGCCTGCACTGCAGAGCCTCCTTCCCCTGGGGATCCTCGGGGACCTCCAGCTGGTCTACACAGGAGAGAAGGAAACCGAAGGACCAGAGAGGGAGACCCAGGCTCCCTTAGGTCAAATGGAGGCAGGGCCAGACACAGGCTCCCGAGGGATCTCAAGGGCCCCTGCCTTCTGCCAGGCTCTCTTCAAAGCCTGGAGTGGTGTGCCTTCAGTCAGAGATTGGGGTCTGGAGCTTGACCACAGGAAGAAGAGGGCAGCAGACAGAATATGCTGAGGTCGGGCCAACTCCTGAGCTACAATTCTGACTTTCAGGGTCCCTGTGTATGAGCAACAGGGCATGGCAGGACTCCCCATCCGGAGACATCTCCTCCTGGCCGCAACACAGAACTTACTGTAGTACCCACAAAATCTAAAGGAGAGAGGGAGGGAGAGAGAATGTTAGAGACTATCAGGTCACAGCTGCCCCCAAAGACACCCTCCCCCCAAGACAGTAGTGGGCAGGGAATGACTACAACCAAGTTGTTGGTTGGCAGGCCAGCCTTGAGCACGTTCAGCCTCCTGCTTCACAGGGTCACTCCGAACGTTCACCAGAGATGCTGTGCAAGCACCTGGCACATGGCAAACGGTGGTGGCTTAGTTTAGCTTTTACTTTGGCTCAGAACTGAACTATGAAGTCCACCTTCACCCACCAGTGAAGGATGGAGACTGAAGGAAGCATATCGCTTCCCATTATCACTTGTGGAGGGAGGGGAGGGGGCTGTTTTAAAGACAGGGTCTCTTACAACTCAGGCTGCCTTTGAACTTACAAGGGAGCAGAGGCTAGCCTTGATCTCCTGATTCTCCTGCCTCTGCCTCCAGATTATGAGGATTACAGGTGCATACCACCATGATTGGTCGCCCATAGCATGTTTAAGATGAGTTGTAGTGGCTTGCCACAGGTTTGGGGACAGCCTGGGCTCCACAGCGAGTTTTAGGGTATTCTAGCTACACTTTAAGGCCACGTCTTTAAAGTAAATGGATTTGTGAGAGAGCCATATGGAGACGGGAGAGAGACACTGAGGGGAGCATTCACTGCTGGTTACATCCATCAGTAGCTTCAGAGAGGCTTGGTCTTGCATTTCTGGAAATTGCCACCAGGGGGCAGGTCCTGACCTCAAACCAAGAGCTAGTCGCGGGTGGGGGTGAGGGGAATCTGTAGGAGCTTTTAAGGTCAGATTAGCAGAGTGTCTTAGGTGATGAAGAGGGGACAGGAAAGCCCTAGCCTGGCTGGCCGGAGACAGGTAGTGTGACTTCGGGGAAGAGCTTTGGCTCTGGACTTGGACCTTCATTCAGGTCGTGGCCGCATTCGGAGGACTTTGGGCAAGCTCTCTGCGCCCATCCACGGGGGACTTGTACTCGCTTGTGTAAAAAGTGGTGGTAATGCCTGCCTGCCTGTGAGAGGCCTGTGAGAACTGATGACTTTGAGCAGAGTGCTGGCCACTTCCCATCCCGTGACAGTCCTGGGAGTTAGATCTGTTCTTATCACCCTACATACAAAGTGTGGGAAACTGAAACTCGAGGTAATTTCTAGGTTTAACCTGCTTCCACTATAATCTGAGTTTACCACCCAAGACTTCAAGCACAACAATGAGGATCCTGCAGGATGACTTGGTACATGGTTGCACACATTATCTCATTTAATCCCATTGTATGGTGAGCCAAAACCCCAAGAAAAGACTATAATGAGTGGGGAAACCTCAGCATAGGTCCAACTGTGGGAACTACTACTATGGATCTCAGTCTAAGGACACACACATTCACCATCAAGTCTCTCTAGCACTAAGGGGAGCTGACACTAGGTCAGAGGACAGTGCTTGGCTCCAGCACTTGATTATCTGGCACTGTCACTACATTTCACTTCTGGAAACCCCAAGAAGATGCTTGCACAGTGTGTGTGGCTCAGGATGGCTTCAAACTCATAACCCTCATACGCCAGCCTCAAGAGAACAGAGATTATGCCGGCGAGTTTTGCTTGCATGTATGCCTGTGTGAGCATGCCGGGTTCCCTGCAGCTACAGACAGTTGTGAGTGGCCATGTGAGTGCTGGGAACTTAACCCGGGTCCTTTGGAAGAATGGCCAACCACTAGGCCATCTTTTTTTGTTGTTTGTTTTTTGAGACAGGGTTTCTCTGTATTTCTTTGGAGGTTGTCCTGGTACTTGATCTGTAGACCAGGCTGGCCTTGAACTCACAGGGATCCGCCTGCCTCTGCCTCCCAAGTGCTGGGATTAAAGGTGTGCACCACCAACACCCAGTCCACTGAACCATCTTAACCACTGAGCCATCTCATCTCTCCAGCCCATTTCTTTTTCTTTTTTTAATTAAATGAAATTTATTATTTACATTTGTGTGGAGGTCAGAGTACCCCATTCTGGGCATCAAACTTAGGTTATAAGGCCCCAATTGCAATCCATCTCAATGGCCCTAAATTGTTTCTTTGTTGTATTTTACTGTCATTGATATAGACAATATGTAATATACCAGCTATGCAGCATGGTGTAATACATTTGTGAATGGGAACCATTTTATCAAAGCTGTACCTGTTGATCATTTGCATATACTACAAGCTCTGATCTCATGCCCAGATTCCTCCTCTTCAGACCTACTCCAATAACCACCCCTGTATTATTTAAAATTTTGTTTAAGCCGTGCATTCCTTAGTTTTTGCTTGGTTTAGGGCTTAATTAAACACGCTGCTCAGTCTCTTCTGAACTCTCCGCAAGCGTTCTCCGTCACCTCTATCCCCTGACTTCACAGCCACGGGGCATGGGCTGCCGCCTACAACCTTTGCACTGCCGACCCTGTTCTCTAATTGTTTTCATGGTGGCGTGAGGACGAGCGGATGGGTGTTGTAGTGTAAACTGGAGAAGAATTTTCCAGATTCTCCTTCCCCCATGTGGGTTCTCCTCCTGGGAGTCAAACTCGGGTCATTAAGCTTGGTAGCCAGTGCCTTTACCTGTTGAGTCATCTTAACGGGGCTCCTCTGTGTACATTTAAAAAAATTTATTTAAAGTGTGTTAGTGTTTTTACGCATGTACGTGCACCATGTGTGCAGTGCCAGAGGAGGGCCAGAAGGGGACACTGGATCCCCTGGAACTGGAGTTAAAGACGGTTATTGTTGCCGCATGGGGGTGGGAATCAGCCGAGGTCCTCTGGAAGAGCAGCCAGTGCTCTTAACAGCCACACCATCTCTCCAGCTCCCTGGGTGTAATTTTTGCTTCACTTTCAGAACTTTGTCTACAGCTGGACTGCCCCACCACCAAGCAGGCCTACCTTGCCGTCAGGTCCAGGCGCTTACCTTTGTTCTCCTGTTTGAGCTCCTCCTGCAGCAGGTCAGTCTGCCGGTTGCCCAGCACGAAGGCGAGGAAGGACAGGATGAGCGCGTTGAGGATTCCAATGATGGCCAGAATGTACGCCCAGCGCACCGAACAGTCCCCCAGGGAGTACTTCCCCGTCTTGGCCCCGCACATGTCCCGGATGGTCTCGGCATCCCAGCCATCAGGGAAGATCATGCAGCCCAAGACGAGGCACAGGGCTGGGCATCAGGAGCGGGCCCACACCGAGGTCAGGGCAGGAAGAAAGAGAAGGCATTATTACTCCCTAGAATCGAGGAGGTGGGGCGGGGGGTTGAGTCCTGAGAATTCCCCCAGCCCCATCTAGCAATCTGAACACTTGGTAACTTCTTTTCAATCATTGGGAGACAGACATTGACTGAAGACACAGAAACTGGGGCCCTCGACCTCTCCTGCCTCACCTGCCTTCGAGGAATAAGAAAATACCAAAGCCAGGCCACACCCCTTGATGTCCTCTGATGCTTTTATTCTTGCCCAACCGCATCACTTTAGTTTTGTGAGTTTGGCTTTTGTTTGGTTTTTCTTTTGTTAACCCTTCAACAGTGGTTCATTGACAATCATTTTGCATACCACAAAGGTTGACAGTAGGTTTCCCATGGTTTCTCCCCCTCCAGCTGTGAGTGGGAGGTGTGAGGTACCCAGCTAGCTCCTTCTGTGGAATGGGAGTCATGGTGCTTTAGAGATATTTAGCAAGGTGCCAGCTAGGTCATTCATTGTTGAGGGCCTACTGTGTGCTGGGAACTAGAGCAGAGATCAGGGAGGCACTAGGATCTGTGTCTCTTGGAGCGTGCACTGGAGAGAAGAGGGTTGCGGTACAGTGTTAAGAACTCAAATGCTGACTCAGCTCTCTACAAGATCTGTGAGCCTCAATTCCTTTATCTTTGTGCTTCAGTTTCCGAATCTGTAAAGTGGGGGTGATCAAGAGTATCACCAAATGATGGCAAAGATGACAGAGACCTTCAAAGTGCTCTGCACAGTAACTCCCATATAATGTTAGCTGTTGATATCATAATTAGCCGTAACAAGCACTGGCTGCTCTTGCAGAGGGTCCAGGTTCAGCTCCCAGCACCGACTTGGCAGTTCACAACAGTCAATTACATCAATTCCAGGAGATCTGACACCCTCTTCTGACCTCTGTAGGAACTGCACACATGTGGTGCACAGACATCCATGCAGGCAAAACACTCATATAAATAATATAAAATAATTCAGGGTCATGGTTAGCTGCACAGTTACAACGCCAGTTTGGCCAACATGACACCATCTCAAAAAACAAACAAAACAAAAAGCCTGGTCATAACAAAAAATAACTACACAGGTGAGACAAGACAGATAAAAGCAGAATGGGTGGGTCAAGACGGCCCTGTTAAATAGCCACCTTGTCCAAACCACCCACTTGGGTTAATCTACAAGCTCTCCCAACACCAGCCTAGTCTGGGAGGGGTGGGGCAAGTCTGAGCCAATCATCTCACTGCATTCCTTTGGTAGCAACACAAGCCCCAGAGCAGGCCAATCAGAGGCTTCAGGTTCAGTGGGCAACTGTGAAGACTTGGTCTGCTGAGTCCCACCAGTGGTCTGCAGCTTGCACAGAGCTGATTGAGCTGTGTGGCACTTGATTCCTCCAGGCCCGAGAGATTAGCCTGGATGTTAGATAACAGTGTTGACAAGGTTTGGCTGTTCTCGGTTCTGTCACTATGTGTGGCCCATCCAGTCCCCACAATGTGAGAGGGACACGAGCTTTGACACTCCTTCCCCTATCTCCAGTACAAGGAGTGCCCCGTAAGCCCCAGGTTCCTCCTTCCCAGAGTTCTGTAACTTGGATTACATCCCACACCCATCCTCCATGTCTGATGTAATGCCCCCAACAACATGGTCATCAATCTCTCATTCTACTGGAGCTGCCTTCAGTCTCCAAGACAGTAACCCCACCTCCCACCTTTATGGACATAAAAGAAATGTCCTGTTCTGTAGCAGGACCAAACCAGGAGAGCTAGAGAATTAAACAGTCTGAAGATACAGATTGGCACACAGAGAATTAAGTGTAGATCCGGGGTGGGGGCGGGGGAGCAATGGGAGCTGGAGGTTAACCATGAAGGCTTCAGGCCCCCATGGCATTTGAATTCTGCTGTTAGACATTGTCAAAGCCGAAAAGTAGGCATGGGACTAAGCCCCTGGGTGCTCTATTGTTGGTATGGAGGGAGAAGGAGGAGTAAGAGGAGGAAAAGAGGAGAAGGAAGAAGGGGAGGAGACTTTAATGTCTGTCTTCCTACATGCCCTTGATTTGCCTCTCCATCCCTGGGCTCAGACACTCCAAGGAAAGGCACAAGTGGGGTTAGAAACTGGCAGGGGACAAACACACATACCATCCCTTCAGTTGCCTCCCAGCCCTCCTCTCCCTAGGTGCCAAAGTGGCTGGCCTCACTGTAGTCTGTTTTTGCTTGCTCCTGGTGCATCCTCATCTCCATGGAAACCGCTCCTGTATCCCAGAGCTCCAGTTTCCTCCCCCTTCCCAACGCGGGCACTGAGACCTCAGTGAGATTTTCTTCCCTGTGCTTTCCAGTTCTCTCTGTCTCCCTCCCTCCCTCCCTCTCTTCCCTTCTCTCTCTCTCTCTGTCTCTCTCTCTCTCTCTCTGTCTCTCTCTCACACACAAACACACTTCTCTCTCATTTCTCTCAGCTGGTCCCTCTCGTTCCCTCTTTTCTTCTGCCTTTGTCTCCATCCTTCCCTTCCCTTTCTCCCCCATTCCTCCCTCATTGTGCTCAAGTCTGAGCTTCAACTCTCCTCTCCTCCTTTTAGTTAACATTTGACCTTTCTATTCCTTCTTTTTCCTTCCATTTCTGTGTCTATCCCCTCACCCTGTTTTCTTTCTTTCTCTCTCTCTCTCTGTCTCTCTCTCCCTCCCTCTCCCTCTCCCTCTCCCTCTCTCTCTCTCTCTCTGTCTCTCTCTCCCTCCCTCTCCTCTCTCTCTCTCTCTCTCTCTCTCTCTCTCTCTCTCTCTCTCTCCCTCTCTCTGCTCTCCTCTTGAATATTTCACAAATAAATTTCTGAGATCCTTGACCCCACACTGGGCCCACAGCAGCAATGTGTCACAGACACAGACAGGCACGATGTCTATCTTCAGCCTGAAGGGAAGTGTAACATCAAGTCATCCCACCGATTGTCACATATGTGGACTGTCTCAAAGGAAACAGACTGGGAGCAGAGGCAAGAGTATCAGGAGCAACTGGAGGATGCTGAGACAACCTCCCTGCCTCCTTGACTCTGTAGAGCATCAGATGGTGGCTTTGGGGCCTCAGGAGCTTCTTGAGAAATGGGAGAAAACAAGAAGTTAAACCACTTGAAAAAAGCCAGGCTGAGATGGGTTTTCTTGGTCTGGAGGAAGAGAACTCTTGTGCATGTTTCTAGGCTGAAAGCAGAGAACTCTTGTGGAACACTATACCCTGCCCCTGGAGATCAGCCCAGGTTGAGAGCTCTGAGAGTATGCTATATCCTGCACCTGGTTACCAGACTTGGGAGCAGCTGGCACCTCAGCCCTCTCCTGACTTCCGAAAGAGACCACAGTCTCGGAGTCCTCATCCCGTGGGTGGGTAAGCCTGCCTTGTCTGTGACATGCCATACCCAAAAGGTTGAGAGCCTTGGGTGAGGCTAACCTATTCTGGCTTAAAAGTTTTTCTCAGGTTAAGCATGTAGCTCGAGCCCGGCGTTGGTGGCGCACGCCTTTAATCCCAGCACTCGGGAGGCAGAGGCAGGTGGATCACTGTGAGTTCGAGACCAGCCTGGTCTACCAAGTGAGTTCCAGGACAGCCTCCAAAGCCACAAAGAAACCCTGTCTCAAAAAACCAAAAAAAAAAAAAAAAAAAAAAAAAAAAAGCATGTAGCTCAGTGGTAGCTTCTTAGCAAGTGCAAGTTCCTAGGTTCAACCCCCTAGCGCTTATAATTTATTTAAATTTATTTTATGTGCATTGGTATAAAGGTGTCATATCCCCTGGAACTGGAATTATAGACAGTTGTAAGCTGCCATGTGGGTGCGGGAATTGAACCTGGGTCCTCCGGAAGAGTAGCTAGTACTTTCAATCCCTGAGCTATCTCTCCAGCCCCAAATCTTTTTTTGTTGTTTTTTGTTTTTTTTTCTTTTTCAAGACAGGGTTTCTCTGTATTGCTTTGAAGGTTGTCCTAGAACTAGCTCTTGTAGACCAGGCTGGCCTCAAACTCTCAGAGATCCACCTGCCTCTGCCTCCCGAGTGCTGGGACTAAAGGCGTACACCACCAACGCCCGGCTTACATCCCCAAATCTTGTACTTTTATGTAATTAAAAATTTCCACAATTCCTGTGATTTGTTCTTGGATCCATTTCTTAATCTACATGTTGAGTTTGAGTCCAGTCTGGTCTACTTAGCAAGTTCCACGAAGCCAGTCTGAACTATAAAGTAAGACCCTGACTTAAAAAAAAAAAAGAAAAATGTTCTCTGATATTCAAACGTTGTCAAATCTTCCAGCTATCTTTCCGTTATTTCTGGCTTAAGTCAACTATGTTGTGAGAGCAGACACTCCGTGGCTTCTAAGTTTTATAATTGTAAAGGTGTGATTTGGGGTCCAGAACGTGGTCTGTCGTGGTGAATGTTCCACATGAGCTTGAGAAAAATGTGTTCCCCATGGCTGTTGACTGCACTAGCCTCCAGCCAGCTTCTGGATCAGGTGACTGATGATATTGCTGAGCAGGTCATGTTCTGAGTGATTTTTCTGGCAGTTGGATTTCTTCTCTTTTCATCATTGTTGTGTTTTTTTTTATTTATTTTTCAGTTTAAATTTAGATAAGAAACAAGGTTGCTTCACAAGTCAGTTCCAGGTCCCTCTCCCTTTTCCTCCCCTCCTCCCGTGCCCTCCCCTAACCCCCCCATTATCCCCTCATTTCCCCAGGGAGGGTGAGGCCCTCCATGGTGGTGTCCATAGTCTGTCATTTCATATAGGGCAGGGCCTAGACCCTTCCCCAAAAGTTCAGGGTGAGAGTGCACCTCACATTGTTGGATGGGAGTCCAAAGTCCGTGTGTATACTCGGGATGGGTACTGATCTGCTGCCCAAGGCTCAATAGATTCCCTAGGCCTCCTCACTGACACCCAGATTCAGGGGGTCTTGATCAGTCCCATGCTGGATTCCCAGGCTGATGCCTGGGATTCAAGAGTTAACCTTTGTCTGGTCAGCTGTTTCTGGGGGTTAAACCAGCCCAGTCTTAATCTGTTTGGTCATCAGTCCTCCCTCTCTGTTACTGGCTTTCTTGAGTTCAGCTCAGTACTTGACCGAGGGAGTCTGCCTCTTCTTCGATCAGCCACTAAATGAAGTTTCTGTTTCCCAGACTCTCTGGCCATAGGATCGTAGGCTGGCCCTCCCCAGATCTATGTCTAAGAAATGTGGTACATTTACACAATGGAGTACTATTCAGCAGAAAAAAACAATGGAATCCTGAGATTCGCAGGCAAATGGATGACACTAGAAGAAACCATCCTGAGTGAGGTAACCCAGTCACAAAAAGAAACATGGCATGTACTCTCTCATATATGGATTTTAGTCATTGTTGTGTTTTAAAACAGGGTCACATATAACCCAGGCTGGCCTCAAACTCACTATGTAGCCAAGGAGGGCCCTGAACTCCTACCCCACTGCTTCTACTTCCCAACTACTGTAACCACTGACATGCAAGACCAAGCCCGCTTCATCTATTTACTGTTAATTCATGTTTCTTCATAGACAACTCACACAGGTGGTCATGCTTTTTTTTTTTTTTACCCATTCTGATGACGTTTTAAATTGGTACACATACAGGCCACTGACACCCAGCATGATTGCCGATGCTGCTAGACTCACCCCTGCTATGTTTACCATTCTTTCCTATATGTTGCTCTTGTCGTTGATTCTTTTTAAAAGGTTCGCTTATTTTTATTTTATAAATAAAATAATAAAAATGAATCTTTTAAAAAAGCCTAAACCAGGCAGTGGTAGCACATGCCTTTAATCCCAGCACTTAGGAGGCAGAGACAGGTGGATCTCTGAGTTCAAGGCTAGCCTGATCTACAAAGCAAGCTCCAGGGAAGTCAGGGATACACAGAGAAACCCTGTCTCAAACAAACAACAAAGCCTGATAGTGTTGTATTTGCAATACAAGTTCCAGGGAAGTGGAGATGGGCAGATTCCTGGGGCTCTCTGGTGAACTAGCCTAGGCTAATTGGGGAACCCCTGGTCCCAGGGAGATAACTGGTCTCAAAAAAGTACATGGATAGCTCCTGAGAATGATACTTAAAGTCATCTCTAGCCTTTACACCCAGCACACATGCACACGCACACGCACGCCCACACGCACCCACAAAACTCTTTGTAAGACTGGGCTATTACCAAGAAAGTTCCTCAGTTTTCCCTTGTTTTGGAGTTATAATCTTCCTGTTTCATCCCTCAGAGTAGCAGAGATGACAGGCAAATGTCACTGTGCCCAGCTTTCTTCTTCGTTTTGAAGGATAATTTCATGGAGTACAAGCTTCCAGGAAGGACGATGTACAGCGGCAAAGGACTTGCGGGCCACCCACTGGCCGGGAATTCAGTCACCAGCACTGAACCTGAAAAGCCTGGGCTGTGCTCAGCTCACTCAGGTGGTGCTGGCGCCTCTCTTCAGGCACAGCCTCCTTCTAGACACCTTCCTCAGCTTCCCGCTTGCAACTTCAGTTCCTCTTAGCGTCCTTCTCAGGCTGCTCTGCGCCTGTCCCGTCATGGGTGGTGTCCTGAGATGGTCCCTCTTCTCCTTCCTCCCCTTGTTCCAGGGCAATTGTGTTCACACTCAGATCCGTGGGATGATGCCTCAGACCTGCAGCTCCACAACAGACCTTTTCCCCTGACTCCAGACCTAAACATCCAGCCATCGTTGGACTCTCCCCCTTGCACACTCCCCAGAGGAGCTCATCCTCTTCTGGCGCGGACATGGTCCTCCTGCTGCATCTCTATGAATGCTACTTGAGAGACTCAGTCACCTACAAAGAGGCACCTGCTTTACCCTCAGCCCACAAACAAACCCAGTGGTCTCCCGAACGGGCGCCCCTCCCCCCCCCCCCCCCCCCCCGCCCCTGCTTCCACAGCCTCACATAGTGCCAGGACAGCTACTTTTACATCCATCTCAGCTCTCTGCCTCCCAGGAAGCCTCCACACAATGCATTTTCCCAGCCACCATTGCTCCATCCTCCTAAGCCCTGCTCACTCCCACTTCCAAAAGTGATTGCCACGGCCTGTACATAAGACCCACTCTCCAAGGCCGGACTCCCAAGGTTCTTGCAAGGCTCCTCCTCCAAACCCTTTCTAGCTTTCACTTCCCCTTCCCTCTTCTAGTCCAGACAGAGCTTTGGGGGCAAAAATGGCTTGCCCTGGGTCACACAACAATCATTAAAAATCACTAGTGCACACACTGTGCCTACAACAACCTTCCAATGGTTTGCCTATTTGTTACAGTTTAAACATGTTCCCTCAGGCTCCATGGGTTACAAAATTGATCTGTAATGTTGACAGCGGGACCTTTCAGAGGTGTCCAGGCCTTTACCACAGGAATTGATTCCCACAGAAGAATTCAGTCCCTTCTGCTCCCGGCCCTGTAATGCCTTCTGCAAGGAATCCCACACCAGATGCCAGCCCCTTAGCCTTGTACTTCTAAGCCTCAAGAATCATTAACCAGCTGGGCACATAGCTCAGTGGAAGAGCATGCTTGCCTAGCATGTGTGAGACTTTGAGATCAATCCTAGCATCATACACATACACATTTTTTTCCCACATACACACTTTTTTTTGTTTGCTTTTTCCAGACAGGGTTTCTCTGTGGCTTTGGAGGCTGTCCTGGAACTAGCTCTTGTAGACCAGGCTGGCCTCGAACTCACAGAGATCCGCCTGCCTCTGCCTCCCGAGTGCTGGGATTAAAGGCGTGCGCCACCAACGCCCGGCTACATACACACTTTTAAAAATGGTTTCTTGCACTGGAGAGATGGCTCACAGGCTGCTCTTCCAGAGGTCCTGAGTTAAATTTCCGGCAACCACATGCTCATAACCATCTATAATGAGATCTGGTGCCCTTTCTGGAGTGCAGACATACATGCAGTCAGAACACTGTATGTATAATAAATAAATCTTTTTAAAATGATTTCTTATGAGATACAGCCATGATCATCTCCAGGAAAACAAAAGGAGGGAAATTCTTGTTAAACAGGCATGGTAGCACACACCTGTAATCTTAACACTTGAAGGAATTTCACTAGCAGGAAAAGCATGAGTCCAAAGCTACCCTCAGCTACACAATGAGTTTGAGGCCAGCCTGAACTACATGAGATGGTCTACAAATAAACAAATGAACAGATAAAGATATACAAACATAACTGGGTGCGTTAGTTCATGCTTCATGATCCAAGAACTCAGGAGGCAGAAACAGGAGGATGCCCATGAGTTTGTGGCCAGTCTGGGCTACATAGCAAAAGTCTGTCTTAACAAGTCAAAATGAATAAACTTCAGTTCATTACAAATTTACCCATGTAACATCCTGTTTCTGCTGTACTAAGTCATCTAAGATTCTATGAGTATGCTCATTTTATACGAAAGGAAACTCAGAAATGATGTAAGATCCCTAAGGACTCGTAATTGGCAATATAATCAGAATTCAGACCAGACATCTGCTCCCTCCCAAGGAGTTGGTGGCAAAGTGAGGACTTATATGTCATCCGTCCCTCATCCACTCAACAGGACACTTGTGGGTTCATGGTGGCTCATGCCTGTACTCCTAGCACTTGAAAGGCTGAGACAGGAGGATTGCCACAAGTTTCAGTCCAGTCATAGCAAGATGCTGTCTCAAAAATAAAAATTACTGAAAACAAAACAACAACAAAGCAGTAGGCACTTATTAGGCACCTACTATATGCTGAGCACAGCCTCCTGGCTTATGCTATGTCACTTAAGCACAGGAGAAGCAACCAGATGTGGGCTGGGACGGGATGGGGGTGGCAGTGCGCGAAGGCTGGGTTGTTTTCCTCCCTCCCTCCCTCCCTCCCTCCCTCCCTCCCTCCCTCTGTCCTTCCTCCCTCCCTCCCTCCCTCTGTCCTTCCTCCCTCCTTCCCTCCCTCCCTCCCTCCCTCCCTTCCTTCCTCTGTCCCTCCCTTCCTCTATCCCTCCCTCTCTCCCTTCCTCCCTCCCTCCCTCTCTCCCTCCCTTCCGTCTTTTATTTTTGAGACAGGTTATCTCTGTGTAGCCCTGGCTGTCCTGGAACTCATTTCGTAGATCACACTGCCCACAAACTCAGAGCTCCTCCCAAGTGCTGGGATTAAAAGTGTGCACCACCACTACGTGGCTGAGTTATTGTTTTTCTGAAAGCTTCTTGCTTTCATCTTTGCATCTTTCTTCCCATTCCACGTGATCTATCATTATCAACTACTTTAATCCCAGAGCAGTTTAAATACTTCAGAGCCTCTCTAACAATGACACTAAACCTGGAACCTGAAAGCAATATTTTACTTACGTTAACAGCAACAACAACAATCTCACCATGGAGGAGGAATCTACAGACAAAGTCAAAAGATAAAGACAGGACAAAACCTGTAACTCTGATCATGATGAGCTAGCTTTTATTTATTTATTTATTTCTCTATCTATTTCTCTATTTATTTATTTAGAGATAGAGTTTTACTCCATAGTCCAGGCTAGCCCCTGATTTACAGAGATCCACTTGCCTTTGCCTCTTGAACGTTGTAAGTAATGCTGTTCTCTACTACACCCTGCGTATAAAGGGTTGAGTATAGTTTAGTTGATTTTTTAACTTTGTGTGTGTGTGTGTGTGTGTGTGTGTGTGTGTGTGTGTGTGTGTAGTGCCTGCACCACAGTACATGTGTGGAAGTCAGAGGACAACTTGAGGAGTTGGCTCTCTCCTTCCACCATGTGGTCGTAATATCACAAAGGATGCTCAGGCACAACTACCCCACCCCCAGCTACTCTGATCTCATTTCTGGGACTCAGAAACCCAAGACCTGTTTATTTAACTGGGGGTGGGACAGAGGGGACGTGTATGCCACCACGCATATATGGAAATTAGAGGACCAGAGGGATGACTTGAGGGGATTCGTTCTCTCCTTTCTGTGGGTTCCTGGGATTGAACTCAGGTCCCTAGGCTTGGTGGCAGCAAGGGCCCCTACCCATGGAGGCACCTCACCTGCCCCAATCCTGTGTGGGGGGTAATTTGTTAAGCAGTAATTGATACCTGCTAGACATTCATTTTCTTCAGTTTGCATTTACTTGTACATTTGTGGAATTCTCCAGAAAAGACACTCAACAATGGTGGCTTCTGGCAGAAGAAAAGGGATTGTGGGAAAGAGGGGCATGTGACCTCATGGCCACCTTACCTTACAGGTTCTCTACTATGTGAGTGTGTTAAGCTTTCCAGACAGTCAATGAAAGGGGTGGTGGGAATAACAAAAGTTGACAGAATGATGGTATAGCACCTCCATGTCGGGGAGACATAGCAACTCCAACAGCTCAAGCTCTGACTGCAGACTCCTAAGGCACTGGTCACGTTGTGTTGGACATTGGGTGATAATCACCCAACTTTTCTAAAATAAAGTAATTTTTATCTCTTCATTTTAGTATATTATGTGTATGAGTATCTGCCTGCCTTCACATCTGTCCTTAGCTGTGGGATACCCTCTTCAGACACCCTAGAGCATTTCTGTGACCCAGTCACTTTGTGTGTATACCATAGGCTAGAAGACCCCTTTCCTGTTTCGAGCTGAGCAAGGTCTGTTATCCAGCATTCCCGGAGCCCAGCCATGTCCACAAGAGGCCTTCAGGAAAGGGTCAGTGTGAGAGACCAAGGGAGCAGGGAGAGTAGGAGGGAGACAAACATGAAGGAAGCCAGGGAAGAGGATGGAAGGAAGAGAGGGAGGAGGAGGAAGAGGGAGGAGAGAATGCCTTCCATGTACTACATGTCCTAGCAATGTAACTAAACATTACTAAATGTTGATGCATCAATACAAATCCAATGTAACTAGACAACTAAATTTTAATGTATGAAGAAAATGTAAAACCTATCCAGATGTGGTCACAGTGGGCTTGGACTCCCACCACCAGAGAGAGGGGCTGAGACAGGAGGATCACTGCAAACTAAAAATACAACTTAGGGATACATAGCAAGATCCTATTTAAATAATTAAATCATTCATTCCCAAAGACAACCTGAACCAGAGTCCAAGGACACCATAAGGGACATGAGTGCATGTCTTGAGTGTCTGTTAAGGCAGCTCCTGTGACCTCAAATCACAGGACCCGAGACTCTGGTGACAGTCACAGCTAGAAGCTGCTACCTCTGCATGGCACTGGCTGGCACTCTGCTTCTAACGCTGCTACCAGTCCCCACACACCAGGTGAAGCCTGGCCCGCTTACACACTCATGACTGGATGAACCAGGGCCAGGCTCATCTTCTTCCTGGGGACAGAGGGGAGGCCTAGTTCCCATCTCTGTGATCACTCAGCTTTTCGTTCTCTCTGGGCCTCTATCATTCATAAGATGAGGGAGTTAGGCAAGACAGTCTCTTCCCCCCTTCTCCTGTCAGTCTCATGGTCATTGCAGAGAGCTCAGACTCAGCATCACAGTCTTCACACATGGCTTCCCTCAGACTGCCAAAAGTGCCTGCTGCACACTGGGAGTCACATTAAAAACCATCGCTCTCCACACCCCCCAACAAAAAAAATTATAGAAAACCAGGCGGTGCTGGTGCATGCCTTTAATCCCAGCACTCAGGAGGCAAAGGCAGGCCAGTCTCTGTGAGTTTGAGGCCAGTCTGGTCTACAGAGCAATACAGAGAAATCCTGTCTTGAAAAAATAAGAAAGAAAGAGAGAGAGAGAGAGAGAAGAAAAGAAAGGAGGGGGATGGGGAGCCATCATTCCACACATTTCTATCATCCTTGGAAACAGGTACAACATAACTATTTGCAGATGAGGAACCAGATTCAGAGACAAATCCACTTGTCCAAGACCACACAGATGGAAAGTATCGCCTAAGTCCTTTATTCTTTTAAATCTGAGACTTTGGGGGTTGAACCCAAGGCCTTGTGCATGACAGACAGGCATTCACAACGACAGAGTCTCAACTCTTCTGCTTTTGTTTACATAGGATCTCACTATGTATCCCAAACTGTCATCACCCTCCTGCCCAAGCCTCTCAGGTACCAGGATGTGCCACCCCACTGGACTAAGACCTCACAGTAGCTCCCCCTGCTCAGCCAGCCCTTGGCTTGCATCTCCTATGTTTCCTGTGGCTGTCCTCAGCCCCACTTCTGACACTGTACTACATGGAGCTCTAACTCATCACCTGTGGATTCACTGCCCTTGCTTCAGTTCAGCAACTGAAGGTTCTGGATTCACTCAGACTCCCACCAAGACTCAGCTCCCCCTCTGTACTAGAAGTGTGAAACTAGACAAGTCATTGTGACAGAAAAAGGATGGGACAACAAAAGCAGCATGAGAACATCTAGCATAGAACCTGGCCAGTGAGACTGCTCCGTAGGTAAGAGCACTTGCCCCAAAGCCTGAGCAGAATTCAGTCTCCAGAAGTCACGCAAGGGTAGAAGGAGAATCAACTCCGCAAAGTTGTCCTCTGACTTCCGTAAGAGAACTGAGTCACAATAACAGCGCCATGACCCAGCATGTCCATGACCTAGGACAAATGACTTTTTAGCACATGCTCTAGTGTAGGGTAATGTCTCAGGATATGATGATACCTTTTGCTCTGAAACAGGACCTCCTGTAGCTCACATTGGCTTCTCACTCACAATGCAGATGAGGCTGACCTTGATCAGGGATTATAGTCCCAAGCTAACATTTTTTTTTTGTTTGGTAGTTCTAACAGTCAAGGTAACTTCTAACTGCCCACTGATTAAAGTCCCAACTCCCTGGCCCAGCATTCTGGGAACTCCACAATCCATCCCGAATCTCCTCTTGCTCCTTTGCAGAGATACCACACTCAAGTCAGATGTGCCTCTCCATCCACGGCCTTCTTTGTTCAGATTGCACTAGACACAGCCCACCCCTGCCAACACGACCATCTCCAGCTTTGATTCCCAGCTAAGCCACAGCCAGCCTACAACATCTACAGCTCAGCACTCATCAGATACCCAGGGGTTGGGGATAACTGTCTTCAGTCATCTTACTCATGGTCCCTCTTTCATAGTCTCTGCGGGGACTCGCCTTTCTCACTACTGGCTCATGTGGTGTTTGTTGCAGGGATGAGCACACATGAGTCTTAGACAAAGTCACCATGATTCATGAGGAGGCATCGACCTGGCAGAAGTTGGACTGATAGGACTCAGCCCTGCAAAGTTCGCTGGCATCATTCTTTCTGTTTCTGTTTATTTTCTGCTTTTTGAGACAGGGTTTCTCTATAAAGCCCTGGCTGTCCTAGAACTCACTGTATAGACCAGGCTGGCCTTGAACTCACAGAGATCCTACTGCCTTTGCTTCTGCCTCCTAAGTGCTGGGATTAAAGATGTGTGCTACCACTCCTGGCTGCTGGCATTCTCTTTCTACAGTCATTGCTAAGCTTGATCGAGGTAAAGTCAGAGCTGTTGGTGGCTTTATTTCTTACCTTGAAGAAGGAGTAGGCTTAAAATGAACCAGCACAGAGGAACCAAGAGATAGAGGTGGGTGTCTCAAACATCACCTGAGCATCCAGATATACCCTGAAGCCATAAACTCTCGAATTTCAAATCATGTGAGACATAAACCCAATACTCTTTATTTTGCTTTATTTATGATGGTGTGAGCTGGGTTTATATTGCCCATCACTCCAAGGCTGCTGATCAATATCATGACCCAACTAGACAGCAAGCTTTCTGAGAGCAGGGACTGACTCCATAAGCTCATGATCCTTGGGGTCAGATATGGTGACACATTTTTTCTGAAAATATCTCTGGACTCCAAAGGGACTAAATATTTTTCTGGACCTTGCAGCTGAGTTAATAATATTCCTTGAGATTATTTAAGACTATGTACTTAACCTGCTGTCCTACTGTGTACTTAGGTTTATGGCTAAACTGCCTTTAAGAGCACAATGTGCCGGGTGTTGGTGGCGCACGCCTTTAATCCCAGCACTTGGGAGGCAGAGGCAGGCGGATCTCTGTGAGTTCGAGGACAGCCTGGACTACCAAGCGAGTTCCAGGACAGCCTCCAAAGCCACAGAGAAACCCTGTCTCGAAAAACCAAAAAAAAAAAAAAAAAAAAAAAGAGCACAATGTAACCAACCTTACTATGTCTTGAATTTTCTGTGCAAACACCTTTTATAAACTAAGCTAATACAATTTTGTACACTTATGTGCTCCAGACCCAGAATACTGTACACACACACACACACACACACACACACACACACACACACACACACACGAACGCATCATTTACTGACAGCAGTCAATAAGTTGTGGGCAACCTTATGCAATAATTGGAAGCCACCTGTAGATACAGGTTGACTACATATGCTCACACTGTTGAATGCTATTCTTGCACAGCTGGGGTCAGTAAAGCAATTTCTTCCTTTCAAAATTCTGTTAAGATTTCTGTAAAGAATTTCTCATTTCTTTCCCATACCATGTTTTCTCTGCTATTCAATAAGTACAGAGCAAAGTCCTTTGGGAGGAATACACACAGGCACAGATTCGGGCACACACAGGGACACAGGACCGATACAGGCAATAGCAACAGGGACGATCAGATACACATAACTGACAATAGATTGCTCCATAACCACAGGTAGAAGATATAGGGACAGACATGGAGAATTCTATTTTTGGCTTAATCTTAATCAAGCTAATCCAAGAGGAAGTCTGAGTTTTAATTTGTTAATGCAACACTAACACAGTCAGGAATGGCCTGTGTGCCCCACTGTGCTGGTTTGAATAAGAATGGTCCCCACAGTCTCATATATTTGATCGTTTAGTCCCAGGTGTGACACTATTTCAAAGGATTAGAAGAATTAGGAGGTGTGGTCTTTGTTGGGGGAAGTGCGTCATTGAGGGTGGGCTTTGAAGTTCAAAAGCCCATGTCAGGCTCAGTCTTCGTCTTTCTGCCTACAGCTTAGGATGTAGCTCTCACTGCTTCTCCAGCACCATGCCTGTCATGTCTGCCACCATCCTTCCCACCACGAGGATCTCTAACTCTGAAACTGTAAGCTAGCCCTCAGTTAAATGTTTTCTTCATAAATTGCCTTGATCGTGGGGTCTCTTCACAGCAATAGTGACCATGACACCCAGAATTGTAGCATTGAGCACAGGATGATCACATAGCAGGTGAGAAATAAAAACAAAACAAAGCCAGCCATGGTGCTCATGTCTTTAATCCAAGCACTCCAAAGTCAAGACAAACAGGTCTCCGTGAATTTGAGGTCAACCTGGTCTACATAGTGAGTTCCAGGACAGTCTGGATTAAGTAGTAAGACCCTGTCTCAGAAAAAAAGGAAGGAAGATAAGGGGGAGGGAGGGAGGAAGGAAGGAAAAAGGAAAGAAGGGACATATCTCTGTATTTTGTCAATGAGAAGGTGTTCTTCAAAATGCTGGGGGTAGGGGTGTCCAAAGGAAGAAGAAGCAAGTGGCAAGTGCTCTAATCCCTATATGACAAACGAGACTTTTGCTCCTGCACTGTCACTCTGAACATGACTGACAGCTCCCTTTTTGAGTGGGGTGGTCTCTGAAAGAGTTGTCTGCAGGAGCCCTATGGGCTGTAAAGTACACTCTAAACCAACCAAATGACAGTCCTCAGTTCCAGATGGGAAAACTGAAATTAAAACTGAAAGGACTTATTTAAGACTGTAAGGGGAGAGTTGGCAAGGTGGCTCAATGGATAAAGGCACTTGCCATCAGACCTTACAAATACAGACCCCATCTGAGGCTCCATGAGATGGGAGAACCCTCATGCATGCGTATTTACGTGTGTGTGTGTGTGTGTGTGTGTGTGTGTGTGTGTGTGTGTGTAGGAGAGCACATGCATGAATACACACACACACACACACACAGACATAAGCAAACAAATTACTGTCATTAAAAAGTAAAAAGACTGCCGGGCGTTGGTGGCGCACGCCTTTAATCCCAGCACTCGGGAGGCAGAGGCAGGGGGATCTCTGTGAGTTAGAGACCAACCTGGTCTACAAGAGCTAGTTCCAGGACAGCCTCCAAAGCCACAGAGAAACCCTGTCTCAAAAAACCAAAACCAAAACAAAACAAAACAAAGTAAAAAGACCGTAGATTGACACACATTTAACCGATAACTAGTAGTTCAGAGCTGGCCAGTTTCCTAGTGCCCCTTTACTAAGCAATGAGAATCAGTCACTTATCTAGGCAACTCAGAAATCTTTGAGCAAAATGCAGTCAAGTTCTCAACTCTGCCAACTGCCCCATCAGCCCTCAGGGAAAGGAAAATGCCCTGGACCAGGAGTCATAAAAAAGTAGACTGAATTTACAACCATGTCAGTGGTATGACTTTGAGTAAGTCTCTCACATATCAGTGGTCAGTTTCCTCTCTGAAACAGGGGGAAATTTGAAACAGGGGGAAATTTGAAACAGGGGGACATTTGAAGGTGGTAATCTCTAAGATCGCCAAATTTCAGTGATTGCACTGTTGAACTGCCCATCAAATCCCAAGATGAAAACCCACATGGATCACAGAGAATTTGAGGGCCAAGAGGTCAGCAACCCATCTACAGACTCCAAATTAAAATTGATGAATTGGGGTTCAAGCTGAGCACACAGTCTGTCCAGCTTGTCTTCAATGAAAATGCACACCGTCATCTCTGGGCCCTATTGGAAAATGTGGAACAGCACCCCATTCCCTTCATTTCTCTTTCTCTGTTCTTTTCCAAGGCTCTTAAGCAGTCACATTAAGATGGATCTACATCTGAGGGCTGGAAAGACCACATGGTGGTTAAGGATGCTAGCTGCTTCTACAGAGGTCCAGAGTTCAGTTCCCGGTACTCACAGTCCACAACTACCTGTAATTCCAACTGCAGAGGATCCAATGCCCTCTTCTGGTCTCCACAGTCAACTGCCTTTGAATGCACACCACCACCACCATCACTATCACACACACACACACACACACACACACACACACAATTAAAAACAAAAATACATCTAAAAAAAAGAATGCCCATATCTGAGTACATAGTGCCTTCCTCTAATCAATCCTTTTCAGAGATTAGACATCTCCCAGTATGAGCAGGAATTCCTACCTACATTTGTAAAACTAGCCTCATGACCTTGACGTAACCCCCTGGCCTTCAGCCCAAGTGACAAGTCTTAATTTGGTCATTATTGTATCTTTAACGCTTGACCTTGAGTGACTTCAAGCCATTTTGAAAGCTCACGCTCCTCCTCGAAAAGATGGAGATTTCTTTCCAATGGCAATCAAGTAAACACACACCACACTGCAGAGCCAAATCCCTACGAAGCTTCCTGAAGTGGCATTGCCAGAAAGCTGCTATCACCTTTCCTCTGGGGGCCTCTTTTGAAGGGCTGACCACTTGTTGAATATTTCCAAGTGCTCACTGTGAAGAACCGTCTCTAATGTACCGTTACCAAATCTTCTCTTCTTTCCCATCCCTGGGAGGCTCAAACCTTTCCCTGGCTTCCATCCATCTTCTTTCCCCCACCCTGCCATCTCTAGCTCCTCTTTGCCCTCCCAACACTCTTCTCCTTTCCTGCAATTAGGCAAATGCCCAGGTTGCTGAGTTTTCAAAATGTGACTGGGATCGAAGAGTGGGCAGGGACACAGGACTCTAATGGATCAGGGGAAACTGTCTCAGCATATCTTGTTCCCAAAAGGTCTTTCCTTAGGGAAAGATGACTGTCCCACTCAAACAGTTCAGAGACTTCAAGGAACACCATCATTGAATGCTACACAGAAACCTTCTGTCAGGCTGAGGGGGGCCTTCTTTCTCTACAGAAGCTCATGTTGCAACTTTTCCACATACAGCCCCCAGTGCCAACACCACAGATAGCCTCCCACCTCTCAGGACAGGACTTTAAAATGTACCAAAGACCCCCCCATTTCTTCTCTGCACCGTTTCACAGATAAGGAAAGCAAACCTTTAAAAAGTCAAGAATGCCAGGAGTTCAAGGTTCAAGCCAAGTATCTTGAGTCCCAGTTCATGCCCCCACAAGCATAACAGAAATTGACTTTCTGGGGGAGGGGATCTTTTGCTAAAAGACAGCCAACAGAGACCCTCCAAAACACAAGCATAACGCTTACCCATCAGTTGACCAAGCCCCTATGCTTCCAAGCAGACAGACCCAAATAACCATTCCCAAGGATTTGCCCCCTGCCCTAAGGTTGTTGAATGGTCTCCCTAATAGCTGCTGAGGGTTGGTCACTAAGTGTCTCAACACAGAGAAGAAGAATCTAGCTCTGACTCTTCTAGTAAAGAGCTCTCGTCTCCAGCGTCTTTGCCGAGGGTCCTGCTCCCACTCCTCCCCTACCTGCCAAGAGCTGCATCCAGGCGCAGATCTTGTAGACAGTGGCGGTGTTGCAGAAGAAGAAAAGAGCAAAGCAGGTGATGCAGCCGAGAATCAGCACCATGGAAAGCAACACGAAGAAGGCGGCCGCCTTGAAGGCGCTGGACGGGATGGTGCTGAAGTCGGTGAAAGAGCCCCGGCAGGTGAGCTCGCGGCCCGCTAGCCCGCTGCCCACGCAGTAGTGGAAGAGGCCGAAGTAGCCAGGCTTGGGAGTGCTCACGCTGTCTCCTACCCAGTAGGGCTGGATGAAGACCACCACGTTGATGATGGCGAAGCAGATGGTGAAGATGGCCCACAGCACGCCGATGGCCCGCGAGTTCCGCATGTAGTGCTCATGGTAGAGCTTGGAGGCCTCCTGCGAGGGCAGCATGGTGCCCGGGGGCGGGGCCGGCGGCAGCTGCTGGTGGGGGGCCGCCGGCCCAGGACGGACCACCGGACCACCGGGCTGCGGGGCGGGAGCTGGGGACGCACGCGAGAAGCAGCCCTGAGTCAAGGAACTCGCAAGGGCGGGGCCTGGGGCGGAGCTGGGGACCTGGGGGCTGGCTGGGGAGCTAAGAGGGGGTCATGACAGTGTTGGGGCGGCGACTTGAAATACTAGCTAAGGTTTCTTATTGGGGGCCTAGGAAAGGGGCCATGGGAGAGTTGGGGGGCTGAGATGAGGACATGGGAGCTGGAAGTAGGGGGAATACCAGAAAGTGCTGGTGGGGGAGTTGGAACTGGTGTTGGGATAAAAGGGGGCCGTGGGAGATGCAATGAAAGATGGAGATCAATACCGAAGCATTAACAGCCACCTAATAGAGGGAGCTGGGAAGGGCATATTGGAGATGCTATTGGGGTAGAGGGTCTGGGGCTGGGTGTCTGGAGGGGATCTGGACGCTGATGGAGCTTCTCTATAAGGAAGGGGAGAAGAGGTTGTCAGGGGCTGGTCCTGAGGGCATGAGGAAGGTTACAGTAGGGCCAGCCAGGTAACCAGGGCTAAGTGTTCGAATCAGGATGAGGCTAGCGTGGAATCGGGCTGACAGCGCAGGGTCTGCACTCGCACTGAAGAGTAGGGGGTGCTCCTCAGAACCCGGGTCTGAATGTCGGCTGCGGGGTGTGTGGGGGGTAGTCCAGGATTGGCGGGCCAGGGCCAGGACCAGTGGCTTTCCAGGCCAAGGGGACAGAAGCCCGAGACCAGGGAGCAGTTTGGGCCTGGAGGGGTGGGCAGTGGGCAGGGGCCGTGCCGGGGTGCGGGGGAGCAGCAGGGCCCCGGTAGGGCCGGAGCTGGGGGGTGGCTACCCTGCGCCCAGGCCGGACGCGCGCGGAGGCTGCGGCTGCGGAGAAGGGATGCGGGAGGACCAACCTGGGCCGGGTCGGGGCCGCTGATCCGGGACCGGCAAGGCTCAAGCGCCGGGGTTCGGTGATCCAGGCAGCGGATGCCTCGGCCCAGGCGGCGTCCTCTGCGCGGCCTCCATCTTGCTCGGGCTCTCCCGGGCGCGCTCCCGCGTCGAGGAGCGCGCTCCCGTGCACTGGCGCGGCGCAGCCGTGGCGCGCTCCCGCGCGGGCATAAAAAACTGAGCAGAGTGGAACGAGAGAGGGGGAGGGGCGCTCCAGGTCCTGACAGCTAGAGGGAAAGTCAGGCACGGTGACCCTAAAGTCCCTCAGCCAGAGCCACACACCCCTCTCCCACCCCTACCACAGGCCTCATGACTGCGGGGACTCCCTTCCACCAGCTTGAGTTGAGGGGTTCTAGCTCCCCACCAAGCTTGTGGGAATGGGGAATGGGGGAAGGGCCCCGACCGAGGATTATCTGATAGGCATTGAACTCAATCTCGTGATTCCAGATTACCACCTACCACCTATGACAATGTCTCTAGTCTCTCCATTCTGCTTCCACGCCTTGCCTTTGAGTCTTGGAGGCGGTGAAGGTTTCCAGAGTTTCCTAGGAAACTGTCAACACCCCCCTGGGAGAGGGAAACTCCTAAACTGTTAACACCCCATGCCAGCCTTGGGCATTCCTTGGCCCACAACACAAGGAGATCCAGCCAGGGAGCAGGACCCAAGTTGAGTACCAAAAACAAGAGAGAAAGGGCCTGGGGAAGTTCGGTTTTTCCTCTCTACATCCTCCCCAGTGCCCAAAGCATGCATGCCATGAAGTTTGCACATAATGAAGATCTAACAAGAAATCCTCAAAGTTAAGCCTGGTGATTAGACCAAGGAAAGCCCCCAAGGACACTCTTGTTGGACCTTTGGAACCCAGACAAACTAACACTAATTGTGACCTTGAATTTGAGCTCTTTGAACCTGTCTCCCCATCTATAAAGTGGACAAACTATGCCCACTTTCCAGGTGTGTGTGTGTGTGTGTGTGTGTGTGTGTTTGTGTGTGTGTGTGAGAGAGAGAGACAGAGAGAGAGAGAAACAGAGACAGAGAGACAGAGACAGACACAGAGATAGACACACAGAGAGACAGAGACAGAGAGTGTGTGTGTGCAAATGATGACAGAGAGACAGAGACAGAGACAGACACACAGAGAGACAGAGACAGAGAGTATGTTTGTGCAAATGATCTATGTTAGTGGGTCTCCAACACTGAACCACACTCAGGAGTCCCTTTGTTGAAACTCATATCTATATGCAAAAACTCATGATATTTTCAAAATGTCTTTTTCCAGTGAGATAAGAAACTCAATTTTTTTTTGCCAAGCAGTGATGACACATGCCTTTAATCCCAGTACTCAGGAGGCAGAGGCAGGGCTACAAAGAGAAACCCTGTCTCAAAAAACAAAGAGAGAGAGAGAGAGAGAGAGAGAGAGAGAGAGAGAGAGAGAGAGAGAGAGAGAGAGAGAGAGAGAAGAGAAGGAAGAAAGAAAGGAGAAAGAAAGAATAAACTTTTTTCTGTATAAGTATTTTGGGGAGAGGAGGTGTGTTCAGACATAGTCTTGCTAAGTAGTCCTTGCTGGCCCGGAGCTCACTATGTTAGAGTGAGCTTGTAGCAATCCTCCTGCCCCTACTCCGTCTCCAAATGCTGAGATTATAGGCATGCACCAACATACACTTGGTTTGTGCAGTGCTGGGCATCAAACTCCAGGCTTTATCCATGCTAGGAGAGCATTCCACCAACTGAGTTTCATCCCAGACCAAAACTCCTAACTTTTAAGAAATGGTGGTAATACACAGGGGTGGGAGTATTTCTTTTTAACATCTCTATAAGAAACAGGCAATTTCAACCCTAAATTGTTAAGGGAGAATGACCTGTGAAATTCTACAATTTGAGACCTCAGGTCCATGTGAATTCACCTTCCTCAGGGTCATGAATTTGATTTCTCTTTCCACCCTCTCTTTGAAGAAGGCTTCCTTTCTACCTGCCAAGTATCCTGTGGTCCTGGAATCATGAGCAGGAGGCACAGGGTAAGAAACCCCCTTCCCTTCCCTCTTCCCACTCTACAGAGGGGGACAGAAGCAGAGGAAGAAAACTAACATACCCATGGAGGGAAAACGACCCTGCCAACCTGACTCATGAGCTTACTCATCATCGAACAAGCAGGGATGAGATCCCTGAAGTATGGCACTACAGCTCGGGGGCACTGGAGACAATAGGACACATGAAATAGGCAAGTGGAGTTCCCAGGTTTCCTGGGGAGAGGGAAGGTGTAGGAAGGGGAGGACAGGAGAGATCGGTCTCATAGCATCTTCAGGTGTCTTGCTGTGGATGCTTCTGCTTGGATGTTTCCCAATCTCCTTACTCCAGTCACCACTTCTTTTCCTAACCTACTGAGCCAAGCAAGGTGGTCTAGAACATCAAAAGGGCCACTGAGAATTCTTGCTGGGCAGGGTCCATGGTTTTTCTCTGTAGAGCAGAGGCGCTCTGGGAAGTTCTATTCACCCTGTTCTGACTCCTCTCACACTAGTGCTTTGGTCCCATAGAGCCTGCCTCACTCAGCTCCTGGCTTGATCCGGTTTCTCTAATGTTTTCGTTGTTGTTTCTGATCTAAATAGTCCTGAATAATTCATCTACATTCCTCCAAAAGAGATAGCAGGAGCTTATATATTGATCTGGTTATTTGTTGAGACTGGGTGTTCTGTAACCCCGGTTGACCTCCAATTCACAGTGTAACCAGGGATGACTTCAAATTGTGATCCTCCTGCCTCCACCTTCCAAGCGCTGGCATTATGGGCATGCATTGACCAGCTTCAGTGGGCTTTTGCTTGTTGTTTGTTTTTAATAGAAGGATGTCTGAATACATGAGCCACTCTGACACATCATAACTCAAAGACCAGAATTTGAGGCCAAACTCTGCCACCTATAATGTGTGCGGCTCAGAAGACAACACCACATTTTCAGGGGAGGGGAGGTGTGAGAGGAGGATTGAGACAAGTAGCCCAGGTTTGTCTTGAACTCACGCTGATCCTCCTGCCTCAGCCTCACAGATACTAGGATTACAGGTGTGCTCCCCTCCCCAGGCTTTTTGTTGTTGGTGTTGTTTTGAGTCAGGGTTTTACTCTGCAGCCCTGGCTGGCCTCCAACTGTAGCAATTCTCCTGCCTCAGCTCCTCCAGTTCTGATATTACTCTCGAGAATCTTATTTTCTTCATTTATGAAGTAGAGAAAAACACACTTCCTCCTCACAGATGCTGAGAGGATTAAAAGAGATAATGGATAGAAAAGAGCTTTGTAAATGGAAAGGGGGCTATAAATATAAGTGATTATCATTAAATTTTAATAATAAATGACGTCTCCAGAGAAGAGATACAGCAGGAGCCTTGGAGATGCACTTGCTGTGCTGTGAGGAGTGGAGACAGGATGTGGCCCCATTTTAAAGGAGAACTTAGAGCAGTTGCATAAAGGAAATGTGAGATCCGTTCACAGGAAGAACATCTTATTGGGACCAGGAAGGGCCAGACAAGGAATGAAAGATCAGAATGGGAACCAAAAAGCCAAACATGGTAATGCAAACTTGTAATCCCAGCTCCAGAGGCTGAGGTAGGAGGATGACAAGTTCATGAGCAGTGTGACAAGAGTCTCACTATTTATAAGGCTGGGGGTGTAGCTCAACGGTGTGTTTTCCTGGTGTTCATGAGACCCTGGGTTCCACCTCCAGCAGAGAAGGGAGAGGTTTGGAGTACATATGTTTAATCCCAGCATTGGGAGATGAAGGCAGAGGATCAGGAGGTCAAGTTTATCCTGAGCTATATAACAAGTCCCAAGCTGGACTACATAAGACATGCAAAAAAGTTAAAAATAAAAAGGTGATTGGAGAGATGGCTCAGTTGGTAAAGTGTTTACCAAGTAGGTGTGTGGACTTGAGTTCAGCACCCATGTTTAAAAAACAAAAACAGACAAGCAACAACAGCAGTCTTATTGGTATATGCACTGGGTGTAGGTTCAATGGCCAGCATGTCAAGCAGAATTAGTGAGCTCAGCAGGGATGGTGGACAGCAACGTCTGAAGACAGTCCACATAAAATTCTCACCACCACATGCTTGTGCCTGCTCGTGGCCATGTGTGTACAAACACACACACACACACACACACACACACACACACACACACACACACGAGAAAAGGAAATGAAGATAGAAAAACCCAAGTCAAGAGACCAGAAAGCAAGGACAGTACTGATGAAGTACCTAGAACAGAAGGTACCATTTAATCTCTACAATAACCCCTTGACATCGTGTGATGAGCTGAATTGTGTCCATTACACTGTCCTTTGTTGTGGAATATAGTTTAAGATGTGTTAACATTTGTTTATGTAAAGATGTGTTGCCTTCCTTTATATTGCATTTATTTAACTCTGTAAAGCTATGTTACTTTGCCTGTCTAAAGCACCTGATTGGTCTAACAAAGAGCTGAGTGTCCAATAGCTAGACAGGAGAGAGAAATAGGTGGGGCTGCCAGGCAGAGAGAATAAATAGGAGAGAGAGGAGCAAGAAAAGTTGGAGAAGAGGATGCCTTGGGTCAGTCACCCAGGCACACGGCTAGCAACAGAGTAAAGATGTAAAGAAAGAGATATGGAATAGAGAAAGGTAAAAGCCCAGAGGCAAAGGGTAGATGGAATATTTTAAGTTAAGAAAAACTGGCTAGCCGGGCATTGGTGGCGCACGCCTTTAATCCCAGCACTCGGGAGGCAGAGGCAGGCGGATCTCTGTGAGTTCGAGACCAGCCTGGTCTACAAGAGCTAGTTCCAGGACAGCCTCCAAAGCCACAGAGAAACCCTGTCTCGAAAAACCAAAAAAAAAAAAAAACTGGCTAGAAACAAGCCAAGCTAGGGCTGGGCATCCATAAGAAAGAGTAAGTCTCCGTGTGTTTATTTTGGAGCTGAGTGGTGCCCCTCCCAAAGAGTGAAAATACAAAACAAACAAAAAACTACAGTCCCTATGTTAGAGTCCCAACCCTGAGCAATACAACTACATGTGGAGACAGAGGGCTTGAAGAGAAGGTAAAGCAAACTGCAGTGGTGGACACCTTATGATTGGAGTCCTTACAAGAAGTCAGGACACTCAGTACTTAGACCAATGGTTCTCAACCTTCTCAATGCTGTGACTCTTCAATACAGTCCCTAATGTTTCAGTGACCCTCAACCATAAAATTATTCTCATTGCTACTTCATAACTGCAATCTTGCTACTGTTAGGAATCATAATGTAAGTAATTGTACTTGGTGACCTTGGGAAACCTCTGGGAATTTTGACTCCCCCACAGGGGTCACAACTCACAGGTTGAGACCACTGACTTAGATCATGAGACAATCATATGAGAACCCAATAAGGAAGCAGTAATGGGCAGGCTAAGCAAAGAGACCTCAGAGAGGAAAAAAATCAACTGCAAGAAAGTTGATTTCTGCTTAAGATATACAATCTATCAGGAGGCAGAGGCAGGCGGATCTCTGTGAGTTCGAGGCCAGCCTGGTCTACAAAGTGAGTTCCAGGACAGCCTCCAAAGCCACAGAGAAACCCTGTCTCGAAAAACCAAAAAAAAAAAAAAAAAGATATACAATCTAGCTGAATGTGGTGCATGCCTTTAATCCAGTACTCATGAGGCATAGGCAGGTAGATAGATGTTCTGTGAGGTTTTGTTTCTTTGTTTGGTTTTTCAAGACACGGTT
Organism: Mesocricetus auratus; assembly: GCF_017639785.1. Taxonomy (NCBI): domain Eukaryota; kingdom Metazoa; phylum Chordata; class Mammalia; order Rodentia; family Cricetidae; genus Mesocricetus; species Mesocricetus auratus. The sequence goes on from NW_024429266.1 coordinate 173,564,857, forward strand.
ACTCTGTGTAACAGTTCTGGCTGTCCTGGAACTTGGTTTGTATACCAGGCTGGCCTCAAGCTCATGAGACCCATCTGCCTCTGCCTCCCGAGTGCTGGGATTAAAGGTGTGTGCCACCACTGTCCAACATTCTGTAAGATTAAGGTAAGCTTGGTCTACACTTAGTTCTGGAACATGGTGTGACCCTGTCTCAAAAATAAATAAATATACACAGGCAAATAAAAAACCCAGAAAGTGACTTGCAAAGACTATGTTATAAATTATTCTTGAAAAATTCTTGCCTTGCATGGTGATGCACACCAATGATCCCAGCACTTGCGAGACTGAGATAGGAGAATAGCTACATTTGAAGCCAGCCTGAGCCAGAATGATAATTTGTTTTATAGCAAACAAACAAAAAGAAGAGAGGAAGAATAAAAGGAGGTGAGGGACTGCTTGATCATCCATCGCGGTTGTTAGTCTTGGTTATTGACTAAGAGTCAAGTCTCTGGAACCTGAAAGGCCTTTGCTTGACCAGGTTACTTGAAGTGAGTTGACCTGTACTAATGTGGACAGTATCTTCTGGTGCTAACTTTATACAATGAGGTCAAAGGAAGAACAAAATTTGCTTTTTGCCTACTTGCTTTTTCATTGCTATGGACTTCATCTCCCCTGCTGCCGCCATTCCTACCATCACTTTCATTCTTCAGTGACATTAGAACCCCGCTTCTTCAGTTTTCCAATGTGAACTGAAGTTCAGGGGCTATCCAGTAATCCTCCAGCATCAAGACTAGATTGGGACTGTTAGAGTATCCAACCTCATGAGCTGAACAACTACCTTAATGCCAGCCTCTCTTGTGAGGGTAGTCATTGATGAACTACCCAAACGGTAAGCCAATCTGATCAATCCCCCATTAATACAGATTCATTATCAGGGCTTCTCCTCTGGAAAACCCTGACTAATACATTGTCTTAGTTACTGTTCTATTGCTGTGAAGAACATTTAATTGGGGGCTTGCTTACTGTTTAGAGGGTTCAATGATCATCATGGCAGGAAGCAAACAGGCATGGTAATTGAGAGCTTTACATCCTGATCTTCAGGCTGCAGGAGAGAGAGGGACAGAGACAGAGACAGAGACAGAGACTGACAGACAGACAGACAGACAGACAGACAGACAGACACAAACATATATACACACACAGAGAGAGGGGGGGAGAGAGAGAGAGAGAGACTGGGCCTGACATGGGCTTTTGAAACCTCAAAGTATACCTCCACTGACATACCTCCTCTAACAAAGCCACACCTCCTAATCCTTCCCAAACAGTTCCACTAACTGGGGACCAGGGATTCAAACATACGAGCCTATGGGGGCCATTATTATTTAAATCATCACATACATCTACAAAACAAACAAGCAAGAGGCAGGAGAGATGGCTCTGTGGTTAAGAGTATGTACTGTTGTACCAGAGTGTGCTGACTGGGTTTAGGTCAACTTGACACAAGCTAGAGTCATTGGAGAGGAGAGAGCCTCGATAGATATAATGCTTCCATGAGATCTGGCTATAGGCAAGACTGTAAGGCATTTTCTTAATTAGTGATTGGTGTTGGGGGGCTTGGCCCATTGTGGGTGTTGTCATCCATGGGCTGGTGGTTCTGGGTTCTATAAGAGAGTAGCCTGAGAAAGCCATGGGAAGCAAGCCAGTAAGCAGCGCCCCTCCATGGCCTCTGCATCAGCTCCTGCCTCCAGATTCCTGCCCTGTTTGAGGTCCTGTCTTGACTTCCTTCAATGATTGTCCTAGTCACTGTTTTATTGCTGTGAAGAGACACCATGACTAGAGCAGCTCTTATAAAAGAAAACATTTAATTGGTATTGGCTTACAGTTTCAGAAGTTAGTCATTGTCAGCATGGTGGGCAGCATGGTGGCATGCAGGCAGGCACTAGAAATAAGATGAAAACCACATCCTGATCCATAGCCAGAGAAAGAGAGAGACATGCTTCCTCTAACAAGACCACACCTCCTAACCTTCTAATCCTTTGAAATGGTGCCACTCCATGGAAACTAAGCATTCAATGCTTGTGGGGACCATTCTTACTAAAACCACCACACTGATGAACAGTAATGTGGCAATGTAAGCCAATAAACCCTTTCCTCCCCAAGTTGCTTTTAGTCACTGTTTTCATCACAGCAATAGTAACCCTAATTAAAACACAGATGATCCAAGTTCAGTTTCTTGCACCCATATAGGGTAGCTTATTTGTAATTCCAGCTCCAGGGCATCGGATGACTTCTACAGATCTGTGAGGTCACACACACACATAATAAAAACTAAAGTTACTGAAGTTGAGAAAACTGAGATGAAATAAAGGAAGCGATGACATCAAGTATAGAAGTAAGCCCGGGACGCAGCAGCACAGTGTCAGAACACATGCTAAGCATATGTGAAGCCCTGGATTATGCCCCCCAACCCTAAAAATACCACTTCAAGATAATTAGATAAAATTATACAGCCTAAGAAAATAACAAACAAAGACTTTTTCTCTTGTTTTTTAGGGTTTCTATGTATAGCCCTGGCTGTCCTAGAACTTGCTCTGTAGACCAGGCTGGCCTGGAACTCACAGAGGTTCACCTGCCTCTGTCTCCCGAGTGCTGGGATTAAGGTGTGTGCCACCACCACCCAGCGAAAATAAATCTTTTTTAAAACCTTCATTAAAAAAATAAGCAATAGCTAGGTTAAGATCAGCTTGGTGAACATCGTGAGTTCCAGGCCAGCCAAGGCTGCATGCTGAGCCCCTAACTCAAAAGCAAACAGAGTATATAAACGAGTGGGGTTGTAACTTGGAGGTAGAGTGATTAATAAGCATTTAGTTGTGTGACAAAACATTTCCTGAGGAGTCACAAGGCACACACCTACTCAGCCAGATAGGAAAGCCACTACAGACCAAGGTACAGAGACCACCAAAGTCCAAAATGGCTAACCAATGAATTTAATTGGGGTTACTTAGAAGAATATGGGTGAGGGGTTTCTTACAGGAGCAGAAATAACACAAAGGCAGCTGTATCACCAAAGCCCACCCTGGCATAGATGACAGCTCACAAAGCTGGGAACCTGGAGTGCACTGCAGGCAGCTCAGCAGGTTGGAGAGTGTCCTTTCCAGAGACTTCAGTTGGTCTAAACCTCTTCCAGGCAGCTCTTAGGGTTTCAGAGTGTTCTTTGTACTTTGGCTGTGTTGTCTTGGCTGCTTGGCCTGTCTGAGAGCCGTCTTTGTAGCTCAGCTTCCTTTCCTCTGAGGACTCCCAGTTTTTATTGCTTACTCTGGTGGCAAGAGGCCTGGTAAACCTGTTCAGTTTCAGGGACTTCCTGAAACTTTTGTATTGTCTACCTTCCTGCTTAAGGAACTTCCTGCATGATGGACTGTTTCAACCCTAGGACGAACCTGTTATACAACCTAGTAGGATCCTGGATCCTAACTTCAAGGCCTATATATTCTTTGTTCACTATGCCATTACAAAACTGTTTTGAGTTAAGAAATAGATTTACCTTTTAAAATCTTTTTTTTTTTTTTTGGTTTTTTCGAGACAGGGTTTCTCTGTGGCTTTGGAGGCTGTCCTGGAACTAGCTCTTGTAGACCAGGCTGGCCTCGAACTCACAGAGATCCGCCTGCCTCTGCCTCCCGAATGCTGATTTAAAGGCTTGCACCACCAATGCCCAGCTACCTTTTAAAATCTTTTTTTTTTTTTTTTTTGGTTTTTTCGAGACAGGGTTTCTTTGTGGCTTTGGAGGCTGTCCTGGAACTCACTTGGTAGTCCAGGCTGGCCTCGAACTCACAGAGATCCGCCTTCCTCTGCCTCCCGAGTGCTGGGATTAAAGGCGTGCACCACCAACACCCGGCCTACCTTTTAAAATCTTAGTATGAATATCACTTGGGTGGTGGAGGTGTGAAGATCAGGAGTTTGGGACCATCTTTGGCTTCATATAGTTGAGTTTTATACATCCTGGGCAATGTGTTTTACTTTGTCATTTTTCTTTAAACAATATGAATTAAAGCTGGCCTTGATGGTTCAAGACAGCCAGGGCTATAAAGCAAGAACCTGTCTCAAACAAAAAAACAAAGATGATGGGAATTAGTCACATATGGTCAAACACAACTGTAATTGCTACTGTTGGAAAGACGATAAGAAGTTCAAGGCTAACCTCAGCTATATAGTGGATTTGAGGCCAGCATGGGCTACATGAGACCCTGTCTCAAAAAGAGAGACAATGAGAACCTGGCTTCCTTCTGTTTTTGAGTTCTACAGCAGATTGTGGTGGTAAGCAAGAGATGCCTGTATTTTATCTCTATCCTTGATTGTTTATCCTTAATTTTTAAACATGCACCACTAACAGAATGGCTAAAATAAACTAGGCTGTCTGTACTCCACCTACACAGAAACAGAGTGGAGAGTGTTTAGTTTAGAACCATACTATTCTATTTCATTGTTATGGTCGCTTGTGTATTTTTAGTTGCATTTCTATCTAAAGTCCTCCAAGCATTATATTTTAAAGTTAGGTACCTAAAATAAACGTTTTTCAGTATTGACAAAGACATGCAGTTGTGTAACCACTACCTTAGACACAGAGCATCTCCACTGCTCCCAGAATTCCTTGCTATCCCTTCGATATTGGATCTTTATCCCACCTCGAGGCCTATTGAGCCATTTGTTTGTCCCTCCCTCCTTTGGGGTGCATTGTCTTTTGTTTTTATTACATCTATTTATTTGTAGGAGGGGGTATGTGACAAGATGAACATGTGGAGGCCAGAAGACAACTTCCAGGAGTCTGTGTTCTCCTCTCACCATGTGTGGACCGACTGGAGGTTGGGTTCTGCTCATCAGGCTGGGTGGCAAGTGTTGAGCCATCTCTATGGCCTCTAAGGTTTTGCCTTTTTTAATTATTATTATTATTATTATTATTATTATTTATTTTTAATATGTATGTGTATGGGGGCACCACATGGGTGCATGAGCCTACAGAGGTCAGAAGAGGGTGCCGGATTCCCAAAGACTGCAGTTGCAGGCAGCTGTGAACCATCATGTGGGTGCTGGGAATTGAATCTGGAAGAGCAGCAAGTGCTCTTCACTTCTGAGCCATCCTTCCAGCCCCAACCTTCCCTTTTACACAATGTCACATGCTTGGCAAATTCCAGTATGTACTCTTTAGAGTCACTGTTGTTTGCAATTCAACACTATTGATTGCATCAGTGGTTGGTCCATTTTGACTGCTGATAAGTGATCTACAGTATGGATTAATCAGTGTTCTCCATGTGCCATTTGGGACATTTGGCGTGTCTCCAGTTTGACAATAAACCTATTGTAGGAGGATTGCCAGATTTGAGGCCAACCTGGGCTACATCATGAGTCTGATGCAAGCCTTGGCTACATAATAAGACTCTGTCTTGATCAATCTATCAATCATTTGATTTTCAATTTTGTATCCCCACCAGAAACAAACATCTAGTCATCCCACATCTTCATTAGTTCTTCACGTGCTTGTACATATGCGTGTGATATGTGTGTATGTGGTGTGTGTGTGTGTGTGTGTGTGCAGTGTGAGTGCACATGCATGAGCCATGAGGGGTGTTTGTTTGATTGGTTGGTTAGTTGATTAGTATCCAAAGGATTTTAAGACAAGGTTTCATGTAGCCCGGGCTAGTTTTGAGCATTCCATTTAGCTGAGGATGACTTTGAACCCCTGATCCTCTAGCTTCCACTTCCCTAAATGCTGGAACTATAGGATATAATGAATAGTGATTTTTTTTCTTTTTGGTTTTGAGTGGTTTATCTCACCATGATTTTAACTTAGAGATGGGATTTCTTTTATTTGTTTGTTTGTTTTTGAGACAAAAATCTCACTGTTGAGCCTGGAACTTACCTGGTAGAATAGGCTGGTCTCAAAATCACCAAGATCCACCTGCCTCTGCCTCCAAAGTGCTCGTATAAAGTCACACCACCATGCCTAGCCTAGTTCTTTCCCCACTATTCTGTGTATATGAGGAGGTGAGAAGCCAAACTTCAATGTCATTCCTTATGAGCTGTCTGCCTTATTTATGGAGACAGAGTCTTTCACTGGGACCTGAGGCTCATGAAGAAGTCTAGGCTAGACAGTCAAGGAGCCCCAAGGATCTGTCTGTCTCTACCTCCCTCATGCTGGGTTCACAATTATTCACTACCATGCCTGGTTTTTTTTTGTTTTGTTTTGTTTTGTTTTTTGCGCTTTTTTTTTTCGAGACAGGGTTTCTCTGTGGCTTTGGAGGCTGTCCTGGAACTAGCTCTTGTAGACCAGGCTGGCCTCGAACTCACAGAGATCTGCCTGCCTCTGCCTCCCGAGTGCTGGGATTAAAGGCGTGCGCCACCAACGCCCGGCGCGCTTATTTTTTATTAATTAATTTTTTTACATTCCAAATCCCACTTTCCCCTCCCTCCTCTCCTCCCACTCCTCCCACTGGCCCCCCACCTCCCATCTGCTCCTTGGAAAGGGTAAGACCTCCCCTAGGAAGTCTACTAGTTGAGGCAGGACAAGGCACCTCTCCACCCCACACACCACTGTGTCTAGGCTGAGCAAGGTATCTCTCCATATAGAATGGGCTCCACTAAGTCAGTTTGTGCGTTAGTGTTAGATCTTGGACACACTGCCAGTGGCCTAATATATTGTCTGTTTCACTATTGTCACCTATATAAAGGGAGTCTAGTTTGGCCCGTGGCTGGTTTCTTAAACATGGATGCTAAGACTCAAACTCGGGCTGTACTTTATCAACATCCCTTCTTGTGAAATGTTGGGGGTGCTCTGTATTTTATGTGTGTATATTCCTTATCAGATTTTTTTACATCTCACTTCCTAATTTATGACTAAACTTCCTTTTTGATTGTTTTGTTTTACCTGACCACCACCACCACCATCAATCATCATCATCATCATCAGGGGCCGAGTGGGCTGTGGTACACTTGTGAAGGTCAGAGGATAACTTTCTGGGCTCTCCTTCCACTGTGGTACCCTGAGGTTGAAGCCAAATCATCAGATTTACATGGCAAGTGCCTTCACCCAAGGAGTCATCTTACTGGGCCTCACAAAATAGCCCAGGCTGGCTTCAAAGTTGTGATCCTCCTGCCTCGGTCTCCTGAGTGTGAAGATTACAGGCAATATGAAACCATGAGCTTCTCTATTGCTTAACAGTGTCTTTTGAAAAACAAACCTTCTTAATTTGGATGAAGTCCCATCTGACTTATTTTTTCTTTTACTGATTAAATTTTTAAATATATCTGTCAGCGATGGCAGGGAGCTTTGCCACTAACAGCCTCAGGAGTTCTCTTCCTTCTTGGGGACCTCTTCATTCAGGTAAACCCAAACCCTTGAGAACGCTGTTGAAAATAATTTTAGGAAGAATCAGAGTGAAGCAATCAGTGAGTTCATTAAGATAAGGGAGAATGAGGACTTTGGGTTTAAGCAGAGAGAGTCAGAGACAAAGACAGAGACATAGACAGATGCTTAGGAAAATTATAGTACCAACCTAAGATATGAGTGTGGACTTCTCAAGACAGTCGCACAAAGGTTTCTTGACAATGAACGACATAAATACACATACGTATTTATGATTTTGTGGCTTTACATTCATGAGAGGATGTACTATTCAACAAGGTTTAATATTAAACAAATTAACCTTTAAGTCGTTTTAAAGCAAGTAAACTCAGATGATCTGACTCGTATGTTTCTCCTGAGAATTTCCCTCTGTAATGAGACTGTGTGTGGTTTTACCAAGTACACTGTTCAGAGTTAGAGATGAGAAAAAGGCTAACACAGGAAAGCTCAAGGGCACAGACATCCTGGCCCTAAGTCAGCACAATTCAACTGTTGCTCTAAATGCTCTTGTTGGAGATGTTTTTAGGAAAACAGACCTTAACCTCTGTAATTTTCAGTTGGGTTTTAGTTTCTTGATTCTCGGGAGGCAAACTCAATCCCACTGTGAGGGGCTTCTTTCCCTCTCAGGTCCCCTTACTTGTTCCTGTCTTTCTGTTCTGACTCAATATTTAAGAAAATTTGTCTGATCCATGTTACAAAATTTTCTCCTATACTTTCTTTTAGAAATTTTATGTTTTAGTCTGCACACTAAGCCTCTATCATACACATTAAGTTACTTTTTGCTTATGATGAAGTTCAAGACGATCTTGAATTCTGACCCTCTTGTCTCCAGCTGCCAGCATGCCAGAATTACAACAGTGCAGCACCATGCCCAGTTTATTCATTGCTGGGGATTGAACCCAGGGCTCAAGAATGGTAGGCAAGCGCTCGGCCAACGGAACTTCGTCTCCAGTCCCTCAATGGTCATCTTTTGCTTTTGTGTATATGATAGTTCTGGACTCTTTGTAAAAAAAAATCAAAGGCCATGCATGTGTTGTGGCACACACCTGTAGCCCCAGAATGTGAGGGTGGAGGGAAGAGGGTTTCAAGTTTGAGGAAGCCCGGAATGTGCAGTGAGATCCTGTCGCGGAAATGAACACACGGGGGTCTGGAGAGAGTGCTCAGCATTTAAAAGCCCTTCCTGCTTCTGAAGAGCACCCAAGTTAGGTTTCCAGCACTGACATTGGGAAACTCACAACTACCTGCAACTTTAGTTTCAGGGGATCTGATGCGTTCTTCTGTCCTCCAAGGGACTTGCATGCATGTAGTACACAGAAACACGCACACACACAACCCCAAGTATGAAATAATAAACTTTTCTTACTTTTCATTCATGATGAACTTCCAGAGGATCTTGATTTCTGATCCTCCTGTCTCTACCTCCCATCGTGACAGGATTACAGCAGTGCACCACCATGCCCAGTTTATGTGGTGCTGGGATTGAACCTAGGGCATTGGGAATGATAGGCAAGCACTCAGCCAACTGAGTGAAAAATGTCTACCCCAAAGTTGTATAGTGATTTCTACAGCACCATTCATCATATATTCAAGGTGGAAAAAAGAAATAAATAGTCACCAACTGGTAATCAGATCCACAAATTATAATGTACATAGCCACTCAAGGGAACATTATTCAAAGTAAAAAGGAATAAAATGTTAATGCATCCTATGATGTGGAGGGATTGAGAAAACAATGAGCTAAGAGATAGAAGCCAGTCATAAAATACAGCTTCTATGATATGTCAAGATGAGAAAATCTACAGAGATAGAAAGTGGATGAGTGATTGCCTGGGGAATGGACTGTTAACGGCTACAAGGCTCCTTTTGGGGGTGTTGGAAGTATCCTAACCTTAGATTTGGGAATGGTTCCACAACTATGTGAACATAAAACCATTAAATTGTATACTTTAGCTGGGTGTTAGTGGTGTGTGAGTTCGAGGCCAGCCTGGTCTACAGAGCTAATTCCAGGACAGCCTCCAAAGCAATACAGAGAAATGCTGTTTTGAAAAACAAAAAAAAATTGTATTCTTTATTTCCATAACTTTTATTATATATTAATTAGATCAAAATAAAGATTTAAAAAATCTTTTTGAGCCAGGCTTAAAGACTCACACCTATAATCCCAGCACTTAAGAAGCAAAAAAAAAAAAAAAAAAAAAAAAGGAGGGCCAGGAATTCAGTAACTCTCAGCTACATTGAGAGTTTGAGTGCCACCTGGGCTGAATGAGATCCTGTTTCAAAAAATACCCAAAACTGAAAAAATAAGTTCCAGTCAGTATGGACTACACAATGAGACCCCATCTCAATAAACGAACAAGCAACGAGACTAAATAGATAAAACAAATTTGTCTGCTGTATTTGAATCTTCCTCTGAAGTTTATTTTGTTCCATTGATCAATTTGTTTGTTTGCTTGTTTGTGATGGAATCTCACAATGGAATCCTGTCTGGTTGGCCTCAGTGTGTAGACCAGGCTGGCCTCAAACATGGAGTGATCTCTTTGGGTCTCTTCTTGTGCTATGCTGGGAGCACAGCCATGTGCCATGCTGGGAGCACAGCCGTGTGCCACCTCTCCTTACTTGTGCCAATGGACTTGTTTACTACTATCCATCCCATTGTCACTCTTCCTTGACCTGTGTAGTTTTGCAGTAAAACTTGACATCAGGTAGCCTGACTTCTCCACATCTGTTTCTTTTTAAACTCATGTTTGGAGCCAGAGATATGGGTAAAGTTCCTTTCAGCCAAGCCTGCCAACATGAGATTAATCCCCAGGGCCCATAGGTAGAGAACTAACTCCCAAAAGGTGTCCTCTGACTTCTCCATGGATGCAATGAGTACATACATAAACACACACACACACACACACACTCCCAAAACTCCTGGTGGAATACTTAATAGATTATATTTAATCTATAGATTGAAAGACCCCAGGCGGGGGACTTTCACGGGAGGGAGACCCGAACCCAAGGAACACCGAGGCCACGAGCTTGGATGCAACAGCAAGAGGCTTTATTGATAATACACGGGTACCCGGGGCATCTCAGTCTCGGGAACTGAGAGCCCCGAGCTGGGGACTCAGGGGTTCTTTTATAGCAAAAAGCGCAGTACAGAAGCGAGAAGCCTAGTTACGGGACCCTGACTGGGTAATTTAAATGAGGCTGGGGCTCAGAACGAGATTTCTCTCATCTGGACAGAGAGGCAATTAAGGTTTCTCTCATCTGGACAGAGGCAATTAAGGTTTCTCTCAGAACTCAATTCTCGGCCTTGGCCCTATCTGAAGAACAAAGGTTTCTGTGCCTGCCCAATCTTTCTGGGCTGGCTGTGCAGACCATAGACACCTGGGCCCCTATCTGGACAGAGATAGTAGTGACTATGCAGCTGTAAAGACCTTGAGCTGAGCTTCCTTCTGATCAAAAAATGACTATTCGGCTGAGCTGTGGGGGAAAGGAATTTTCCATAGGCCTCAGCCACCTGTGCTGGGCCGGGGTCTTTCATTCCCCCATTGCTCTTGTAACTGAATGAAATCTTTCAGAGGTTTCTGCCATCTCGAAATCCCTTTGCTTTAGCTGCTGGTATTGTTGAGTCAAAACCAGTGATTGTACAATTGATAACCTTTCCTTTATAAACTGGATTAATCTGTTTAAGATGCATGGCCCAAACATCAGAATCAGCAATATAATGATCAGGGGTCCCATAATGGTGGATATGAGAGTCGAATACCAAGGGGACCTGTTATACCAATTCTGAAACCATCCCTGTTGGGACTCAATTAATTGGTGGTACTTTTGGCGTCTTTCTTTTATTTTAGCCAGGTCATCTCTTACCACTCCGGTATGGTCTGTGTAAAAGCAGCATTCTTCTTTAAGGGCTGCACAAATTCCCCCTTGCTGCAAAAATAAGAGGTCTAGCCCCCTTCTATTTTGGAGGGCTACTTCTGCCAGGGAGGACAGGGACTTCTCCAGGGCAGCGACAGATTTCTCTAAAGACCGAATATCTGCACGCATTACTTGTTGTAGGAGCTGGAACTGTTTAGTTTCCTGCAGTGCGACAGTACCGGTTCCTATCCCTGCTGCTATGCCTCCCATGGTTAATCCCCCTAGTAGGATGGCAGTAGTGATGGAAATAGGTTCCCTCTTACTGCGGTCAGGTTTTATCAAGTCATAGTCAGAGGGGTGGTAAATTACCTTAGGCCATAATTCTATCAGAACACAATAGTCAACGGTGGCACCTAGTACCGTGGTGGAGACACAAGGGGTTAATCCAGTGTTGCATGCCCAATATGTCCCATTGGGGGCTATCAAGTAGCGGCCACTTTGGGGCAAAGGCTCAGTGGCATTGCATAGTCCTTGATGCGTGGTGGGGACATTACCTATACATAGCCCCTTTCCAGACACTTCTGAGATGGTCAATTTATGTTGCGTGGCTGTCCCACAAAGAGCCTCGGCTGTGGCCTGATTTGTATATTCGCCCATAACCGCTAAGCCTTCATAATAGGGAGGTTGCGGAGTCAGACAAAGCCAGCATTCCTTAGTCTTATCTGGGCGAGTTAAATTCAGAGTGGCATATGTCCCTTTGATTAGGGCTAATATTCTATCTCCCGTGCCTTCAAGGGGGGGACCCGAGGAGGGGGGTTTGGGAGTGCTTTCTGTAGGCGCAGGAGCGGCTGTGGTTTTAGGCAGGTTCAGAGGCCTGGTATCAGCCTTGGGCATGAGTAAGCTAGGCTGCTTTTGATCAATAAGGACCTGGTTAGGGCCTATGGCCTGTGGATTAACCGGAGCCACCTTACATCTGATTGTAAAGATTACCCCCTTGTCTGGCCCGTACAGATACCAACGCAAACCCCAAGTATACCCAGTCTGCCAGTCCGGGGCTTGCTTTCCCTGCGCAGTGAAGGAAATGGCAAGAGGCATACCTATCATTCCAGATTGTCCTTTGTCCCAGCCTCTGCGTACCTGTATTTTATCCCAGGGTGAGGATGGCCTCCAATATGCGTCCCCTGTAGTCTCGCACCCCCAAGCTGCACAGAAAAAGTAGTCATATCCCCCACATTTCTGGGCCTGTTGCCAGGCATGCCCATCTCGGGGGCAGGCATAGAAGTCCTTTGAACTTAGCTGCTCTCTGGCTCTTTGATCAACACACCCGGGGGTGGTTTCTCTGGAGTCCATGAGTGCACGTCGACGTCTGTAAAAGTGGGAACCACTGGCGCATGCCTTTGGGTGGCAATGGGGAATGTCCCAAGTGTCCAACCCTGCTACCAAATCACAAAATTCAGGCCATAGAGTAGGCCACCATGTCCCAAGTGCATGTGGTTCCGTGACAGCATAAATGACCTCCCCACTTGGGAGAGAACCTCCCAGGTTAATTTATAAACGGTATGGGGACTGGAGGCCACACCAGTGTCTGATTTTATGAGGAGGGCTATTAGCAGGAGGGAGAGGAGCGGGTAAGTTTTATTTTTAGAGGATTTTGAGTGCGCTGAGCCTTTCATCCTGGGTCCAGATCCTCAGGGAAGGCAGCTTTTACGTGCCAGGCATGTATCCAAGCAGCAATCCCGTCCACCTTGAGAGCAGTAGGGGTGGTTAACAGGACCGTGTATGGTCCCTTCCAGCGGGGTTCAAGGTTCTTAGCCTGGTGGCGCCGGACCCAAACGCTGTTCTCGGTAGGCTTGGGCCAGAGGCTTCCAGACTTCCTGCTGGACCAGCTGGAGTGCCTGCAGGTGAGCTTGAAGAGAGGAGGAATTGGCATAGTCAGAAATATCTTGGTCAAAGAACTGAACAAAGGGAATGGTGGTTCCATGTAAAATCTCAAAAGGGGTGAAGCCATGGGGGCTCGGTGTATTCCGGGCACGATAGAGGGCAAGGGGGAGCAAGAGGACCCAGTCTTTAGTGCCAGCTACAAGCGATAATTTAGTTATAGTCTCCTTAATGGTTCTATTTATTTGTTCTACCTGTCCTGAGCTTTGGGGTCAGTAAGTACAATGTAATCTCCAATTAATCCCCAACAAGGTGGCCACAGACTGACTTACCTGAGAAACAAAGGCAGGCCCGTTGTCTGTCCCCAATACCTGTGGCATTCCGTAACGGGGAAGATTTCTTCAAGAAGTTTCTTGGTGACCACCTTTGTTGTCTCGTGCTTGGTGGGGTAGGCTTCAGTCCATCCCGAGAAGGTGTTAACAAAAACCAGGAGATCTGTGAAATCTATTTCCCAGTGCACCCCAGGCCAGTGCCCCCGAGCTCGGGTCCCCATGGGTAGCTTTAGCCTGGTCATATTGACGTGGGCGCAGGCGTCACATTGCTCAGTCACTTGTTTTATTATTTCTTCTATTCCCAACAGGTGGCGGGTATTTTCTTCCCGGGCTAACAGTTCTCTCATTTTCCTGGAGCTCAAATGAGTGAGTTTGTGTAGGCTGTTAACCAGATATCTAGTCATTAGGCGGGGAAGGACAGTTTTTCCTTGATAGGTCCAGAGACCATCATGTACTCGGGTCGCCCCCAGTCTTTTCATGGCCTTGATGTCTTTTATCTTATAGTCCCATGACGGGGAGGTCTTCTCGGAAGCCTCATTAGTTACAGGGACTACAGCTGCCTGGAGGAGGTGACTGCTGCTTTTCATGGCCAGGGCAGCCTCCCGGGCGGCCAGGTCTGCCCTCCGGTTTCCCCGGGCGACTGGACTGTCACCTTTCTGATGCCCTGGGCAATGTATAATACTGAGGGCGGTTGGCAAGTGCAGAGCCTCTAAGAGGGCCAGGATTTCCTTTTTGTTTTTAATGTCTTTGCCCTCTGAGGTCAATAGCCCCCTTCGCCTATAAATTTCACCATGGATGTGAGCGGTGGCAAAAGCATAGCGGCTGTCTGTGTAGACAGTGAGTTTCTTACCTTCTGCCAGTCTCAGGGCCTGTGTCAAGGCAATCAGTTCTGCTCGTTGGGCTGATGTTCCTGGCGGCAAGGCCTCGGCCCAAATTGTTTCTGACTCAGTTGTCAATGCAGCACCGGCTTTCCACTCTCCTTGATGTACAAAGCTGCTTCCGTCCGTGAACCAGACAAGGTCAGGGTTGGGAAGGGGTTGATCCGTGAGGTCAGCCAGGACCTGCAAGCAGTCATGAGTCTCTGCTTCCCCGGGAGGGGGAGTAACGAGGCGGGGTTCAGGGTCACCGGAGCCCCGGAGTGAATTCGGTCCTTGTCCAGCAACAGAGTCTGGTAATGGGTCATCCTGGCATTGGTGAGCCAGCGGCCCGGTGGCTGCCTGAGCATAGATAGTCAAAGGCTGCCCCAACGTCAATTTGTCAAAGGGTTCAGTCAGATCAGGTAACCCCAGAGCTGGGGAGCTGAGCAGAGCCTTCTTGATGTCCATGAAGGCTTTCTCCTGGCTCTCCCCCAGTCAAAGTTGTCCCAAGATTCCCAGGTCTGCATCCTGCCATTCAAAGGCAAACAGTGGCTGACTGTCTTTGTGTAACCGCAGGCAGAAGAAGGCATCCTTTAAATCCAGGACTGAGTATCAAACATAGTCAGGTGGCAGTCCACCCAGGAGGTTATAGGGATTGGGGACCATGGGGTGTATGTCCTCAACCCGCTTATTGACTTCCCGGAGGTCCTGGACCGGCCTATAGTCATTGGTTCCTGGCTTCTTGACTGGCAACAGGGGAGTGTTCCAGGGGGACCGGCAGGGGGTTTGGGTCTCTGAAAGGTCCTTCTTTCTCAGTGAGGCCCCCTTTGTCCCTCTCTCTACCTATCCTGTCTCTGCGACTACTGTGGCCAACAGTTTAGTCATTTCTCTGTTACGCTTCTTGTCCCTTGCTATCCTGTCTCTGACATTCTGTTTCCATCTTTTCTCTCTCTCTCTCTGAGCTTCTTTTTTATTAAAAAATGCGTTCTGTCTCCCTCAATACATCTGGTAGTGTATACCCCTGTCATATGGGTTATACATTCTGTAAGCTTCCTTAAGTCTTTCAAAAAAATGCGGCTGGCGATTCCTCTGCCTTCTGAACTATCTGTCTTACCTGGGCCAAATTTATAGATTGCTTATCCGTCTCTCGGAGACTCGCTACAAGCAACTGGCATTAAAGACATTAGATGGGTCCTACCTGCCTCAGTGGTGAAGTCCCAGTCTGGGCAGCATCAATTTCATTTGGAAGCTGCGTAGGTTGTCCATTTGCCCCAGGAACAATTTTTTTCCGGGCTTCAAGAAGGACCCGCTGTCTCTCCTCCGAAGTTAGGAGGACTTGCAAAAAGCTGTTGGGCAGTGAGAACCGATTCTAATAGATCAGTCAGTCTCACGGGGTCTGCTGAAAAGGAGGGGTTATTATTTTTCCAGTTATAAAGATCTGAGGCAGAGAACGGCCAGTACTGCAATTGGCCATCATGGCCCATCCGGAGGCAGGGCGGTTTAATCTGGAGCGGGCTGAGGCTACGGCGCCGCCCGGAAGGGCCGGAGCGTCTGCCGGGGAGCGGGGCTGAGGGGCGTGGCGGCCGCTCTCTGACCCGGTCCATCTCGGGCCGCAGGGAGGCAGACACAGCTCCCCTCGCATTGTTGCTGGTCGCGCCATCACATTCAGGGCGCCCTTCGCTGAACGCGAACCCGAAATGGGCCGCAGCCCGAGCGGTGCCGCAGCGGCGGCGGCGGGGGTTAGGGAAGAGGAGGGGGAGGGAGGGTCATAGACCGGCACTTCCCAGGTAACTATATAGGGTACTTGGTCCGGGTGGCCCTGGGGTCCAGGATCCATGACTTTCTCTTTCACCTGGAAAATAATTTGAGGGTTAAAGGTGCCATCTCGTGGCCAGCCAACATCAAAAGTTGGCCATTCAGAAGAGCAAAGGATGATCCATGCTTCTTGCACGCGACAGTCCGGTTACGAGCATCTCGAGAGCGATGACAAACGACATTCAGACGGACGAACAGATAAGAAACAAAAACAAACGGATTTTCGCTGCGCGGCTTTGACGAAAGTCAAAAGCAAATTCAGATCGGGGACGGGGGCCTTGTGCTCCCGTCCTTATCCCCTATCAGGATGGAAACTCCCTCGGCCAGCGGGACTTCCCCAAACAGACGGGGCAGATTCCTAGGCATCTACCCCAAACAACTGAGTCCCTAAGGACTCCCAGATACAAACGGGGCAGATTCCTAGGCATCTACCCCAAACAAATGAGTACTCCAAATACAAACGGGGCAGATTGACATCCACCCCTACAAATGAGTACTCCAAATACAAACGGGGCAGATTGACATCCACCCCTACAAATGAGTACTCCAAATACAAACGGGGCCCCCAAACAAATGAGTACTCCAAACGCTACCAGGACGTCTCCTGGAGCTTACAAATGCATACAGCTGTATACTACAAACGCAGGCGCAAGAAAATAACAGGCATAGACAGACAGCAGACAACAGAACAACAGAAATTTAGTCCGGACAATTCTTACCTCCCAGAAGTGGGTCGGTGGTCCCTGGGCGGGGTCTCACTTCCCGGCCAACGCACCAAATGAAAGACCCCAGGCGGGGGACTTTCACGGGAGGGAGACCCGAACCCAAGGAACACCAAGGCCACGAGCTTGGATGCAACAGCAAGAGGCTTTATTGATAATACACGGGTACCCGGGGCATCTCAGTCTCGGGAACTGAGAGCCCCGAGCTGGGGACTCAGGGGTTCTTTTATAGCAAAAAGCGCAGTACAGAAGCGAGAAGCCTAGTTACGGGACCCTGATTGGGTAATTTAAATGAGGCTGGGGCTCAGAACGAGATTTCTCTCATCTGGACAGAGAGGCAATTAAGGTTTCTCTCATCTGGACAGAGAGGCAATTAAGGTTTCTCTCAGAACTCAATTCTCGGCCTTGGCCCTATCTGAAGAACAAAGGTTTCTGTGCCTGCCCAATCTTTCTGGGCTGGCTGTGCAGACCATAGACACCTGGGCCCCTATCTGGACAGAGATAGTAGTGACTATGCAGCTGTAAAGACCTTGAGCTGAGCTTCCTTCTGATCAAAAAATGACTATTCGGCTGAGCTGTGGGGGAAAGGAATTTTCCATAGGCCTCAGCCACCTGTGCTGGGCCGGGGTCTTTCAAGATCAGAGTTGTGATGGGGGGGTCACATGCCTTAACAAGGCTTACTGTTTGAAGACAAAAGTCTTTTTTTTTTTTTTTTTTTTTTTTTTGGTTTTTCGAGACAGGGTTTCTCTGTGGCTTTGGAGACTGTCCTGGAACTCGCTCGGTAGACCAGGCTAGTCTTGAACTCACAGTGATCTGCCTGCCTCTGCCTCCCGAGTGCTGGGATTAAAGGCGTGCGCCACCACCGCCCAGCTTGAAGACAAAAGTCTTTTAACCCACAAGCATGCTACAGTTTGCGGTCTGCTTACTCTGTTTTGACTTTGTGGAACAGTGTCTTGTTCTTTCAGACACCAACTGTGCCGGCTGGTTTTGTGTAACTTGACACAAGCTAGAGTCATCAGAGAGGAAGGAGCCTCAGCTGAGGACATGCCTCCATGCTGTCCAGCTGTAAGGCATTTTCTCAATTAGTGATCAATGAGGGAGGGTCCAGCCCATGGTGGATGATGCCACACCCGGGCTCTATGAGAGAGTAGACTAAGTCATGAGGAACAAGCGGGTAACAGCACCTCTCCATTGACTCTGCATCAGCTCCTGCCTCCAGGTTCCTTCCCTGTGTGAGTTCCTGTCCTGACTTCCTTCAGTGATGAACAGCAATGTGGAAATGTAAGCAAAATAAACCCTTTCCTCCCCAACTTGCTTTTTTTTTTTTTTTTTTTTTTTTTTGGTTTTTCGAGACAGGGTTTCTCTGTGGCTTTGGAAGCTGTCCTGGAACTCGCTTTGTAGACCAGGCTGGCCTCGAACTCACAGAGATCCGCCTGCCTCTGCCTCCCAAGTGCTGGGACTAAAGGCGTGCGCCACCAACGCCCGGCTTCCAACTTGCTTTTGGATATGGTGTTTCCTTACAGCAACAGAAACCCTAACAAGGGCACCAGTCTTGCTGGTGTTTGCTAGATTCACATTTGTGTCATGGTTTTGTTTTATACTATTGCAAGTGGTACTGCATTTTGCATTGTGATTTCCAGTTGTGCATTGATTGTAATTAAATAAGTTGTCTTAAATTGGCTGTTTATCCTGTGACCTTGTAAAATTGCTTATTAAAGCTAGTAGGGTTTTTTTGGTATATTATTTCAAGTTTGAGGGCTTTGTTTTTGTTTTGGAGAGGTTGTTGGGTTTTTAAATTATTGTTATTACTGTTTGTTTTGCTTTGTTCATTTGTGACAAGGATTTGTCAGGTAGCACTCATATTCAATATCCTCTTGCCTCAGCCTCTCAAGTGCTAAGGATTAGAAGTGTGTGTGTGTGTGTGTGTGTGTGTGTGTGTGTGTGTGTGTGTAGGTAGTTAGGTAGGTTTACATATCATAGCACGTATGTGGAGGTCAAAGGACAACCTTCTAAAATCTATTCTGACCTTCCATCTTTATATGGATTCTGGGATTTGAACTCAGGTCCTTCAGTTATACAGCAAGCTCCTTTACCTACTGAACCATCTTGCTGGCCCTGGGGGAGATATTTAAATGTTCCATTATAGAGTTGAATAGGAGTGGTAAAAGTAGATGTCTGCAGTTTCCAGGGTATTTTGTTTTTGAGACAGGATCAGGTTATGTAGCCCAGTCTTGCCTCAAACTTATTTCCTCTGGCCTTGGCCTCCCAAATACTAGAATTACACCAAACTGGCTCAGATTTTTCAGTATTTTGCCATTATGTGTGATGGCACTGGTAAAGCATGTGCCTAGCATGCACATGCCTAACACCACAAAAAAATTAGATGTAAGGTTTTCTCTTTCTTTTTCTTCCTTCCTTGTTTTTTTTTTTTTTTTGAGTTCTGTATAGCTTTAGCTGTCCTAGAGCTCACTTGGTAGACCAGACTGTCCTTGAACTCAGATATCTGCCTCTCTCTGCCTCCTGAGCCACTGGGCAGGTTTTTTGTTTGTTTGTTTTCTTAATGACAATTATATTGTTGTGAATATTCTTGTGTTCCTAATGCCCTGAGATTTTTATAGTGATGTTGGACGTTTAACAAGTGTTTTGTTCTTGGGTGTCTTGAGATGGTCATACAGTTTATTTTCAGAATCTCAATTTTCTTTATTCTTCCATGCCACTGACCCTTTCATCCAGATGGCTGATTTTCCTGTCCGTCATTTGTTCTGAGGTCCTGGAGACCAACATGCCCAGCTCCCTGCTCTAAACTTGATGTTGACAATTTAAAAATTTTTTATTACATTTATTTATTTGTGTGTGTGTGTGTGTGTGTGTGTGTAAGTCAGGCCAACTTTCAGTTCTCCCCTTTCACCTTTACATGGGCTCCTCAGATGGAACTCAGGTCACCAGCTTGATGGCACCTTGACCTGCTGAACCTCCTTGCTGGCCCTCAGCAGAGGTCTTTTTTTTTTTTTTTTTTTTTGGTTTTATGAGACAGGGTTTCTCCGTATTGTTTTGGAGGCTATTGGTCCAGCTCGGCCTCGAACTCTCAGAGATCCACCTACCTCTGCCTCCCTAGTGCTGGGATTAAAGGCGTGCGCCACTACCGCCTGGCTTCAGCAGAGATCTTTAAATGGTTTATTCTCTTGACTTTTTCTTCTCCTGCTGTCAGTTAGCTCATTCCATTATAAAACACCTGAGATGATGAAGTTAATTTAAAAAAGAGGTTTATTGAGCCAGGTGTTGGTGGCGCACGCCTTTAATCCCAGCACTTGGGAGGCAGAGGCAGGCGGATCTCTGTGAGTTAGAGGCCAGCCTGATCTACAAGAGCTAGTTCCAGGACAGCCTCCAAAGCCACAGAGAAAACCCTGTCTCGAAAAACCAAAAAAAAAAAAAAAAGAGGCTTATTTTGTCTCATTTAACAAGCCATGATCATTAGCCCTGTTGCTTTGGGCCTGTAGTGGCATTGTGTATCATGGATCACTTCTTGCTGACCATAAAGTGAGAGACAAGAAGGACTACACTGTCCCCATACCCTTTCAAGGACATTCCATCTACCACCTACCTTCCTTCCTTCTGCTAGTTTGGGGTGTGATGCATTCTGACTCTCTTTACCTCTGCCTGGATCAACAATTACATCAAAGGCGCAGGGATTTGGTTTCTCACACTGTGTTGCCCTAGAGCTCACATCCTGCCCCTCAGTCCCTGTGTGTGTAAAGTTTATCATCAAGGTTAAGGGATGGCTATGGAGTGGGAGGGGGGTCCTTGATCCCACAGAGCTCTGTTACCGAGGATGAAATCTTTTCTAAAAGTCTCTTTGCAGACTTGAGAGTTGGTTATATACAGTCTCCAAGATGTTAAGTCTCAAACCCTGGACAAATGGCTGAGGTGCCTATTTAACATATCTAAGTGGACCTGGCTGCCAGGTCCTCCCAGCATCCCTTAGGGCTTCCCTGTTACAGGGTACAACTAGTATACCCACCCTCTACCCTAAACTCTCTAGCCTAGGGGTTGGTTGGCCTCCCCTCGGCCATTTGGTTACTGGCCCTTTTTTAAATTTTGTCTTCTTGGCAGCTGCACCTGGTTTCCCTCTATCCCCTCTCCTTCCCTTTCCCTGTCTTCCCACATGGCCCAGCTCAGTCTGATCATGTCCACTCTGGAGTTTCTCAGATGTTCCTGCCTCTAGCTATGTTCTCCCTCTTATGGACATTCCTAGGAGCAGCCAAGTCCTTCCTTTTTATAATTTACAAGAGTCATCTCTATGTGAAGAGATGAACTCAGTCAATGGTACAGCAAGGGTAGATGAGAATTGAAACTGAGCTTTTAGAACCAGGCCTGGTAGCTCACACCTGTAATCTCTTCTCTCAGGAGTGAGGCAAGAGGACAGCCTTGAGGTGGCTGCCAGTCTGGGCTACACAGCAAGTTCTAGGGACACCTGAACTACAGAGAACCTGTTTCAAAAAGAAAACCAAACAAACAAACAAACAAAACCCCCAAAACAAGACCAGCAAGCTGTGTATGGTAATGCACACCAATAACATCAGCATTTGGGAGGTGAAGGCAGGATGATCAGAAGTTCAAGGTCACCCTCATCTATCTAGGGAGTTCAGGGACAGCCTGGGCTACTTAAAACCTTGTGCTTGTGGGCAGGGGGAGGAACCACTATTTGGGAGACATTTTCAAAATTTTCTGTGAAAGTGAACCAGGATAAAAACTGTTTAGTCAAAACTCGTCTATTGTACTGACCACATGTCAGACTCTGTAGACAGGCTAGACTCTAGCCATCAGCAATTCTCCTGCCTTATCCTCCCAATTGCTGAGTTTACAGGTGTGCCTCTCACACCCAGCCTGGCTTTTATTCTTAGAAGAAAACACGGATAATTACCTAGCCATCTCACTAACATTCCAATCACGTCTCTGGAGAGAAGGCAAATCTGTATAGAAAGTTGTTATAGGAGTTTTCATTATATATAGATTTTGCATCAGACTCAAAACCTTGTTCTTCTTTAGACTAAAAGGTGAGTTGTAGCAGTCTTGCAGTGAACTTGTTGTTTTTTTTTTGTTGTTGTTGTTGTTGATGTTGTTTTGTCGAGACAGGGTTTCTCTGTGTTGTTCTGTAGCCTGTCCTGGAACCTGCTCTGTAGACCAGGCTGGTCTCGAACTCACAGAGATCCACCTGCTTTTGCCTCCCGAGTGCTGGGATTAAAGACATGCACCACCAAAGCCCGGCTTGCAGTGAACTTGTAACAGGGGCACACACCCCCATTGGTCGTGGCCTCAGGCAGACGAAGAGGGAGGCTTGAGGCCTGGTTTCCCTTTGTGTGGTCTTTTTCCCGTGGGTCAGCCAATCAGGTAGGAAGGGCAGAGAGACGCTCCCGAGGTTCTTTGTATTTTTCTGAGTAAGTGTTCCCCAATAAACACCCATTTATCATTTATCTCGGGTCTAGTGAAGTCATTAATCCCCGCCTTCAGAAAGTCTAACTTGTTTATGATCATTTTGTGTCACAAGGAAAGAGTAAAGGAATTGCTTTTACTCACCAGGCTTGTTTGGGTCTTTGTGATACTTTATTGTCATTGATCCTTTCAGTGACCTAGCTGGATGGGGTGTGAACACTTCATTTTCCAAATGAGTGAGCTGAGGCTCAAGGCCACAGTCTGGAAGCCCAGCACAGCCAGGCTCACCTGACTCTGGTCCATGCCCTTTCCTCTTCTCCCTGTCTCAGCTTCCTCCTATTGTCTTGTCTGTCTGGTTTGTTGGTGGGTTTCATTGAGACTGTTTCTCATGCAGCCAGGACTCCCTGTGTAGTTGAGGATGACCTGGAACTCCTTGATGCTTGTGCTCCCCTTTCGCAAGTACTGGGGTCTCAGGTGTGTGCTATCATGACCTGTTTGTCCCTGTTATTTATAAAGGTAAGAAAACTAATTTCTTGAACTTCACTTGGGTCTAAAACCGTTATCTCAAAGTCAGAAAAAAAATCTGTTTGGGGCTTGGTGTTAACTAACGTGCAAGTGAAACTGCTCTATATTGTCTCTGGGGAAGCCATTTAGCAACATTAAATTGAAGACAGAAATCAGTCTAGCTAGACTCAACTCGCTCTCTGGTTGAGGCAACTGTCCTGAGAGAGATGTCCCCTGGGGAGCTCAGTCTTCTGTGTCACATTTTCTGTGGAGGAGATTCCAGAAGCCCTGTGAACTCCCTTTTCCTCAGACTTATTGTCAGCCTCCAAGCCTTGAGCCACAAATCCAGAGGACCTTGTGACCCTGGATTGTTAAAAGAAGCCTTTTCTTTGAGAGGAGCCGTTCCACCAGCTTGGTTCCAGAGCCGCATCAGTCCCAAATAAACACACAGGAAGCTATATTAATTATGAAGCTGTTGGCCTTTGCTTGTTTCTTACTGGCTAGCTCTGACTTAAGTAATTACCCCATAATTGTTTGTGGGAACACCGGACCTTGAGCAGAGACCCACTTCCCCTTCTGCCTGGGAGTAGGCAGCTGTAAGCAATGTTTACTAAAAACATGTTTACTAAAAACAATACAATGCCCGGGGGGCAATAAGTTCCTGGAAAAGGCCTGCCCACAGAAACCACCCTGACCTCGACTTTGTCCAAAGACTAAACTGCCTCTTCTGCCACGCCCACATCAGTTTTTGGTGTCAGAGCAGAACCCGCCAGGGGAGAGGAGAGAGCAGAAGCTTCTCTGGTGGGAGCCTTTCTTAGGAAGTTTTCTTGAACCTTTTTGGAGCCTGCTTAAAGTTTTCTTTACATCATTGAACAAGTCTCTGTGTTGTCAATCCCCGACACCCTCCGCACGTTCTCGGACACAGGCCGCGCAGCAGACTCGACAATTGTTAATCTAAGTATGTCTCTTACCGGAGAATAGTTCCGGGCTCCTACCCCATGGCATTACATCTCGAACTCCCTGTGTTTCTCCTTCCCAGAGTTCTCCTGGACTCCTAGTCCCTCCTATCTTGGTTCCCTATAGGCTCAACAGTACTTTATTGACAAATGCACAGGACTTCCCCCAACACTGGGTAGTTCAGGCTTCTGGACTCTGCAGAAAGCCTGATGCATATTAGCCCTCCATTTATGCTTTGTTAATAAATTAGTCAACTCATTAACAAACTGTCAGCAATGCCAACCTTCAGTTGTCCCCACATTAAGTTTAATTGTGTGCTTGGACTGCTTAAAGCATCCAAAGGCACAGTTACAGACAATGAGAAAATGTGTTAGTCTGTTTTCTGTTGCTGGCACAAAATATCTGGGTGCTTGGTAGACAAAGTGGTAGCCAGGCATGGTGGCCCACTCTTGTAATCCTGGCACTTGAGAGGCTGAGGCAGGAGGATTGCTGTGAGTTTGAGGCCACCAGCGGTTACATAGTGAGTTTTAAGACAATCTAGAGTGAGACCATGCACCAAAAATGAATAGGAAGAGAGGAGGCTAGATAAATAGCTCAGCAGTTAAGAGCACTGGCTGTTCATTCAGAGGACCCAGGTTCGATTCCCAGCACCTACATGGCAAGCTCACAGCCATCCATGACATCCAACATCCTCTTCTGGCCTCTGTGGGCATCAGACACACATGTGGTGTAGTCATAATCATATAGGAAAATACTCATAAAATAAATAAATCCTTTTAAAAAGAGGCTCTTGCTACTGTAACAAACTACCTGACCGAAGTGACCTGAGGAAAGGAGGAGGCCATTAAGATGGTTCATCCAGGAAAGCCCTCGTCTCCCAAGCCCTGCAAAGGTAGGAGAGAACAGACTCCACAAAGTTGTACTTTGACCTCTGCATGTGTGCTGTAGCACATTGTATGTACCGTACTGCATATTGTATTTACTGTATGGACACACAAATGCACATAATGTAATTAAAAGTATTTTAAAAGAAAGAAGGAGGGAGGGAGGAAGAAAGGAAGAAGGGAGTTAAGAAGAAAAGGAGGAAGGCAGGGAGGGAGGAAGGCAGGGAGGAAGGAAGGAAGGGAGAGAGGGAGGGAGGGATGGAAGGAAGGAGGAAGGGAAGGAGGAAGGAAGGAAGGGAGAGAGGGAGGGAGGGATGGAAGGAAGGAGGAAGGGAAGGAAGGAGGAAGGGAAGGAGGAAGGAAGGGAGAGAGGGAGGGAGGGATGAAGGGAGGGAGGGATGGAAGGAAGAAGGAAGGGAAGGAGGGATGGAAGGAAGGAGGAAGGGAAGGAAGGAGGAAGGGAAGGAGGGATGGAAGGAAGGAAGGGAGGGATGGGAGGAAGGAGGAAGGGAAGGAGGGATGGAAGGAAGGAGGAAGGGAAGGAGGGAGGGAGGAAGAAAGGAAGAAGGGAGTTAAGAAGAAAAGGAGGAAGGAAGGAAGGGAGAGAGGGAGGTAGGGAGGGATGAAGGGAGGGAGGGATAGAAGGAAGGAGGAAGGGAAGGAGGGAGGGAGGAAGGGAGGGAGGGGGCAACATGAAAAAGTCAGAGATGACAATGTTGCCTGCTTTCCCCTTTTTAGAGCCACCTTTTTGGTTTTTTGTTTTTTTCAAGACAGTGTTTTTCTGTGTAGCTTTGGAGACTGTCCTGGAATTTGCTCTGTAGATCAGGCTGGCCTCCAACTCACAGAGATCCACCTACCTCTGCCTCCTGAGTGCTGGGATTAAAGGTGTGCACCACCACCCGGCCCATTTTGTTTTTGGTTTTGTTTTTTTGGTTTTTTTTTTTTTTTTTTTGGTTTTTCGAGACAGGGTTTCTCTGTGGCTTTGGAGGCTGTCCTGGAACTAGGTCTTGTAGACCAGGCTGGCTTCGAACTCACAGAGATCCGCCTGCCTCTGCCTCCCAAGTGCTGGGATTAAAGGGGTGCGCCACCAAAGCCCGGCCATTTTGTTATTTTTTGAGATAGGGTCTGATGTAGGCCATACTGACTTCTAACTCTCCCAGTAGCTGAGGTTGGCCTTGAACTTGTGATTTTCATTGCTTCCATCTTCTAAGTGCTGGTATTACAGGCCTCAGTTAATACACAGGATCGTTTTCTCTTTAAAACAGGGTCTCACCATGTATCCCAGGATGACCTTCAGCTCTGTATGTAACCTAGGTAGACCTTGAAATTTCAGCAATCCTTCTGCCTCCTGGGATTACAGATATGTACCACCTAGCTTTAACTGTCCACTCTTAGGACTAACGCCATTTGGTCTCCAGAGAAGTGCTTATCTAGATCACCAAAGACAACCATGAACTGAAGATGTAACCTAGTCAGCAGAGTGCTTGCCTGGCACATACAATGGATTTGATCACTGGCACCACATCAAACTAGGTGTTGTGAGATAAGCCCATAATAGCACCTGAGAGATAGAGGAAGGGAGATCAGAAGATCAAGATCATCTTTGGCTTCCAGAGACCCTGTCTCAAAAAAAGAAAATATTTAGTGTGGGCAGACAGCTTATCAGGTAAAGGTGCTTGACCACAGGCCTGATGATAGGAATTCCATCCCTGGGACCCACACGTGGAAAGACAGATATCTTCTGACATCTATCTACATACTCACTGTGGCAATATACCCTTAGACATTTTATATATATATGTGGGGACACCATACCTTGAGCAGAGACCCACTTCCCAATCGGCCTGGGAGTAGGCAGCTGTTAGACAATGTTTACTAAAAACATGTTTACTAAAAACAATACAATGCCCGGGGCAATAGGTTCCTAGAAAGGGCTTGCCCACGCCCTGACCTCGACCTTGTCCAAAGACTAACCGCCTCTTCTGACACACCCAGATCAGTTTTTGGTGTCAAAGCAGAACCAGCCAGAGGAGAGGAGAGGAGAGAGCAGAAGCTTTTCTGGAGGGAGGCCTTTCTTGGGAAGTTTTCTTGAGCCTTTTTGGGGCCTGCTTAAAGTTTTCTTTACATCATTGAACAAGCCTGTGTGTTGTCAATCCCCGACACCCTCTGCACGTTCTCGGACACAGGCTGTGCATCGGACGCAGCATATATATACATATATGTGTATATGTACATACATAAAATAAATAAAAATGTAAGAAAGAGGGGCTGGAGAGCTGGCTTCCAGATGACCAGGGTTCAATCCCCAGCATACACATGGCAGCTCACAACTGTCTGTAATTCCAGGGGATCAGGTACACAGGCACACATTGTCAAAACACTAATGCACATAAAATAAAAAATGTAAATGCAATAACTAATAACTATTTAAATAATGAGGACAACCACGGCTCTTAAATTTTATTTTTATGTGTATGAGTATTTACCTACATATACATATGTGCACTATGTGCATGCCCAGTGCCAGGGGAGATCAGAAGAGGGCATTGGATTCCCTGGCCCTGGAGTTTCAGGTGTTTGTGAACTACCAGGTGGTTCTGGGAACCAAGCCTGGATCTCTGTAAGAGAACCCTGTGCTCTCTATCCACCACTGAGCCATCTTTCCTGCCCCAAGATAGGCACATTTAAGTGGTTTTCCATGGTTTGTGTCTCTGTTTACATCCAAGACCAGCATTTCTTTCTTTCTTTTTTTTTTTTTGTTTTTTGTTTTTTGAGACAGGGTTTCTCTGTGGCTTTGGAGGCTGTCCTGGAACTCGATCTGTAGACCAGGCTGGCCTCGAACTCACAGAGATCCGCCTGCCTCTGCCTCCCGAGTGCTGGGACTAAAGGCGTGCGCCACCAGCGCCCGGCCAAGACCAGCATTTCTAACACGAATTTGCCAAATCCTTTCCCTTAGCAGGAATGTAATGGATCCTTGCACAATGAGACCTTGCCCCCAGCTGTGCCAAGACTGAAGCCCTGGCAACTGTGGGCAGGCCCCCATCTCTGATGTGTACTCATCAGGGCTGTGCACACGGCAGGGCGGCAGCAGTGCGTGCCTTTCATCCCAGTACTCAGTAGGCAAAGGCAGTGAGAACTCTGAGTTTGAGGCCAATCTGGTTTACAGAGTGAGATCCAGAATATCCAGGGTTACACAGAGAAACCCTGTCTCAAAAAAAAAGTACTTGTAACTCTCTGAAAGAACATTTTGCATTTGTAACAGCTTCCCTGAAAAGAGAACATAACGTTTGACATATGTATGAGCATGTGTGTGTAACTCAGCAAGTGTACAGGTCACGTGGGTCTCTGGGGTCAAATTCAAGTCATCAAGCTTAGTGGCAAGTACCCTCATCTGCCAAGCCATCTTGGCCCTTTTGTGATATCCTTATTTTTCTTAGCTTTGTCTATGCGTTTGTTCAGGGGTGAGCTAAGTTCTTTACACTGACAGCCAGGTCTCTGGCATTGCTACTGAAGTTGCAAAGGTCTTAACTTCAATAACCGTCAGACTTTTGTCTCTGGAACAAAAATGCCCAAGAAAACAACTTAAAGTGGAAGATTTATTTGACTTTCGGAGATTTTAGTCCACAGGCTTGTTTCAGCCCATTGTTTCCTGGACTTGGCATCTCACAGTGGACAGGTCCCCGAATGCCCACTGCCTTGTGCTTCCGCACATTCATCCCCATTTTGGTTCATCTGGGTTCCAGAGTAGTCCATCTGAGCAGTCTTCCTCCTGAAGAGACACACCTGGAGATGTGTTTCAGTAATCTCCTGGGAGCCAGTTGAGCATGACATTAATCACAGCAGTAGAAGTGTGATGTGTTTCGATTCCTGATGCCAGGAGACTGTGGCAGAAAGATCACAGGTTCAAGGCTAGCATGAGCTGTATAGCAAGATCCTGACAAATGACAACAAACAGTTGAAAAACCTAGCATAGGGGCATATTTCTGTAACCACGCATTTTGAAGGTGGAGACAGAAGGATCAGAAGCTCAAGGCCATTCTTGGCAGTATAGTGTGTTGAAGTTACCTGAGATACATGTGACACTATCTATAAATAAACTTATTTATTTAACAAAAAAATATAAAACTTTTAATGTCAGATGTTGTGGGACATGCCTATATGCTTCACAGAGTTGACTGAAGCAGGAATATTGTTTCAAGTTGAAGGCCAGCCTGGTTTATGGGATGTGACCTTGTCTCAAAAAACAAACAAAAGACTCTAAGTACAACACCACAGGCCATTAAATGTTAGAACTGGGGAAGAAAGGCAAGTGGATCTCTGTGAATTAAAGCCTTGTCTGTACGGCAAGTGCCAGGCCAGACATGACTACACAGTGAGGCCCTGTCTCAAGATCAAAACCAAATAAACAAACAAAACTAAAGAACTTGGGAAATAAAATAGGAACATAGAATGAGAGCAGCATGGGCTTGAGTGAGGACTCTGAGTCTGCTCCTTGGGGAGATGAATGTCTCTATTTGCTGTGGTTTGGGTATATTTCCCCCAAGGTTGGTCTTCAGCATGCACTAGTAAAAGCTACTAGAAAGTTTAGAGAGGTGAGACTAGCTCCAGATCTTACCCCATTGAGGGTGGGTCCTTAAAGGGGCCCATGGATCACTGGTCTCTCTCTTCTCTGCTTCTGGCCAGAGCTGAGGGTCCCTGCCGTGTGTTCTCACCATGGCGTATTGCCTTGCTACAGGACCAGAAGCAATGGGCCAACCAACTAAGGATGAGAGCTCTAAGCTTGTGATCCCAACTAACCTTTCCTGCTTGTTTAAGTTTCTTTTATAAAGAACTATTTTATTTAATATTCATATATGCACATAATGTGTTCAAATTAAATTTGTCCCTGTTCCTGCCCTTCCAGTTTCTCCGCTATCCCTCCAAACTTCACGTAGGGTATCAGTATGAAGCCTGATCCTAATTAGTCTTAATAATAAAAACCCAGAGTCAGGTATCCGGATTAAAGCTGAAAGATCAGAGAAGTAAGCCGACCAGCCACAGTCACCTCTTACCATCTCTTACCAGACACAGCCATATGCCAATCCAATCTGGGAATTCACTCAATTGAGACATCCTCAGGTGACCTTAGACCGTGTCAAGTTTACAACTGGAACTAACTAGGACACAATTCAAACCCATAGCACCCATTTGAAATCCGTCAATTTATCATGATGCTAAAAAATAAGTAAAGTCCTAACCAGGTGTTGTGGTGCATGGCTTTAATCCCAGCACTTGGAAAGCTGAAGCAGGGGTATCATTGTAGAAGTAAGGCCAGTTTAAGTAACATAGTGAGTTTCAGGACAGCCTGGGCTACAGAGTGAGACCCTGTCTCAACAAAACAAACCACCTTTGGTTATTGTGGTGGTTTCAGTGAGAATGGCCCTCAAAGGTTCAAATATTTAATGCTTGGTTCCCAGTTGGTGGACAGTTGGAAAGGATTAGGAGGGATGACCTTGTTGGAGAAGGTAGGCTTTGAGGTTTCAAAAGCCAGGAACCATCTCTCTCCTCCTCACTCTCTCCTGAACCCCCTTTCTGCCTGCTGCCTGCATATCAGGATGAAAACTCTCAGCTACTTCTCCAGTGCCATGCCTGTCTGCTTCCTGTCATGTCAATGGACTAACCCTTTGAAACTGTAAGCAAGCTCCCAATTAAATGCTTTTTTTTATAAGAGCTGCATTGATCATGGTGTCCCTTCAAAGCAAAAGAACAATAACTAATACGGTTATACTGCAAAAATAAATGGATAAATAAAAAGTCAAGTTTTTAATCCTGACTTAATGAACCTAGTACTTCAGGGTGGTCAAATAGTTGATAAGGAGTTGGATTTTTAATTTTTTTGTGTGTGTACCTGATTCCTGTGTGGAGGTAAAAGAACAATTTTGAAGCTGGGCGTTGGTGGCTCACACTTTTTTTTTGGTTTTACGAGACAGGGTTTCTCTGTTTTGGAGGCTGTCGGTCCAGCCTGGCCTCGAACTCACAGAGATCCGCCTTTAATCCGCACGCCTTTAATCCCAGCACTCGGGAGGCAGAGGCAGGCGGATCTCTGTGAGTTCGAGGCCAGGCTGGTCTACAGAGTGAGTTCCAGGACAGCCTCCAAAACAATAGAGAGAAACTCTGTCTGGGAAAAACCAAAAAAGAGAGAGGAGAGAGGAGAGAGAGAGAGAGAGAGAGAGAGAGAGAGAGAGAGAGAGAGAGAGAGAGAGAGAAACTTCGTGAAGATGGTTCTCTACTCTCCATCCATCTTTGCTTGGGTTACAGGGATTAAATGCAGGTAGCCAGGTTTTCCCAGCAAGCACGTTTACCGCTGACCCATCTCATTGCCTCCTCCCACAACTGCCCCAGAGTTGTTCTTTAAAATTGAATCTTGTTAATAAATATACAAACATGATATAATTAGAATGTCATAATTTCAAATCTCTCAAGAAGTTATTAATACAAAGGTAGGCTGCATTAGTGACAGTTATTGGGCTATAGAGATGGCTCAACAGTTAATAGCACTTACTGCTCTTGCAAAGGACCTAAGTTTGGTTCCCAGGATCCATGTTAGGGCCTCACAACTACCTGTAAGTCAGCTCTAGGGGATCCAGTACCCTCTTCAGCCCTCAAGTGCACAGCACTCATGTGCACATATACACACAGAGACATATGCAGACACATAATTGAAAATAACTCTTTGAGGGTTGGGAAAAGGTTTTCCAATCAAATGGACCTGATAAACAAGCTGGCACAGCTATCCTAATACCTAACAAAATAGACTTCAAACAAAAATTAGTCAAAAGAGATGAAGAAGGTTGTGGGAACACCAGACCTTGAGCAGAGACCCACTTCCCCATCGGCCTGGGAGTAGGCAGCTGTTAGACAAAGTTTACTAAAAACAATACAATGCCGGCTGGAGAGATGGCTCAGAGGTTAAGAGCACTGCTTGCTCTTCCAGAGGTCCTGAGTTCAATTCCCAGCAACCACATGGTGGCTCACAACCATCTACAATTCAATCTGGTCTCCTCTTCTGGCATATAAACAGAACATTGTATATGTAATAAATAAATAAATCTTTAAAAAAAACAATACAATGCCTGGGGCAATAAGTTCCTGGAAAGGACTTGCCCACGGGAACCGCCCTGACCTCAACCTTGTCCAAAGACTAACAGCCTCTTCTGACACACCCAGATCAGCCAGGGGAGAGGAGAGAGCAGAAGCTTTTCTGGAGGGAGGCCTTTCTTGGGAAGTTTTCTTGAGCCTTTTTGTTTTTGTTTTTATTTTTTTGGTTTTTCGAGACAGGGTTTCTCTGTGGCTTTGGAGACTGTCCTGGAACTCGCTCTGTAGACCAGGCTGGCCTCGAACTCACAGAGATCCGCCTGCCTCTGCCTCCCAAGTGCTGGGATTAAAGGCGTGCGCCACCAACGCCCGGCCTTCTTGAGCCTTTTTGGGGCCTGCTTAAAGTTTTCTTTACATTGTTGAACAAGTCTGTGTGTTGTCAATCCCCGACACCCTCCGCACGTTCTCGGACACAGGCTGCGCAGCGGACGCGGCAAAGGTCATTTCATATTTGTCACAGGAAAAATCCATCAGGATGAAGTCTCAATTCTGAACATCTATGCCCCAAATACAAGGGCACCCTTATTTGTTAAAGAAACATTACTAAAGCTTAAATTACATATCAAGCACCACACACTAATAGTGGGAGACTTCAACACTCCACTCTCACCACTGGACAAGTCTGCCAGACAGAAACTTAACAGCGAGATGAAGGAACTAACAGATGTCATGAATCAAATGGGCCTAACAGACATCTACAGAATATTCCACCCAAACACAAAAGATTATACCTTCTCAGCACTCCATGGAACATTCTCTAAAATTGAACACATATTCAGTAACAAAGCAAACCTCAACAGATACAAAAAATTAAAATAACACCCTGTACCTTATTGGATCACCATGGATTAAAGTTAGAATTCAACAATAACACTTAATTGCAGAAAATCCATAAACTCATGGAAACTGAACCTTGCTCAATTGACTCACCACTGGGTCAAGGAAGAAATAAAGAAAATAAAGACTTCCTAAAATCCAATGAGAGTATCAGCCCAACATAACCAGACTGGGGCACAATGAAAGCAGTGATAAGAGGAAAGTTCATAGCACTGATGCCTACATAAAGAAACTAGAGAAATCCCACACTAGCAAATTAACAGAACTGAAAGCTCTATGACAAAAAGAAGCAAACTCACCAAGGAGAAGTGGATGACTGGAAATAATCAAAGTGAGGGCTGAAATCAACAAAATAGAAACAAAACAATACAAAGAATCAATGAGATAAGGAGTTAATTCTTTGAGAAAGTCAACAAAATAGACAAACCTTCATACAAACTAACCAAAAGGCAGAGAGAAAATATCCAAATTAGCAAAATTAGAAATGAAAAGGGGAATATAACAATAGACACTGAGGAAATTCAGAAAATCATCAGGTCATACTTCAAAAACATGTACTCCACAAAACTGGAAAATCTAAAGGAAAGGGACAATTTTCTAGATAAGTACCACATACCAAAATTAAATCAAGACCAGATAAACAAATTAAATAGACCTATAACCTATATGGAAATATAAACAGTCATCATAAATCTCCCAACCAAAAAAAGTCCAGGGCCAGATGGTTTCAGTACAGAATTCTACCATAATTTCAAAGAAGAGCTAATACCAATACTCCTCAAATTGTTCCACACAATAGAAACACAAGGAACATTACCAATCCCTTTTTACGAGCCTATAATTACTTTGGTACCCAAGCCACACAAAGACACAACTAAGAAAGTGAACCACAGACCAATATTCCTCATGAACATTGATGCAAAAATATCCAATAAAATCCTGGAAAACAGAATCCAAGAACACATCAGGAAAAAAATGTCCACCAAGACCAAGTAGCTACAGGGATGGTTGAATATATGAAAATCCATCAAGGTAATCCACCATATAAACAAACTGAAAGACAAAAACCAAATGAACATCTCATTAGATGCTGCAAAAGACGGACAAAATTCAACACCCCTTCATGATAAAGGTCTTGGAGACAGCAAGGATACAAGGAATATACCTGAACAAAATAAAGGCAATATACAGAAAACCAACAACCAACATCAAACTAAATGAGGAAAAACTCAAAGCGATTCCACTGAAATCAAGAACAAGACAAGGCTGTTCACTCCCTCCATTCAATATAAGTTCTACCTAGAGCAATAAGACAACAAAAGGAGATCAAGGGGATACAAATAGGAAAAGAAGAAGTCAAACTATCACTATTTGCTGATGATATGATAGTATATATAAGTGACCCCAAAAATTCTACTGAAAATTGACAAACATCTTTAGTAATGTAGCAGGATACAAGATTAACTAAAACAAAAATCAATAGCCCTTCTATATATAGATGATAAACAGGCTGAGAATTAAATCAGAGAAACAACATCCTAAAATATCTTGGGGGTAACTCTAAACAAACAAGTGAAAGGACTGTATGAGTTTTTTTTTTTTTTTGGTTTTTCGAGACAGGGTTTCTCTGTGGCTTTGGAGGCTGTCCTGGAACTCGCTTGGTAGTCCAGGCTGGTCTCGAACTCACAGAGATCCGCCTGCCTCTGCCTCCCCAGTGCTGGGACTAAAGGCGTGCGCCATCAACGCCCGGCTGTGAAAGGACTGTATGACAAGAACTTTAAGTCTTTAAAGAAAGAAATTGAAGAAGACATCAAGATCTCCCATGCTCTTGGATAGGTAGAATTAACATAGTAAAAATGTCAAACTTACCAAAATCAATCTACAGATTCAATGCAATACCCAGAAAAATTCTTCACAGACTTTGAAAGGACAATACTCAACTTCATATGGAAAAACAAAAGGCCCAGGATAGCCAAAACATTCCTGTACAATAAAGGAACTTCTGAAGGCATCACCATACCTAGCTTCAAACTATAGAGCTACAATAATGAAAACAGCTTGGTATTGGCATAAAAACAGATAGGTGGACCAAAGGAATTAAATCCAAGACCCTGATATCAACCCACACACCTATGAACACCTGTTTTTTTGACAAAGAAGCCAAAATTATAAAATGTAAAAAAAAGAACACACTTTCAACAAACTATGCTGGCATAACTGGATGCCAACATGTAGAAGAATACAAATAGATCCATCTCTATCACCAGGTACAAAACTCAGGTTCAAATGGATCAAAGACCTAAAACATAAATCCAACTACACTGAACCTTATAGAAGAGTAAGTGGGAAGTAGCTTTGAACATATTAACATAGGAGACCACTTCCTAAATATAACACCAGTAGCACAGACACTGAGAGTAACAATGAATAAATGGGACCTCCTGAAACTGAGAAGCTTCTGTAAAGCAAAGGACATGGTTAACAAGACAAAACTGCTCCCCACAGAATGGGAAAAGATCTTTATAAGCTCCACATCTGACAGAGGACTGTTCTCCAAAATATACAAAGAACTCAAGAAACTAGACATCAAAAGACCAAATAATCCAATTTTTAAAATGGGATACAGATCTAAAAGGAGAACTCTCAATAGAGGAATATCAAATGGGCAAAGAAACTCAAAGAAATTCTTAACATCCTTAGTCATCAGAGAAATTCAAATCAAAACAACATCTTACACCTGTCAGGATGGCCAAGATCAAAACTCTGATGACAGTTTATGCTGAATAGGATGTGGAGTAAGGGGAACACTTATTCATTACCAGTGGGAGTGCAAATTTGTACAGCTGCTTTGGAAATCAGTATAGCAGTTTCTCAGAAAACTGGGAATCAATCTACCTCAAGACCCAGCAAAACCACTTTGGGCATGTAACCAAAGGATGCACGCTCACACCACAAGGGCATTTGCACAATTATGTTCATAGCAGCATTATTCATAACAGCCAGACCTCGGAAACAACCTAGATGCCCCTCAACTGAAGAATGGATAAGGAAAATGTGGTACATTTACACATGGAGTACTACTCAGTGATAAAAACAGTGACATCTTGAAATTTGCAGGCAAATGGACACAACTAGATAAAGCCATCCTGAGTGAGGTAATCCAGACCCAGAAAGACAAATATAACATGTACTCACTCTTAAGTGGATATTAGTCATAAAGCAAAAGAAACAGACCACAGGCCACAACTGCAGAGAACATAGGTAACAAAGAACAGCCTAAGAGAGACATACATGGATCCACCTAGGAAGTAGAAAAAAAATACAAGATTTCCTGAGTAAATTGGAAATGTGGGCGATGAGGGGAGGGTAGAAGGGAAGAGGGGAGGAGGGAAGGGGAGTGTAGAAAAAATGTATAGCTAAAAAAACTGGCAAAAAAACAGCTCTTGGGAGGGAAAGCTGAAAAACATCTGAGACAACATCAATGGGTCAGATAAAAGCGAAGATAGTTTTACACAGGCGCAGAATAAACTGGCATCTTGCAAAATGCAGGTTCAGTCACACAGAACCAGCAATCCCACCAAGGAAGGTGATCTTGGGTCTTATAAGAAACAGCTGCTTCGCCGGGCGTTGGTGGCGCATGCCTTTAATCCCAGCACTTGGGAGGCAGAGGCAGGCGGATCTCTGTGAGTTCGAGGCCAGCCTGGTCTACAGAGTGAGTTCCAGGACAGCCTCCAAAACAATACAGAGAAACCCTGTCTTGAAAAACCAAAAAAAAAAAAAAAAAAAAAAGAAACAGCTGCTTCAGCATTATTTGTAGTAGCCAGAATCTAGAAGCAACCTAGATGCCCCTCAACCGAAGAGTGGATAGAGAAAATGGGGTACATTTACACAATGGAGTACTACTCAGCAGAAAAAAAAACCAATGGAATCTTGAAATTTGCAGGCAAATGGATGGCACTAGAAGAAGCCATCCTGAGTGAGGTAACCCAGGCACAAAAAGACAAGCATGGTATGTACTCACACATATATGGAATTTAGACATGGATCAGGGGAGTGCCAACCTACAATCCCACAGTCAGAGTCTGGGAACCAGGGAGGACCCTAAGAGAGATATGCATGGTAACCCAGAGAAGGGGAATGGGACAGATTCTTCTAAGGGGATTGGGAGCACAGGAAGAGGGAGGAAGCTGGGAGAAAAAGAGGAGGTGAAGACGAGGCGAGGTGAGAGGAGCAGGAAGGTTGAACCGGGCAAAGAATAGAGGAGAGAAGGATGAGAGATACCATAATAGAAGGAACCATTATAGGTTTGAAGAGAGATCTGACGCTAGTGAGATGTCCAGAGACCTACAAGGATGACACCAACTGGCAATCTAACCAATGGTGGAGAGGCTACCTTAAATGCCCTGCCCAGATAACGTGATTGATGACTTCCTTGTATGCCATCCTAGAGATGTTATCCAGTAGCTGAAGGAAGCAGAGGCAGACACCCACAGCTAAACACTGAACTGAACTCCTGGAACCCAGTTGCAGAGAGGGAGGAGTGACGAGCAAAGGGGTTAAGACTTGGGGGTGAAACCCACAGAAACAGTTGATCTGAACAAGGAGGAGCTCATGGACCCCAGACTGATAGTTGAGAGGCCAGCATGGGACTGATCCAGACCCCCTGAAAGTGGGTGTCAGTGAGGAGGCCTCGGTATTCTTTGGGGCCTTGGGCAATAGGTCAGCATTTATCCCTGGCATGCAGATGGACTTTGGGAGCCCATTCCACATGGAGGGATGCTGTCTCAACCTAGACACAAGGGGGAGGGCCTAGGCCCTGCCCCAGATGATAAGACAGACTTTGGAGATCCCCCATGAAGGGCCTCACCCTCCTTGGAGAGTGGAGTGGGGATTGGGTAGGGGCTTGGGGGAGGGTTGAAGGGGGTGGGGAAGGAGGGAGGGAGAGGGAGCTGGAATTGACTTGTGAAGCAAGCTTGTTTTTAATTAAAAAACAAAGAAACAGCTGCTTCATCTTGCATTATAGAGGCAGTTGGGTAAGACTTGGGCAAATTCAGTATTCTGAACGTGACCCACACCCGTTGTAGAATATCTTACATCTGACCCACATCAGGTATAGAGTATCCTGTACCTGACCCACACCAGATGTAGAGGGCTGGAGATCCTTGTGTTTACAGATAAACATTCGGAGTTGTCTCTTCAAGAGATGTATAACCTGTTTTCTGGAAATGGATGTGGCTGGAGAAGGATGTGGTTAATATCCTGGTGACCATTGGGCTATCCACATGGCCAGGTCCCACCTGCCTCCCACAGTCTTACGTTTATCTCAGCCATCCTCTAGACCCTTATCTTGAGCATTGTTTCTCAGCCAATAGATCCCATCTTTATGGAAGAGGTCACATGTATTTTACAAAGAGTTTTGATGTATTTGTGCCTTATACTTTGTTTTACAAACATGGGATTGAATTAATTATCACCAGGAAAATTTTTTTTCAAAATTGTGCTGTGCTGCCAGGCGGTGGTGGCACACACCTTTAATCCCAGCACACAAGAGGCAGAGGCAGGTAGATCTCTGTGAGTTCCAGACCAGCCTGGTCTACAGAGCAAGTTCCAGGACAGCCTCCAAAGCCACAGAGAAACCCTGTCTCGAAAAACAAACAAAAAATGTGTTATGCTTTAATATGCCTAAAAGAAACCATACAGTGTCAGGCTCTTGAAGTTTGAACCAACACTAGCTATGAGTCATGCTAACCAGATTTCCATTTTGCCTCACGCAGATCATTACTTTGCTGGTCACGTTGTTTGCAGAGACCCTCTCCCCCCAACTCCTCCACACAACCAGGGTGGCTGTATATTTTATAAATTCATTGGAATGATCAAGTCAAAAGGCAAACTGTAAATTCTAGTTCTTCTCAACCCTTGCAAAATAGTTTAAGATTCCAAAAAAGGTGTTCTCGATGGTGAAATCAGTTCTGCGGATGATGTCTGTGTGGCAGTTTACTCCTGCCAGGAAAATCTCTAAGACTATGCTGACCAGTCTGCAACCATTTTGATTTCTTAAAATACATTCTTTCTTCAGGCGTGGTTGTGCATACTTTTCATCTGAGCACTGAGAAGGCAGAGGCAGGCCTATCACTGTGGCAGATCTTCAAGGTCAGTCTGGTCTACATAGTGAGTTTAAAGACAGCCAGAGCCACACAGTGTGACTGTCCCAAAAAACCAAAAACCACATTTTTTCCATTTATGTAGTTATGTGTGTGGAAGTCAAAAAACAACTTGTTGAAATTGGTTTTCTCCTACTCTGTGGGTCCTGGGGATCAAACTCAGGTCATCAGGCTCTGTAGCAAGCAACTTTATTTGCTGAGACATTTTGCCAGCCCCATTTTGATTTTTGTATTATCAGTGAACTAATAACAGAGAACTCTAAAAGGGCTGAATCAAACTAAGGGCACCTGAGTCTTGTGAGCAACATCAGAAATAGAGTTTAAGACAGTGGGCAGATGCTTCTCACTTGGAAAATTCTGGCTCAGGTCAGCATCCCATGTGCTGCCTCTCTAGAGAAAACATTGGCTTTATGGACTCTGCAAAGGATAGAGAAACAACAAAATGACATCACACAATGCAAATGTCACATATACACAGAAATAAGAAAAGGAAGAAGGGAGGAAGGAAGATGGAGGGAGGGAAGAAGAAAGGTTAGGATGTAGCTCATTTAGTAAGTGATTGCCTAGCATGCACAGAGTCCTGGGCTTGACCCACAGAACCAAATAAAACATGATGGTGCATGCTTATAATTCCGCACTGAGGAGGCAGAGGCAGGCAGTTAAGAAATTCAAGGTCATTGTTGGCTACTTTGGGAGTTGAGTCTAACCTAGAGAACAGGAGACTCTGTCTCAATGAAGCAAAACAAACAAAAATACCTAAAACTGAAAAACTAGGAAAATACTTGAAAATAGTTAGAAAATTGGGAGATGCATCAAATGTAAGTTTGAACCTTGTTTGAATTTTTTTTTTTTTTTTTTGGTTTTTCGAGACAGGGTTTCTCTGTATTGTTTTGGAGCCTGTCCTAGAACTCACTTGGTAGACCAGGCTTGGTCTCGAACTCACAGAGATCCACCTGCCTCTGCCTCCCTAGTGCTGGGATTAAAGGCATGTGCCACCACTGCCCGGCCTTGTTTGAATTTTTTTAGTTTTTCAGATAGTAGGTGGCCTGCAGTAACTCTCGATCTTTCTGCCTCAGCCTCTTAGATGCTGGGATTACAGGTGCATACCATCACACTCACCTGTGGGGATTTTATTGTTGCATTTTGTTTGTTTAAGCTGAAAATCTTTTTTTGAGAGAAAAAACATTGATGACTCACACTGCCGCGCCTGCTGCGCAGCCTGTGTCCAAGAACATGCGGAGGGTGTCGGGGATTGACAACACAGAGACTTGTTCAACGATGTAAAGAAAACTTTAAGCAGGCCCCAAAAAGTCTCAAGAAAACTCCCCAAGAAAGGCCTCCCTCCAGAAAAGCTTCTGCTCTCTCCTCTCCCCTGGCTGGTTCTGCTCTGACACCAAAAACTGATCTGGGTGTGTCAGAAGAGGTGGTTAGTCTTTGGACAAGGTCGAGGTCAGGGCGGTTCCCTGGGCAAGCCCTTTCCAGGAACTTATTGCCCTGGGCATTGTATTGTTTTTAGTAAACACTGACTTACAGCTGCCTAGTCCCAGGCCGATGGGGAAGTGGGTCTCTGCTCAAGGTCTGGTGTCCCCACATCACACCTGTAATTCCTGGTCTTGGGAGAGTAAAGCAATAGAATCAGCTCAAGGCCTAGGTCAACCTGAGCTACAGAGTGAGACCATGCTTCTAAATCAATAACCGAAAACAGTAACATTTTTCTGGATACAGGTTTATTAAGCACAAAACAATCCTCTCTAACTTTAGTTTTGGGTCATGTCCATGCCAGACATACCTCTAAAGAACCTAGAGTTTCTTGTCAGCCCCAGGGACACAGCACCTCTCAGCAGATGTCTCGTGGGCCTCAAAGGTCACTGACTCTCCAATGCTTTGGGCGAGGCCTGCCCATCTTAGAATGGCTTCAGTACAGGGTAGCAGACACAGCATGGAGGCAGATGGAGGTAGGCTCAGAGATGCTGGCCATTCTCATTGGGAAGGTACCAGTTGGAATACTTGCAGATGAACCATTTGTTCATAAAGTCTGGAAACTTGAGAGACTACAAGGCACTTCAGGCTCCAAGGCCACAGTATTCTTTTTTTTTTTTGTTTTTGTTTTTGTTTTTGTTTTTTCGAGACAGGGTTTCTCTGTGGCTTTGGAGGCTGTCTTGGAACTCCCTTGGTAGTCCAGGCTGGCCTCGAACTCACAGAGATCCGCCTGCCTCTGCCTCCCGAGTGCTGGGACTAAAGGCATGCGCCACCAAGGCCCGGCTAAGGCCACAGTATTCTTGTTTGTGCTCCAGGTACAACATCTTTTTCTGTTACTTTCACTCATTCCTCAAATCGAAGTTGTCATTGTCAGTCTAATTATTGCTGGGCATCATTATGGTGCCTGACTCAAAGGACTGGAATGCTTGTCTGAATTTAGTTTTAAGAGAATCTCATTCTGTAGCTTAGGTTGTCCTGAAACCCATTCTGTACCCCAGGCTGAAGTTAAACTCAGAGCGATCCTCCTGCCTTAGTCTCTCAATGGTTGGAACTAAAAGTGAGAAACAATGTACTGTTCCTCATTTATATCTTAATGAGAAGAACGGGCCTATGCAAAGACATTTACATCCACATGTGAGCATTCTTATTCATTTTTTTTTTTTTTTGGTTTTTCGAGACAGGGTTTCTCTGTGGCTTTGGAGGCTGTCCTGGGACTCACTTTGTAGACCAGGCTGGCCTCGAACTCACAGAGATCCGCCTGCCTCTGCCTCCCGAGTGCTGGGACTAAAGGCGTGCACCACCAACGCCCGGCTTCTTATTCATTTTTTAATTTAAATTAGAAACAAGCTTGCTTCACAAGTCAATCCCAGTTTCCTCTCCCTCCCCTCCTCCCCCACCCCCCCAGGCCCCTCAAACCCCCCTCCCAATCTCCACTCCGATCCCCAGGGAGGGTGAGGTGAGCATTTTAAAAACAGGTCACTCCTGACTTACAACAAAAGTGATACATTTCAATCAGTTTCTTTGAATCGATTAGATATTCTTGTAAAAATGTTAAAAATAAAACTTTTGGGCCGGGCGTTGGTGGCACACGCCTTTAGTCCCAGCACTCGGGAGGCAGAGGCAGGTGGATCTCTGTGAGTTCGAGGCCAGCCTGGTCTACAAAGCGAGTTCCAGGACATCTTCCAAGACAATACAGAGAAACCCTGTCTCGAAAAACCAAAAAAAAAAAAAAAAAAAAGAAAAGAAAAATAAAAAAGAAATAAAACTTTTGATATTGAAGGACCTCTAAAATAAAAGGGTTTATTGAGCAGCTTGGGCTAGTTACAAAAAGAACCAGGTCTTTTGCAGCTCGCAGCATCCAGAATAGATAGAAATTGGGAAAGGTATATGGTGGTGGTGGGGTTACAGTGATGGCTCAGTGGTTAAGATCACTGACTGCCCTTCCAAAGGACCCAGATTCAATTCCCACCACCCACTTGGCAGCTCATAACTGTCTATAATTCCTGTTCCCGATCTGGGGTCCCTTAGATCCTGACATCCATGGCAAAACACTAATGCATATAAAATAAAAATAAATGCATTTAAAAAGAGAGAAAGAGGGAAAGGACCATGGTGACATGAACTTGTACGAAAAGGAAAAACTAAATTCCTTTACTTCTAGTTTACACTAAGTACAAAACTTCAGGGGCTGGATGTAGCTCCATTGGCTGAGTCTTGCCTACCTTGCAGGAAGTCCTGGGTCCCATTCCCAGTATTGCATAACAGGTGTAGTGGTGGAGGCCAGAGGACCAGGAGTTCAAGGTTATTCTCAGTTACATAGTGAGCTTGGTGCCAGTCTGATATGCATGGGAC
The DNA here is from genome assembly GCF_017639785.1 of Mesocricetus auratus. Classification (NCBI taxonomy): domain Eukaryota; kingdom Metazoa; phylum Chordata; class Mammalia; order Rodentia; family Cricetidae; genus Mesocricetus; species Mesocricetus auratus. The sequence continues at coordinate 173,607,423 of NW_024429266.1, forward strand.
CCCCATTTCAAAAATATTTTAAAGTCAATTTTAGAAAACAGTGGGGAACCTGAATGTTAGCCCAGAATTCACTGGGCATTCTAGGCAGACAGTAACTCTCAATCCTCTTGCCTCAACCTCCTGAATGCTGGAGTGATAGACATATGCTAGCCTGGATGACATAGTGAATGCATTGTAAGTCTATGCCCAGGATCCCCAAAGAAACAAAATGAAGGCGGGGTGAGGAGAAGGGGGAGGAGAAAGAAAGAAAAATGGGCAAAAGATGTTTACAAGCACCCAAGAGAGAATATTCAAATCAGCAATAAATATGGAAAAGGTGATCAGCTTCATTAATCAGGGATATGCAAATTAAAACCAAAATTAACTCTGCCCAAGAAGCCAGATGCAGGAGAGGACACGTTGTCTGATTCCATTTATAGGAACTTCTAGTGACAGAAAGCAAATCAGTGGCCCTCGGGGGTGGAGATGAGTGAGACTGACTGGTGGAGGGCTGGGAGCGCCTTCTGGGGTGATATAAATGCTGAGTATCTTGGGGGGTTATAAATTGTCAGCAGTCCTTAACAGGCACAACTAAACTGGGTGTGTATTCTACATTTTAATAAACAACCTTAATTTGGGGTCAGATTCAGTCCTTATATAGGGACTGAGGCAGGGAGATTCCTAGAGCCCCAGAGTCTATGGCCAGTCTGGGTAATATCGTGAGATTCTGTCTCCGAAATTAAAAGAAAAGAGGAGCTGGGATGGAGCTCAGTCAGTAGAGTGTTTGCCTATCATGCCCAAGCCTTAGGTTTGATCCACAAAAGGCTCCAGATAGAATACATGTGGTCATCTGCTCAAGAGGTAGAGGCCGAGAGTTTAAGGTAATCCGCAGCTAACATGGAGCTCGAGGTCATTGTGGGCTGCATGAGACCCCATGGAATGGAAGAAGGGAGGGGAGGAGGGAGGAAGAATTGATTTTTCTTTAAAGCCCAATAAGATATCACTACATTTTCATCAGAATTGCTAAAAGTAGGGCTGGTGAGATGGCATATATATTATGCTTACCAAAAATATACCTAACATATGTATGTTTTTTTTACCAAAAATATCTACAAAATAACTCATAGCAACAGAGTTTTTTGAGACAGAGGCTTACACTGTAGCTCAGCTGGTCTGGAACTTTCATTTATCCTTTTGCCTCAGCTGTCTGAAGTCTGCAATCACAGGTGTGTGCCACTGTGACCAGATAGACAAATCTCAAAGACATTGTTCTAATAGTTTTTCTGTGTCTATGATAAAAACATTCTGATCAAAAGCAACTTGAGAAGGAATCTATTAGGCTTACATTTCCATGTCCATCATTAACGGACATTAGGACAGGAAGTCAAGCAAGAACCTGGAGGCAGGGACAGAAGCAGAGGCCATGGAGAAACACTGTTACCTCCTTGCCTAGCCTGCTTTCTTACATAGCTCAGCACTACCTGCTCAAGGCTGGCACCTCCCACAGTCGGCAAAGCCCTTCTCTACCAACCAGCAGTCAAGAAAATGCCTGATAGACATGTCTGCAGGTCAGTCTTAACCGAATGGAGGCAATTACCCAATTGAGGGTCCCTTTTCCAAGTTGGCAGCCAAGAATAATCACCATAATGTAGAAGACAAGTGACTAAAAACAAAACTACATATTTTGATTCTATTTGACTAAGGTGCCAAAAGTCAAAGGTAATTTACAGTATTAGAAACACAGGACAGAGATCACCTCGTGGGGGGGTGAGGAGACTCAGTGGGGGTTGATTTGTGTTTCTCATAAATTGCTTAAGATTGCTTACACATCTAAGAAAATGAGGGACTTTTTTGTTTGTTTGTTTTGGTTTTTGGAGACAGGGTTTCTCTGTAGCTTTGGAGCCTGCCCAGGAACTCAATCTGTAGACCAGGCTGACCTTGAACTCACAGAGATCCGCCTGCCTCTGATGCCCGAGTGCTGGGATTAAAGGCATGCGCCACCAACACCCGGTCTATTTTATTCTTTTTTGGGGGGGGGGGGGCTTAGTCTATGATCTACATTTTTGCAAAAATTTGAAATATCTTTTTAGTTTTAAGGTTTAGTCCAGGCTAGTCTCAAACTAGTGATCCTCCTGCCTCATCGTCTGGAGTTTACCTACTGGCAAGAGCTGGAAAAAAATCATTTAAAGAAAAAAAGAGTAAGGCAATTTTCAGACACCTTCCTCAATAAATAGGATGATGGCAGACCGCGCTATATTCGCAGAGACGTCTAGAAGAGCAGTGGAAAACAAATGCCGTTTAAAACGCTGTTTAAATATTTGCAGCTTTTGTCATTCTGGCTGCCAGCGCCAAATTGGTGCTCTGTTGGTTCTTTTCTGTCTCCTCTGCTTTTCAGTGGTTCCCGCCGTCCCCCCTTCGACAGTCTCATGGTTTAGCCCGGCTTCCCCTGGGGAAACCCCTTGGGCGGAGCGCGGTCCCCGCCGTGAGACCACTTGGATCCCTCCGCGTCAGGGGTGGGCCGGGGAACCTGTGGGCCGGGCACGAACCGGGGCTATGATTGGCCGTGGCAGGAGTAAACATCCGGAGAGGTGGGGCGGGGCCGGAAGTGGAAGAAGAAGGCGGCGGCTGAGGCGGTTCAGGAGGCTCTTAGAGCTGGAGTCCGAGCCTCAGGTGCCATGGGCCCTGTGAAGGAGCCCTGAGGAGACGCGAGGCTGGGCATGGCAGGCGCTCGGGCCGCCGCCGCCGCCTCGGCGGGGTCCACCGCCTCTTCGGGCAACCCGCCGCCTCAGGAGCCGGGGCTTGGGGAGCTGCTGGAGGAGTTCTCCCGGACTCAGTACCGGGCCAGGGACGGCGGTGGGGCGAGCGGCTCTAAGGTGAGCCCCACAGGTGCAGCGACTTGGAACTGGTCCGGGGCTTGAGTTACTGAGGGAAGACTGCGCCTAGGGATGGGAGCAGAGTGGGAAGGGGACCTCCCTGGGGAGGCATAAAAAAGGAACTTATCCAGGATATGAACTCGGAGAGTAAGGGTTCGGCTTAACACCAAAGAGGGAGGACCAAGGCCCTTTTTTTTGTTTTGGGGGGGGTGCTTTCTTTAGACGAGGGATTTTGGAGGTCAAGGGTCAGAACTGCGGGCCAGGTGCAAAGGTTAGACTGTAGGAAATAGAGAAGATTGCTACCCTTCATGAGCCTAGGAGGAATTGCTAACAGTTTTTTAAAAACCTCTAAAATCCAAGTAAAAATGGGGAAGAGACTCCTCTAGACCAGAGACGAGAGTAGGAGTCTGGAGTAGTGGGGCTCTATGGAGCCCGGAGAGCAGCTGAGTGTGTCGCCTCCTTATAAGGTGCCAGCGTGACTTAGGTCCTTCCCTTTCCTTTCCTGTAGAGCAAGAAGACAACCCACACTCCCTTTCTGTTCCTTTTATCAGAAAGAAGCCTCTGTCGTCCCCCACCCCTGGAATTTCCCTCTGTTCTAATTACCAGACTTTGGAAGCTTCTGGTCTGATTGAGGCAAACTTACATCAGCACTGGTAGACCCTACCCCTTCTCATTGCAGTGTGGCAGCTTTAGCATTCCATTTACTCATTGGGGTTCGTCTATCCTGGGCCACAAACTGGTTTGGCCTCCAGAAGTTACCTAGGGGCTGAGACATGCTGTAGGTGGCATCTTCTATTAGTCTTGGAGGTAACCTAGGAAAGACCAGTAATGATGGGGTATTATCACTCCGGATAACCAAGTATCTTTCAGATTATAATTGGTATTATTTGGGGTACTACTTAAACGCAACGATTTCTTGGTCTTAGATTCTCTTAAATCACAGTTTCAGGTAGTGGGACCCTAGAATTTGTAGTATGTGTTTAGATGGGTCTTAAATTCGCTATGTGTATTCAAAACCAAGTTGTGCACTCCTGATCACCTGTCTCCACTTGCTGAGTTCTAGGGTTGCAGGTGTGCACCTTCATGCTTGGTTTATGTGATGCTGGAGAGTGAACACAGGTTTTTATGCATGCTGGACAAGCACTCTACCAGCTGAGATGAGATACATCACCAGTCTTGTCTGTTTTTGTTTTTTGTTTTTGTTTTTTTTTTTGGTTTTTCGAGACAGGGTTTCTCTGTATTATTTTGGAGGCTATCGGTCCAGCCCAGCCTCGAACTCACAGAGATCCGCCTGCCTCTGCCTCCCGAGTGCTGGGATTAAAGGCGTGCGCCACCACCGTCCGGCAGTCTTGTCTGTTTTGAGACATGGTCTTTCTCTGTGTCTCTGGCTTGGCCTCATATTATGTATCCCAGGATGGCTTGGAACTAACGATCCTCCTGCCTTGGCCCCCAAGTACTGCTTACAGGTGTGAGCCATCACACCTGACTTCAAGGAGAATCTTTAGAATGGTTACAGGAGATATGTGATTTTTACTGGGTCCCACCTCCCTCTTGGTGTCTCCGAAGATTAGAATTTTACAAGCTGAAACTTAACTTTCACACAGCTGGTCCTAATACTGTTCCAGGTCTCATGGTGTCTTGCAAAGTTGATGTGTTACAGGTTGTAAGCTTTTCTTCTAGTGGGCTTTTTTCTGAACTGAGAACAAAAGGAGTAATTTTAGAGGGAGCCTTGCCTTCAGTTTTATAAGCAGATAGTATGAGAGGAGGCAACTGCCTGCAGTTTTTATTTTGCTGACTAGAGCTGCTTTAATTTTGTAGGAGTTGTTGAGACATGGTCTTGCTATATATATAAAACCTAGACTGGCTTTGAACTCAGCATCCTCCTGCCTCAGCGTTCCATGTACTAGGATTGCTATTATAGTAACCTAAAGCAAGAGTTACTGTTGGCTTTGTTTTTGAGACGAAGTCTTACTATGTAGCCCAGCTTGGCCTTGAATTCTTAACCCTGGTGCTTCAGCCTTCCTAGTGCTGGGATAACAGGCATGTGCCACTACATCTAGAAAGACTTCTTACATTTTATGAATGATAGACTCCAGTATTGTCTACATACAGTCTTTGGGTATGTGTTTTTTTTTTTTTTTTTTTTTTTTTTGCTGTTGTTGTTGTTGTTGTTTTCAAGACAAGGTTTCTTTGTGTAGCTCTGGCTGTCCTGGAACTCACTGTGTTGACCAGACTGGCCTTGAGCTCAAATCTGCCTGCCTCTGCTTCCAGAGTGCTGGGACTAAAGGCATGCACCACCACCTGGGCAAACTACACAGAGTCTTACATGCAGTGTGGATGTTGGGTTTAGCTACCTTTCTGAAGCATATAATGTAAGTTAACATAGAAGGGCCTGTGGCCCAGCATCATGTTTCTTTCCAACATTGAATGATTATTCCAAAAACACATCACTTCCAGTGGCTTCTTTGTGTCATGGCTATTTAATTCTCACGACCTCACAACCCAAGAATCTTCTTCATGCTCAAGTCTCCATCTCTATGCAGGTTGAACGCATTGAGAAGAGATGTCTGGAGCTATTTGCCCGAGACTACTGTTTCAGCGTGATTCCAAATATGAATGGTGATATCTGCGGCCACTACCCCCGCCACATCGTATACCTGGAGTATGAGAGTTCTGAGAAAGAGAAAGACACGTGAGCATCCTGTGACCATAGTGTGCATGTCTGGTAGACCTTAGAAGCTCCTCCCCAGGGGCAGGAAACTGGGCAGGGCATGCTCACTTTCCCAGGTGGTGTTGAGTTACTGGCATCTGTATTTACTAATGAATTTGAGTTTGATTGGCAGGGTAGTGCAGCAGAGCATGAGACGTAGATAGTCACAGCCCTGGATTTCTCTTTTACTCCTGCTCGACTTTACTCACTTAAGAAACCGACATAATACCTCACTTCTCTGAAACAACCTCAGTGACATCTTTGTTTGTCTTTAGTAGGTGTAGTTAGAAGGAATCTGGACATATCAAGATAATGTATTTTGTTGAGGTAGAGTATCATGTAGCCGCCGGGCAGTGGTGGCGCACGCTTTTAATCCCAGCACTCGGGAGGCAGAGGCAGGCGGATCTCTGAGTTCGAGGCCAGGCTGGACCGACAGCCTCCAAAACAGAGAAACTTTGTCTCATAAAAACCAAAAAAAAAAAAAAAAAAAGTATCATGTAGCCTGAGTTGGTCATGAGCTAATTGTGTAGTCAAAGGAATGATCTTTAACGTCTGATCCTCCTGCCTCCATCACCTAAGTGCTGGCATTACAGACTTAGCCTCCTTGCCCAGATTTCAAGACAGACTTTAGAGTGTTTGCAATGTCTATCTCTTAAGAACCTAAGGTCTCACTGCTTGAGTTAACATCCTGGTTGTCCATTTTCTGACTGTGTAACTAACCCTAGGCAAGTTATTCACCCTCTTTGTCCTTAGTTTTTCATTGGTAATTCCCGGCCTTATAATTAAGGCTTGCAAGGACTAATTAAAATTCTAGAAAAATCGATAGTGCAGTCCCTGATGATAAATGGTGCCAATACAAACCTGATGTATTTGTTGTAAGAATTAAAAATAAGAGCTACCATGTACACTAAGGTCTTACACAGACTTGAGTGCTTTACATAGATTAACAATTCACAGCAAAAGAGACTTGAATGGCTACAGGAGTCTCTCAGGTAGTCAGGAAAGGCTTACCTTATGGTTCTTTATCACAACACTGAGACTCCATGTTTGCTCCCAGTTTCTTCACCTAAGTTCCCTGCTTGCTGTTTATCTTAAGGAAGTTCCAGGAGCTGCTATGTAATCTTAGCCTTGTGGATGAAGGGTGATGGGTTGGCCCCTGTTCAAAGCAAGGCCATTTGTTCAAGACCTTAGGAGAAGCGTGCTCTTTGGGGCTGTAGAGCCAATGGGTAAAAAAATCACAGCATACCAAGATGCCTAAATAATTCATATGTGTGGTAAGTGAGAAGTGCTGCTGTAGACAAACTGGAGGATGGTTAACCCTCCCTGTGTGTTGGAAACAACTTCACGATCGAGAGCCTGCCTGTGCAGCAGGGTTTGAGAGGATGAGGAGTGTTTTCCCCAAAGCTCTTAGGACCAACTTTTCAATAGGCTTTTTCTTTCCTTTCTTTCCCCTGCCTTTTCCTTCCTCTCCTTGTCCTTCTTTCCCTGCACCCTTCATTTTCTCGCTATTCCCTTTCCTCCTCCTCCTGTTTTGTTTGCTTTGAGACAGGTTTCACGTTGTAATCCTAGCTGGTCTTTAGCTCAACTAACTCTCTTCCTCAGCCTCCCAAGTGCTGAGATTACAGGTGTGAGCCTCCATGCTTAATTCATTGTAGCATCTTGACCATCACCAAGAAGTGTGGACTTTTGGGACATGTAAGGGTCTTAGAGCTTTTCATCAGTAACACCTGCCCACAAATGAAGAGTACAGATTCTAAGGTCCCCTCTTGGGCCTTCTAAACCAGAGTTTCCACATTCTGTATTCTCAGAGCTCCGTAGATGCCTTATATTCTGTAGCCAGATGTAGAGAGAGATGGTTTACAAGCAGAGGAGTTTAAGAGTAGAGCCTTTGTTTTCCTCATGTGTGAAAGGTTATCTCGAAGAGTGCCCATCTTTTGATGCCCTTGAGAAACTAGTATATTACTCTTCTGTGAAGATCCCAGAACTGGTATCACACCTTCCATGGGCATCTCTGGCTGTGCTTTGTTACAGCACCTTTCTTAGTTCTTTTCCTAACGTTCCTTCCAGGGGCAAGGGAACTTATCTTTTATAGCCCTTTAAGCTGGTCAGTAAGCCTGCATCTGTCTCTCTCAATCTCTTCACTTTCAACATTGTCATCTAAATAACCAAGACTAGCTTTTTTTTTTTTTTTTTTTTTTTTTTTCTTCGAGACAGGGTTTCTCTGTGGTTTTGGAGGCTGTCCTGGAACTCGCTCTGTAGACCAGACTGGCCTCGAACTCAGAGATCCGCCTGCCTCTGCCTCCCAAGTGCTGGGATTAAAGGAGTGCACCACCACCGCCCAGCTCAGCACCTCAACTTTGTAAGTGAACCACCAAGGGATCTTTTTACTGAAAAATCTGATTCACTGCCTCAGAGGTGGGACCAAGATTCAGCATTCTCTAATAAGCTCTCAGGCATGATTGGTTGTTCTAAAGGAAACCTGTTCTGTGCTTATTTGTTCTAGCCTCAGAGAAGACTCTGTGGGGGCTGATACAACTCAGTTGTTAGAGTGCTTGTTTTTAGCACAGATGAAGTCCCTGGGTTCAATCCCTAGCACTATATAAACTGGCTGTTGTGGTGCATGCTTGTAATCCCAAGGCTGTGGAGAGGTGGACGCAAGGGACCAGAAGTTCAAGGTCAGGGATAGTGAGATGGTTCATTGGGTAAAGGCTCATGCTGCTAAGCCTGAAGGCCTGAGTCTTATTCCAAGACCCTACATGTTAGCAGGAGAGAACTGGCTCCATCCATCTCGACTGAAAGAAGCCTGGACTATGAGATCCTGTCTTGAGGGGGTAAGAGCAGTGATATTTGATTGCCTACTGATTGTCATGTGTTAGGATTTCACACACCAGCTTATTTAAGTCCTGTATGAAAAAATATACTATGAAAAATATAGTATCACCCCCATTTTACGTAGGAAAAAGTTGGAGCCCAAAGAGGCAATTTCCCTTTACCCAGGAGCCAGTAAGCAGGTTCATTCTCTTCTGTCCACCTGTCTGCCCTTTTTTACTGCCACCTTGTCCACAAGGGTCTCACTTTCCAGGAAAAGAACACCTAGAAGAGTTATTGGAATTTGGTTTTGGTACCTATTGTGTGTGTGCAGTGCAAAGATCAAACGCAGGGCCTTGAACAATTTTTTTAAGCTATGTCTGTCTGTGTGTGGGTATATTCACTGACGTGCGTGTGCCAATGAAGGCCCTGCTGGAGCCTCCACGTGGTTGTGAGCTTCCAAGTGTAGATGTTGGGAACTGAACTTAGGTCCCCTGGAAGAGCCGTACTTGCTCTTAATGAGGAATCCATCTCCCCAGCCCCCTTTTTTTCTTTTTGAGATGAGAGCTTGGCTAAGTTGTTCAGGCAGATCTTGGGCTCAGAATCCTCTTGTCTTACATAGCTGGAATTGCAAGCAAATGTCCGAGTGCCCTGTTTAGTTTGTAGTTATTTTCACTTCTTGCATGGTCATTACATTATCTTGAAGTGACTTTTAGTTGGCAGTGACTATTTGTTGAATGGAAGAGAGTTTGAATATAATTGGATAGTAAGAAATAGGACTACATGTTTCCTAAGTATTAATGTGACACTAATGAGACAGAGTTAATCTTAACTAGATTCAGGAAGTGGCTTGGTGTAGTTAACCTCCCCAATTCTGCCCATTCTCTGTCCAGGAAGGCCAGAGGGATTTCTCTGAACGTTTGCTGAGCTGCCTCTGTATGATAGACCCTAAGAATCCGTAGATGAAGCCTCATTTGTGAAATCCTCATCCTCAAGCTTGGTGGGTATAAAAAGCAGTGGCAGTCGACAAAGAGCCTGAGGAGCTCTTTGGGGAAAGTACAGGTGAGGTGTATGGGAATAGTGGTTAGAATTGTGGACACTAGCTAGAATTCACTCTGAAGGCTAAGATAGGATTGCTTTGAGTTCCAGACCAGCTTGGGGCATAGTGTAAGACGGCTGAGCAGGTAAAAAGTTACTACTTTTACACACCTGACAACCTGAATTCAATCCTCTGAACCCGTGTTAAAAAGCCACATGTGTGGTGACTCAGTGTCTGTAATCCTAGAGCTCCTATAGCAAGATAGGAAGTGAAGACAGAGTTGAGCAGAAACAGTTATACAGCATAGCAGCAGAAATAACAAGAACCTCCACTGTAGCACAAATAATAAAAACAGACAGATACAAGGTTAAAGCTGAAGATCAGAAGCAAAGCAGCCAGCCACTTGAGAGTTCTCCCCTCTACCAATGCTCAGACCAAAGTGGCCATCCACCGAACATCAGACTGCTCAGATTGTAATGAATTCTTGTCTCCTCCTGCCTTATGACTCTCTGCCCAGCCATATCCCTCCTGTCTCCACCTCCCTAGTGCTGGGATTAAAGGCATGTCATCCCAAGTACTGGGATCAAACGCTTGAGCTCTGTTTCTTTTAGACTGATTCACTCTCATGTAGCCCAGGGTGTTCTTGAACTCAGATCATCTGCCTCTGTCTCCTAAGTACTGGGATTAAAGGTGTGTGCCACCACTGCCTGACCTCTATGGCTGTGGCTAGCTTTGCACTCCGATCTTCAGGCAAGCTTTATTATATCTATTATAAACAAAATCACCACAAATTGTCCGTTGACCTCCATGCACCATGATGTTCATATTCATTTTTTATCTTCACCTCCTTTCCTCCCTCCTACCCCCAAGTAAATAAACAATCCTTTAAAGGGACTTAAACACAACACAAAAACAATTAAAAAACAACAGAAAATACTGTTGCCACATCAGTTCTGACAAGAAGTGTTCTAAACTTGTACAACATTCCTAAAGTAGGTTGGTTGGTCCCACATATACCCAGTCTTCATGCCTTGGCCTAAAGAGAAATAACAGTTGTGGTCATGAATTACCACACCATGCTTTGAAAATAGTTTTTTTTTTGTTTTTTGTTTTTTTTTGTTTTTTTTGGTTTTTCGAGACAGGGTTTCTCTGTGGCTTTGGAGGCTGTCCTGGAACTCGCTCGGTAGTCCAGGCTGGTCTCGAACTCACAGAGATCCGCCTGCCTCTGCCTCCCGCGTGCTGGGACTAAAGGCGTGCGCCACCAACGCCCGGCTTGAAAATAGTTTTGTGAGCAAATGATATTCATGAAGAAAAAGCAGTTAAACAAAAACCAATTGAATAATACTGAAGGGGAGAGGACTAGAGATTTAGCTCAGAGGCAGGCCCTGGGTTCAGTCTTGAACAACAAATAGTAAAGGAAGCTTCACCACCTGATTGTAGACACAAATGTGTAAGCATACAATGTTCATTCAGGTATTGTCATATGCCAGACAATTAATTCACTGGCAAGTGATAGTGAGATAAAAACAGGAACTAGTGAGAAAGCAGAAACGGAACTGGTTCTTGACTAGTGACCAGGCAGATAAACCATGATCTAGCCTAATAGAAAACGAATATCCTTACAGTATAGAGAACTCAGAATCCAGGCATAATCCCAGTCCTTGGGAGGCTGAGGCAGAATTTTGAGCCTGAGGACAGCCTGGGGTACATAGTGACACTCTGTCTTGATAGCACCAACAAAGCAATCAGCTCAGAGCCCTAAGTTCAGAGGGAAATGCTGGTGTTATCTCTGTTTGTGATGCATGTGTGTTGGTGGGATGCTTTTATGAAACCGAGTCTCACACTATGTAGCATAGGTTGGCCTAGAACTCTTGCTTCAGTCTTCTGTGTTGGCTTTTAGGAGAATTTGCTGAATGCAAGAACTTAACTGGGAGAATCAGATGGAAGTTTTTGTATGTTTGGACATACAAAAGACAGACCATCACATAGTCCAGGCTGGGCTTGAATTGTATATGGAGTCAAGGTGACTTTGAATTCCTGGCCTTCCTACCTCTACCTCCTAAGTATTAGGGTTACAAGTGTAGACTACCAAGCTCAGTTCTGATTTTCCAACCTAAAAAAAATGTGTGAGTGTGGTATATAGGTGTGGTGTAGGTACAAGTGGGGTGGTGGTGGGGTTCGTGTGTACCTGTGCCCAAGCGTGAAGATCAGAGAACATTGTGTGTTCATCTGTCACACTCTGCCTTGTTTGTTTGAAGAAAGGTCTCCCTGAAAGAGTTCTCATTTTCTAGCCCTGCTTCCAACAATACTGGTGTTACAGTGGCACATGAGATCGAGCCCAGCTTGTTAGGGTGTTAGTATCCAAGTTTAAGCCCTCAGAGCTGTGCAGTAAGTGCTTTTAACCACTAACAATCTCTCACCACACTGCTTTTCTTTTTCTTTTTGAGATAGGGTCTCATAAATCAGCCCAGGCTGGCTGTAACTCAGTGTCATTAAGGCTGACTTTGAACTCCGGATTCACCTGCCTCTACTTCCAACATCCTGGGATTAGGTTCATAGGGGGCTGTAAACTAGCTGAGAAATTGGTCAGTGCAACAGAGTGCTGACAAGGCTGAGTGAAAGGTATGGTGGCCAGGGAGGTGGGGAGTCGAGCTGTGTGCTCTGCTTGATATTCCTAGAATTTAGTGATGCACTTGTCTTTGACTAAGTGTCTTTACATATGGAGAAACCAAGTCAGGGAGAGCAGTGGCATCTGGTTTCTTAGCTGCAGGATCTGCTAGTGAGTCAGTGCCATCCTATCTGTGGGAACTTGATTGAAAATGGTACTGTAGCCTCCCAAAGCTTACCATTCTTCCTTCACTAGAGAAACAAAAATTATACCATAAACTTGACCTCCCAAAAGGGTGCATGGGGATGTCAGTCTTCCTAAAGCTCTCTGGTTCTTTTTGTTTTATGTAGAGCAAGTGTCGATTTAAGTGGAAGAGAGAAAGTCAGTGAGTGAGAGGGGCTCCATAGGAGAAGAGCTCCACTCCATCCTCAGTCTTTCTGCTTTTCACGATATTAAACTAGCTTTTGTTTGAATACACATTCTCCTGCCCCACCTTAGTTTTTAGGTTCTGGGAATTGAACCTAGGGCCTCACACATGGTAGGCAAATGCTATACCACAAAGCTATATTTATTTACTACTGTATGTGTATATGATATGGAAGGTAGGGCATTCATGTACAGGTGACAAGCAAACTTTATGGAGCCGGTTCTCTCCTTCCCTTGCATGCCAAGAACATTGACCTGCAGAGCCATCTCACTAGCCCTTGCCATTTGAGACTTGAGTTTTACTAAATTTTGGAGGCTGACCTTGACCTTACTGGAGCTCAGACAGAACTTGGATTTGTGATCAATCCCCAACTTTGCCCACCCCTCCCCCCAACTTCCCACAAAGTAACTGAAATCTCAAGTGTGTGCTAGTAGGCCTGGCATATGACTTTGTAAAATATGTGTTAATGTATTCTTATAAATTTTCATACATGTATACAGTATGTTTTAGTTGCCCTGCTTCTCCCCATATCCAATTCTTCCAAGACCTCTCAACCATGTCTCTATCCTTCCTCCTAACCTCATTGCCTTTTTAAAATTGTTTTGACTTGAATTTCAGATGCTTCCACTTGATAGTAACTATAATCTCAAGCCATGGTTTAGAGTCAGGAGCCTTTATATATTTTCCTACAGATTGAGCAGTAGGAGAGCCAGGCATAGTGTTGCATACCAATAACTCCTGCACTTGGGAAGTGGAAGGGAGAGAGACTCAGGAGTTTGAGACCAGCCTGGGCTATATGAGAACTCATCTCAAACAGAAGTCAGCTATGGGTTGTTTGGGTGGTGTTGCATGTTTTGTTTTTGTCTTTTGTTGTTGTTGGATTGTTTTAAAATAGCCTCCCTACTTAGGTTATGTAGGTCCCTATGTTGTAACTAGGTCCAGTCAGGCCTCAAGCTTTTGATCTTCCTGCTTCCTCTTGAGAACTAGAACTGTATGTATGTACCACCATGACCCAGTTTGTTTTCAAGACAACTAAGGTTTTTTGTTGTTGTTGTTTTTGGTGTCTTTTTTTTTTTTTTTTTTTTTCCCTCTGTTTCTACATCACTCTGGCTGTCCTGGCTCAGCTCCACCTACCCCTGCCTCCCAAGAATTAAAGCTGCCACCATCTGGCAGGCTTGTTTTTTTTTTTTAAGAGACTATGTAAATCAGATTATCTTTGAACTTGTGACCATCTTGCTGTCCTTCCCTCCTTAATGCTGAGAGAACAGATGTATACCACCAGCCTAAGACTGTACTTGTATTACCTGTATTACCATTGGAGTCACTTAAAGAAGGAGCCACAGATCCATCAGTGTCACTTAATCTACCTGTCCTGAAACACTGTTCGGGGCGTGTGCCCTGAGCTGTGTGGTAACAGGAGAATCGTCTGAAGGATCAGCATTTGGAGGGGACTGAGCTTTCTGTAAGGCTGACCCAAAAAAAGGAAGATCCTTGTCTTCCTTCTGAGTGGTCACTCTATAGCTCTATCCTGCCTCTTGTGTCTCTCCATGTGTGTCTGTGTGAATGTTTGTGTGCATGGAAGTGTCTGTGGAGGCAGAGGTCTTTCCATTTCACATACCACCTTATATTTTGAGGCAGGGTCTCTCATTAAGCCTGGTGCTCACCAGGTAGCCTGGCTGGCTAATGAGATCCTCCTGTGTACTCACATGCCAGTGCTATTTCTTTTTTAGGGAAGTGTTATTTGGTGCTGGTATAGCTTTCTGTATCCCATCTTTTTGGGTGTTTTCATTTGTTTGGGTTTTTTAATTAATCAATTTATTTATGTGTATGGTGTTTTGCCTACATATGTCTGTATGAGGGTGTCACATCCCTTGGAACTAGAGTTACAGACAGTTGTGAGCTGCCATGTGGGTGCTGGGAATTAAACCCAGGTCCTCTGGAAGAGCAACCAGTGCTCTTAACTGCTGAGCCATATCCAGCCTCCATTTGTTTGGTTTTGATTGGGGGCTTTTTGTGTGTGCTTTTGCTGGGGAAGGGGTTTGTGTTTTGAGGCAATATATTATGCAACTCTGGCTGGTCTGAACTCACTATGTAGCCCAGGCAGCTTTGAACTTATACCAATCCTCCTGCCTCAGCCCTTTGTGTGACTTTATTTTTTTCATTGGAAAGGCTCTGAAATCTGGGTAACTTGGATTTTAATACTTAAAATTAACAGTCTTTTTTTTTGTTGAAAAACTCAATATATCAGTGATCTGAAATTTAGACATAATGGCATTTGCTATTTCAATAACTAAAACTTAGCATGGCAGAGCATGTTTGTAATCACAACACTTTGGAAACTGAGCTAAGAGGCTTGCTACAAATTCAAGACTAGCTTAGGCTATACAGTTTAAGGCTAGCCTGAGCTACACAGTGAATTCAGGGTCTGCCTCAGCCATGTAGTGAGAACTTGTCTCAAAATCAGAATTCCAAAGAGTCTTACCACATGTGTAGGCATCCTTTGTATCTTTGTAAACAGACACTTCTGCATGAGTGCCCAACCAGAAGCCAGCTGATCTGCCTCTTCTGCCTGTGTGTTAGGTTCCAGAGCACTGTGCAGGTGAGCAAGCTGCAAGACCTCATCCAACGCAGCAAGATGGCCAGGTGCAGAGGACGGTTTGTCTGCCCAGTGATCCTGTTCAAAGGCAAGGTAAGGCCCACCCACAGCCTCCCTACTCAATGCTATAGAGCTGGATTGTCTAGGGCAGATCCTGACACTAACTGCCTACACATGGCCTCAGTTTATTCTACAAGCCTACATGATTGGTTTGCAGAGTACATTAAATCAGATAATCTGCTTGTCTGTTCCTTCTTTCAGTCATGTGATAGCCATGTACTTACTGAATGTGTACTTTGTGCCAGGCACTGTCTCAGAACTTGAATAATATCCTGTAATGCAGACAAAAGTCCCGATCCTTGCAGTTCATATGCTTAGAACTGTTAAGGTAGCTCCATAATGTGATCTCATTTACCTGTCTTACTATCTTTTGGTTCAGAGTGGCTAAATAACTTGATCAAGTTTATACAGTAAGAACTATGATTCCAGTCAGGCATGGCAGTGCACACTTGTAATCCCAATACTTGGAAGGTAGAGTCAGCCTGGGCTCTATAACAAGCAGAATACCAAACATAGCTGGTTTCTCTCTCTTTTTTTTTAAAGACTGTGTATTGCTCAGTAGCTTAGACTCTCCTTAAATTGATAGCATTCCTTCTGCCTTACCCTCTCTGAGTTCTGGGATACTCTTTAAGCTTCCATCAGAATTCATCCCCTGCTTCCTCCCCAAGACTGTTCTTAGCCTTATGAATGTGGTAGGTTGAAATTATTCAGCAGGTAAGACTTTTCAGACCTATCAATAGATTGTGAAATACTAGGAAGTAAATTCCCTCTGCTTGTGAGGTCTATGAAGCAAAGAGGAAGAAACTAAAAGCAATCCTCCTACCTCAGCCACCTAAGTGCTGTGACTACAGGCCTGAGCCACCAAGCTTGGCGTTTATTTAATGTCTTTGAATGTGTGGCTTGTGTGTGCACACAATTGGGTATCATTCTCTCAATCCCTTCTCACCTTTTTTGAGCCAGTATCTCTCATGAACCTGGAGTGGGCCCCATTCAGTGGTGCTTCCTGGTCAGTCAGCTCTAACCATGTGCTGTCTCCATCTCCTAGCTAGGATTATATAGATGTGCACTGCCACACCTTGCTCTTTATGTGGGTGTTAGGGAACCCAAACTCAAGTTCTCATGGTTGCACAACAAGCACTTTAGCAAGTAATTTTACTTTGAGACAGGGACCTCACTTTGTAGCCCAGACTGGCCTTAACCCCGCATCCTTTGGTATGACTTCAAAGGTGGAGATTCCCAAAGATTTCAAGCCTACGCTACTATACCCAACAGTTGACCGTTTAATCTGCTTTCTGCATGCTGTTAAACTCAGGAAGTGTTAGGTAGCCCTCACTATAGTTCATTTTGCTTAGACCAGCAGGAAATTCAGCCCTAGCCCTTCTCCATGGGCTTCTGGAACAGTCTCTACAAGCAGGGATTGGCATGAAGAAAGACACTACCCTGGAAGCAGTAGTAATCCCCTAGCAGGGTCCTGGGAAACAGTAAGGTGTTGCTTAGAGCTCAAACACAGGGGAAAGCAGAAAATGCAAAGAGGCCACGTATCTAGGAAAACATCCAGCTTACCCCCAGGTGATACCCAGCTGCTTATGTTTTGCCTGCTCTCACCCGCAGCAAGGGCCAGACAGTTGACTTAGTGGTTTCCACATGCACCCATTTCATGCAGCAGCTAGTTGTTTACTTCTGTTACCTTAATGGGAGATGAGGACCCTACAGTAGACAGTATTTTGTAATCTTTCAGAAGCCCACTTTATACTGCAAATTGTGTCACACATTCACAAATAAACTTTAATTACTCTCCTTACATCTTCCCTTTTCTCTTAATGCAGTAGGGCAATTCTCCAGCCTTCCGTCAGACTAGATTGGCTTGCTTCCATGTCACTAAATCATCTTGCGTTCCCTCCGAAACACTACTGGATTTCAACACACTGTCTAAAGACATAGTCTTAAAATTAAATAATGAAGTTTATAAACCAGCAAGATGGCTCAGTGGGTAAAGGTGCCCACTATACAAGTTTTGATCTTCAGACTTCACATAAATAAAGGTGGATGGAGAGAACTAACTAAACCAAATTGTCCTCTGGTACACACTGTGGCATGAGTGCCCACACACAAACACATCATGCAGATGTGGAAATAGTCTTTTTAAAGAAACTGTTGCTCGGCTTTTAGGAATCCAACTCTAAAATGATCCCTTCCATGATAAAGTAAAAATATCTAAGCAAGGGGTGGGGATTTAGTTTAGTAGTAGAACACTATCCTAGCACGTACAAGTCCTGCCTTCCATCTCTCGTAGCCCTTTTAATACCTACTTTTATTTCCTTGATAGTTTGGAGGTTTGTTTTTTTGAAACAAGATTTCTCTGTAGCCCTGGCTGTCTGTCCTAGAACTTGATATGTAGACCAGACTGACTTTAAACTCAGAGATATGCCTGCCTCTACCTCTTAAGTGTTGGTATTAAAGGTATGCACCACCACACGGAACTTTTTTTTTGAGATAGTCTCATGAACCCCAGGCTGGCCTCAGACCCACTATGTAACTATGGCTGGCCTTAAACTTCTGATGCCCTTGCCTCTGCTCTTAAGTGCTATTATAGCCACGTCATCAAAACTGTTTCAATAATTTCTTTTTAAAAATTAAGATCCCAGGTTATTTTTTAATTACTTCCCTCAGTATAAAAGTTACCCTCTATGCTAAAAAGTTCCAAATTAATAAGTAACAGGGCCTTGGAGGTATGTGAGCTTGAGCCAGTTCTAGCCCTTGCTATATGACTGTTCACATCCCTTAACCTCCATGGGCCAGTTTTCTTTCTTCATGAAATAGTGGTCATCCCTGCTGCCTGCCATGTTTGTCTTATGGTCTTCTGAGAGTTCGGTGAGAAGATGGTGTCACTTGTCAGTACTGTGCCCAGTACCAGATAGATAGATAGATAGATAGATAGATAGATAGATAGATAGATAGATAGATAGATGATAGATAGAATCAAGTCTTATCATTGAAAGTAACACTGGTACCAGGAATCTGGAAGAGAGAGAACCCTTTGGTGTCGAGTCTGTAGGCTAATAAGTTCTAGGCATCCTTCACACTGACCATGGTCGTCTTAATGCTGGCCAGGAGCTGGACATTCCTTAAGCTCTGCATGCTTCAGAAATTATCTGACCTGAAAATGCTATTTGTCTCCTAGCACATTTGCAGGTCAGCCACACTGGCTGGATGGGGAGAGCTGTATGGACGCTCTGGATACAACTATTTTTTCTCAGGTGACTATTGAACAGCCTTTTATGGGTATAAGAGTGGAAACCTAGTGAGAGGGATTTGTCCTGCCACAGCCACAGTGGTTTGAGAATGTGTGATGAAGCAGGGTTTAGAACAGGGCACTCCACTCAGTAGAAACCAGGGTTTCACTTCAGACATAAAGCAAACTGCTACACAGATTGGTATGTGGTTCTGATGGAGACATGAGGGCTGAACCTGGGGTAGTGGCAGATTGGTGCTACCTGCACTTGACCCTGCAAGAAAGGAGACTGGTAAGAGCGCCTCTGGGTAGAGCTTATGCTACCAGCCTCAGTGCTGACAGACTGGTTTCTCTGGCAGGGGGAACAGATGATACCTGGGCAGATGTGGATGATGTCACGGAGGAGGACTGTGCTCTCCGGTTAGTGCGGGGTCACTGTGGGTAGGAGCTTGGGTCGGGATGGGTTTCTGGTTGGCAGCTATGCCCTTCTGGCAGTGGGTATTCATCTCTGATCTAGATAAGTGGATTGGCTCTTTGCTCCTGTCTTCCAACTCCATATCCTCAAAATAGCACTTTTGAAGTCCACCCAGTAGCTTCATCAAAACACTAATGGATACGTGAGCAGTCTACAGCCAGAATCACAGCACATGATGACCTCAGGCTTACCGTGCTGCAGGTCTAAAGTCAGTCCTAGATGTCTCTCTTTGTTTAGAGCCCTACACAGTGGCAGTATGCAGCTGTTCTGCTAAGTATGAACCTGCCAGTTGTCACACAGAACACTGCCACTAAATTACAGGGTTGGGGTAAAAGACCTCATGTAGCCACTGTTTCCCACAGTTGCATTTGAGTCATACACACCCTCTTTTTTCCTTCTTTGGTATGTGTGTTTGGGGGTGGGGGAAACATTTGAGATAGCTTCATAAAACCACAATGGCTGGCTGTTTTTGGCATTTTGAGACAAGGTGTGTAGTCCAACCTGGCTTTGGATTTCCTGTGTAGGCAAGGATGACCTTGAATTCTTGGTTCTGTCACCATTTCCCAAGCTCCCTTTAAAGGGAAAAAAATGGGTTGGTTCACACTCTATTCCTTTCAAACGGTTTCTAACTGAACAAGCCAACAAATCTCCTTGTGTGGTTGCTACCACATGGACAGTCATTAGCTGGTATCCAGCATCTCTGGAATGTACATGAGCACCCTAGTAAGATCAGCTGCCCAAATTGTGGCTCTGGTACCTAGCTATGCCCAAGTTCTTCAGTTGGCTTTGAAAGCAGTATCTCTGGCTTGTGCTCAAAAATGTTTGGCTTCCCTGAGGTCAGGTGACTTCTGCCTTGGCCAGGTCATCTGTAACATACAGTTGTCAGGGAGACAACTGACTTTTGTTTGAGCAGTGACAAAGAAGCAGGCGTTAAAAACACATTGCAGTGACTGTTTACTATTTCTACTGCTGCCATATCTGCATGGCTGAACAGAAAGTAGTCTGAGAATTTAAAGATGGTGTTTTGGTTTTTGTGGGGTTTTTTTTTTTTTTCCTCCTTGCTTCAAAGGCCTGGTAAATAGAAGGAATTCACTTACCTAGTATTTCACAATCAATTGGTCGAATCGCCCTAAAAAGTCTTTATCTGTTGAAGAATTTCAGTCTGTTATATTCGTAAGGCATATGGCTAAAAATGGTTCTAAATGGAAGGAAAAGAGGGAGGTGGAGATGAACTAATGGAAGCTTAACAAGTCTAAGCCACCAGCCCAATGCCTTTTAGAGATGAGATTATCTTGAGTCTTCTGGCTTAATGTCAAGCAGTGCAGAAAGCCCTTTCCCACTCGGCTGCAAATTGCTCTTCTTTGAGACACGTCCCAAGATAGGGATAATCTCTTGGAAAGTCACCTTTCCTACCCCCCTCCGTCTGACTTCTGATTGTCCATACTTCCTAAAATAGCTCCATACCCCATACTCCTGAGTCAACATGGATCTCAACTGCTTTCTATGGCTATTTATTTCAGAAGTGGTGACACACACCTTTTTGACAAGGTGAGAGGCTATGATATCAGGCTGCTTCGATACCTGTCAGTCAAGTACATCTGTGACCTGATGGTGGAGAACAAGAAGGTGAAGTTTGGCATGAAGTGAGTACAGGACATCTGGCATGAAGTAGGCTCAGGCTGTTGGTTCACAATTTGCAGGACTAGCCTATAGTGCATGCCATTCTGGCATTGTGGGCTGGTGTGAGGGCCATCTGTGCAGCCTCTCAGTGCACTTTTAAACGGTCCTGATGTGCCTTCATACACACGTATGTGCTGTGGTGCTCGTGGAGGCCAAAAATTGGCATCAGATATGTTCCCCAGTCATTCTTCACCTGATTTTTCAAGACAGTCTTTCAATAAGCCTTGGAGATTGCCAGTTCAGCTGGCCTGGTTGGCTAGAAAGTCAACGGATCCTCCTATCTCTTTCATATCACTATTATTACAGGTGTTTGCAGCCACTTCCAGCTTTTTACATAGGTGCTGGGAATCTGAACTCATGTCCTCATGCAGGCATAGCAAGTACTTTACCAGCTGAGCCATCTTCCTGGCCTCTGTTATTTATGTTTTGTTTTTTTGTTTGTTTGTTTGTTTTTTTGTTTTTGTGGGGAATTTTATTTGATTTATTTTGCTTTTTACTTTATTTTGTTAATTTTACTTTGTTTTGCTATTTGTATTTTTAAGATAGGGTCTTGAAGTATGGCCCAGGCTGACCTTGAACTCACTATGTAGCCCACATGGCCCTGAATTTGTGTGGATCCTCCTGGCTTTGCCTCCCAAATACTGGGATGACAAGTGTGCAACTACTCTCAGCTACATGTTCCCATGTTTAGGAGTGACCTTTGGAGGTAGAGAGTCCTTCCTACTGTCCGGCTCTGTCCCATCCTCAGGACCAAGAGTGGATGTGCCTCATGCCTCCATGGAGCTGATGATATGGAAGGTTATCCTCCAATCCTGGGTACTGGCTGAGGCCTGCTGCTTTGTTAGAGTGAAAAAGACCTCTTATTTGAGTTAAAGTGGGGATAGGGAAGAGCTCTTGGTTGCTGCTTAGGGTGTCATTCCTAAGTCTGAAGGACAGCTTTTTAGCAAAAACTTCATTATAAGAAATTGTAACACTCTGTGTTTGTGTGTGTATTGGGATGCAATAACACATTATGTCCCTATCTTATAGTGTAACCTCCTCTGAAAAAGTGGACAAAGCCCAGCGCTATGCAGACTTCACTCTCCTCTCTGTCCCATATCCAGGTAGGAGACCAGGGTCAAACTTGCTGTGCCTAGGTGTTCTGGGAGCTGTTTGGGAGGTACTGTATCAGGCAGCATGGACATTTGGGCCCCAGGTCACAGCAGTCATGCTTGAGGGTCAGGCAGGATTTTGCAATGCTCTGAACTTCAATTTCCTTCACGTATGTCAGGACTTGAAATAGACTAGATCTTGTGCATCCATATAACCTATGCATGTAAGAGGAAATGATATGTTCATACACAGCCATCAATTATGCTGCTCTGGCCCATATGCTGTATACCTTCTCCTGTATGTCCAGAGCTATTGGTAGATATCACCCCAGAAAATGCTGTGTGGCTGGTAGAAAAACAAAAGGTGCTCTGTCATCAGAGCAGGGCACTTTGCATCTCTGCCACACAATCCTCTATCTGTAGCCAGGCTGTACTCTCCCAGGGGAAACTGTAGCTGTGTGTGGTACTCTAGTTCCCTACTATCCCTGCCTGGTCACTGAACAACAGTGCCAGGCTTTGTCAGTCACATCAAGGAGTGTTCTCCCTCCTTAACCTCTCTTCTCATTGACATCTTCCTTCAGCTTGGACTTGGACTTTACTTCCTAGTCTCAGAGCCACATAGCCAATAGAAAGAGCAGGCTGCAATAGACTCTCATTAGAACTGCAAGTTCATTTGGTATCCTCAGTGTCCTCCGTGCAGTCTATGAAACTCTTTTCTGCCAGCTTTGTGTTTGGTGCCCTGCCCTTGGTACTACTAGGTGCCCTTGAACCAGCCCCTCAACCTTTCTGGGCATCATATTCATCCTTCATGAAAATGACACTTGTTTCAGAATAAAGTGAGAGACCCATCCCTAATAGATTCTGTAAATTAGGTTCTAATGAGGAATTTCTGCTGCTTATGAGCAACTTTGGGCTGATGTAGGTTATGAAGATGCCACTGGGCTTAACAATGCTGGATCCTGTGGCAAGAAACCTGTGACAAAGGTTTCTTGTTCCAGAAGCATCCATTCCTCACTTGATGCCCTTGTGGCTCTGCAGATCCTTCAGATCTAGTATCTCCCAGGAGAGGCTACTAGGGAGCCACATCTATTCCATGTGTTTTGACGTGGTTCCTGAGGAGCAGGCATCCATATGCTTGTTTATATCCGAGATCCAAAAGGGCCATAGCTAGGAAAAATAGTTATGCTACAAGTGTTAGTACCATTGCCTCATTCTGATAACAGTAGAGGGGGGACTCTTTGCAGTTTGGCAAGTTACTACTGATTCCTCAGATGTTAACACCCTTTGCTAACCTGTCTCATTGGGCCACAATCCATCTGGCTTAGGGATGAAAATACTTAGTGTGCTGTCCACTTGTAATAGAAAAAGGGCACAGTCTCATTAATTAACCAGAATAAGAATTAAGGAAATGATGGTACTTCCATCTATAGAGCAGCATATTCCATAATAGAATGGTACCCAATACAGTGAACAGGAGCACATGGTACAAACAGCTATAATCGTAGCATGTGGGAGGCAAAGAGTCACCGTAAATTCAAGTTCAAGCCTGTTCTGTGTTGTCTGCTCCAGGCCGGCCAGAGCTACATAGTGAGACCCAGTCTTAATAGAAGATGAGGGTAAGGTACAGAATTAATTTAGTTGATATTCCCAATTGTGTTAAGGAACAGTACTTAAAAATCTGAGTAGGAAAGATGGCATAAAATAAAGATTGATCTGAGCTGTTGGTGGCACACGCCTTTAATCCCAGCACTTGGGAGGCAGAGACAGGCGGATCTCTGTGAGTTCGAGACCAGTCTGGTCTACAGAATGAGTTCCAGGACAGTCTCCAAAACAATACAGAGAAACCCTGTCTCGAAAAACCAAAAAAAAAAAAAAAAAAAACTGAATTTCTTCGCCAAATTTTTATATACTTCATCTGGTGATTTTGTGAGTTGGGAGGAGGGTGCAAGGGACAATCCAAAATAAAAAATATCCAGACACAGCCATAAAGGGGTAAGGCAGCAGAAGCACTTTTTAGTCAACATGCTTATGTTCTTGAGCTTTCTTCATGCTTATGTCACTTAACAAAGTTTGTTATTGAAAGTCACACCTTTTATAAAAAGAAAAAGGTGGTGTTGGATCAGTGATGATATATGGTGATATATGATCCATGGATCATGACTACAGGTCTGGGAGTCTGAACTTCACACCAAAAGAGAGTCATACCTTTGACCTTTAAGGACTGTCATCTGAGTCCTGTGAGTACTTCAAGGCTCCTACTGGCACTAAGGATAGTATCACTTTAACTTATACTGGAGATGGGCAGAGTTCTCAACTCTTCTTCAGAGCGTGAGAATAGATGGGGCCAAACTCCACCCACACAAGACTAGTTTGTTTCCCTTGGAGTGAATTGTCACTATCCCCTGCTTTTGTCCTTACTATATTGCCTGCTAGTGGATTCAGAAGCTTCTTGTAATAATGACATCAGGCATAACCCTGGGTACCAAGTCTGTTTTGCTGGTTCTCACGAAAGGAGAGTATGTGTCATAGGCATCATCATAACTGATCCTGGGAGTTGATCTAGCAAATCAAGATTTTGGAAAGCAGAGCACTTCATGGTGCCCTAAGAGATAATTGGTGTCTCCTCTTATCCCACACTCATAAGCTCAAGGCCCCTGCCTGATAGTTATAGCTGTTCTTTCTACTGGTGAGGCACCCTAAAATAGGCTGAAGTATTATGGCTGAAGATTGTCTCCTGACTTCTCAATTAGTGTTGAGGCTGGGGAATTAGAATGAAATGAAACCAAAGTTGGGCACATGAGATGGAGCCCCACTTTTTTTCCACAAAGACCCTCTTTTTTGCCCTGAGGCAAGCCTTAAATGTTCTAGAGTTCTGGGTGTTTGGCCTCTGGTTTCTCACAGAATTAAGGGCCCTCACTAGACTTGGTATACCAAAGCCACATCTGCACACTCATTAACTGAAGAACTCAGTAACTCTAAGAAGCTGTCCCCTCATCTGCCAAGTGCTTTCCCCTGCCCTGTGACTTGATGCCACAGGAACCCACTCAGCAAAATGGTTGTGTTCACCTCACAAAGACAAGCCATAACCCAGGGACAAATCTCATCTCTGACCAAGGCAGCTGGCTGCTACTGCAGAACAAGAGTTTGACTAATTTTGACGTGGTGGTGCACTTGGGAGGTAGAGGTGTAGGCATGGATCTCTGAATTAAAGGCCAGGATGGTCTATAGAGCCAGCTAGTTCCAGGACAGCCATGGCTACATAGACCCTGCTCAAAAAAACAAAAACAAAAAGCTGGTTGACTTAGTCAAGAGGTTGGCAATAAGAGTTCCTGTCTCAAGAGCAGTATGGTGTCAGTTATATATTGCCATTTGAATGTCACAGCTATGCAACTGACTGTACTGTCTTATATGTATTACTGCATTTTAACCTAAAACAGCCATCTCACAAGTAGGAAAACCAGGGCTTAATGACATTCACCAACTTATTATGTGTCACAGGTATGGATAAAAACAGTACTTTGAAGTTGGGCCTGCTTCTAAAGCCTCTTTGCACAGTTCCTCCCTCTGTTGCCGATGCCGCAAGCTGGTAGTTTCTGAGGGAGTTTGATGGAGAAAGTGCCCTTTACTTTGCTGGATTGACAAGTGATCCATTGAATACTTGTCGGCTTGCAGGCACTGTCACATCTGTCTGGAGTAAGGATATGTAGTCTCCTCTGAAACCTGTAGTTGGGGATTGCTACCCTTATTTGCTAAGAAGGTGCCTCAATTCTACAAGAAAGTAGATTCCTGCTATGAGCACTGCCTTTATCTGCTGAAATTGGTACTAGAAACTTGTAGGATAAAGGGACTTGCAGTGATGGAGGTGTTTCTAGTGTCAGGGAACACAGATAGTGTAAGGAAGTTGCGACCTTGTATAGCTGGAAATATTGATGCCAAGAGCTTGCTCTGGCTCTGGATCTCACCATTTCAGTCTGCCCCTGCCTGCCCAGCACCACCAATGTGGACAGCTTGGTGACCTTGTGACTCCCGAGTTCTCAGCACCTAGGGTCAAAGGTGGCCAGGGAGCTGTTGACTAGGATAGAAAATGCCATAACTTCGTCTTCTTTTCCAGGCTGTGAATTCTTCAAGGAATATAAGGATCGGGATTACATGGCTGAAGGGCTCATATTTAACTGGAAGCAGGTATAAGTAACAATATTCAACAATATTCAACCATTTATCTAACAGAAGACCACAAAGAGCTTGTCATTTTTTTCAGGGAAAATACTATGCTTTTCTTTTTTGTTCTTGCCTGCATTAGTCTTACTCTTTCACTTCCTCTGCTGCTTGCATGTGTGTTAATGTCTCACCGCACACCCTTTCTTCTCCCCTTTTCATGGCTGCCTTGCCATTAAGGAAAGTCTTCAAAGCCAAGTTAGAGAAGGACCTTACTCTTCTTCCACTCTGTGTAAAGAGTGGAAGCAGCAGATTGTGTACAGGGATCTTCCAGAGGCTGAGTATTGCTTGCTCTCGCTTCTTGCAGCTTCAAAAGCTTCAGTGTCTGACAAAGTCCATTTAGCTATAGTGACCTGGTCACTTTGCTTTTTAAGCTATCAATTCCAGAGTACCCTAGGCATCTGGCCCAGAGAAGGCAAGCACTGCTGAATGCTGTCCTACCTGTTGTGGATATAGCTTCAGGGTTGGGACCTATTGTTACCACAACTACATCTGCTGCCAATTACATCTCAGTATCATTCTGTTCTCAGGACTATGTTGATGCCCCATTGAACATCCCTGGCTTCCTGACTCAGTCTCTGAACATTGACTGGAGCCAATATCAGGTGAGGGCCTGATCATGCAGAGGCAGGGTGGGGGGATGGTGTGACCCAGGGGACCCTGTTAACCCACCCTTTGAGACCTTGTACAAATGTTACCGTACTCTGACATCCCGCAGCTCAGACTAAGTGAAACTGCTTTTCTGTTGAACTCTCTCTCTCTCTCTCTCTCTCTCTCTCTCTCTCTCTCTCTCTCTCTCTCTCTCTCTCTCTCTCTCTCTCTGTCTCTGTCTCTGTCTCTGTCTCTCTCTCTGTCTCTGTCTCACTGTATAGCCCAAGTTGACCTAGATCTCACTATGTAGACCATCAGGCCAGCCTTGAACTCACAGATCCTTTGAGTGCTGGGATTAAAGGTGTATACCTTCATGTACCACTTTCCTTATTTGCTCGAGACCCAGAGAGTCAAAGTCTTCCAAATGTAATTCGATGATTTGTGTCCACCAGGGGGATCTGTTTCCAGGGGACCTCACAGAGTCTGCTCTTCCATATCTGGGCTTAGCAGCTTCTCATTTTTCTTTATAATGGGCTCTGTTAGAGGAAGTGCAGAGATGCCTGACCTCATTTGACTGCAGAAACCTTAAAGATAGAGCTGCTCTCCATGCTGTTTAACCCTCAGAAGCTGACAGCAGCTGCGAGTCTCCCTTGCCGCTTGCCTCAAACAGTACTAGTAGCTCTTCTGTCACCTTCCCCATGTCCTGTTCACTCTGCCTGCCTGCCTTCCCCTTCTTGGTTTCCTCCTGTCTGACTGACGCCTTGTCCTTCAGGATTTGGCTCTGTGTTCACTTCAGGAAGACTCTCCTGATTTGCCTCCTCTCCCTTTCCTGATGGTTGGATGCCTGTATCTACCTTCCCATTAACTCCCTGGGCATATCTATCATGGAATTTTCCACTGAGCTGTAGTTACAGTTTAGAGATCTGCTTCTGTGAGCTCCATGAGGACACAGAGGACCCACACAGCTTGTGTATCTCCTCCATACCCCCTGCATCGAAAGCCAGGTGTTGAGCTACATGCTTGTTATCCCTTACTCAGGAGGATCCTTACAAGTTTGAGACCAGCCTGGACTACTTAGCAGACCCTGTCTCAAAACCCACCCACCCCATACCCAGGATGGGGCGGGGGATAAGGGAGATGGGAACAGCTAAACAGTGATTATCAAAAACATCCTGCCTCCCTACCATTTTCGTTTGTGTTCTAGATTGAACAACTCCACACAGCCTTAAGGTTTCCTTTTCTCAGACTTGACCTGCCTCATAGGCAGCTGGAGGCCCCTTCTCTTATGTGATACCAGGGAAGTATGTAAAGACAAGGACTGGATTTGTCTTATCCCGGTTCTTTTCCTGCCACGTGGATTCTAGGGAATTAAACTCAGATCACCAGGCTTGGTGGCAAATGCCTCTACTCACCATGCCATGCTGCCAGCATGGATTTATCTTCTCTCTGAATAGCCTTAATTACAATTTAGATGCCCATGCAACTATCTGGGTACAAGCAAGAGGGAAATGTCAGGTATTTCTATAAGAGGATCATTAGAGAGGGAAAGTGGACAGTGCTCTTGATTGTGATCTGAAGAGTAGGTTCATGGGGTCCTGTGCCCTGGGCTATGGTTTCACAGGTTAAATAGCCAAGGGGAACCTGCAGGCTCCTCCGTTTGTATACGTGATCTCAGGTGGCCTCTACCCCAAGCTTCCTTCTTCTGTTCCCTCTGGAGCTGCTTGTTTCAAGTACCAATTGAATCTGATGAACTACTCACCAAATAGGGGTGACAGGGAGGGCCTGTGTGTGCTGGTCCTGCTACTGATGTCTGTTCTGGGAGGGAGGGAGGGAGGGAGAGAGAGAGGGAGAGAGGGAGGGAAGGCTCTGCTGAGTAGTTGGAGATGCTGTAGTTGGGCTCCTTGGCTTTGAGTAGACCTTCCCTTTCCCTGAAAGTGGGGTTGACTATCTTATCCTGGGCCTCATTGGGATCCCTGGGTTGTTAAGTGTTCTTAGAAAGTATGCTGGAGTGCCTTTACAGCAGACTCTGGTTAGCTGACTTCAGAGCACTGACACTGATGTGATTCCAGGCATGCTGATGGCAGCGGGCATATCAAAGGAATGCTCCCTTGAATGAAGCAGTGAAGCCAGTTTGTCTTACGAGTCTCCTCATCTCAACCAGGGATGCACTCTGCCCTCTCTACGTGTTAGCTTTGGGGTCCAAGGTTCCCTTACACTGCCCTCCTTAGGTTATCAACTGTTGTTCACTCCACTTTGCTCCTAGAGGCTTTTTCCTGGAGTACATGGGATGATCACAGGGTAAACCTAAGTTTCTAGCACACTGCCACGGCCCACTCACATTCAGTAATCTCACATTTTTGCTTCTTACTCTCCTGTAAACCTTAGAGTCTGGTGGTGCCAGACTCATCCCTCAATTCAGCTGTGTGGTTTTGGGCCTTCCTGGTGCAGTCTTCCCCATAGATAACTAGGCCCAGCCATGGGAACATGCTGTCTCTTCCTGATCAAAGTCTTCTTTAGATCTGCACTGCTTGGTGCTC
This sequence comes from Mesocricetus auratus, assembly GCF_017639785.1. Taxonomy (NCBI): domain Eukaryota; kingdom Metazoa; phylum Chordata; class Mammalia; order Rodentia; family Cricetidae; genus Mesocricetus; species Mesocricetus auratus. The sequence continues at coordinate 173,636,344 of NW_024429266.1, forward strand.
TGCCAAGCCCCCAGGCCTTAGTCCCTCCCCTCCCCTTGCTGCTGCTATCTTCACTAGCAAGTCTAACCTGAGGTTTCCTGCTACAATGCCTCCTGTCCTCACTCTGCAGAATCTTAGCTCAGAGGAAATCTCTTGGCAGTAGGGTTTCTGACATGTCGAGCCAGTTGTGTAAAGAGACCCTCATGCTCCTGCTGGTAATGGCTTTATTAGCACAATGCTGCAGCAGGTCTCTGGAGCTGCTAAAAGTGGGTCAGAACTCTCTGGGGGCATGGGAGGGTCAGGTAAATGAGTCTGCGTTAAATTCCTGGGAAAACCATTGCAATTACAGGTACCGTGTTCCCCTCCCCCCGGGAAGTGCTCTCTCGTTGGCATGCACCACCCTCTCTGCACAGCCCAGTACGCTGATAGGCAGTTGTGTCCTTAGAGAGCGGAGGCTGTCCCTAGCCAGGGAAAAAGGCTCTGCAGAACTGGGTCATACCCCTCCATGGAATTCAGGTTGGGAGTGGGCTGCTCCACAGTGCCTAGTCTAGTCCTCTCACTTAGCTAGAACAGATTCTTGGCAGCATTTCTTTATTTCCTAACTCCAACCTAATGAGCCTCTTATTGAAAAAAAAAAGTATCTGCTAAATATGCTATACATGTTATCTATCAAGAAACAGTGAGGCCAGGTGGTGGTGGTACATATGTATAATCCCACTGCTCAGAGGCAGAAGCAGAAAGATAGTGAGTTTTAGCCCAGCCTAGGCTAAAATAGGAAGACAATCACTAAAATAGCAAAGGGGGGCAGCCACATGACTTATTAGGTAAAGGTGGTTGCTGCCAAGCCTGACAACCTGAGTTTGATCCCCTGAACCCATGCAAAGTCAAAACTGGCTCCCAAAAGTTCTCTGACCTTTTTACACACCAGCCATGGCAGGAATGCATCTTGTTCTTGTTCTTTAATGTGTATGGGTATTTTGCGTACATGCGTGTCTGTGCACCACTTGTGTGCAGTACCCATGGAGACCGGAAGGAGATATCAGATTCCCCTGGAACCCCTTCAGAACTGTAGTTACAGATGTGGATACAGGAAATTGAACCCTGATCCTCTGTAAGAGCAGGAGTGCTCTTAACCACGGAGCTGTCTCTTCTAGCCCCAGAAATCACACACACACACACACATGTTAAACAATGACAAAAAGATAGCATGCTGTGAGAAGCAGTAAAGGCCAATGAAATGGTGATTCAGAAGATTAATGTTTGTGTTGGTTTCCATGGTGTGGTGGCAGATGAAAAAAATGACTCCTATGTTGCTATTTGGAAAAAGTATCCACCCTGGGCTCCCTGGACTTAGAAGTCACTGGCATATGGTTGCTTAACAGCACCTGCTGGAGAGTTTTCTTTCTTACTCTCCAGCACACTGAGTAAGGGATGCAAAGAGAGAGCTCTTGGAGGTAAAGAATGAATGTCTCAGGTTATTTAGGGTTTGAGGCCTTTAGCTTAAGACCAAGAACCTTGTATACTTGCTGCCAAAAATCATGCTTGGTACCATTTGTTAGTTTGAGATAGGGTCTCATATACCAGGCTAGCGTAGCTGAGATTGGCTTTGAGGTTGTCCTGATCTTCCAGCCTAGACCTCCTAAGGGCTGGGATTACAAGGGGTGTGCCATCATATGGCAGCATTTTTTGTTAGATTTTTGGTGCTAGGATGGAACCTGGCATTTCTTAATGCAAAAGTATGTGGTCTACCGGTGACTGACACCCCAGCTGGCATTTGTATTTGTTTTGGGATTCTTGAAACTTTAGTATGTAGCCAAGACTGTCCTCAAACTGTTCCTCTTGCCTCCTAGTCCTAGTTAAAATATTTATTTCTCAATCTCTTTTTTTGTTTTGCCCAACAGAGTTGGGACCTGGTGCAACAAACACAAAACTACCTGAAACTGCTGCTTTCCATTGTTAACAATGATGGTGAGTCTTAGGGTCCCAAGCCTGTGAAACGCTGGTCAGAAATGTGGGATTAGCTCCCGGAGAATCCTCTGAACCAGTGAGACTTTTCAGGCTGGATTCCTTCCCGGGTGGGGAGGGAGGTATGCTGAGAACTTTAGTCAAGGCTAGTGAAATGTCTGTGGAAAAAAGCACTTTGCTATTCAAGCTTGATATATGGGTATGATGCCCAGGCCATGGTGGAAGAATAGAACCAATTCCCATAAGTTGTTCTCTGATCTTGGCCTGTAAACTCTCATGTGCACACAAACACAATTATAAGAAATATAGTTAAAAACAGAACTTCAACTAGAAGAGATATTATAAACCAAGACAGGTGCTTCCCCCTACCCCATATCTAGGATGAAATTGGGAAGTAACCCTGGAAAGTTCCCTGGGGAAGAGACACTAAGCTGGCCTGGAGGCCTCATCTGCACCAGACTGAAGGCTCTTTCACCAACCCCTGTCTGGTTCTCTCATTTGGTGTTCTGTTCTGCAATAGATGACAGCGGGCTGCTGGTACACTGTATCTCAGGCTGGGATCGGACCCCTCTCTTCATCTCTCTTTTACGCCTTTCCTTATGGGCTGTGAGTATGAATGTCCTAGGGTCAGGGAACATGTAGAGACCATATTGAACTCTACACCTTGGTGTCTTAATTATTGTCTCCAAGATGCAGAGACGCTGTGGGGTGAGGGCAGATGTCATGTTTAACCATGTTCTTGGTCAGCAGGAGTGGTGGTGTCTGCTCCTGGGGCAAGGAGGTCTGTACTAAGAATGCAGCTTTCTGATCTTGCTACCCTTGGTCTCTCCCAGGATGGGCTAATCCATACATCTCTGAAGCCTACTGAGATCCTCTACCTGACTGTGGCCTATGATTGGTTCCTCTTTGGGTGAGTTTTCAAGGATCACGAGCCTTTGGAGTATATGTGCATGGTGGGTTGGCTTTTTTTTTTTTTTTAATGGGGAACAGAGATAAGAAAACAGTTGGCTCCTTTTGGAAAAGATCAAAGATGTTGGCAGTCTTCATCTGATGCATTAGTGCCAAACACTTGGTCTGTCTCTGGTGCACGAACCTCCCTCAGCCCTGTGTTATATACATACCCTTTGACTCCTTACTATTCTTTTTCAGGCACATGTTGGTAGATCGGCTCAGCAAAGGAGAGGAGGTAAGTACGCTTCATAGACCTATACCACACCTTAAGACAGAATGACATTCATTCTGGTTGCTATGCTTTTCAAGCAATTTATCAATCCAAGATACTTGGATAAGGTCACCATCTTCTTACCTCAGGTAGTTGGGGGGAGAGAGGAAAGCAAGAACACAGAGCCCCGTGTGAACCCCAGACTCCCTTGTACCACAGGAAAGTGCTGGTCACAGCTGCTGTGGTCTTTTTAGATTAACTTCCTTTCTGTACTTGACTCTGGAACCATTGTACAGGGTACTTTCTATGACCCTATGTTGAGGGCTGAAACATGGAGTGCTGCTATCTTCAATCCTGCCACAACCAGAATCCCTTTCTTTTCCTGGGTGTTCTGTAAACCCAGGGTCCTGCCCACTTCTCGTTTATAGGCTGCCTCCAGGTCCATTTTGTCCTTCCTCTTCAGTGTACTCAGATTCCTCTGCCACCTTTGCTTTGCCATTTCCATTCTTCCTCCCCTTTCCTAATCTTTGCCTGCTTGCCATGGTTTCCCCAGCATCGGATCTTAAGTTGGGCTTGAGTATCTCTCTATTTGTCCTACTTTATTGCCTAGGTGACCTTGAGTGCATGCTTAACCTTGAATGTCCTGGTACCTCACTCAGATACAGATGCCTATCAGGACAGTGCTGGTTCTGTCCCCTCATTCCTAACATCCCGAAGCATTCTTTGCTCCCTCCTGCTCCTGAGCTTGCTTCCTTCTTGGGCATCTTATCTCCAGCTTTCTTTTGTTGCTCCTGCCCCAGCTCCTTATCCCCCAAATCTCTTCTGAGCATTTATGCTGGGCTGCAGAGCTCATAAGCCCATTCCTTGGAGGCCCCATGAACTCTGCCAGAGACAGAGCCTTTGGCATTGAAATCTGGGCAAGGCCTCTTTGTAGGCTCGTTTGGAGATTTTTGCAGTGCTTTAGGACATTCTGTCCTCCACTCCATCTCCCTCCTCCCCCAGAGCAAGCCAGATGCTCCCTTCAGAGAATCAGGTCAAAGATGAGACTGAGCTGCATGGGTTGAGTTCCACCTTCGGTCCCTCAGCATATGCAAAGGTCTCTGGGACTGGAGGACTGGGCTTTACCTCCCCAAATGACAGACACCTCTATAAAACAAGCTAAAAACAGCTATGATGTGCCTCTTGACCGTATCTTCTGTCTTTGAGGTTTCCAGGATATATTAGCACATTAAAGGTTGAAGAGTCTGATGGAACACCTCTGTCATTTTATGTAATTCAGCATTTTCATACTGACCAGATCTCAGCAACCCTCTGCCGCCTTTTGAGGGAATCTTGCAGGGCCCTGTGGGAATGTGTGGATTTTTTTTCCCTGGGTGTCTCATGGATTGCACCTTTGGGTATAGCCTGGTGTGTTGTATAGGTTAAATATACTAAAGCCTTTGTACTAGAGTACTGACTGGAAAGACTGGGGCCTCACAGTCAGTACCTGAGCAGGCTCTGAGCCAGACCTTAGCTGCCCTATACAAGTTCTGATCCTGTATCAGACCATGTGCCTCCACCCCCCCCCCCAATGCCTTTCATCTTCTGTTCTGCCTTATCTACTAATCCCCTTGCCCAAAATACTCTCCCTCTCAGCTGTTCTTCCCTGTCAACATCTCTCTCTCTCTGGGCTCTTGGACATAAGTAGGAAGCTGCTGTTACCTCATCTTTGTAAAGATTAAGAACATGTGTTGCCAGGTGTTGGTGGTGCATGCCTTTAATCCCAGCACTCGGGAGGCAGAGGCAGGTGGATCTCTGAATTTGAGGCCAGCCTGGTCTACAGAGCGAGTTCCAGGACAGCCTCCAAAACAATACAGAGAAACCCTGTCTCGAAAAACCAAAAAAAAAAACAAAAAACAAAAAAAAAAAAAAGAAAGAAAGAAAAAAGAAAGAAAAAAGAACATGCGTGTTGAATTGAAGATTTGAAAGCTCTACATTGCACCTTTGTGTCCTCAAGAAAGAAACACATTCTTTGTTTCCCTACCCCACCCCAGCCCACAGACACCTACCCAACCTTGCTGAGATCCCTCTTTCACCTATATCAGTCATAAACCCAGAAGATCCAGCAGGTGTTCCCAAAGCAGGCCACTTTCCAAAAAGAGGGATTAACCAAAGCAGCCAACAGCAACTTCTGGATGTTCTGCTGTCTCCATCTTTCCGCTGGGGGAAAGCTAGCTTCTCACTGTATTGTGCTTTTTCTCATTCTTTCAGATTTTCTTCTTTTGCTTCAATTTTTTGAAGCATATCACCTCCGAAGAGTTCTGTCTGAAGACCCAGAGGTAAGTGGAGGCCAAGACACTCAAGGGGCACTCCTCCACAGTAGGGTATTTATCCCAGCCCTGTATACTAGAGCAAATGTCCATGCTGAGAGAACTGAGTGAACAGGAAATGAATGGTTTCTAATGAAAAGCTGGTGATGCTGTGGAAGAAACAAGGCTGTGGATGGGATTCCTCACTCCTCACAGCCTTGAGCTGATGATGTTCATCATTCTTGGCACTACTGAAGGCCAAGTGTGCTAGGGGTGTAGCTCAGTAGTAGAGTGCCTGCCTACCATGCTCCAGGCCCTCTGTTCAATCTTTGGTATCATAAAAGAGAAAAAAATGCAGAATATGACCCCATAGAAACTGAATTATACTCACCTGGGCAGCGTGGTTTACCCCTTTACTGCCAGCATCCAGCAGGCAGATCTTGGTTAAAAGCCAGCCTGGTCATCCACACAGTGAAGCAGAAACATGCTTCCAGCTTGAGAATTGCTCTGTGACTCCAGTGACAACTTGGGTCCTGTGAGTTGACTTGCCTTCCTACCCAAATTTGACACTTGTTGGGCCATAATTGAGTCCCAAATGACCATGATGGTAAGGAAAAGCATGCTGTGTTGACCTAAGTCTAGTGCATGTGACAGGCAGAGCCAAGCTGGACGATCCCAGAAGTGGGCCTGGTACTTGGCAGACTCTGTAGGTGGGACCTGTTCCACGAGGTGCCAGTAGTTGTAACAGTTCTGCAGGCTGGGCAGTCAGGAGGAGGTGACAGAGAAAACTCCAGCTACAGCTCAAATTTTCTGCTTGGGGTTGTCATTCTAGGAGGAAGAGTTTGCCAACTCGGGATGCAGGCTTCACTCTGGAAGATATCTGCATGTTGAGTGAGTCCTAGCCCCTAACAGACTTCTTCACCCTAGCTATCTGAGTATAGACCACATGGGTACCTGTTCTAGAAGCTTATTCATCCATCCTAGTGTGGAAAAGGTGGGAGACTGAAAGTGAGGAAGGTAACATGTAGGCTTTCTGGCTGCTTTCAGGACGCAGAGACCGAGGCAGCACCACCAGCCTAGGCAGTGATTTCTCACTGGTCTTGGAGAACTCACCAGGAGCTGTAGGGAGCTTCACCTACGAGACTGTGGAACTTGTCCCGGCAGGAGCACCAACTCAGGCAGCTTGGTGAGGGGCCGGACTGAGATGGTAAACTTACAGCTGTGGCCCAAGGCCACCAGCCCTAGGGAGCCAGGCCCTAGGGAGTCAGAGCCCCAGGAACAAAGGGGGCTCTGACAGAAGGCTTGAGAGCATAGCTTCATCCCCTGCTGTCTGCACTGGGCCTCAGATCCCAGCCATCTGCTTGGTGAGGGGCACTGCATGGTGGCCCAGGAGCATCAAGGGCTGGTTCTCCCGGGGGACCAAGAAGCAGCAGTGAGATGGGGGAGGGAAGAATACCCTGTACAACATGCCAGGAGGTGGGGACCAGCGTAGAGAAAGGAAACAAAAGGTGTGGGTATGGGACCTGCTTTGAGGGTCCTGCTATTGAGAGCATGACAGGATCCGAGGCCTTAAGTACATGGCAGAGTTTGTATAGCACATGCAGGTAAAGGAATGGAGCAGTTAGTGCACCCTAAGAATAATTTCCTGGCATGTCCTCTGAGAGAGACGTGATGGGCCTTAGCCTCTCCATTAAAATCTCAGCCTTGTTGCCTGTGACCTTGAGCCTGGGAGAGGACCAAGCGTCTGTGCCTTCTGTGTGTGATATTTCCCCCATAGACAAAGTGGCTCCAGAGCCCCGCTGACAGCCTTGCTCTTCTGCCACAGGAGGAAGAGTCACTCATCCTCCCCACAGAGTATGCTCTGGAGTCGACCACAGCCCTCTGAGGACCGCCTACCTTCCCACCATGGGCTGACTGAAGCCAAGTCTTCCAGCTCTTCATCCTCAAACCATTCTGACAACTTTTTCAGGATGGGCAGCAGTCCTCTTGAGGTCCCCAAACCCAGGTGAGGAACCCTAAGGTATAAAGGAGACTGCTGGAGAAGGTGGCTGGTCTTCCTCTATCGGCAAGGTTGGAAAGGGGAAAGGAGATCTTAACATTTAAGCTGGTTGGTATGTGCCTTAGGAACTGGGAGAAATGAATAGTTTATCAGGCCTACTCTTTGAAGGATTGGTTGCTGTTGGGGCACAGAGCCTTCACTGGTTTTTAAAAACTTTGGAATCATTTCCTGGAGCTCTGTACATAGGTACACAGAAGATGGAATGGTTGTTATGTGACTGACAGAGGCAGGACTGCCTCCATGGGTCACCTTGGGAAGATCCCAGCCCTTTGTGGACTGCCCATTGTTACTCAAGATGAGTCTGGATACTTTGGGTTCATTATGTCTCTTGCTTCTCCATGTCCACGTTGATGGAGAAGCTAAAACAGATAAGGAGCCAGCCCAGGTGTGTGGCAGGAAAGCTACAGCAACTCTATCTATACCTGAAAAAGCATCAACTCAGCTAGGACAGGTGTGCCCGTGGTGAGGCCAGCACACTGTACCTCCTGGGTAAAGTTAGAACGGAGTATGCACCCGGGCTTCTGACGGAGAGATGGTATGGCATTTGGGGAAAACCAGCTGATGGTGCTTTTTCCATCTCACATTGACTGCTTTCCTGTCTACATCTTAGACCCTCTGAAGACAGAACAATGTGGGGTCTAGAGATCCCTAAAAGGTTAGCAGAATGAGCATGAGCTCTGGAGTCCCACTTAGACTGAGCCCAGCTTTGCTCTGTAATGTCCTTGGTATAAGGTCTGTTAAAAGGCAAACTTGCTAAAACATATTATCTCCTTCATTCTCTGGACAAGAGGAGACAGTGGAGTAAGAGGAGCCAAAGCATCTTCCTCAGGGAGGCAGAGCAAATGAGCTGTGGGCAAGTACGGCCAGCTGTTCCAGCCAGAGGGGCCCCATGTGCACTACACCTACAGGAGAGCCGTTCACCTCAGTGTCATCTGCAAGTCTGATGATTCTTTTAAGTCACGACTATAGCCCATAGGAGACATAGTGGCTGTGACTAAACAGAGCCATGGCCAGGCAGACAGTCCACATTTCCTGTGCCTGTTCACATCCTGCATGTGGGACTGGCATGTATGCCTGTTGCTGTGACCCTCCTCATTGCACTTGGCTGTCCTCAGGGCTACTCTGGTGTTGTAGTGGCACTGTGAGACTTTTGCTGTCTGGGCCAAGGTTCTTGTTCATGGTCCCTGCCTCTTTTTCTGTGTAGCACTGCTGGTTAGCTGGGCAGGAAACCAGAAGGTTCTACTTCCTATCTAAGCCTTGCCCCACTTGTAAACAACTCCCATGCTGACCTGTCACTTTTTCTCACACCCACTTTTTATCGTCCCCTTATGCTTCCCCAGTCACTGTCATAGTTTCCTTCAATCTTATGAATGTTGTCTATTGTCGTTATGTCTTTTTACCTTCTTTGAGTGACTCAGACTTAACTGGTCCAGGGTGGCCATAAAGGGCCTTTCTATGGAAGATGAGGACTGTTGGGGGATCCATCTCTTAATCTCAAAGCCCTACACCCTGAGGCCAGCCTAAGGCTATCATGGGCCTAAGTGGTGATTGGATAGACAGTGTGTGGGGCAACTGCTGTGAACAGTGTCTTCTGAAAGCACCTGCTCAGAGCCAGGCCCAGCTACCCAGGCAACACAGTTCTGAATCAAATGTCTGCTGCCAGAGTTTTGAAAGACTACACTATTCTGATTTGGAGCATTCTAATTATGTATTTCCATTAACATTAAAATTAATTTAGTCTCTTTTATCTTAAAGTGCCTAAGGGATCCTGTCATTAACTGCTCTGCCTCTTAGGTAACAGTAGCCAATCAGGTCTTCAGTGCTACAGGCAGATCTGTGTAAAAAGCAGTCCTTTAGGAAAGTTATCCATGACTGCTAAAGTCACTGCTGATGTGTGCTGGGTTTCCTGTGCTCCACATTCTCTAACCCTGCCTCCCTTAAAGCAAGACCCCTGTAAGAAGAAGAATCGAGGGTTTGCTGTAAGTGGGGAGTGTTGCTCTATGGAGTGTTGATTCTTACCAGGCTGTGATTCCACATTTCTCATTGGGAAGACATTGACTTTGTGGCTTTTTTTCCCCTGCTACCATATTAATCAGCCACAGGACTGACTGTAGTGTACATATCTACTTCTGCTTTAACTAGGAATCACCTGTTTCACCCTGGCATGGCCTTCATCTTTGCTCTCATGCCCCCTTAGGAGTGAGGGGTAGGGTTCTGGCACAGTCTGTGACTGAGGAGGATAGTGCCACCACTGAGCCCAGCTTGATGCCAGGCTGCCTGAAGAGCAGATGAACTTGGCTGAGAGATACTCAGCAGCCTGGTTGAATAGCTAAGTAGCAACACAGGAACTAACCTCTGCTGCCCAGTTAGCTGCACCCCCAGGCACTGCCACCTGCTCACTATAAAGCCATGAGCTCTGTTCCAGGCCATTTATACAGCAGAGAAGCCTGGCTGCTCTCTGCAGGACATAGATTCCTGTCCTGCTCCAAACTAGGTGGGAGTGTTGATACAGCCAAGGCAATCCCAGTTTGAGACCTGGAGGAGAAAACTTGGAGCTCCAAGACTTTCTCCTTGGGCAGATGTAGGAATGCAGAAGGCCTTGATGGGTGACGTGCACATATGTAAAAAGTCAGAGGCCAGGCTGGTGAGAGCCCCATCTCAGGTACTTGGGCAGAGTCTATGGGTCCATTTTTGAGACGCATCCCAGGTTGCATTAATGATTGGTGGCAAGGGATAAGTTTGGTCCATTGACATAGGCTCCCTCAAAGTCTAGACTTGACTCAGGTACTCCCTTCGTGTCACTTGTCTCCTGATGGCTTTCATTTTTCTAATCTGTAACCAGAAACTTCAGACATGTAACTGTACTTTCAAAGATTCTATGACAGCATGATTGAGATGCTTTTAAAATATGAGTAACTAGAAGTACATCAGGTAGCCCAGATTCAGCCAGAACTCCTTGTATCTGTTTTCTTGTGTCTCGGTACAGAAAGTAGTAACTAGATGCTCCCTGGCATAACTGCTCTCAGGCAGGTGTCTGCCAGGAGGTAGAGAGACTGGGAGCCACTGAAGGGCCTGGGCTGGGGCCAGCTAAGTGAGTAAAGTGTAAGATGGAAGCCACCATCCTGTATAGAAGCTTATGTCTTCCGGGCCCCAGACTTAGGACAAAGCTCCAGTTTGAGGACTGCTTGGCCATGTTCTTTCTGCTGCTTGAGCAGGAGAGCAGAGGAGTCAAAACTCAGACTTCTTTCTTTCACAGCTTTGTTAACCCTTGTGTAGGAAGGAGCCCAGGGCCCTGATGAGGGTAACTCAAATGCTGAGCCTCCTCTGGCTCTCCCTCCTTCGCATATGCAGGCATTGGCCCCTCTAGGAGAACACATACCTTTTGTCTCTAGCTGTCCCTCTACACTGTTCTGATCCAAGTGTTTTTAAGTGTCTCTCAAATGGAAGAGCTAAATGGTCATTTTACATAACCTTTTATTTGACTTAAACCTTGGGTAGGAAGATCTCATGTGTTCATTCTAGAAAATTTTCAGTGTCTCAAGAGTAGCTGCTCAATGAAAGTTGTTTTCTGTTCCATAGGAGGGGATACCCTCTTGCTGCCGCTGCCTCCTCATCCACCTGGCAGCTACTCTAGCCTGATGTTGCCTCTAGGAAGCAAAGGGAACTGACTACCCCAGGAACCAGAGTGCTTAAGAAGAACTAGGCAGAAACCCGTCTACTGGCTCTGATTCCCTGGGCTAGCCCCCAGGGAATGAGTTTGGAACTTGAGAAACTTCACGGCATTCCCTGGTCCAGGGATGTTTCATCTTTCCCACTCTCCTCTGCTCAGGTGCTCTCCCCCTACTCCAAGTCTTCTTTGAGTCTTAGAAGCTGTTCCCCATAAGCTGCTAAAAATGGACAAGCTCTTCAGATGGGCTGTGGAGACTGAGGAGCCAGGCTGTGTCTCTGGAGGGTTTGCACTGGCTGAAGGCCCAGCACAGCCAGGAGAACACCCAGGGCAGGCTTCTCTTGGGAGGCTGGCTGTGATTCACAGGCCTGATGTTTTTCTATCAAGAAACCAAGAGGCTTGACTTCATGCACTGTTTGGGGCTTCTATCAGGTAGTAGACCATGTCCTGTTCTCATCCCTGAAGACAACACACTTTGCCCCAGGGTCACCACAATGATGAATGTGACAAGGCCCAGTATTGGCAGACATTCCAGTTTCACAGTTTTTCTTTCTCTCAAGGTGCTGTGCTTCTATTTCAGGACAAATCTGTGGTCTCATCATGAGTTTTAAAAACTTAATTATAGGACGGACGAGATGGCTCACCCAGTAAAGGCACTTGATGCCACTCCTAATAATCTAAGTTCAATTCCAAGGACCCACATGTAGAAGGAGAACCAATGCCTGCAAGTTGTCTTCTGACATTCACAGTAGCATGCATGCATGCATGCATACACAAACACACATAGATGTAATTTAAAAATAAAGCTCCTGTGTCTGGTGGCGCATGACTGTTATCCTAGCACTTAGGAAGCTGAGGCAGGATTGCTATGAATTCAAGGCCAACTTGGCCTACATAGTTTGTTGTAGGCCTGTTTGAAATAGATCACCAGGGCTGTATATAGGACATAGGTCACAGGTGCCTGACAGATTGGCCAAACAACTGGTGATAGTGGTGGTGAATGATGCTGTCATCTTGGGATCCACTGATGCTGGTCACTAAAATGGGTAGGGCAGAGAATTTCCCCCTGCTTCCTGACTCCACCACTGTTCATACTCTGGCCCTGTTTCTGCATCCTTGTGGGAGCCTTTCTGTTACTGAGTTAAGGCAGGAGTATTGCTCAAGTTTAAGGCCAGCCTGGGCTATGTAGTGAGTTCCAGGCTTGATGCCAGAGACTGACTTGCAGCCTCTCTGGCGCCCACAGGTCATCTGCTGTCCCAGACAGAGGAGGGAACTTAGCTGAGTAGGGGAGGAGGTGGCAGTACAGCTTCTCCCCCCAATGCCCAAATCTCCCTGTCAGAAGAGGCCTAATGAAGCTGTCAATTTGCAGCCTGACTTGATTCATCCCTCCCCTCTGGGCATAGCCATGAGTTTGCTCTGTGGTGCTCTTGAATACAAACTCTGGCTCCTGGGAGGAGCTACAGAGGAAGGGGAACCTCAGGACTCCATCTTTCCATCTTCCATCTAGGTCACCACCCTCCACAGTTTCCAAAAGGCTTGTCCTCCCCCTCCCTCTCTTCTGATAAGATCTCGGTGACCCTGCGTTTCATGCTGCACAGATGCATGTCACTAAGAGAGAGTGATTGCCCTTGGGGTTGGCTTCAACCTAAACTGTCAGCTGCTGAGGTGTGGTACTTAACTGCATCAGCCACCAGGAAAGGCACATCAGTCTAATCCACTTCTTGTTACCCTGCTTTGCTTGCTTTTGGTCTTTGGCTTCCGTGTCTACACAAAGCACTGTCCTCAGCCTAGCATACCTCATATTCTTTTCTCGTTCGCTCCTTACCCAGCTGTGTTTGCTCTTTTTGGAGAAAATAGTTGGCTTTCAGCTGCTCCATCAGAACCCCACAGCCCTGCCACAGGGCCATTGTGTTGCCCACCCTTCCCCAGGGCACCCCTGTCAGGCGTGTGACTGACTGCATCATCTCCCCTCTCTCTTCTCTCTGCCCCAGATCAGTGGACCATCCCCTGCCCGGATCCTCTCTCTCCACAGACTTTGGCAGCTGGCAGATGGTAACGGGCTGTGGCAGTATTCAGGAACGGGCTGTCCTGCACACAGACTCCTCTCTCCCTTTCAGCTTCCCGGATGAGCTCCCTAACAGTTGTCTGTAAGTGTCTTGCTTGAGAAGGCAGGATACTCCCCTGCCCATGTGAAAAGCGGGAGAGCAGTCAGGAGTGCTGGTCAGGAGTGAAGCAGAGGCTGACCAGAGGGAGCAGCTTAGGATCTCTGTCCCTCCCCCATTTGTCTGCATGCAGCCTCTGGATCCCCAGGGTGTGAAGCATACCTGTGGCAACTCAGGAAGTGCATTAGACTTGGTGTTCACTCTTCTTGGCTTCCAAAAACCCATCCACAGATGTGTCAGGTGTACCCTGAGGGACAGCTAGCTGGACTATAACTGTAGAGGATCCTGTTTATGTATGAGGGGTTTGCCTGATAGAGAATCCTTTGAAAACTGAACAGTAGGGTAGGAAACTAGGTGATGTTGAAGGCCAGGGCAGAATGGCACTGGGTTAGCCTAGGTCTGCCATCGAGCAGAACCATGAGTTACTGTGAACCCCACTCTTCCACTTTTGCCTCAGCACAAAAATAAGACACTGCTAGATCACATGCCTCCTTCCTCTGGGGAAGCCACATGTCCCCTTGCCAGCTTTGGTGGCTGGTGTAGATGCCAGGCAGGAGAGAACTCCAGAGTCCTGATCCTCAGATGTAGCTACACAACAGGCCCTTCAGTAAGCCTTACTTCTCACCACCAACCATGCTGGGATGGCTTGAAATGCTAGGAACTCAGCCTGTCACCACTACTGGAATCCAGTTTACAACACTCAACCCTTTGCTGTCTGAGTGGAGGCAAGTTACTCTGAGGGTCCACCTGAAGTCAGGCAGGGGCTAGACAGACACTGGATAATGCTCTCTATGGGAGGTCACCATAGGGCTTCCAAAAGCCATTGCTTAGTCCAGCCTCCCTGACCACTAGTCCTCAGTACATAAAACTAGATCTTAGATTATTTAATGTTTTTGAGACAGGATCTCTAGCCCAGGTTGGCCTAGTATAGTAGTAACCAAAGGTCACCTTGAACTTCTGATCATCCAGCCATTATTTACCTCTAAATGCTGAGATTACCCACATATGCCTCCAGACTTAATACATGTGGTGGTCCTGGGGATGGAACTCTGTTTCATCCGTGCTAAGCAAGCACTCTACCAAACAAGTCACATCCCCAACCCATTTCTCCCCACCCCAGGTCTGGAAGTTCTCAAAGGACAGCAGATTCTGTAATCTCAGAGCCTCCAAGATTGAGTCTGGGTCTCTATTCCTTGTGAAGACACCCTTGGACTTTGTTAGGAGGAAGCAGTCTAAATCCTAGCTACTTTGTTCTCCATCTGTGTCTTGAAGTGTCGGCCTTGACTTTCCCAACCCTGTTATCCTGCTCTTGAGAGAGACGGTTGCTGTACCATGTACAAACCTTGCCTGTTTGTGTCCTATGTACACCAGTAGCCTGTCTCGGTTTTCTTGTCTCTAAACAGATTGGTCTTTGTCCCTTCTGCTGCCTGAAGGTGGAGGGCCATGTGAATACACATGTAGACCCCTAGATAGTCCTTATTCCTTGTATATGGATAGATATCCTGTTCTCCAGTGAAGCAGAACACAAGCTGAGAGGCATGCACATGGCCTCCAGCCTGAGGAAAGCCTATTAGAAAGATTCAAGGACATGTGTCTCCCCACAGTGTCCCAGAGACCTCAGGGTTGCAGGGATTGGCATCACCTTATTTTCCTTGTGCTGCTGGATTGGTTTAACTTTGCTTTGCCCCCTGCTGCTGCCTTTTACTGCTCACAGACAACTCCCACCAGCCTGTTTCCTCAGGACTTGTCTGTATTACCTCTATTGGCCTCAAGACTGTCCTCTGTTCCAGACTTCTGTTTTCCTAGGACCTGGCTTACTAGGAAGGGGGCACATTGCTGTTAACCTCTGACAAAGTCCCGGGGAAGGATTCTCCAAGGATGGCTTTCAAGAGGGCAGAAAGTTAGAGTGAGTTAGTGGTCCTTGTTAGTCTCATGCCATGGTGGATGGGCTGTGGAGACTCATCTAGACCTATATAGCCCTTAAAGAGGCTCTCCAGCCAACCCTCTAGCAGAATGTACATATATCTGACCTTGTGCAGAGGATGGGTGGGTGGTATCAAATGATAGCCTCAAGCCTCTTCTGTTACAGACCCTAGGGTGTCAGACAACCCCATGTGGAGTTCACACGTGGATAAGCCTGAGTTGTGTGTATTTAGTTCCCCTTTTGACCTGTAATTCCAGACAGTGGGGTGAGGCTTTTGGTCTGCCATGATCAGTGCCCTAACAGGGAGGGGGAAAGAATCAGAGCAACACCTTTCCAGTTGTTTGCCTGGGAGGTCCCAGGACTGCGGTGCAGCTGGAGCCCAGGCTTTCCACTGGAAGATCCTGGCCTCTTCAGGGCAGCTTAGTTTCCCATGGCTAAAGCTCCTTCCAGGGGGTGTCTGGCCCTAGCCACAAAAAGGCTGTAGCCTGCTAGCAGCTGAGACCCACTGCAATGTCTTGAGAGTCTCCTTACAGGCAGGCAAATGACTTGTGCCTCAGCTTGTTCTTAGAGGGAATGGGAGCCAACAAATGTTGGAGCAAATATGCCACTGCTCAGCTCCCCCTTCTCTATCATCACCAGGATGACTGTTTACCCAGCAGAAAGTAGTAGTTAAGTCAATGCTCCAATAAAAGTTGTTCTGCAGTGGAGAGTAGATTGAGAGCTGAAATTTACTGTGACCGGGAATATATGTTGAGTCTGGGTCACAAGCTAGGTGCTGACTTTGTGCGGTTAGAAGTTTGAAGCTAGGCCATGTGGAATGAGGTTATTTAGATCCTGTCCTACAGTATATTCATATATATCCCCTTCTGTCCCTCCCCCCTCTACAGACTTACAGCCCTGAGTGACCGGGAGACGAGGCTGCAGGAGGTGCGCTCTGCCTTCTTGGCTGCATACAGCAGCACAGTGGGACTTCGAGCAGTCGCCCCCAGTCCCTCTGGTGCCATTGGAGGCCTGCTAGAACAGTTTGCCCGTGGTGTTGGACTCCGGGGCACAAGCACCAGTGCCTTGTGAAGTTGATCGCACACAACCATTTCCTGCTCCTGCTTCAGTTGAGCCCACAGTGGAGTCAAGCCATGCCTGGCAAAGGGGCCCTTGGAGAACAGGGGGAAATGCCACACCCTCCATCTCTGTCACGCACATGGTAGCCTCAAACCTGGGCAGCCTGAGGATGGGGTTTTCTAGCTCCCAGCCTCCTGGCTGGCAACCACTCTCGTCACTGCCTCCCACCAACCCTGGTCTTTGGATTCCTATCAACTATCAGAACTCTGTGGGGTTATCCTAGGGCCTCATGGAGGTCATGATGGTTATAGAAGATCCCATTCTGCAATTTTTGTTTCCTGGGAAGGAGAGTCACCCGCACTGAAAATGAGGCAGTTTCACACCAATCACAAAATAAAATCAGTCTTTTTGAATGGCTTTTGTCTGGCATTTCATCTGGCTGTGACTGTCATGGAGCTGCTCATAACCTTGCTGTCCTTTCTTGGGCTGAATGAAGGGTGGGACTGGGGAGTTGTGATGCAGGAAAGCTAGACCTGGTTTTGTCTTTTTTTTTTTTTTTTTTTCTATGCTGGGGAAAGAAACCAAGACCTTGTGTATGACAAGCCAAATACTCTACCACTGAGCCAAATTATGAGTCAACTCAAGCCATAAAGTGTGCCATATGGATTCGTAAGACCGAAGGGGGAGTAGGGGTCAACAGGCCCGAGTGGGCTTGGTGACAGCCACTACTCATCGCTGCAGGTTCTGAAGCAGCGTCCTGGGATGGACGCTCTGAGCTAATTAATAGTAAAGAGACAGGCTTCTGGACCTTGGAGGCAGCAGTGGACTCACAGCGGGGGAGGGGTCTGCTTTGTGAGTGTCAAGTTTCAAAGGCATCAAGCTAACTAAGGGTTACATAGAGTTCTTCACCATTCACTGACCCTCTCACACTTGTTCTAGGGATCGAAACCAGGGCTTTGCATTCAGTAGACAAGTGCTGAATGAGCTATGTCCCCAGAGCCCTGATTTGACAGGCCATTGGTGTAAATACCCAGAGGTCACTAAGCCTATTTAAAATACCCCAGTAGCTGCTATTAGATCCTTAACCACTAATATTGAGTAACTTGTTCAAGGTCACTCAGGTATTAAGAGGAAAATGTAGGCTTCATAGCCAGAGACAAAGGTGGGCTGGAAAGAGGGAATGGAAGAGAAGTTGAGAGCCCCTAGATCGGAGGCCACCAACTCCCGCCTGCCACCCCAAATGTTTCAGAACCATGGACAGTGCTGAAGTTTTCAGCCTTTCCGTGTTGGCTCCAGAGGAAGTGTAGTTCAGAGTTGGGGTCTGGGTGAGGTTCCCAACCAGCTCCATCCAGACTGCTCCAATGGGGCGGGGGCCGCCCGCAGGGCCGGGCGGGGCTGTGCTGCCATCTGGAGCCGCTGCTGCCAGCGGCCACTGTCAGGGCGCCAGCAGCCGAGCGCACACACGGCTGGAGAGAGCACCGCTGCCTTGGCACATGGGCGGCCCCTAGCTCAAGCGGCTGGGGTCTCGCAGCCCTACCTCCTATCCCCCTCGGCTTTGGCCACTGGATCAGTCATGTCTCTCGGCGGAGCCTCGGAGCGCAGCGTCCCGGCCACCAAGATTGAAATTACTGTGTCGTGCCGGTGAGCAGTGAGAGGGCCGCGTAGGGGGGGCTTAAGTACTGGCAATGCCCCAGCCCCATGCAGCTCCGAGCTTGCTATGGGTAGGGGGCCAGATCACAGAGAGGATGACCAGAAGCGGGGAACAGAGAACCAAGGCTGAAGGCGGGAGTCACTGGCAGGATGAAGGGGGGGGGTGTCTCCCTGGGCAAGCCCCACCCTATAAAAGCGGGCTCAAGCCTACCGTTTGGAAAGGTGGGCTGCACGGATTCCTCAAGAGCTGGGCCACAAGGGGCCAAAGTTCTGGGGCGAGCCGCCTTCCTGGGCCCTTGGAGACAGTGAGAGCACATAAGAAGCCAATTGGCAGAGATTTTTGGTGCGGTTCCAAATGCTCAGAGTAGACCCCAACACTCACTGGGGATAGTAACTAGGAGGGACTACGATTTGAACCCCATGTCTCTTCCGGCTACTCAGTTTAGGGCTGTGTCAAGGCGGTGGGCTGCAGAATGATCTAGCCCTCTGTCCATCTGTTTGTTGCTTTTCTCTAGGAATCTGCTAGACCTGGACACCTTCTCCAAGTCGGACCCCAGTAAGCGGCTCCAGGGCCTGGAGGAGGAACCCGGGGTATAGAAGCGGGTGGGGAGGTGAGGGGTGCGGGTTGACCTGACGAGCTCCCCTCCCCTGCCCCCACCCGCAGTGGTGGTGCTTCACACGCAGAGCCGGGCCAGCCAGGAGTGGCGGGAGGTGAGTCCCAGAGCCCCAGCCCAGCTCAGGGCTGTTCCCGGGAACCTTCAGCCCAGCTGCCCGCGCTTATCCTTCGTCCTCCCGCCCAGTTCGGACGAACGGAGGTGATTGACAACACACTGAACCCAGACTTCGTGCGCAAATTCGTCCTCGACTATTTCTTTGAAGAAAAGCAAAATCTCCGCTTCGATGTGTGAGGCTCCTAGAATCCTGTCTTGGTCTACTGCCCCTCCTCCCCAACCTGGAGCAGCAGGGAATTCTGCCTGGTCCCGCCCCCTGGCCTCACCTTCCCTACCTGACTCCTCCCCCCGGCCCAGGCCCTTTTCCAAAGGGCACCATTCTGGTCTCAACCCCGCCCCCAGACCAGGTTGGCTCCGCCTTTGGCAGGATCCAACCTGTCTCTCCCCACCCCCTCACCCCGCAAGCCTGGCCCTGACTACAACCCTGACTTCTAATTTAGCTCCATCTTGGTCTCCAGCCCCTCCCATGCAACTCCTTTCCCACCAAGCTTCCACCTTGACTTCACCCCAGGCTTGACCCTCTCGACCCTGACACACATGTCCCAAACCAGACCAGATTGAATTTGGGTCTATTGTCATCTCTCCACCCACAATTTTAACCAAGACTGAACCTAACCTCTTCCAGACTTTCTCCCACCCAGCCCCACCCCACACCGGTTCCACTCTCTTCCCAGGTACAACGTCGACTCCAAAGCCAACATCTCCAAACCGGTAAGCCAGCAGTAGCTGGCAGGTTGCCTGGACACTTAGAGAGGCTAACCTGTCAAAGGACTTTCCCGGAACTGCGCCCCCCCACCCACCCACACACACCTGCCCATCAACCCTTCTTAGGAGCCCCTCTGGCCTCCCGCCAGTCCCCACCCCTAGCTCCTCCCCTGGTCTGCTCCAGCTTTATTCACTGCCATTCTTCCTTCCCTGCCTACTTCCTGGGACCTGCAGAAGGTGAGGATGCAGTGGGCTGCACCCGGAAGAATTTGGTTGGGAAATCATCATCAAGAAGCAGAAAACACACTGACCTGTGACTCTGGCAGTGGTCCTCTGCCACATGCACTTCAGTTACCTTGATCAAGAGCAGCAGCATCACCTGGTGGGCTTGGGACTCATTGTCCCTCCCCGACTGGCTGACTCCTTATCTTGGCACAGGATTTCCTGGGACAAGCGTTCCTGGCCCTAGGAGAGGTGATTGGAGGCCAGGGCAGCCGTGTGGAGCGACCTCTTACGTGAGTGAATGGAAAAGGGTCCAGGGGAGGGAGGGTCTCTTTGAGTACTGTCTCCCAGCAAGGCTGCTAGCAGAGTCTGTAGGGGCTGCAGAGACTGTCCAGCAGAGCTATGCCTCGCTCCCTTTACTGCTGTAGAAAGTCCAATCCCACTCAAATCAATGTCAAAGTCTGATTCGATCTTTAAAGCTTTCTTCCAAGCCCCACTCCACTGGGAAGCTTCCTGGAATAAGATCAAATCCTCAGGTCTTGCCACTACACCCACTCACTAGATGATGCCTTAGCCGCATTTCAATGCCTTGTCCTGGTTGAGCACCCCTAGATTCACCTGTTCCACCACTGTACTGGACATGCCTCGCACCCACTGTTTAATGGGCTAAAGTTGTAAAAGTGAGCCAAGCTAGTTGGAGGGAGGAGGTGGAAATCAGTGCAAAACAGGCAGTGGACATAGTAAGTGATATATGGAGGGAGGAATCAAAGAGAAGGTGTAGAAAAGCAGGTAGGAGAGAGAGGGTGCCATGTTCAGTCACTTGGTCAACTGGAAGGCTAGTAACCCTGGAGCAGTGCCTGAACGTGAAGAGTGAGCCTTGCCAACATAGAGGAAACAATCCTAATCAACCCACATCACAGCAAACTGGCCAGCGAGAGTGGAGCCGAGACAGACAGGGCAGGAGGCAGCAGGTTAGAGAGTTCCCAATCAGGGCCTAGTGGTTTGGTGCATGGTGGCTCACCCCTGTATCCCAGCGCTCAGGATACTGAGGCAGGCAGGTTGCTATAAGTTGGAGACCTGCCCAGGTAACATAGTGAGCTTCAGGCCAGCCTGTGCTACAGAGTAAAACCTTGCCAGACGGAGACAGAGAATATATGAGCCAATTTTGAGGGAGTGATTCAGCATGAATTCATGTGTTATATTAGATTCTAAGTTTTAAGATCAGATTCCCTCCCCTCACATTGCTCCCATTGCAAGAAAAAGTTGTTGTTTTTATGTTTTTAAGAAAGGTACTGGAGTGTAGACTGTATCCTTAGTATACATGTGGCCCTGGGTTTGATCCCAACACCATAAAAGGAAGGAAGAGGAGGAAGTAGAGGAGAGGGGACCAACCACACCTAATGCTGCTGCAGCTCAAATAAAATGAGAATTAGAAATGACCTTCATATCACTGCTGGCTCTGAAAAAACGAGGTGGAGGCTAGGAGAGGGTGGGAAAGGAAATAGGAGCCAGAGAAATTTCAAGGAGTTTTTGCTGCAAAGGGAGAGAAGTATGTGGCAGACCTGGGGTCAGGAATAGGTTTTACAGGGCTGGTGACATGACTCAACAGCCACCATGCCTGATGATCTACATGATAGAAGGGGAAAACCAAATCCCACAAGTTACACACACACACACACGCGCGCGCACACGCACAAAATGATTCTCATCTAGTAATCCCAGCACTTGGGAAGCTGAGGCAGGTTTTGGAGTTCAAGGTCAGCTTGGGCTATATCATGAGAACCTTTCACAAGAAAAGAGGAGATTTATAATTTTTTAAATTATGTTTTTAAATTTGCATAGTAATAGATTTCATTGTGGCATCTTTGTATCAATATGTAGGCTTGTGATTTTCTAACATGAGGAAAATCATAACACATTTGTAATTTGATGTGACTGAGCCAGTAGAAACTGAGATGCTGATGGAATAAACAGAAGGGAAAACAGGCAGGTGTGGTAGCTCGTGCTTATAATCCAAGCACTCAACAGGAGGACTGCCACGAGTTTGAGGCCATCCTGGGCTGCATAGACAGTTCCAAGCAATCCTTAGCCATAGAGAATCTCAAAGAAAAAGAAGAGGGAACATTGCTGGTGTGGTGTCCTTGCGAAGACAAGACCGAGTGCGGTAGTAGTTAGCAGAGGGGTAAAGAGTCACGTGACAGTTCATTTATAGCAGCTGTAGGAAGGCTCAGCCATGTGGGTGAAGATGCTGGTGGCAGGGTAGCATGGCAGTGGGTGGACCATCTCTTCTGGTTGCTTCAGTTTTGTCAGCAAGTGGGAAACCAGGTCACTGGCTGAGAGAGGATGGGAGAAGGCTCTGATGCTTTGAGGAGAGAGGAGTGACAGTTCTGTGTAGCAGAACTGGAGAGAGAGGGACCATAAGAGGCTATGAGATACTGGCCAGTGGTAAGGACCTGCGGTTTGTAGCCAAGTGTTTAAAATCGAGGCTGGTTTGCTAGATTGTGTGGCCGTGCTCTACTGTGTGTGCAGTAAGGGTTAGACAGAGTTGGATTTGAACAGGACTGAGGTTCTGCAAATTAGTATATTAAAGTGAGAGTAGCACTGAAAAGGAGTCAGGAAAGGAGACTGCAGTTCACTCTGGGTGAAGAGGGCGAGGAGACCATGGGGAGAATGGAAGGCAATGGGGTCAACAGCCGGATGGTTCGCTGTGCTGGGCAATGGCCCTATCCACAGTAGATACCCTCCTGTTAAAGCTTGCAGGGTTAGAATTTGAAGGAACTTAAAAGGCTAGCTGGGAAGTGGTAGCACACACCTTTAATCCTAGCATCCAGGAGGTAGAGTCAGGTGGATCGCTGAGTTCGAGGCCAGCCTGATCTACAGAGCAATTTCCAGGATTGCCAAGGCTACACAGAAAAACCCTGTCTTGAAAAAAAACTAAAAAAATAGTTCTTTTTATTTACTTATTTATTATTTTAATTCTGTTGTTGTTGTTGTTGTTTGAGACAAGGTTTCTTCATGTAGCCCAGGCTGTTCTCCTGCAACTCACGCTGTAGACTAGGCTAGCCTTTTTAGTATTTTTTATGAGACAAGGTTTTTTTTTTATTTTATTTCAGGTGCATTGGTGTGAGAGACTGAGATCCCCTGGAACTACAGTCATAGACAGTTATGAGCTGCCATGTAGGTGCTTGGAATTGAACCCAGTCCTCTGGGAGAGCAGCCAGTGGTCTTAACTGCTGAGTCACCTCTCTAGCCCCTGAGATGAGGTTTTTATGTAGCTCTGGCTGGTCTAAAACTTGCTTTGTAGACCAAGCTGGCCTTAAATCTAGGTGATCCTCCTGCTGGCCTCCTGAGTACTGGTATTATAAGTGTGGGCTACCATGCTCAGCTAAGCTCTCTCACTTTAAAGATAGGGAAAATCGCCGGGCGTTGGTGGCGCACGCCTTTAATCCCAGCACTCAGGAGGCAGAGGCAGGTGGATCTCTGTGAGTTCGAGGCCATCCTGGTCTACAAAGTGAGTTCCAGGACAGCCTCCAAAGCCACAGAGAAACCCTGTCTCGAAAAAAACAAAAAACAAAAAACAACAACAAAAAAAAAAGATAGGGGGCTGGAGAGATGGCTTAGAGGTTAAGAGCACTGTCTGCTCTTCCAGAGGTCATGAGTTCAATTCCCAGCAACCACATGGTGGCTCACAACCATCCATAATGAGATCTGGTGCCCTCTTCTGGCCTGCAGACATACATGGAGGCAAGATGTTGTATTCATAATAAATAAATAAAAAAAATTAAAAAAAAAAGATAGGGAAAATCACACATCAAGTTAGAGCCAGGACTTGAACCCAGGACTTTCCTTTTTTATTTGTAAGGAAGCAGGCACACATGTGCCACGGCACACATGTAGAAATCAGAGGATAACTAGTGGGAGTTGATTCCCTCCTTCTACCAAGTATGTCCTGGGAATCAAATTCAGGTTGCCAGGCTGGGTAGCAAGTGCCTTCATCCCTTTATCCATTAACCCAACTTGCCATCCCTGGGGCTACCTGGAATAGCTTCCCCTGTACACTTTGAGTCCCTTTGGGACTCACGATCACAGGCCTCTATCAACAAGGTCCCTTAATGCCTAGGAACCCAAGGCAAATCAGGAATGGGGATTCCTGGATCCACCCTACCAGCACAGGGAAATAGCCCTTCTGGGTCCAGGAGAGAATAAAACTTCCTTTGTCTTTTTCATTTTTGTTTAAGTCCTTTGTTGTTTGGGGGGGGGTGGAAGTGGTGGTGTTACTGCCTGCATTTTGGGCTTTTGCTTTGAGACATGGCCTTGCTATGTAACTCATTGTGTATCCCAGGCTGGCATCAGGCTCACAGCAATCCTTCTGCCTCAACTTCACATGTGCTGAAATTACAGGCATAGGCTCCATGCCCAGCTATGTTTCGTTTGTTGAAACAGAGTCTCACTTGGACAGCCCAGACTAGCCTCAATGTTTTGATCCCCCTTCTATAGCTTTCTGAATCTTCCCTCCCATCTTCAAAAAGAAAAGCAAGGTTTTGCCTCTTGGTGTAACCAGAAATCCCTCTCCCCATTCAGAAACTGCTCATCACACTGCACTTGTCTATAGCATTGGGCAGGCTGCTGCCTAGAAGCTCCCTGCCAGAGTCTGGCAGATCTGCAGAGTTCCCTCTGGCCCCTCCCAATCTAGCACCGTGCTTGGCCCGCTATAGGCAGGCAAGGCTGTTTGAAGAATGTACCTTTCACATGTACAAGGCTTACAGATCACATGCCTCCTGGCACTCGCTCAGATCTCTTCACACCTGCTTACCATTCCCATTTCATAGAGAGAAATAATACCCTCAAGGAGAAGTAACTTGCCAGGGTCAAGCAGCCTGAAAATGATAAAATCCCCGAGTCTACTACATGCCTTTGTCACACGGCTATTCATGTGATACCCCCTAGGCTAGTTTGCACCTGCCTACCACATTTTAGACACCACCCCAGTCAAAGCAGGCCTTTTCCCACCAGGACCACTCAGAATAGAAGTGGGGCACACTTAGGGGAGTGTCGGCAAATGGAAAACTGAATACCCTGGCCCACAGAAACCCAGACTGATCACCTCAGCTCTGCTGTCCACCCTCCCTCCTCTCTCTAAGGGGCCTTTTCTGCTTCCAGGGGTGTGCCAGGCAAGAAGTGTGGGACCATACTGCTGACTGCTGAGGAGCTCAGCAACTGTCGGGTCAG
Organism: Mesocricetus auratus; assembly: GCF_017639785.1. Taxonomy (NCBI): domain Eukaryota; kingdom Metazoa; phylum Chordata; class Mammalia; order Rodentia; family Cricetidae; genus Mesocricetus; species Mesocricetus auratus. The sequence continues at coordinate 173,661,146 of NW_024429266.1, forward strand.
TAAAGGCCACACACTAGACCACAAACTCCTTCATTCCCCAGACTCCTTCCCTGGACCCTCTGAAGACTCTGGGCTAGTTGGGTCTCAACAGCCCCACTCTATTGATCCTTAGGACATTGCCACCATGCAGCTGTGTGCAAACAAGCTGGACAAAAAGGACTTCTTTGGAAAGTCAGACCCTTTCCTTGTGTTCTACAGGAGCAATGAGGATGGCACGTGAGTCACCCCCATACAACATGGAGACTAGGAATGTGGCCCATGCTTAATGAGTGGGGAATCTTGGGAATCCCTATAAGTAGTGGTCTCAGTGCCACTTCAAGGCATTTTCCAGTTTCCTGCCTCCCTACAGGTTCACCATCTGCCACAAGACAGAGGTTGTGAAAAACACCCTGAACCCAGTCTGGCAGCCCTTCAGCATCCCTGTGCGGGCACTGTGCAATGGAGACTATGACAGGTCTGGTTCAACATCAGTTCTTCTTTCAGGGAGCAGGACATGAGTGAGGCTCCCTCTGAAAAAAGAATGAGGTTCCCAAACCCCAGAATGAGGAATAGTAGATGAAAGAGCAGGTGAACAAATGAGTGAGCAGATATAAGAATACAGAGTCTGGCCGGGCATTGGTGGTGCACGCCTTTAATCCCAGCACTAGGGAGGCAGAGGCAGGCGGATCTCTGTGAGTTCGAGGCCAGCCTGGTCTACCGAGCGAGTTCCAGGACAGCCTCCAAAACAAACAGAGAAACCCTGTCTTGAAAAAAACAAAAAAAAAAAAAAAAAAAAAGAATACACAGTCCGATGGGCAGATAAACTGGGAATGGTTGGATACTGTGGAGAAACTGAATGGTGGGCTGTGTGTGTGAATGGATATATAAAGGGGTGGTGGGTGGGTAGAGAAGGAAATGATGAAAGCATAGAAAATGAATAGAATATTAGACCAGGAGGTATATCAGCAGATGGGTTGAGGATGGATAATTAACAAATGGAGATGTGATAGATGACCATGTAAGAGTTGACAAATGACTAGACACATGAATGAAAAATCAAGTAGAATAGAAAAGGAAAGGTACAATGACAAGTGGATTGATGGCCAGAGAGATGAATCATAAATGGATGAATAGATGATTAGTGGATGAATCAGTTGATGGATGTGTTAAAGGAGGTGGCTGACCCAAAGGAACTACTGAGTGGGAGGTACAGATATTGGTGGGTGGAAGGACTGAAGGGCACCTTAATGGATGGTTATGCAAATGTATAGACAGAAGTTAATATGGTTGGGTATTTAAGTAAGTAGATGAGCAGACAGATGGACGACTGTATGTATTAGAGTTGGTGAATGGTGGGCTGTATAGTTTGATGGGTGAATAGAGATAGCTTAATAGGTAATTGTATTGGCATATATATGAGTAAATGGATGACTACATCAATAGTTTGATGGGCTGAACTTAACAAATATATGAGATAAGGGACAAAGTCTTTGGATCCAGGTGTGATGACACATGTTTGTAATCTCAGGACTCAATAGATTGAGGCAAGAGGATCTTGAGTTTAAGGCCAGCCTTGGTTATACAGCAAGACTGTTGAAGGGAAAAATGACGTTCCGAAAAAAGGGAGAGGGGAGAAAAGAGAGGGAGGGTAAGCTAAGGCCTTGGAAACAGGATATCTGGCTTTAAATATCAGCTCAGGCACTTACTAGCTATGAAATCTTAGCCAAGTTACTTAGATTTCAGGGGTGTGGAGTAGGGGGAGGGTAATGGTAACTTTCTTATACAGAAACATGAACAATAGTACTTATAGAGAATATTTGTTACATTAAATGAGACAGTCTGAAAGCACTCAGAACACTGCCTGGAATAAAGTGAGATTCAAATGACATGTGTGAGTGTGTGTGTGTGTGTGTGTTTGTATGTGTGTGTTTGTGTGTGTGTGTGAGGGGGGAAGGGGGGTTTCCGTAACAACAATGGTAACAAAGTAAGTGGTCAGGTATGTGCTGAATGAAAGGGCAGAAGGTTGAAAATGAGCAACTGATAGGACAGACAGACGGATGGGGGAATGACTAGAGTGTGGGTAGGTGGCTGTGGTGTCCCTAGGGTTTGGGTGTACACACAGCCCATGTCTGGATTTGTCATGTGTGTTTCAGAACAGTGAAGATCGACGTCTATGACTGGGACCGAGATGGAAGGTAGATAATGAGCTGATGTGCTCTATGTCCTGTGCTCACTGGTGCGGTTCCTAGACCATGTGGTACATTGGCTAGGAACCTCACAGCAGTTCTGGGAGCCAGAAGGGTGATGACAGACACACAGCCACAGCTGACTTACTAGATAGCTCTCTGGCACACTGTCTTCCACCTTTTTCTTCCCCATCTGGCCCCAGCCCTACTGTCCTTAGCCCAAATTAGGAGCTCTAGGATTCTGCTTACCCACCCATGGCCTCATTGCAGCCATGACTTCATCGGTGAATTCACAACCAGCTACCGGGAGCTGAGCAAGGCCCAGAATCAGTTCACAGTGTATGAGGTGAGAGTGTGGCCCTGTTGTTTTGCCTGGTGCTCTGTCCTAGGCAGCTGGGTATCATAGTCACTGTCACCATCCTCTACTTAGGTACTTAACCCTCGGAAGAAATGTAAGAAAAAGAAATATACCAACTCGGGGACTGTAAGTATTCCCTGAACTCTGGCCTCCCCAGATCCTTCTGTTTCTGTCAGTGGTGACATGCAAGACAGAGAATGGGGTAGGATAAGGCAGTAGACACAGATTACCTAGGACAGTAACGCTGAGGACAAGGTGACACCATTGATCCTGTTCTTTCTCACACAGGAAAATTTCCTATTGTTACACTTTTGCAGAATTTTAAAAAACACCCTAAACTGCATTTCCAAATGTGAAATGCTTTTGGAAATCCCAGGATACAATGACAGCTTCTCCCTTTATTTTTTCAGAGACTGGGCAGGGTGGGAGAAGCTGGGCAGGAGTGGAAAATGCATGTCCCATCATGCTCTTTTCTCCAAAGCTCTACTAGGTTCCCCTCTTCTGCCACTCAGCTGTGCTTGCAAAAGTGGCAGGGCTGCCTCTTGTGTCCCACAGGTGACACTCCTTTCCTTCTCTGTGGACTCAGAATTCACTTTTGTGGATTACATCAAGGGAGGGTGAGTCATGGGCCAAGCCAGCAGTGAGTTTTCTCACTTGTGAATGGTCAGGGCCCAATGAACTTCGCTTCTCTGAATTTCACTTTTCTCCTCTGTAAAATAGATGTTTTAGTTATTATTTCAGGATCACAGTGTTACATTAAACTACATACAATACCCTAGTCATGAGAATAATCAGCCAAAGTGTGAGCCATGAACCAGCAGCAGTACTTGGTTCTTTGTTGACTCCACCCAGACTGCCTGAATTACAATCTGCAGTTTAACATGAGTCTGTGTTTGGGAAATACTGATGTCAGAGGTATTGGTCCCTCACTAATCGACCCATCTGCTTCTCCACTAGGACACAGCTGAACTTCACAGTAGCTATTGACTTCACTGCTTCCAATGGTGAGACAAGGGTGAGGTTGTGGGGATGTGTAGAGTCTAAGGGATTCGTTAAAGATTGGCCTGGATTCCTACCTGGGCTAAGACTTTAACTACCCAAGAAAACTATACTTATATAAAGTCAAACCAGGATGGCACTTGAACAGGAGTGGTGAAGGGAAAGTACTGGGTTCAAAGGTGGACAGAGGGTACAGGAATACGATGGGTATCCAGTCAGATAAGGTTAAAAATCTAGATTTCTCATTTGGCCAGTGAGGAAATGAATGGGGTGGGAGAAAATGTGGTTATCAGGAGAGGATAAAAGGATTGGTGGGTGGTTACTTACAAGGATAAATTAATAGGTAGTGGATAATTAATCAATGGACAAATAAAGGAATAATCATGGGGAGGATTGGTGAATGAGTGCACCAAGGGGCATGTAGGTGTGTGCATGCCTGTATAGGCAAACAGCTGTTTTAAGTTGAGGAAGTAACAGACAGGCACATTGGCTAGGAGAATCAGGCAGGGGAATGGATCCATATGAAAAAAGAATGGAATGGGCAGGGATGGCTGAATAGATAGACTATTCTGAAGATGGAAAGGAAGAGAAATAACAGGTATGCAAGAGGCTGACTGCATGGATAGATGAGATGATACAAAAGTAGATGGATTGAAATGAACAAACAAGTTGAAAACTGAATTTGCCGCCTGGCAGATGGATGGGAGGATGTGTGGGTAGATGGGCGACCATGAAATACAGTGTATAAGACATACAGAAGCAAGTGAGAGTTTCAAGAAGGGTGCAGGAACAGATGGATGATGGAGTCACACACAGACTGAGGGAGTTCATGGGTAGAGGTAGAGAAATTGATTGGTGGGTGGATGAATACAAGGTTGGGCAGGTGACTGTGAGGTCTGAGCGCCTGTGTCTCTACAGGGAATCCCCTGCAGCCTACCTCGCTGCACTACATGAGTCCCTACCAGCTCAGCGCCTATGCCATGGCCCTCAAGGCAGTGGGAGAGATCATTCAGGACTACGACAGTGACAAGCTCTTCCCAGCCTATGGCTTTGGGGCCAAGCTGCCCCCAGAGGGGCGGATCTCGCACCAGTTCCCCCTGGTACAGTATGGGCCAGAGCCTCCACTCAGTGCCCCTCAGTTGACGGATCACTTCTGTTAATGCTTTGTGAAGGGCACAGCCAAGGAGGAGCTGTGAGACAGTGACAGGACAGGGCGGTGAGGGGGTGTGGAAAAGATGTGAAAGGGTCTTAGGGTGGGAGTGAGCTGGGATCAGAGCACTCCTGGGTGTCCTCTGTGTGGCCTTAGCTTGGCTGAACCTCTTTTTTGTCAGAACAACAATGATGAGGACCCCAGCTGTGCAGGCATTGAGGGCGTGCTGGAGAGTTACTTCCAGAGTCTGCGCACAGTGCAGCTCTATGGTCCCACCTACTTTGCTCCTGTCATCAACCAGGTGGCCAGGTAAGGGGACTGGTGGCAGTAAAGGAGGAAATGATTGGACTCAGACACAGGCAGACCCACACTCTGAGTGAACTTGGGTTTTGGGAAGTGATCCAGGATCAGGTACCAAGACAGTACTCTCTGCCGGTGCTTAGAAAGAGTGTCAAGAAACATCCTTAGCTGCTGCCTGAGAGACACATCCCAGGCCACAAGATGGCCTTGATGGCCTTGGCTTTGCCTAAGAGACAGAAAAGTCTGTGGGACAATGGTGATGGCAATGGCTTTGCCACTAGACATGGGTGTGTGCCTGGCACTCACCAGGGACCTTAAGTAACTTGTTTTCTTTTTCCTTTCCTTTCTTTCCTTTTCTTTTCTGAAAAAGGGTCACATATAGACCAGGCTGTCCTGGAACTTGCTATGTTGGCAAGGCTGCCCTTGAATTTCCGATCCTCCTGCCTCCACCTCCTAAGTGTTTGGGATTACAGGTGTGACACTACCATGGCTGTTAGCTTAGCCTCTGTCTTAGTCATTGTGCCATTGCTGTAAAGAGACACCATTACCAAGGAAGTTCTTATAAAAGGAAAGCATTTAATTGGGGACTTGCTTACAGTTTTAGAGGTTGTCCATTTTCATCATGGTGGCACATAGGTGGACATGGTACTGGAGAAGTAGCTGAGAATTCTACATCCTAATTCATAGACACACAGAGAAACATGGTGATGCCTCTAAGCCCACCCCCAGTGACACACTTCCTCCAACAAGGCCACACCCTTTAATCCTTCAAATCCTTCTAAATAGAATTACTCCCTGATCACCAAACATTCAAATATATAAGCCTATGGGGGCCATTCCTATTCAAACCACCACAGACTCTTTTTGTTTGCTTGTTTTTGTTCTTTGGGTACTTTTTTTTTTCAGACAGAGTCTCAGTATGTAGTCCTGGATGTCCTGGAACTCACTATGTAGACCAGGCTGGCCTCAAACTCACAGAGATCCACCTGCCTGTGCCTCCCGAGTGCTGGGATAAAAGGCATGCACCACCAATGCCTGCCTCTCTTCCTTCTTTTTGTCTGTCTGTGTTTTACACAGGTCTCACTATGTAGCCAAGGCTGATCTCTAGCACCATGCATAGTCCAAGTAACCCACCTACTTCAGCCTTCCAAGTGCTGCCATGACATACCTGCAATTTAGTTGCAAAGTTATTGTGAAGTTAGGTAGCAAAAAGAAATTACTTTTTAAAAAGATTTATTTAAGCCGGGCAGTGGTGGCATACACCTTTAATCCCAGCACTAGAGAGGCAGAGGCAGGCAGATTTTTGTGTGGGTTCCAAGACAACCTCCAAAGCAATACAGAAAAACCCTGTCTCGATAACCCCCCAAAAATTATTTATTTATTATGCATACAGTATTCTATTTATTATGCATACAGTATTCTGCCTGCATGTATGCCTGCAGGCTAGAAGAGGGCATCTCTTTTTTTTTTTTTTTGGTTTTTCCAGACAGGGTTTCTCTGTAGCTTTGGAGGCTGTCCTGTAACTCACTTTGTAGACCAGGCTGGCCTCGAACTCACAGAGATCCGCCTGCCTCTGCCTCCTGAGTGCTGGGATTAAAGGCGTGTGCCACCAACGCCCGGCAAGAGGGCATCTCATTACAGATGGTTGTGGACTACCATGTGGTTGCTGGGAATTGAACTCAGAGCTCCGGAAGAACAGCCAGTGCTCTTAACCTCTGCCATCTCTTTAGCCTGTGATTGACAGATAGATAGATAGATAGATAGATAGATAGATAGATAGATAGATAATTATATAAGAGGTAACAGTATAATATCTGACCCATAAAGTACACGATACGTGATAGGTTAAAACTATGCAAAATTTCATAATAAATATAAGCAATGAAAACCCAGATTCACCAGCAGGTGGTGTCACACACCTTTAATCCCAGCACTCGGGAGGCAGAGGCAGACAAATCTTTGTGAATTCAAAGTCTGCCTGGTCTACAAAGCAGGTTCTAGGACAGCCAGGACAGTTATACAGAGAAACCCTGTCTCAAAAAACAAACAAAGAAAAAGTAATGGCAGAAATGGTGGCACACACTTATAATTCCCATACTTACGAGCTGAGGCAAGAGGACATCAAATTCAAAGCCAGTCTGAGCTATATATGGACATCCTGTCTCAAAAACAAAACAAATTAACCATTGCATGCTGAATAAAAGAGATCTAGCTAAGAGGGTTGGAGAGATGGCGCAGCAGTTAAGATCACTGGCTGCTCTTCCAGAGGTCCTGAGTTCAATTCCCAGCACCCACATGGTGACTCACAACCATCTGTAGTGGGATGTCATGCCCTCTTCTGGCATAAAGGCATACATGCAGATAGAGTACTCGTATATAAAATAAATAAATCTTTAAGGAGATCTAGCTAAAACAAAGTGTCTTAGGGAGCCTGGGAGTAAAGGAATGGGAGTAAAGGCAGTAAATGGAAGGTGTGGGTATACTCAGTTGGCAGAGAGCTTGCCTAGCCTGCATGAGGCTCTGGGATCAGCCCTCAGCACTCCATAAACCAGGTGTGGTGGTACATGTCTGTAATCCTAGCATTTTGGAAGTAGAGTCAGGAGAATTGGAAGCTCAGGTTCTTCCAAAGCTATAGAATGAGTTCAAGGATAGCCTGGGCTACAGGTGACCCCCATCTCAAAAAAAACTAACAAAAATACATAGTAAAGGTTTTCTGAGAGATTTTTAGGTCCATAAACTTCCCATTCCCTATAGAAGATTGGTTCCCTACTTCTTTCTGGTACATAATGAAGATATTAGTTACTTTAATTATAAAACTAACAATATTCCTGTAAAAAATCTTAAGGACAGGGAAGTGAACATTTTAAATAAAAGCAGGGCATAATGGTGCACACCTTTAGTCCCAGCACTGGGGAGGCTGAAGCAGACGGATCTATTGAGTTTGAAGTCAGCCTGGTCCACATAGTGAATTCCAGGCTAGCTAGGACTACATAGTGAAACATTCTCTTAAACAAAAAAGGAAAAATAAAAGACAGAATGTGTTACAATCAGATCACATAATATTTCACAATCAATGTTTGTCACTAATTTTGGAGTCTGATCATTTTGTTATTTTTATGAAACAGACTTCTTAGACCTTATCTTGGGCAACTACACTGATTCATTCACTCATTTATTTAGTAAATATTCATTTAAGGGTAATTCTATCAAAAATGTAGATTCTGGAATAGTTAATACATCAGTGCTCTCTCCCTCTCTCCCTTCTCCCCTCCCTCCCTCCCTCTCTCTCTGAGACAGGGTCTCCTGTATCTCAACTTGATGTATCCAAGGATAATATACACCTCCTGATCCCCCTGCCTCTGCTTCCCTACCTTTCCAGTGTTGGGATTACAGGTGTGCCCCCACTAAACTCAACTTATGTGGTGCTGGGGAGCAAACCCCCAGCCTAGAGCTAGGCAGGCTACCAACTGAGCTATTACCCCAGTACATTGATCATACAGTGTCATATACTGGCTTTGTGGCTTTGGTCAATTCTCTTACCACTCTGTAAAATGAGAATGCGAATGCTAAGAATATTCACATTGCAGGGCTGTTATGAGGACTCCTTAGCATACGTCAAGCACTCACAAGAGTGCTAGCCCTTGGTAAGTGCTGTAACGGTAGTTATTACTGTTCCTATTATTATCATTATCACTATTCAAAGGGCAGCTGCTGTTGCTCAGTTCTCTGCTGGGGCACTGGGGACTCACAGATGAATCGGATTTAGTCCTTGCCCTCGGGAGCTCCCGCCTTGGTGCAGGAGAATGAAATATAAATAAATCATCACTTCTTTGGCCAAAGCTCCCCAGAAATTTCTAGCAAGTTGCCTGGTGGCAAAAGTAAGACACTGCATTCCCTGAGGGTGTTGGGAGGGAGATAGAGGGCACAGCTGAAAGCAGTCAGACTGTGAGGGACTTTGAAGTCTTGTGTTTCATCTTACAAACACATGCAAACTTTCTGTTCTTCTCCCATTGTGTCTGTGTTTGCTCTAATTATGGTTTTGAAAAAGGAACTCTGAGTGCACTTCATTTCATCCCCTGGCTTCATCCACACACAGGACAAATTCATCCTTGGGTTCCCCCTCAGTACCCTCAAATATAAGGAACCTCTTAGAAAAGTGGAACACCCATCTTTTTTATTTCTTTTAATAAATTATTCATTTTTATTTGCATTGCTATTTTGCCTGCATATATGTATGTATGAGGGTGTCAGATCTCAGAGACAGACAGTTGTGCGCTGCCATGTGGGTGCTGGGAATTGAACCCTGGTCCTCTGGAAGAGCAATTGGTGCTCTTAGCCGCTGAACCATCTCTCCAGCCCCCAGAACACCCATCTTAATGGATAGGGCTACATCCTAGAGGCTAGGAGTACAGGTTACAACAGAGGGGCTGCTCAGCTGGGTCTACAGGGTGAGCTGGCCTTCATCAGGAGAGGGCCTGGCAGTGCTGACAGAGCTGCTGAGTGACAAGTTCGGGAGATGCTGGGTGGTGAGGCACATGGAGCAGGGCACAGGAGCAGGCCAGCGCAGACAAGAATGAACACCAGCTCCTTTGCCCCTGGGGACTGCTGCTTAGTGTTTCTGAACTTCAGTTTCCTTGTTTTAAAAATAGGATAATCTGGGCGGTGGTGGTATACATCTTTAGTCCCAGAACTCAAGAGGCAGAGGCAGACAGATCTCTGTGAGTTCCAGGCCAGCTTGCTCTACAAAGTTCCAGGATAGCCAAAACTACATAGAGGAACCCTATCTTGGAAAAAAAAAGGATAAACTGGGTGAGATAGTATACACCTGTAATCCCAGCAACCAAGGCAGTAGGATTGCTGAGAGTTTAGAAGCCAGTCTGAGCCATGCAGTAGTTTTAAGCCAGCTCATGTTACTGTTCTGTGTAGTCCTTAGAACTGTCTTCAGTAGTCAGGCTTTTAATTTGGAATGAGACAGTTTATTACTAAGTATATAGCAAGGTGGGTGGGTGTGATGGTCTGAGCCATTAGAGGCAGGTAGATCTTTGTGAGTTCAAGGACAATCTGGTCTACAAATTGAGTTTCAGGTCAGTGAGACCTTGTCTCAAACAACAATACCAAAAAAAAACCATATACATCAAGAAAAATCCTTCCTAGGTGTACACTCAGCACCAAGCTCTGTGACCACACAATGCAGTTTACAGTGACTATCTGTGAAATGAACAAGTGATAAAAGATAGCACTAGGGCCAGACCTCTGATGAGAATGGGCAGGAGGGCACAGGGGCTTCCTCACCCACACCACTACAGACCTCAGCACACCATGCAGAACCATCTAACTCTGCACTGTCATCATGCCTTTCTCAGTCTTCTGAGATCATGGTAAGCTACCAGCACTGTCTAAGAAAATGTCCTACAGTGGTAGAAATGGCCTACATCTATGTTTGCCAATATGGTATTCACCAGCCACATGTGGACAGGGAGCCCTTAAGGTAACTAGAGTGACTACTGAATGGGATGTTTCATTTAGTTTAACTTACTTGATTTAAATCTTCATAGTCACATGTGGCTAGGGCCAATGCATTGGGCAGCACAGATGGTCATTTCCAGTCCCCCTAGGACACGATACTGATACTGAGATGGGAGGTCAAGTAAAATAAGTGGGTAGATGGAGGATATCTGCAGCCCTTTCTGAATGAAAAGCCCTGGACTCCAGCACTGGTGATGAGAGGAAAGGGAGCTGATCCATGTGATGGGTCACTACTGTGATCCAGCACCTGACACGTGGAAGCAGGCAGCAGGATACAGGAGTGAGACTCTGTCTTAAATTTATGTACAGAACGGAGAGATGGCAGGCAAGGGCAGTCAGGTCTGCCAAAGAGTGTGGGATCCAGAAACCCTGGGTCTTGCCAACTATTCATATGGTGGCTGTAGAGGCAGAGTTAGAAATGTAAATGATCACCATTTACAACTCTCTGGCTGGCCACTGCATACAGACCTTGGTCTTTCCATGCAGGGCTGCAGCCAAGATCTCGGATGGTTCCCAGTACTATGTTCTGCTCATTATCACTGATGGCGTCATCTCTGACATGACACAGACCAAAGAGGCCATTGTCAGCGTGAGTCTGAGGAGGAAGGCCTGACAGGGAGGGGTCACTGGAGGGGCTGAGATGTTTATTCCATGTGTATCCTAACAACTTCACTTGCCAGTTTCAGAGATGCCTACTGGTTGGGGCACAAACACTTGCCTTTGACTCTCTAGGTCCCAGCATGATGCCAGATGAACCCACTAAGGAAACCTGAGCTTAAGAAATGCGGGTCTTTAAAGTCAGCATGAAGCATGCATGTCCTTTGTCCTGGGGGAGTCCCTTTATTTTTATTTGATTTTAATTTTATTATTGTTTTGTGACAGCGTCTTACTATATAGACAGGGATCCCTATATAGCCTAGACTGGCCTGAAAAGTGGCAATCTTCCTGCCTCAGCTTCCCAAGTGCTGGGGTAGAGGTGTGAGCCACCATGCCTTTCTACTTTTGTTTGTTGGTTTGTTGGGTTTAGAGGGGATTTAGTTTGGGGGCTTGTTCGTTTGTTTTTGAGTCAAGGCCTGACTACGCAGCTCTAGACAACCTGGAACTAGCAAAGGACCAAGCCTTGAAATCACCTTGATCCTCCTGCTTCTGCCTCCTGAGTCTTGGAGAATAAGCATATTTTCCATGCCTAATATGACTATTTTGCTGTCATTAGGGTTTCTTTGTTTTGTTTTAAAATGGGGTGTTACACTGTAGTTCCAACTGGCCTAGAATTCATTATTTATTCATTATTTAACCCATGGTAGTCTGGAACTTGTGGTGATCCCCCTGCCTCAGCCCCATGAGTATTAAGATTGTAGATGAATGTCACCATGTCTGTCAAGAAAACCTTTTTTAAATGATACTGGAAATATTAAATGTCAGCCTGAGATAGAGTGAGGCTTTTGTCTCAAACAAACAAGATAATAGATATAAATCAGTAGGCTATATGTTCCACAAAAGGCACCTGCTATGCATTCAGAGATAGTCTGGAACCAAGGAGCATATGACACATACAGACGCCCTAGTCACTTCCCTGTTACAGCTGCTTACTCAGCCATTCCTCTCCCTACAGGCCTCCTCACTGCCCATGTCTATCATCATTGTCGGTGTCGGACCTGCCATGTTTGAGGGTAAGTGGAATGGTGTATGTTCATGGCAGGACTAGGAACTGGAGAGCAGGAGGGATCTAGGCACTCAGGTCCTTTCTCACAGACAGGACAAACTGGCACCCTGATGAAGTCAAATATGTTTCCTCTCCATAACCATGGCTGATGGTATAACACTTTTGTCTGCCTTCCCAGAATGGGACATGCAGGAAGGAAGGCATAGTAAGGATAATAACAACAATTCCACACCACCGTGGATGCACGCATCAGGTCTCCTCACGAGGACTTTGAAGGGCTCTAATGGGGAAGGGAAGAATAAGTTGGAGTTGGAGAGACCCATCTAAGGATGCCTGCCTGTCTGTTCTGCAGCAATGGAAGAACTGGACGGTGATGACGTACGCGTGTCCTCCAGGGGACGGTATGCAGAGCGGGACATCGTTCAGGTAGCCCCAAGAGTAATGAAAGCACAGAGAAATAAGAAGAAGGAAAGGCTTCCTAGGATCTACTCCCCTTACTCCTTCCTAGTCACTACCTTTTTCCCTTCACTCTTTCAAACCTTCCTCATTCATAGAGCAAGTTCCTTTTTTGTTTGGTTGCTGTTGCTTTACTTGTGAGACAAGACATTGTTAGGTAGCACAGGCTGGTCTGGAACTTCTGACCCTCCTTCCTTAGCCTCCAGAGTGCTGGGTTACAGTGCTGCAACACGTCATCAGGCTTTGAACAGTTCTTTTGGGTGGATAAAGCAGGTTGCAGCTATTCTGAAGGTTGGTCAGTATAGGAGGGCCATGTCCTTGCCCTCTAGCGGAGATGACCAGTATTACACAGACAGCCCAACAAGCAAATGCTGCTGTTAAAAGCCCACAGTAGCCAGGGAAGGCTTCTGTGAGGCTGTGATGTTGACATGGAATTGAAACCTGAGGAAGGTATCAGCTTCACAGGCAGAGAAACAACCTTTAAGACCTGCCAGAGGCTCAGACAAGACTGACAGGGTTGTCTGCTATGGTAACTATCTAAGGTTTGATAGGCTGAATGCATTCTTAATTATATATCCATCTGTGTATTATTTATTGATTTTTAACAGAACTTTCTGTGTAGCCCTGGCTAGCTCAGAATTCATGGCAGTCCTACTGCTTCAGCCTCCTAAGTGCTAAGATTATAGATGTGTGCCGCCATGCCCAGCTCAAATGACACTGTAAAAGAATTTCCCCGGCTGCTGCCCTGTGGTGTGCTGTGGCAGGGCCAGGGATAAGCCAGGAATCCATTAGCAAGCAGCAAGGATGACTGGGGATGCGTGGAGACAGAACAATGGTCATGGTCAGAAGGAACCAATTCAAAAGGTGTTTAAAGGCTAGAAGGCAGTTCCGTTAGTAGAGTACTTGTCTACTGAGCATGAGGCCGGGGTTTGATCTCCAGCTCTGCATAAACCAAACATGTGCCTGCAAGCCCAGCACTTGGGGTGGAGGCAGGAGAATAAGAAGTTCAAGGTCAGGCCAGTGAGGTGGGGGTTAAAAGTACTTGCTGAGTTAGATTCCTGAGATCCCATGTTAGGAGAGAACCCACTCTAAAGTTGTTCTCTGCCCTCCACGTGTGCACTGAGGCCCACTCGTGCCTGCATTCACACATGCACATTGAATATATACAATAATAATGACAATAAGAAATCACTTCTCAAACTTCAAGGCCATTTTGCTATACAGTGAGATCAAGGCCAGTGTGAGTCCTAAATGAGACCCCGTCTGAAAAAAAAGAAAAATTGTTTAAGAGCTGTTCATGGAGGGGTGTGTGTGTTGTGTGTGGTGTGTGTGTGTGTACACATGCATGTAATTCCTGAATTCCTGTATTCAGAGTCTAAGGTAGGAGGACTGAGAGTTCCAAGCCAGTCTAGGCTATCTCAAAAACAAAAACAAAAACAAAACAAAACAAAAACAAGAGACTTACCATGTTACAAGACTTGATAACTTGTTAGGACAGTGATAAGGAATTGAGCGGCAACTTCAAGAACGAGTAACAGTTTTCCAGTGAGCGATGTCCCACTGGCTGGGTAGAGGAAAGCTAGGGTAGGTGGTAGAGCAAGAAGGTCTGATATTTAACTAGTGACACTGGCCTTGGGGGATCTGTGATAACCAAAAGAAGAAGTAGTGTTAGCAACTAAATATGTGGTTCTGGGCCGGGGTTAGGCAGTGGCTACAGCCCTAACATGTTAGGAGTCTGAGACAGGAGGATTACACACAGTGAGATCCCAAGTTGAAACAAAACAACAAAAGAAGCAGCCAAGGACAGAGGTAAATATGGGGCTCCAGGGGCGTCTTTCTTCCTCCTTTTACCAACCTCCTCTCCCAGGCAGACTGCCCCTCCCCTTTCAATCGCAACAACTCGCCTGCTCTCCCACGCTCCCATCCACTCTTCCCTAGCACTCGGGAGGCAAAGCAGTGGACCTCTCTGAAGGCCAGCATGGTCTACGAAATGACTAGCTAGGGCTACTTTATGACAGCCAGGGCTACATGGAGAAACCCTGGAGGGGAGGGAATAGGTTGAGAGCACAGGAAGACCCAAGGGAACAGGGGTGGGGGGGTGGGGGTAGGGGGTGGGGGTGGGGGAGGTGGGATGGAATACAGCTTCCAGAAAAGTAGGAAAGAGTGGGGTGTCAGGAGTGGGATGGGGCTGCAGATGTGGTTCAGTGGTAGAGAGCTTTTGCATACACAAGATCCTGGGTTCAGTCACCAGTGTCCCACACAAAGAAGTGGGATGTATCTAGCAAGATGGTATTCAAAAGTGATAAAGCTAACGAGACTCTCAGAAAGATGAATACTGAAAATTACTACCCACTGCACTGGTTTAGCTTCATAGGGCTACGGATGACATTAGCAGTGCTAGATGAAGCCAAATTAAAATGAGTTGACAGTGAATAGAAAGTGGGGTCAGAGGTAGGGAGTGGGTGGGAAAAAACAGATGTAGAAAACAGTTCGATATTAAGGGAGAAGAGTGGTACTTGGAAAGACATGTTAGGGGTCAAAGGTGAAACCTGAGTGCTAACCACTCCCTTGGCCAGAGCCTACAGCTCCTTTCTTGTCTGTCCCAGTTTGTCCCATTCCGAGATTATGTTGACCGATCGGGGAACCAGGTGCTGAGCATGGCACGCTTGGCCAAGGATGTGCTAGCTGAGATCCCTGAGCAACTGCTGTCCTACATGCGCACCAGGGACATCCAGCCTCGGCCTCCACCTCCTGCCAACCCCAGCACAACCTCAGCTCCAGAACAGCCCTGAGGACTCCACATATCCAATGCTTAGTGTTCTGCTTACCTGCCCACCCTCTGGAAGCTAAAGGTACCTGGAGTTCTGGACCTCGCCAGAAGAGTCATCTCAGGTGATCAGTGCTGGCTGAAAAGCTTTTTGCCCCCTGACTACAGAAAGGCCTGGCATGATCACCACCTACCTGCCTCATGCCAATAATAAAGCAGATCTTACTTCATCTGTTTCATGGGTGTTGGAGAGGGAGACTCGGGGACCCAGCACCTGGGGTCTCACCTAGAGGGAGGGATCAAAGATAGCTTCAGCTAGGTTAGCATCCATCCTAACACACTGATCCAGTCACTTCTATATAAAATTTCAAATAGTTTTTAAAAAACGTGTGTGTGTGTGTGTGTGTGTGTGTGTGTGTGTGTATTTGAATATTTTTTCCTCAGGAGAGACCCATAGCTTTCATCAAATTCTCAAAGGGGTTCCTCACCCCAAAATAGCTAGCCTTAAGACAACAGTGCAGTCCTAGCAGTAACAAGCCTGTAATCACAACAGCAACAAATTTTAAGAAAAAGTGGTGGTGCAGATCTCTTAAGTCTGAGGCGACAGCCTGTTCTACAGAGTGAGTTTCAGGACACTCAGAGCTACATTGAGTAACCTTGGCTCAAAAAAGAAAAAAAGAAAGAAAGAAAAAGCACTGTCGGGTGATAGAGCCAGTAATGGATCCCTGGCCTTGTGTGTACAAAGCCCTCAGTTCCATGGGGGTCAGGGGAAACCTATATAACTCTTTTACTTATTTATTCTGGTTGTTTTGTTTAGATAAAGTCTTGCTGTGTAGTAATCAGCCTCACCTGGCACTCATAGGCAGTCCAGGCAATCCTATCCCAGCCCTCATGAATGCTGAGATTACTAGCTAATTTTGAATTTTCTGGATGAGTATAATAGCTAGTATTTTCTTTGCAAATACGAGTCCAAACATTAGACTGTTAGACGATTTACAGACCTCATCTGTTTTAATCCTTAACATAACCCCAGGGCAAAGGTACTATATATTACCCCATTTGATAACTAGGAACCGAGACTGAGCTACACTAAGCCATTATTTACGAGAAATCCCAGTTTTACTCCAGACCCCACGATTTAAACAAACAAGTTCCTGGAGTGCCGGTTCTATTGGCATTTGTCGATGGAAGGGCGTGGTGTATGAAAACCAGCGCTTTAGTGTGCTGAATACCAAGTCTACATGAAGATAAAACTGAAGTTTTCAGGGAGTCTAACACCTTGGAAGATTTTTTTCATACTTTCAATGACAAAACTGCAAACACTGCTTAACAATGATGACCCTGACGTACAAGTTATCTGAAGCCCCACGAAATGATAGAAGAATTTTCGAGCTCTGGGTTTACAAACAAGGAACTCGAAGAAGAATTCTACAACTTTCCCACGTTCACACTGAAAGTGTCAGTCATAGTCAATGGGCTGTGTGTTTTGACACCGTCTTCCAATCAGCAACCAGTAACCATGTAGTCTAGCGCTGCCAATCTAAATCCCTCCGCTTTACCGTAAAGCACCAGGAACCTCCCCAAACTCAGTTCCATCGTTGAGCCACGCCTTCCCTCCGCCTCGTCACCTTTCCGTTCCACACTACGTCTGCAGCCCCGCCCCTTGCTTCCCTAAGTCCCGCCCTTTCCCTGCAGCTTTGTTGGGGTTCTTTCCTAGTTGTGTCTTTCTCCCTGATTCAGCTCCACCTTCCAAGCTCATCCAAAGCTCCGCCCTGTCTTTCTCGGGAGCCTCGGGCCCACTCTTCCGGCCGCCGAGTAGCATCAAGGCGCCGCTTTCCGGAGGCTCCGCCTCCTAGACACAAGCCCCGCCCATACCGGCCTATTCTTCCTCCGTCGCCCCGCCCCTGCCCATAACTGCGGGCCCCTGCGGCTTCCGTGGCGTCCCTCGGGCTCCGAGCCCTGCCCCCAGCTCCGCCTCGCCTGCGCTCCCGCCCCGTCCCACCCCATCGCCTTCCACAGAGACTAAGGCTAGGTCCCCACCGCAGCCGCCGCGCCAGCAGGAGGGAGGGAGCAGGAGGCGGCAGCAGAGGGGGGAGGGGAAGAAGGGCGGGCTCCTCACGCCCAGCCTCGCGCTGCTCGTCCGTGTTCGCAGATTCGCCACAAACGGCCCGAGGACCCCACCCCCCACCCCACCCGCTTCCCACGCGGCGACTTCAGTCTCCAGAAACTCCCCCTAGACCATGGAGGCACTCCTCTGAACCTATGCGGTGTCCAGACATCTTTTCCAGGCCCAGAGGATGGTCGTTCGCGTCTCGGCGGACCGGCGGGGAGCCGTGGCGAAAGTGCGTCTATGCAGCGCCACGGGGCCGCGTTTACCCAGGCGGACGCCGTCGCCGTCGCTGCTTCTGCTGCTGCCGCTGCCACAGCCTTTGCCGCCACGGTCGCGCTGCCGCTGTCCCTGTGCCGCCTCCGGGAGCCCCCCTTATTGTCCCGGCGGTACCGGGTTCCCTGACCATTAGACCCCAAAGCTCGAGAAACACGAGGGTGCTTGCGGAATTGCGACACTGGGGCGCCGGCGGGACCGGGAGCGGCAGGGGTCAGCGCGGGAAGCCGGGCCAGAGCGTGCGGGACAGGAGCCGGGGTGGCCAGTTCCGCGTCCCGGAGTTCGGGTTTCCCCTTCCCGGCCGGTCTTTGCCCGCTGGCCTCCCCACGCGGGGTCGGAGCCCCGGCGGGCGCCCCCGGCGATGAGCCCGGACTGGAGGTGGCCGGTGAGTACGTGCCGGGGCCGGGCGGCAGTACCAGTGGAGAAGGGGCCACCCAGGAGGGGCGTGCTAGACGCCTCCTAGCCCCTTGGGCGGGGAGAATTGACAGACCATTCGTTTGCGGCGAGCGTCCGCGGCAACAGTGTGTGTCCTTTGGGGTTGCCTGGGCCACTGGCAGGAGGGAACCCTTGTTTGACTTGTTACACTTTGACAAAAAGGAAGCGGCACAGCATCCGGGAGACCGTGCTCGGGCACCGCGGCCCTGGTCCCACCCCCTTGTCCCTTACTTCCTTCAGCTCCTGGAGTTCCTGGGAGTAGATGCTTCCTCCATACCTCTGGGCACCAGGGCTTTCAGAGCTAAGTTCTGGTCACACCTTTGTGCCTCTGACACCAGGTCCCTGGGGGCACTGTGCCAGTTCGGGAACCAGGCCAGCAAAGCCAGAGTGGCAGCGTTCACCAGGGACCCGGCTTGGAAAGAGTTGAGCTTGTTTGTGCCTATAATTGGTTTCGTGTTTAAAGGCACAGCAGCAGCAGATAGGAAATAGAAGTGAGTTGGAGTTGAATGTGTAGCTTGGAAGTCAGAGGCCGTCGACAGAGGGACTAGAACTGCTCACTCTCGTGGTTAAGCCTCAGGAGGAGAGGCTGAAAGTCAGTGTTTGTCAGGGAAGTCAGGCAGGCCTTGTATTGGGGAACCCAAGCACTCTAGTTCACCTCATCCTGAGAGAAATTGGGGCAGTGGCTGACTAAGCTGGGCTCTCTGGGGTTTGGTGCCATCTGCTGTTGCTACTCACCCAGAAACATTGGGGTGGGGGAGGGTTAGCCCTTGAAAACTCTGGAACTCAGTGCCTAGATTTTTATTTTCCTGTTTGTGCCCTTAGGGCCTGGCACTTGGTAGGTCCTGGATTAATGGAGCATGGATCTGTAAATGAGGAAATAAGTGTAGCCTGTGCTGTTTTCTCTGGGCAGATGGCCGTTTTCACATGGTTCCTCCCTCTATCTCCACCCAGTTCCAGGGCTGGAGTGAGGGTCTCCATAAAGACCTCAGTAATACACTGCCTGTGCAGTCCAGTGGTTTCTGTTGGACTCTAGGACTGACCCATTGGCCACTCACTCAGACTCACACATAGGCAACTTTTATCCTTAATCTGATCTCCCTCAACTTCTAATCTGGTGGTCTCATTCAGTTATTCATTCAACAGGCTTTTCATTTATTTGTCAAGGCTTGAGAGTCTAGTGCTTGCTAGGAACTGGGAATTTAGAAATAGATAGGTCTGGTGTCTACTGAAGGTCTCTCAGGAGATTGGGAGAAGACAGAACTGGAAAATGCCACCCTGGAGGTGAGAAGAGACTGCTGTAGAAACAGTTTTTCCATGGGAGAGTCAAAGAAGTCATAGTAAAGGTGTCATTTGAACCAGGTTTTGAAGAATTTGTAGGAGCCCACCAATCAGCATTCCTAATAGCCTTTGTACCTTGAGAGATTGTAACATTTAGGGAATGGTAGGCTGCTGTGTGTGGACAATTGTACTTACTGAGAAGAATCTAGAAAGGACTAGGACTAGAGTGAAAGGAATCCTGTGAATGTTATCCTAGATAGCTTGAATATTATCCTAAGAAGCTGGGGGAGCAGTGGGAGGCTTTTAATCATGTCATTGGTATGATCACTGCTACTTGGAGAGATTTGGCTAAAAGAACCAAGACATAGGCAGGATGACCAAGCAATAGGTCTAGAGGACCTGTGCCAAGACCTTGGTACAGGAGCTGGCACTTGGAGATGCTCTAAAGAGAGGCTGGTGACCTTGTGAGAAGGAAGACTGGAGAAAGTAGGCTGTATGGTGAAGGGACTGGAAGCTCTTGTCAGGTATGTGCTAACTGATCGGTATATTCTAGATGTGACAGCATGGGGGTGGACTTTGATGTGAAGACCTTCTGCCACAACTTGCGGGCAACTAAGCCACCATATGAATGCCCTGTGGAGACCTGTCGCAAGGTTTACAAGAGTTACAGTGGTATTGAGTACCACCTGTACCACTATGACCACGACAGCCCACCGCCCCCACAACAGACCCCACTGCGCAAGCACAAAAAGAAAGGGCGCCAGTCACGACCAGCCAATAAGCAGTCACCCAGTCCCTCTGAAGTCTCACAGTCACCAGGCCGAGAGGTGATGAGTTATGCTCAGGCCCAGCGCATGGTAGAGGTGGACCTGCATGGCCGTGTCCACCGCATCAGCATCTTTGACAACCTGGATGTGGTGTCGGAGGATGAGGAGGCCCCTGAGGAGGCTCCAGAGAATGGCAGCAACAAGGAGAACACCGAGACACCTGCAGCTACACCTAAGTCAGGCAAGCATAAGAACAAGGAGAAACGCAAGGACTCCAACCACCACCACCACCACAGTGCTCCCGCCAGTGCTGCTCCCAAACTGCCTGAGGTGGTGTATCGTGAGCTAGAGCAAGACACCCCTGATGCACCACCCCGGCCCACTTCCTACTACCGGTAAGGCCACCACCACCTTCTACCTCTAGCCCTGCCGAGGGAGTGAACTGTCCCTTAGCCCTGTAGACCCATGCTAGGTCCTGCATTCAGTGCGTTATAGCCATCTCTTCTTCCCCCCCTTTTTAATTTAAATAAGGCTTGGTTTGGGGGTTTTGGATTTTGCAGGGGGCTTGTTTGTTTGTTATCTGTATAAGAGTCCTGGCTGTTGTGAAACTTAACTATGTAGCCCAAGCTGGCCTTGAATTGACAAGCGAGCCACCTACCTCTTGCTTCCTGAATGTTCTCTGACATTGTACCCAGCTATAGCCACCTCATTATTCTCAGAACTCTCTTAAGCAGTCATTGTTCTCATTTCAGAGAGTGCCAGGCCTGTCAAAAGTCACTTGCTAGGCATCTCTGAACTGAGCTTGAAACCCAAGTCTCCCGAGCCTCAGAGCTGCACTGTTGCCTTGCACCCACCATCTCAGCTATAATGTTTGACCCTTTCTACCTTTTCACTGCATGGCCATGTGCTCTAGAAACCTCATCTGCACAATATGTGCGGTGTTCTTCCCTAGGGCAGGAGACATTGGCTTCAGAAGGCCCTAAATGCAGGTGATAAATCTGTGATGTAATTTCCCTACTGTTATGTTAGTGTTACCTGTCCTTTAACAACTCTGTAATCAGTATTTCCATGTTGACATAGTACCTCTCCAATGGCTCTTTTATTTATTTCTTTGTATTCCATTCCTTCTAAGAGCTAGTCATAGTGGTTCCTATTGAAGTTGCCGACATTCATGGTTTAAAAAAATCTTTTCATGTTTATTTATTTGTGTGTCTGCACATACACTTACATCATAGCACCTGTGGAAGCTAGAGGACTACCTGTGGAGTCATTTCTCTCCTACATGCAGGTCCCAGGTCCCAGGATAGGATTTAGGTCATTGGATTTGATAGCAAGCACCTTTACCCATTTAACTGTCTTGCTGGCCCTGAAGCCACAGACAAAATAACATAATAAAGCTAATTCGGTTAACATGAAAAAAAAAGATGTACAGTGTATGGACAATGGGTGGTGAACTATATGTAGAAATCTCAGCCACAGGATGTTATCAGAACCATGTGTAAAACCCACTTGGAGTCCTGGCCACCAAAGCTAAGAAATCAAGTTTGTTCGTTTATATTTATTGTAAAGGCTCTTGTGTAAAAAGTGGTTTTTACCTAAATATGCAGTCCACTTGATATTACAGTAACTGCCTGGGAATACAATGACACAATGTATTACATATATTACTTTTCTCTCACTTGTCCAAGTTTTCTCCTTTTATCGGTTCAGCTCTGTTCCCCCTTTCTGGTTTTCTACTCTTTTCTCTTGGAATTTACTACCATACGTCTTTACCCCCCAACAGGCCTCTCTTTGGACCTTCCTCTCCTCTAATGGCTCTTGGCATGCATAATCTCACAGGCAGTCCAGCCCAACTTACTCATCTGCTTCTCTTCCTCCCCCACACAGTCACTTTTCTCCTGGGATCAGCTCTTTTCTCTAGAGGGGCAGTTTGCAGCTAGTATGTTGCAGTCCGTTGGGGGTTATGTTATTGTAATTATCATAGTTAGCAAAATTCCTCATGTTTTGAAAGTGACTTTTGTAAAACCTTGAGAAGGTCTGAGGTCATCACTCAAATAACATTTTCCCTTGCTCAAATTCCAGTGCACTTCATGAGGGGGAGGGAGAGGGTGGTGTGTCAGCTGTTGTGCCAAGAATTGTACATGACACACTGCCCACCTATCTGTGCCACAGTCTGTAATCTGGGAGCCTGTGGGAGTATGTTGTGTACCATCACATACTGTCATGTGTCAAGGCAGAGGACCAGGCAAGACCTGATGTTTAAGAGAACTAGTGCAAGCCCTAGAACCATCCAGCTACTGCACACCAGCTCTGATCATACCCATGTTCCAGGATCACGAGTTGAACTCACCTTGGGTAAGAGGGAAAGGGCTATGGAAGAAGCTGCCTCCTACACACATTTTAGTCTCCCTCCTCCCTGCTACCCCCAACATGCCTTTCAATTGAACAACACCGAGTATCTATTTCTGTATAGTGAATCAGACATGATCCCTGCCTCTGTCTAGAGAAGGAGTTAGGCACAAACAGCTATAATTCAAGGCAGAGTGGGTTAGGGCTATACAAAAGCTAATAATAAAGTTGACATTTATTGAATAGTTGCTCCCTGTGAAGCACTGTTCTAAGCAGTGTCAGGCAGATCATATTAGCATTGCCACTATAGAGAAGGAAACCAAGACTCAGAGGGCTTAAGACTTAAGGTCATATACTGTCATACAGAGACCAGGCAAATGGCCTCAGAGCTTCTATGCGTCTGACTTGCTTGTATTCGTTTCCCATGTGGAGAGAGGAATTAACATTCTGCTGTAACATGCTGTGTACCACATGACTTAGCTGCTCCCCTATCCCCTTAGATGCAGGGCCTTGTGTATCCTAGGCTAGCTTCTGACTCACTGTGTAGTAGCCTTGAACTTTTGATTCTTCTGCCTCTAACTCTTGAGTGCTAGGATTTACAGTTAGGCCATCACACCTGGTTTTATGGGGTGTCAGGGATTGAACCAGGGCTTTGTGCATGCTAGGCAAACAGTGTACTGACTGAGTATGTCCCCAGCTCTTTATCCATTGCCTTTTGCAGTGTCATTTAAAGTTATCATTTACTGAATATAGTAAAGCTTTGATGCAGGGCAGAGCAGTGATGTCCTGACATGACAGAGTGGCAGTGACAAAGTTTAAAACCAGGTTTGTTAAGAGCCAAAGTCCTGTTCTTGTCTTGTACTCTATAGTTGATAATGCTAGGGTCTAGGTGACCTAAGGCAGGGCAAGGTGGGTGCCTGTTGTGTCACAGCAACCTGGAGCAGCCCCTGCTCTAGGCCTGCTGGCTTGGAGCCTGAGTGCCAAAGTGGATGTGAAAAGGCTGGGGCCAAAGATCAGATGCTAGCTCTGTCACTCCTTGGTGCTATCTGTTATAGATTATTAACAGTTTTTCTCAAAGCTTCACTTTCTTCATCTACAAATAAATAAGATAAGAACACTGATCTGCTAGCTGTAATAGAGAATAGATGTAATTTGGCCTGGTGCCTGACCCATAGTAAATGCCCAGCCAGTCATAGCTATTATTGTCTTTCAAGGCTATCCAGTATGTAGCTTTTGGAAGACTCCTAGCACCTCCTGAAAGAAGGTTCATGGTGTCTTTGGTACTTGTCAACTTTGCTAAAACAGGCCTGTATTCATCTGCCAGTGTTGTCCAAAGAACTGCCTTCTTCTGACTATACAACCCCCATACTCCTATGATGGACCCTCATTGTTCCAACATTTCGCCTTTTAAGGGGTCTAGCTGAGCCTCTTTGCTTAAGGGAAGACAGCATCATATGACAGCCGCAACATGAGTACTAGAGAGGTAGGCTTGTGTTTATGATCTAGCTTAAGGGCACTTTCTTACAAGTAAGCTAAGGAAGTTAACTTCCCCCACATTTAGGTTTCCTTTTCTGCAAGACAGAAATTCTAGTAACTATGAATATGGGGTGAAGGTAAGGCTAGAAGGAGACACGCGTACATGGATCTTCAAACTACCTGTGTGCACTTCAGGTACATCGAGAAGTCTGCAGAGGAGCTGGATGAGGAAGTAGAGTATGACATGGATGAGGAGGACTACATCTGGCTGGATATCATGAATGAGCGACGGAAGACCGAGGGAGTGAGTCCTATCCCACAGGAGATCTTTGAGTACCTAATGGACCGGTTGGAGAAGGAGTCCTACTTTGAGAGTCACAATAAAGGTGACCCCAATGCACTAGTGGATGAAGATGCCGTGTGCTGTATCTGCAATGATGGCGAGTGCCAGAACAGCAATGTCATCCTCTTCTGTGACATGTGCAACTTGGCTGTGCACCAGGAGTGCTACGGTGTCCCCTATATCCCTGAGGGCCAGTGGCTGTGCCGCCGTTGCCTGCAGTCACCTTCTCGTGCAGTTGACTGTGCTCTGTGCCCCAATAAGGGTGGTGCCTTTAAGCAGACAGATGATGGCCGCTGGGCCCACGTGGTGTGTGCCTTGTGGATACCTGAGGTCTGCTTTGCCAACACAGTCTTCCTAGAACCTATTGACAGCATTGAACACATCCCACCAGCCCGCTGGAAGCTCACCTGCTACATTTGCAAACAGCGGGGCTCTGGAGCCTGCATCCAGTGCCACAAGGCCAACTGCTACACAGCCTTCCATGTGACATGTGCCCAGCAGGCTGGCCTTTACATGAAGATGGAACCTGTGCGGGAGACAGGTGCCAATGGCACCTCCTTTAGTGTCCGCAAGACAGCCTACTGTGACATCCACACACCCCCAGGTTCTGCTCGCCGCCTGCCTGCCTTATCCCACAGTGAGGGTGAGGAGGAGGAGGATGAAGAAGAAGATGAGGGTAAGAGCTGGAGCTCAGAGAAGGTTAAGAAAGCCAAGGCCAAGTCCCGGATTAAGATGAAGAAAGCTCGGAAGATCTTGGCAGAGAAGCGGGCAGCAGCACCTGTGGTGTCTGTGCCCTGCATCCCGCCACACAGGTACATGGGCAGCAGTGGGCAGGAAGGGGAGGGGAGAAGCTCTGAGAGGGATTGTGGGGCTTAATTAGAGTTGCCTGCTTGCCTTCCCATCAGAGTTGCTTGAAAGTGAAAAAGAAAGTAAAAAAGGTAACCTTAAACCAGGTGGTGGTGGCACACGCCTTCAATCCCAGCAGAGGCAGGCGATCTCAGTGAGCTTGAGGCCAGCCTGGTCTACAAAGCGAGTTCCAGAACAGCCAGGACTGTTACACAGAGAAACCTTGTTTTGGGGGGGGGGGGGCATCTTAAGTCAC
The DNA here is from genome assembly GCF_017639785.1 of Mesocricetus auratus. Classification (NCBI taxonomy): domain Eukaryota; kingdom Metazoa; phylum Chordata; class Mammalia; order Rodentia; family Cricetidae; genus Mesocricetus; species Mesocricetus auratus. Next base: position 173,686,663 of record NW_024429266.1, read on the forward strand.
CTACCTGACTTTTGCATTAGGCACCAGAAACTCTGAACCTTTATCTAGCAGATGGAGCATGTATTTAAGCTGCCCTTCTTTTTGATGGTGCGGTTTGTTAAAATGAAGGATCCTCTGAGGAAAAGTGATCCTCCAATGAAAGAATGAGTGAAAAGTGGGGAGGAAAAGGCTCAGAAAGTTATGAAGGGGCTGGGATGCAGCTCAGTTGTCAGATGGCACAGAAATAAGTGCATAGCATGTGTAACTTGATCATGCACAGATGCTTCAGTGTCATCTGTGATCCTAAGGGCCACCTTCCCATGTTGTCTGTGCCCTGTGGAGTGCTGCTCAGTCAGGCTGTGATTGTCAATTGTTTTTAGCTGTCTTGTGTTGTCTGGTTGACTTCACTATAGGTTTCTGTCCCTGTAATTTATCTTCTCTTGATCGTACCAAAAAGGCCAACAGGTGATGGGGTACATTATCTTCACCACAGGCTCAATCCGAGAGGTCAGAGTCTAACTGTGCCCTGGGCTGCTGTGGCTAAGCAGACTTAAGAGGCTGACTGACACTGTTCCACTTAGTGATGAGAGCTTGGTTTCCTTTCTGCTGTGTTGTACCACTCAAGATACTGTTAATTATGTCTTGAGCCCAGAATTCCAAGCTGCTCCTTCCCTTCTTCCTCTTCCTTGTTTTCTTTTTGAGGCAGAATCTCTTGTAGTAGGCTGGGCTAGAACTCCATATAGAGCCAAAGATTACCTTGAGCTTCTGGATCCTTTTGCCTCCATTTCCTAAGTGCTGGGATTACAGGTGTGGGCTACTTACTATGCTTGGTTTTCCAGACATTTCTGGTAAGCATCATAGCCCCTATTTGTCCTCATTCAGGAACTCTTACAGGCAGTCAGGACCTAGCAGGTTTTTACTTTGTTCCCTGGTTCCCAGACTCAGTAAGATCACCAACCGCCTGACCATCCAGAGGAAGAGCCAGTTCATGCAGAGGCTACACAGCTACTGGACTCTGAAACGACAGTCACGGAATGGGGTCCCACTACTCCGGCGTCTGCAGACACACCTTCAGTCTCAGAGGAACTGTGATCAAGTTGGGGTACCGTGTCTGAATCCCTATGGGCTGTGGAAACTAGTACCAAAAGGGCAAGGATCAAAATTTGTAGTGATAGCCTCCAGTATCAAAGAACTTAGGATTTTTTTTCACCTTTAAAGTAACCCCAAAGCAGGGTCAGCATGAAATCTATATATTACCGGGTTGATGGAAAGGCATTGTTCCTGTGTGCTCATTAATTCAACAAACATACTGAACATCATTGTGTTAGACCCTGGTAACATGTAGATGGAGATACTACTGATAAACTACTGGGCTTCCTCCTTGGACTTGCCCTGGCTTTGTCCTAGGTTTCCTGCACTCCTCTTCTGGCTCACCATCTGATGCCCCTTTTACCTCTACAGAGAGATTCTGAAGATAAGAACTGGGCCCTCAAAGAACAGCTCAAGTCCTGGCAGCGGCTCCGGCATGACCTGGAGCGAGCTAGACTGCTGGTGGAGTTGATCCGCAAGCGAGAGAAACTCAAAAGGGAGACGGTGAGTGCTCCTGGGCCAGCCCTGGTTCTTCTCTCTCTCTCTCTCTCTCTCTCTCTCTCTCTCTCTCTCTCTCTCTCTCTCTCTCTCTCTCTCTCTCTCTCTCTCTCTCTCTCCCCCTCTCCCTCTCCCTCTCTCCCTCTGTGTGTGTGGGGGGGGTAGGGGGAAGGAGGCACCAAAGCCCATAACAGCATTGAGTGTCCTATCACTATGTGCTTTTAAGCCTGTGGGAAGCTGAGTATCAAAGGATCACAGAATCCTAACCTCTGACTCAGGCAGCTCAGGCCAGGAGTTCAAGGAGGGGGAACCAACGTGGATAGAGACAGCTTTCTTTCTATGGGGCCTGGATGAGAAAAGCATGTTCCTAAGCCAGTAGGGACCATCTCCTTTGACCTCTGCTGGGGGACTGGCCAGGGCCTGGCTGATCTAGCCCTTTTGTGTGCCAGATCAAGATCCAGCAGATTGCCATGGAAATGCAGCTGACCCCTTTCCTCATCCTCCTCCGAAAAACCTTGGAACAGCTCCAAGAGAAGGACACAGGCAACATCTTCAGCGAGCCGGTCCCTCTGTCTGAGGTAACCGAATTGGACGAAGTAAGAATCCCTTCCCCTCGCTCCAACTTCTTTCTCCTCTTCTCCCAGTTGGACCCCTGCTGCAGGTCTGGCCCAGGGACTAGGTGGGGACCTAAACATAAAAGGTTTGGTGGCTCTGGGGCAGGATGAACTAGAGCCACATCTGCCACCTGGACTCTTGTCCTTACCACACCCCAAGAACTCAGAATGGGAGGCCATCTTCACTCCTTCGCCAGAGTCTGCCAGATGAATAATCACAAGGCAGAAAGATTAGAATGGAAACTGTAGAAGGTTCAGATCTAAAGAGCTAGCTCTGAAGCACTAGGTCACTTTTCTCTCTGAAAGGTATAAAACGAAACATCTGAGGCAGCAGCCATACCACAAACCTTATGATAAGCAAGAACAACAGTAAGAATACAAGGCAGTACAATCTTAGAGAAGTCTCATGACTTTTTTTTTTCTTATTAAAGCTGCTCATGGTTCCAGGAAATAGATTTATCTGCATTTTCATCACCATTTTCCAGGAGAGGAAAATAAGGCCCAGAGAAGTTAAGAGACTACCATGGTCACACAGCTTGTGACTAGTGAAATCAGGATTAGAACTTCCCTTGTACTACATGCCTGCCTCTTAACTGTGGGGGGAAGAGGTTGCTAGATGCATTTCAGGGGTGGGAGGGCTGTTAAGAGTAGGATTTGGGAGAATAAGAACAGATCTCCACTTAAAGACACTTACCCTGCTCTCCCAGGTACCTGACTACCTAGACCACATCAAAAAGCCCATGGATTTTTTCACCATGAAGCAGAACTTGGAGGCTTATCGCTACTTGAACTTTGATGATTTTGAGGAGGACTTCAACCTCATTGTCAGCAACTGCCTAAAGTATAATGCCAAGGACACCATCTTCTACAGGGCAGCAGTGCGACTCCGTGAGCAGGGTGGCGCTGTGCTCCGGCAGGCCCGGCGCCAGGCAGAAAAAATGGGCATTGACTTTGAGACGGGCATGCATATCCCTCACAACCTGGCTGGAGATGAGGCCCCACACCACACTGAAGATGGTGGGTGATGAGTCATCTGCATGCATAGAGGCCAATGCCAGAGATGGACAGCTTTCCAAAAGTCCCTTCCTGGGAGCAGGCAGTACAGGCAAAAAGCAGCTGAGCAGCAGCAGGCTATCCCCAGGAATGCTCCCCAAGAAGCCAGACAGGGTGAATGGATAGCTGGGCCACCATTCTACATACTAGTGCTGCCATTTGTAGTGCTTCCTGGGAGAAGCCAATGGGAAGAGTGGGTTCCTGCTGCCTGCCCAGGTTCAGGGGGCCCAATGGGCTGCCCTGAGCCTGACCTTTCTTCCCCCAACTCTCCCTGGCAGCAGAGGAAGAACGGCTGGTCCTGCTGGAGAACCAGAAACACCTTCCAGTAGAAGAGCAGCTCAAGTTGTTGCTGGAGCGGCTAGATGAAGTCAATGCCAGCAAGCAGAGTGTGGGCCGTTCCCGGCGTGCAAAAATGATCAAGAAAGAGATGACAGCATTGCGGCGGAAGCTTGCTCACCAGCGGGAGACTGGCCGGGATGGGCCTGAGCGTCATGGCCCGTCTAGCCGGGGCAGTCTGACACCCCACCCAGCAGTCTGTGACAAAGATGGACAGACAGACAGTGCCGCAGAAGAGAGTAGCAGCCAGGAGACAAGCAAAGGTCTGAACCCCATAGCAAGATGGACCCCAAAGCAAGTCAGATTTTGGCTCTGCAGTACATACTCAGACCTGCTGTCCCCTAGGTAGAGGTCCTTTCTGCATAACTAGCTGCATTTTCTCCTTCATTCCCCAGTCAGAGGCCTCTTAGCTGCCTTTCTGGCTCTTGGTATGAATTGTTCTGAATCCTCAACCCCAAAATCATTCCCCCAATTCTAGACAGAGTAATTATCCTATATTCCCAGGATGTGACCCTGGACATCTACCCTTCATTTTCATGTCAGGCCCCTCACCAACTCTCCTTCTCTCTTTCTCTGCTCCAGGCCTGGGTCCCAACATGTCCTCAACCCCCGCACATGAGGTGGGCAGGAGAACCTCAGTTCTGTTCTCCAAAAAGAACCCGAAGACAGCTGGACCGCCCAAGAGGCCGGGCCGGCCCCCCAAAAACCGGGAGAGCCAGATGACCCCCAGCCACGGAGGCAGTCCTGTGGGGCCCCCCCAGCTCCCCATCATGGGCTCCCTGCGGCAGCGCAAGAGGGGTAGGAGCCCCCGGCCCAGTTCGAGTTCAGACAGCGACAGTGATAAGTCCACAGAAGACCCCCCAATGGGTGAGCCTCATCATCACCCAGCCCATCCCCCCAAGAGTGAGCAGAGCTACCCTTCTTCCCAGTATACTTTCTTTGAGTTCTCCCTGTATTTCCCTATAAAAGACAGCTAGACGGGCCCTTAGGAGTTCTTGAATTCTATTCCCTCATCCTTCATTTGTGAAAACTGAGACCCAAAGATACTGACCCAGTCAGGTTCCCATTCAAGTCCATCTCCCCGTATCACTTTACCTTTTCTCTTCTCTCCTTCCTTGGGGAACTTCCTGCCCTTTAAGTCCTTTGTATCTTTAGGCCAAGGGAAGGTGAATGTCAGTGTTTGGCCCTGGTAGAACTGCTCAGAGCTATCTTTGCTGGCCGGAGTTTGCAGGAATTTTTCAGCCCAGAAAGAACCTACACTCACTTCACCTTGCCTCCATACTGGCTCTGATCTACTGCTTTCTGACCAGTTGGTTCCTTCCCTCCTCCTCTTCCCTCTAAGACTTACCAGCCAATGGCTTCAGCAGTGGGAACCAGCCAGTGAAGAAGAGTTTCTTGGTATACCGTAACGACTGCAACCTTCCCCGGAGCAGCTCAGACTCTGAGTCCAGCAGCAGCAGCAGCAGCAGTGCCGCCTCAGACAGGACCAGGTACTAGCCCTGAAGATAGGATGCAGCCTTCGGGATGCCTTTCCAGGTTCTCCCATGAAAGCTGGGTGGCAGCCATTTTCATTCAAAGGAAGGAGTTCAAATCCAAGTGTCCCTACAAAATAAATGGGATGAATCAGTCACCCTAACAGAACAGAGGTTCTGTTAAGTTAAGCTGATACTTTATAGAGCAATGCAAACTGGTGCCCTGGCCCGTAGATGTACTTTATTTTGGGCACTAAGATGTTTCTGATCGCTGACTACAGATGCTGGAGAGATGGCTCAGCAGTTAAGAGTACTGGTGTTCTTCCAGAGGACCCTGGTCCAATTCCCAGCACCCTCACAGTGTAGCTCAAGTTCCAGGAGGATCTGATACCCTCTTCTGGCTTCCACAGACACTGCAAACACATGGCACACATAGAGGCAGGCAAAATGCCTGTGCAGATAAAATGGGGTGGGGGGTGTGGGAGAGATGACTCAGCGGTTAAGAGAACTGATTGCTCTCCCAGAGGACCTGAATTCAAGTCTCAACACCCACATGGCAGCTTAGAACTGTCTTTAACTCCAGTTCCAGGGCATCTGGCATCCTCACACAGTCATACATGCAGACAAAATACCAATTCACATTTAAAAAATTTTTTTAATCCCAGCACTTGGGAAGCAGAGGCAAGAGGATCTCTGTGAGTTCGAGGCCAGCCTGGTCTACAGAGCAAGTTCCAGGACAGCCTCCAAAACAATACAGAGAAACCCTGTCTCAAAAACAAAAACAAAAAAAAACAACCAAAAAAACCCCAGGGAGGTAGAATTAAATTTCTTAAAAAGCAAAATACTGAATCCACATAAAATTCTTACACTGTGTTCTCTTTAAAAATTAGAGGATGGGACTGGAGAGATGGCTCAGAGGTTAAGAGCACTGACTGCTCTTCCAGAGGTCCTGAGTTCAATTCCCAGCAACCACATGGTGGTTCACAACCATCCATAATGAGATCTGGTGCCCTCTTCTGACGTGCAGACATACATGGAGGCAGAATGTTGTATTCATAATAAATAAATAAATCTTTTAAAAAAAATTAAGAGGATCAGGGGTTGGAGAGATGGCTCAGCGGTTAAGAGCACTGACTGCTCTTCCAGAGGACCTGGGTTCAATTCCCAGCACCCACATGGCAGCTTACAGCTGTCTGTAACTCCAATTCCAGGGGACCTGACACCCTTACACAGACATACATGCAGGCAAAACACCAATGCACGTGAAATAAAGTAAATAAATTATTAAAAAAAAATCAGAGGATCAAGCCAGGCGTGGTGGTGACCCATACCACCTTTAATCCCAGCACTCGAGACAGAAGTAGGTGGATGTCTGTGAGTTTAAGGACAACCTAGTCTACAGAGTAAGTTCTAGGACAGCAGGACAGCAAGGGCTACACAAAACCTTTCTCAGAGGATCATCTGGGTGTGGTTGCTCATACCTATAACTCCAGCACTTGAGAGGTTGAAGTAGGGTTGCTGCAAACTCAAGGTTAGCCTGGGCTATAGAGTAAGTTCTAGTCTAGCCATGGCTACATATGTTCCCTGTCTCGAGGACTGAGGATGTATCTCCTTGGTGGAACACTTGTCTTAGCTTGTGTGAGGCCCTAAGATCAATCTCAGGTTCTTCAGAAGTAGAGGATCTGGCAGCTCTGGTCAGTATTGTTTATAGACAGACAGGCTTTCTGCTCAGTGACTGACAGCTCTACATTAGTCTGATTTACTAGAGTAACAAACCCCTAAAGTGTGTGAGTTGCAAACTTCATACAGTCTCTACTTTTCAAAAGTCTACATTTGAGTATTTAACAAGGAGAGGACCCCTGCCATGCAATTCCCCATTTCCCCCTCTGAATTGCATTCTAATTGTCTTTCTACAGCACAACACCCTCAAAACAAGGCCGGGGCAAGCCCTCCTTCTCTAGGGGCACATTCCCAGAGGACAGCAGTGAAGATACCTCAGGCACTGAAAACGAGGCCTACTCCGTGGGCACTGGCCGCGGCGTGGGCCACGGCAGTAAGTACCCTCACCCAAAGTCAGGGGTGCTGGGGACCCAGTTTCAAGGCCTTGCCAGCTCCTCAGCTGATGATCCGCCCCCTCTCTCCCATTCCTGTGAAGTGGTAAGAAAGAGTCTGGGTCGAGGAGCTGGCTGGCTGTCAGAAGATGAGGACTCCCCATTGGATGCTCTGGACCTTGTGTGGGCCAAATGCCGAGGTTATCCATCATATCCTGCTCTGGTAGGCCTATGGTTTCTTGTCCTTACCCCTTACTTTCCAGCCCTAGGAATGGGATTCATAAGTGTAGCTTCACCCTTTCCCTGCCAAGCTACAGAGCACGGGGCTCCTTAGCAAGTAGACTTAAAACAGATGTAGCTTGAGGACCCCAGAGAGATCCCAGTTAGTTTCTCACCTCTCGCTATCTCTTCTCTTGCCCTTTAGACTTGAAATAATATGGCAAGATCAATACCACAGTCCCAGTAACATATTCTTCAGTTATAGTCTTAATTCTTAGATAATGGTAGCTTTGGGGAAGAACTGACTTAACCAAACTGGGCTTGTATTATACCCTCAGATCATTGATCCAAAGATGCCCCGAGAAGGTATGTTCCACCATGGGGTTCCCATCCCTGTACCACCACTGGAGGTTCTAAAACTTGGGGAACAGATGACACAGGAAGCCCGAGAGCATCTCTACCTCGTTCTCTTCTTTGACAACAAACGAACCTGGTAAGAAAAGAGGGGGTGCATTTGGTGTCACCTAAAGCCATAGATATAAACACGGCCAACTGTGATGTAGGGCAGACTGCCAAGAGACACAACAACAGATTAGGTTATTATAAGGTATTGAGGGGGCACACTTAGAATAGCTTAAGCAAAAGGGTGTACTTGTCCTGAGTGACTGGCTGAGTGGGCAGGAGCTGGCAAACAACTGTAACTACAAACTAAGAGACCATCCGTGACTGGCAAATGTAGGGTGGCTCCCTCCCTGCTCACACTCAGATGTCTTCTAGACTTACTTTTCCCAGTACTTCATCTATAGTAACGAAGGGGGAAAAGCAAGCATAAACATTTCGGCTTTATACTCATGAGGCAGAGGCAGGCGTATCTCTGAGGTCGGGGCCAGCTAGGACTACACTGAGAAAACAAAAAGGAGAAGAAAATTTGGCTTTAAATTCCTCTTGTCAATTTTTTGTTAATCGCCTGCAGATGATAATCTGTATAGTCTCTCTGAAACAGCTGGGCTAGAATACCTATTTGAGGTTTTTATACCCATAAAATGCCCCGTGGTTATGCCGTAGAATTAATGTCTTCCCAGTGAGAAATCACTCCTCATACTTGGGGGGGGGGGTGTTTGCTCGCCTTTAATCCCAGCACTCAGGAGGCAGAGGCAGGCGGATCTCTGTGAGTTCTGAGACCAGCCTGGTCTACAGAGCGAGTTCCAGGACAGCCTCCAAAGCCACAGAGAAACCCTGTCTCGAAAAACCAAAATAATAATACCATGCAACTGATTCTGGCTAATGCACAAAAGGGAACCAGCCTCAAACAGAATATTTAACAACTTCTATAGGTCTTAGGCTCTCTATTCCACATACACTGTCATCTTAAATCTCTTCTAGGCCATGCTCCCAGGTTACAAGAGAGACAGGAGACTGCAAATCTGGCCACTTGGGCAGTGAGATTTATATAGCAAAGAAATTACCATAATTATTTAAGTACACCAGTGTTTTTTTTTCTGAATAGTTGTAACCCAGGGTAATCTTTCCCACTTGGCAGAATTATGCTTTCCCTGATAAGAGGTTCACTTAATGGCAGACCAGCCATTAATGATGGCTGTCACTTGCACTGCCACCTTGAGATGACCCTTAGAGGAATGCTGTTTGATATGGGAATGGGCCTAATGGCTCTTTTTACATCAGTGTTGCCTCCTTTTGTTCTGAGAGTGGAGATCAATTGGAGGTCAATCTTGGTGAACAAACATTACCAGAAACATTTTCTCAGCAACCCTAAACTGCCATAATGGTACAAAAGTTTCCTTGCTACAGTTTCTGACACCCCTGGTTAGTCTACTACTCACCTTCCAGTGATATCTGAGGAAGAAATCCTTTACCTAACTTCTACTTTGTGTAACTTAATATTTCCTAAGCAAGTCTTTTAGTAAATCCTTTATAGCATCAATTTTATTACTTCAGGTTTCTCTTGTATCAGTTATTCCTCCTCGTATAACTGAGTTATTCCCCCTACTATAACTGTTGACTGGGTTATTCTCTATATACTACACAGTCCCTTGAGAGCAGGAATACTGAGAATCAGGCATTTCTAAATGCACGGAGTGTGGATGGGCTACTACTTGTTCCCCCTGAAATCTATGCCTCATCTCTTTACCTTGTCTGACAGGCAGTGGCTGCCCAGGACTAAACTCGTTCCTCTGGGTGTGAACCAGGATCTAGACAAAGAGAAGATGCTGGAGGGCCGCAAGTCCAACATCCGCAAGTCAGTGCAGATTGCCTATCACAGGGCTCTGCAGCACCGCAGCAAGGTGCAGGGTGAGCAGAGCAGCGAGACCAGCGATAGTGACTGATACTGTCAGAGCCCAACTACAGTGCTCTGTGACCGCTCTCCTTCCCTTTGCTCACTGTCCTGGAGTGGTGCCGCCCTCTGCACTGATTAGTTCCTGGTCTTGGGGCCAGTCTCAGGGGAAGTTGGGTGGGGGAGGTCCCTCCTGCCCTGAGTGCAGCTGGACTGTACAAAACACTCCAAGGGCCCATGGCCACTCAGTGCAAGGAGAGGAGAGGTCCCACGGGTCAAAAAGAGCTCAAGACCTCATGGTGTTGTAGGGCAGGATGGTGGGACATGGTGAGAATACTGCATAAAACACACCATATCACCACCCCTACCTGCTTGTGCCAGGGGAATCCATAACTGCCTAGAGGCCTGAGGCCCTTGCAGGTGGTAAGGTAAGCCAGCATTATCCCAGCCTAGCAGTGGGATTGATGTCTGTCTAGCCTGGAAGAGGGGCACTAGGTGACCCCTCCCCTGCTGTTGTAAATACTGTAATTATTGGAGAATTTAAATTATTCTCATTTGTAACTGCGTTTCCGGGTCGCGCCAGAGTCATTTGGTACTAAAAAAGAGAAAAAGAAAAAAAAAGAATGGAGCTTGTCTCTATTTCCTTTCTTTTTCCCATAGAATTCCCCCCTACCTTTCAAACTGGTTTGTATTTATTTCAAAGGAAGAAAATATATTGATTCTTAGAAAATAAAGTCTACTTAGAATTCTTTTTTCTTGCCTTCTGCCCCGGGCAGAAAGATTCACAGGGAGAGATCTGTGCCTCATGGATGAGACATACTTGTGCCCAAATGTTTGCTGCCTACTGTGCATGCTAGGCATAAGACAACACACCAGCAAGCTGGGTATTATGGCACAGTCCTACAATCTCTGGACTTGAGGTGCTGAGGCAGGAAGGCTGCCATGAGTTCAAGACCAGGCAGAATAACATAACAAAAACCTCTTTTTAAAACTTTCAACAAGCCCAGCATTGGTGGCACATGTCTTTAATCCCAGCACTCGGGAGGCAGAGGCAGGCGGATCTCTGTGAGTTCGAAGCCAGCCTGGTCTACAGATCGAGTTCCAGGACAGACTCTAAAACAATACAGAGAAACCCTGTCTTGAAAAACAAAACAAAACAAAAAAAAGTTCCAACAACAAAGCTGAAAGCTCCCATTTCCTATGCACTGAGTGTCAGGCACGCCCTAAGTATCTACAAATAAATTGTTTCTAATCCCTGCAGTAAATATGGGGTGGGCTAATTAATAATAGGTTGGTTACCTCTACAGTGACAGGCCCATATTAAGTACCTTTAGGTACACTATTGTGTAATCTTCACAGAATTTATGGGGTTGATTAATAACAGGTTGGTTATCTCAGATGCTGAGATTAAGGGAAATGAACTGACTTGCCAAAGTTCCTACAACTAACAAGTTGTAGAGGTAGGATTTAAACTCAGGCCCTTTTGTCTGGAAAGGTGGCTCTTCAGCCAGCATGCTAAAACCAGATGAAGAGTTCACTGCTGACTTCCTTTGTGGATTCCACATGGTTCAAGTCCTTTGTTAGGACTATAGCTTAAGTGCTTCAAACATTACAGTTGAGACCTTAATTGGAAGCAGTAAGGTTGTACAAGACTGTTCATACATATCCAACCTCGGCATTTTTTTCCAATTCAAACACTTGTTGGAGGGAATGCCTTCTAAGTGCCTGGCACCTGTAAGGTGACATTCGTATAGATGAGGTAACCAAAGTAAGCCATGGTTGCCTGGGGCCTTGCAGCTACTTAGAACGAACTGAGACCAAAAAACAAAAACAAAACATTGTTGCATGTTGATGCTTACTGTGCTCTAGCAGGCGCGCTGTGCCTTGCTGTACACAGGACACAAAGATAAATCAGCAGCAGACCTTGCTTTCAAATCTGTAGTCCAGCAATTTAGGTACACCCCCAAAATCTCTATGCTAACTGGAAAATGTCCTAGTGTGTCAGACTAATGTCTCAAACTCATGTCGCCTAGCCCCCAGCATTTTTTAACATCTTCGAGAAAATTGTAAGTGATAAGTCATTTTAAGGTCAAGGTAGCCACCAATAGGGTGCTGCCATTGAATTTTCAGGTCTGTTAGGCTGCCTGGGGACCATGTATTGGTACTTGGACTCAGTGAACCCCAAAGAAAGCCCATACACAGATCCTGTTCCGTGTGGATGTGTGGGCAGAAGACTGGGTATGCTGAAGGAACGTGCCCAGACTGAAGAGGGTAGCTACGGCTGCACGCTGGGCCTCTGAACCTGGAGGGAAGGAAGGCCGAGATGGCACATTCGGAGCCTCATAGCAGGAGGTGGAGGGAGTCAGCGCTGAAAAGAGGATTCTCTGGGACTCGCTCACACTGCCTCAAAAGAGACTCCGTGGAGAAAGGCTTGAGCAGGGGAGGGTGAGGTTCCTTGGGTTTGTTTCTTGAGACAAGAGTCTCGCCATGTAGCCCAGCTTACTTCAGCTTCGAACGTGCGACCATCCTCCCGCCTCTGTAGAGTGTTGGGACGACGCGAGTGTGCCACCACGCCTTGCAAGGATGTGGCTCCAGAGCGGACTAGCCCGAGAAGTCGCAAACCCTGAGATCACACCGAAAGCCCTGAGATGGCAGAGTCCGGCCGCGGGCGACCAATCGCCAGCTGCGAGGCCGGCAAGCCAACCGCTAAGGCTCCTCAGGCAGACCCGCCCACTCCACCGCACCCGAGTTCTCATTGGCGCCTCTCACTTTCTCCTCGGATTGGCTACCTCTAGGATCAAATAAACAGGGGCTAGGATCGACTTCCGGTGACAGTGAGCGAGAACCCGGAAGAGCCTCACTGGCGCGGCTTTCCAAAAACCCCGACGGCTGCGCAGGAGGAGAAGGCACGCGACCGGAGGCTCTGGGGGCGGGGCCACATCGGGAGGAAAAGGAGGGGCCTGCTCCGCAGAAAAGGAGAGTGGGCAGGGTAGGACTTTGACTCCCTGCAGGAGGCTGGTCTACCAGGGGAGGGAGACTCAAACGGGGACCGGCCTTACACCAGACCCAGAGCCTAGGACGCGAGGTGCTACACCCTGAGGGCGCGTGGTCACCTGCGAGGTAGGCCTTGGGGCTCCGGAAGGTCGCGTTCTGAGTGGACGGGGCCGTGATGTGCCGGAGACTGCTATCCGAATGTTACTCGGCTCTCGTCTGCTTAGCAGCATGAAGCATCGCACCCTAACCTCCAGCCCGGCCCTCTGGGCTTCTATCCCGTGTCCACGCTCTGAGCTGCGTCTGGACCTGGTTTTAGCTTCTGGGCAGTCTTTCCGGTGAGTGACTGCGCTTGAGAGGACCCTTCCCTGGGATGCTGACCCCTCAATACTTGTCCTCCAGAATGCAAAGAATGATGGGAGTAAGAATGTTGGGAGTGAGCCGGGCGTTGGTGGCACATGCCTTTAATCCCAGCACTCGGGAGGCAGAAGCAGGTGGATCTCTGTGAGCCTGATCTACAGAGCCAGTTCCAGGACAGCCTCCAAAACAATACAGAGAAACCCTGTCTCGAAAAACCGAAAAAAGAAAAAATGTTGGGAGTGATGGATGAGCGTGCACTTTGATGTATAAGCACTAGTGGTGAGCCTCCTCCTTTATGAAATAGATGTAGTGAGTGTGCAGATTGTGAGGACCATGTAAAAATCAGTGGGAAAGTTGAGAAATGTGCTTACTTTTCATGCACGGGGCTCTAGGTGCAATCCCCTGTTCCTTTTTTTTTTTTTTTTTTTTTTTACATGAAAACCATACTGCTTTTACTTTGTAACTAACTTATAAGTCAGTTTTTGGGTGGGACATTTGTAAAACAGGAGGGCCCTTAAAGAGCGCAAGATGGGTAACTGAGTGTTAGAGCTTTCTACTGGGGTGCTCAGGTGGAGGGAGCAAAGCCCTGCACACTGGAGTGGCGTGCTGGCAGATCAAGTGTGGACACTGACACAGACGGAGGAGCAGCTCTATTGCACCGTGTACCGAAGAGACAAGAGCCAGGTCGGCAGGCCCACCCTAGAGGAGCTGGAAGCCTTACACAAGTACTTTCAGCTGGATGTCAGCCTGGCTCAGCTGTATAGCCACTGGGCTTCTGTGGATTCCCACTTCCAAAGAGTGGCTCAGAAATTCCAAGGTGAGTGCCAAGGGGCAGGGATTGTGACTTCTGGACAGTCATTGGCTAAGTTACAGCCCTGTGACTTCGTTTGCCCATTGTGTAAAATAGAGATGGAAGGCCAGTGAGATGGCTTAGCAGATAAAGGCGCTTGTCATGCAAGCCTGGTGACCATGTGTTTAATGCCCAGAACCCACAGTAGAAGGAAAACCAACTACCAAGGTTGTCCTCAGGAACCATGGCTCTCAGTATGCCCACACTCATGTACACATGATAATAACAAATAAATAAAATTTACTTTTTAAGTGATTAGGCTAGTGCTTAGTACATTGCCGCTGTTATTATAGTAATGATGATAATGATGACCACAGTGAATGATAAGATATGGGGCTTAATCCTGGCTGTGTCCTGGAGCAGATGACATCATTCTGTCATTATATACAAAAGAGCATTTGTTCTTTGGGGCTGTAGAAGGAGGAAAATGAACACAGAACCCTGCTCTTGTGGTGACTGCATTGTGATCCCCCCACCCCCTGGAATGGGATGGTCACTCAGCCTCACAAAATGCCACGAGACATGAGAGGTCTAGCATTGATTTCTCTCCCTCATTCTCCTGGGTCTCCCTGGAGCCTCTAAATATAGTGTCTGATGTGGAGGGATTCAAGGAAGCCAATCCTAAAACAGGCATGTCTCCTTCCCCTGCCTTTCTGATTTCTAGGTGTGAGACTGCTAAGACAAGACCCCACAGAATGCCTTTTCTCCTTCATCTGTTCCTCCAACAACAACATTGCTCGAATCACTGGCATGGTAGAACGGCTATGCCAGGCCTTTGGGCCTCGACTCATTCAGCTGGATGATGTCATTTACCATGGCTTCCCCAGCCTCCAGGCCCTGGCTGGTGAGTATTTGGATAGAAAGACCTGTCCCGTTCTCCCCAGCTACCAGCTCCTACCTCAGAGCTCCCCACCACCCCAAACCCTGTCTCCAGCCAGAACCACCATACTTGGTCTGATCAGTTCCAGTTACAACTCATCTTCAGATTTCATCCCAGAAACATCAGCACGTCCCTAGTTGTATATTTGCCAGTATATTAGTACCTCATTAGAGAAACATCTGTACACAATGTTCAGTAGCTTACGGTTGCAGGCATATGATCTGAGACATACTGCCTAGATCTGAATCCTAGCTCTCACAGTTATAAACGTTATTTAGCATGTGTGTGCTTCAGTCCTGAGTCTGTGAAATGGAAAATATTACATATTTTCTCAGAATCATAATGACTGAATAAAGGGAGATACATCCTGCATTTGGCAGTGTTTGACACACAGGAAATAAGTGGAAATTTTAAGCTGCTGTCACTATAGTGAATCCTACTCACTTATCCATTAAGGCAAGTATATTGGTTAGCAGATATGAAGACTAAGTTAGGTGAAGTGCTTAGGGACTAAATAGCAAGGAGCCTGCCTTGGGTACATTCTCAAACATGGGGGTGTTTTGGGGAGCTAAGAAAGGTCTTAAGTCTCTGCTCTTGGCATAAGAATTGTAAATCTTTGCTGGAAGGTAGTGGTGCACGCCTTTAATCCCAGCACTTAGGAGGCAGAGGCAATTGGATCTCTGAGTTTGAGGCCAGCCTGGTCTACAGAGTGAGTTCCAGGACAGTTAGGGCTACATAGAAAACCCTGTCTCAGAAAATAATCATAAGTCTTCAAGGAATTCATTCACCTCTCTAAGTTTGGCTAAACTTCTTTATAGAATGGGAATGTCAGTTTCTATTTTGAAGGGGTTGGGAATGAATAAATCGAAGGTGAGGTGTTGAAAAGAATTTGGGCATTCCTGTCTCCACCTGAGTGAGAGATCCTATCTCCATCATGCCCTCTCTCTGTGTTGGAGGGGTGGAGGTTGATGAGTGAGTAGGATGTAGTGCTTGCATGTATGTGTGCCTGTGCTTAAATGCATGTGTTTGTGGAAGTCAGAGATCAGTGTCAGGTATTTTCCTCAATCTCTCTTAGTTTTTTGTCTTGTTTTTATTTTTTAAGTATGTATTTTATGTGTGTTTTCCCTGCATGTCTACATGTGCACAATGTGCATATGCCTGGTGCCTACAGAGGTCAGTAAAAGGTGTCAGATCCCCTAGAACTAGAGTTACTGATGGATGCCAGATAGCATGTGGATGCTAAGAACTGAAGCCTGGTCTTCTGCAAAGGCAACGGTGCTCTTAACTGCTGAGCCATCTCTCTAGCGCCTTCTAAGTCCCTACTTCATCTCTGTAAAATGGACAGCACAGAGGTGCTGTCACTGGGACCCTTACGAAAGCACACTTTGCCAGTCAATGTGTGACATACACACAGCGCTTGCTGTTATCATCATATTTATAAATTTACTGGTGAGTGTGTACACATGCAAGGGCAGGTACACACGTGAAGATCGGGTGTGTATGCGTGCAAGTGCAGGTACACACATGAAGATCAGAGAGCAACTTTTCAGAAGTCAGTTCTTCTGAGGCAAGTCTCTTGATTCTGTCACTGAGCTGCATATCCAAGCTGCCTGGCCTGTGAGCTTCCAGCAGGTTCTCCTGTCTCTGCCTCCCGTCTCACCTTGGGAGTGCTGGGATTACAGATGTGAGCCTCTCCATCTGGATTTTTATGCGGGCTCTGAGGATCAGATTCAGGTCGTCAGGCTTATGCAACAAGTGCATTCACCTGCTGAGCCATCTCAAACTTCTGCATCAGGTTTCTAGGCCATGGTGTGAGCACTTCTTGAATACAGCTAAAGAGCTCAAGCGGGGGTTCCTCCAGAGTCCTCAGCCCCTGCTCCAGAGCCCAGCACAGAGGAGGTGTTAAGAAAACATTTATGGGGCCAGAACTCAGGTCTTAACTGTTTTCTTTTCACATCCAACTGTCCAGTGACTCCTAGAGGACAGTAAATAAAGAAGTGCCTAGAAAAGCATTGGGGTGGGGATGTTATACACTAGCCTGAGAACAGGAACAAAGCGAGGATGCCTGACCTCTCCTTTCCTCTCTACCCCACAGGTCCAGAGGTAGAGGCTCACCTCAGAAAGTTGGGTCTGGGGTACCGGGCCCGTTATGTGAATGCCAGCGCCAAAGCCATCCTGGAAGAGCAAGGCGGGCTGGCTTGGCTGCAGCAACTCCGAGAATCCCCATATGAAGAGGCCCACAAGGCCCTCTGCACCCTGCCAGGGGTGGGCACCAAGGTGAGGCCCCAGAGACATAGGGAATGTCCCCTTGTCCACACTGAGAGTATGAGAGATGGAAACAAGGCAGACCTGAGTATCCCGGGGAGCCTGAGTGCTGGAAGAAATACAGGGAGAACAGAGGACTAGCAAATATTTTATCAGAGACAAAGGCAGTGAGTATAAGAGAGGCTTCCCTTTGGATAAATTCTTAGAAAGGTTCTTTGTGTCAGTGCATTTATGTGCACTACTGTATGGGTGCAGAAATTTCCAAAGGAAGAACAGGAAAGTTAATACTGGTTACTTTTGGGAAGACAAATGGAAAGATGTTTCTACTTTTTTTTTTCTTGAAATTATATGTACTTACAGAATATTTGTTGATGTCAATAGATACATTCTAGCAGATAATTGAAATTTATAATTTGTCCTTATTCTTTATACTCCTCTGTGGCTTAAAATGAATTTTCAGGAGCTGGATAGATGGCCCAGAGGTTAAGAGCACTTGCTGCTCTTCCAGAGGACCCAAGTTTGGTTCCTGGCACCAGTGTCAGGTGGCTTACAATCACTGTCTCTTACTCCAGTCTCAAGGGATCTGATGCCCTCTTTTAGTCTCCATGGGCACCTGAACACACATGGCATACACACACAAGACAAGTCTTTAAAAATTAAAATAAAGGGCTGGAGAGGTGGCTCAGAGGTTTAAGAGCACTGACTGCTCTTCCAGAGGTCCTGAGTTCAATTCCCAGCAACCACATGGTGGCTCACAACCATCCGTAATGAGATCTGGTGCCCTCTTCTGGCATGCAGGTGTACATGCAGAAAGAACAGTGTATGCATAATAAATAAGTAAATCTTTAAAAAAAATAAAATAAAATAAATTTTTGGTTCTGGCCACCGACCCTGACATCCTGAGTTCAATCCCTGAGACCCACATGGTGGAAGGAGAAAACTAACTTCCATAGTTGGCCTCTGACCTCCCTCTGACCCCTGCCCCATGACTAGATAAATATATGCAATTTTTAAAATTGATTTTCACTTAATTTTGAAATTTAAAAAAATGTTTTTCTGTATATGTGTATTTTGCCTGTATGTATGTTTGGTTACCACTTGCATATATGGCTCCAGAAGATGGTATCCGATTTTCTGGAGTTACAGATGGTTGTGAGCCACCATGTGAGTGTAAAGAATTGAACCTGGGTCTTCTGAAAGGGCAACCAGTGTTAACAACTGAGCCATCGCTCCAGCCCCACTGGCTTAAAGAATTTTTAATGGAGCCAGGCACACGCCTTTAATCACAGCACTGGGAGACAAAGGCAGGCAGATCTCTGAGTTCAAGGCCAACATAGTCAACAGAATAAGTTCCAGGACAGCCAGGGCTACAAGAGAAACCCTGGCTCAATAACAACAACAAAAAAGAAACTAATGGACTGGCATTAAGTCTTGGCACTGTCTAATTTCTGCTGTGTGGTTTTGGCCAAGACACTTAACCTTCAAAGCCTCAGTTTTCTTCCTCTTCTTTGTTTATATTTTGTAGCCCCGGCTGTCCTGGAACTCGCTCTATAGACCAGGCTGGAAAGAGCTGCCTGCCTCTGCCTCCTGAGGGCTAGGATTAAAGGTGTGCACCACCACCTGGCTGAGCCTCAGTTTTCTTGTCTCTAAAAAGAGCATGATCATACCTTCTCCCCAGGTTATATGAGAGCATAGCCTACACAGGTGTTCACTCAGGAACAGGTCTTCCTGAAGCTATTTTTAGAAGTAATGGTAATTACTGCGTATTGACTGAAATTGCAGAACAAACAGTGCTACCTTAGTGGAAGGAGGAAGCAGATGGCTTTGGATGCTGGCCAGATCCTGCCATTCCTCCACAACAGTTCTCTCTTTGTCAAAGGTGGCTGACTGCATCTGCTTAATGGCCCTTGACAAACCCCAGGCTGTGCCTGTGGACGTCCATGTATGGCAGATCGCCCAGCGTGACTATGGCTGGCACCCTAATACATCCCAGGCTAAGGGACCGAGCCCCCTGGCTAACAAAGAACTGGGTGAGGAGAGTGTGTGATGCTGGGGTGTTGGGCTGAGGTTGGAGAATCTCTGTGCTCTTAATCGTCTGTCCCACACTCCCCATCTGACGATGGAGGACATGTGGATCAGTTCATGTAGCCTCCTCCCTTCTAACTTAGGAAACTTTTTCCGGACTCTGTGGGGACCTTATGCTGGCTGGGCCCAAGCAGTAAGTATACGTAGCTCAGACCCTAAAGGTCTTCTCCCTCAGCCCTGCTTGACCCCTGGACTCTTCAGCCACCTGTTCACATGACTCCCACTCCCACCCTCTCCCCAAATATTCTCCATTGACCCCAGCCCTGACTTCAGCATCTGCTCCTCCCATAGATTCCGTATGCCTCTTCCCATAGGTGCTGTTCAGTGCTGATCTGCGCCAACCAAACCAGGCTCGGGAGCCGCCAGCAAAGCGCAGGAAGGTCTCTAAGAGTCCAGAAGGCTAGGTAGGACCCAGGGGACGAAAGATGTCATTGGTATCTTTCCCTTTGTCCTCCACTTCTCTTCTAAATCCCCACCCAGTTTCATGTCAAGAAGACTCACCACTCCTACCTCAGACAGCCAGCACCCCCAAATCAAGCAGTCAGTTTTATAGCAGGGGCAAGGGAGCTGTTTGAGAAAACTGAGCTGTCTTGTTTTATCTTCCCTTTATTACAAGAAGGAACAATAAAATAGAAACATTTGTATGGAAAACGCAGTGAAGAGTGAGAGGGAAAGGGGTGACGGGGTATGGGGTAAGAAACTCCCCAGTTCTGGGGTGAGGAGGAAGCAGGCTGCCCCCAACCCCTCCCATGAAAGGAACCCTGACTTCCTTGGTGTTTCAGTCCATGGCCCTAGAGCTTGGGGGTGGTGCAGGGGGCAGTTCCGAGCCTGGCTCCACACAGCAGTCTCGGCAGCAACAGCCAGCTGCTGGCCCTGTGTGGAGAAAAGAGCAAAGGAGGCTGTGGAGCAGACCCCAGCTCCAGCTTCAGCCTTCTGTTTCTCCATGGACCACCTGACCCCTTCCACAGACCCTGGTTCTCACCCCCCGCTGTTGGCGTCAGCTGCTCCCCATGGCTGGCTGGCTGTCCTTGACCCTCCTGACTGGTGCCCAGCTGAAGCTTCCTCATGTGCCGAACCACGGCTGTGGCGTTGAAAGCTTGCTGTGGGAAGAGAGGAAGGGGACTGCTGAAAAGATCCTCAAGGGCTAGGGGTTGGCAGTAGGAGTCTTGAAGTGATTCTGCAACTGCTGTTCCCACGTTCCTTAGTGACTCCCAAGTCCTCCCAAGAAACCTGTAAGGCCTTACTAAGTTATATTCAGTCTTACACACAAGCACATGTGTAAAATGTGTACAAGGGAATTCATATTCATGTAACAAACACTTGGGTGTTAAGCACAGCTCTGAGCATGTTTCATGGTTATTCATTTATCCTCACAAAATTCTGTGAGGCAGCACTTTTGTGTTTCTCTTTTTAAAAAGACAGTGTTGCTATGAATCCTTGCCTCAGTCTTCAAAGTGCTGGGATTACAAGCATATGTATGCTACACACCAGGCCGACGAGCACTGTTTGTTTGTTTGAGACAGAATCACTGTTTGTTTGTTTGTCTGTCTGTTTGTTTGAGACAGGGTCTCACTATGTAGCATTAGCTGTCCTGGACCTCACAGAGATTGGCCTGCTTCTGACTTACAAGTGCTGATATTAAAGGTGTATACCACTGCACCTGGCTCTGGCAAGCACTATTAATAGCATTAATTTCTTTCTTTTTTTTTTAAAGATTAGTTCTGATATAGCTCAGGCTATCCTCCACTTCTGCCTCTTATCTCCTGAGTCCTGGGATTATAGGCATATGCACCACCATGCCCAGTTTTGTTTTTTGTTTTGTTTTGGTTTGGTTTGGTTTGGTTTTTTTTGTTTTGTTTTGTTTTGTTTTGTTTTGTTTTTTTACGAGACAGGGTTTCTCTGTATTGTTTTGGAGGCTGTCGGTCCAGCCTGGCCTCGAACTCACAGAGATCCGCCTGCCTCTGCCTCCCGAGTGCTGGGATTAAAGGCGTGCGCCACCACCGCCCGGCCCACCATGCCCAGTTTTATGGGATGCTAGTGATCCAATCTGGGGTTTCATGCATGCTAGGCAATCACTGCCTACTGAACTATATACTCGCCTCTCCCCTTTTTGAGACAAGGTTTCATGCATCCCAGGCAGGCTGACCTTGAATTCCTGATCCCCCTGCCTCAGCCTCCCCAAGTGCTGGGATAGCATTAATTACAAGGGAGAAAACTGAAGTGCACAAAGGTTAAGTAATTTACATACTTGTTTCTCTCATTTTATATTCAACTTATTCACCTAGATGTCCTATGTGTCTCTCAAGTTGACCATGTTGAAAACTAAGCCCCCCTCAAGACATGTTATTACCATGTCCACATTGTGCCAACCAAAAGTTTGGGCCAGCCCTTAACACCTCATTCCCTCAGTATGCCTCTCATCTTTGCTTTCTTGTGAGTCTGTCTCCTGCTTTCAGTCATCCTGTGTTCTTCTTGCTGCTTCTGAGTCAAGCCCCACTATCTGCAGCATCTCTGTTACACCCTATTGGGCCTCCCAGGCTTCCCTCCTTGCCTTCTCTGCATCCTGAAAGCAGATCTTTCTTCAGGACCAGTTCCTGCCTTCTGTCTTTCTGGGATCATCCTCTATAACAGGTGGGTGCCCCCACTGTAGCAGTCAAGGATCCCAGTGGCCTTTTCCAGTTTCTGCAACCTAGGCTCTTGACAATTAGTCCCCTAAATTCCTCCAGCCTCTCTAATAATCCAGAGGGCTTAGCCCTTGGCCACACCCTCTTACCCTGGCTTCTTTGCACCCCTGTTCCCTCTGCCTCTGTGCATGGTTAATTACTAGTCAACCAACAGGTCTGTGGCCCCTTTCTGGCCCTTCTTGAGCCCACTGGCTGCATCATGTGAATCCTGGAGACTAGACTGTCCCTCTAGAGATGGAACACCGGGACCCTCCTGGACTTTGGAAGTCAAGTAGCCTTTGTTGAGTGAACAAAAGGAAATGCTTTGGAAAACCTCCTGGGTAGGTCCTGCACTTGGTACTGGGTGCTGTGCAAGTAGAGTCTGGGCAGACCGGGATTAGGATGGATGCTGACCTTCCACTTGCTCTTGGCAAAGTTCTTCTTGATCTGCTCGCTCACTGACTGGTGGATATTCTTATCCAGAGCTGTGTCTCCTGCGATCCTAGGATCGGGATATATGCAGGTTTGTTTGTAAGACTGGAGGCAAGCCTGGGTCCTCCAGGCCCCACCTCACACTTCGTTCGGAGTGGGAGCTCTCACCATGGGTGCTGCAAGGCCTGCTCACAGGTGAACCTCTTCTCCGGGTCTTTCTCCATCAAGTGCCGTATGAAGTCTTTGGCTGAGCCCCAAGACAAAAGCAAAAGATTACAGCATGACCATACCTGTGGACACCCCCAAGACAGTGCTCACTCCCTCAGATCTCTCCTGATGAGGCAAGACAACGAGGCCTAGTCTGCTTATGCACCACCCCACACATCCCAGCCTTCTAGTTCCCTCCTTTCTTGAGTACATATTTACAGAAGAATCCACTCAGTACATGCACACTAGTGTGTAAACCATTGACAACCCTCACAAGTAGTCATGAAATGGGAGATGGAAATATTTATGCTGTTTAAACCTCAGGGAAGTCAGCCTTAGGGGAAGTATTTTTGTAACTACTATGTTAGAAGACTGCATGAATGTGTATCGATCTGTCCAATTAGAACCAAGCAGAGGGAACCCAAGGTGAAATGTGACATCAGCTTCTAGGCTGGTACTAGGAGGCATGACAGAAGACAGACAGTGGGGAGACCCCCTAGAGCAGTTGAAGAAGGCCCCTGAGGCAGAGCATAAACAAAGAAGGCAAAAGACCCAAATACCAGAGTCAGAGATGTCATCCCAGTAAGGAGAGTCAAACTCATACTCGGCCTTCAAAATCTGTTCAAAGAGTTTCGCATCATTTTCATCGTAGAAGGGTGGGTAGCCACAGAGCCTGGGCGGAGAAAAACCCGTCATGTCAGCTTCAAATGTACTCAATGGCTTAGAGATGGAGCGTTGGGGCAGTGCTAAGAACCAGACAGTACCCACAGGAAGTTCTCTTCCTTGCCTTGCTCGCTTCCATCTGCCAGGCTGGCCTTCTGTCCTCTGAACCGCTCTACTGTCCTGAGCACCTTTGGGCTTGACATTCTACCCACACCTAAATTGTCTATCTCCTTTACATCACTCAAAGCCACTCATATGTCACCTCCCCAAAGAGCCCTTGGCTATCTGAAATGACATCTCTCCCCATCTCCTACTCTGCTTGACTTTTCTTATTTTTACCAGGAAACACTACTTTATAGATGTGTTTACTCGTTGATTCTCTATGTGTCGACTCTTAAGGGCAGGCACATGGCTTGGTTTGGTTTCTGCTAAATCCTCGGTGCTTCCCACAGTGCTGGAAACATGGCATCTCTTGAATGAAGCCTGTTAGGGTTTTGTTGTTGTTTTGTTTGTGTTTTGTATCTAGGTGTTTTGCCTGCATGTAAGGCTGTGCACCATGTGTATGCACCTGCAGAGACAAAACAAAGCACTAGATCCCCTGGAATTGGAGTCATAGACAGTTGTGAGCTGCCATGGGGGTGCTGGGAATTGAACCTGAGTCCAGCTAGCACTCTTAACCACTGAGCCATCTCTCCATACCCCTGCGGGTTAGTATTTAGCTGGAACATATTTGTATAGAAGGAGAGGACAAAGCAGGGAACACAGTTCTAGTCACAGACTACCTTGCCCATGCCCCCACTTACAGGATATAGGCAATGACCCCTATGGACCAACAGTCTACGGCCTTGCTGTAGGGCTTCTGGGCCAGGACCTCAGGGGCTGTGGAGGGAAGAGGACATGGTAGTGACAAATGTCTGTCCTGCATCTCCTGGCTCCTTCCTCATCCCCAGCCCCACCCTAGGGCTCTCCGCACCCACGTATCCTGGAGTCCCACAGGCCGTGGAGAGCACACTGCCTGGGTCCTCCATCTTGGAGAGGCCAAAGTCGGAGATCATGATTTTGGAGTCTTCATCCAGACTGTAGTACAGCAGGTTCTCTGGCTTGGAGGGTAGGAAAGAAGAGAAGGGGCAGTCAGAGGTAAGCAGAGGCTAGCAGCACTATCTGCTTCTGCTAAATCCATTAGAAGCTAGCTAGCAGGCGCAGTTTTGCATGCCTGCTGCCCTAACACTTGGGAATAAAAGCAAGAGGATCAAGAGTTCAGTGTGAAGCCGGGCGTTGGTGGCGCACACCTTTAATCCCAGCACTCAGGAAGCAGAGGCAGGTGGATCTCTGTGAGTTCGAGGCCAGCCTGGTCTACAGAGTGAATTCCAGGACAGCCTCCAAAACAATACAGAGAAACCCTGTCTCGAAAAACCAAAAAAAAAAAAAAAGAGTTCAGTGTGTTCTTGGGTAATATTGAGTGCAGAGCCCAGCCTGACATGCACAAAACCCTGTCTCAGGAACAAGTGGCAAAAGCCTGAATCTTAGCTATTTCAGTGGCTGAGTCAGAAAAGTGACTCCAGTCAGTTCAAGACGAGCCTGGGCAGCTTAGTACCTGCCTCAGAAGAAAAGGTAAAAAGAAGAAAAAGTAATGGAATATGTGCAAAAGGAAGGCAGAAGGGAGACTAACTGAGGAAGAAAGGGGAGGAGGGCAGACATGGGAAGGGAGAAGTATAGTGACACCTATGTATGAAGGTACCGTAATGAAACCCATTACTTTGTGTGCTAACCTAAAAAACTGGTAACAAAGGAGAGGCAAAGGGTGGGGGTGGGGCGCAGTTGGGTGTGTAGGTAGACCGCTTGCCTAACATCATACATAATGCCCTAGGTAAAGAAGCAGGGAAAAAAAAAACAAGGGCATTCTCTAGAAGGCCACGAGTTTTAAAAAGGGCAGGACCAAGGGAGTGTGGGAAGGATTTTCGTAGACCTCAGAAATCCCCAGTACCACAAAAAAATTTCACTTTTTTACCTCCTACACTGGACCTTAAGTAAGTGCCTGACTGATTTTAACCATACCACATAACCAGCCTGGACAGTCTGAACAAGCCCACTTTACAGATGAGGAAACTGATGCCTTTAGAGAGGCAGTGATTGACCCAACAACCAATTAGGTCATGGCTAGTCTTCAGACCAAAGTCTGTTATGTCCCAGAGCCCATCCATTCCCGACTGGAGGATATTTCTTATTTCTTTTCTTTCTCTTCGCTCTCTCTTTTGTTCAGTTGGGTTTTTTGTTTTCTTTTCTTTCTTTCTTTTTTTTTTTTTTTTTTTTGAGACAGGGTTTCTCTGTGTAGCCCTAGGTGTCCTGGAATTCACTCAAACTCAGATCTGCCTACCTCTGCCTCCCAAGTCCTGGGATTAAAGGCATGTGCCACCCCACTTGGTTTGGACTGAAGTGTATTTCAATGTAAGCCCCTATCCATTTCCCTGAAGCTTTGCTGTTCCACTTGTACCCTACAAAGAACAAGTAGGATGTTTCGTTATCAAAAAAGGACATGTGTGTT
This sequence comes from Mesocricetus auratus, assembly GCF_017639785.1. Classification (NCBI taxonomy): domain Eukaryota; kingdom Metazoa; phylum Chordata; class Mammalia; order Rodentia; family Cricetidae; genus Mesocricetus; species Mesocricetus auratus. The sequence continues at coordinate 173,712,205 of NW_024429266.1, forward strand.
GTTAAGGTAAAATAACAGCCCAGCCCACTTCTTTTGTCCCTCTCAGATCTGAAATAAGAGGAGTTGGTTTAGTAGGTCACAAGAAGTTCATTTTGCAAAGAGGGAGCCGAGGCTCCAGTGAGGGGCCGAGAGATGCCCAAGGACAGACAAGGCAGGATTGGCAGAGTCCCGCATGCCCACTTCCCCGGTGCACAGTTCACCAGGTTCCACAGAGCTCACCTTGAGATCCCGATGCACGATGCCCAGGTCGTGCAGGTACTTGACAGCATCCAGCACCTGGAAGATGAGGCGGCTGGCATCCCGTTCTGTGTAGAATCCTTTCTCCACAATGCGGTCAAAAAGCTCCCCACCTGAAACCCTGCAGCAAGGGACAAGAAAGTCTGGCCAAGAGAGTAGGGTAGCAGGGAGAGGAGTGAGGATGGGCAGATAGGCCACTCACAGCTGCATGATGAGGTAGAGGTGGCCCCCACTCTCATAGATGTCATCCAGGGCTACGATGTTGGGGTGTTTAATCCTAGAAGGAGAATGAGGTGGTTGAGAGCTTACAATGGCTTGCACACTCCAGGGCAGGACACCAAGATTCTGGAACCTACTGGGGGGAAAGCTGATGCTAGAATGTAAGAGCAGAAAAGTAAGCACTGGGTTCTGGTGTCAGACAGACCTGGGCCTAGATGCTGCCTCTGCCTGGACACATCTGAGGCTAGATTCTGATTCTGCCCAGACAGACCCATACCCAGATCCTGCTTCTGCCACATGCTGCTTGGGAGCTAGTATTTTCACTTTGCAATTCTAACGGGAATGTGACTTCTAAGTTTCCTGTGTTTACACATTTGCCAGCCTCTCAGAGGTCACCTCCTCAAGTGTAGAGAATGTCTAAGCTGGGCGGTGGTGGCGCACGCCTTTAATCCCAGCACTCGGGAGGCAGAGGCAGGCGGATCACTGTGAGTTCGAGGCCGGGCTGGACCGACAGCCTCCAAAACAATACAGAGAAACCCTGTCTCGAAAAACCAAAAAAAAAAAAAAAAAAAAGGAAATGTCTAATTCAGATCTATTCTAGCACCAGATGAGTGGTTGCTTGTAATATTTATTGAATGGAATGTCACCTCTCTGAGCCTGTGAGTCTTCATCTGTAAAAGATAAGTAACAGACCTTCAAAAAGTCACATGAAGATCACATGACGTAAGACAAGCAAGCCGCCTTATGACACATGTATTACAAATCTGCATACAGTCAGTGCCCCAGAGATGAACCAGTGACAGTTGATCTTGGTGGTAAGGAAGACCTGGCTCTCCTGCAGACTTGCTGTGTAACTTTGGGCAAGTCTCTTGCCCTCGCTGGCCTCATTATCCCACCCACCTGGATAGAGGAAATGAAATAACCATCTCCTCTGTCCTGATAGTTAGGACATGGGAGGCACTGGAAGCAAATGCTGGCTATAAGCTTTGCAGCATGAACAAACCAGTTGGTTGCTAATTTAGTCAGGGGTTCAGCAAATAGATAGTCTGTCTGCATTACTTCATGGGAGAAGCTTGGGTGGGTAGGGAGCTATGTGGGTGGTTGACTTTGTGGCCCCATGAACAGATTCATCCTCTATTAACAAGCCCTGGCATCTCAATCTCCTCTAGGAGGTTAGCTCTGTGCTAATCACTCCCGGCCAAATAGAAGTTCTTGTCCTGTGAGGCCCAGAAGTCAAAGGATTTCTAAAGCAGTGAAACAAGGATGGGGTGTGTCAGTACAAGGCCCACACACTTGTGCAAGACGGCGATCTCATTCTCCATGCTGCCCTCTTTGCCCTCCAGGGCCTTCTTGGCAATGCATTTGATGGCCACCAGCTTCTGAGTCCTCTTGTCCTCTGCCAGGATTACCTCTGAGAAGGCACCCCTGTGAGATAGAGGTTTGCAAGGTGAGGACCTAGAACCCCAGCTTCCCTTGCTCTCTCCTCCATCTCCTGTAGCCTGCAGGACCACCTATGTCTTTCAGAACTCATCTACCCCCGGCTCCAGAGGTGGTCCAGAAGCCAGACTTAGTTGTCTGTCCCTTGGCTCAATAACTGGTCACATATATGCCAGTTTCCTGGCATTGTGAATGAAGTACTCTCCTAGTAAGCTGGTAAGATATAGGCAGGTATCTTTGTGCTTTGGAATTGTCTGCTTCAAACTGAAGACAGTCAGAGGAAGCCAGGCTGAGGAGACAATTTTCTGATAACACGTGAGCCAACTGGGCCTGAACTCTACCCCTGTGATATTTGAGTGTAATTATTTTTTCTGTTAAAATCAGTTTGAGTTGTGGGTAATGTAATGCTCTTTAGAACTTCAGAATTAGACTGTTACCTGAGAATGTTTTGAAATGCAGAATTTCAGGTCTTACCACCATGGACTTCCTAAATCAAATGCTACATTTTAACTATGTCAGTGAGTTTAGGAGGCAGGGATTTACCCCAGACTCAGAGCAACAAATAAATCGATTCATACTGGCATTCACTGATCAAGGAGGATCTGCTAGGGCATTATCTCTGTATCTATTTGCTTTCTCTGGAAGAATAAAAAGTCCTAAGTCAAAAATCATACCTGGTGGTAGCATTCCAGTCATTGAGGACAACTAGTGACTGATCACAACACTGGTTTCCATTCTTGGCTCTCCAATTTGCCACCACACTATGGCCAGTCTTTATTTTTTTTTTCAGATTTATTTACTTGGTGTGTGAGGGTTTTGTCTACATGCATACCTGGTGCCCCACAAAGGTCAGAAGAGGGCATCAGAGCCCCTGATGCTTGTGAGCCACCATCAGTGCTAAGAGCTGAACCTGGATCTTCTGCAAGAGCAAGCAGTGCTCTTAACTGCTGAGCCATCTCTCCAGCACCTATGGCCAGTCTTTTTTTTTTTTAAAGATTTATTTATTTATTATGTATACAGTGTTCTGTCTGCATGTATGCCTGCATGCCAGAAGAGGGTACCAGATCTCATTATAGATGTGAGCCACCATGAGGTTGCTGGGAATTGAACTCAGGACCTCTGGAAGAACAGTCAGTGCTCTTAACCTCTGAGCCATCTCTCCAGCTCCAATGGCCAGTCTTAAATGCCTTCCTCCATCCTGTGAAATGGCCTCCTCCTCCTCAGCCTGTTCTCAAGGCTTTGCATTCTCTGCCCCTTTCCATTTCTTGCTGCTTCAAATCCTCCCAGCCCTGACTCTGAGCTCCAGCAGAATGCCTCTCTTCGGTAGCCTGACCTCTGAGCCTTTGCATGCACTGGTCCCCTGCCTTGAATTGCTGTCCTTCTTTCTGACAAGCACAAGCCTGTCCATCTTATCTGTCAGCCCCCAGATCTCATGTCTCCTTCAGGGAGTGTTCTCCAGCCAGAAGAGACTACTCGGCCTCTACAGCCCCCGTAAGAGCATAATATACATCTACCCGCCCTTTTGTGTCTGTCTGTCTGTCTCTCCAGGACCAACTTGTAAAGGGAAGAAACCTGGTTTGAGTTAAATTTGAATTCCCACCATCAAGAACAGCCATGTCCAGAGCCGGGCGTTGGTGGCGCACGCCTTTAATCCCAGCACTCAGGAGGCAGAAGCAGGTGGATCTCTGTGAGTTCGAGGCCAGCCTGGTCTACAGAGCGAGTTCCAGGACAGCCTCCAAAGAACAGCCATGTCCAGCCTCAGTTTCCAAACCTAAGCCAGAACACCTGTTCTTGGCAGCAAGTTGGATAAATGGCTCTTTTATTCACCTGTACTTCCTTCTCTTCATAAGGAGTCTTTGACTGTGTAAGAGAGGCCCCATCTTACCCATGTCAGCCAAAAACAAAAAGTTGGACTAGTCTACACCATGCCACAGCCCTGGGCTGTTGGAAAAGGGAAGTGCTTGCTGGTCAACTGACCAGAGGAATAACCACCCCAGACTCAACCTCTCCAGCCATCAGGCCAGAGAGTGAAGCCCTTCCCAATTCTGTCCCCAGCTCAGACATCATTCCGCCACCCCACCCCCATCCTGAGACTCACGTGCCCAGAACATCTCGGAAGTCATAAATATCCCTAATGTCTTCTGCCTGCTTCCACCTGGGGCCTTCCACTGCCCCTGGCATGGCCCACTGCCCTCCAGCCACAGCCAGGGCTCCTGGAAGGGAAATGGAGGAAGATATTGAGAGGATCTAGCATCTCTGAGAATCTATTGCGTGTCCCATGACTATTCAGCCAACAGAGTTCATTCATTCCTTGATCTGTTCATTGACACAATTGTTCAGCCTTCACCAGCCATTTGCTCATTCAACAACATTGGTATGAGAATTCCTATGCCTAGAAAAAAATCATTTCTGGTAGTAGCAAAATTCTCAGTATTCATGCATTCCCTCACTTCTTCATTCTCCATTCTCCGCCCCAGTATTTCTCTGAATTTAACACCCAAAGAAACCCTCCCCCTTGAGAGAGATAGCTGATAAGACCACAAAGCAGCTAGGAGCAGCACCCTAGAGGAACCCTCTGCCCAGAAGCAGTGATGCCCCAGTCTCATCCTGGGAAGATCTGGGGTGTCTCCTCTCCCTCCTCCTCACCACCCTAGCCTCTCGGAAATCAGGTTTCCGGCAGCCTGGGCTTCCAGCAATATCTCAGCCACGTTTTTAAATAGCTCTTTCTCACTGTTACCAAGGCAACATCAGCCACAGCTGGAACTCCCCAGGCCTAACCCTCCTGACTCCTCTGTCCCAGCAGCCTGAAAACTGGTTCTACCCATCCCCTCCTGGTATGACCTTATGTATCCTGGATCTTTCCCTAGACTCCTGTCTCATCCTACAAGAAAGGGTGAGTTCTCTCCCCATGCATCATGTGAAAAATAGGAAACAGGTTGGAGATGGATAGGGTGAGTCCAAAGTTGCCCAAGAGGCAACTAGCCATGGTCCCAGCTAAGCTTGCTAAGGGCTGTCTTCTGTTGGTCCAGTAGAAAGCTAGACTGGGGATAATTCAGAAAACAATCTCTCAAATCCAAGAATCACAGTGGATAAATCCAAATAGAGCCCCTCCATGCCACATAGCTACGGGAAGCTGCCCTCCTGTTTCCTCTGGAAAAGATGAAGACATCCTGACCAGAACTGTCCACTCCTTGTTCCCAGGGTTTCTAAGAAAGGAGCCAATAGTGAAATAAAGAAGTAAAGTCAAGGCCAGTACACACCTTTAATCCCAGCACTCAGGAAGCAGAGGCCAGCAGATGGATCTCTGTGAGTTTGAGACCAGCCTGGTCAACAAGAGCTAGTTCTAGGACAGCCTCCAAAGCTACAGAGAAACCCTGTCTCGGAAAAAAAAAAAAGAGTCAAACTCACCTGAGGACCAGCCCTAATGACTCTCACAGTTCCACGTGCTGCCGCAGACACATCAGGAATTATATGACTCTTGAGCCCAAATACCTGCCTTCTAGACCCAGCACTCTACATACCTCGGCACTTGATTACATGCATCTACCCAGACATCAACATACATGTTCATATATACAGTCCCCAGGCACCCTCATGCATCACACTTACCTGTTCATCCAAACACCCCTCACCCAGACCCCCTACCTCCAATACTGATTTCATGCACACACGAACAAGGCAGGATCCATTCCCACATACCAGACTTGGCAACTTCTATCTACACTCTAGCTCCTCTGCTCAGTGCTCTACACAGCAAACCAAGTCATAACTCTTCTACCTAACTCTAAAACACCCTCAGAACAGAACCAAACCTCCCCAATAGACCCGTGTGTGTGTGTGTGTGTGTGTGTGTGTGTGTATCCTATATACAACAAAAATTAATTCCCAGACCCTTACACAACTGAAGCACATGCCTGCTTCAGGGAACCCCTCACATACCCTCCCCCATCTACACTTCCAAATGCCCACGCCCTTCCAGTCCGGCCTAGCGCTTGGACATATGCGCGCACGCAGCGCCCCTCCCCACCCTGTTCTGACACACAGGCAGTATCCCTGGAGGTCACCTAGCACCTGATGGGCCTGGGACGGAGGTGGGAGAAAAAGGCCCAGCCCTATTTAGTCCAGGGTCCAGGTGCCCCTCCCACCCTTGGGCTTCAGTACGCTGTGGCTGTGACTCTCAGAGGAACAGAGCCAGGCGGACCCCAGCTGTACCTGCGGCTGCCCCGCGTTGGGGCTGGCTGCGAGGGCCGGGGTGGCTGGTGAAGAGCTCTCGCCGCGTCTGTGCCTGGTCAGCCTGCCTGCTCGGTCGCTGGCGCTTGGCTGAGGCTCGGCTCTCTTGGCCCGCCTGCGGCTCTGATGTCAATGGAGGAGGAGCCTGAGGCACAGGACCTGGGGATTGGGAGTTGAGGGGACGCGCGCTCTCGGACTGGAGAAGGTCCCCAATGGTTCTACCACAGCCCCTGCGACATGCTTCCTTGCCCCTTGGTCTTCAGCAGGATTCTTGTCAGCGGAGACAAGTGAGGTCCAGAGATGTCTTGAAATCAGCAGTTGGTCAGAGGCAGACCGTATTCGAACCGACATTTTTGAGATGCCAGAGGCTGGCCAGTTTGAATATGGTGTTGCTTTCAGAACAGTTCTGGGACCTCCCTTAGGGTCCTTTCTGTCCCCACCTCTAGTTGTTAAAGGGAGCTAGGCCCATGGAAGAGGTTCAGAAGACTAGTAAAGGCTGGTGAAATGAAGGGGCTGCAAAATCCCATTTGATAGGCAGGTAAACTGAAGCCCTGAGTCAGCGGAAACATCGGCCCTGAGCCTTTACACTTGCAGGTACTCGGCTCAAAGGGACCAGGGAAGAGAGGTGGGAAGAGGGGAGATGGAGTTAAATCTGGATGCCTAGGGAAGCAGGCCAAAGAGGACCACAGTGTCATGTGACAGACTGGTGGCTAGGAGCCAGGATGGGGAGGGTGGAGTAAATCTGCTCCTGAGGCTGCAGGCTCCAAGCCAAGGGACCTGACCCGGCTTGGTCTAAGCAAGGCTCTTTGGGAATAAGTTGAGCACAGGCTAGAAGGGGAAGCAACTGGCAGTGATTAAAAGTGGGTCTGCCCTGGTGCCAGGCAAAGGGAGCACTGGCTCCCAACTGACCTCCTAGAACAGCTCTCCTGGGTTAAACCTTTGCTTCTCCCAGTTGGCCTGTCCTTTGTCCTGGACTAGATAAGCCAGGGAAGATTGTTAGAAGGGTTTCAGAGTCTGACCACCCTTACCATGCTCTACCTTTCGGAGCCTCAGTTTCTTCTCTGAGATATGGAATTATCGACAACTGACGCAGAATTCTCTTGAGAGCTCTGTGTAATGTGTGTGCGGTACTTAGAACACTGTAGTTCAAAACAAGCTGGGTATGGTGGCTTCAGAGGCAGAGATGAGTGTGTTGTCAAATGTTCTAAGCCAGCCACTGAGAGTCTCCTTCAAGGGCAGGGAGGGCTTCAAGGGAGGGAGGGAGGACAAAACAGGAGATATGGAGATGACGCAGTGGGCAATCTGCTCCAGCACACGACCTGAGTTCAGATCCCCAGAACCCATGTGCTCCTGTTTTCCCAGAACTGCGGGGAAGAATCCAGAGCATGCTACCAGCCTAGCTCCAGGTTCAGAGGGCAACACTGTCTGTCTCAAGGGATTGAGGCAGGGAGTAATAGATCAAGACACTTGCCATCCTCCTCTGGCTTCCACGGACTTGCACACTCACACGAATGCACACAAAACAAAGTAAAACATGAGGACAAGATTCAGCATAAGCCTCGGCTCAATGAAGACACCTGATTTGCCCAGGGTCAGAAGTTAAGGGGTATTTTCTTCCTTACATCTTATTTTCTCAATTTCCTAACTCACTTCTGACCTAGGCCCAAACCTCTATTCTTAGCACCCATCTAACATGCTATTGAGCTAGAGAGTAGTGTTAATACAGCTGTGTTTATCGCTGTGACAGAGGCAGACGGTATTCGAACCTGGGTGATAAGGTGTCCCATGGAGGGCTAGTGCAACTTTTTTAATATTTATTTTCTTTTATGTCTATGTGTATGAGCTTACCAGTGTGTATGTGCACCATGCTCATGCAGAAGCCCTTGGAAGCCAGAAGAGGGCATCATACACCTTGGAACTGTAGTTACTTATGATTAGCCTCTGTGTCAGTGCTGGGAACTGACCCCGAAGTCCTCTGCAAGAGCAGCAAGTACTCTTAACCATAGCCATGTCTCCAGCCCTGATTTTATTTTGTTGATACAGTCTTTTTGTTTGTCTGTTTGGTTGGTTGGTTTTTCGAGACAGGGTTTCTCTGTATTGTTTTGGAGGCTGTCCTGGGACTCGCTTTGTAGACCAGGCTGGCCTCGAACTCACAGAGATCCGCCTGCCTCTGCCTCCCGAGTGCTGGGATTAAAGGCGTGCGCCACCAACGCCCGGCTACATTTACATTCTTAAACCTCGATGCATCATCATAGCTGGCACAGATCAAAGTACAGCCACCGAGTACCAGGGCATCCGAGATTGGAATAGAGATGCTGAGCTCATGGAGCTGCCATCTCTCTTCTCCTGTCTTGATTTCTCTTCCAGTGTTGACCCCATTTCCAGTACAGAATAATATTCCCTACCTAGCAGAGAAGGGCTCTTGAGTCCCTGAATATCTCTGTGTAATTGTGTGATGTAGCTACCCTTGGCCTCCAGAATGTTGCCAAGGGAATAAGGCACCATACTGGACAAATATTCTATGATGAGTAGTCAGCCACACACAGGAGCAAAATACCTGACCCAAAGGAAACGAGAATGCTGGGCAGGCGGGAACAGGGAATCCACTCCAGTCTCCTTCCTGTTAGCCACAGATAACCAGGGTAACTTTTTTGTTACCTATTCTTCCAGTACTTTGGATATACATGAATAAGATTAACTCCTGCCTTAGCTATTTCCAGTGAGCAGCCAAGGACAATCAAATATATGCAGGAAATAAAAGGGGGACATGATTCTAAAACCTGGGAGAAAAATCAGTTCTTTTTTCTTTTCTTTCAATTATTTTCCTCCCTTTATTCTTCTCCTCCCCCACCCCCCTGCTCCTTTCCTGGCATTAGAGTTGAGGGCCTTGTGCACATTAGACAAATGCTGTACCACTGAGTTACAACCCCATCAATTCTTTAACCCAATGGAGGATAATTCATTGGAGGAACAAATGCTTCTCTAACACTAGAAAAAGCAGGAGATACCATAAAGAAAAGATGGGCAAGCTTATTTATAAAAAATAAAACCCAAAACTAAATAAATAGACAAACATCTTTCACTTTTGTTGGGGGGAGAAATGTAATTTACTCTACTCCAAATTATGGTTAACAGTGAAATACAGACTTCAGACTAGAAAAGTGTTTCTAAACACATATTGGCTAATCCATAATGCTTAGTGGCTCATACTTGTAATCCTTGCATTTGGGAGGCTAAAAGAAGAGAACTGCCACAAATGTAAGACTACCCTCTGCTACAAAATGAGACCCTAGTCTCAAAAAAAAGAGGCAATGGTTTAATATTTTCATTATATAAACAACACCTAAAACTCATACCAAGAACCTAACAAATCATCAAGGACATAGATGAGATAGAATATGCCTAGGGCATTTTCTGTCACTAGTAAGAAAAGGGTATAACAAAAAGGAAAGGTCATTTAATAGTCGTTCACAGCTGAACTTTAAATACCATTTATTCGGTGTGTGTGCATGTGTTGCCTGTGGTGTGTGTGTGTGTGTGTGTGTCTGTGTCTGTGTGTCTCTGTGTGTACACCTGTGGAGGCCAGAGATCAACCATGGATGTTTCTCTGTTGCTCTCCACTTTAGTGTTTGAGACAGGCCCTGTCACTGAGCCCAGAGCTCACAAATTGACTAGACTGACAGGCCAGCAAACTTTAGCAGCCACACACTATTGAGCCCAGCTTTTTGGGTTTTTTTTGTTTGTTTGTTTGTCTGTTTTCGAGACAGGGTTTCTCTGTATTGTTTTGGAGGCTGTCCTGGAACTAGCTCTGTAGACCAGGCTGGCCTCGAACTCACAGAGATCCGCCTGCCTCTGCCTTCCGAGTGCTGGGATTAAAGGCATGCGCCACTAACGCCCGGCTGAGCCCAGCTTTTTATATAGGTATTATGGATCCAAATTCAGCCGGGCAGTGGTTTCAGACACTTTTAATCCCAGCACTTGGGAGGCAGAGATAGGCAGATCTCTGTGAGTTTGAGGCCAGCCTGGTCTACTGAGTGAGTTCCAGGAAAGGCTCCAAAGCTGCAGAGAAACCCTGTCTTGACCCTTCCCCAGCCCCCCCCCAAAAAGGATTCAAACTCAGGTCCTCATGCTTATGCAACAGACACTTTACTAACTGAGCCATCCTTCAGCCCCAAGAAATATTTTATGACAACAAAATTATTAGGTATAGTTGCTGGGTGGAATATTCACAGCTTGTAATTGGTGGCGCTATGACCTATTTATAGAAGAATACCTCCTTTTGAGGTTAGGCAGGCATGCTGCATAGTAACTTCAAAGTAACATGCAAACCACAAATTTATTCACAGTGGAGTAGAAAAGAACACCACAGCCGGGCGTTGGTGGCGCACGCCTTTAATCCCAGCACTCGGGAGGCAGAGGCAGGCGGATCTCTGTGAGTTCGAGACCAGCCTGGACTACCAAGCGAGTTCCAGGACAGCCTCCAAAGCCACAGAGAAACCCTGTCTCGAAAAACAAAAACAAACCAACAAAAAAAAGTTCTCTTTGTTTTGTCAGGTGGTGGTGGCGCATGCCTTTAATCCCTGCACTCAGAAGGCAGAGGCAAGTGATCTCTGTGAGTTCGAGACCAGCCTGGTATACAAGAGCTAGTTCCAAGACAGCCTCCAACATCACAGAGAAACCCTGTCTCAAAAAACAAACAAAAAGTTTTCTTTGTTTTGTCTATGTGTCTGTATTCCCCAGCCCCTCTTTTTTGAGTAACACTAACCTTATAATAATAAAAAAAAAAATCTCTTCTAAAAAATGCTAAGCCATGGACTGGAGAGATGGCTCAGGGATTAAGAACACTGACTACTCTTCCAGAGGACCCAGGTTCAATTCCCAGCACCCACATGGCAGCTCACAACTGTCTGTAACTTCAGTTCCAGGTTATCTAACACCTTCATACAGGCATACATGCGGGCACATAAAATAAAAAATAAATAATTTTGTGTCTGGTGGCACAAGTTTGTAATTACAACTACTTGGGGAAGCTGAGGCTAGAAAATCACAGCTTGGGCTAACAAGTGAACTCAAAGCTAGCTGGAGCAACTTGGTGAGACCCTGTCTCAACATAAAAAGTAAAGAGAGGTGTGGGGGGGGTGGCTCAGTAGTAGAGTGCTTGCCTGGCATCTGTGGGGCGCTAGATTTAACCCTCAGTGACAAACTGGGTGTGGTGTCACCAGTTTGCAATCTCATCATCCAGGAGGCCATGGCCCGAGGGTCAGGGGGTTTTGTTTTTAAGAATGATTTATTTTTGCCGGGCATTGGTGGCGCATGCCTTTAATCCCAGCACTCGGGAGGCAGAGGCAGGAGGATCTCTGTGAGTTCGAGGCCAGCCTGGTATACAAGAGCTAGTCCCAGGACAGCCTCCAAAGCCACAGAGAAACCCTGTCTCGGAAAAAACAAAACAAAACAAAACAAAAAAAGAATGATTTGTTTTTATTTCTTTAAAATGATGTATGTGTATGGATCTATGTACATGAGTGTAGGTGCCCACAGAGGCCAGAAGCTTCAGGTACCCCTGGAGCTATAGTGATGAACAGTGGTGAGCCACCCAACATGGGCGTTGGAAACTGGTTTTGGATCCTGTGACAGAGCAGTGCCTTCTCGTAACTGCTGAAGTCTTTACACCCTAGGTCAGGAGTTTGAGGCCAGCCTACATAGACCTTTTCTCAAAACAGCTGTGGCTGTATAGTGTACCAGCTTAGTGTTCAATGATATTTTCATTTTTATTATTATTTTATTTTTTAGTGTTTTGAGACAGGGTTTCTTTGTGTAGCCCTGGCTGCCCTGGAACTCATTATTAGACCAGGCTGGCCTCGAACTCACAGAGATCCGCCTGCCTCTGCCTCCCGAGTGCTGGGATTAAAGGCAGGGGCCACCAACACCCGGCTCATTATTATTATTATATTGATTATGGTGTGTGTTTGTGGTTGAAGGTGTGCAGCCTGAGTGTTGAGGTTTTCCATGGAATCTGGGGATCAAGCTCATGTAATCAGGGTTGCATAACAAATACTGTTACCCACTGAGCACTCACACACACTTTTTTTTTCTGCTTTTTCCAGGCAGAGTTTCTCTGTGGCTTTGGAGGCTGTCCTGGAACTAGCTCTTGTAGACCAAGCTGGTCTTGAACTCATAGTGCTGGGATTAAAGACGTGTGCCACCACTGCCCAGCTCTTTGATTTTCTTTTTGAAGCAGGCTTTTACTCTCTAGCCCAGTCTATTGTGGAATGTCTAAAACTATTTATCGCAGGGTGGCCTTTAGCTTGGGCTGATTATCCTGCCCAGTCTCCCAGATGCTGGGCTATAGGTGTGAGATACATACTTGAATGAATTGAAATTGTTTAGATTTTTGTTGAAAATGTATAAAAAGCTGGACATTTATAAATAGCTCATGCCTGTAACCGCAACACTTGGATACCAGAGGCATGAGGTCCACCACGAGTTCAGTCAGCCTCAGCTACATAGTACATTCCTGGTGGCCAGGACTACATAGTGAGACCGTGTCTCAAAATACCTGACCCCCCAGAAAAGAATAAGATAGGAGGATGAAACGTTCTTTCCTAGACAGCAGATTTTCTAAGAGACTAAGTTTCAAATCATTTCTCCTTTTCTGGAATCCACTGTTTTAGTCATGCTCCATATTTGGGAGTCCCCCACTACCTTTTTGGTGCCTAGTCTCAGCTTATCAGGAACAGTCTGTCCCAGGGAACCAAAGGTCCCTTCAGACTTTCAGTCTCGTCAGACCTCAGCAGTCCTACGGCCAACACAGGCCTCCTCTTGTGCCTTCTGGCCCTCCAGCCTCATGCCTGATTTTGTTATGTACTCATGCAAGAGGACCCAGAGACAGATGTACACTATGGGCCTTTACAGTTGGGACCCAGCTTACAAAACTGACTGGGTGTCAGCTATCTGACCTGGCCCTTCCCCTTTCTGAACCCCAGGTTCCTCATCTTAGACAAATGAGAGCCTTTACTTGCTGGAACATAGTTGCTGTTGGCTTACGGTGGCTCCCCCGCTTTATTCTCACTCTTCCTGATGTTTTCCTCCAGGCTTAAACTTATTTGTTTTTCGTATTTATTTGTGTGTGTGTGTGTGTGTGTGTGTGTGCATGCATATTCCCACCACATGTTAACAGAATCCCACAGATGTCAGAAGAGGTTGTTGGATCCCCTGGAACTGAAGTTACAGGTAGTTGTGAGCATCCTCATATAAGTGCTAGGAACCAAACCTGAATCCTCTGCAAGAACAGCAAGCATTCCTAACTGCAGAACCATCTCTCCAGCCCCTCTGCACATTTGGAAGAGCAGCCTCTTCCTCTTTTCTTCTCTTCTCTTTTTTTTTTCTTTAATGACTTAGTTGTAATCACTGGAAGCAAACTAAATGGAAAACTTACAATAGAGAAGAGACGGATGCATGTCAGGGCTTTCTGCAAACTGAGATGGGACAGACTGGGGGCTGCCCCTCAACCCGATCTTTTGCAAACAAAGCTGCCCATCTACAGTGTTCCTGAAACTCTGGTCCAGGAAAGGAGGGACCTTGCTCACCACTGACTCCAGGCCAGCATATGGAGTACTGGTCACTTCATGTGACCAGAGAAAATGTCATCAGTCCACAAAAGCAGAACTGGAGCCTCCACTGCTGCTTTGTATGTTTGTAGCTTCACAGCCAACGGCTCCCATCTACCCAGCTTTCTCATGTCCATGAGGTACCAGTCTCTCCATTCACACCCCAGGTCTCACAGCTCTCCTGTGTGGCCTTGGCCCAAAGGGCGGTAAGTAGACAAATGATACTGGACCCCAGTTCTGGTATAAGGTACAAGGAATGACCTCTAAAGCCTGGGCCACAGCTCTCCATGGTCATTGTTCAACATCAGTCATGGCCTTAGAATTTTCTGTTAAGGGCCAGGCGTTGGTGGCACACGCCTTTAATCCCAGCACTCGGGAGGCAGAGGCAGGCGGATCTCTGTGGGTTCGAGACCAGCCTGGTCTACAAGAGCTAGTTCCAGGACAGTCTCCAAAGCCGCAGAGAAACCCTGTCTCAGAAAAAAAAAGAATTTTCTGTCAAGGCATGGGCCACAGTCGCCTCCACCACCAGGCAGCTGCTGAGGATCCAGGAGAATGTTGCAACACACTTGTACGGGGTCTTGTAGGTTGGGTTCTCTTCTGAGAGTATCTTCTGGATGGTTCCTCTAAGAAGAATGTGCAGGCCTCTGGGTCTTCCCACTCAGTGATGAATGTAAAGTGCTCATCTCCAATCTTCTTGATTTCCAATAGGCCTGCTCCTATCCCAACATCTTCTCCCAGTTCCTCTCATCCACTGACTATCCATGTCCCACACACTCTAGCAATGTAATTATTGTCTGTCTTCCAGACTCTGAAAGTCTGTGACCCTGGCCTGCATGAGGTAGTGCTCAACTACATCTGAGATGCCCTTTTCTGTGATGACCTCATCAGGCTTCAGCTGGATAATGTTCTCTTCTGCTGGATGTTCTCTTCTTCTATTTGCAGGATTCGGGTGAAGTCTCAATGCCAGTCTGGCTTCTCCTTTCCTGTACTCCAGAGAAGAATTCAAGTTCACAATTTGAGGGTTCTTGATACAGTGGTGTGTTCATGGATGGGTCACATCCTTGTTAATATGGCTCCACATAAGGCAAATGAGTCTTCAGTCATGCTCCCAGGTATCTTTTCCATCTTTGCATACTTCTTGACATAAATTTTCTTTCAGGCATTGACTTCAAACTGGACAGTCTTCACAGCATCCAAGTCAATGTTGCATGACAAAGAAGAGTACTGACTGATGACGTTTGTAGGAATAGACCTATTGGTAATGTTCAGTATCATATTACAGTTATTGACATCAGCAGGGATACTGTTTTTCAGAGAGCTGACCATATCATCCAGTGCCATGTGATAAGCACTGATCACCACTGTGGGGTGTATCTGAACACTGTGGGAAGTGCTCAGCCACATACAGCATTTTTCCTGCAAGAATAATTACTGATATGGTCCCATTTCCAACCTGTTCTCCTAGGTCCTGATAATCTCAATCATACCGTTGGCTGCTAGAATTTTTTTTTTTTTACGAGACAGGGTTTCTCTGTATTGTTTTGGAGGCTGTCGGTCCAGCCCGGCCTCGAACTCACAGAGATCCGCCTGCCTCTGCCTCCCGAGTGCTGGGATTAAAGGTATGCGCCACCACTGCCTGGCGGGTTGGCTGCTAGAATTGAATCTCTTGAAGAATGAATAGCATTGCCATCACTGTTCATCATGATGGCTCCCACTGGGTCCAAAAACATCTTTATCATAGATTTAGGTTACAAACCTGGCTGGATTATGTCTGCAATTGTCTTAGCAGCATTGCTATTCCTGGATTGAATTTTTCTTCCTTATTCATACTTTGTATTCTGACTGAGCATGAGCACTGGATAGCCCATCATGGCGGAGGAACCTCTTCTTCCTTTTAAGACTCTGATAAGCAGATTTGGATGCATTGTACCATTTTCTTTCTAATGCTCTCTCTTTCCCAACTTGGGGCCTAATCACAGCCTTGAGGTTTGTCTTAGTCACTGTTCTATTGCTGAGAAGAGACACCATGACCAAGGCAATTTCAATAAAGGAAATCATTTATTTGGGGGCTTTCATAGACTTTCAGAGATCCATTATCATCACTGTGGGAGCATAGTGGCCTGCAGGAAGGCACCAAAGCAGTAACTGAGAGCTACATCCTGATCCATAGACAGAGAGACACTGGGCTTGTCCTGGGCATTTGAAACCTCAAAGCCCAGCCCCAATGACACACTTCCTCCAACAAGGCTACATCCACCCCAAAAAGAACTCCTAGTTCTTCTTATCATTCTCAAATAGTGCCACTCTCTGATGGCTAAGCATTCAAATATACCAGCCTATGGAGGTCATGCTTATTCAAACCATCTCAAGGCTTTCTCTCAAGTAACCTTATTTATGAAGGCAAGTCTATATCAGGTGTCTTTCTAGGACCAACTGCAACCACTTTATTATTTCCTTTTTTAAAAGGTATATTGAATTTTCTTACTTTTTTTAAACCAGAAGCCATTTCTTTTCTTTAAAGATTTATTTATTATGTATACAGTGTTCTGCCTCCAGGTCAGAAGAGGGCGCCAGATCTCATTATGGATGGCTGTGAGCCACCATGTGGTTGCTGGGAATTGAACTCAGGACCTCTGAAAGATCAGTCAGTGCTCTTAACCTCTGAGCCATCTCTCCAGCCCCTATTTCTTTCCTTATTATGATATTTTACAGATTTTAGGTTGTTGGATCCTTCAGTAATAATGGTGGCCACTTGCATCAGGGGAAGCTGGAATATGGTGAAGTTGAAGCAACAAAACAAAAGCTCTAATTTAAATTTATTTATTTGTGTGTATGTGCACGGATGTGCACAAATTCCACAACACAATTTGTGGAGGTCAACTGGGAGAGTTGGTTCTCTTCTGCCACCATATGGGTTCCAAAGAACAGGCTCTCAGATTTAGTGGCAAGCTCCTTTATCCACTGAGCCATTTCACTTGCCCCCTGTATATGCTGGTGACAGTGGGCAAGTGAACTTGTTTGTGCAAAGTATATCACTCCCAGTGCATCCTTCATTGAAACATCTTCCCAGAATTGTGGGTTTTTTTTCAAATATTTTATTTATTTATTGTGCCTGCATGCCAGCAGAGGTCACCAGATCTCATACAAGGTGGTTGTGAGCCACCATGTGGTTGCCAGGAATTGAACTCAGGACCTCTGGAAGAACAGTCAGTGCTCTTAACCGCTGAGCCACCACTCTAGCCCCAGAATTGTGTTTTTTACGAGACAGGGTTTCTCTGTATTGTTTCGGAGGCTATCGGTCCAGCCCGGCCTCAAACTCACAGAGATCTGCCTGCCTCTGCCTCCCGAGTGCTGGGATTAAAGGCGTGTGCCACCACCGCCCGGCCAGAATTGTGTTTTAATATGCCTTGTACTTTATCAAAGGTCACAAGCAAAGGAGCTGGGGGAGCTGGAGAGATGGCTCAGTGATTAAGAACACTTACTGCTTAATCCCATCAATACTCTTTAAGAAAGGTAGAGTAGGGGGAGGAGGCTGTGGATGTGGCTCAGTTTACAGGGCTTGCCTCTACAGCCTTCCGTTCAATATCCAGTACCAAGAAAGTGGATGTGGTGGAGCAGTGTGTAACCCAGCATTCGGCAGGTAGAGTCAGCAGGGTAAACTCAGGGCCATCCTCAGCTACGTATTGAGTTTGAGGCTATCTTGTCTAAGAGAGAGAGGACAGGGGAGCAGATGATCTCCCGTGAAATCCTGGTTCTATTTTGTCAGAGGTGCAGAGAACATTCCAGGCTCTACACAAGAAATGACCTGAGTTTCTGTAGCCAACCGGAAGCTGTCTTTTCCTCTGCAGTCAAACATTCTGAGACAATTTCTTTTTCATTCTTGCGTTGGCTTCAAAGACGATTATGAGCGAAATTTCATTATCTAATGAGAACAGCCCATTAAAACTAATAGGCTCACCTTAATTTTTGCATTTATGCAACTCATCTTTCTTTGTAAGCTATCTCACCTCCTGGGAACAGATGGAAAGGAGTGAGGGATAGAAGGAAGGAGAGAGGGTGAAAGGGAGGGAAGGGAGAAAGGGAAGGAGGGCGGGAGGAGGGGCCTGTGCATATTGCTTGGCACAGGCCTTCCCTTGCTCGGGTTTGTTTCTTTAACAGAGTGATTGTGAGTTAAATGGCGTGTATAACATCTGGCTAAAAGCATCCCCAGGCGGTTACTATGACAAGGTAAGAAAGATCCTGTCTGCCTCTTGTGGCTCCTCTGTTGCTATGCTCTTATCTTTACCAAGTTCCAAGATGGCCCCCACCATGTTTCATCATCCCAGCAAGAATGGGAACATAGAGACCATAGACCTTAGAACTCACGGCCTCATTACACAAATCTCGCCAATCCTCATCCCATATCTCACTGGCCAAAGCATAGTCACATGATCACATCTAACTTCAAGAGAAGTTGCAATCTTTAGTTCTTTAGCTGACTGTCAGAGCCTCTTTGCTTGTGGAGGGAAGGGAGGAGAGGGAGGGAGGGACAGAGATTAGATGACAGATTTTGAAAGGTATTTATCACTCTTGCTTTTTGTTTGTTTGTTTTTCCTTTGTGGGGGGTGGGGTGCTGAGAATAGAACCCAGAGTAGGCGCTCTATCCTAGCCCATCAGCTTTTTTTTGTAGTTTGTGTTTCCCTCAGCCTGACTTCCCTCACCCTCTTTAATCAATCTAACCCCTGTGCTGCTATGTCAGAGTGCCAATATAGCATTACCCTGCTCCCAAACCTCCCCCAGGTCCCTACTACAAGCAGAAAATACTCCTCAAATGCTACTGTGCACCAGGAATTTGTTTATTTATTTGCCTTTGAGTTTTGTTTTGTTTTGGAGGCAGGGTTTCATATAGCCTAGGCTGGCTTCAAACTTGCCATGTATCCAAAGATAACCTTGAACTCCTTATCCTCTTGTCTCAGATCCCTGAGGTTGTAGACAGTGGTTTTATTTGTTTATATGAATGTATTTGTGTTTGTGTGTGATGTGTGCACGTGTGCCTGAACACACATGTGTCATGTATATGTGTGCACACATGCATGTGGAGAGCAGAGCTAAGGTCAGTCAGCATGGGTCTCCTCGATGACTTGCCTCCTTTATTTTTATTTATCTGTCTGTCTGTCTATCTATCTATCTATTTATTTTGAGACAAGGTCTCGCTATGTACTGGAACTCACTAGTAGACTGGGCTGGCCTAGAACTTACTGAGCCCTTCCTGCCTCTGCCTCCTGAGTGCTGGAAATAAAGGGGTGTGCCACCAACCATAACCCACATTAGGGGTCACATCAGAAGTCCATTGGTCCTAAGGACCTCTGTGGACTGACTGATTTTTTTTTTCTTCACGTTCATTTCCTCCCAGTTCTGTGGTCACACAAGCTTCTTCTGGTAATGGATCCTGGCCTTCTCTTCTGCTTCTTCTCCAGGGTGGCTGTTACTTTGTGGTACTCCAGTCAACCTCATGAGCCACATGCTCCAGATAAGAAAACTTTCTGGTAGGTGTCAGCTACACAATCTCAAGGCTAGCAAGGCATGATCCACTTTTTCTTTTCCTAGGGTGGAGGGATCCCATTGAACACCTAGAGGGCCTGGCTCGCCTTGGTCTTGTGGGGCAGAAGGTGCAGCTCAGGCATGGAACATGCAGGGCCTTGGAGCACATTGGTATACATTCAATTTCAGAGAAAGGTCAGGCGCTTTAACTTGTCTCTATAGAAATTGCCAGAAATGTTGATGCTGACACAGCGGGAGACTACCACTTTCCAGCCCAGCAGCACCTGCTAGGCCACAATGACTGCCAGGCAGCCCAGAAGATGGCTTTGGGCTATCCTGCACTAGAATCTCTCTGCCTGGGCAGTGGTAGCCGAAGGGCAAACCTTTAATCCTAGCACTAGGGGTGGAGGTAGGTATGGGGGGTGAGATGGATGAATTTGGGGTGAGTTCTAGGATAGCCAGGGATATACTGAGAAACCCTAAACAATAATACAACAACAAATTTAAACTAAAAATCCAAATCCTTCCACCATCTTATTTTTTTGTATGCATGTCTGTACATGTGTGTCTATGTGAGTATATGCAGGTACCCACAGGAACCAGAAGTCATGGAATGTCTTGGAGCTGGAGTTACAGCCATTGTGAGTACCTGACATAAGTGCTGAAATCTGAATTTTGGTCCTCATCATTGAGCAACAATTGCTTTTAACTCCTGGGCCATATGTCCAGCTCCAATCTTTATTTCTCCTGGGCCATATGTCCAGCTCCAATCTTTATTTTCTTGTTTAAACAGGATCGCTCACTGACCCTCAAACTCATCAGTGCAGCTAGGCTGGCCGGCCATTTCAGGTAACCTCCAGTGCAGGGGTTATAGCAAAAAAGATGCTTTTTATACAGGTTTTGGAGAATATGAACTCAGATTCTTGTGCTTGTGTGGTAGGCCCTTTACCAGTTTTTTGAGATAGGATTTCACTCTGTAACTCAAACTGAAATGGAACTCACTATATAGCCCAAGGCTGGTCTTGAACTTGTGGCAATCCTCCTGATTCAGCCTCCCAAGAGCTACATGTGAACTACCATGCCCAGTCTGTCTGTCTGTTGGTCTGTGTATCTACCTACCTACTTATTTATCTATCTGATTTTATAGGCAAGGCTATCCTGGTTTTTTGTTTGTTTGTTTTTAGAGACAGGGTTTCTCTGTGGTTTTGGAGGTTGTCCTGGAACTAGCTCTTGTAGACCAGGCTGGCCTCGAACTCACAGAGATGCACCTCCCTCTGCCTCCCGAGTGCTGGGATTAAAGGCATGCACCACCAACGGCCTGGCGAGGCTATCCTGTTTTACACAGGGCTGCTCCAAACTCCTGAGTTCAAGTGGCTCTTAGGTCTCAGCCTTCTTAGTGGCTGGGACTACAGACTTATACCACCTAACCTACCATAGAGGACATCTTACAGCAGAGGTAGATCACTATCTCAAAACTAAACAAAACAAAAACTGAGATAAGTGGGCTCCAGCCTCAGAGTTTCCAGTTCTGTGGATCTGTGGGTCTGGACCTGAGAGTCCCCCCTCATTCCCCCAGGTTCCCAGGTGATGCTGAGGCACACACATCCAGGGGCCACACTTCCCATTATTTTTTTTAAATTTTATGTGTATGATTGTTTGGCTTGTTTGTATGTCTGCACACAAGCATGCGAGTGCCCACAGAGGCCATAAGTGGGCATTGAGTCCCCCTGGAACTGGAGTCACAGCTGGTTGTTCTAGGGACTGAACCTGGGTCCCCTAGAAGAGCCTCCAGTGCTCTTAGCCACTGGCCATCTTTGCAGTCCCTGGGAACTACTCTGAAAACCATTCCCCTGGAGAATAAAATCTGCACTGGTTTCCAGCTTCTCCCAGTCTGCTGCTAGCCTACTTTGCAATTTCATCTCCCTTCCCCTTCTCTGCACACACCCAGGGCTCCCGTGAAGCTCCAGTTCTCACCTCTGTAAGCAGGCCAGCGGCTCACACCTCTATATCTTCCTCAGTCCAGAATGTCATCTGCTGAACAACTTCCTGTCTTAGCCTCCCTGAAGCCCCTCTCGGCCCTGTGAGCTGCTGTTGAGTCACTCTCTGCTCCAGGTCCCTGACAGCTTGCTCACACTCTTCTGTGCCTGCTCTTATCACCTGCATCTATACTGCCTGTCCGTCATCTCCACGTCACAGGAGCCTTAGTCACTTGTACCTCTAGAAACAGCTGTGGAGTAAGGGAGCAAAAGTGTGATTGAGGAGTTAGAGCAGGTAAGAGGAGTCAGTGGTACCCAAACCGAGTGCATCGTACCATGAGCCATCTGTGCTTGCTTCTCTGTGTTAAGTCTGGAGCCCTAGGCCATGAGGGGACTTTACTTGTTGGCCAAAGTTCTCAGATGTTCATCCAAAGGCATTTTCAGCTGGAGTTCTTTTAGGAGCTAGCAGTCTGGGGACGTGCCGCTGCACAAGCACATCCATCTGTACTCACCAGGCATCTAAGACTCTGGAAAACACTCTTGGGTGGCACATGCACCCCTTCTAGGGTCAAACAAGATGCAATACACTTTTGCCCAATTAGTCACAAAGTGTTAGGGTAGATTCAGGTAGAAATTGGTCAATGGCTGGAACTTATTCCTCTTCTTCCTAGGGATTCCAGTTTTCTTCAGATCCCACAAAGGAGGCCTGATTTGGCCCCAGTGACACCAGACCTAGCTGTCATAACTGTTTAGAGGTGAGGCTGGAGATGTAGCTCAGTTAGTAGAGTGCTCGCCTATTGTGCACAGAGCCCTGAATTCCATTGCCAGCACAGCATACGGGAGGCACATGCTTGTCATTCCAGCATGTGGGAGGAAGGGACAGGAGGATCAGATGCTCATGGTTATCCCAAGAGTGAGTTTGAAACCAGACTAGGGTCCATGAGACTCTTCCTTAAAAGAAAACAAAAACGGGCTGGAGAGATGGCTCAGCAGTTAAGAGTATTTGCTGTTCTTCCAGAGAACGTTGAGTTCAGTTCCCAGCATCCATGCCAGGCCACTTTTGACTGGTAACTTTAGCTTCATAGCATTTGATGCCTTCTTCTGGCCTCTGAGGGCACTAAATTCATGTGCACAAACACATATTAACATGTAATTAAAAATTTTAAATATAAAAAAATAACAAAAGAGCCGGGCGTTGGTGGTGCACGCCTTTAATCCCAGCACTCGGGAGGCAGAGGCAGGCAGATCTCTGTGAGTTCGAGGCCAGCCTGGTCTACAGAGCGAGTTCCAGGACAGCCTCCAAAGCCACAGAGAAACCTTGTTTCGAAAAAAACCAATAAATAAATAAATAAATAACAAAAGAACTGTCTGCAGGTGGTACTTCTTGGAAACAGTAGCTGCCTGTACTGAGGCTACAGACTCTGAGTGGCATCACATCTCTGTGAGCCTCAGTGTCCTCTGTAGCCCAGCACAGTACTACGTACCTTAGAGTAGGCAGTATGCAACGAACAGCGTCTTATGGTGGAGGTCCCAGCCCCCTACCTGGTCTCTTTGATGGAGAATAATAAACTCTCCCAGCTGCTCCTTCAAAGTGAAGGAGCCAGGCCCTGTCAATCGTCAAGCATGCTGCTTCCTACGTACGGTGTCTACCTCCCCCTCGCACGCTTCTACCCAGTTTGGAGACCTTGGATCTCACCTCCTCCACAAAACTCTGTTCCTGGAACTCTCCACCCATGCCACCTACCATACTTATGGACAGGCCTAATGAATATGCAATGAGTGGTTTGTAAGCAAGGCTGCCATATTTACACAAAATGGGCTCTGCCCAAGGGAAGGAAACACTATTCCACAGACTGTACCGGGATGGCAAGTGAGGGGGGGGGGTGTCCCACCGAATTACATAACCAAGAAGCACTGCTTCCAAGTCATGTGGCCAAGTTTGTGTCCTCGCTCAACCACTTGGATAAGCAAGGTATGTGACATCCTATGCCTCAGTTTTCTTTTCTTTTCTTTTCTTTTTTTTTTTTTTTTTGGTTTTTCGAGACAGGGTTTCTCTGTGGCTTTGGAGGCTGTCCTGGAACTCGCTTGGTAGTCCAGGCTGACCTTGAACTTACAGAGATCCTCCTGCCTCTGCCTCCCGAGTGCTGGGATTAAAGGCGTGCACCACCAACGCCCGGCGCCTCAGTTTTCTTATCTGTGAAGAATGGGATGTTGCTGGTACCCTACAGTATGCTCAAACAAGGTGAAAACAGCAGCTGGTATCTGGCTGATATTTACCTAGTGCTTAATGTCATTATTATTGTTAGAGTTACTGTCTTTGTTTCATGTGGGGGTGTTTGTTTGTTTGCTTTGCTCTCTGAGAAGATATGAGCAGCCTGGAGATAATGAGTCATTGCTTGCTCCTGCACCTAGTAGCAGGCCGAGAGCCTGACGTCATTCCCTCAGGCCTTCCTCCATCTTTCTGTTTGTCCAAATGCACTCTAACTAGTCGGACCTTTTTTTCTTTACAGATGACAAAACTTCAAGACAGCCTAGTGTAGACTAACCGAAGCCTTTGTAGGCTGACATAACTAGTATCTGTGTAGGGGGGGACGCGTGACTCCAGGTGTCGCTGCAGCCAGGACTGTCTGCTTTTCCACCTCCTGTGCTGTCGCTCAGCTGGCCTCGTTCTCAGGGGATGATGCTATCCTCAAATTTGATATCCGGCCAAGGATGACCCTGATCTCCTGATTTTGCTACCTCCACCCCCAGAATGCTGGGATTACAAGGCTGTACCATCAATATCAACTCCAATTGTTCTGTTTTTGTGACAAGGTCTCAAGTAAGTCAGGCTGTCCTTGAACTCCTGACTTTATTGCCTCTACTAACCATGCCAGACCCCATAGAGCAATTTTAAGGAAGGCCTGAGTGACCCAGGTTGAGTCACATGGTGTTCTTTGTTTTTTTTTTTTTTGTTTTTTTTTTTTGAACTAGTCTTTTGTTTTGGTTTTTTGTTTTTCGAGACAGGGTTTCTCTGTGTAACAGTTATGGCAATCTTGAAACTCACTTTGTAGACCAGGCTGGTCTCGAACTCACAGAGATCTGCCTGCCTCTACCTCCCAAGTGCTGGGATTAAAGGCGTGCGCCACCTTTGTTTTTGTTTGTTTGTTTGTTTCTCGAGACAAGGTTTCTTTGTAGCTTTGGAGGCTGTCCTAGAACTAGCTCTTGTAGACCAGGTTGGTCTCAAAGCTACCTTTGTTTTTTTTGTTTTGTTTTTTGAGGCAGGGTTTCTCTGTGTGGCTTTGGAGCCTATCCTGGCACTTGCTCTGTAGACCAGGCTTGCCTTGAACTCACAGAGATCTGCCTGCCTCTGCCTCCCGAGTGCTGTGTGTGCCACCAACGCCTGGCTGCATGTTTTTTTTTAATTATTATTATTTTTTTGCTACTTTTGTTTTTTAAAGACAGGGCCTTACTAAGCCCAGGCAAGCCTTGAACCTGCAGCCCTCCTACCTCAGCCTTCTAAGTGCTGGGATTACAGGTTCTTGCCACTACAAACAGTTCATCTCTCTTTGTGGCTCAGTTCATAGGTTGTTTCCTCAGGAAACTGTCTCCTCTCCTTCCCCTAGCTCTACACCTAGCTCAGGGAGAATGCACAAGGAGAGCAAACTGCACTTCTCAGGTAGGCTCCCAGCCCAGGCTATGGTGCAATGTTGGTGGCCCACCCTGTGCTTGCCTTGTTACCTGCCCAGAGCCTGATGGGTTCAGCCTCACTGTGGGTGGGACTTTGTGGGGCTGCATGGTTGGAGCTCTGAGTAGGCCAGGCATCACCATGATTCAGGCCTGTGATCCCAGCAGATGAGGCAGAAGCAAGAGGATTGCTACAAGTTTAGAGGCA
The DNA here is from genome assembly GCF_017639785.1 of Mesocricetus auratus. Lineage (NCBI taxonomy): Eukaryota > Metazoa > Chordata > Mammalia > Rodentia > Cricetidae > Mesocricetus > Mesocricetus auratus. The sequence goes on from NW_024429266.1 coordinate 173,737,305, forward strand.
GCCAAGAAATCTGTCTCCAAACAAAAGAAAAATCTAAAGCAGTAGGGCAGTGGTTCTCATCTTTCCTAACACTGCCACCCTTCAAGCAGAAGTTTCTCAACCTTCCTAATGCTGTGGCCCCTTAATACAGTTCATGTTGTAAGCCGGGCGTTGGTGGCGCACGCCTTTAATCCCAGCACTCGGGAGGCAGAGGCAGGCGGATCTCTGTGAGTTCGAGGCCAGCCTGGTCTACAAAGTGAGTTCCAGGACAGCCTCCAAAGCTACAGAGAAACCCTGTCTCGAAAAACCAAAAAAAACAAAACAAAAATACAGTTCATGTTGTTATGACCCCCAATCAAAACTTTTCTCATTGCTACTTCATAATTTAATTTTGCTACTATTATCAATCATAATGTAGATATCAGTGTTTTCCAATGGTCTTTGGTGACCTCTGTGAAGGGGTTGTTCGACCCCCAAAGGGATCAAAACCCATAGGTTGAGAACAACCTCAGTAGTTACCTTAACCCTAGAGAATGTGTCAGAAATGGGTATGAGAGCTCCGTTTGGGCTTAGATAAGGCATAGGGACATCTGGGAAGGCTTGCTACTTTTGGGGGAGGCCATGGCCAGCAGGCTTTAGGTTCTCTTCAGTAATAGACACAAATGAACCATTTGGCTGCTTCTGCCTGACACCTACACTGAGATTAGACACCTCAGTGATAGCTGGCACTGGAAACGCCCGAAGCAACAGGTCCTTGGTGGGCCTGTGTTGTAGCTCTGAAGGCAGTCCTGCCCTGTGAGTCCCAGCACCATCACAAAAAAGTGCTCAAAAATAAATGTCATGGGTGAGTGGCCACAAGCCCATGGCAACTTCCCCCAAATGTCATCGGCTAAACCGATGGAAGTTCCCACAAGTGTCACCAAGCATGCCTTCCTGAATGCTTTTCATCTATCCAAGCCTTCCCAACACCACAAATAGATATTCAAAAATTATAGGTGTTTCTGTAATTTTTTAAAAAAAACACAGCAGTCACTTTATTCATAAGTTTGTACTTTACAAAACCACAAGGAAGAAGTCCTTAAGGGAAAGGTGTCGAGGAGATTGTAGGATGGCCTTGCCTGCTGGCTGTCCAAAGCTCAGCTGAGTGGCCTGAGACTGTTGTCATTTGATGGGCAGCCCCCAGCCAAGGTTTCAAAGGAAGTAGGCTTCTGATGGGCCAGGGAGGGGGCCAGCAGCAGGTGACGCTACCCGTCCAGGAGCTTCAGGATGCTCTCCCGCTCTTTCAGGGTCTTCCAGGCCTGGTCCTTTTCCTTCTTTGTAGGGGTGCGCTTCTTCTGCCGGGCAGCCATGATCTTGCGAAAGGCATCCATGACCTCATTGTCTGCCATGCGGACCCGCTGCCTCAGCTCCTGCCGGCTCACCTCCTCCTTTGCCAACCTACGGGGGCCAAGTATCACGGTTATCCGATCTCCAGTTTGTTCGCCCCCTCTTCTAGCCTGAGCCTCCTCACAATCCCAGCTCTCATTCCCCTTTGCTTGTTAGAATTACAGATGTGCACTGCCGCACTGAGCTTCAACCCTGTGTGGATCTGACTCAGTCCCACTGATGGTGGAGCTCAAGGTGTCTAGGAAATCTAGTCCTTGCTGCTTGGGCCGGAAGTGCCTTGCCCACATTCCTGCAGCTGGAGCACAGCAGAGCCCAGGACTGAGTCCCAGCACCAAACCATTTCCACAGCACACCATACCTCTGGAACTACACCATTGCTGTTTTCCTTGTTTGGTCCTACAGGGTTTCTCTGTGTAGCAGTGCTGGCTATCCTGGAACTCACTGTAAACCAGGCTGGCCTCAGATTCAGAGATCCGGCCTACCTGTGCATCCCAAGTACTGGGATTAAAGGTGTGTGCCACCACCGCCTGGCTTGGTTGTCTTTAGATGAAAGAAGGTGCACAAGACCCTGGCACACAGTGGGCACTAAGCACCGTTGGGTTTTTTTATCCTCAGATCTGTGTAAAGCTCAGCAGCAACTACCCCTCCCCTCTGAATGATGCGTCTCCTCCAAACACCTAAGAGAACAGGAGTCTTCTGCCTTCTTCCTGGCCCAGCACCAGGTCAGACACTGTGAGAGCTCTGGAGGAACAAGAAGTCTTGCTTGAGTGCTAACAGAAGGGTAGCTCCTACCAACACCCTTCACATGTCATCTATACCCTTGTCATCAGTGCAAGGAAGGTTGGATGGGAGTTAATATAAAATGAACCGCACTATGACTGATTCTCTAAGACACTAGTAAGTGTGGGGTGACCAGCCAATCAAAACCACAGACAGCCAAGAGAACATTAGCAACTCGCATGTCTGCGTAGAAAGCATACTGGTATTCATTATTTCCTCTATGATTTTTTTTTTTTTTTGGTTTTTTTGAGACAGGGTTTCTCTGTATTGTTTTGGAGGCTGTCCTGAAACTCGCTCTGTAGACCAGGCTTGCTTCGAACTCACAGAGATCTGCCTACCTCTGCCTCCTTCTGCTGGGATTAAAGGCGTGCCAATGCCTGGCTCTATGATGTTTTTGTATGTTATATGTGTACATGTTCATGTTGCACATGTGTGTGTGCATGCATGTGGAGGCCAGAGGTTGATGCTGGATCTCTCTTTACCATGTTTCACCTTATTTCTTCTTACTGTAACTTAGGTATTTATGTAATCACTAGAGGGCTATATGCCATGGTGTGCATGTGGAGGCCAGAGGACAACTTGCAGGAGTTGGTTTTCTTTCTCTATCATCTGTGGGTTTAGGGATTGAAATCAAGTGGCCAGGCTTGGTGGAAGTGCCTTTACCCACTGAGCCATCTTGCTGGCCCTCGGCCTTCTTTTTTGAGACAGGATCACTTAGTGGGATCTTAGACAGGCCTATTCGGCTAAGCTTGCCTCTCTGCCCATCCGAGCACTGGGGTTACAGATGTATTCTGCTGAGGCCAGCTTTCATATGGGTGCTGAAGACTGAATGCAAGAAGTCAGGCTTGCTTGGTGGCAAGCATTTTCCCACTGAGTATCTTCCCAGTGCCTCTGTGGTATTTTGATTAAATAATACCATAAACCAAAAGAAAACACAGCCAGGTGGTAGTGGTAGTGGTACATCCCAGCACTTGGGCAGCAAAGGCAGGTGAATCTCAATGAGTCGAGGCCAGCTTAATCTACAGAGTTCCAGAACAGTCAAGGCTACACAGAGAAACCCTATCTTACATTAAAAAAAGTCAACATAACACTGTAAATATTACCAAACTATACTTATCAGTGGAGCCAGGGCTGAAGAGATGACTCAGTGGTTAAGTGTATACTACTCTTGCAGAGGACTGGGTTTCAGTTCCCAGCATCTACACTGGGCATCTCTAGCAAACACCAGCAACTTCAGCTGCAGGGCAGCTGACACCACAGACACCTTCACTCATATTCGCAAACCCACACACATATGATTAAAATGAAAAAAATCTAAAAACAGAATCAGACCCATCCATATGTAAGTTGTGGGTGCTAGAGCCCTGCCCCTGGCCTTAGCATCAATCTGAGGTACAATTGGGGGAGCAGGGCTAGTCCCTGGCACAGTGCTCACTCACCTCAGCAGGTCATGCTTCTTGGTGCGGTTGTGTGCACTGAGTGCCTTCAGCTCAGCCTGCCGTTTGCGCAGCTCAGCGAGGACCTCATCCTCTGAGTCCTCTGCAGGCCGGTCTTCCGACTCCAGGAGGCCCTGTGCAATCAGCTCCTCCTTGATGCGGCTCTCCAGGGACTTGGTGTGGGGCACACTGTAGGCAAGGCCAGCACCTGAGCTCTGAGGGCCAGCTGGGAGGCCCCCTCAGAGGATCCTGGTACCTCTTCACCTTGTGAACCCACTATAGTCACATATGTTTCAGGCCTTGTTATATGTGAGTTGCAATCTTTTATGATATATATTTCCAAGATTTTTTTTAACTATATATAATTTTTTTTTGTTTTTTTTGTTTTTTGAGACAGGATTTCTCTGTATTGTTTTGGAGGCTATCCTGGAACTCACTCTGTAGACCAGGCTGGCCTCAAACTCACAGAGATCTGCCTGCTTCTGCTGGGATTAAAGGCGTGTGACAAAGCCCGGCTATATGTAACTCTTAAATATAGTTTATGTACAAATAGGATCACTCCTTTGCCCCCATTTTGTACTCTTGTTTTAATTCTTTCATGTCAAGTGTATTTCTGTAATGATGAACAAGCAGTTCTGAGTTATTTCTTATGTAGTTTTGGCACTCAGCTAGCCATTCCCTTCAGCTGGTCACTTGGGTTATCTCCAGGAAAGGCAAAGGTATGGTGATCAAGCCTGTACTAAGCCTGTCCAGAAACGAGGCCAGCACTTCCATGTGAGACATCTGTGTGTGGTCAAATGACCTCAGCTTATAGAAGACAGAGAGAAGCTGACAGTCACCCCCAGAGTACAGATGGGATGTCACTCACCTGAAGGGTTTGTTCTGATTTCGGGGAGAGGTGCTTGCTCCATCAGCCCCTGATTCTTTCCCAGACATATCAGGAATAGGCGAGTCCTCCATAGGGGAAATAATATTTTCCTGAAGACCAGAGATAGGTTAGAAAGAGGATGCAATAGAATCCCCATTTTTCTTCTCTCTGACATAGTCTTTACAGGCTAGATAGAAATAGTCTGCCATCTTTTTCATCCCACTTATGTTAAAAAGCTTCCTCCAACCCAGCACTAGGGAGGCAGAGGTTGGCAGATCTCTGAATTCCTGGTCTACAGAACAAGTTCCAGGACAGGCTCCAAAACTATAGAGAAACCCTGTCTCAAAAAACAAAAACAAAAAGCTTCCTCCAAAGCTTTGATCATTCTAGAAATTCTTTTTTTGAGGGGAGGGGAACATGGATAGCAAAAGAAGGGGACACAAGATTAATAGTGACAGGGAAATATCCAACACTGCTCTTTCCTCCACAGCAGCTGAGCTACACTACATTTCCCAGGCTCCCCTGCAGTCAGATGGACTCATGGGACAAATTCTCCATTGGAAAGTGATCTAAAAAGGTATGAGTCCCAGTCATACCCAGAATGCTTCACACACTCCTCCTTTCTCAATTTCTAAGGGCCTGGTGTGGTAACCACACCCAAAGTGACCAACCGAGGTCAGGATGAAAAGCCACAATAAACTGGAGTCTGCTGGACTAGGCCAGACTCCCCTTCCTATTACCTCAGTCTACCTGGAAGGCGTGTCCCAGACCATTCCCTGAGAGAAAAACTATTGTTAGAGCCAAAAGAGGAAACTGAGACTCAAGGACATAAAAGGGCGTTTCCAAGGCCAGACAGGGGCGTAAAGAGGGAAACTTCAAGTGCGGACTTAAATCCTACCTTTACTCATTAGCTGGTGGTCTTAAGAAAAGTTCCCTTTTCTTTTTCTTTTTTGTTTTTTTGAGACAGGGGTTTTCTTTTCTTTTCTTTTTTTCTTTTTTTTGGTTTTACGAGACAGGGTTTCTCTGTATTGTTTTGGAGGCTGTTGGTCCAGCCTGGCTTGGAACTCACAGAGATCCGCCTGCCTCTTCCTCCTGAGTGCTGGGATTAAAGGTGTGCACCACCAACGCCCGGCAGTGGTGCATGTGTGTGTGTTGGTTTTCTGAGACAGTTAGATGTAATACTTGAGCTCAAGAGCCTGCCTTTGTCCCCAAGTATTGCAGGGATCACAAGCATATGCTACCACACCTAGCTTGTAGTTCCCAGTCTGAGGGCTCACCTCCACCAGGGCCTGCAGCAAGCGCTGTGTCAGGGCACCAAAGGGACACCCATCTTCTGGCTGCTCGTGCTGGGCCTCAGACTTCTTCAGCAGAGCGTCTACATCTACAGTGGACAGGGAGAAGACAGCAGGAGGCCTGAAGCTCTGGGAGCTCAGATCCCGGCCTGAGGTGGACAGGGAGCTAGAGATTTACCTTTGGTGTCCAGTTCAGTCAGTGGTCCCATGAGGCCTTTCTTCTTGTCAGCCACAGCTGCTGCCCGAGCCCCATCCTTCTGTTCCTCTAGCAGGTCCTCCTGGGCCCAGCGCTGGGAGTAGTGCTTTCCCAGAGGGGGAATCTGCAGCAAAGAGGCCATTCAGTTCTAAGAGGTAAACCCTGGCCACCTGAGCTGAGAGTGTGGGAAACTCTCCTGATATGGGACACTGTCAGTAAGCTCTCCATTCATTCTGTTTCTTTCTTCACGTATTTGTTGCCCAAGCCCCAGGCCCAAGGGTGATGCCACAAAAGACAAAGAAGATAAAACTCTAACAGGAGAAAAAGGTATGTACAGAGTGCAAGCAGCTGGCATGGCGGCATACCTGTTGCCCCAGCACTCAGGAGGCTGAAGTAGGATGGTCATGAGTCTGAGCCCAGGCTGAGACCCTATCTTGTCTCAAACAAAACAATAATCAAAATGCAGTTCAAGGCCAGGCTGGACCGACAGCCTCCAAAACAATACAGAGAAACCCTGTCTCATAAATACCAAAAAAAAAAAAAAAAAACCCCAAAAAATCAAAATGCACCTAGAAGCTGATATGCAATATTAAGATAATAAAGTATAAGCCCAGCAAAGTGGTGAACACCCTTCATCTCAGCACTCAGGAGGCAGAGGCAGGCAGGTCTGAGTCCAAAGACCAGCTTGGTCTACAGAGTGAGTTCCAGGACATCCAGAACTGTTACATAGAAAAAACAACAAAAAGATATAAAGTATACAAAACAATATAGAGAAACCCTGTCTCGAAAACAAAAACAGATATAAAGTAAAAAATGTTGTGTCTATGGATCCTCTTTGTCACAGGTAATTCTTCTAAAAAGAACTAGGGCCCAAGGCAGCAAGGAGAAGGGTTTTGTGTGTGTGTATGTGTGTGTGTGTGTGTGTGTGTGATGCTTAAACTTACGACTGCTGAGTGGATTGCCTTTTCCCTTCCTTTCATCCTTTCTTTCTTTGAGACAAGAAACTCAGTGAGATTAAGGTTGCTGTAGTTCTTTAGATCATGATTGAATCTGGGGCCTTGTCCATGCTAAACACTTGCTCTACCACTGACCTCTATGGTTAACTGGCCTCAGATAAATGTTTTATTTGTTTTTTAAATTCAGGTAAGTGTAATTAAAGCAGCCAAGAGACCAATGGAGTCACCAAGTGAGACCATTTCTCTTACTCTTCTTGGAGAAAGGACCTCACACTTCTAAGTCCAAGGCTAGCCTCAAACTTGCCTCAGCCTCCCAAGTGCAACAGGTGTAAGCCCCTGGGCCCAGCTTCCTTTTTTGCTGGGGAGTCTGGAAAGGCATCTTTGGTGGCAGTAGCATGACTCAGGCCTGGAAGACGCAGTCTGTCAAGCTGAGAAGAGCTTGGGCACGGACCCTGGTGAGACCAGTGGGAGATGTGTCTGATGCAACTGGGAAAGAGGGGTGTGGCCAAGGGAGCTGGGGTGTCACCAAGCCCTGAGACGCTCGGCCTCCATCCTGTGGCTGACAGGAGTAGGGCAGGTCTAGTCTAGACTCGGCACACCTGAGGTGGCAGTCGCCCTGTGGTAAAGCCCCTCCTCACACATCTGTTCAGTTTCTTTTATGGAACGTTTTATTTATTTATTTAAAAATTTTTTTTGGTTTTTTGAGACAGGGTTTCTCTGTGACTTTAGAGGCTGTCCTGGAACTAACTCTTGTAGACCAGGCTGGTCTTGAACTCACAGAGATCCGCCTGCCTCTGCCTCCCAAGTGCTGGGATTAAAGGTGTGTACCACCACCGCCTGGCCAAGGAACATGCTTTATTTTCATGATAAATAAAACTAACTTGCTGGGGATGTATCTCTGTTGGTAGAGAGCTTGCCTGGAATACACAAAGCCCTGGGTTCTGTCTCAGGACAGTAAAACTGGGCATGGTGGTACAAAGCTGTAATCCCAGCATCAGGGAGTCAGAGGAAGGAAGATCAGGGTCATCATTAGTTACACAAAGTTCAAGGCTAGTCTGGGATATATGAAATCCAGTTTCAAAAAAACCAAAAACCTTTAATCCAGGTGTAGTGATGTTATGTTTTTGGTCCCAGACACCTGGGGACCTGAGAGAGGGAGATGTTGAGTCCAAGGGTTTAAGGTCAGCCTAGGGCACCATAGCAAGTGTGTTAGAAATGAAACAGGAACTTAACTTTTATATATTAAGTAAAGAAAGAAACTGGTTGCTGGAGTCTAAAAGCAGGGAGCGTGTTCAGAGGCTCTTAGGATAAAGGCAAGTGGACAGGATGAACTTCACTGACAGACAGATGCACCACTTGGCTGAGGGGGGAGTAGCAAGGGAAAGCTGGGCCTCAGTGTCTGCAGGAGCAATGGCAGCAGGCAGGAGGCTGGGAAGAAGTAGATGGTGTGGGCTCTGCTGCCTAGGATTCTGAGGCACCTCAGAGCCCTCCTGTTCTCTGACTGTAAGCCAAGATTTCTACCTTATAATGTTCGGCTTCATCTTCAGGAGGCTTCAGGAGCTCCTCCAGTGTTCGTACCTCCTCACTGGTGATATCCGCACAGTAGGGTTCCACAGAGGCCCAGAACCTGCAGGGAGAAGCAGACCCTGAGTGGACACCTCTGGGCTCCTTTAGCCTTAGCCCTGGGCCCTTAAGACCACACCACCAGACCCTAGGTCCCCTCTAGCTCTGTTCTATGTGCTCAGGCTCAGAACCTGTTGGGAGCATCGTTCTTGGGGATCCGAGGCACGTCGATTGGGTCATCAGTGAATTCATATTCCTGGATCTTTGGCTGAACATTTTTGGATTTGGGTCGTCCTGGGCCAGGGCCTGGTCCATGCCCTGCCTTCCCTTCCAGTTTCTGTTTCTTGGGCTTCCCATGTTTGGGGGGAGCACCAAGCTCATGGTCTCGACCCAGCTTCAGGAATCGTCTGTCACCTTTCTTATCCTGCCAGTCAGTAAGGATCTGAAACACAAAGGCAGTCACTAAGGAGAGAAGAGACAAGCTCCTCTTTTCTAGTTGGATAACTTGAGATCTCCAATTTGAGGCTATTAAGTAAACTACTTATCTTTCAAAGCCCAGTTCTTTCTCTGTGACTTTCTCACATGAGTTTAACCAGAGGTCTACATTTTCATTCCCCTCTGTCACCCAAGCTAGTCACAGACTGTTTGGTAGAAAGGTTAAAAAATAAGCTGGGCAGTGGTGGTGCACACCTTTAATCCCAGCACTCAGAAGGCCGAGGCAGGCAGATCACTATGAGTTCAAGGCCAGTCTGGTCTACAAAGACGTTCCAGGACAGGCTCCAAAGCTACACAGAGAAACCCTGTCTTGAAAAACAAAATAAAAGGCGTTGGTGGTGCACGCCTTTAATCCCAGCACTCGGGAGGCAGAGGCAGGCGGATCTCTGTGAGTTCGAGGCCAGCCTGGTCTACAGAGTGAGTTCCAGGACAGCCTCCAAAGCCACAGAGAAACCTTGTCTCAAAACACCAAAAAAAAAAACCAAAAACAAAAAACAAAATTTAAAAAGGTTATGCCCCAGAGCATAGCAGTCCTAGGGAAATATGCTGCTGGTAGTGGGTTTTTTGGAAATGGTCAACAAGACTCCCAGCTAACCTTCATTTGAATCATCAACCCTCCTGGGAGCCCTGTCTACACAAACAACTGACTGTGTCATAGCATGTCTCAGAAAGCTCCCAGGGAATTCCAGGGACTACAAGGGGACAGAGTTCATCTTCTGAGGTCCAGTAGGATGGCATCCCTGGCCTTGGAACCTAACTCTGCTGTCACAATTCCCATTTGGGTCTCTCTTCCCATTCATATCCTCAACAAACAGATAGCCTCAATGTTAGGTCACTAACCTAATGGCCCATCGCATAACTTGACACAATCTGTCCCTAGTGATGTCCCCTCTGTTGGAGAATCACCTGGGTTTCAGCTTCCAGTACACGCAGTCGCCGGCTTGCCGAGGACAGCAAGGTCTCAAGCTCCAGCTGCAGAGTGTCCAGCTCCTCAATACCAATGCCATCGTCCTCGGAGCGGGCCAGCACTGCCGTGTACCGGGGACAGACCTTCAGGTGGTCCACAGACTTGAAATCATGGAATTGCAATGGGCAGTCCTTCAGCTCACTCATGGCCCAGGAGATGGGATCCTGTAAAACTAGAGAGGTCATTGGGTAGAGAGACAAAGTAGCATGGGAGAGAGGCCCAACAAAGAAACCAGTTTTCAATACCCTTGTAGATAGGATGGGGGCAAAGCTCCTGTTTGTAGAGCCCTGATTGTGCAAAGGAGGGCTTACTTCACTGAATTATACACACAGCCTTGGGGATGGGCTTTAGTCATGCTTTCCTTTCTTTTCTTTCACAAAAAAGGAAAGCGACTCTGAAAGGGCAGGCCTCAACTCCTAAGTGCAATTCATTGTCTTTTTGTTTTGGTAGCATTTAAGACTAAACCCTGAGTCTCACACATGATGTTTTTTTGCTTTTTGTTTGTTTGCTTGTTTTTAGACAGTCTCACTATGTGGTCTTGGCTGATCTGGTACTCATTATACCTGTCTCTACCTCCCAGAGTGCCGAGATAAAGACACATACCACCACACCTGACTTCCAGTTCTTTTTATTTATTTGCTTTTTTTTTTTTTGAACAACCCAGCCTGGTCTCAAGCTAGCTAAGTACCAAAGATTTGTTTTCACCTCCCAAGTGATGGATTCCAGGCATGTAACCACACCTGGCTTATTCAGTGCATGTAGGCAGAGTCTCCAAACTGAGTTACATTCAGCCCTCTCTCATGAACTTCTGAAACAGGCTCTCACTCAGTTGTCCAGACAGGCCTTGAACTTATGACCCACCTACTTTAGCCTCCCAAGTAGCTAGGTTTACAAACCTGCATGATTAATTCGGACCCAAGTAGTCTCACTTGCACTACAAGAGAGATAGATGCCAGTGTGTCCTGTGTTCCTATGTCCTCTGTTGGGCTCTTTCAAGCATTCTATCTTACAGTGTTCACCCAGACTCTCCTTGTCTCCCTCATTCCACTTTTGAACCTGTGTCCCTAGCTAGTTTGGAACGCGAGCTGGTCAAGCAAACAGAACTAAGTTCCAGCCCACTATGTGCCCCTTTAAACATGTTATCTAACCTGAATCTTAGTTTCTTTTTTTTTTTTTTTTTTCCAGGACAAGAGATGATGCCTCGGTCCGTTTCCCCATTAAAACGTGTAAATCTGTAAAATGGGGACATCAAGAGTACCTACCTCCCTGGAATGTTCTGAGGAATAAGAGGTGATGCTCCTCAAGTGGCCAGTTCAGTGCCTGGCACAGAAGTGGGACTCTTAATGGCTGGCTCCACCTGTGTGTCGCCCCAAGATCCCGCCTCCACGGAGCCCCTAACACAGCCCCCGCCTCTCCTACCTCCTCTCTGCGGCTTCCTACAGGCCCCGGGCCGCAGGAGGGGGCGGGGAGTTTAGTGCTCTCAGAGCTACCGCCCCGGAACTGGCTATGGGCGGGCCCGGCCCCCTGCAGTTGACGCGAGGGCGGGGACACAGCCAGCCCACAGTGGCCTGCGGGGGTGGGGGTCTAAGGCCACCTACGAACCTCCGACAGGTGGAATGCTAGGCCTGAGGTGTCCCCTAGGAAGCAGCCCGGGGCTAGGGCGGGGCTCAGAGCCGAGATCTCCAGGGACCCACTTCCCGGTCGAGCCCCAGGGCTCCTGGTAGGAGGAGCCCGGACGGAGAGGATAGGGGACCACCACCGGAAGAAACGTCGGGCTTCTCCGGCTCTGCCTGTCCTAATTTGGTGCCCAACCTGAGGTCGGGCTGTACTATTGTTACGTGGGGGGAAGTTACAACAAAGGCGACAAGAACCAAAGGCGCTGGGAAGAGATGTATGGAGACCCAAGAGGCTTCGAATGCTACTGTGTCAGTCCAGGCCTTCTACAAGTCCCTGCGGTCCTAGTGTGAAATCGTCCCGAAAATCCGAACGTCGCTCGGCTCTTCCTCCCCAGTCCTGCTCAAAATGGTCCCCCCCGGAAGTGCTGGCGGAGACTGCGGCTGCGCCTCTCTCCAAAGGGCAGGCGTCGCGGGGCCGGGCACTTCCGCACTTCCGCTTTCCGGCCCAGACAGCACCCGCAATGGTGAGAGACCCCGGGCTGGGGGACTCCCTGTGTCTTGCTTGGAGAGACTGTGGGTCTGGGGGAGATGCAGTTTGCGGCCAGGGCTTACGGCCGGAGGTTGCCCTAGGATGAGGGGGCACGAGAGGATGGGGAGGCAGAGGGTGGGGCGAGGGCCGAGGCGAGGAGGAAGGGGCGAGCTGGAGCTGAGCTGGGCACGAGCAGGCCCAGAGGCTTCCAAGTTGGGCATCCCCGGAAGGAATGTCCTCTCGCCAAAGTTCGGAGGAGGCGGGAAGTGGGGCTACTAGGCCTGTGGTGGCGTCTGCGAGGTAGGATCGCTGAGAGATGAAGCAGGGCCTCCTCTTTATCCACGATAGAGATTCGCTAAGTACACTCCCTTGTCCCTGCCTGTCTTCTTGATCTCACGGTACCGGGAGGCAAGTGTCCACTTCTCCTTATTACTCTCTCGATCCCTCCAACCCCCTGCTTCCAGGCCTCAATGAAGGTTCTGTGGTGTTGCCTCCATTCAGGTTCCTTCTAGTAGTGCGGTACGGTGTAGACCTTAATGTGTGTAACCGCTGATGACGGCTGGCCCTTCCTTTCCAGGGGATGCTCGGGTTTGGTATCTGGGTGTTCCGTACTGTTGCATCTCTCTTCCTACTGCTGGCTTTGATGACCTCAGTTCTAAAGACTGGACTGCTTGCCATGCTCCAGTGATTGTCTGGGGAGACACCTTGAAATTACACCCTTTTGTTCAAAAGTCACCTTTTTTTCTAAACTTTTTCATTCTCTTGTGTTCCGTGCCCTAACTGATTTCATTCCTCTGCCTGAAAGCCGTTTCCCTTTGACTGAGTATATAACTTTTCATTTTTAAACATTTAAGTTTTTTGTACTTGAAATCGTCTATTCACTAAAGGGCAAACATTACAAGACTAGCTACCTAGAATTCACTTTTAGTTTTCTTTCTTTGACTATTGACAAAATAATCAGATAACCAGTCCTACAATGAAGGTAGAGAACATTCTATCACTCTTCCAACGGAACACACTAACCCAGACAACTACTAATTTCACCCTTCCGGTTTTGCCTTTTCTTGGTTGACATGTAAATAAAATTCTCTAGTATGTAGACAAAACATAATGCTGAGCTGTGTGCTGAGTTGGTTGTGTTTTTAGCCTTTTCCCCCTCTGCCTGATGCCTGGCTGTCCTGTGATGCTGTGCTTGTCTCCACTACTCCAGTCTGTACTAAGTGCCCCTTCTCTGGGTCTCACTTCCCTCCATTCCATTCTCCAGAGAGCCTCTGCTGCAGTCACGTAACTTCCTCCTCAGAAAGTCCCAATGCTTCCTGCCACATTGAAAGACTAACTCAGGGAACTGGCGTTCTAGGTTATCTAGGGTTTTTATCCCAGCCTGCCATTGCAGCCTGATTTATGCAGTTTAAAATGCTTCTCCCAGTTCATTTGTTTACAGAAGATTTGTAGCACACTATGTATAGGAGCTAGTTGCAACCAGCATAACTGAATAAAGTTAATGTCGTTGACCATGAGAATTACAAACTAGTGAAGGAAAACCCATCTAACAAAATGCATGAAGAATGTCTTGTTGTGAATTAAGATTAAGTGTACGTATCATAAACTCCTGTAAATGCATTGAGGAGGAAGTCAAGAAGACCACTTTGGGGAAGGAAGAGGCCTTTCAGTGAGCTGAGCTCTGCCGGACAGACCTAAGCAATGAGGAGGAAGGAATGCAGGTGATGGGTCAGCACGTGATAAGCCCTGAGGGGAGAGAACTTGACTGAGATGTAGTGTAGCTGATCGGTATAGCTGACCTTGTTCACTCTACTGAGAATGTCTCGGCCTACTTTTTCTCATTGCAAAACCTTCCTGATCTTGTGGCTAGTCAAAACTAATTTCCTTGGTATGGATTATTTATAAACCTAGTTACTTTACATTTTGCCTTCCATTAGCCCTTGTGATCCCCATCCAGTTGAGTTATTTGAGAGCAGAAGTTATCTGACTGAATTCCCAGTGTGCTCAGGGCATGGATCAATACATTTGTCCGTGTACGAAGCAGGTGGAAGACGTGGACCCCACTAGATCAATATTACCCAGCCTCATCACTGGTGGCTTTGGGGCTGGGTAATTCTATTGTGCATCCCAGATGTTGGGCAGCATGGCTTGCCTATGTCCACTTATGTCCATCGTCCTTGCCCCGCCCCAAGTCACAACAGTCAGTTTTTTTCTCCACATTTTGCTAAATGCCAAGTAGAATTGTTTGCTGCTGGGAACCCCTGCTGCAGACTCCTGACTGGGCTGTATCTTGAAGGTTGGGTGTATTCTGTTCTGTGTGATGACCATGCCTGAAGCCTTCAGTACTGTGTGTTCCATGGGAGCTACGGGGGGGGGGGGGGCCGGCGGGCGGCGCAGGGGGCCAGGAGGGTGCTGGCTTTGGTGAGGCAGACTCTGGTCCTTCCTAATCTTGGGTTTATTCCTGCAGACTGCCACTCTCCGCCCCTACCTTAGTGCCGTGCGGGCCACACTGCAGGCTGCCCTCTGTCTGGAGAACTTCTCCTCCCAGGTCGTGGAACGACACAACAAGCCAGAGGTGGAAGTCAGGTAGGGAAGAAGGTCAGAGTGGGGGGGCCGAGAGGAGCAACTCACAAGAGTAGACCCTGTCTAAGAGGGCCGTGTGACAGACCAAAATCCACGGGGGACCTGCTCCAAAGTGTGGCTGGCCCCTGGAGCAGCGCTGTGGAGAAGTGTCTCCAGTCAGTGTTACCCAGCCCACTGGCAGCTCCAGAAGAAGGCACAGGATTTAGTTCACAGAGTTGACAACTCTGTATTAATGACTTAAGGGTCAGGATTGTTTTACTTTTTATCATTAATACTGCCAGACAGTTTAGACCCTCCAACACCCAAATATTACATGTTTTGAATGCGATTTTCTCTTGTCTGATTTTCATTTCATAAGTAAATATTCTTCTTTGAAATTGACAAGGATATGACATAGACTGCTAATTCTAGCACATGGAGGCTGAGGCAATAACAATAGAACCATAATAGGGTCAGGGCTAGCCTCAGCTGCAGAACAGGTCTTTTTCTCAAGAAACCAAAAAGAAGCAAAATTCTGGGGTGAACATAGTTGAAATAAGTTGTGTTATCAAATAGGTGATGAAGGTATTTTTGTTGCTGGGGATTGAACCCAGGCCCTTGGACATGTTAGGCACACAGTCTACAGCTGAAACATATCCCCAAAATGATTGCTATGACTCAAACAATTCTAATTTTAGGATGGACTGTGTTGTTACTTGATATACATGGTTTTCACTTGGCATTTTCTTTTTTTTTTTTTTTTTTGGTTTTTGGAGACAGGGTTTCTCTGTGGCTTTGGAGGCTGTCCTGGAACTCGCTCTGTAGACCAGGCTGGCCTCGAACTCACAGAGATCCGCCTGCCTCTGCCTCCCGAGTGCTGGGATTAAAGGCGTGCGCCACCAACGCCCGGCTTCACTTGGCATTTTCAAATGGTGACAGTTCATAGACTACAGGCACCTCTACAAATACCTAGAGAGTCAATGACAACAGCTTGGTCCTCTGATTTTGTGTTTTTAGGAGTAGCAAAGAACTCCTGTTGCAACCTGTTACCATCAGCAGGAATGAAAAGGAAAAGGTTCTGATTGAGGGCTCCATCAATTCTGTCCGGGTCAGCATTGCTGTGAAACAGGTGAGTCACCATGGAGTGAGCAGTTAGGAGTGCTTTTCACAGCCAGGGTTCCCATCGAAAGGTCAGTGAGCTAGATTCAGAGCCTGCTTTGAGGAATTTACTTGGCATGATTGGCCAGAGCAGGTATGGTAGCACATGCTGTAATCCTAGCACTTGGAAGTCTGAGACTGAAGATGGAAAACCCAAGGCCAGCCTGAGCTACTTGGTGAGTCCCTATCTGTAAAAAACAAACAAAACAAAAAGTGAGTCAGTAGAATAAAACGACAGCAACCCTATCCCATAGGCCTTGCTCTGGATTACAAACAAGGAAATGTGGCAGGCAAGGACACGGGTGATGGTTGTGTGCACTTAGAGCACTACCAACCAGCACTAGTTTGATAGCCGTAGTTTCTGAAACTGCCATTTCATTTAAAAGCAGATGGTACAACACATATGCACATACAGAATTCTCAACAATAGCAAAAAAAGGAGCAGACCTTCCCATTTTAACTTGTCTTTCAGAAACAGCTGTGTAGGCCAGCAGTGGGCGGGATGATACATGAGGAAAGAAAAATGCCAACAAGAACACTGGCAAAGCTATCGGAACTGAAGATCTGTTAACAGTAATTGCCCAGACAAATGTCATGGTGTTTTCTTGACAAATGTCATGGCGTTTTTTTTGTGCATGTTCTCTAGTAGTTTTATAGTTGAAGGACCTACTTCTAGTCTTTTATCCATCTTCAGTTAATTTTTGTATATGGTATAAGATATGGGTCTAGTTACATTCTTCCACATATGAATGACCAGTTGTCAGCACAACTTGTTGAAGAAATTCCTGCCATTGTGTGACCTTGGTGCTTTTGTTGGAAATCAGTTGACTATAAATATTTCAGTTTCTTTGTGAGCTTTCTGTTCTCTTCCAGTTCATATATGTATGAAATAGAATTTCCATTTCTTGCATGTTTCCTTAGGCTATGTTTGACAAATGTCTGCCATGTAGGTCTGGGCCTTGCTGTCTCAGCATCTCTTGAATTGTTATTTAATCTTTGTTTTAAATTTGACCTAGATTCCTTTTTTGTTTGTTTTTGTTTTTCAAGATAGGGTTTATCTGTGTAACAGCTCTGGCTGTCCTGGTACTCACTTTTTAGACCAGGCTGGCCTCTAACTCACAGAAATCACCTGCCTCTTCCTCCTGAGTGCTGGGATTACAGGCCTGCGCCTGCTCTGCCAGATTTTTGACCTAGATTCTAGTTCTCCTTTAAAAAGAAACTTTGTATCCTAAGTAGGAAAACAGTATCATTTGCCCTTTCCCCAGCAGACAACTTTAAAAGTAACAATTAAAACAAAACAATGTTACAAATCTTAACTTTTTGAAAGCTTTCGGGGTTATAAGGAAGCACTGGCAGACTGGGTGGCTGTACTGGTGTCCAGATGCAGAAGTAACTGGAAGAGTTGAAAAAGGAGACTTTAAGATTGTTGGATTTTAGTAATGTTAAGGCAGACACTCCTTGAGGAAGTCTCTGATAGCCAGGTGGTGGGTCCCACCAATGCTGAAAAAGGCCACACTAGTGACATGAGGAAGGGCAGGCAGCTCCAGATACAGTGTGGACTCCATTACAGCTGATGAAAGACTAGTTTGCCAGAGTTCCCTCACCGGCCTGAGATGAGATCTCAGTAACGCCTGTTAAGGCAGAGTGGCCCTGGCTGGGTCCTCCCTTCAGTTAGCAGCTGGTGCTGCAATTCAGAGATCAGCAGTCTTTTGTTCCCACTAAACCTCTCTGCAGTGGGAGGTACTGGGCCAGTGAACCAGGCTCAGGGTGGCTTTGCATGCCTGCTGGAGAGTCGTCGTCATCTTTCTGTCACCAGGCTGATGAGATCGAGAAGATTTTGTGCCATAAGTTCATGCGCTTCATGATGATGCGAGCGGAGAACTTCTTTATCCTGCGAAGGAAGCCTGTGGAGGTGAGACCTATCTTCTGGTGCTTGAAATTCCCAGGGTTCTGTCTCTCGGGTTTTTGCAGTATGGGGGATGGAACCCAAGGCCTTGCACTGCTGGGCAAGTTATTAGGCTATTCCCTTGGTCTGTGGGATTGAAGGCCAAGGGCTGCTGATTTTCTAGCTGTAGGGTATTACTGTTTGGACTGAGTCAGCCCGCCCATACATGGTAGCAGAAAGGCAGAACCCCAGAAAGAAGCAGGTCTGTGCAGTGCCTCCTTCAAAAAATCTTGGGCCTAGTCACAGACAAAACAGTGATTTCAAAATTTCGTGAGCTGGGTGTGGTGGGCATGCTTATACTCCCAGTATGCGGGAGACTAAGGTGGAAGAATCATGCATTTGAGACAAGAGAAAGGAAGAAAAAGACAAGAAAAATGAAACAAAAACAATCGTAAGCTCTCCCAGCTGAAATCCAGCCTCTCAGAGCCCCAGTAAACAGCGTTGCCTGCCTTTGTGTTTAAAAGCACTTGATACTACTCCATAGGCTCCTGCCAAGTCTCCCTGGTGACCTAGCAGCCAACATGTGTTGGTCAGTTTCTCACCTTGAGCCACCCTCTCTCTGTCCTCACTCCAACCTCTGGGGCCACTAGAGTAAATGAGCTCCTCTTCCTCACACATCCTGTAGCAAACAGCTCCAGTTCCATCCTCCTCCATGTCAGGTCTCCTGTGTTTTTTACTATTGAGTTGAATTCTTTGAAATAAGGTTTGTGATCCCTTTATTCCCTTAACTCATTTCGAATACAGTTTGTGCCACAGTCTTTCAGGGACATCTGACCTAGCACACAATTTTGAGCTGGGTTCAGTTGCTTGGGTCCAGGAGACACGCAAAACACACACGCACTCACACATGCCCCTCCCCCCAAGCAAGTGCTTTGCTGACTAAAGGACAAATGTATAGCTCAGGAGAAGATGGTAGCCAGTTGGAAGCCTGTGTGTCAGTGTAGAGAAGATACGACAACCAAGTGTCCCTGGGGTCTAATTTTGCCTTGTCTCTTCTTTCCCTGCTGGCTTCCCTCCCTAGGGGTATGACATCAGCTTTCTTATCACCAACTTCCACACGGAGCAGATGTACAAACACAAATTAGTGGACTTTGTAATCCACTTCATGGAGGAGATTGACAAGGAGATCAGTGAAATGAAGCTGTCTGTCAATGCCCGGGCCCGCATTGTGGCTGAGGAGTTCCTCAAGAATGTGAGTAGGGCCTCCCCACTCTGTGCCAGAGGAAGAAACCATTGTTGCTGGGAATGTGGCACCTACGAGATAGTTCTGAGACCAAAGATTTCATCCTTGAGAGCCCTAGGGTTTTTTTTGTTGTTGTTGTTTTGTTTCTTTTATTATTTCTGCAAGTCTGGGAGGCAGGTCTCTGGTGGACATGTAGGCATGAATTCTGTATTTTTCCAGTTCTACATAGTGTCTACCTGTCCTAATTCAAACCTCATAGTGAGAAAGATAAAGTGCCTTGTGACTCCTCTGAGGCCAAGGACAGTTAATTGTGTGTAAGTCCACTTCTCCAACAGACGTAAATATTTGTCTTCAGTGTCTGTTTCTCAGGCTTACCACTATGGTTTCTTCAGCATGTTTCCCATTCCTCATGACTTGTGGCCCTCAAACTGAGGGACTGTAGTGCTCTGAAGAGGGGAGGTTGTTTACATGAGGAGCTGGCAGCATTGCTTTGTCTCGAGACTCAGGACATGCCACTGCCTTCCAAACAATCTATGGTTTGTTGATACATCCCACTCAGAACTCTCTGATCCCTCCTTGGTAGAGTTCATGTTTGTTCTTACTGGTGCATACAGACCAGCCCAGGGGAGTTCAGAATCCTAAAAATGGAAATGATACCCACTTCCCCTGGGGCTTAATTATACTGTGGTGGCCAGTGCACAAGACACTGTTGTTTATACTTACAAATCAGACCAAGTGTGGGCCTGGCTCCCACGCCTCTGCCTCCCCCAGGCACATCCCGGGAACTGCTCACCTAAGCTGTTTTTCCCTCTGCTGTGATGAAGGTGCTACCTTTCAGGGAGGTTGAACATTAAGTACGGTCACATGAGAATGCTGTGTGTGTGTGAGAGACAGGGAAAGAGGAGAGGAGAGAGAGATTGAGATTATGCCCACAGATTCTACAACAGGGTATGCAACCACCTGGAGCTGAAGCTGTAGGAGCTGAAGGTATGGGTGCTGGGAACAGACCTTGGCAGGCCTGGAACTCACTAATGTAGATCAAGCTGGACTCAAAGAGATCCACCTGCCTCTGCCTTCTGAGTGCTGGGGTTAAAGGGGTACGTCACCACAATCAACTGCTCTTAAACTTTTAAACAGCATATTGTCAATTCTCATAACACTCAAAATGAGAGTCTAACACCCCCAAACCTGGAGCATGTAATGAATGTGTGGGGTTCTTGTTTGTTTCATTGTCCTTATGTTTGTGTGCTTCCCCTTTAAGTTGGGAGTTTGGTTTCTGACCAGTCAGACATACAAGGACATGTTAAATAAACGAGTAAGAACTTCCCAGTTGTATTTCCAAGCTCACAGGTGGGAAGACTAAAGGCCAGGATAGGGGCTGTACTGGGACAGTCTCTTACAGCTGAAGCCAAAGTGAAATGGGAGCAGTAACCAGCTCTGTTCTCCTGGCCAATTGGGGCTCAGAACTTGGGACAACAAACCAGTCTGTATCCAGTCTGTATATCCCCTGCCAGATCACCTGTGAGGGTGTGGACAAAGACAAAATACCTGAAACTGATGAAGGAGCTAAGGGCAGGGCCAGGTGCTGGGCTTACAGGACCTGAGGCTCTGTGTGTGTGTGTGTGTGTGTGTGTGTGTCTGTGTCTGTGTGTGTCTGTGTCTGTGTGTGTGTGTGTGTGTGAGAGAGAGACAGACAGACAGACAGAGAGAGACAGACAGAGAGAGAAGAGAAGGGACTAGGAACAAATGATACCTTTCCAGACTATCCTGTACCTTTAATGAACTTGCTGTATCCCAGCCTATGGAGTAGAGCATAAATATAGAATAAATACAAGACCAGTGAGAAACAAAATGATGAAAAGCAAACCCTGACCCCAGAACGTGTAATGAAATTGTTTATTTTTTTTAGTGTGTGTGTATACACATATGTATGTACGTACACACACGTGAGTGCAGGTGCCCAAGGAGGCCAGGTGACTGAGTTAGATACCCAGGAACTAGAGTTATAGGCAGTTGCAAGCCACCCAATGTTAAGTACTGAGAATTGAACTCAGGTCCTCTGGAAGAGCTGCAAGTCCTCATCAGTCAGTACATTTTAGTTTTAAAAATGTATGTGTAGCTGGGTCTTGGTGGTGCACGCCTTTAATCCCAGCACTAGGGAGGCAGAGGCAGGCGGATCTCTGTGAGTTCAAGGCCAGCCTGGTCTACAGAGTGAGTTCCAGGACAGCCTCCAAAGCAATACAGAGAAACCCTGTCTTGAAAAAAAAAATCGTGCATGCACACGTAGTATATACATGGTGTACATGTCTGCAGGCGGCACCCAGACATCAGCGTTGGACTTGGATGTCCTCTCTATTGCCTTCCACCTTATTTTTGGTCTTTGGTTGAACTTAGAGCCTGTCATTTCAGTGAGACTGGCTGGCCAGTGAGTCCCCAGGTTCTGCTTGTCCCATCCGATACCTCCCCCCCCCCAGCACTGGATTATAGGCACACATGTGGGTTGTGCTGGAGTGTCAAACTCAGGTTCTCATGCTTACCCAGAAAGCCCTCTAGTCCATGTCATCTCCCCCAGTTCCTCACATTGTCTCTGTTTGTTTGAGTTTTGTTTTTGTACCTTTTTTCTTATATTTTTAAAAAAGAAAAACTTAAAAACAGTAAGGTTCTTTCTCAGTGCCGGTGTGGTGACGTGAACCATCTGTAACTTCAGTTTCATGGGATCTAAAATCCTCTTCTGGTCACTGGACATCAGGAACACAAACAGTGCACAGACGTACCTGCAGGAGAGATGCTCATACACATAAAATAAAAACCTTTGAGATGTGTTAGCATCTTGCTGAGAGTAAGCTGAGGTTCTCGAAATAACATTGCCTGCCCAGTGGCTGTCTAGTAACCAGGCGGATGTAGAGGGAGATTTCTGATTTGAGTGATAAGGCCATAGCATCTGGCATACTGCAGTCACTCAAGCAGGTGGTGCATGTGGCTGAGGTGAGCTGTGAGGGACATGATAGCACTTGTCTCTTGAAAGGGATGCCGCCAAGCAGCTGCAGCCTCTGACTGCCTCGTTGTCCCTCCTTTTCTTCTGGAGCTTGGAGTTTAACCAGACCAAGGGCTTTGCTCGTGCTGCTCAAGCCCCGCAGCTGGCCTCTGTCCCCAGCCCACTTTTTCCTTTCAGTGCCAGGAGTCCTCAGATTTGCAGGCATCCCACCTCAGCCTTTATAGTAGCCGGGTAACAGGCTTATACAGCCAGACCGCAACAAATTGTTAAATGAATCCCCACATTTGAATTTGTTAGTGGCATCTGTTGTCTTCAAAGTTGGCAACTGATTCATAGCTTTTGAACATCATGTGGCCCAGCAGTCTCTGGTTTATAAGTGTCCAGGACTGTTCTTGGCACCGTGGCATATCTGAGGACAAAAATCATCTTCTTCCTGTCCCGCCCCTTCCCTTCCTTCTCTTCTCCCCTCCCATCTTTCTCTTGGTCTTTCTGGGAGGAAGGCAGGGGATGTAGCCCAGGCTGCTTCGAACTCACTTTATGCCTGAGGACGGCCTTGACCTCCTGATCCTTGTGCCCCTGCTTTCCTAAATGGTAGGATTGTGAATGTGCTACCACAGAGAGCAGGAAGCCCCTCTCAGGCCTGTTGTGGTTGGACAATCACTCAAAGGTTAACAAAGTATCAGACCTTGTCCCTCTCTCCTTGGTTCCCTGAGTCCCCCAGCCCTTCACATGTGGGTCTCCATATCTAAAGCCACTTCAGTTACCCAGCAGGCTGTGGGGCAGCCCTCAGCACTTAGTTCATTCTGTTTTGTCCAGTTCTGTGTTTCAGGCCAGTGTCTTCAGACCACTGTTGAAGTCTGGCCGGATTAAGAGCGTGCTCATGGGGCTGTAGGGGCGACTTGGTGGTTAAGAGCACTTGCTGCTCTTTCTGAGGAGCGGGTTTGGTTCCTAGTGACCACCTGGAGGTTCACAAGAAAGAATGCTCAGAAGTGCCAAAAGCTGATCCTGGACTCAGACCTGAACAGCAGCAGCTCAGCCTGCTTACCCGGAACAGGCTCATCAGGCAGGATATAGAAACCCCATTCATTGCCTGTCATTCTCTTTGACAGTTTTAAACCATCTGGCTGGATCTCGCGGCCTTCCCCCTTGGCCTTCCCTGTGTCTCTGCGTGTCTGCGAAGGTGTCCTGGAGTCACTCCCCGGAGCAGCGGTGCAGCAGCAGCAGCAGCAGCAGGAAGCTGGGTTGGGTGGGCATTGGATGCGGGAGGCGGGTGTGGTGTGCTTGCTAGCTGTGCAAAAAGGCAGCAGTGGACCTGCCCCAAGGCCACACGTGTCTGGTCAGGCTAGCTTCCGATGTTCAGTCCCCTGGGTTGGGACAGACTTTTTTTTAAACGTCCCGAAACCTAAACTCTGTGCTTGTAGAAGACTGTAACCTTTTGTCTTTTTTTTTTTTTTTTTTACAACCTGCACCTCCAGTGGCTGTGACTGGCCCCAGTGATTGTACCTTATTGGTCGCTGTGGTCTGGGCGGGCCTGGAGCCAGAAGGCGACTTTTTTTCCTGTGCCACCCCAGGTGGGGAGAGAGGGAAGTTTCAGACTCCAGTTTCTCTTTTCTGCTGTCTTACTCAAAGCCTCCTTGGCCCGGTAGAGGTGGTAAGGACTCTCTACTGGCTTCCTGAGTTCTGCCTGAAGATGGCTACCGCACTGGTTGGGAACAAGGGCTGAATCCATGATTGCCAGGCAGACCTAGGAGCTGGGGTCCAAAAGCCAGGCAACTTCTGGCTGCAGAGGCCACCAGGAGTCATCCTCCCCCAACGCCTCCCCAGCTGAGAGGCCCCAAGGCTTGCCTGTCTGGGTACAGTGCCTGTGCTGGAGGTGCAGAGGTGAGTCTTTGCGTGCCCACCTGGGCCTCACCTACTCCGGCTCCTCTGCTGCCGCTCGCTGTCTCTGATTCTGATGAATCCTCCCTTCCCCTGATTAAAGTCTCTTCCTGCCCCTTTGGGGCTGCATGAGGTCTGTGCTCTGTGTCTGTGTGGAAGGACAGGTATTTTTATTCCTTGGAGCCATGAATGGCTGGCACTTGGGTCTGGAGCAGTCCACAAGACAGTTTTGTCATTGATCCCTGCCAAGGGCACCAACCCAGGGAACTTCACTGCAGTCAGGCACCATTATTCTGAAGGTGGTCCCTGCCTAGACAGAGAGAGATAGCAATGGTTTCCACATCATACTTCTATTCCATCTTCAGGGATCCTCAGAAACCAGGTGCCACATCCAAAATCATTGATCCCTGCCAAGGGCAGCAACCCAGGGAACTTCACTGCAGTCAGGCACCATTATTCTGAAGGTGGTCCCTGCCTAGACAGAGAGAGATAGCAATGGTTTCCACATCATACTTCTATTCCATCTTCAGGGATCCTCAGAAACCAGGTGCCACATCCAAAATAGCTTGCTCCAAGTCTCCCATATCCTGTGAACTAGAAAGAGCCTTCTGCCTGTGCTGGCAGGAATCACTCTCCACACTATCTCAAAGTCTTAGTTCACTTGGTGACTGGACAGCTAAAGGTATCTCAGTACTGAAAGTGCTCAGGGAGTTTCATCAGATAGTGCCTGTGACTTCCTGCTGGCTCCTGAAGTAAGCAGTCCTTTCTCTCACTGTCTCTTACTATGTAGAGACAATGGGAGCTGTATAGCACTGCCCCTGCCAAACAGATGCTGGGTGAACAGCAGTTGATCCTTCTACTTCTCTGTGTGCTGGGCACCAACATTGACACCCAGTCATACTTTGGTGAAACGCAAGTCCAGGGAAAGTGGTCTGCAAATAGGCGTATACGTGGTGTTCTTGGTCGGAAGTGGGAGCGGGTAACGTGTGCTCACAGGAGAAGGCATCAGGGAAAATTCAGGAACAGTTGGCCTTGAGCCAGGTCTGTTGGCTCACACGTTAGTCTAGCACCTAGAAATTAGAAACTCTATGAGTTCTAGACCATCCTTAAACTACAGAAAGATATTTTCTCAAATAAAATAAAAAGTTGTGTATGTGAGAGCACTGAGCTTTCTAGATGGCCAAAGGAGTGTTTGCTGAGGGTTGGTGGGAATTGTTTCTCAGGGCCTTGAGCACAATATGCAAGCCTATCTCCAGGCGACATCACCAGCCCCCAAAGGGGCCTTTTGAAGAGAACAAGTGTTAAAGAAAGGATGGGTGTGGGGACAGCTTGATTGGCTACCATCCCTTTGTGACACTACCTCTGTGACCTCCTTATTGAATTAGTTGAACCCTGTGTGGTGCATGGTTTCTTTCTAGCTTTGCAGTGAAGCTGGATGATCAGAAGGGAATGGCAGCTGGCCACTCAACCCTCAAAGAACATCCTTGCTCCGGTGAGCCAGCCAAAACACTCTGATGCTGTAGATTATCTCCCAAGCTCCGAAGATTGCTGCCAACCAGCCAATCCTCCTCTTCCGGGAAGTCCGATTTCCAGCCACTTGTGGGGTGGGAGGGGTAATCTCTGGTTGGGTTTGGCTAGACTAGTAGCTGGGGGACCTACACTGCAAAAGCAGACTTGCCTGGTGACGACACGACAGCTGGATTCTTGGACTGCTTGAGTAGACACTGCTAGTGTTGGCCTCTAACTGCATTTGGTGCTTCTCACTCCCACTGGAAGCCCAAGTGGCTGGGCATGTAGCTCAGTCTCTATACGGCTTTGTCCAGCATGCATGAAGCCAGAGTTCCATTCCAGCACCAGGTGTGAGGGCAGTCCAGCTGTTGAAAGTCTGCCTGGGGTATGTGAGACCCTGTCTCGAAAAGGGTGTTGGAATCAGACCTTACTAGAATTGGTGTGTGATTTTGAGAAAAGTTGTGTACTGTTTTGGAGTCTGTCTGACTTATTTTCTCTGAGTTCTGAAGATAATGCCTTACTTACAGATTTGGCCAGAATGACGTACTACTGCTTCTTTCCATCTCTTGAGTTGATAAAAATGATTGTACTTTTTGAGTTCGTGGAAGAGGCAGTGTGTGCTCTGAACCTTTTATTGTCACCCCATACACAGCCTTGACTTTCTTACTCCCAAAGACCTCCAGCCAAATCCACCCAGGCCCCACAGGACTGATTCAACCCCACCAGCTGCCTTTAAACCCCCCCCCCCTTCCCCAGGTTCCCAGCCTGAACAGCACAGTTACCAAGGCTTCCCACTGCTAGAATGTGATTTCATCTTTTCCCATGCTCCCTGGCTCCTATGCATGTACACCTTTAGCTTAACTGGTTCCTGAGAGGGGACATGCCTAACTGCCTTACCTTCAGGAAGTCCCTTCCCGGTTTTAGCTCACTTCCTTTTCCCTGCCCTTAAACCTGCACCTTTTTGTTTCTTTTGCTAATTTTTGGTTTTCCACACACTGTAAACTCCATGATGTCGGAGATTTGACAGCCCTTATCCCAGGGCCTTAGTGTGGCGGCCAAGGCACAAAAAATGGTCGCCCCAGGGCTCGGTTCTTCCATCCTCAGTGTCTGGCTCATCAAGGGTGTGTGGCAAGTGAGGCCCAGAACCGAAACCACCATGAAAAAAATCCTAACTCCACTTCCCACAGCAGTTCTCAGGCCTTCCGTACCTGAGTCTGATTGTGCCTGGGTAACGGTCTCCTAGGAGACGGGAAACAGAGGGCGGGGCCCGAGAGGGCTCCTAGGCGGAGGCGCGCACCGGGGCGCTGGGAGCGATCCTGGCGAGAGGCGCATGCAGGGCCTCAGCGCAGCGCTTCTCCTGAGCGCGGGGCAGCTGGTGCCTGCAGCCGCCTGGTACCGCCAGGAGCGCGGCTCGGAGTGCAGCTGGCACCGGAGGCCGCAGCCGCCCGAGCTCCGCACCAATTTCCCTCCCCAGTGGCCCTGGGCAAGCAGCTCCGAGTTTGACCCGCCAGGGAACCAGCAATGGGCCGGGCCCGCCTCCGCCAGGCCCGAGGGGGCGCGCTGCGGTGGCAGCCTTGGGGATTGCAACTCATTGCCTGCGCGCCACTTAAGCAGCGCCCACGAGTTCATGCCGGGTGCCCAGGACACCGCGAACCCCTACCCTGTCTGCTCCCTGCTCCCCCCGACCCTGGCTGAGCCCCTGCCTGATGCCCCGCCGCCGCCTGATGGTGAGGTGCAGCGAGGGCGGCCAGCCCTAACACCCTAGCAGCTACAGAGAGAGGTGGGGAGGGTGGAAGGAATGGGGAATCTGAAGAGCTCGGGAGATTGGGCGTCCGGATATAGGGTAGGGGCACCCGGAGTCAGAGAGGTCCTTGGACCAAGCCCCCCCAGCTTTCTGTGTTCCTGCTCTGCTTCTCTCTACAGATTCCCTTATCCTCTGGCGAGGATTCTCCAAAGGACCTCACCACATGGGCCGACTCAGAAACGCCAAAATCCACGTAGAGAGAGCCGTCAAGGTCGGAGGGGATGGGGTAGTGGTGGCTACACTTACTAGTTTCTCATATCCTTAAAAATAAATCCATAAATGTCAAAGACTTAATACACACACACACACACCTATAAGTGTCCCCCCCCCCCCCCACCTCCATGCTCAGTCCCTCTTCAGGCCCATAGTCTTGACTGAATTCCCTCTTCCAAGGGATGCTTTCTTCAGCTCAGTCCCTGATTCCCAGCCCTTCTATCCCATTCCCATTAGAAATTATTCTCATCTAGTGCCCTGGTATCCAGAAAGGAGCCACATCCTGCAGCCTTCCTTCTGCTGGGGCGCTGTGTGTCACAAAGGAGTCCTACACTCCACCCTGGGCTGAATGGCTGGCTGGCTGGCTTGCTCCACACTCCTAGTTTCCCTTACTGCCTCTGAAGATTCCCCAGATGTTTGATACCTTGGGTCCTTCTCTGTGCACATCTTTCCTTGAGCTTGGGAGACCAGAATCACATCGTGCCCTGCACTACCCTGCGCCTCAACCCTGGAGATCCAGCCCTCTGTTGGATGTCTCCACTCAAAGAGCTCACCAGCACCTCTCACTTGCATCCCAAACCTTACTCCTGTTCAATGGTCCAAACCTGTCATCCTCCCTGGTATCCAGTTTTCCCCATTTATTTCAGAACCAGAAATCCATTCTTCCAGGTCCTTTCATCCATCGCAAACTCAGGCACACCTCCAAGATGAGTCTCAGGCTAGCTCCTTCCCCGTTTCCACGCTACCACCCTCATTACTATTGCAGTTGTTTAGACCATGGCATCCACCGCGGTCTGCCTCTGTGCCTGCCCCTCCCCCATTGGCTCTTCATGCAGCTGCGTGCAAACTTACAGAGCCAGCCGCCTTTAGTTCCTTACCCTCTTGATTCAGTCCTCTCGCTTTAAAGCATAAGGCTAAATTTAAGGTCCACTGGGCTCCCCACAATCCAGTCACTCTCTGCGTATTCTTGGGAGCTCTCATTGTTCAGATTTCACTCTCCCTGACCTCTCAGTTCCTTCTGACTTCTGGCTAGGCTCTGAACCTTTGCACACGCTACCTACTCTGCTTGTTCGGCTCTGCATTCATGGCACCTTCCCAGTTTGCCATGACCACGTATTACTCTTGAGACTGGGAATACCAGTGATAGAATGTGTGCTTAGCATATAGGAAGCCCTGAGCTCAATCCCCAGCACCAGACAGAAAGGAAGAAATCCTTGCTCTGTCCCTTAACTACCGTGTAATATTGGAGAAACTGTTTAGCCTCTATATGCCTTTCGTATGTAATTCAAATGCAAATTGTTTTTAGTGGTGCACATAAGTGCTTACCACACAGCAGGGACATAGTAACTAGCCGCTGTCTTTGTTTATTTTTCTCCTTGTTTATAAGCTGCCTCCTACTGAGATATAAAATTTCCCTGAAGACAGAGATCCTGTCTGGTTCACCATTGCCTCCTATATGTCCGATGCTGAAGAAAGTCCCTGCCTCTCACCTTACAGCAGAAGAAGATCTTTATGATTCATGGCCGATACCCAGTGATCCGGTGTCTATTGCGCCAGAGGGGCTGGGTAGAAAAGAAGATGGTCCAGCCCCAAGGCACCATCCTGCCGGCACCCCAGAAGGATCTAGATAGTTCAGTGATGGGTGATAGTGATGCCACGGAGGATGGTGAGTAGGTCCCTCCTTGTGCACAAGATGTCCCTCCTGAGTCCTTTTCTGTTGCTTCCTGGTTCAGGGTTAAGACCTTAAAGGGCTGTGGGACATAGACACATTCCCATGGAGTCATCTTCCACACCCACAGAGGATGAAGAAGAGAGTGAGGAGTTTCCGCAGCCACAGCTGTTGGACTTCGATAGTTTTCTGGAATTTGATGACCTGGATGGAGTACATGCTTTGATGGTGAGGACTCTGGGGGTCAGTACAAAACAGGGACTGGCAGGAGGCTTCTATTCAGTTGGATGTCCTTCCGTCTCTGGACCCCAACTTGCAGTCTGGGAAACCAGATTGCTTCTCTAAAGATTGGCTAGATCTGCTGGGTGCTGGTGGACTTGGTAGGCCTGATATGGTGACCACATCCTCTGCTCATGCTGCCTCCGATGGCCTCCCTGCCACAATGCTTCGCCCAGCTCTTCCCTTTGCCCTTGGTAAATGAAG
Source organism: Mesocricetus auratus (assembly GCF_017639785.1). Lineage (NCBI taxonomy): Eukaryota > Metazoa > Chordata > Mammalia > Rodentia > Cricetidae > Mesocricetus > Mesocricetus auratus. The sequence goes on from NW_024429266.1 coordinate 173,766,767, forward strand.
GCTGTAAGAAATGGCTTTAAAAGTCAGACAAGCAAAGGTGATTCGTCCTTCAATAAAGTGAGGGGCCGAGTTCAGTCTCCAGAATCCAGGTGTATTAGCTTGACAGTGGTGGCGCACGCCTTTAATCCCAGCACTTGGGAGGCAGAGGCAGCAGATCTCTGTGAGTTCAAGGCCTGTCTGGTCTGCAGAGTAAGTTTCAGGGCTACACAGAGAAACCCTGTCTCAAAAAAAAAAAAAAAAAAAAGCCAGGTGTGGTGAAGGAAAGCTTGTAGCCTCCCAGGGAAGCAGAAACTAGTGCACCCTAAGGCTTGCTGGTCAGCCAACAGAGCGTACTATACAAACTCCAGTCCAGTGAGAGACCCTATGGCAAAAACAAGTTTTGGGGACTGGAAAATGACTCAGTGGTAGAGTGCTGGCTGTTCTTCCAGAGGTTTAATTCCCAGCACCACCTGATGGCTCTTAAGAGTCTGTAACTCCAGTTCCAAGGGATCTGACACCCTCTCCTGGCCTCCCTGGGTACTGCATGAATTTGGTACACAGACATACTTGCAGGTAAAATACCCATATGCATGAAATAAAAACAAATACATCCTTTAGAAAAAACAAGATGGATGGCTCCTGATGGGACCCAAGATTGTACTCTGGTCTCCACACGCACACGCACACACACACACACACACACACACACACACACACACACACAAAGACATATCCCTACACACAGAAGCATGTACACCAAAACTTGAGAGATGCTGATATGCTGGTGTGGTGAAGAGAAAACACGAGTTCAGAGCTTGACCCCACCCAGACTAAGTGAACTATATGAAATTTCCATTTCTTTTTCTTTTCTTTATTTTAACCCCCCCCATCCCATTTCTCTCTGTGTGTGATATGCATGCATGTGGGTATGGGCCTGCACATGCCACATACACATGTGCAAATCAGACAACTATCTGAACTCGATTCTCTCATTCCATCATGTGTTCCCGGGATCGGCTCAAGTATTGGGTCTTGGCATCAGGCACCATTGTGTGCTGAGTCATCTGGCTGGCTTCAATAATTTCATTTCTGTTTCTATAATAAAATACCCTGGCAGAAAGCTACTTGTCATGGAAAGTTTAACTCCTAGTTCCAGGTTACAGTCAGTCATAGCAGAGAAGTCAAGGTGAAGACCTTCAAACAGCTGGTCACATGGCATCCACAGTCGAGCAGAGAAATGGATGGGTGCTTTGCTCTCCACTCAGCTCGCCTCCTCCCCTTGCATGCAGTCCAGGACCCAAGCCCAGGGGGTAGCACCACCCATCCGGATCTGGGTCTTCCCACATTAGTTAGTGTTATGAAGACAGCGCCCCCCAGACCAACCTGATCTAAACAGTCCCTCCTTCAGATTCTCTTCCTACCAGGTGGTGGCGCTCACCTTTAATCCCAGCACTCAGGAGGCAGAGCCAGGTGCATCTCTGAGTTCAAGGCCAGTCTGGTCTACAGAGTGAGTTCCAGGACAACTAAGGCTCCACAGAGGGGAGAAAAGGAAAACAAAGTTCTACTGTGCAGATGACTTCTGGCTGACCTTGAACTCAAGTTCCTCAGCCTCCAGAGTGCTAGAGTTACAGGCAAACACTATTCGGGGCAGTGATGGCACACTCCTTTAATCCCAGAACTCAGAAAGCAGAGGCAGCTGAACTACAGAGAGAGTTCCAGGATAGCCAGGGCTCCACAGAGAAGCCCTGTCTAGAAAAAACAAAACAAAACAAAAAACAGATGCTGGGCGTTGGTGGCGCACGCCTTTAATCCCAGCACTCGGGAGGCAGAGGCAGGCGGATCTCTGTGAGTTCGAGGTCAGCCTGGTCACAAATCGAGTTCCAGTACAGCCTCCAACAATACAGAGAAACCCTGTCTCGAAAAACCAAAAAAACAAACAAACAAGCAAACAAACAAACAAACAAAAAAACAGGTAAGCACCAGCACACGCATTCTGACCCTTTTTCTAAGTGTCTTCCGTGTCAGTTCATTTGGTTCTTACTCAAGCACTCTAAGGTAGGGTTAGTGCATTCCACGGGTGAGAAAAACAGAGTGACAGACCCCCACAAACATGGCCACAGAGACTTTAACTCACTAAAAAACAACATGAAATTGCAGCATGAAGTCTTTTCTCTTTTCCCCTCCAAGACAGGGTTTCCCCGTGTAACCCTAACTGTACTAGAACTCCCTATGTATACGAGGCTGGCCTTGAACTCAGAGATCCACCAACCTCTGCCTCAGGAGTGATGGGTGTGGCTACCATGCCTGACTCAATACACAGAGGTGGCAGTTTCAAGCTTGGCAGAGTGGTACACATCTGCAATCCAGTGCTTGGGAGGCTGAAGCAGAGAGACCATGAGTTAAAAGGTAGCCTGGGCTACCTAGTGAGATTGAGGCTTTTGTGTACTACATAGCAGGAGTCTGTCTCTAAAAACAAAGAATAGAGCCTATTAGAGCATTGTTAGCTAATAATATCTGTGTCCCAGAGCTGTAGGGAGAATGCAAAGGTTGGGTCCATGGGGAGCCTCTGTCCATGCTGTGTGTTCACTGATTGGAGTCACTGTCTTTCCACTGGGGCAATCACTGATGGTCACAGAGCAAGGTGTGGCATTGTGGTGTGCAGCTTAGTCACTGCCAAGTGGAGGCTGGAAATTCCACCTGCTGTCTGTTCACCCAGCATGCCCTCTAAAACAAATGTCTTCTCATGCCTTATTCAGAAACGGGGGTGTGCAGCAGGGCAGGGAGAAGCTGTCCCCACTGGCCTTCCTGTCTCCATCTCCTCCCCTTTTCTCCAGTCCCGCATGGTTCGGAATGAGACCCCCTACCTCATCTGGACCACTCGGCGAGATGTGCTGGATTGTCGCTTCCTCTCCAAGGATCAGATGATAAACCATTATGCCCGCGCAGGCTCCTTCACTACAAAGGTAGGCATCTCAGGGGGATCCAACCCCAGCCTTTGGGCTGGCAGCCCTGCTTCCTGCTGTACTTGTCAGTTAGAGAAGAATCTACAAAGAACACAGATATTCTTAGGTTCACATCTAGTCCCCAAACTATATGTGACATATGTTGACATGACAATTGTGGGCTCAGTTCCCATGAAGTCCATATGAAGTCTAAAAACAGAGAAGCATCAAAGCAATGATGGAGAACAAAGGGGCCCTTGCCTGAACAGAGCATGTCTGTCTACTGGGTTTCTTAGCAAGCGGCTCCCCCTCTCCAACCCGCCACTTCCTCATCTTGAGATGAGGATACCAGGTTGTCTAAGGTTGTGTAAAGGGTAAAAGGTTTACCAGCAAAAAAAGAAAAAAAAAGGTTTACCAGCATCTACTATGCCAGTGGTTCTCAGCCTGTGGGGCACCACCCCTCTGGGGTCACCTATCAGATATCCTGCGTATCAGATATTCATATTACAATTCATAACAGTAGCAAAATTACTGTTAGGAAGTAGCAACAAAATAAAGGATTGCATCATCAGGAAGGTCGAGAACCACAGTACTATGCCGTCACTCACACTGTGGTGTGAACTATAAAGGCTCCCTGGATAGAATAAGCTTTTGTGGATGGGAAATGGTGGGTAGAGGGACATGGGGCATTCTCAGCTGGCAAACCTGGAGATGGATATCAAATCAGGCCTTGCAAGTGGGCTGGAGGTTCCAGGCAGGCTTTTCCTGGGTGTCTGGACATACACGCTACATTTGGGGGAGCCCCTTGACGCTCTCTGGGTCCTAGCCAGCCCCTTCAGCAGCTGTCCCCGTAGGTGGGCCTGTGTCTCAACCTCCGAAATCTTCCATGGTTTGACGAGGCTGATGCTGACTCCTTCTTCCCACGATGCTATCGCCTGGGGGCAGAAGATGACAAGAAAGCCTTCATAGGTAAGGGGACTCCAGCCCTGTGCCTGGCCCCCTCATGCTGTCTTCCCCACAATGGAAAACAACAGGCCTCCCCTCTTGCCCTCACTTACTCAGTAGACTTCACTCTAACCCCCATCCTTTCCTCCCCCCTAGTGGGTCTTCCATTCCTGAGCCTCCTAGAATGGCCAACCCTGGCCCAGAAAAGCCCAGAGAGCCTGACTGAACTCTAGAGCAGCAGGTTCTAGAGGTTAGTGGGCTGGCTCCATTTGGAATCCAGATAAGTTGCAGGCTGGACCAGGTTCCATAAAAGGCTGTGGGTTCCCATTCCAATATGGGTTCTGAGTTCAGAATTTGGATCTGGGGCAGATGGCAGCTTTTAAATTATGTTCTAAACCTGCGATAGACTTTACAGCACAGTGTGACTCTCAGGTTAGAGTAAGTACCAAAATGGACAAGGAGGACCATGGGTGGTGGGTCACACCTATAATCCCCACACTGGGGAAGCAGAGGCAGGATGGCCACAAATTTGAGACCACCCTTGTCTACATAGTGGGTTCCAAGGTAGTCAGCTTGAAACTGCAAGGACCTGTCCAAAAAAAAAAAAGAAAGAAAGGAAAGACAGGAAGAAGGAAGGAAGGGAGGAAAGGAGGGAGAGAGGGAGGGAAAGGGTACAGGTCACTATCTAGAGACAGTCTGTGCCACATCCGGTCACACTGTGGGTATGATACTCTATAGCTGGGGTAGTAGCCAGGTGCTAGAGTGAGACAGGTAAATGAGGTTCTGGATCCAAAATGGGGCAAGCCATGGTGAGGTTCCAGAACCAGGAGAGGCCTGGAGCCTGGGGGCTGAGCAGGATATCCCTGCCTGGGAGCAGAGGACTTCTGGCTGACAGCTGCCCGCAACGTTCTCAAGCTGGTGGTGAAGTCAGAAGGGAAGCCACACTTCATCTCCGTCAAGGCAAGAGAGGAAAAGGTCCTAGGTGAGTGCTGTGGTTAATTCCACTCCCACTATTATGTGCCTGTTCATCCCCATTCATTTACATGTTTAAGTCATATGACCAGACTGCAGCCTTTGCCACCAACCTTTGTGTCCAGCTTCCTATCTACGGATATTGTTCAATCCTGTTCACCCAGCCATCCACCCATCTACCTAGCCACCATCCATTCATTTTCTCCACCATCCCCCAACCTGGCCACCTCTTACCAATCACTGCAGTCACCTGTCACTGCCATCTTTTCCATGTTATATCCATCTGTCCACTCCCTTCCTTCCCCGCCCTTGCACAATCCATCTTCGTGTCTTCCCATCCACCTGCCCATCCTCTGCTTACCACCTGTCACCCTGAGATCTACCCCTTGCATCTACCCTGCGCCTGTCTACCTGACAATCTGTTAATTGTCCAGCCCTTGAACAGGCCTAATTGACCACTTTAGAGAGGTAGGCTGAGACCACATGGCCCATCCCTGCCTGTGATAACCACTTCAAATTCTCTGGGAAGACACAGAGCTATATCCAAGAAGCCCTGTGCCTGCACATAAGGAACATCTGGGAAGGGAGGGGACATAGAAACCCTCTGCATGCTGGCCCAACATAGTGCTTCCCTCCCTACTCTGCAATACTGGGGTTCTATGGCTAAGGGACTCTGGGAATGAATGGGCAGCTTTACTAGAAGGAGAAAAGTCCCTAGCCCTTCAAGAGGGACCCCTACACACACACCTTCGATTGCTGTCATTTGACCTAGGTGGATCAGGTTCCAAAAAGACTGTTATGTGCCAGGATCTGGGCCATAGGGGGACCCCCTATGACCAGAGACCCTGCATTTAAACTTCTGTTTACTGAGCTCAAGTATGGGTCAGGTTCCAGGTACATTGTAGGATCAAGTTGAATCGGGCCCAGAGGTAAGAGCTGCTGGTGGGTGCTAGGGTAGGCATGCTCTAGAGACCTTTGGGACATTTAGGCTGGAGGCTTAGTTAAGTAAGGGATGCAGGGACAATGGTGGCCAGGGACAAAATGCTAGGGTTGCAGGTGAATTTGGAGCAGTTTCAGGTGAGTGAGTGGCATGTCCCAGGGTGATTGGGGATCAAGTTCATGCTGGGACTCAGGTGTCTTTAGGGCGAGGTCTCAGGTAAGTGATAGGTTTCAGGTCAGCAAAGGACAATGGCATTTGTAACATTACCTGCTTCAAAATGGGCTATTTACAGGTCCCTTCCATCCCTACAGAAGGCACACAGCCCAAGAAACAGGAAAAAAAAGCAGTGACTGTGTCCCCAGAGTTTGTGGATGATGCTCTGAGTGCATGCGAGGAGCATCTTAGCAGCATGGCCCACAAGGACATAGACAAGGACCCGGATGTGCCACTGTACTTCAGCCCTGAGGGCTGGTCCGCCTTCCTGCAGCGCTACTACCAAATAGTCCAGTAAGTGCAGGGCAGGGCTGTGGGCGTATGGGCAGGGGCTGCAGTCAGACCTTCTCCATCTAGCACAGCCCAGTCCCCCATCTTCTTTTATCCTGGATACTCCTGTGGAACCCTCAAAGGCTCCTGTCAAAAGAAGCCTTTTCTTTGAGAGGAGCCCTTCCGCCAGCCTGGTTCTAGAGCCGCATCAGTCCCAAATAAACACACAGGAGGTTATATTCATTATGAAGCTGTTGGCCTTGCTTGTCTCTTACTGGCTAGCTCTGCTTTAAGTAATTACCCCATAATTGTTAATCTAAGTATGTCTCTTACCAGAGAATAGTTCCGGGCTCCTACCCCATGGAGGTTACATGTTGACTCTTCTGTGTTTCTCCTTCCCAGAATCCTCCTGAACTCCTAGTCCCACCTATCTAGATTCCTATTGGCTCAACAGTGCTTTATTGACAAAAGACTTCCCCAACAGGCTCCCACTGGCTCCATGAGAGAGTCCAATCCACTGATTTCCCACCTTAACATAGCATGGGCCCAAGGTGGTAGCTTGGGTTGTCAGTAGACTTAAATTCCAGTCATTTCTTCCCATCTCCTAAACTCTGTGACCCTGGGGATATCACTGAACTTTCTGAACAACTTCTTCTTCTTTTTTTTTTTTTTTTTTTGGTTTTACGAGACAGGGTTTCTCTGTATTGTTTTGGAGGCTGTCAAACCAGCCCGGCCTCGAACTCACAGAGATCCAACTTCTTCTTAAGTGCAAAATAAATTTAAAAATAGCATCCACCTTGCAGAATGGTATGCCACAGGATAATTTGTATTGTGGGGTCGGCACGGGCTTGAGGTGTCCACTCTTGTAGACCCCCCCCCCGACAGGGTTTCTCTGTGTAGCTTTGGAGGCTGTCCTGGAACTAGCTCTTGTAGGCCAGGTTGGTCTCAAATTCACAGAGATCCGCTGGCCTCTGCCTCCCAAGTGCTGGGATTAAAGGTGTGCACCACAACTGCCCGGCTAGGCTCAGCCTTCTTAAACTAAGAATTATCAAGGATCCTTTTGTTTGTTTGTTTTTGTGTTTTTGCTTTTTGGGGGGATAAGGTTTTCTCTGTGTAGCCCTGGCTACCCTGCCCTGGGACTTGCTCTGTAGACCAGGCCAGCCTTGAACTCAGTGATTCACCTGCCTCTGCCTCCCAAGTGCTAGGATTAATGGCATGTACCACAACCACCTTGCTAGAAATATCCTTTTTTATGTCCAATGTGGAGGCTGTTGAGAACCCACCAAAAGTAAGAATCACATAAACCCTTCAGAAAACAGATATGGGCAGGAGGCTGAGGCAGGAGGATCACTATAAATTCAAGGCCAGCTTAGGCTAATAGCAACACCTTATCTCAAAAAATGACCTCCCACACACACACATAAAAAACAATCTCCACATATATATAAGTGGTGAGTGACTCACTTTATCACTGCCTTATGACTTTCTCCACTGTTTTTAAACAAGCCCACATAAAACCAGGTAGTGGGGGTGATGCCTTTAATCCCAGTAACTCAGGGGGCAGAGGCAGGCAGATTTCTGTGATCTTGGCTAGCCTGGTCTACAGAGCAAGTTGTAGGGCAGTCAGGACTATGCAGAGAAACCCTGTCTTAAAACAATGTCAGGCATTGGTGGCACATGCCTTTAATCCCAGCACTTGGGAAACAGAGGCAGGCAGATCTCTGTGAGTTCTGAGACCAGCCTGGTCTACAAGAGCTAGTTCCAGGACAGCCTCCAAAGCAACAGAGAAATCCTGCCTCGAAACCCCCCCAAAAACTAAAACAAAACAAGAACAAACAAACAAAAAACATTACTTGGGAGGCAGAGACAGGAGAATCTCTGTGAGTTCAAGGCCAGCTTGGTCTACTGAGTGAGTTTTAGGATAGCCAGGGATACACAGAGAAACCCTGACTTGAAAAACCAAAAGAAAACAAAAGAAAAAAGAGAAACATAACAAGCCCATGCGAGGTCTCAGTGGTTAAGAGCACCAACTGTTTCAGAGGTTCTTATTTGGTTCTAGCACCCATGTCAGGCAGTTCACAACCACCTATTACTCCCTTAAAGGGACCTATTGCTTCTGTAGTCCTCAAGTACCTGCGTGCACACACACACACACACACACACACACACACACACACACACACACACACATTTTAAAAATAATAAAAATTTTAAAAAGACTATGTCCCATTAGCCTTACTTTTATAAAAGTTAACTTCCATCAAAGCAGGTTTTATAAAAATCATACTGAATAGACATTTTCAAATTCCCTGTACCCTTGCCACTCCCAGGTAACATTTCCCTTGGCCTCACTCCAGATTTACTAGGCAGATACTGACACAGACCACAGGAAAGCTCATTAGGAGCCAGTGGGACTGATCCTTGGAGCCCTTTGAGCTCCTCTGTCTGGTCACCCTTGTTCTTTTTTTTTTTTCCTGTCTTTTATTTATTTTTCAGTTTAAATTTAGATAAGTCACTCTTGTTCTTAATGCTGCTCATAAAAACAAAACTGTCTATGGTAGGAAGTCAAACTGTTAAAGTGAGGCCAGCACCCTGGGGAGTCTTTGTTGTCCAGGAGTAAATGGAGCAGCCATCTGGGACAGTGTATGATTAGTTGAGGACACTGTCTATCCTGTAGGGAACAGGGTCCCCCCTTTCCTATGAAGCCGTCTGTCTGGGCCAACTCCTACCCAAGCATGCACACAGCCAACCACTCAGTCAGCAGACTTGGAGAGTGCCTACTAGATGGCAGGGGTTGTGTTAGAGTGTGAGATAAGCAGAGAGGGAACCTCACAGAAGACAGCCCTGCAGGTTCGACCCGCAGCTCCGAGGAGACTGTGTGCTCAGCCTAGTTGGCCCAGGGTTCAACCCTCTGTACCACACACCAGAAAGGCCCTAGGAGAGGGCGGACAGCAACTTTATAAGTGGATTTGTGGCAGTGGGAGCGTGTGCAATGGGAGAGACAAGCCTTAGGCTGAGAAAGTACGACTGTCACGCAGTTAAGTCAGATGAGGTGGGGGGACTCGGAAAGCCTCTCCGGGTGAAGCAGTGGGGCTTTTGTACCCTGACACAGTCACTCCACCTGGTCCCCTAACTCTCCCAGCTTCAATTTGCATTTCCCTAAAATTGGCTGAGTAATACTTCCCTAGAGGGTTGCTGAGAGGATGGGGGGGCAGTCTGTCAGAGTGCCTGGCTTAGTGAGTACCCCATCCTCAGGATCCTAGGGAAGAAGCTGCCAGAAGGAATTGAGAAGGGCTGTAGTCTGGATAGGTTAAAGGCTGTTGGTGATCTGGGAGTGGGAAGCAGGGAGACCTATCTAGGTGTCTCAGGGGCAGGTGTGGCCAAAGCAGGTTGGAGGTGGGAGGTCCTATCCTCTCATCTGGCCCAGGCCCCACCCTCCCCAAGTCCCGCTGTCTCCACACAGTGAAGGGGCGGAACTGAAACACCTGGAGGCCCAGGTCCAGCGCTGTGAAGACATCCTACAGCAGCTTCAGGATGTGGTACCCCAGATCGACATGGAGGGGGATCGAAACATCTGGATTGTGAAGCCAGGAGCCAAGTCCCGTGGCCGAGGTGGGAAGACAAATTCTTCTTCCAGTTTTAGTACCTTTATCTACCACTAGAAGCCAAGGAGGCTAATAGTTCAGACTGCCCCACTGCCAGGTTTAGATCTCAGCTGTTACTAATAGTGACCTTGACCAGCCAATTCACCTCTCTGAACCTCAGTTTTCTCCACTGTAAAATGGGGATGGTGCTGGGTCCACCTGCCAGGTGAAAGCTGAATGCAGCACACACCCACCTCTCACACGGTGCTTGAGGCTTCGCCTCTCACTGCCCATAAGAGTGTCTCGGGGCCTTACTTCACTGCATCACTTCAGGGAATCCACTGTGGTCACATGAGGGTCCCGCATCAACCTGGCCTTTAAAGACTGTAAAAGCCTCCCAAGAAATTGACAGAAAACTTGTAAGGATGACATTCTTTATTGAAAAGGATCTACATGTTGATGCACCGGTAAGTGAAGTGTCACAAAGTGAATACACTGGGTACCTCAGGTTCCAGGGGATCCAATCGCTCTTCTTGCCTCCATGGACACCAGCCATGCATGTGGCAGACATGTAAAACATTCACACATAACATAAAAATAATGAACTTTTAAAAAAAAGGCAGAAAAAGGAAAGTGCATCTGTGCCTAGGTGGAAACAAAAGCATTGTTCAAGGCCAACCTTAGCTACACAATAAGCATGAGGCCAGCCTGGTCTACGTGAGACCCTGTCATAAAGTCAATGAAAGCAAGAAAAAAGAGAGAGGGAGAACAAACTGGGCACGGTGGTGCAAATCTCTAATCCCAGCACTCAGGAGGCAGAGGCAGACAGCAGACAGATCTCTGTGAGTTGAGGTCAGCCTGATGCACTGAGTGAGTTCCAGGACAGCCAGAGCTACACAGTGAGACCCTGGTGTGTGTGTGTGTGTGTGTGTGTGAGAGAGAGAGAGAGAGAGAGAGAGAGAGAGAGAGAGAGAGAGAGAGAGAGATAGAGATAAAGAGACAGAGACAGAGAGAGGGGGGAAGGGAGAGGAGAGAGACAGAGACAGAGAGAGACAGAGAGACAGAGACAGAGAGGGGGAGGGAGAGGAGAGAGAGAGAGAGAGGAGAGAGAAGGGGGAGAGGAGGGGAGGCAGAAAGAGAGAGAGAGACAGAGAGGAAAGAGGGAAGAAGAGAGAAAGGAAATGAGAATAACAAAAAGAAGAAAAGTAAACACATATCCTTGGACATGAGAACTTGTAACCAGTTTGTTGTAACAGAATGAGGTGGCATTTGCCCAGCCCCACCACAGTACCAGCTTCGTCCCACAGCCTCTCACACTCCATAGGAGCCTAGGAAAGCAGGGCACAGATAGTTGTGTAATGGGAAAGCTCTGCATAGGATCCAGGTACAGCAGCTGGCTTCATCCTGGGCAGAGAGGGAGGTTTCAGTATGCCTAGCCTCTTTTTTGTTTGTTTGTTTTTCGAGACAGGGTTTCTCTGTATTGTTTTGGAGGCTGTCCTGGAACTCGCTCTGTAGACCAGGCTGGCCTCGAACTCACAGAGATCCGCCTGCCTCTGCCTCCTGAGTGCTGGGATTAAAAGCATGCGCCACCAACGCCCGGTCGGCCCTAGTCTCTTAACTATTGGAGGAAAGTAATATATGTTCATGGTCAGCATGCACAAGAATGGTCAGAGGACAACTTACTAGGGGTCTGTTCTCGCTTTCCCATGTAGATTGGAAGAACTAAACTTGGTGATAAGTGGCTTTACCCACTGAGCCATCTTGCCCTTATTTAATTTTTTCCTAATGTTTATTAATATTATGTGTATTATTTTGCCTGCTTGTGCATATGTGCACTGTGTGTGTGCCTGCTTCCCATGGAGGCCAGAAGAGGGTGTCAGGTCCCCTGGAATTGGAGTTGTGCCATATGAGTTGTGGGGTCCTCTGCAAGAACAGCAAATGCTCCTAATGCTGGGTCTCCAGCCTCCCACCTCTCGGTTAAAATTGTACCTGTTTATAGCAAAACAAGGTTTATTAAACGATTAGAAAAAAACTGAAGTCTTAGCTTTGCTAGAGGGAAAATGGTTCTGACTGGGTTGGGGGCAGCCTTAAGGTTCAGCTGGGCTTGTGGGGATGAGAGCCTATGATGGGGTTCCAAGCCTTTTGGTCCCTGACTACCTAGGTCCTCCCCTCAGGTATCGTGTGCATGGACCACCTGGAAGAGATGCTGAAGCTGGTAGACTGCAACCCTATGCTGATGAAGGATGGCAAGTGGATTGTGCAGAAGTACATTGAGCGGCCCCTGCTCATCTTCGGCACCAAGTTTGACCTGAGGCAGTGGTTCCTGGTGACTGACTGGAACCCACTCACTGTGTGGTTCTATCGAGACAGCTACATCCGCTTCTCCACACAGCCGTTCTCTCTGAAGAACCTGGACAAGTGAGCTCTCCCTCCACCTCCCTGGACTGCCCAGTCTAGTGAGGTCAGCAGACAAACACAACAGTGGGCTCTGCAGGCAGGGAGGCAGGCTTTCCACCACCACGCGTCCTCTGCCCTGCAGGAGCTTGCCAAGAGGCTGCCCTTGGGATACAGAAATGAGCAAAACAAAAACTCCTGCTAATCAAGGGCTTACATCCTCACAATGAGCTTGAGTAATCATGGCTAACATGCTAGGTGATACGTTATGAAGAAAATGTAGATCTGGGTAATGGCAGACTAAGAGAAACTTGAAAGGAGAAAGGCAACCTGTGGTTTGCTCTTGGGATGAGAGGGAACCTTGATGAGACCTGGGTTCAGATTCTAGCTCTGCAGCATCCAGGTTGTGCTCCCCTAGAGACATGGAGAGACTTAAGCCTCAGTTTCAGATGGGGCCCAGTGGTCCCATCTATAACACCAGCACTTGGGAGGCTGAGTCTGAAGGATTTTGAGGTTATCCTGGGCTATATGATGAGACCCCCCTCTCAAGACAAAACAAGCCAGGTGTGATAGCTCCTAACTGTAATCCTAGAATTTGGGAGGCTAAGGCAGGAATAAAAATCAAGCCAGGTAATGTTGGATGCCTGTGATGCCAGTGCTTAGAAGGTAGAGGCAGGACAATCAGCTCACTGTCATTCTCAGCTACATGGCAAGTTTTGTTTTTATTTTTGGTTTTTATGAGACAGGGTTTCTCTGTATTGTTTTGGAGGCTATCGGTCCAGCCCGGCCTCGAACTCACAGAGATCCGCCTGCCTCAGCCTCCCGAGTGCTGGGATTAAAGGCGTGTGCCACCACCACCCGGCAGGCAAGTTTAATCTAGCCTGGGCAACATGAGATCATTTCAAAGAAAAAGACCAGCCTCAGTTTCCACATCTGAAGACTGGAGTAGCAATGCACTGTTTGTCATCAAGCACTTCACATGTGATAAGTGCTCCTGCTTGGTTGTCCCACAGCCACTTCTCAAACACAGTGAAGTGAGTTATTACCATTTTAAACAGATACGAGAGGGGTGAGCAGGTTAAATGACTTGCCTGAGATCTCACAGCTGGTCACTGGGGAAGCTGGGATTTGACCATCCAGGGTCATCGTCCCCGTCTTATTCCCTGTCACACACAGGAATGGTGAACTGAAACTAGGCCCAAAGCACTTGCTACACTTACTGTGGCCTGACAGTAGCTCCAGAGTGTTCTGAGAAATGACTAGCCCTGGCCTTGAGTGAACAGGGAGAAGGCGGGGTGGGGTGGAGGCAGCTTCTGTGCTTCTGTCCTGTTGATCTTCCAGCAGAGGTCCTTCTCAGTTGAGCTCACCAGGACGGCCGACCAGAGGGTTCTGCCTGCATCCCTGAGGCTGGGCTCCAGGGCTGAGCCTGTATCTCTCTCTGATCCACTCTAGCTCTGTGCACCTATGTAACAATTCCATCCAGAAACACCTGGAGGCCTCCTGTCACCGGCACCCGATGCTGCCCCCAGACAACATGTGGTCCAGCCAGAGGTTTCAGGCCCACCTGCAGGAGATGGGCGCCCCAAATGCCTGGTCTAATGTCATTGTACCTGGCATGAAGGCTGCTGTGATCCATGCCCTGCAGACCTCCCAAGACACTGTGCAGTGCCGGAAGGCCAGCTTTGAGCTCTATGGGGCCGACTTTGTGTTTGGGGAAGACTTCCGGCCCTGGTTGATTGAGATCAATGCCAGTCCCACCATGGCACCTTCCACAGCTGTCACCGCCCGCCTGTGTGCTGGTGTGCAAGCAGATACCCTGCGTGTGGTCATTGACCGGCGACTGGATCGTACCTGTGACACGGGAGCCTTTGAGCTCATCTATAAGCAGGTGAGATGTCCCAGCACCTCCCACAGGCAACTGCACAGCAAAGCCCTGGCTGGGGTCTGCTGTGAGAGAGTTCAAGACCTGATTCCTGACCCTACACACAGGGTGTCCTAACCCAGACACGTCCCATTGGCCTGTCTCCTCATCTGTGAGAGAGTTCAAGACCTGGTTCCTGACCCTACACACAGGGTGTCTTAACCCAGACACGTCCCATTGGCCTGTCTCCTCATCTGTGAGAGAGTTCAAGACCTGGTTCCTGACCCTACACACAGGGTGTCTTAACCCAGACACATCCCACTGGCCTGTCTCCTCATCTGTGGAGGGCACTGTTCTCTGAGAGCCATTAATACCATTAATTCATAGTCACAGGTAATATTTTCAGAGGCTTGGGACCTGAGTTTCCATCGTAATTCCAAGCCTCTAGATAGTAGCCTCATTCTCTTGTCTATAAAGTAAGACTGTACCTGGCTCCTCCTTGTGCTGTGAGAATGGGTGGTTTGATCTTCGCACAGGGGTTTGCTAGAGTGCCAAGCTGGAGGACACAGAGGACAGCTCTAGCTACTATCCTTGCCCAGTAAAGCTGATGAGGCTCCATGCACCATAAGGCTTGCCTATCGAGTCAATTAGTAGTGTTATAATATTATTCATCTTCTTCCAAAAACAGATTTGATCCTGCTTATTTATATTAAGTATAGAATTGTGTGGGGTTTTTTGTTTGTTTGATTTTGGTTTTTTGAGACAGGATTTCCCTTTGTAGCTTTGGATCCTGTCCTGGAATTTGCTCTGTAGACCAGGATGGCCTTGAACTCACAGAGATCCGCCTGCCTCTGCCTCCTGAGTGCTGGGACTAAAGGAATGTACCACCACTGCCCAAACTAGAATTGTTTTTTATTCAAAAACATTACCTTGTTTCATTGATTTTTGTTTTTGTTTTTTGAAATGGGGACTTGCTCTGAATAGCCTAGACTGGCCTAGAACTTAGGCTGTTGCCCAGGCTAACCTAAAACTCGTGGCATTCCTCCTGCTTCAAGCGTCCCAAGTGCTAAGATTATAGGTACGAGTCATCACACCAAGCATGGAAATAAAATATCTGATCAATCCTCGCTTTCCCCAGTGCTCAATTTCCTAGCAGTTTATCAGGGTTCTGAATCCACCAATGGATGAAGTCATCCATTGGGCAAAGCCCGCAGAGTCTAATTCTCTCTAGAAACACTCCTAGGGGCACACCAGGGGCATGCCTTATAAAAATCCTAGGTTTTCTCAGTCCAGTCTAGTTGACAACTGAGATTAGCCACCACAGCTGGACATGGGGCTCCACCTTCCAGTATTCAGAAGGCTGTGACAGGGAATCACTGTTAGTTCAAGGGAAGCTTGTTACACAGGGAGTTCCAGGCTAGCCTTGGCTTCAGAGAGCCTACTTAAAAACAACTATCATACAAACAAACCTTTAAAAGGATGTTTTAAAGGGTTTCTGAATTCTGAGAACAACGTTTAAGGTCTTTCAGCTAGGATTCACCGAGGTCTAGGTTTGCTACAGGAAGGGAAAACACTGACTAAATGACCTGAGTGGCCTTTTTTCCTACGGTTCCTGATCATCTTAGAATAATGTGCTGGCAAAAGGGTTCCATCTTTGTTAGGGATGTCATCACTAGTTGTCCAAGATGGAATCCAGGCCTGCAGGTTCAGTATGTGCAGTTCTACTGAGCTACACCTGTAATCCCAGCACTGGGCAACACAGGTTCACTGCCCGCCTGGTTTACAGAGCAAATGTCAGTTCAGCCAGGAATTTATAAGGTCCTGTCACAAACAATGTAGTCTTGGAAGAAAGGAGAGGAAATGGGGAAGAGGAAGTAATTTGCAGTTTAAAACAGCAAATTCTGTAGGGACATGGCAACACATGCCTGTAATCCCAGGATTTAGGAGGCTGAGGTTGGAGGATCAGGAGTTCAAAGTTATCCTTGGCTGTATGTGAGCTTGAGGCCAACCTGGGCCTGCAGTACTGTCCCACATTGTGTTTTTATCTGTTTTATCTGTTCAGCTCGGTCTGTTCTCTGAATGTTTGTCTCAGAACAAACAAGTTGAATAGGGCTGGGCACACACATTTTTCAAATGTCCGTTGTCCCCTAGATTTCTTTCATTGCTGATCTGGTTTTGAGTCTGAGGGCCAGTATAACCAAGGTGGCCACACTGGTGGCTTTGTCTCTCTCTGGTCTCCTTTATCTAGGACAGCACCGCTGCTTTCTTCCTGGCACCCTGACCCTTTGAAGGCCAGGCAGCACTGTCCCACATTGTTTTATCTGTTGCCTCCTTGTGTTGTTCAGCAACGTCTGTTCTCTGAATGCCCTGTAAACTAGAAGATAGGGTAACAAGCTGATGGGCGGGGTTCAGGGCAGAGAGTTTTTTTGGCAAAAAAACACTTAAGTGGTGCTAGGCACCTCATGTGACTGTCACAAGGCACAACCAGGAATCTAATTCCCGGAGCCAAATTTGGCCTTGGACCAAGGTGGCTGCCATCAGAGCCACATTCTTCCCTTTGCAGCTTCCTTCACTTTTCTTTGTATTATTTATTGTGTTTGGGTTGTGTGTGTGTGGTTACGCATGCCACAGCACACATGTGGGAGTCAGAGCACAACTTCTGGGAGTTGGTTCTCTCCTTCCACCCCATGGGTCCTGGAGCTTGAACTCAGCAAGTACCTTTACTCACTAAGCTATCTCAATACTGCTTGCCCCCAAATGCATTACTTTGTGTTTCTGTCCATTTTCTGTTGCTAATAACAGAATACCATAGACAGTGTAAATTACAAAGAAAATAGGCTCAATTCTATCCATCTTTGACTGCCCATGGCATGAAAACACTTGCATTCCCCCTCAGGCCAGAGGTCGCTTTAGTGTGCAGAGGACTGAGTGCTTTGTGTATGTGTGGTTACATGCGTGGTTGTCTCCATAGCTAAGATTCTCTGCTTCTCCAGTTTCCTGATACCTAGGGCTCTGTGACTCCAGATCCTCCGGACCCCTTGATAACAGAGGGAGCTTCCTGTTTCTCAGAAGTGCCTCTTGACCAGACACCCCAGAAACTGATTCCATCCACCTCTGCTGTGTGTCACTAGTCACTAGATGGTGTCACTGCCATTTCTCACTAGTGTCTGAGATGGCCTTGTTTTCTCTCCTCCCCACAGCCTGCTGTGGAGGTACCCCAGTACGTGGGGATTCGGCTCGTGGTGGAGGGCTCTACCATCAAGAAGCCCATGGCAGTGGGTCATCGGCGGACAGGAGTCCGATCATCACTCCCTCATCTGCTGGCCCAGCAAGGCTCTGGGGAAGGCAAGGACTCAGGATCTCCTATCCACAGGTCAGCTTCTAGGAAAGATGCTGGGTCCAGAAGCCTGGGACACACTGAGAAGCCAGACTCTACTGCCACTACCACAACCACAGTCCCCGGAAAGGGGAAGAAAGGCAAGGCAAAAAGTGCCACATCCCTGGTCTGCCTCACCCTCCAGAACTGGGAGCCCCCCAACACCAGGGTGGGTCATGTTTTCAACAGGTCACCCTGTCTAAAACGGCCAGAGGCCTGGGGTAATACAGTGTTCCCCAAATACCCCAGTGCTCCCAAGGCCATTTCTGCCCACTCTCCAAGCCCTTCCCAAGCATCTGGGGTTGCCCTCCTGCCAAAAGGTCACCAGTGATAGCAAGTATGAACACTACTCACCAAATATCTTTAAATATATAACCAAATGAGTATTCCAAAGTAGTCACCCTGCCAGGCAGTTAGACCAGAAGATGCCATGGCTTAGTCCTACGGCGCATCCTCAGAGTCCAGACCTCTGCTGTTGCTCTAGCCAGCCTTTGCCCTCACCATTGTCTGGAGAAAGGTGCTGCACCATGCCCTTCCCGATCCCTAACCAGACCCCTTAGCCCTCACAACACCCTGGTGAGGTAGGTGCTATTGTCCCCATTTTCAGCCGAGGTAGCAGGAAGTTTAAGGACGTTGCCCGAGGTTGCACAGCTCAGAAGGGGCAGAGCTGGGATGCAGACCCAGGTCTGTTGGTCCCCAACCCTGTGTTCTTCCCACTGCCTCTGGAGGAGGAGCCGGGAGGGGCTCCATCTACCCTCATCTCCTACCCCCACCTCTGCACATACCCTGTGGAACAATTGGTCAGCCTGGGGCCTTACAGATCCTCACAGCCTCCCTTCTCCCACAGCCCCTTCCTACTTCCCTAGTCTCCATCCCAAGGCCTGGCTGCCTTCTTCCCGTGTGCTCCGACCCCAGGGCCAGGTCCTCAGACTGCAGCATGGCCAACTGGTGGGCTCTAAGGCTCTGTCAACCACAGGCAAGGCCTTGATGACTCTACCTACTGCCAAGGTTCTGATGTCCTTCCCAGCTCACCCTGATCTCAAGCTGGCACCCAGCATGCTGAAGTCAGGAAAGGTGGGCCTCGAGCTGTGCCTCACACCCTGGCGGGTAGTGCTGAGCAGTGGGATCGGGGCCGAAGGGCACAGACAGAGGGCAGCGCCAAGACCATGCAGCGCCCCAGGGAAGGGCTTGTCTTCTCCAGAAACCTGTTCCAAGACAGAGGCCTGATCATCTCTCTCTCCCTCCCTCCTTACACCGAGGCTGCTATTCCCTTGCATCTTCGAGGCCCCCACTTTGGAAGTGCCTTGTGTCCTCTGCCCTTTGAAGTTGGACCTCTTCCTAGCACCCACAGGAAAGTCACGGCCAAAGGCAACTTCAAGGCCAGACTCTGCGACAAACCCAGGGCTGAGGCATACCCCGAGAAGAGGCTGAGCCTCCCCAATCCCTTGACCTTTATTTTGGCATCCCGGACACTGAGAACCTTGGGGGCTAGGAGGCTAGAAAAAAACCCTGTACTGATCTCCACTGCCCCATCCTGGTTCCATCATCAAATTAAAAAAAGCAAGTAAAGTTCTCTGGGCTTGGCTTGAATAATGTGGGCAAGGCTCATAAAAGAGTTGACCAACGTCGGGTGGTATGGCGCACGCCTTTAATCCCAGCACTCGGGAGGCAGAGGCAGGCGGGTCTCTGTGAGTTCGAGACCAGCTTGGTCTACAAGAGCTAGTTCCAGGACAGCCTCCAAAACCACAGAGAAATGCTGCCTTGAAAAACCTAAATAAATAAACAAACAAACAAACAAAAAAGAGTTGACCAGCAGGGCCTCCATCAGCAAGGCCCACAGTCCCCACCCAGTGACAGACATTGGCTTTCTCTGCAAGAAGATGGGTGGGTGGGGCAAGAGCCTTCACTCTACAGAGGAGGACACTGAGTCTGAACACGCAGACATGGCTGGCCTGAGACCATAGCAGAGCAAAGTCAGTCATCAGGAGTGCCCCTTCCCAACGACAAGCTGGGCTGGCAGATTAGCTTCTGATGGGCACAG
Organism: Mesocricetus auratus; assembly: GCF_017639785.1. Lineage (NCBI taxonomy): Eukaryota > Metazoa > Chordata > Mammalia > Rodentia > Cricetidae > Mesocricetus > Mesocricetus auratus. Next base: position 173,786,284 of record NW_024429266.1, read on the forward strand.
AACACTCTGACAAGAGATGGGTTTTCCCTAAACCTCAGCCCTTCTCCGGAGAGTATGTCTATTCCTTCCCTCAGTGAGGGGTTGGTCAAGACATCTAAAACTGCAAAACCCAAGAAACCAGTAAAGTGTGGCATTCCTACCTGTAGAGCCTTAGCTGTTGGTCCTCCAAAAGTGTATCTGTCTGTAGCCTGTGAATGTGTCCTGGGTGGGGCAGGGTGGAGTGGAGTGGGTGTAGAAATTCAATGACCCGTGGCCTCCAAAGTCAGCAGAGCTCATGCCTGCACGGTGCTGTGTGCCTGTCCTCCCAGCACTTGGGAGCCAGAGGCCGGTGCTTCTCTGGGCTCCAGTCCAGCCAGGGACACAGAGGCCCAGTCTCAAAAGCAAGCAGACCTCCTGACCAGGAGTACAGCAGATGCCACCTCCAGACCTGGACATGAACACCTGCTTTCTCAGCAGGTCCTCAAAAGCAGACTGGTGAGGTAGGACTTTTATTAGTTTAAGTAGAGAGAGCGGTCACCTGCCCAATGCCACACAGCAAGTGAGTGGCCTAACTGGGCTTTATCTTAGGTTTGTAGGACTAAGACGAGGACCTTGACTGCTCAGCGCCAAGCCCACTGTCCTTGAGCTGGGCCACAGCCCTTCTTTGTTTTCCTATCGGGGGTCAAGTACTGTCTATTGGTGGGAGAACCGCAGGCACTGCAGGGTCCGAGAGAAGTAGGAGGGTAGGGGTGCCAGGAGTTCACTGGGGGGGTCCCTGGACCTGGTGCCTGGGAGGAGGAGGCGGTGCAGGTGCAGGTGCAGGGGCATCTGGGCCACTTGGGAAGGACTCAGGTGGAGGCGTCTGAGGAGAGCGTCACCCAGCACCTGGGGTGGGAAAGATAGCAGCCATCTGAGTTCAGCCAGAGGCGCCCCCAGCGCTGATGGACCTCTCTGGTCTGCAACTGTAGTCATTTTCTCTACAGGCAGGCAGGGTTTTCTCTCCACACAGCTAAATCACACTCCAGCTTCTGTGTCTAGTGAAGCCATGTGGTTAAGCCTCTGGCTAATGGGACGTCAGGAGAAGTACACAAACCTGGCCCTCAAAGCCCTGGTTCAAAAAACTTCCAGTCTCCCCTTCTGGCCAGAAAGCAATAGCCCTTGTGAGCCAAGCCCACTCCTACGGTATGTCCATTCGCCGGACCTAACCCAAGAAGAACCGATGGACTCCAGGGCCTGTTAGAGATCAGCTACCCGCTCCTTGAGCTAACGGACAGAAGGAAGCCTGAGGAAGTGTGACATTTGCCTGTGCCCCACAGGACCACAGGTGGCCCCAGAGGCCAAGCCAATCCTCCAACCCCCCAAATATAGAACAGGCATGTGGGCCTGAGGACCTACCTGCCTCTGGGGCTTGGTGGTCTTGGCTGGCCACAGAAAGCGCTGGCCCAGAACGGTGCCCACTCGAGGAGCATAGGTGTGGTCCCCAAGCATTGGGCAGAGCTGTAGAGCCATGTGCACCTGCAGCTGACTGGGGAATACTGAAAGATGGGGGGAGGCGGTTGCTCTTCTTCATCAAGTACTGTCCCCATTCCCAGAGCCTGTGGATCTGTGAGGTGACCTCTGCCTCCATACAGAGGGTCATGAGCAGATCAGGACAATGACAACTGGCAACCTACCCAGTCTGGGGGGATTCAACCCTACAGAACTGAAGGCCTGGGAGAAGGATGTGGGCTGGGTGCTAGACTGTGGGTGTGCACCTAAACTCTGCCTCCCGCTGAGCCTACTCTCACACTCTTGGAGTCCATCAGATGCTCTTTAGATGCTGCCAAGCAACATCTTCCTCCCAGGCTTCACCTCCCCTGCAGAGTACTGTACAGACCTACCTGTCAGGGGTTGCAGCTGGACCAGAGCACAGCCACAGCCTGTGGCCATCACATGGAAATGGCTGAGGGTCTTCTTGACACCTTCTAGGAAGTCCTTTCGAGATGGGGATGTCACTGGGATTGCCTAGGGTACCAGTCAAGAATGACTTAGCACACACCTAGAAGCCCCATTGAGCCACCCCTGCTGCCAGCTGACTTAGGACAGGGCCTGAGAACAGGCAGCAGCCACTTGCCTGTTAAGGGACAGGGGAACTAGTCACCCCATGTACACAGTACAGACTCCTCTGCAATGCAAAAACCTGAAAGGACTCTGGTGGCTTCTGACTCACAAGATCTATGCCATCCATGCGTTCCAGCTTCAGGGCTACGTGGATCTTCCCCTCAGAAGGCTCAGGAATGCCATCAGTAATGGCACTGAGAAAAGAAAGGAAGTCTCAGAGCAGCCAGCTGGAACTTTCCTTGGCCCTGGGAGTGACCCTGCACCTCTTACCAGTAGGTGGCTGTAGGCCTCTGTGCTCTCCTTGAGTGAACGAAGAACTTCTGCAGGCGGCTTGCTGTCTGGGGGCAGCTGGAGAGGAGCACAAGCCCAGAGGCCTCCCTGGAAGAAGGGGACAAGTCACATAAAGCCTCTTGGTCAGGGAAAAAAGAGAGACAGATGGCTGCTCTTGCAGAGGACCAGCACTTAGCTCCCACATAGTGGGTCATAACTGTAATTCCAGTTCCCGGAGATCTGATGCCCTCTTCCTGGCCTCTGGGACACTGGGCATGCACTGCGGTACACAGACACACCTGCAGGCTGGCCTCTGGGGGCACCAGGCATGTGTGGTGCACAGACATACATGCAGGCTAAACACATTAAATAAAAACAAATCTTTGGTATTTTTAAAGGGCTAGAGAGATGATCAGTGGTTAAGAGCACTAGCTGCTCTTTCAGAGGACCTTGGTTCAATTCCAAGTACCTACATGGCAGCTCACAACTGTCTGAACTCAAGTTCCAGGGGACCTGAAACCCTCACAGACATACATGCTGATAAAAAACCAATGCACATAAAGTATATGTAAAAAAAGGAGACCCCTCCCACCTCTCCAAAGG